>NC_092873.1:260831991-262205116 GCF_028372415.1 Notamacropus eugenii
ACCCAGGGAAAAAGAAGCTTAACCTCTTAAAAAACAGAAATGTTACCTCTTCAGTCACAAGACCATCTTTTTTCTGCCATAAAAGGCAGAAAAAGAAGGGGAGAGGAGCATTGGAGTTAAATCTCCCCTCTTCAAAGTGTTGACAGCTTTATCTGCTATGTAGGCTTGAAAACTATGAAAATGCCACATATGCAAACAGTTGTTTCCTCCTGGAGAAGCAAGCTGGGTGGGTAGAAAACAAGTATGTGTCATCTTCCCAGGGATGGTATTTTTACAGCAGTGAGTGACGTGCAACATCCTACTATACCACTCCCCTGCTGGGGATAAACAATCCCATGGGAACCTACTCTAACATATCCACTCTAGGCCAGTAGCCTGTGAAGATGACTTGCTGGCAAATCCAAATTCTGGCATTATACTTGGGATCTACTCTGGAAAGTCTTCTGAGGCTGCCTTGGGTCTTTTTCCTAAGACTCATCCTTTCACTCCTTCTTGGTCTTCATTGACATCTTAATTCTTCTTGCTGAACCTTCTGTCGCCTCTCTCCTTTTTAGCCACCTACTCTCATGCTACCAAGAAACCCTTGACAGGTGGCCTTTTATTGATTCTAGACTTATTGATGCTTCGCCTGTTTCTGCAGGGAGATTAGAACCATGTCAACCTCATTGAGTTCTTAAAGGGGCATGTACAGAATTATTCCATTATATGTCCATAGTGTATTTTTCCCCAGTTGATTTTTGCCAGTCCTGGCTCATGGTGGGATTTGTTTGTGTTTCTCTTTTACACTTAACTAAAAATCCCCTCTACAGTATACCTGACCAGTGATCATCAAGTATTTGTTTGAAGACCTCCAGGCAAGACTGTGGGGGAGAGAGAGGGAAGGAAGCAGGGAAATCAACCATGACCTGAGGTAGCCTTTTCCATTCTTGAATAGAAAGTTCTAAATGCTTCTTCTGACATCAAAACTAAATATGCCTCTTTGCTACTTCTGCTCCTTGCTCAAAGTTCTGTCCTCTGGGGTCAACTAGAAGCTAACAAGAACCAACTAGGTACTTACTGTATGCCAGGCATCATGCCAAGTTCTAGAGAAACAAAAATAAGTGAAAAGATAGTCCTTTACTTTAGAGACCTTGCCTTCAAGAATTTTGACTTGCTAGCACAGTCATCTCTCCCAGTGGCATTCTAGGCCAGAGAGGGAGAGATGAGTACTCAGGAAAAAAAGCAGCTTAGTCTCTTAAAGGGAGAAATGTTACCTCTTCAGTCACAAGACCATCTCTTTGAATCATAAAAGGCAGAAATCCAAGGAGAGGAGCATTGGAGCAACATCTCCCCCTCTTCGAAGTGTTGACAGCTTTATCTGCTATGTAGGCTTCAAAAATATGAAAATGTCACATATGCAAACAGTTGTCTCCTCCTGGAGAAACAAGCTGGGTGGGTAGAAAAAGATGTACCATCTTCCCAGGGATGGTAACTCACATTCTTAGACAATTGCTTGAGGGCACCAGGAGACCATAGCCAGTAAGTGTCAGACATAGGACTTGAATTCAGGTGTTCCTTGCTCTGAGGCTATCTCTCTGTCCACTAACCCACTGCATCGCCAGAAGAAAAAATGATTTTAAAAAGATAGGACCTTTCTTTTAGGGAAAAACTTGGAGAAATGAATGCTCTTTCTCAAAGGCAATTAACCTTGCTTTCTTCCTTTTATTCAAGTCTGAACCCAGGGTATCATCTGTTTGCTGTATATGTCCAAGATAGGTATCCTGATACAGAAGCTCAATGGACTGTCCATTCAAACCTATTTAATTTGGATAATAAAAATTCTTCATCCAACTGATTTTTCCCTGTGTAGATTATCAGGGTAAACTCTTGAGTGATTATCAGTCTCCTATAGGAAGCTCTGAAAGGTGTTGGGGATTGATATGATCAGAACAATATCATCTATAAGCAAGAACCTGTAGAAGTCTACACCATCTATAGAGAATAACTCTTTAAATTGGACTCTTAGACACATACTACTGTAGCAGTAAGTACCCCAACCTACACAAGGGAAACTGCTATCATAGGTTCTTGGATCTGCATTCACAAAAGGAAAGCAACTTTCAAGAGGTTAACAATTACTTTAATCAAACAGATGTATCACTCTTTTAAACAAGGACATATATCATTCAGTTAGTTCAGGGAAATCAGCACCTTGAATTTCAAAGAAAGTACAGAGAAATCAAAAGATCAACAGACATGACTTCTTCTACCTGAATTCAACAGACAGTTGAACCCCAAATGTCTGACCATAGTTACCAAAGAGGGAAGCATGACATCTAGGTTCTCAAAGCCAGGGGACTCATTAGTGGCTTCCCAGAGCCCTCATCTAGCCAAACAAACACTTCCAGTCAGTAAGCCCCAAAATAATCAACAGACATGGTTTCCTCTGCCTGATCATAATTCAACAGACAGGTACAGCTGTCTGACCATAAATTACCAGAGAGGGAAGCATAACATCTGGGTTCTCAAAGCTGGGGGGCTCCTTAGAGGCTTCCCATAGTCCTTATCTGGCACTCAAACCTTCTTGCAAAAACTAAGCCCCAAAGTAAAACCTCACCCTCAGAGTATGTATACCTTTTTTTAGAGGCAGGGAGCATTCCAAACCTTGAGAACCAGTGCCTCATTAACAAAAGCTGTCCTACAAATCTTCTCTAATCAAACTTCCCTCAATGGGCAGGCTCATTAATAGGTGGGGAAGATCTTTGATCGCATTAAAATAATTAACAATACAAATACATATACTATTTCTAGTTAAAGAAACTCTTCTTTCTGTACTTTACTCCTTGTGAAGACTCTTGATTGATAAAGGCAAGTTTCAATTAGGCACTTGATTATACTAAAACAAAAAACAACAAATGATCCCATTTTGATTACTGTCGCAACTACCTGCATGACCTTGGTCACACCAAGTCACTTAACCTTTCTGGGACTCAGTTCTTCCTTCTAGACAATGAAGGGATTGTATCAGAAGATTTTAAAGGCCTTGCCCAGTTTTAACTCTTATAATGGTCCTTGAAGAAAATAGGAAAAATCTTTGGTAAAAACACGTCTCCTGTTTTATGACTTGCTTGTAATGCCCTCTGTAATGTCATTGGTCCTCTTCAAAAATGAAGGACAAACAACAGTATTAATAATCAGAGAGCAAGTTTTCTCTATTGTCATATTTCTTCAAGGAATTTTGTATAATTTTGAGTTATGCATAGGAGCTACCCAATTTAGGGAGACCTTTTAAGGCAATGCCTTGCCCTGCTTCATCAAATGCTTTTTTTAATACTCAACAACCAATATAGAACAACAAACAATCCCACATTCAGTGGGATCTGCATTTTCTTTATCTTCTTCATTGATTGTGACTGAAAAATATGACCTCCTGGAGAATATCATTGGCCAAAAATCTTCCTGTTCCATTCTCATTCCTCCATCGAGAATTCTCTAAGTAAGTGCATAGGTTAGTCTCAAAACAATTTTACAGAGAAGAAAAAGTAGGTATATGGGTCAGTAGGTGCTACTATTTTTTCAAGTTGTCTTTTTTAAAAATGATGACAAAAATCCTGATTATTCCAAGTACTTAATGTCCTTTCATCTTCCAGGTATCTTGAGAATGACTCCCTCAATACTCTTAAAATTATCACCTACAGCACGGACACCCTTTGTGCATGTTTGACCTGCTATCTTTGCTTTCATTAGCGTCATTTCTATTTCCTCACACAGCACTTTGGGAACTGTGATGATATGTACCCAAATGTGATAACTCTGCTGTTAACGAAAAAAGGTATTTGTTAAAAAACAAACAAACAAAAGCAAAATAACATTTACAGATTTTTTTCCCATTTTTGTCTGGTTTTTTGTTGTCTTTCCAGTTTAATATTTGAATGTCCTTGGAATGACTCTTTAACTGTGTCTCTTGTCAACCGTCCTCTAAGCTTTTTTTAAGAGAATTAAATAATTTTAGAATTGGAAGGGATTTCTGTGATCTCTTCTCTAGGCTAAAAATCCTTCAGTCAGTCAATAAGTATTTACTAAGTGCTTAATATGTACCAGAAATTGTACAAAAGCTCTGGGGATACAGAGAAAGGCAAAAGGTATCCTCTGATCTCAAATAACTCAATCTGATGGGGGAAAACAATGTCCAAAAAATAAGTACACGAGATACATTTACAATAAACTAGAAATAAGAGAGAAATCCAAGAACATAAATTACTTGGGGAATAACTCCCAATTTATCAAGAACACTTGAAAAAAACTAGATATCAGTTTGGCAGAAATTAAATTGAAGATATTACAGTAATCTCAAAATGGATATGGCAACTGAATAGTAAAGTTCACACCATAAAAAAATTAAAAGAGAACAAAATGAGATAAATTTTCACAGCTCTAACAATGGTGAGAGTTCTTAAAAAAATAAATGAGAGAGGCAATCAGAAAAAAAAGTTTTCATCTGTATGAAATTGATAAGCTTTTTACATGAATAAAATAAATACAACTAGGATAAGAAAGCTGTCCTCTGGGGGGAAAAAGTCTTGCATCAACGTATCTTGGATAAGGGTCTGATCAAGATATATAAGGTATTAACACAAATATAATGCTATGAGTCATTCCCTAATAGAGAAATGGTTAAAGGACATGACTGAAGAGCTCTCAAAAGAATTGTAACCTGTTACTAACAACCATATGAACAATTGTTCTAAATCTCTAAATAATAAGGGAAACATAAATCAGAACAAGTCTGAGGTTCCACTCCAAATTCAACAAACTGGTAAACAGAAAGATCTGTGGAAAGCAAGGCACACTGACAAATGCATTGTTGGTGAAATTGTGAATTAGGGTCAAAACCCTCTGGAAGGCAATTTGGAATTATTCTCAGAAAGTGGAACAAATTATCCATAACTTCTTTGAACCAAAGAACCCACTACTAGACATATACCTTAAGGTGGCAAAAGACATAAAGATCCAATGACAGAGATGTGCTGGAGTCAATTCATACTGACTCATGAGAGCTGATTGTTAAATTTATAGTATGAGCATTTGCATCTTGGAAATCAGCAAATTCTACAAAATTAGGGCTTGTTGTGTTATTTTGATTATTTCTAGACTTAAAGTGATGGGAGAAAGTGTTAAAAATGAAGAATAAACTTGAAACTGTGCCTTGCATTTTAAAGAGTCAGTTGTTAAACATTTACCAGCGTACCCTTGCATTAACACCAAAATATTGGTAGCAACATTTTATTGTACTAGCAGAGTACTAGAAACAAAGCAGATGGTCCATCAACTGGGGACTGGCTAAACAATTGTGGAACATGATTATAATGGAATGATGCTCTTCTGTATGAAATTATGAAAATTAATTCCGAGCAACCCAGGAAGATTTTTATGATCTGATACAAAGTGAATCAAACAGAATGATGAGAGCAATATACAATATTGACTACAATAATGTAAATGGAAAGAGCAGCAACAAAGTGAAACTGAATGCTATTTAATTATAATGAATAAACTTTATCATGAAGAAAAGATAAGAAAATATACCTTTCTCCATTCTTTGCAGAGTAAAGGACTATGGGCAAGGAACATTGTCAGACTCACTAGATATGTAGATTAGTTCTGTTGACTTATTTTTCCTTCTCTTTCTTTTTTACTCTGTTACCAAAAAAATGGCTCATTTGATAGAGGAAGGGGGAATATATTTGGTAATTAAGGTAATCTATAAACAAAAGAAAAATAGCAATTAAAAATTGCTAGATTCCCAAACTGTTTGGGTCCAAATAATTTTAGGGCAAGACAAATAAAAGTGAAAACTCATTTTATCACTGTTCAAAAGGGAAATAGAGTAGATACATTATAGAACAGGGAATTTGATATTGTATTTATGATACAATATCTAGAAGTCATTATTGGTGGGATAATTTGTATTTAGAAAGAGAACTAATGATAACTATGAGCCAGGATAGTTTTAACAAAGGTAAGTCATGCCAGACTAGCTCAATTTCTTTTTTAATAGGCTTACTAGACTGGATAAAAGGAATGCCATAAACACAATACACAGCAATTTCAACAAAACAGTTGACAAAGATTTTTAAATATCTTCATTGGAAAGATGTAGAAATACAGAATATAGTTCAGAAATAGTTCACTGACAAAATCCAAAGAGTGGGCAATTACTTTATTGATGTGAATATGGAAGGGGATCACTAACAATTTAACAATAACTCAGCCTTTGATCTTATTTCAACCAAAATTTTAGCAATGATTTGGATGTAGGCACAAGTGGCATGCCAATATCTGTGAATGACAAAAAGGCGACAGCAAAAAGAAATAGATAACACATTGAATGACATAATCTGGACCCACAAAAGATATCAAGAAGCTGGAATGGTGGCCTGAAAGGAATGGAATGGTTCTACCATTATCCTACATATAGCACTTCTATGTTTTAAAAGTACTTTTTATACTATCGCATTAGATCCATCCAATAACTTAATGAAGTAAGGGCTATTATTATCCTCATTTTACTGATAAAGAGGCAAAATAAAGAGGAAGACTCAGGTCTTCCTGACTCCCAGTCCAACACTTGATTCACCTAATAAGAGAAACAGCAGAAAACCTCTGTTTTATCCTATATGCAACAAATTGGCAAACAAATTTAATAAAGATGGATACATAGTTCTGCGCTCAACTTAAAAAACATCAGCTATACAAATGCAGAATGGTAGGAATAGCTAGAAAATAATTTATGTGGAAAAAGTCCTAGTTTTAAATGAAGGTAATGCTCATCATAAATCAGCTGGGATGTATGGAATGCAAAAGATTAGCTACATTTATACAAATATTGTGTCCAAAGCAAAAAAAGGTAACAGTCTTGTTATATCACCAGTCGTCTTGCCTTTTTGTGTTGTGACTGGACTTTGATGACTCAGGAGGAGAGCATGAGACTGACAAATTTGTGCAGCTCTGCTTCATTTAAATCCAATTAATGTCGAAGTCAAGACATTACCTTCATGATGCCACTGGTTCTGTTTGAAAAGAAGGATGGACAGCAACCACCCTAGTGAAACCACATCTGTATCTTAGTGTTTAATTATGGAAACCACATTTTAGCAGGGATGTTGGCAACCTGGAGCATTGACGACAGTAGTGTGGAAACAAGAAAATATGCTGCACAAAGATCATTTGAAGAAATTAGGACCATTTAGCCTGATTAAAAATAATTAGAAGGATACAAGATAGCTATCTTCAAAGATTTATCATATGAAAAATGGATTAGACATCTGCTTGACCCCAAACCAAGTGCATTTCAGCTTGATTTAAAAAACAAACAACAAAAATAATGCCCAGAACCTAGAACTGTCCAAAAATGGCATCAACTAACTCAAAAGGCAAGTGAGATCTCTGTTAAAGAACTTCAGGTAGAGGATGGATGAAAACTTGTCAGGAATATTGTAAATGTGCTTTATCCACTGGGTAAGGGATGAATGATTTTTACTCCAGCGATCCCTTCCAACTCTGGTTCCATGTGTCTATGATTGTATGACCACTGTGATGTAATAAAGATTAAAGAAATGATATAATCTTATAGATTTGCTTCAATTCTGTCTAGATAGTAATGACTAAGTGATAATTCTTGTTTTCTTAGTTCATGAACACAATGATCTTTTAAAATGAATAATTTAGGTCAAAGGAATAGCAATTTTAAAAAGAAGTAATGTATTATCAATAACCATATGAACCACCGTATTCCAAGTCACTGATAAAAGAAATGCCCACTGAAATAACCATGAGGAATTGTTTCATAACCATCAAAAGGGCAATTATGGTTAAGTATAGAAACAGTTAGTGTTGAAAATATGCATCCTTATATTACACCAAGAGATCTACGACAGTAAAAAAAAAAAAAGGCTTTGTAGAATAACTTGTAATTATATGAGAAATGTTGCTAAGATTTTCATTCTTCTGATTAGGAGATATCACTGCTAGATTTATACTCAAAGGAGTAAATGGTCAAAAGAAGAGTCTCATATGTACCTAGTTAGTAACAGTTATCTATTGTAGCAAAAAGCTACAAATGAAGTGCCCTTGCCCATTGATTGGGGGACTGGCTGAATAAATTGTGATACACAAATGTAATGAAATATTATTGTTGTGCCACAAGTATGAAGAATCTAGAGAAATGTGAAGATTTGTATTAGCTATTACAGAGTGGGGGAAAATAAGACCAGAAAAAAAATAAATACAATTTCAACACTAAAGTATCTGAAGACCATACTAAATGACAACATAATTAATAAATTAAATACAATAGTCAATATCAGTCCAAGTAACCAAGGTTTCTTCTTGTTTTCTGTTAAGAAATAGTCAACTACAAAAGCAAAAAGTTAAGTGCATCCTCAGTTACAATAACTAAATGAGTTACAAACTGTTTGATAAACATTTATAGGAAAATGGGGGTTTATTATTAGAAAGCAATTGTTGCATCAAGGCAAAATGTGCACATAAATAAGATAGAATGAGAAAATTGTTCTCAAAATGAAAATAATAGATTAAGGCTACACAAAGATCAAATGTGGTGACCTACCCAGAAGAACTCTCAGAGACGGTATTTGGAGAATGACTTTACTAGCACCAAAACCATGCTTGCTATAAAGGTGTGTTAGCCTTTAAATAATATCTTTTTTCAGGCAGCTATCCTGGGGCAGAGTGAGTCAAAGGACACTGTCCAACTTTTCTGTTTCTATTAATAAAACTACCACTCTCTGTCCTAGCCCAGACATTTTTGTATCATTTCTTTTTATTTTTTGATCTCCTTTGAACTCTCTGTCTTATTAGTCACAAGTCAGTTCTTTGTTGACATAATTCCGGAAGCTGTCTTTTTTTCTGCTCTTACTGCACTCATTTTAATTCAAACCTTTATTACTTTGAAATTGAAAGATGAATTTAAGCACATAGTTCCTGCCCTCAAGAATCTCTCAGTCTAATAAAGAGAAATAAAAGGGCAAAGTTATAATATGAATCTTCATCAGTGAGTCAAAAAACATTTATTAAGTACCTACTATGTGCCACACACTGTGCTAAGCTCTGAAAAACAAAGTCAAAAGGAATTTTTTACCTTCAAGAAGCTCACAATCTATTGGGGGAAAATACATAAAAAGAAGC
Organism: Notamacropus eugenii; assembly: GCF_028372415.1. NCBI lineage: Eukaryota > Metazoa > Chordata > Mammalia > Diprotodontia > Macropodidae > Notamacropus > Notamacropus eugenii. The sequence continues at coordinate 260,841,178 of NC_092873.1, forward strand.
TAAAAAGCTGGTGGAAGAAGAGGAGGAGAAGGAAGGGCACCTCGTGTGGAAGTCTTACAGTCAGGTAGAAAATGATGATGATTCTTAAGTGGAGGATCTGAGAGGGGCTCTCTGATGTCCACTCTCCACCCTTTGGCTGCCCTAGATGGTGCTGAGGAGTATGAGTTTCCAAGTTAATGTGATTTTATAAGATGATGAGTTTCTGGAGATTGCGATGAAGTTCAGGAGAGCAGCCTGGTGGGAAACGATGATAAGAACAAAGGAAAAGTCCAAAGCACTAAATGAAAGACTCAAGGAGAGAGAAATCACTTCCCTCTGGGGACATCATGGAAGTGGTATCTAAGTTGGGTGCTAAAAGAAAAGAATTATTTCACAGGGAAAAGATGAGGATAAATCTGTTCCAGGCTTGAAGGAAGATATAGGCAAAAGGTACAGAGGTGGAAAAAGTTAGGATGAGAATATATTAGTGAGTCGTTCATTTTAAAAGGGTAAAGTCGTCAAAGGAAAAAAGTGTGAGATATATACAGAAAGGTATGTGTCCTTCCTGGATTGTGTGTAGACTGACTGCCTTGCAATACTTTATAGGCATATTGCATCTTACATCACTGATTCACACTGAAGTCGGCACCTATTGATTATTTTGGCTCTCAAAAATGAGGTATGGGATCTCTGGGGTACTTAATTTCTCTCAGTTAGAATCAAGATCATAAAAGTTCAAAGAGACCCACAGTACTCAGGATCCTAAAAATGTAACCTGAGTGTAAAAAAATTGGTGAGCCAAGAAGCTCAAGGTGAGAAGTAATAAATTTGGAGAAAGGAGAAGGGTTATGTCAAATTTCCTCCAGTAGTGGCAGGGTAGCCAGACCATGACAGTTCCCTGTCTGGGCTCACTTCTGCTCGGTAGCTTGGGTTGAACTGGAAATGTACCACTGAACTGAACATGTTGCCCTTCAGTCATGCAAATGACCCCTGAAAAGCACAATGGAAACTTCCAGAGAATCAACCTTAACTTAACTTGGGACCAAAAATAAGAATCAACACATACACAAAATCAGATCAATGTAGGAATGCCAATAGCCACGTCCTAATTAATTCTGGATGGGCATGGAAAAATCCCCAAAATGGATGCACTGACAAGGTTATTTCATTCTACCTCCTAAAGAGACCTAAAGAGTCCCTTGCCTCTCTGAGACTCAGTGAATTTTTGGGTGGAGGTTGGGCAACAGAGGAAGAGGAGTGCCCATGTGTCTATGGGTTTTCTTAAATCACTATATATTGTTTAATTGGGTACTCTATCCAGAGACACAGGTGTCACCAAGGAAATAGACAATATCAGCAGTAGAAATACCATAATCCACTAGTCTGTAGAGGGAATCTCGAGGTCTAGAGGTTCATAAATTGGAATAAGTCCTTCAATAAGGAGTCAGAGCTGCTGACTCCAGGAACACTTTACTTATCAGTTTGCATCCTCAAGGTAGCAGATGCACCTGCCAATGTCACCAGGTCCTTTGAAGGCACCTTTATAGTTTCTGGAGCTAGGTGGTACATTGGATAGAGTGCTGGTCCTGGAGTCAGCCTTATCTTCATGAGTTTGAATCTATCACGAGATACCTACTAGCTGTGTTACCCTGGGCAAGTCAATTAACCCTGTTTGCCTCAGTTTCCTCATCTGTAGAATGAGCTGGAGAAGGAAATGGCACTCCAGTATCATTGCCAAGAAAACCCCCCAAATAGGGTCATGAAGAGTCAGACAGAACTGAGCTATGACAAAACAGCAACATAGTCTCTGGAGCCCCCTTCTGGAGATGTAACATATAGCCATAGACAAATTAAGAAGCCAGATAATACTGTACTACAGGGGTGGATTGGGGAGGGGCCACATTTAATGGTTATTAATCAAGCACAAGAAAGGGGAAAGAAAAATTTCTTGCTGGAAATAAAGGGAATAGGATTTGAATTCAGATAAAAGTAAGTATAAACCCAAAATCCGGGTAAGGCATGGCCTAGAGTTTTTTCAATGAGCCAAAAACCTGTTGTAGGGGCAGAATTTAGGTTACTTGTGTAAGTGTTATATCTGCAGGCAAGATGCAGAGTAACTGACTATGTGACTTCATCAATCTTTCCCAAATCTCTTTACTCATAGAACAGTTACATGCAAATGATCTGATATATTCATCATGTTTGTGACTTAAGTCTTCAACACAGTTTCAAAGGTACCAGAGATGGACAGTTGGGTATGAAGAGGTCAACCCCTCCCTGCCAAAATGAAAAATCATGAAAACACTTAGAGATCTAGGTATGATTTAAAAAAAAAAGAAAAGACAGTCATTTTGATAGGGGAGCTTGGGGGAATATGAGACTTTCTAAGTGAAAGGTAAATCACTGGGTCAGTCATGGCCTTCAGTAATAGGGTATCACCTTATTTCCAATCAAATTTCATATTACTCCCATCCATGCACTCTGTGTACTAGTTTTCTCATATATAAAATAAAAGGGTCAGAATAGGTGGCCTCTCATATCCTTTCTAGCTTTAAATACATAATACTATGTCCCAATGGGAAACAATATTTCCCTCCTTGGACCTTAAACAGAGCTTTGTCATTCTTTTATGTATTTATGATGCTTCCTGTTCGATTTGAATCAGACCACTGATGTGATGATACTCTCATTGTCTATGCCTTCTGGACAATATTCCCTCTGCCTCTGCTACCAATAGTTTTCTTGTGATAAGGAAGAGGAAGATAAATCTATCAACTAATCTATAAGCCATGTCATTCAAAGCACTGGAGAAACAAAGTGAAATACTTCCTAACTTTAAGAAATATACATTTTACCCAAAGACATGAACTAAAAGTCCAAACTCTTCAACCTGAAATTCAAGACTTTCCATAATGTGAATCTACTTCAAGATATACAACTTGATCTCCCACTATTTCCCCCTGTGGACTCTCTGTTTTCCACTCCTCCTCAAGATCTTCCTGAATGTTTCATGTACATTCCAACTTCTGAGCTTTTTACTCATGTATTCCTCCTGCTCTATTTAAATCCTACCTATCCGGGTTTAGTTCAAGACCCACCTTCTCCCACACTCTCTACCTCACAATGATCTCCACCTGCTATACAACTCTCCATACTATACTTACTGCAGCACCTACCTCATGAAGTTATTATAAAATGAGATAATGCATGAAAAGTGATTTGCAAATTTTAAAACAATTATCATTGTTATATCACACATTTCAACAATCAAAAACTCCCTCAAATTAAAAAAAACCTATTTCATATGTGTATGTCTTCTCCCCTTCTAGACTATAAGCCTCTTATGATCAGGGACCATATTCTATCTTATATTCTTTCCAGTGCCTAGGCAAATACCAAGTGTTCAATTTTTGTTGTTCAGTTGTGTCTGAGTCTATGTGACCCCATGGACTGCAGCATATCAGGCCCTTCTATCCTCCACTATCTCTCAAAGTTTGTCCAAGTTTATATTTGTTGTTTCCATGATACTATCTATCCATCTCATCCTCTGACATCCCCTTTTCCTTTTGCCTTCAATCTTTCTCAACATCAGGGTCTTTTCCAATGAGTCCTCTCTTCTGATTATGTGGCCAAAATATTTAAGCTTCAACTTCTCTATTTGACCTTCCAGTGAATAGCCTGAGTTAATTTCTTTAAGTATTAACTGATTTGATCTCCTTGCTATCCAAGAGACCCTCAAAAGTCTTCTCCAGAACCACAATTTAAAAGCATTGATACTGTGGCTCTGAGCTTTCGTTATGGTCCAACAGACATACGTTGCTACTGGAAAAACCATAGCTTTGATTATAGGGACCTTTCCTGGAAAGGTTATCTCTTTTTTTTTAGTATACTGTCCAGATTTGCTATAGCTTTCCTCCCAAGGAGAAAGCATCTTTGAATTTCATGGCTGCAATTACCATCTACGTTAATCTTTGAGCCCAAGGATATAAAAGCTGACACTGCCTCCATTTTTTCTCCCTCTACCTGCCAGGAAGTAATGGGACCAGTTGCCAAGATCTTAGGTTTTTTGTTTGTTTGTTATGTTAAGCTTCTAGCCAGCTTCTTCATTCTCCTCTTTGTTGAATAACTAGCTTAGATTGACCCTAATGGGTCTGAGATTATAGCTTTGTTCTATCAACACATCATCTCTATTACACTAGTCCTAAACTCTCTCTAGTCCTCAGCTCAGGTCCCGTATCACCTACTGCTTCTTGGATATTTCAAATTGGAAACCCCCCAGGCATTTTAAACTCAACAAATCCAAACCAGAATTCATTCTTTCACCAAAACCCTTTCTCCTCTGCAGTCTTTGCATTATAGTCAAAGCTACTACCCCCATTGTCCCAATGATCTGTACTTACAATTTTGGTATTATCCTTGATTCCTCATGCATACTTACCTTACATATCCAACTTGCTGTAGTCTTAACATTTCTACCTTCACAACATATCTTTATATCCTTTTATCTCCTTATAAAGACACCACCTAGTACAGGCTCTCATCACCTCACATCCAGAATATTGTTTTTAAGTTGGTGTCCCCATCACAAATCCCAGGCTACTCCAATAAGTCACCCAGCTGCCAAAATGAATCTTCCAAAACATAGATCTGTGACTCCCTACCCAATAAACTCCAATGGTTCCTATTTTCCTCCAGCATCAAGTATAAAATTCCCTGTCACTTTAAGCCTTCACAATCTGGGCTCTTCTTACTTGTCATGTCTTCTTACATTTAACTTCTCTCCACATATTCTACTATTCAGCTACACCAGCTTACTTGCTGTTGCTCACACACAGCACTCCATCTCTTATCTTTCTACTTCATTGACTATCTCTTAGACCTGGAATACTCTACCTCCTTATCTCTACCTCTGAGATCCTCAAGCTTCTTGCAAGACAACTCAATCTTACCTTCTGCAGGAGACCTCTCTAGGTCCGTCCAGTTGCTAATGTCTTCCTTCTTAGTTAACTTCCATTTACTATATGCATACCTACATATATAATAGTATGTACATATATGTGTATATACACATATATGTACATATATATGTGTGTATATATGTGTATTATCTACACACATATATATATACTATACATACAAATATGTATATATGGAGAGAGATACCATACATAGTTATTTGCATTGGATTTCCCCTGTTAGCATGTGAGCTCCTAGAGAAAAGGGACCATGTTTCTGTCTTTCTTAGTTTCCTCAGGGCTTAGCACACAGTTCCTGATACACAATAAATGCTTATTGACTGACTACTTTTCTAGTGGATCACAAATTCCTACATACAGAATGTATCCGAGTCTGAAATCATGGATACATACAGCAAATCTGTTTTTGCAGGCTCTTAGTTCATTACCCTCATAAAAACATTATACTCCCATCTAATTGGATAGTTCAGAAAGGGTTATTTTCCCCCCTGTACTCTAAAATCACCATTGGAAATAATTTGGGAATTTCGTTCCTTGAGTTCTTTGTGGGAATTTAATCTCTAAGGCCCCTTCCAGTTCTAAAAAAAAATTTGTTTCTATATCTCTCCAAGAGACATTTCTCCATATATATACCATCACACAATATGGTGCAGTAGGCAGACCCAGCTGGTCTCCAATGAGCTAAGGCTCATTGGAGGTTGACATGATTTGGCAGAGCTGAATGCAGAGGAATCTCACACACCGCCTGCCTTCCCACACACTTCTCTCAGTTCAGTCCAATGTTATCAGCCCATCACTTCACAGGATTCATGCTTACCCTCCACAATTTTCTCAGGAAGGGAAGATACATGGTTTGGAGACTAATCAGTCATCTTATTACCTCCTTTAACTCTTTGTCAAAGACAAAAAAGGAAAAGAAAGGGAAAGTGTGAAGCATTCCAACTGCTGGACCTTTTTTAGTGCAAATTTACTTCGCTAAATTTTTAATTTTAACTTTTAAAAATTAAAAGCTTTACCCCATTGCAGTATGATTTTACCTTACCAAACTTAAAAAGGCATGAGATTATTCTAATTGAATTCCATCCAACAAATACTCACTAGGCACCTTGTATGTGCTTCAAAGCATTGAGCTGGTCAGTGGTGTATAAAGAGATGCAGAACATCACCTCTGAGAAACACAAAATGTGTTATCACACACAACAAAACTGCTATCTTATGAGTTTGTCTTTTATGCATTGTATAGCTATGAATTTATCTTGTAGGTACAGTGAATAAATGAATAAAAAGCATTTATTAGGTGCTTAATATATAATTAGGTGCTTAATAAATAATCATATTTACTATTATTACTATGTGCCAAGCACTATGTTAAGCTATACTATTGAAAATGCAAAATGCAATTAGAAAGTTAATAAAGAGGGCAGAGCCAAGATGGCAGAGTAGAAAGACACACATATGCAGGGTCTCCCCACACAGCCCATAAAATACCTGTAGAGAGGGACTCTCAACAAATTTTGGAGCAGCAGAAGTGGAGAACAACAGAGTGGAGGAGATTTCCAGCCCAGGGTGACCTGAAAGGCCCACGGGAAACATCTGTTGCACTGGACATGGAGCAGAGCCCAGCCCAGCCTTGTCCACTCAGCGTGGCGTGGCTCTGGGAGGATGACACCTCAGGAGGGTGGAATCTCCAGTCACAGTAGCAGCGGTTTGCAGATCCCTTAACCCATAGGCATCAACGGTCAGTGAAAGGGCTTTTTCAGCTGGCTGGGAAGGGAGAAGGGCCTTCCCATAGCTCTGGCCTTAGGCAGCAGATGCAGAGGCCACATCATACAGGCAGCAGCAGTTCCCACAGCAGCCCCTACAGCAGCCCTCATCCATTGTTGGATCGTAAAACCCCTGGGGAACTGAGGAGCTGATTCTTGCCTCAGCCCTGTGTAGAGGCCCTGAGGGAGCTGATCTTTATCTCACATTGAATGGGGGCCTGCCCATGCAGCTTATCTGAAAATCAGACCCCAGTGCCATCTTGTCAGAACTGGAGGCCAAGTGGCTGTGGAGAGGAAACTGCTAAGATTCTGGACACAAAAATCTCCTTCTACTCCCAGACCACAATGCTTGGTTGTGCCACCTTGGAGGAACTGAGATCTTACAGGTTCCCAAAGTATACCCTATTCTTGACAAAGGACCCAAAAGTCAAGTAACTGGTTGGGAAAATGCCCAAAAAAGGGGAAAAAAATAGACTATAGAGAGTTACTTTCTTGGTGAACAGATATCTTCTACCATCATTTCTGATGAGGATGAACAATGCTTACCATCAGGGAAAGACATAAAAGTCAAGGCTTCTGTATCCCAAACATCCAAAATAAATATTCAATGGTCTCAGGCCATGGAAGAGCTCAAAAAGAATTTTGAAAATCAAGTAAGAGAGGTGGAGGAAAAACTGGGAAGAGAAATGAGAGAGATGCAAGAAAAGCATGAAAAGCAGGTCAACACCTTGCTAAAGGAGACCCAAAAAACTGCTGAAGAAAATAATGCCTTTAAAAATAAGCTAACTCAATTGGAAAAAGAGGTTCAAAATGCCAATGAGGAGAAGAATGCTTTCAAAAGTAGAATTAGCCAAATGGAAAAGGAGGTTCAAAAGCTCACTGAAGAAAATAGTTCTTTCAAAATTAGAATGGAACAGATGGAGGCTAATGATTTTATGAGAAACCAAGAAATCACAAAACAAATCCAAAAGAATGAAAAAATGGAAGACAATGTGAAATATCTCACTGGAAAAACAACTGACCTGGAAAATAGATCCAGGAGAGACAATTTAAAAATTATAGGACTACCTGAAAGCCATGATAAAAAAAAAAAAAAAGAGCCTAGACATCATCTTTCATGGTTATCAAGGAAAACTGCCCTAATATTAGAATATTACATTAGAATATATATATATACATATATATATTAGAATATGTATAGAAAATATTAGAACCAGGGGGAAAAATAAATATTGAAAGAATCCACAGATCACCTCCTGAAAGAGATCCAAAAAGAGAAACTCCTAGGAACATTGTGGCCAAATTCCAGAGTTCCCAGGTCAAGAAGAAAATATTGCAAGCAGCTAGAAAGAAACAATTGAAGTATTGTGGAAATACAGTCATGATAACACAAGATCTAGCAGCTTCTATATTAAGGGATCAAAGGGCGTGGAATATGATATTCCAGAAGTCAAAGGAACTAGGAGTAAAACCAAGAATCACCTACCCATCAAAACTGAGTATAATACTTCAGGGGAAAAAATGATATTTCAATGAAATAGAGGACTTTTCAAGCATTCTTGATGAAAAGACTAGAGCTGAAAAGAAAATTTGACTTTCAAACACAAGAATGAAGAGAAGCATGAAAAGGTAAACAGCAAAGAGAAATCATAAGGGACTTACCAAAGTTGAACTATTTACATTCCTACATGGAAAGACAATATTTGTAACTCTTGAAATTTTTTCAGTATCTGAGTAGTTGGTGGGATTGCATACACACACACACACACACACACACACACACACACACACACTATCTCTCTCTCTCTCACACACACACACACACATAGAGAAAGAGACAGAGAGCACAGGGTGAATTGAATAGGATGGGGTCATATCTTTAAAAAATGAAATTAAGTGGTGAGAGAGAAATGTATTGGGAGGAGAAAGGGAGAAATGGAATGGGGCAAATTATCTCTCATAAAAGAGGCAAGTAAAAGACTTTTCAGTGGAGGGAAAAAGAGGGGAGGTGAGAGAAAAAACATAAAGCTTACTCTCATCACATTCAATTAAAGGAAGGAATAAAATGCACACTCATTTTGGTATGAAAATATATCTTACAATACAGGAAAGTGGGGGAGAAGGGGATAAGCAGGGTGGGGAGGATGATGGAAGGGAGGGCAGTGGGAGGAGGGCGTAATTAGAAGTCAACACTTTTGGGGAGGGATAGGATCAAAAAAGAGAATAGAAGAAATGGGGGCAGGATGGGATGGAGGGAATTATAGTTAGTCTTACACAACACGACTATTATGGAAGTCATTTGCAAAACTACTCACATATGGCCTATATTGAATTTCTTGCCTTCCCAAAGGGAATGGGTGGGGAGGTAAAGATAAAGAGAAGTTGGAACTCAAAGTTTTAGGAACAACTGTTGAGTATTGTTCTTGGAACTAGGAAATAAGAAATACAGGTGATGGGGTATAGAAAGTTACCTTGTCCTACAGGACAAAAGAGAAGATGGGGATAAGGGAAGAGAGGGATGTTAGAAGGGAGGACAGATTGGTGATAGAGGTAATTAGAATGCTTGGAGTTTTGGGGTGGGAGGAGGGGAGAAATGGGGAGAAAATTTGGAAACCAAAATTTTGTGGAAATGAATGTTGAAAACTTAAATAAATAAATTTAAATACAAAAAAAAGAAAGTTAATAGAAAGTTCTTAATGTTCTGAGCTTCTATTTTAAGATGCTAAACAGAAATGGAAAATTACATGAGTTATATTTGGAAGGTAGGTAGTGTAGGCGGATTTACAGGCAGTAAGATCTAAATATAAATTCTACCTCTGACACATACTAACTGTATGACCTTGGAAAAGTCCCTTAATTTCTGCCTGACTCAGTTTCCTCTTCTGTAAAAAGAAAATAACCATGGTACCTGCTTCCCAGGGTAGTTGTGAAATAACATGAGATATTTTGTAAAGAGACTTGACAAACTTAAAATGTCATATAAATGGTAGCTATTATTACCATTGCTATTATTATTAATTAATGAGTAAAAGAACCTTTGCTAGTGCTATACAAATATAAATAAACTAAAGGAAACTGCACACACACACACACACACACACACACACACACACAAAGAAAACTACAGATCATGGTTCTGGAGGTTTTACTTAACTGTGTCTTGGGTGAGAAAACAATACTAATGCAGTCAACTTTCTTCTCATCCAAATTTAAGTTTCAGTCAGACTCATGGATATAAATGGAAATGTTTTCCTGAAACAAAAAACCTCAATTAAGCCAACATTTATTTTAATCTGCTATTTTTTCCTGTGGAATTGGCAACAAAATTTAGTTACAAAATAGTAGTGCCTGTGCGCCAAAATGTAAAGGATAAATAAGACTGAAAGTTGTCCTATGGAAGCATGGAAATGCGGACCTGGACCAATCTGGGGGTCACTGTCTTCTCAGGTCTACCCTAAGAGTCGCTGGGTTATCTTTTAATCTTTTATCATTGTAATGATAAACTCACACTTGAGAGTCACTACGGTTTAAGGGATAGTAAACTAGCCTTGGAATCACCCGGGAAGACCTAGGTACAAATCGTGACCCAGACATATATTAGCCATGTGACACTGGGCAAAGTCACTTACTATCTCAGTGTCCTCATCACCCCTCTCTCTCTCTCTGTCTCTGTCTCTCTCTCTCTCCCTCTCCCTCTCCCACTCTCTTCCTCCCTCTCTCTCTCTCTCTCTCTCCAATTTTTTTTAATCAACAAAAATCTCACTTTCCTCACTCCCACTTCCCCTCCCCATATCGAGAAAGGAAAATAAATCATCCATTACGCATGTATATACAGTCAAGCAAAACAAATTTCCTCATAGACGCTATCCAAAAAAAAAAAAAGCTCCACCTCCCCTCTGAGTTTATTACCTCTTTGTTCAAGAGATAGGTAATGTGCTTCATCATTAGTTTTCTGGAATCATGGTTGGTCATTGTGTTGATCAGAGTTCCTAAGTTTTTCAAAGTTGATTAACTATACAATATTATTGGTTTTGTATAAATTTTTTTTTCCTGGTTCTATTCACTTCACTCTGAGTCAGTTCGCATAAGTCTTCCTAAGTTTCTCTGAAGTGATCCCCTTCATATCATTTCTTAGAATACATTAATATTCTCTCGCATTCATATACCATAACTTGTCCAACCCTTCCCCATCAGTTTCCAATTCTTTGCCACTGCAAAAAAAAGAAGTTGCTATACATATTTTGTACATATGGATCCTTTACCTCACTCTTTGATCTCTTTGGTGCTCAGCCAGCTCTCAAAGACTATGTAAGCTGCAAAACAGTGCTGATCTGTTTTGGAAGAAGGAGTTTCCTCACCAAAATTTCCCTGTACTGATAAAATCCCCTTAGGTAGACCTCAGTGCGTTTCTTACAAGTCCTAGGAGGTAGGCAATAGAAGTATTATTAACCTTATGGGGAAACTCCCTCACCAATGCAGATCAGCACTAATTCTGCAATTTACAGTCTGAGAGGGTTGCTCATTTTATAGATGAGTAAACTGAGGTTCTGAAGGTTCTTAGCTATGGCTAAGTAGCTAGTAACCTTCATATTCTACTTTGATTCTTCCAAATTCTCTTACTTTTCAGCTTCTCTGCTACAAAACAAAAGCATGTGTGAATATATCTTTAAAATCAACACTTTATCCTATTAATCTCTAATTATTTCTTAATTCTTTAATCAGAGAGCTGGAAAAACACTTCATCCATTTCTGTAACCTTTATTAAGTTTTAAGACTGAAAACTACTATATGGAGTTTCTCTTTTTCATTAAAACACTGCTTGACTGAACCTTTTTTTATGAACCTAATCTTCCAACTCTGTTGGAGCTCCACAAACTTAGCTTCCATCTAATATAATTCCAATACCACCCTGGAGGACAGCCTCCAACAACCTTTTTCAGCCAAATCCATATGTTCTCTATACTACTTGACCATATTTTGTGCAATTAATATGCTCCTGAAAAAGGTGTGTGTAAAGGAAAACATATCAAATCATATTTTCCAGCTGATTCTCAATAAAATTTCATAGATATGAATCTCTGAGAGTTTATGATTTAACCATGGTTATAGAGCTATTAAGTGTCCTATGCCAGCATTTGGGAGAAAAAAAAGGAAAATGTTTTCCAAGATGTAATAAAAAGTACACTAAATAAGAACTTGAAATTCTTAGAATATTCTAAATTTGTTAGAACCATCTGTACACACTTAATTGCTCCACATGTTCTTTGCACACTTACTAAAGGCCTATGCATATTAAGGTATACCATACGGTTAATTCCCATTTTACTGTAGGTTTTCATTGACTACAGAATCTAAGTGTACTAGCATTCACACTGGTTATAAAACAGTTCTGAGTTGTCAGTAGAATTATTTCTGTAACAACTGGGCCCAACAAATCTGGGAGAATGCTGTCTCTGAAACCCTTGCTATATTTCCCTGGTTCAATGTGGTTGTTTTGGGTAATCAGCTAGATAGATCATAGCTCAAGCCTCTGTTCAGCACAACATTCTATTACCAGACCAAATAAGAGTTGCCAATCTAGTAGTAAAAGTATTCAATTAAAGCACTATACCTTCTGAGGTAGTGGATGGGGAAGAAACTAGTATGAGTAACTTCCTGGTGAGGTAATCACTCTGCCAATGCAGGTCAGCACCTTCTCTGAAACTTAAATTCCTAAGGAATTTTCCAGAACACTGAGATGTTAAATGACTTTTCTTAAGGTCACAAAACTAATATTTGTGAGATGTAGAACTTGAAGCTGGACATACCTGGTTCTAAGCTTGGCTGTCTATACAACTCACCACATTCTCTTTGGTGAGGTAGATAATAAAGTATTATTGTGCTCATTTTATAGGTGAGGAAACAAGATCCATTAGATTTTACTCATTTATTAAATGTTTCGTTTGAAAGAGGAAAATAGTGCACAAAGTTTGTATATTTTCTACAATATCAGTTGTATTATTACTTATACCTGTAATGTACAATCTTTGTCCAAAAACCACATCTTTTTTTTTTTTTAATTATTTTTTTTTATTATTTTTTTTTATTTATTTTTTTAATTAAATTTATTTATTTAACTTTTAACATTCATTTTCACAAAATTTTGGGTTACAAATTTTCTCCCCTTTTTATCCCCTCCCCCCCCAAACACCAAGCATTCTAATTGCCCCTATCACCAATCTGCTCTCTCTTCTATCATCCCTCTCTGCCCTTGTCTCCATCTTCTCTTTTGTCCTGTAGGGGCAGATAGCTTTCTATACCCCTTTACCTGTTTTTCTTATTTCCTAGTGGCAAGAACATTACTCGACAGTTGATCCTAACACTTTGAGTTCCAACTTCTCTTCCTCCCTCCCTCCCCACCCCTTCCCTTTGGAAGGCAAGCAATTCAATATAGGCCATATCTGTGTAGTTTTGCAAATGACTTCCATAATAGTTGTGTTGTATAGGACTAACTATATTTCCCTCCATCCTATCCTGTCCCCCATTACTTCTATTCTCTTTTGATCCTATCCCTCCCCATGAGTGTTGACCTCAAATTGCACTCTCCTCCCCATGCCCTCCCTTCTATCATCCCCCCCACCCTGCTTGTCCCCTTATCCCCCACTTTCCTGTATTGTGAGATAGGTTTTCCTACCAAAATGAGTGTGCACTTTATTCTTTTCTTTAGTGGAATGTGGTGAGAGTAGACTTCATGTTTTTCTCTCACCTCCCCTCTTTATCCCTCCACTAATGAGTCTTTTGATTGCCTCTTTTATGAGAGATAATTTGCCCCATTCAATTTCTCCCTTTCTCTTCCCAATATATTTCTCTCTCACTACTTGATTTCATTTTGTTTTAAAGATATGATCCCATCCTATTCAATTTACTCTGTGCACTCTGTCTCTATGTATGTGAGCGTGTGTGCATGTGTAATCCCACCCAGTACCCAGATACTGAAATGTTTCAAGAGTTACAAATATTGTCTTTCCATGTAGGAATGTAAACAGTTCAGCTTTAGTAAGTCCCTTATGACTTCACTTTGCTGTTCACCTTTTCATGGTTCTCTTCATTCTTGTGTTTGAAAGTCAAATTTTCTTTTCAGCTCTGGTCTTTTCATCAAGAATACTTGAAAATCCTCTATTTCATTGAAATATCATTTTTTCCCCTGAAGTATTATAGTCAGTTTTGCTGGGTAGGTGATTCTTGGTTTTAGTCCTAGTTCCTTTGACTTCTGGAATATACTGTTCCATGCCCTTCGATCCCTTAATGTAGAGGCTGCTAGATCTTGTGTTATCCTGATTGTATTTCCACAATACTTGAATTGTTTCTTTCTAGCTGCCTGCAGTATTTTCTCCTTGACCTGGGAACTCTGGAATTTGGCCACAATGTTCCTAGGAGTTTCTCTTTTTGGATCTCTTTCAGGCGGTGTTCTGTGGATTCCTTGAATATTTATTTTGCCCTCTGGTTCTAGAATCTCAGGGCAGTTTTCCTTGATAATTTCATGAAAGATGATGTCTAGGCTCTTCTTTTGATCATGGCTTTCAGGTAGTCCCATAATTTTTAAATTGTCTCTCCTGGATCTATTTTCCAGGTCTATTGTTTTTCCAATGAGATATTTCACATTATCTTCCATTTTTCCATTCTTCCCTCTTTGTTCTGTGATTTCTTGGTTTTGCATAAAGTCATTAGCCTCCATCTGTGCCATTCTAATTTTGAAAGAACTATTTTCTTCAGTGAGCTTTTGAATCTCCTTTTCCATTTGGCTAATTCTGCTTTTGAAAGCATTCTTCTCCTCATTGGCTTTTTGAACCTCTTTTGCCAATTGAGTTAGGCTAGTTTTCAAGGTGTTAATTTCTTCAACATTTTTTTGGGTCTCCCTTAGCAGGGAGCTGATCTGCTGTTCATGCTTTGACTTCATGTCTCTCATTTCTCTTCCCAGCTTTTCCTCCACCTCTCTAACTTGATTTTCAAAATTCTTTTTGAGCTCTTCCATGGCCTGAGCCCATTGGGTGGGCTGGGACACAGAAGCCTTGATTTCTGTGTCTTTGCCTGATGGTAAGCATTGTTCTTCCTCATCAGAAAGGAAGGGAGGAAATGCCTGTTCGCCAAGAAAGTAACCTTCTATAGTCTTATTTCTTTTCCCTTTTCTGGGCATTTTCCCAGCCAGTGACTTGACCTCTGAATATTTTCCTCACACCCACCTCACCTCCTGATCATCCCAGCCCGTGTTTGTGGTCTGAGATTCAAATGCTGCTTCCAGCCTCAGGGCTTTTGGCGGGGGCAGGGCTGCTATTCAGTATGAGATTATGTTCTGGTGCTGAGGTCGGGGCAGGGCCACCTCTCAGGCTCAGTTCCCTCAGGGGGTTTATGCACAGACCTTCCACAATGGATTCAGGCTCCCGCCCGCTTGGGGAGCCCCTGTCTGCAGCCGCCTCTCAGCTTCTACCTCCCGGGGGGGGCCTGAATTATGGGGGCACCCCACTCCCCTCTCGACCCGCCAAAGAGACTCTCTCACCCACCCCTGTCACCTGTGGGTGGAGGGACTTGTGTGGCCGCTGGAGATCCCGTCCCTGAAGCCTGCTCAGATCTGTTTCTCTCAGTGCCGCAGCCGTGACCGCAGCAGGTCTGGGCTGGGCTTTGTGTCTGCAGCACGATGGACCTTTTGCGAGAGGTTTGCAGATCCCTCTGTGGGTGGAGGGACCCGCGTGGCCGCTGGAGATCCTGTCTGTGAAGCCTGCTCGGATCTTTTCCTCTCGGTGCCGCGGCCGCGGCAGGGCTGCACTCAGCTCCCAGTCCCGGCGCCCAGTCCGCAGCGCGAAGGACCCCCCCGAGAGAGGTTTGCAGGTCTCTCTGGAACAGAAATCTCCCTCGCTCCAATGTTCCGTGGCCTCTGGGTGCGGAATTCGCCGTGAGTTACTTCCCTGTAGCCATTCTATGGGTTGTGGGTTCAGAGCTATGTGTATGTGCGTCTTTCTGCTCCACCATCTTGGCTCCGCCCCCAAAAACCACATCTTGAAGTTAACAAATCATTAAAGGAACTAAACTTTATCCTTATTGACATTTTGGTGTAAACAAACCCAAAGACAGAAAAGTTGAAACAAAAGGGAAAGACAACTTCTTCTGAAAGAGGTAAATGAAGGAGTTAGTAGACATGCCTAAAAGTAACAGTAAACCTAATTTCAATTTTGATCTTTTTCTATTTTATAATTTTATTATGTTGACTTGTAGTGCTCAGATCAAGCATAAGCAAACAGACCACCATGAAGATGTAAAGTGCCAACATCTTCACAATATGAAGGAGTGGGGGAATTCTACGAACTTCACAAGATCCTCTAAATTCAATCAAAAGTATGTTTTAATATTCAGTTACTTCTCTATATAAGAGCACATAGGGGAAAATTGAAAGTAGTATTTAGGAAAATGTAGTTCAGCAACAAGAAATGATAAAGACCCAAAGATCTGCAGAAGACGTGGAAGGTACATATTATGAATACTTTCTTTAAGAAAAGAATCAAAAGGTTTTGGACATGGTGAACATGTATGGTAACATACAAAGCAAACTTAACCATCTTAAGGGACAATAATCAACTAATTAGAAGCATAAAAGTCATCTTTGAATCAGTCATCTCTTTGCAGTCAGAGCACTGTCTGGTTAAAGCAAAGAGGAAAGTAAGTAATAAAATTAGAAGAAAGAACAAAGATAAGAGTAAAGAGGACACTGAGTCTTATTACATCCATTCTAAATCTACCTGTTTAAGCAAGATGTCAAACCTGAAGAATGGAAAATGCACAAAGATGCAGAAAATGCACATTATCTCTATCACTATCTTTGAGAAAAGTCTGATGCAAAGCTACAAGAACCTGAAATAAGCTGGGAATCACTTTAACCATCAAATTTGATTTAACAACAAGAAGAAAAAATAGCATCAAAAGTATACATTGCTTTAGAGTGCAATATCATTTCCAACATATTGCTAAACAGGAGGATCAAATATTTTGCATCACACAATAGTGAAATGCAGCTGAAGAGAAAAGGGGCTTGCAGGTGAGAACTGAGGAAGCTGGATCATCCTAAGAACATATGTAGAAAGGACAGCAAGAGGGACAACAAACAGATATAAAATGGAAAAGATCTGCTTTAATTTTTATAATGATCTCTTTTCATGATGAAAATAGCATTCCTACCCTCAGAACCTGATACACTGATATTTCAACACTTCAAAGTCTCTTTCATGAAATCAGCAGCATTGCCAAAGTGATGCTTTTAACTTTAATAAAGTGATAACTTTTAAATGGAAAGGCAAAGTTTATGAAAAAAGAATATTGCTTAGACTATAGAATGCTGCCAAATAAGTAAAGAAGTGAGGGGAGAGTGCATTCTAGGCACAGAAGCCAGAGAAGAAAGAGTGAGTATAGAGAACAGCAAAGGAGCCAGTTTGACTGGAACACAGAATAAATTAATAATAGAAAACCAGTCTGGAAAGGTAGACCTGAATCAAACTGTGAAAGGCTTTAAATGCCAAACAGAGGAGTTTATATTTTATCCTAGAGATAACTGAAAGTGTCTAAAACTCTTCAGGAGGGAAGTGATATGGTCAGAATGGTGTTTTAAAAATATCATTTTGACAGTTGTATAGAGGATAGATGGAAAGCAGAGAAACTGGAAATACGATCTTTTAGAAAACTAACTCAACAACTTAGACCAGAGGTGATGAAGTTCTGAACTAAGGTGGCATTTATATGAGTGGAGAGAAGATGAAAATGACTGATATCGTGGAGGTAGACTAGAAAAGATTTGCCAATTAGCCAAGATTTGGGTTTGGAGAATGAGGAAGAATTGTGGCTATCTCTGAGATTTTGAAATTGAATGACTAGAGTTTGGGGAAAATAATTGGTTTCATTTTGGACACATTAAGGTTGAGAAGCCAGTAGTTTATACAGGTTAAGAGATCTAAGTCATTGATGAGGAAATTGAGACTGGATAGCATATTGTTTTGATAGCAATATTTTCTCAGTTGCTATGAAGTAACCCAAAGGGAAATTTAAAGATCCATGGTGGACATAAGTAGGCTGCAGCATATTTCTATTGCTGACTTGTGCATAAGAAGTAATTTTCATCACTGATGATGGCCATGCCTGGTAAAAAAAAAGAGACAGTTTCATCATATCACAAGGATGAGAAATAACTTCTAGACAGTAAGGATGCTAGATTAGTAGCCAACAGACACTAAAATAAATAGATAAAAATCTTCATGTTTCGGGTAGATGTTTTATGAGAAAATTGTTGAAGTATGGATCAAAAAGTCACAGGGTGAGGTGGCATCTTTGTGGTAGAGGAAGAGAAAAAAGTGGTTATCTGAATCAGAAGAGGAATTATCCATGCTAGTGAGTTAGTGGCTCCATCAAAGTACACACCAGAAAGCCAGGTTCAGTGAAAGAGGTTTTTGTCCTTATTAGAATTTAAATACACTTTAATCAACTATCCCTTAAGCAGTGTTTTAAAGGAGCATTGGTAGTTTCTAACTGGCCACAGAGGGAATCTTTTAAGCTCACTTTATTTCACAGCTGATTTGATTTTAGTTTAAATGCTCTACGTGAAACATTGAGTTACGCAAATGGAAATCACAGATTTAATTGATGAAATGGTAGAAGTGACAGTCTTCAGTTGCCAGGTCAGGAGATAGGAAGTGAAGGAGCCAGGTTGGTTAGGTAGAGCGTTAGAATTAGAACCAGGCAGAAGTTTGAGCTCTGAATAGGAAGACTGTGATTTAGGCTCCCACAATTGTAATGTGTCAGAAATAAGCCAGGGGTTTGAAAGTCAGGACATGGCAACAACTTAGAAATCCAAAACATAGTCTACCATGGGGATACCAGAAACTATTTCTGGGGATCCACAGGTCAAAGCTATTTTCATAATAATACTAAAAGATTATTTGTCTGTTAAAACTTCCCCTTCCTTTTCCAACTGTATATTTGTATGATGTCTGATGTTCTTCATATATTTCAACCAAAACAACATATTATGATAGATTGAATATAGAAGCAGAAGAATCCAGCTGTTTTCCATTAAGTCAGTCATTAAAGAAATTTCCAAAAATATGTAAAACAATGCCATTCTTCTCTCATTTTTTTGAAAATAGTCTTTTCATATAAATATTTAGCTTAATATGTAATAGGATTGTTATTATTTTAAATGAATACATTTTGGAAATGCTGTAATTTTTATTTCTAATTGAGTAAATATTGGTAGATAAAGCTCACATAAGCAAACGTTTTTTGGGTTCCTCAGTAATTTTAAGGAGTATAAAGGCGTCTTGAGACCAAAAAGTTTGAGAACTGGTGTTTTAGTATATACCACCTCAAACAGGATCAACACATGCTGGCTATTTGACAAATACCAGGGCAGGGAAAAGCAATCACCACATTTTGATTTCATTTTGGTTTTGATGGGTTGGAGTCTGGGACAGAAGGTGAGCAAGTATATATCATAAAGCCAGAAGAAGAGGTATCAAGGTGTCTTCAGACAACTGGAATCTAAGGGATGAGATGAGCAAAAAAACAGTTTAGCTTATGAGGTGGAGATCTATGAACAATTTGTACTGGACTGGGATCCTGAAAGGTCCTCCACCCTCTTTGTGAATGAATTTGGGGGTCTTTAGGGGCTGTACAGATACAAGATCACTCACTCCAAATGCTTCCTGGACCAAGAGTTGGCTCCACCAAAAGTCACAAATGTATTTTCTAGTATTACTAGATACTTAAAAGGTGCAGACAATTATTGTCACAGGACTATGGTCTCTGGAACCTTATTTTTCATGAATCTGGCTCCATTTTCTGAACACCTGGGCCATCAAAGATCCCAGGGTTCCAGGTATGGTAATAGAGAGCCTGTACTTCATAGGGGTGGGGACCCTTTGGCTTCAAGACTACATGTGACCTTGAGGTCACAGATTCCTCACCCCTGTTCTAGAGACTCAAATTGGAAGTTGTCTTGCTACACCTGTAGGGTATTTTATCCTCTCACTTCAATCTTGGGATGAAAATGTGGGGCTGATATCAAGTGTGAGTTCATTATTGGATGACCAGAATTTCAATTAGTTACCCATATATGCAGCCAAAATGTTCCAGTGTCTCCACTTGCCACCTCTACCAGCTGCTTCCCCTCATATGGCCAATATGAAAATGGCCAATCACGGAAATTAACTCCACAGCCCACATTGACTGCCTGCTGTGTAATCACAAGACCCTGGTGCGTACGAGTCCCCACATGATATAATGGAAAAATTTCCATCTTATTCTTCTCTCACCCTAGTGAGTTAGGATTGATATCTGCTGAATTAAGCACCTTTTCCCTTTTCTTTCTTTCCATGAACTTTAATCCTATCCAACTCATGCCTTCATAGCCCATATTTCTTTCATTCTTCCAGTTCAATTGTTTCCTTTGGAACCTCTTTATCAATAAAAATTCCTCTTACCCCACTCCTTCATCCTGCTTCTCTTCATTTCACTCTTTCTATCTTATACCAAGAGAAACCTGTTAATATCTGAGGAAAAAATAATCCCTGGATACCTTGCTCCATACTGAATGATCTTTTTCTCCCACTCATTTTTTTTATATATGAGGCTAGTAAAAGGAGTAGGACAATTCCTTACTTCTCACTGCCACTTTCTGACTATTTCTTTCCATCATTAGCATCTTCTCTTCCCTTAGTATTTACTTCGATTTTTCTATATCATCTTGTTCATACCCTTGTTTTAGGAATTAAAGCATTTGGCTCATCATTTTCCTCTCCAACTCACCTCATCATACTTGGTGGCACCAATATATAAACTTATGGCCCTTTGGGTACCTTGCCACTCAGCTCTTCATTTTCCTCAATGTCCATGGTCTATGCTTGCATTCCACTTAAGCCACCCATAGAAATAGTCATATCTAATCTTGTTTTCATCATTATCCATAACTGTGCTTGGTTGAACACACTGTAGCTTGATTCCAACATTGTGATATCATGGGTCCTCCTTGAATATGAAGGATCAACAACATTTCAGTAGCCAGAACTCTTAAATTTCTATATGAACACATTCTTCCATTTCTCCCTTTCCTCATTATTATTCTTCTGATACTCAATCATCGTCCTCCCTATAACTTCCATCTGTCTTTGATTCTGGCCTTACTATGTTCCCTTCAGCATTCAGTACTAACCTTATGGTTGGCCTTTCCAAATATATACTACTCTATATCCCTGAATCCCTTGCCCCCTATTGCCAGTCTCACCTTGTCAAACCTTAATCCTAGCTACCTACACCATCTACCTTCTCCATTCCTACTTTTGTATTGCTGAGTCCTGGTAGACAAAGTCATGTATCCATGCTGACTGTTGACTGGGTCCTTTACAGACTTGTTAGCTAATCTTAACTACAAGAATCACATGACTATAGATGCATCTCTCTCTTTCTTCCTTCCTTAATTGTTTATATTTATATACACACACATATATATACACATATATAATATGTATACATTATATATGTATATATAGAAACAGATGGAAACAAAGATGGAAATAGAGTCACTTCTTTGATAGAGTCAATATGCATGTCATGTTTATGTGATCCTGGTAGAATTGCCTGGGATTCAGGAAGAACTAGGTTTAAGCCTGGTTTCTGACATATGAGACCTATGGATTCCTCAGCAAGTCATTTAACTTTTCAGTGTCCCAGAAACTTCCCACGACAATAATTTGCAGAGCATTGCTGGTCTGTTTTAGGGGAGAGATTTCTCCATCATGGAGAGTTCCATATACCAGTCAAATCATAGGTCCAGCAAATATATAGAGAATGTACACATATATAGCCCACAAAATCTTGTTTGATACCTCACTGTGGTGTGCAAGTTCTCAAAAATCTATGCCAGTAGAACACAAGTTTGGAAGCTTCAAGGATGGTCCTGGCAATAGACTGTCTGCTTTCTAAGGACCAATAATGATAGCTGAGACTGAAGAACATCATCTCAACAGTAGAGTGGCCATTTGGTGCTAAAGTTTTTAGTGGTGGTGACCTATGAAACAGACAAATTCAAAATGGTCCTCAGTCCTATGAACCCCTTAAATTTTTGTAGTGATGGCGGCAGAACTACAGAAAACTATGGCAATGAGGACTAAAAGTCTCACTGTTTTTACAATCTATAAGCTTGAATTTAACTGTTGGTATTTTAAATGTAAGATCTATGGCCAGTGACCAACAAATGTACACACTAGTGAAGGAACTAAATCACATGAAGCTTGACATTCCTGCTGTAATGCAGAACACAAAAGGACATTTCATAGTTGGAAGCATTGTTCGTAGATTGTCTGTGAGGGAAAACACTAGAGGAACTGGCTTTTCATGCATCCAAAGGCAACACTTGGTTATGGTACTGTGCAGTGTTCACAAGTATTTGCAACAAGACCACCACGAAAAAAATTTTAGTTTACATGCTAATGTCATTTACAGGGGATGAGGAGTTAAAGAAATTTTATGATGAGCCATGAATATATATTTTAATAATCAGTGACTTTACTGAAAATATGAGAAAAAGTGAGGGCAGTGAGAAATATATTAAACAATATGGATCAGCATAAGGAATGAGAGATGTTAAAGACTTATAGACCGTGTAAAAGCTTCACACGTACTTTTGGGGGTAGGGATGAGAATCATAAGTCTCTGGAAATGGTCAACACCAATTAACATCACAAAATAAAACTGATTATGTTTTAATAGACAGGACAGTAAGCACACAAACTAAAGTAAGGATCAAAATTAAAACGAAGCTAGAAGCATCAAAACGAGATAAAGATATGATATCCAAATAAACCAACTTCTCTCTGACCCATTCAAATAAGTTATTAATGATGAAAACGTGATTGATGTAGTTGAAAGAAATTATGTAAGCAGAGACAATCTTATTTTCATGCTGAGGTCAATCACTATAAATCAGTTTCTAGACTGTGGAGACCAAAAAAATCACCTTAAGCTTGCAAATGTTTGACTTACTTACCAAGTGAGTGCAACATTGGATTAGAATATCATTCCTTATAAAGTCTTACCAGGAAGAAAGTTTATGAGCAGTATAATCTCAGAAAACAGAGAGAAGCATGGAGAGTAAAAGCACTTTAAAGAAAGTATGACAAATGAGACATTTTACTGAAAACAATGAGGACATTTGCTGAGTTCTCCTCTCCCTTCTCCTCTTGATCTCACCTCACTCAAATGTCTTCTTCCACTATCTCCTCTTTTAGCCTTATCTAACATGAAGATGAGACCCTTCTTGCCAAAGTAAACCTTTCTACATGAACATGGGATATCATTGTATCCTAACTTTTCCAACAGATTGCCTTCTCTATCATCCCCATTCTCATATATCTTCAATCTTTCCCTGTGTACTGGATGCTTCCCTACCAATTATAAACAAGACCATGTCTCCCGTCATCCTCAAAAAAGCCTCCCTTGACCCATGCATCCTAGCTATCATCTCATATCTCTCCTCCCTTTTGTAACTAAAGTCTTTGAGAAGGCTGCCTGTAGTTGATACCTCCACTTCCTTTCCTCTCACTTTTTAATTCTCTGAAGTCTGCCTTTCAACCCTATAGTTCAACTGAAACTATTTTCCATATATAATGACTACTCTCCACTGGTTCTCTTGCGACATATTTGACCACTCCTTTTCAATCTCCTTTGGTGGATCTTCATCCAGGTCACACCAACTTACAGTATGTGTCCCCTAGGGCCCTGTCATTTGGTCATTTCATCAATTCTCTTGGATTCAACTATAAACTTTATATAAATTATTCTTAGATCTATTTACTCACCTCTAATCTTTCTTCTAAGTTTCATTCTGAAATCTTCAGCTGCCTATTGGGCATCTCAAACTAGATGGGTCACAGACATCTTAAACTCACTATTTCCAAAGCTAAACTTAGTATTTCCCTTCTAGACCTTCCTCTCTTCCTAACTTCATTTTATGGTCAAGGTTACCATAATTTCCTTCTCACTCTTTCTGCTTGCCCATATCCAGCTAATTGCTGAGTGTTATTTGTCTCTCTGCAACGTCTCATCTCTCATGCTCTTTTTCTCTCCATCAACCCTTGACACTGCCACCACCCTGGTACAAGCCCTTATTTCATCTCTGGACCATGGTAGTAATTTGTTGGTTAGTCTCTTTGCTTCAAGTCTCTCCCCATTGCAATCTGTCTCCTTCACTTGGCTGTCAAATTTATTTTCTTAAAGCACAAGTCACTTCCTATTCTCAATTCCAGTGATTCTCTATTGCCTCCAGGATCAAATATAAAAGTATCTTTTGGATGTATTGCTCTACTCAACTCTGTATGTTTTTATTTTTTTCTCCTTTTAACCAGTTCAGATGAGGGAAGGGTCCAAGTTTTGTCCCCCTCTCTCACCTCCTCTTACTTATTATATAGGCATCTATTTGCATACCTCAGTTATGTGAAATTATTTTCTAACTCCAGGCATTTTCACTGGCTATTTTCCATTCTTGGAGTACATTCTCTCCCTCCTTGTTTCCACCACCTGACTTCATAGGTTTCCTTCAAGTCTCAGCTAAAATTTCATCTTCTACAAGGAGTCTTTTTCAGTCCTCCTTAATCTTAATGCCTTCTCTGTGAATATCCTGCTGGTACATAAATGTTTACAAGTTGTGTCTTAGACTGTGGTCTTCTTTAGAGCAGGAACTATTTTTTGCCTTTCTTTGTATCTCAAGCCCTTAGCACAATGCCTGGTACACAGTAAATATTTAATAAATGCTTGTCAAGTTGAATGGTGGGTATGACTAACTGACATTGCATGAATTTAAGGATAAAATGGTAGAAAAATGATTATAAAAAACAAAAAAAATGTACAAGTTCTGCAAAGATTTTCACAACATATTTTTCATCATTAAGGATAGCAAGCTACATTTGAATTAATCTGAATTAATATCATAGTGCCAGATACACTGGTAGATGAAGCAAAAATGACATCAACAAGTACAAAGATAGGGAAAGCAGTTGGAAAAAGCAACATATATATGGAAGAGGTTAGTGCTAGAGGAGACTGAAAGATTAATTCACCAAGTACCTAATGAGGGAGAATAAGGGAGTAGAAAAATTCTGAGAAAAAATGGTCGTTCATATACAAAAATATTTATAGCAGCTCATTTTGTTGTGGCAAAAAAAAGAGAAAAAAATGCACATGCACACACAAAGCAACAAATGGAAACTAAGTAGGTGTCCATAATTTGGGTAATGGTTGAACACATTGTTGTATAAAGATGTAATTGAATATTACTGTGCTGTAAGAAATGAGATAAAAGTTTCAAGGAGGCATGGAAAGACTTGTATGAACTGATGTAGAATGAAATTAGCAGCACCAGAAAAACAATTTCTACTTTAACCTCCATATTATAAAAATGAACAATAATGAAAGACTTAGGAACTATGAGTAACTAAATGATCAATCATGATTTCAGAGGCCTGAAAGAAGAATGCTGACCAACTGTATCAGAAAGCACCCCAACATAACTAGGGGGGCTTGCTATCAGAGGTTCTGCTTTGATCTGCTTCTGTAAAAGGAAAGGTAGCTTTTGAGGGGTTAACAATCACTTTAATCAAGCACATGTATCATTCCTTTAATCAAGCATATATATATATTATTCACCCACTTCAGGGGAGTCAGCACCCTGACTCTTCACCCTGAACTTCAAAGAAAATACAGAGAAATCAAAGATCAACAGACATGACTTCCTCTGCCCATCAGCTAATTGCTGACCATCGTCAGATAGGTCTAACTGTCTGACCACAGTTACCAGAGAGGGAAGCACCAACATCTGGGTTTTCCAAATCAGGAGGGCTCCATACCAGCTTCCCAGAGTCCTGGCCAAACAAACACTTCCAGTCAGTAAGTCCCAAAGCAAAACCTCAACCTCAGAGTATTTATACACTTTTCAGAGACAGAGAGCATAACCATCTGACTTAGTGCCTCAATAGAAAAAACAGAAAGTACTTGGGACCCTCTTACAAAACAACTCCCTTAATCAAGCTTCCCTCAATGGGCAAACCCATCCAAAGGTGAGGAAGATTTTATTTAATCACATTATTCAATCAGAGGCACTTTTAGTAAAAACAAAAACAGCAAAAGATCCTAATTTAATTGCCATCACACTAACTCAAAACATAAAGATTATGGACTAATATTAAAAATAAAGAACACATTTTAGGCATAATCAACATGGGAATTTAATTTTGCATGGCTGATTATGTGATGTAAAGATTCTGTTATTCCCTCTTTTTCAATGGATGGACAGAGATCAGAAGGAGAAACAAAATGAATGCTTGATAATTGTTGGTTAGTTTTCCCATAATTAATTTGTTTTCAGATATATGTTACAAAAGATGGCTTGCTTTGTAGAGAAGAAGGGAGGGGGTACATTAAAAAATGAATATGATATAAAAAGTAAAATTATCAATAAAAATAAGATAAATATTTTAAAAATAAATATTCTGAGAATTATTAGTACAGAAAAAAAGTAACCAAGAGTTTATCCATAACTCCTAACCTTTACAGCTTTGGCTTAAAAGATCTGGAGTTTGGCAATCACCTTTATGAGTTGTTAAATTTTAGGTTTCTTTCATGTGGTGAACTGTGGATTCTTTCCATTTTCATTTTACCCTTTGTAGGCAGAAGGTGGTTTCTTTTTATGATTTCTTGAAATATGATATCTAAGTCCTTTGGTCGTAGTTTTCTGGAATGTTAAGGAATCAAGTTATTTTTACACATGTTGTTTTTCAAGTTTTTAATAGCGGATACCTAATATAGTCTTCTAATTTCTTTCAGTCTTTTGGCTTCATTGTAATATTTCCTATTATGCCATTGAATTTTTGAGTTCTCTAAACTACTTTTTTTTTTAAATAACCACTAGTTGAATAAGGTTTCCCACCTTTTATTCTAAACTGGCTATTCTACTTCCAAGTTTTTCCTAAGGATTTCTAATTTCATTCTTTATCATTTTAATTAATTTTTTCCTCATTCACTGTTTGGGTATTTACAATCAATCAATGTTTTTTTTCTTGTGTTCTTGTAATTGCAAAATTATTTTCTTCTTTTGAAATTTTATCTTATATTCTCTTAATTACATCTATTTATTCCTTTACTGTATAGTTTTCTTCTATTTGCTCATGTCTTTAGCTTCTCAGCCAACAATGACTGATGAAGGTTTTCCCCTCTTCCCACACTTTGCTATTTCTTTTACCTTCCTCTTGGCTTTAAAATGGCTAGAATTGTTTTTACTCTCGTTCCCCATTGAGAGGAACTTTTTTTTTTGCTTAAAAAATACCCTATGTTACTCTTAGTCCTCAGTCTGGAGTAAGGCAGCAAGCTAGCCTAGACGATAATAGCTTCTTGCTCTGTCTTCTGCAGCTTTCTTGAGCTGAATTACCAAGAAAGAGATTGGATTCTCTATAGGGCAGTTAAGCCTAAGATTCTAGTCACTTTGCCCCTCATACCTCGCTTCAGTCAAAGCTGGATCAGTTGGAATCCTGGTGGTCCTCAGGCTCTGTCTTGGTACCACAGTTCTGAACTTGGAACTTAAAAGAGGTCTAGGTATTTCCCTCCATCAAAGCCTCTGATTAAGAAGCTGTAGAAGTGCCCCTGTCCCCTGGAAGGATTGAAAGGGTTGGGGATTGATATCTCCTTGGCCAGTACATTGAGGAAGGGATGCTTTTCTTCATGGTACACTCCCTCTCATAATTTGTGGTGATGTGGAGAAGGGGAGAACCAAGGCTTCCTGACTATTGGCACAGATCTGGAGTTTATACCAAAGTACTTTGTTGTTGTGACTTGTGGGGATTACCTTTCCAATATATCTGATTTTTTCTGATCTTCTACATTCATTAAGTATCCACTGTATGCTAGGTTCTAGGCTAGGTGCTAGGGATACAAATGTAATAATTAAACAGTATCTTCAAGTAGCTTATTCTGCTTATTTTTGTTAATTACTAAAAGCATTCAATTTAGTCTAATAATATATCTCCTTAAAAGTTCTCTGCCAACAAATATCTCCCAAACATTCACTAGTATTATTAGGATTCTTTGAGAGAGAAAACAGAAGAATAAATCTTATTCAATGATCCTCTGATCATGAAAGTCATTACATTTATTGATTGCATCAAATTCCATGACACTGAAAAGTTTTCAAAGATTCTTTAATAATCTCAAACTTCTCCCAGAAAAAAAGTCTAATTTTTTTTTAATACCAATATCCTACCAGTGTTGTATGACTGCAGGTCATAGAGACACTATCATCTCCACTGAATGAAAAACGAGTATCACTTGGAGGGCAATGGAGAGGCAACATGCCGAATGTGAGCCAGCAGGACAAACAAGGAACAATGAAAAAGGATCTAAGTAAGGAGGTCATCAAAGAAACATATTATTGAAAAGGAAGATAAGTTAGTCACATGGTGAAAACAAGAGATAACCATTGAACTATCTAGGTGTTCCACTAGCATCCTCTTGTTGTGAGAAAAAGCTAGGAAGGTCCATGATACAACAAATAGACTCTCTGTGGCAACTCTTGGCAGGGTTTGTACACTGTGCATAGGCACAGATATGTGCAATTGTAAGATTGGAGGTAATATCCAAATTAGGGTATGTGTGTCCATCTTGTAGTATTTCTTCTAGTATTTCTTTCTGTTTTCCTCGCTATATATTTAGTCTTCCTATTCCTGCTACTTACCTCTGCCCACGTAGAACAAGCTCCACTCCACTTTCATTTCCTGGATCTGACTCATAGATGTCTTCTGACTGTTGGCCCCTGAACACAAGCTAAATGCTCACCTGGCTCCTCCTGGCACTGGCATTGACCATTGGCATTCTGGGCCATCCCAAAGCTCAGCCTGCCGTATCTTCTAGTCTTTATCTTGTAATATAAATTTCACCTGAGATTTTCTAGTTTTAAGTCCACATATTGAAATTCATGACCTCTTGCCCCTAGAGTGCCAGCAGTGACAGAGCCTTAGGACTAAATTTTTATTTAAGAAAACAGCTACCTTTAGTAGGAGAACAGAATATTGTGGTTACTGGTGTGATTTGATTATCACTGGGGCTAGGGTAAGAGAGAAGGGATGATAGTATTGTTACTAGAATACTTAAGCTGAGCTGACCTGCTTAAGGACTCCCCTATTTCTCAAGCTATGCTTGACAGCACTGACAGCTTCCTTTTGCCCTGAAGTTCTTTCTGTCCTCTGCTTCCCTGGCACTGTCCTCTACTAATTCTGTGTCTCCTCTTTGGGCTCTTCATTCAGTCTCAGCTTTGCTATTCTATTGCCTGATCCCCTTTGCCCTCTTGGTGGGGAAATCCATCAGGTCTTTATTGCTCCACATTTCTCCCTTTATATCCACTGAATTAGTCATTCTGCACTGTGCTCTAAGCTTTGTTGGATACAAAGAAGGCTAAGACACAGTCCCAATCATTGATGGGCTTACTGAACAGATAAAGTACAAGCACATGAAAAGTTAAAATAATATGAGCTCAGAATCACAGAACTGGAAAAGATCTGAGCAGTTATCTAGTATAACCACCTAAAAGAATAAAGCAGATGCCCTCTCCTTCCCTCCTGTAAGCCATCCCCACTCTCATACCAAATTCGCTCCCACTCACCACCATATACACACTTAGAAAATGTGCATTTTCTCTGCTTGTCCATAGGAGATCATGCATAAGCTTGAGAATGCCCAGATATTCTCTGGGCTTTACGTGACTCATTGCTAAACTGAATCCTACCTCCCCTTCCCCATTGATTGCTCGTCTAGAAAACAGGTCATCACGTCTGGATGTCAAACAGAGATGAAGAGTCAGCTACCAACTGGTGGTTCTCTTAGCCTTTGTTCCAAATAATAAGCTGGGATTTCAGCCAGGAATGGAGAAAGATGCTGTTTGACTTTGACATAAAAGTAGAGGAGGTTACAGCTTCCCATGGAGAGCTGGAATTTAAATAATCATCATTACACTGAGATCCACAGCTACCTATATCTCTCATTTGTTTCCTTCCTTTGGTATTGACCTCATGGACTTTCAAAGGTTTCAGAAAGCTTGTAGTGATGGTAGGAAGAATTAGCAGCTACCAGAATGGTTGTGGGTACTGTAGCCTCAGGAGTACACTGAAGACCAGGAAAGAATCCTCATCAGAATGAGATCCAGGTCATTGGACAGAAAATCCTGCTTGGTGACAGAGATCACCATTGTGGAGGTGAATTTTAAAATGACCAATTAATAGCCTTACAAAGAAGCCTTTTTCCCAACAGTTTTCTTTTTCTTTTTTTTTTGTATTTTTTTGTATTTTATTAAATTTATTTATTTAACTTTTAACATTCATTTTCACAAAATTTTGGGTTACAAATTTTCTCCCCTTTTATCCCCTCCCCCCCAAACACCAAGCATTCTAATTGCCCCTATGACCAATCTGCTCTCTCTTCTATCATCCCTCTCTGCCCTTGTCTCCGTCTTCTCTTTTGTTCTGTAGGGCCAGATAGCTTTCTATACCCCTTTACCTGTATTTCTTATTTCCTAGTGGCAAGAACATTACTCGACGGTTGATCCTAACACTTTGAGTTCCAACTTCTTTTCCTCCCTCCCTCCCCATCCCTTCCCTTTGGAAGGCCAGCAATTCAATATAGGCCAAATCTGTGTAGTTTTGCAAATGACTTCCATAATAGTTGTGTTGTATAAGACTAACTATATTTCCCTCCATCCTATCCTGTCCCCCATTACTTCTACTCTCTTTTGATCCTATCCCTCCCCATGAGTGTCGACCTCAAATTGCACCCTCCTCCCCATACCCTCCCTTCTATCATCCCCCCCACCCTGCTTATCCCCTTATCCCCCACTTTCCTGTATTGTAAGATAGGTTTTCATACCAAAATGAGCGTGCATTTTATTCTTTCCTTTAGTGGAATGTGATGAGAGTAGACTTCATGTTTTTCTCTCACCTCCCCTCTTTATCCCTCCACTAATGAGTCTTTTGCTTGCCTCTTTTATGAGAAATAATTTGCCCCATTCAATTTCTCCCTTTCTCCTCCCAATATATTTCTCTCTCACTGCTTGATTTCATTTTTTTTAAGATATGATCCCCCCCTCTTCAATTCACTCTGTGCACTCTGTCTCTATGTGTGTGTGCGTGTGTGCATGCATGTGTGTGTAATCCCACCCAGTACCCAGATACTGAAAAGTTTCAAGAGTTACAAATATTGTCTTTCTATGTAGGAATGTAAACAGTTCAACTTTAGTAAGTCCCTTATGACTTCTCTTTGCTGTTCACCTTTTCCTGGTTCTCTTCATTCTTGTGTTTGAAAGTCAAATTTTCTTTTCAGCTCTGGTCTTTTCATCAAGAATGCTTGAAAATCCCCTATTTCATTGAAAGACCAATTTTTCCCCTGAAGTATTATAGTCAGTTTTGCTGGGTAGGTGATTCTTGGTTTTAGTCCTAGTTCCTTTGACTTCTGGAATATACTGTTCCATGCCCTTCGATCCCTTAATGTAGAGGCTGCTAGATCTTGTGTTATCCTGATTGTAATTCCACAATACTTGAATTGTTTCTTTCTAGCTGCTTGCAATATTTTCTCCTTCACCTGGGAATTCTGGAATTTGGCCACAATGTTCCTAGGAGTTTCTCTTTTTGGATCTCTTTCAGGTGATGTTCTGTGGATTCCTTGAATATTTATTTTGCCCTCTGGTTCTAGAATCTCAGGGCAGTTTTCCTTGATAATTTCATGAAAGATGATGTCTAGGCTCTTTTTTTGATCATGGCTTTCAGGTAGTCCCATAATTTTTAAATTGTCTCTCCTGGATCTATTTTTCAGGTCAGTTGTTTTTCCAATGAGATATTTCACATTATCTTCCATTTTTCCATTCTTTTGGGCTTGTATTGTGATATCTTGCTTTCTCACAAAGTCCTTAGCCTCCATCTGTGCCATTCTAATTTTGAAAGAAATATTTTCTTCAGTGAGCTTTTGAATCTCCTTTTCCATCTGGTTAATTCTGCTTTTGCAAGCATTCTTCTCCTCATTGGCTTCTTGAACCTCTTTTGCCAATTGAGTTAGGCTAGTTTTCAAGGTATTATTTTCTTCAACATTTTTTTGGGTCTCCTTTAGCAGGATGCTGATTTGTTGTTCATACTTTGACTTCATGTCTCTCATTTCTCTTCCCAGCTTTTCCTCCACCTCTCTAACTTGATTTTCAAAATTCTTTTTGAGCTCTTCCATGGCCTGAGCCCATTGGGTGGGCTGGGACACAGAAGCCTTGCCTTCTGTGTCTTTGCCTGATGGTAAGCATTGTTCTTCCTCATCAGAAAGGAAGGGAGGAAATGTCTGTTCTCCAAGAAAGCAGCCTTCAATAGTTTTATTTCTTTTCCCTTTTCTGGGCATTTTTCCAGTCAGTGACTTGACCTCTGAATATTCTCCTCACACCCACCTCGCCTCCTGATCCTCCCAGCCAGCGTTTGGGGTCTGAGATTCAAATGCTGCTTCCAGCCTTAGGACTTTTGGCGGGGGCAGGGCTGCTATTCAGTGTGAGAATTAAGTTCAGATGGTCAGGTGAGGGCAGGGCCGCCTCTCAGGCTCAGTTCCCTCCGGGCTTTATGCACAGACCTTCAACAATGGATCCAGGCTCCTGTCTGCTTGGGGACCCCCGGTCTGCAGCCGCCTCCCAGCCTCTACCTCCCGGGGGGGGGGGAGGTGAGTTATGGGGACACCCCACTCCCCTCTCGACCCGCCAAAGAGACTTTCTCACCAACCCCCGTCACCTGTGGGTGGAGGGACTTGTTCAGCCGCTGGAGATCCCGTCCCTGAAGCCTGCTCGGGTCTGTTTCTCTTGGTGCCGCGGCCGCAGCAGGTCTGGGCTGGGCTGGGCTGTGCGTCTGCAGCGCGACAGACCTTTTGCGAGAGGTTTGCAGGTCCCTCTGGAACATAAATCTCCTTCTCTTCACTGTTCTGTGGCCTCACTGCTCCAGAATTCGCCGTGAGTTACTTTATACCGATGTTGTATGGGTTGTGGGTTCGGAGCTATGTGTATTTGCGTCTTTCTACTCCGCCATCTTGGCTCCCCCAACAGTTTTCTTTTAACTTGTAGTGATAAATTACTGAATTCTGTTCTAATTTTTCTAACAAAAAGTAACAGCATTTATAGAGTGCTTTGAGGTTTACAAAGAACTTTACAAATATTATCTCTTTATCCTCATAATTCTGAGAAGCAGATGCTGTTATTATCCCCAGCCCACAAATGAGGAAAATGATACAGGCAGAAGTCAATGATTTGCCCAAGATCTTGCAGCTAGTATGCATATATGGCAGGATTCAGACTCAGGCTTTCTTCTATCCAGGTCCAAAATTTTATCCACTGTGCCATCTTTACTGGGTGTACACAAATTATTTGTTCCATACCTGATTTATGCTATATGTGGGGAACATTCTTTACTTCTCTTTTTGAGAATGAAAACCATGGACTCATGTCAAAGGTGGAGTTGGTCCTCAGAAAACTTAAAGGGAAAATGAAGCACTGAGGAGCCTAATATCCTAATTAAGAAGACAGGCAATGAACTCAGAGTAAACTGTTATGGCAGTTAAAACAGGGACTTGTACACATCCCTAATCCTTGAATCCTTAGTCAAGTAGTGTACAGCTTGACCTTGTGTTAAAAAAAAAAAACCCTACTAATCCATTGTTGGTGGATTGTGAACTGGTCCAATTATTCTGGGGAGCAATTTGGAACTAAAACCAAAAGGGTATAAAAATCTGCATACTCTTTGATTTAGCAATAATATTGCTAGGTCTATGTCCCAAAGAGATTTTTTAAAAATGTTTTATGTCATTGAAAAAAAAAAATTAAAGAAAAGACAATCCTCACCATAACATATCTGTCAAGTGATCCTCTAGCCTTTGCTTGAAAACTTACAGTGAAGAGAATTCCATTACTCTTAAGGCAAACTATTTCACTTTTTGCTAGTTTAATTGTTAAGAAAAATGTTCCCTGTACCTTGCCTAAATATTCCTCTTTGCAACTTTAATTCAATACTTCCAATACTGTCCTAAAATACAGTTTACAAGGAGTTCCTTAGTTTGTCATTCACTTTTCTCCTGGGATGTTCAACAATGCTACCAAAGTTCAACAGTGTTCAACGGTGCTATCAAAGAACCATAATAGAGAGAC
The DNA here is from genome assembly GCF_028372415.1 of Notamacropus eugenii. NCBI lineage: Eukaryota > Metazoa > Chordata > Mammalia > Diprotodontia > Macropodidae > Notamacropus > Notamacropus eugenii. The sequence goes on from NC_092873.1 coordinate 260,875,146, forward strand.
TGTGTTTAAAACAAAATGATCATTGCTATGAAAACATTTTTCTGTATTTCTAATTAGAGTGCCCTCATGTGTCCTTACAATGGAATGTCATTTTAAGTTAAATCAGAGCATAAACAAAGTCTTCAAAAACAATTATTTGTTTTCATTCAGTCCAAGAACTGCTCAGGAAAATGGGGAAAATCATTGACTTTCATTTCTCATTACCATCTGTAAAAAGATAGGTGAACTCCACCTCTCTATCCTGAACCTCTGCCCTTCAATCCAAGTCAAGGTATTTCCAACTGAATGATGATTTATGGTACCACAGTCTAGGGGCTCAATAGCACACCCTGAGAGCCCATTCACCTATAATGCCACTTTTTTATTATTTTATCATCAAGCCCCAGATTTTGGTTTGTAGTGTTCCCTGACAGTCTCTAGCTACCAGTACCGCCACTCTTTGGGATAAGTGCCTCAATCTATAGGTCTTCCTAAAAAACAGGGAAAGGGGAAGAGTGAAAAGAAGCATATCTTTTTATTCTTGCCATCCTTCTAATTTTTTCTTCAAAAAGTGTATTGATGACTTTTGTTTTTAGACTTGAATTATTTCAAGAAATAACCTTTGCCCACAAGGTCTTTTTTATTGTCTGATCTCTGAAAAATCAATGTCACCCTTCTTTTAGCTATTTTGAAGAGTCTACTACTAATTATTACACAGAAACTTTGTGGTGATTATGGCTGAAGGGAAAGAGATGTATGTTATAATATACCAACAAATCAAGTACAATTGTAAAGTAATATAGGTCTTTTCAGTTTTTCCATTAACTCACAGGGAACAAGGTTTTCTTAGTCTTTCCTCCTTCTGTCTGAGGTGTGCGTATACAAGGTATCATTTGAACCATGCTCTTTTCTGAATTGGTCAAAGGAAAGATGATATATACACACAGAGTTGGGTACAGAAATATATTTCATTCAAAGAGGAAACAAGAAGGAATGAGGAAAAGGGAGGGGGGAATAAAAGGGAAGATAGATTAAGGAAAAGATTAGTCCTAAGGAAAACAAACTCTAAGGTGGATGGATTTTGAAGCTGGGTTAACAGAAAAGAAAGGATGAAAATTTGTGATTAGGTATAGGGTGAGGGAAAGAGAAGAGAAGTGGAAGAGCAGAAAGAGGTTACATTATATTTAGAGTATAGATGTTGAGCACATGCCTTTCTCACCAGATCTTTATAAAGGGGAGCAGGAAACAAAGATAATGATAATTATTAGCTGCTCCCTCCTCTTTCTCCTCTTCTTCAATATATTGCTGTTTCGTCATTTCACTTGTGTCCAACTCTTCGTGACCCCATTTGGGGTTTTCTTGATAAAAATAATTTTGACATTTCCTTCTCCAGTTCATTTTACAGATGAGGAAATTGAGGCAAACAGGTTTAAGTGATTTGCCCAGAGTGACACAGCTAGTAAGTGTCTGAGGCAGGGTTTAAACTCAAATCTTTCCAGGCCTAGTGCTCTATTCATTATGCCACCTAGCTGCCCCTCCTCTTCATAAGAGTTTACATTTAAACATCTACAGACAGTCACTGTCCTAAGCACTTTACAGATTGTTATCTCATTTGTTCCTTACGACAACTTGGGGAGATAGATGTTCTTAGCCTTGCCATTTTATAGTTGAGGAAATGGTCAGAGTTTAAATGACTTACAAAAGGTTACGTAGTTAGTAAATGAGTAAACTTAGTAACTAGTAAAAGCTAGTAAGTGTCTGAGATAATATTTGAAATCAGATCTTTCTAACTGTAGATCCAGTGCTTAATCTACCAAACCACCTAGCTTATGTTTTTCTTTTTCTAAATGAGGGTGGAGTGGGAGAAAGAAAAAAATAATGCTTGTTAATTAACAAAAAGTAATATAAACAAATCAAACAATCTGGTAAAATTAAACATAGTAACAAAATGAAGAAAAAACTAACAATCTAAAACATGTAAAGATCATATCTAAAAAAAAGACCCATAAATGATGAAAAATGAGAATCTAGAATAAAATATATCAATCGCTCATTCCAGAAAATCACAGGGAACAAGGTTTTCTTAGTCTTTCCTCCTACTACAAAAATAATAAAAATTCATAATATCAAGAGACCTAAATAAATAAAGTTCCTTGTGGAAAGAACTATAGATAATAAATCAACATCAATACTAAACACAGATGCACCAAATGGCAGAGCATTAAATTTAACAAAAGAACTTAATTAAATTGCAGAAAGATAGAAACAACAATTGTAGGAGACTTTTAATGCTCCTGTCTGAGCTAAACAAAATCAAAGAAAACAAACAAAAAGGAAAATATAGAATTGAACAAATGCTAAAGTAGAAAGATGTGCCATTTCTAAATGGGAATGTTACAGAATATACTTAATTCTCAATATTATATGGTATCTTTACAAAATTAAGCCATATGTTATGGTATAGAGAAAAAAATAAATGAAAAATAACCCCAAAATACATCCTTTATAACAACACAATAAAAATAAAAATTGGTAAAAGAGTCACAAGCAAAAGATAGGACTCTAAATAGAGACTTAATAATGACATCCTGAATAATGAGTAGATCAAAGGACATCACAGAATAATTAACAAGTATATATGTGATCACTGTAATTTTTGAAATATGTTGTTTGATTTGTAGTTATGATGAAACAACTCTAATATGGAGTCATATAGTTTAAGTGGTGCTAAGACCCATAAAACATATAAGCTATAATAAATTGTTTGTACCTTTTAACTGTCCTGACCCATTCTGACCCCGTTGAATAGTTAATGATCACAGCCTCTGATTGGATAAGATTCCTGGTCCACCACAATGGCTTGTGAGCCACTCCTACTCCTGTTGTCTCAGATAGCCAACTCAAACCCTCTTCTAATTGCTGGTCCAGATCAAGAAACTATCAATAAGTGGACATAGGAATTTTCTTTCCACATATGTGCTTGATTAGGAATGTTCCCTCATACATCTAACATCAATTATCTATTCTCAACCAAGCCCATTTTAAGATATAAACCTTAGTGCTCAACACCTTATTTTGAGCGTGTCCTCCCGATTAGATCTTTGTCTCTGTACACTTCTCCCTCCCTCTTGAACTGGGTGAGTTTCTTTGTATCTGTGAAGCAGATGCTCTGTATATCTGTATTGCCACATAGTGTATGTGTATGCCTTTTTTGGTCTACAGTACAGAATAATAAAGCTCATGTTTGTACTCTCTTCCTAAATACCAATTTCCTGTAAATCCTTATCTCAAGTCTTTACTGTAAGTTAAGCCAAGGCAATAAATACAGCAACATAAAAGTGTGTGATAACAAAGCAATAATATACCACAATTTCTAGCTTATAGCTAAAGCAGAATTCAGAAAAGAAATTACATTTCTGCAAATTTACATGAACAAAATTGGGAAACAAGAGAGGATAATTAAGTGAATAAGGAGTTTTCCAAATACAGATAAACATTCTTTAAAGTTTCAGAAAAGGTGTTGGTTTTGTAGGAATGATAATGGATTTTATTTTTGACATATTAAGTTTGAGACAAACAAATCCAAAAACATTCAATAAGCAGTTGGTGAAGAACAATTTGAAGTCAGGAGAAACAGAAACAGACACTAATGCTGGTTTTAAGATCTAGAAATCATCTGCACAGATAATTTAACCCAGAGGAACTGACAACATCACTAAAAGAGAGTCTAGAAAGAGAAAAGGACTCAAGGCAGAACTTTTGGACCTATTCAAAGTGAGAAGAGAAGGTGACCCACAGTTTCAAAAGCTGCAGAGAGGTCCAGAAGGATGGAAATCATCAAATGAGGCATTTAAGAAATCACTGGTAATTTTTAGAGCAATTTCTACTGGTGAAGAAATCTAAAGCCACATCGCAGAGGGTTGAGGAAGGTATGAGAAAAGTATAATCAGTGAAATTAGACAGCTTTTTCTGTTTTAACTGTGGAACCAAAGATAGATATACAAAAATCATTTGAGGGAATGGTTAAGTCAAATAAGAAAAAAAATTAAAGCTTGAGAAAAACTTTTTTTCTAATATTTTTTTATGTTTGCAAGCAGTAGGGAGGTGCAAGTAAAAACGAAGAGATGAAAGGTTCACTGGAAAGAGGAGCAATGTGCCAGAGAATCTGGAATGGGAAGGGATAAGGAAATATACAGCGGAACTGAATGGATCTGGAGAGATGACATTACCATATCCTCATTATTACAGACAGGAATTAAGTAGTAATAAATAAGGGATGGTGTCAAGGAATTTTAAGATGCAGAGAAGGAAAGAAAAAAGTGTACTAACAAATGGCCTTTATTTTCTCAGGAAAGTATAAAGTTCACTAGTAAATGGCCCCTATTTTCTAGTTAAATACTAGAAAAATTCAAATTCTTTACACAAAAAAGTTAACTAGGACACAGATTAAAGTAAAAATCAAAACTTCTCCAAATTCATCAGGTGCTCCAAATATTCATAAAGTATTTGAGAAAAATTAATCTCTAAATATTAATTAGGCAATAATATATATTCATTCCCCTCTTGGGTCACTGCCTTGTCATGGCAAAGGGGCTTGAATAGCTCAATGCAACTATGAGCTGTGCCATGTAGTTACCCAAGATGGATAGGTCATAATGGAGAGTTCTGACAAAAGGTAATCCTTCAGAAAAAGAAATGCAAACCATTCCAGTATCTTTGCCAAGAAAGTTCCATTGGACGTTGGGAGATAGTGGAGGAGAGAAAGGTCTGACATGCTATGTCCATGGGCTATGAAGAGCTGGCCATGACTAAACAGCAAAGCATTCACTAAGTATCACTCATGCATAGGCTATACAGGAAGACATTAAATAACAAAAGCTATCCTCCCTAAAGAAACTCTTGCTAAACTCCTTAGATAGGTTTTAGATGGTAACTTTTGTGCTTTTGACAACAGGTAGTCAAGTACGGCGTTAGCTAGCCCTTTTTTCTTCAGTTGCTTATTTTTCTTTGTCAAGCACTTGCCAGACAGAAACAATCTGCCCCCTTTCTAAGAAAGACTGGGAATTATTCAACAATACTCCTGGCAAAATTCCCAGTTATTTCAAACCCCTGGAATGTTAAACTCAAAGTAGTCTGACAATTAGGTTTTAAAGGTGATGGAATACAGACATTAAAACTCTTAAACATTAAAGAAATTAGAGAAATTTTCCAGAAAGTTTAACCCTTTGGCACAATACAGTCATCCCTTCCACATCACAACTTTCCCTACTGGGTTTTGGTATATCACAGGCTCACATAAGAAGTTCAATGGCAATTTTTTTTGGGGGGGGGGGATGTTTTGTGGAAGCCACAGATGGCACATGAAGGTCAGCAGATGACACAGCCCACGATCTCTATGACTTAACTCAGATTTTACAATAAGTTACTACAAACACCCCATAAAAGTAAAAGAAAAAATTCTGTCTTCTCTGGTAGGGAAGCAGGGCCAAAAAATTTTACGTGGATTTTCCAGATCAAAGAAGCCCTTACCCCTCCACTCCCTCCCATGTGGAAGGGATAACTGTAATAGCCAATCTCTAATTTATGAACAAGTTCTTTTGCAAAATAGTTATTTCAAATTTAGAATGAACCTACTCATAGAGCCAATGTTATAAATGGCAGTTAGGTTCCCAGAATTGCCCGCTGAAACCTATTTAACATGCAATGTAGCTGAAGTCCTAAACATTTGCAGTTGAAATTGTGAGAAGACATAGGGTCCCACCACATGCCTAGTCCGTCTTCTTTTTTAAACATATTTGCCTAATGGCATCCTTTAGGCCAATTCTCCTCAAATAGTTCTTATTTGTTATATATTTACAACTGATCCCATTCACAATTTACCTCCTCACTGCCCTCTAATTGATACGTATTTTTAATTCTTATGATACCACTAATTTAAATAGGATTTCTTTATGGTGATGGCACTCAAATCTTCAGAAACAGATCTGTTTGAGGAAGGGAGAATTTTAAAATTTTAGAATTTTAAAACATTCAAATAAAGATTTAAACATTCACAAAAAATATATTATTCCTTGAAATATTTTTCCTTCAACAAAAACTTTGAATAAGCTAGAGTCATAAGTTTCTAATTCAAAAGAAACGGCATCTGATCTGACAAAATCTGTTTTTTTATGTTACATGATTGCCTTCCTAAAAGTCAACCCTAATCCATAATGTAATTTACTTTTAATATAATTGTAGCCAATTTTTTTATTGTTTGCAGTCTGAGTAGGCAATGCTCTTGCTTTCGTATCATTTTGCCTATATTTCAGTCATTTTGCTATTTATCAGTATGAGTAGGATAGAAGCTACAATTCTGAAGAAGTTGTGAATGTTTGTGAATGCATGTGGCATAAAATATTTTTACACACTTCCTGAGTTGGTCATGTTAAGTTAATCTGGGTCCATGGCAAAAAATATACTTTGCGTTTTTGTATGAGTCACCATAGTGCCTGGTGGCGACGACTAATGTGTGAAATATTCCTTTTGTCAGGGGCACCATGATGACTTGATGAATATTAAGTTATAATTGTATTTGACCTCTGGGAAACAAGAGAAAGTAAGCTTTTCTGTATATAAAAATTGTGAAGTAGACAAAGTTAGTGCGAAATAGTTGATAATAATAGCAAACATATCTACAGTGCTTACTATGTACCAGGTACTATGCTAAGTCCTTTATAAATATTCTCTCATTTGATCCGGGGAGGTAGGTGCTCATTCTACAGTTGAAGAAACTGAGGAAAATGGAAGTTAAGTGACTTGCCCAGAGTTATACAGTTAAGAAAGTATCTGAAACTGATTTCACCTCAGGTCTGCCTAACTCTGAGCCAAATGAACTATCCACCAGACCACCTAGCTGCCCTGCTGACTGTCTGCATCCAGGTAACAAAGTCTGGGGAACTTTGTATTACTTTTTTTGCTTGTGCTTAGGAGATGGCCCATGGTATTATTGTTTCAAAGAGCTTGTTCTTGAAGAAGGAAGTGAGGGAAGGCTTCAGAACAAAACAGGGAACTACAGGTCTCTGGTGTAATTGGATAACTTTGCCTGCTGGACCTTTATTCCTTGTGGATGTCCCTGCATAAGTATTGTTTGCCAGATCATGCTGTGAGATGCTGGATGTCTAAAGCACAGAGAACTTGGAAAGCTTTGGTAGTAATGAATCAACAGTAAAGATCAACAGCAGATGCTTCTTTGACATCTCCCTAGTTATTTGCTAATCTTGGCTGTTTCTGTTGCTTGCCACTTTTTGTGACCTTGGGAAAGTCACTCAGTTTCTCTGGACTTCAGTTTCCTCATTTGTAAAATGAGAAGGTTGAATTCAAAGGTGTCTAAGGTCCATGTGCAAGAAATATGTCCCTCTAATTATTCAGGTATCTCTAAATTTCAATCAATCAGTAAACATTTATTAAGAGCCTACTATTGCCAGGCATTGTGCTAAGTAATGGGGATACAACACAAGGCAAAAAAAACCCCACAACAGTCCCTTCTTTCAAAGAGCTTACAATTTAATGGGGGAGAAAGCATGCAAATAAATACATACAAAGCAAGCTATATAAAGGATAAATAGGAAATAATTAATAGAGGGAAGATACTGGAATTAAGAAGGTTGGGAAGCCTTCCTGTAGGAAGTAGGATTTTAGTTGGGATTTAAAGGAAGTCAAGGAGGTCAATAGTCTGAATGGATGAGAGTATTCCATGCATGAAGGATAGCCAGAGAATCTGTCTGGAACTGAGAGATGGAATGCTTTGTTCATGGAACAGCCAGGAGGCCAGTGTCACTAGATCAAAGAGTACAAGTCAGGCAGTAAGCTGTAAGAAGACTGCAAAGGGAGGAAAGGGCTAGGCTATAAAGAGCTTTTAATGCCAAACAGATATTTTTGTATTAGATCTGGGAAATGCAGGTAGATAATATTCCTATCACAACAACCAATTCACATTTGTCTTTTTATGTGACCTTTGTCCATCTCCCATTAAGTTCACTGCAATGGAATTCATGCAGTGTTAGGACCCTGCCTTGCTCTCTCTGATATCATGGGGGTATGAATAGATCTCACATGGTTCCCATCCTTTGCTCTCACTATGTAACCAGTCCTTCTTTTTGATCATATATTTTTCCTGATGACATCCTTTACTCCAATTCTTTCTAGTTCTGTTGGAGCTGCCTTTTCACATTCACAATGTGTCTCTTCATTGCCCTCTATATGATATTGATTTCTAGTTTATCAGTAATAGTCATGTAATAAATAACACTGGTTGAATATTGTTTTTGTAAAAGCATGGATGTTTGTTTCTGGGAAAAGATTTAATTATTAATAAAGATTCTCAATTTCACAAAGGCAATTAAGCCTTCTCTCTTCCCCTTTTAATTCTTCATTGATAACTTTGTGCATCTCTGTCTCTATTACATCTAATTCACATGAAAGTCAAAACATCACCCCATGAGATTACTGGTTCTCTTCTAAAACAAAGAATGAACAACAACATAATTCTTGGCCCAGTTCATTGTCAATTTGTATTATCCAATGCATGTTTACATGGACATACATAAATACATACATATATATATTCATGTACATATGGTAGGTGTACAGTATATGTATAATAGCTTAAAATTGAACTAAGACTTTGTGTATACATGTCTACGCACATCCATATACTTACATAAGCACTCATGAGTTAGATCCATAAATTGTCCATCTAACTTCATGTCATAATCTGGACCACAAGCAGCCTTGATCCATTTATTTTTTTCATGTATGGATGATCAAGTCAAACTACTTCAAACGGTTACAGATTTCTCCAAGAGACTCCATAATGTTCAGAGCTTTATTCCACTAGCATCATGTGATCTACCAACAGATACATCTGGAAGACCTCACCTTCCTTGAAATCTCTACTGGATCTCCACCATGACAGAAACAATCTCCTTTGGTAAGCATATGTCCCCCTGTTTTTAGCCTGCCTTTTTTGAATGATTGAAGGTGTACTGAACTGATTCAAGGTTAACTCTGATATTTAATCTTTCATAGAATATTTTATAATTTTGATGAATGGTTAGGAGACAAGTTGTTGGAGGGTAGCCTTTAGGTTGGCATTTTGCTCTATTGAATCAAGTGGTTTTTTTTATAGTTTAAAAAAACACAAAAAGCACAATGGGATCTTGCATCCTGTACTATCTTTGATAGTATCATGGTGAAGAGTTTGTCTCCTATGGAATATCTCTTGTAAGACCCTACCGTTTCCCTACTAATCACTCATTTGTGATTAGTGATTAGATTTATAGACTATCTTATTAAAATCTTATATAGTTGGGAACATAAGCATGGAGGTTGCTAGTTTTTGATGGTTTTCCAGTTGTCATTTTTAGTAAGTTTCGAGAGTTTTCCCATGCCTTCTTCTTCTCTGTGAATTGACCCCTCAAATCGCAATTGTTTCATCTATAGAATACATCTCCACTTGGACTGATTTGACTGTTTTTCCTATCTTTCTTTTTAGTGTCACTTCTATTTCCTCTATAAGTGTACTGGAAACCAAAGTGTTGGAGTCTGAATGTGGTGACTGTACTCTCCTTAATGGTGAAAAAATTTTGTTATAAAGGCAGATCTTTTCCATTTTCCTTGTGTTTCTTGCTCTCCTTCCATTTCATTCTCAAATTCCCTGAGACTAATTTGGTTGAAATGGATTTCTGATCAGGTTTTCTTGTCTACATGACTTACTGCATTTTTTCTCAAAGAAGCTACAGAAAAACTATATTCAGGTTTAATTATATCTTGCAATGAGTAACAATTTGTATATTTTACCATATTTGACAAAGTTGCTTTTAATATATTCATATTGATATTTACAAATGGCATTGCCCTATAAGTTTTTAAAATTTTTTCTTAGTCAGATCTGGGTATCAAAACAATATGTGCCTCAGAGAAAGAATTGCATAAAATGCCATAATTCATTATTTTGAAAAAATAACTGCTATATAGACACTACTTATTATTTAATAATTTTAATGGATCTAGTCCCAGTGTCTTTCTATGGTGATATCCATGTTTGGCCTTTCTGATTCACCCTTCTGACACTTATCTATTTAGGCCAAATTTTCTGTGTTATCAGTCCATATTTTTTACATTTTTCTTGATATTTCAATATTTCTTTCAAGTTCTCAAATGTATTTGCATTAAAATGTGTGTAATAATTTTCTCAATTCTTTTTTGCATTTACTGTGCTCTTGTGTAGCTCTTAATCTCAAGACTCAGATCTTTACCACCTCCTGTGCTGGACTTATCCTGATTTCTCCATAGAATCATAGATTTAGAGCTATAAGGGACCTCTGAAATCATCTAATCCCACTCTCTTATTTTAAATATGAAAAAATTGAGGTCCAGAGGAGGTCCAGAGTCTTTACCTAAGGCCATATGTTAGAGTAGGAATTATAGGTAGGATTAGACCAGATCTTCTGACCAGAGTCACTGGACCAAGCTGCCTCTCCCCATCTTGTATTAGCTTCATGTATATTTTGTATTTGCTTACCTATGTATACTTGTTTCCACTCAATAAAATATAAGATTATTAAAGACAAAAGCTATTTAAATTTGTCTTTGTATCCCCAACAAGCAGCATTGTGCCTGGCACATAGTAAGCACTTAACAAATGCTTACTACAATGAATTGAAAGTTGTATTGCTCATTTAAGGACAAAAACAAAAATTAAAGCTCTTGGTTTTTATCATTTCAATTGTTTTCTATTCTAGTTTCTTTTCTATTCTATTTTTTTCTTGTTTAACTTTTGATACTCTACTTTTTCTCCTTTCTTTTGGTGTTCATTTTTTTTTCCTTTAAATCATTCAGCTTCTTAAAATTCTCTTTTTTCTTTCTCATTGTCAATATTCACCAATACAAATTTGCCTACTCTGTTGCTTTGATGGCATCCCATTAATATTTATAAGTAACATTTGTTAAAAACAAAATTCATCTGGAAGAATAAAGGTCAAGAAAACCAAAGGAATCAATAAAAAATGTGAAGGAAGGTGGGCTAGCTGTATCAGATCTCAAACAGTATTTCAAACTGGTAATTATCAAAACAACTGACACTAAGAAATAGAGTGGGGAATCAGTGCAATAGATTAGGTACACTACTGCAAATGACCATAGTAATTTAGTGTTTGATAAACCCAAAGAGCCAAGCTTTGGGGACAAAAATTAATTATTTGACCAAAAACTCTTGAGAAAACTAGAAAACAATACGGCAGAAACTAGGTATAGATCAACATCTCATACCATATGCCAAGATAAAGTCAAAATGTGTATGTGATTTAGACATAAAGGATGATACCATAAGCAAATTAGGAATGCATGGAATAATTTGCCTGTCAGATCCATGAATAGGGGAAGAATTAAGAATCAAAAAAGATTTTTAAAATTTTGTACAAACAAAATCAATGTAACCAAAATTGGAAAAAATGTAGAAAACTGGGAGAAATTTTTACAGCAATTATCTCAGATAAAAGCTTTATTTCTCAAATATATAGAGAACAGAGTCAAATTGTATGCAAATATAAGTCATTCCCCAATTGATAAATGGTCAAAGGATATGAACAGGTAGTTTTCAGACAAAGAAATCTAAGTTATCTATAGTCATAAAAATGCTCTAAATTACCATTGATTAGAAAAATACAAATTAAAACAACTCTGAACTACCACCTCATTCCCACCAGATTGTTTAAGATGATTAAAAAAAGGAAAATAATAAATGTTGGAGGGGATGTGGGAAAACTGGAATACTAGCACATTGTTGGAGTTCTGAATTGATCCAACCATTCTGGAGAGCAATTTGGAACTATGCACAAAGGACTATAAAACTGAATCTCTTTTGATCCAGCAATACCACTACTAGGTCCCAAAGAGGGGAGGGGAGCAAGAACTTATTTGTGCAAAATATTTATAGCAGCTCTTTTAGTGGTGGCAAGGAATTGGAAATTGAAGGGATGCCTGTCAATTGAGGAATGACTGAACAAGTTGTGGTATATGATTGTGATGGAATACTACTGTGCTATAAGTGATGATGAGCAGGATAGTTTCAGAAGAAAACTGGATTTATATGAACCGATGCAAAGTGAATTGAGGAGAAACAGGAGAACATTGTAAATAGTAACAGTAATACTGTATAATGAAGAACTATCAATAACTTAGCTGTTCTTAGCAATACAATCCCAAAGACTCATGATGAAAAATGCTATCTCCAGAGAAAGAACTGATGTTGTCTGAATATAGACCAAAGCATGCTTGCTTTCTTTCTTTTTCCTCTTCTTTTCTTTCTTCTCTCTCTCTCTCTCTCTCTCTCTCTCTCTCTCTCTCTCTCTCTCTCTCTCTCTCTTCTCTCTCTCTTGTTTTCTTGCACAAAACTGATAATATGGAAATTACACGCATACATCTATATCAGATTCCTTATCTTCTCAGGGAAAGGATAGGGGAGGGAAGGAGGGATAGAATTTGGAACTTAAAAATCCTCAAGACAGTGAATGCTAAAAATGGTTTCTCACATGTAATTTGAGGGAAATATTATTTAAAAATAAACAACATTTGTTATCATTCCTTTTGAGACAGTGTTAATGTATTTATAATTTCTTCCTTAACCCATAAGGAGAGAGTTACATAATGGTTAGAGTGCTGGACTTGGGGCCAGGAAGACTTGGGTTTGAATCCCACTTCTGATACTTGCTAAATAAGTGGCCCAGGAAAAGTCATATAATCTCTCTGAGGCTTGGTTTCCTCCTCTGTAGAGGAGTTGGACTACACAGCTTCTAAGATACCCACCAGGTCTAAATCTATAACTCTGTGATCCATACATTTGTCAAAATTCTGTCCTCAGAAATAGGGTTGATGAAAGGTATTTATTGGGGGGGCATTTTTCAAAACCTAAGGAAAAAGGTCTGGAAAGAGGATGTCATGTGAGGGAACACAATATTGTGATTAGTCATGCCAAACCTCATGAGTTAATCAGAATCAAAGACTGAACCAGACATGAAAAAAACCAGATCATTACAACTCTCTAAAGTTAAGGAAGTAAAAATGGAATCAATGAAGGTAAGTAGTAAGTATTGGTCTGTGGTAAATATGGTCAATTTGTTCACGCAGTTTCTCCACACAAGGCAATATCTTTTCATAATGGCAGAATGTTAAACATGAGTCCTTGTTTTTCTGATTCAGTGCTGCTTTAGTCACACATATATCCCTTCCCTTAGAAGACCTTGATATAAAAGTTAAGGTTATGATTTGGCAGTGTAGCTAAGTTAGAAAGGCTCTGCTACAGGGGTAATAAATGGAGGGTGCTAGTTTTCATTCCCTCTCCTCAAGCTGAGAGTTTTGTTAATCTACTGGGGGATGGAGGTATCATCATTACTCAGTGAATCTATGACCTCTTGGATTGTGTGTTCATCATGCCTAACCACAATAAACAAGAATGAATGAAGAATTAGTAGATGTAATTTGATGTCAAGGTGAGCCCACATAACAAGGAACTATGACCTAGAGGTGGATTAATAGTCATGCAGAAAATTCTAGAAAGTAGGATACAGAATTTCCTACCTTAGCAATGGAGAAGGAAACTACTGTCCTGACTACTGATTTCAGATTTATCACTGTAAAGGTTTGAGAAGGACAGTCAAATCTTACTAATCTTATATCCTTGGCATCTATTTTCCCTACGGTGCTATGGCATCTGCTCTCCCATTTGCACACTGCTTTGGTTCTTCAAATTGTGTTTTGCCAATTGACTTGAGCAACTTCTAACTTATCCAGATCGTCAAGTGTGGATACTTAAGTTTGTAAGGTGAATGTTCAAAGGAAAATAAGATGGGACTAGAAAGAAGAGAAGGGAAGCACTTACTGCCTTTTTACTACGGTAAATACTGTGTTGAGTGTTGATGACAGAAATATAATTTCTTGCTTTCAAAGCACTAACATCCTAATAAGGAAAATAACACATAAGCAGAAGTAGACAGTCTGGGAAGTCATAGGAATGGTGAATGGGCAAACAGATCAATTCCTTGTGAGCCTTTTCCATAGGCAATAGTATTTTTGTCTTGATCACAAATCTCAGAGGAATAGATAAAAACTAATAGTGGTAGGGAGAGAGATGTGAGGGTTGCATGCACTGTGACAAAGTGGAAAATAACCAGGGTGAAGATGATAACTGCAGAAAAACTGAGTTATGAAAATTATAATTCATATAAACCAGGAAACTCAAAGAAGAGTAGAAAACCAGAGAGATAGGGATGGGGAAAAATTTGGGACAAAGTCCAACATAGTTGGAAACTACAGGTATAGTATTTTTTTAGTAGGGATTGCAACAAGTCTACAAAATTTCCCATAGGGTCCATGGCCAGTGCAGAAACATAAGACGACTAGCTACATTTATAGACATCATGTCACATCCCATGGCTACCAAAAGCACCAGACAGCTACATGCAGAGTTTTGAACAAGATCACATGGCCTTCCACTCAATTTTATAAGGGCTCAGTGACCGCCCCTACATATTTTCTAATTCAGATATCAGAGAGGCAAAGCCAAGATGGCAGAGAAAAGGCAGGAACTTGTCTGACCTCTTCCAAATTCCCCCTTCAAACAACTATACCACACCTCAGAATGAATTCTGGAGCAGCGGAACCCCCAAAAGGATGGGGTAAAACAATTTTCAAGCCTGAGAAAACTTAGAAAGACTGCAGGAAAGGTTTGTCTCACTCAGGTAAAACAGGAGGGCAGCCCTATACAAGTGGTGGCCAAGAAAGCCAGTGGGAGTTCCCTAGTCCCAGCACAGATCAGTAAACAAGGCCCTGAGGTCCTTGCACAGCAGGCCATAGGCAAAGCAGAGGAGTCATAAGGCTTCCAGCCCCCTGTGCAGCAGGAGAGGGTCCAGGACCAGCAGACCAAGAGGTCCTATTGCAACAAGCCAGCCACAAGGTCCAGAAGCCTTGGCATAGCAGGCTAATGGCCAGGCCTCTAGCTCTGGCTCAAGAAGCTTAGAACAGTGACCCCTGCACCCTAAGAGCAAAACTCAACTTTAAAAGTCACAAAATAGGTTGAAAAATGAGCAGTGGGGAGCCTTGAACATAAAAGGCCGCTGCGATGACAGGGGAAATCAAAATACAAACTCAAGAGGATAATAATGTAAAAATGCCTACACATGAAATCTCAAAAAGAAATATAAATTGATCTCAGACCCAAAAAGCATTCCTGAAAGAGCTAGGAAACGATTTTTAAAATCAAATAAGAAAGGTAGAGGTAGAAGAAAAATTGGGAAAAGAAATGAAAGTTATGCAAGAGAATCATGAAAGAGTCAGCAATTTGGTAAAGGAAACACAAAGAATGGAAAAAAGGTGTACAAAAATTCACTGAAGAAAACACCTCCTTAAAAAGTTGTATTTTCTCATACCATAAATTATCAACTGATTGCAATCAGTGTATGTAGAAGCAGTTCTCCTCCCCAAATCGCAGGGTCTTCAAACTATTCTTCTTCTCCTAGTGAAGAACATAACCCCTCCATGAACTGATGCAGTTGAAATCAGTACCTGGTAAGATGATGAATCTCTTCAAACTGAGCTATGCTGGTCCTTTAATAAGAGTCACTCAAAAAAGGAAAAAACATTGTACTCAAGATCTTTCTATCTTCATAGTTCTTGCTACAGGTTGTCTTCCACTGGCATAGCCTATAATGAATAAAGGGTCATCTCCATGACACAATGAGTCATCAGAGTGGTATTTTAAGTGTAGGCTTATATCATATAATAATGATGATAATAATAGCTAGGATATATATATATATACATATATATACACACATGTGTGCATCTCCTACATATATATACATATTTCCTATATATGTATATATCCTATATATGTTTACATATCCTACATATGTATATATCCTATATGTGTATACACCCTACATAGTATATATCTTACATATATATTGAGAGCAAGGGTTATCTTTATATGCCCAGTGTTAGCACAATGCCTGACACATAGTAGGCACTTTATAAAGACATGCCAGCTTTATTTGATGACTATATGTGTGCATATATCCCATATGTGTATATATCCTATATATGTATGCATATATGCATACACACACATACATCACCTTAAATTTACAAAGTGCTTTGTATACGTTATCTCATTTGATTACAAGTTTATGCCCGTGCTTTTTCTAAAACTGTAGGTCTTGACCCCATACAAGGTTGTGAAAAATTGGGCAATAGCAAAAGGTTTCTGAATGCACAACAACCGAGATTAATTCAAAATCAAATGCGTAATGAATCCCAGGTGCTTCTGGCAGCGCTTGCCTGTGTTGCATCTCATAACTTCACTGCAGGCTTGGTTCTGAACACAAAGCATGCACACCTTGTACTGCGCATACCTTCAGACCATGCAATGCCAACTAACTTCTGCTGAAATGTGAAAAACGGTCATGATAGGAAAAAGTTTAAGAAGCCCTGCTCTATGTAACAGGTACTATCATCATGCTTATTTTGCAAGTGAAGAAACTGAAACTGAAAGAGGCTAAGTGACTAGATTAGGGTCACACAGATAGTAAGGGTTTAAGGTAGGATTATATTCCTGTCTTCTTGACTCTAAGTTATATATTCTATCTACCATATCACATAGTGCATAAAAATAAAGGCTTTTATAAAATAAACTAGCTATGACAACTTTGGAAGCAGCATGGTACATGACACATAGGGACTAGTAAAGCCTTGCTTTAATGTAGAAAATGAAACTGAATATTTTTTAAATAAAGCTTCCTATTTGTGTACCTTTGACAATAGTGTCAACCGATGAAGAGAGAACCTCTCCTTTGCATACAGGTTCTACAGTTCTGCTTATATATCAGGTTAAAGTTTTTGCCCTCCAAGATCCTCCAGTCTCTATATATTAGTCATCAAATAAAGCTGGCATGTCTTTATAAAGTGCCTACTATGTGTCAGGCATTGTGCTAACACTGGGCATATAAAGATAACCCTTGCTCTCAATGAACTCACAATCTAATGGACAGCTGATAAGATTTGGTTAAAGCAAAAGGGAATCTTGCTAGTGAGTCATATCAATTTAAAACACTTCAAAGGGACAGAAAGGGCATTGTTAATGCCATTGTGGAAAACTTTCACAATTTTAACTGGATTTTATGACTAGCAATCACTCTGTTTCTATGGCCCCTTCCTCAAATTGGTTAGTTCTCCTGGGAACCTCCATTTTAAGGGAATTGCCCAAGCCACCCATGGCTACTCTTTCATTCTTCTTTGGGTTCTGTTCCCGACTCTCAAGACTTCTTTCTCCACTATGGTCCAGCAGCCACCTCACTTTGGCATATCACTCCAGCAAAGGAGCTTTCTCACCCAAGAGCACTCTGCCTCTTTGAATCCTTCTTCTGGTTGGTCAATGCCTCTATGTCCCCTATCTCCCCTGACCTTTTCAATTTTCTTTTATGTGCAATCTTCCCGCATGATTACAATATAAGCCCTTTGAAGGCAGAGACTGATTCTTTTAGCTTGCATTTGTATTCCCAGCATTTAGCACAATGCTTGGCACATGGCAAGAATTTCATAATACTTGTTGACTTTACTTGACTAATGAGATGAGCATTTGAGTTCCACATCACATGGATGTTCTCATCTAGTTCATTGCAGCACATTGAATTAAGAAAGAGACACACAAAATAAGTCAATTAAAAGAGTTTTTAGTAAACCCATAATGGATGGAGGGAGGGAAGGAAGGAAGGAAAGAAGGAAAGAGCATTTTATGAACATAGTCTCATTTAATCTTCACAACAACCTGGGAGATAAGTTCTATTATTTTCCCCATTTTACAGCTGAGGAAACAGAGGCCAATAAAGGTAGAGTGACTGGGCCAAGGTCGCACAGCTAGTAAGTGTCCAAGACCAGACTTGAATTCAGATCTTCCTGACCCCAGACCTAACACTCGTCCATTCACTACCTTGCCGCTTCTCAGGAGGTTTTACTCAAGAAATAACTGTGTCATCTGTAAAAGTAAGAATACTAGGAAAACAAAATTGTAGTTAGTTGATTACAAAATAAAGAGAAGAATTAATTTGTATACTATGAATTTCAGTCTTCTATAAGAAACACCATGAAGCCCTCAAATTGTCCATCTATTTGTTATCTTATCATCTCTCATTCAACTAACTATGTTTACCCAGCACATAGGATTTGCCAAATATTAAGGACTGGGATGTGGGGTGGGGTTAGGAATGGGAAGAAGAATTGTGAATCTTCTTTGGCTCATAGGACAAGGAGGCTAACATCCTGTTCCTTGTTCACTCCAACAAGGTAAATGTTTAATTGGCCAAAGGAAAAGAAAAATGGACCAACTTAGAGACTTGACTCTAAGTTAGGCAAAGGAAAAAAACTTCTTTAACAGCAACTACTTTTAGTGAAAAAGAGAGAAAGCTAGAATAAAAGTAAACTCAACTGAATAAAATATAAGACTTCCAAAGATAGCTACTTCCCTCTTTTAGCTCTCCCTGGTCCACCATGCTGAACACTGATGCTTAAAGCCTTTCCATATTTTCTTTTTATTCTGTATAGACATGAGGCATAAATATGGAGTCCCTGTTGTCACTTCTAAACCAGACAAGGTTGGGCCTGTCCAAGAACTCATCAACAGCTGACTTAACTGCTCAAAGAAGAAGGGACTGTGAATATCCCCAGAGGGACATCTAATATCTAGGACTATAGTGTCTTTATTAGGTGAACAAAAGACATATACTCTTCTCACACACACAACCACATATATCCTGTCAAAAACATTAAAAATGTTATCATATGGGCTTATTTTAAAATGTCTTCCCCAAAATCATTCCATAATAATTAAAGCATAAATATAGAAACTTACCTATAATCTCAAAAGTGAACTTGTCATTAGTTTCAATAGTTTCCGTCTTGAAATTTGTTACTGGAACCACTACTAAGTAAGGGAACTGGCTAATAAATTTTTCTCTCTGCTTCTGTTAAGGTTCTTTCTTCTATTTGGAAACAATAGATATTTATTAGTTTATATTTATGGGATCCATACCTGACACACTCACTCTGATAAGTGGAATCCCTTAAAGGAAGGTTATATCTCCTCTTTATGGTTCTACAGGGTACCTCTAAGGGGTTGTGAAGGTGTCTTTGTAATACTATCAGCTCAAGTGTCAAGTATTTTCTCCCTCAACAAATCACCAATTATAGTTAATATCTCTTTTACATCATCAATACCCTCCAGTGATTAGAACCTCAGAATCATTTAGTCAATTAATATCACATCTTTCACAAACAGGTGTTTGCCAAGAAGCTATAGTAAGAATAAAAGTATAAACCTTCCCCCCAAAACTAAGAATGTAGTTTACCCTATGCCACCTAGGGAAAGTGGGTTCAACCTTAAAGCACTTCCATCCTTCATCTCTACCAAGTTCATTTTGAAATGCAACCTAGCCAACGGGCAAGCTGCTTCCTTTCTTGTAAGACCAGCATCTTGGCTGTGGTGGACTGCAAACTCTGATGGGGATTGCACTCTGCCCCTGTGGCCCCTTCCTCCAATTGGCTGGTTCCTCTCAAAACCTCCATTTTAAGGAAAACGCCCAAACCAACCATATCTTTGTTCCTTTCTACGTTCAGCTCTTTACTCTCCAGATTGTCTATGTAAGTATTTTTTCCTCTTCCCCCTTACCACACTTTTCAGTTCCTTTTTGGGAACTGTCTCCTCTATTAGAACATGAGTTCATTGAGAGCAGAGACTTTCTTTCTTCTTGTATTTCTAGCACTTATCATAGCATGCCTAGACCAGCCCATAATAAGTGCTAAATAAATGCTTGTTTCCTTGACTTGACCACTCAGAAACATTTGATATAAAACCCACAGAGGAAAAACTGAAGTGGAAGAAGAATGAATGCTATTATTAGCTCTGAAACAGTTGAATGGATAACTCACTGAGTTGAGCTATAAATGCACATCTTAGAGTCAGTTCAAGTCAAGATCTAGAATCTAGTCAAGACTGAAAAGATAGGAATTTCAAAGTTGTGAAAGGCTTTACATTCCAAACAGAGGAGTTGGGAGAAAGAAAATAAATACTTGTTAATTGAAAATAATGAGAATGAAATTTAAAATAAAAACAAAATGTCTTTACCCTGTCTCTGCTCTCTCATCCTTATCCCTTAATTCAGATCTAATTCAGTGATATGTGATGTTACTTTGT
Source organism: Notamacropus eugenii (assembly GCF_028372415.1). Lineage (NCBI taxonomy): Eukaryota > Metazoa > Chordata > Mammalia > Diprotodontia > Macropodidae > Notamacropus > Notamacropus eugenii. Next base: position 260,895,406 of record NC_092873.1, read on the forward strand.
GTATTATAAATTTGGAAGTTGGCTCAATTTGTTTTATACAGGATCTCATATCCAACTGTCATCATACATCATAAATAAAATTTGTAATAATAACTGTCTTTAGCCATCAGAATATTTTAAAATTTCAAAAGTTTCAAAACTGAGGGTTTTTTCTTTCCTTTTTTGGCAGAAAATCAGCAAATGTATTTAGAAAAGAATGTGCTGCATATAATTGTAGTTTGCGTGGTTAAATGCCTTCTGGCAGAAAGTCTGCTTTCTTTACTGCTTTTTATTAAAATTCACTGTCACTGACATTGAAACCACATGGTCAAATTTGAAGTTGATAATGCTGTCAGTTATTCTACTAGTTGGAGCCATCTAAGCTAGCTTTGCAGTTAAGCTCATAAAAGCAATCCATCTGCTTGAATTTCACTAACCACATGGTCAAACTGGACAAGTGACCTGCACAAAGTCACTTTTTGTGCTCTTCCCTAGTACTTCCTCCTTACTCCCAGAATCCCCATTCAAAGAACATTTCTCACTACCTTTTTTGTGTCTTGAAATTCTACTGCCAAAAATGTTTCTCATTCATCAAGGGTGTGCTTATCCAGTATTTTGTATTCAAACACAAATATCCATGGAGGGATAACATATTAAAATATCATCAGCCAATATAACATTTGTTTTCACAGAAATATGGTTGAATTTTAGACATAACTCCACAGTTGTTGTTAGTCACTATGACTACAATTTTGGACCATGGTGCCTTGGGTTAAAGGGTCTTTACCAAAAATGTTCCTTGAGTTGAAATAAATGTATGTTTCCACTCTTAAATGAACTTCTACAAACTTTTATTAAAATAACCATATACATACTTAGGTAACTCATTCATCAGTCTATGAGAAAATATGATTTGGAGTGAAATTTAAAGAAATAAAATACCTGAGTAATTGTTTAGATGCCTATTAGCTAAACTTCAACTCTTACTAATTTCAGGTTAACCTAATCTAACTTTCACTTACTTACAGTCTTTATATACATATAGATATTCAATTTAATTTGATAAACATTTATTAAGTATCTACTCTGTTCCAGGAACTGTATTAAGTGCTTAGGATACAAAAAGAAGCAAAAGGCAGTCCCTGCCCTCAAGGAGCTTACAACATAGAGGAGACAACATGCGAAAAAATATATATAAAGTAAGCTGTATATGGGATAAATGGGAACTAATCAAAGAGGTAAAGCCTTGGAGTTAAGAGGCATTAGGGAAGGCTTAGGATTTCAAGGAAGTCAACAAGATCAGTAGTCAGATCAGAGGAAGAAGAGTATCCCAGGCATGGGGGACAGTCAGAGAAAATGTCTAGAGCTGAGAGATGGAGTATCTTGTCCATGCAGTTATATAACTGTGAAACTTCCTCCTTCACATTTCTGTGAATGACAGCTGGGCAATCAAAGTGATTTACACCCCCAATGTAGGATTGCCATCACTTTCTTGAATTTTCTCTCATCCCATAGTTGCTAACCACAGTTTCATAAGGGGACAAAGAAATATTGCATATGGAAGGTCCATGGATGGTATCAGGAATCAGTCTGTCACCTTGGTGTAACATTTCAGGACCAGACTAGAATGAAAAGTCTAACAAATGTACACACACTGCATAATTGCCATGCAGACACATAGAGCAGAAGCAAAATCCACCAGTGAAACTCACAGAAAAGTCATAGCTGCAAATGTTCTTATTGCACATTAAAGCATTTATACAACCAAAAGCAACTTGCTGAAACAGGAAGCCAGGCATTGTCTCTTTTCTGGTCATCATTAATACCTTAAGGAGTATTTATGTGTGTTTCAAGAAGCATTCTTTTTTAGTCTATGTCCCTGACAACATTGGGTCTAGTGATTTCATCCAAGTAGGGGAATTTCTTGGTGAGAAAACTTGGAAATTCCCTGTCCCAGCACATCAACATCTTTTCTTACAGTGTTTCAGAGCTGCCAGGCACCGAGAGGATGGTTATAGATAGCAATGGTTTCCTCACTCTTTCAGCCACACTCTTTCTGAACCATTCAACAACTGGGAAGATTGTGACCAGGCCACAGAGCCAGTATTTGTCAGTATCAAGATTTAAACTCAGGTCTTCTTGACTCTGAGATCATCTCTCTATCTTCTACACCAGACTATTTCTCCCCCTGGTTTCCTTGACTCTCTGTTCCCGTGGTATACTGAGGTTTCATGGTCGGCTATCATCACTTTCCTCTTCAGTATAATTTGATAACTGTCCTTCTATTTTCTGAGTCCCCAGTGAAGTCAGTGACATGGTGCTGCAAATGGAGACTTAGGAGAAGCAGATTGCCAAATACAGTGTGGTGACATATTTTGTGCTTAAACAGTATTTGAATTCATTTCAATTCAATTAAACCATTATTCATTAACCTATCATATGCACCTCTGAGTTCAGCCACTAATGCACACTTACCTTTACCTTCTGTGTTTTATCCCCCCTTTGGATAACTCTTCTACCAGAATTTTAAAAATAGCCATAAATGATAGTTTCTGAGTACTTCACAAAATAAGAAATTTAGAGGATTAGTAAGATGACTGAAATGTAATCTCTACCCTAAAGGAGCTTATCGTTTCCTCATCTATAGTTCAGGAATATTTCAAAGATTGTGCAATTCATAGGAGGATGTTTGGGGTAAAAGATGTCACCAGGAAAGGAGAGATCTGATTTTTCAGGGATTGTGTCTAATCTATAACCTATTACAAAGCCACCATTAGGAATTCTGGCACCTGGGGCAAATTTAGTTGTGGGAGAGGAACAGTAGGAGCATTTAGACCCTAGAACGCACCAGGTACAACATAGGTTGTCATTGTTCAGGATTCTAGGCATCTTATGTGATGTAGGTCTCCAGAACAGACAGTATGTAGGTAGTTGAAAGGGGGGAAAATCTGTATCATATTTCCCTCATAAGAATTTGGTATCCAAAATATACAGTCAAATAACAGATATATCAACTATAATAAAATTAATAACCATTCTCTAATAGATAAGTGATCAAATGACATGAACAGTTTTCAAAGAAGAAATGCAAAGTATTCATGACCCCATGATAATAATGCTTCAAATCACCCATAATAAAAGAAATGCTAAACAAGGCAATTTACCTCATACCCTGCAAACTGGCAAAAATGACTCCAAAATAACAATAGCCAATGCTGGGGGGGGTCTGAGATGATAGGAACACCAATGTATTGTAGGTGGAGTTGCAAATTATAAACAATCATGTTTAAAAACAATTAGAAATTATGAAAATATATCTATCATATTCTTTGACCCAGAGATTCTATTACTGGGCTTATACCCCAAGAAATTCATTGAAAGTCTCCACATATAACAAAATATTTATGGCAGCACTTTTTGTGATAGCGAAAAATTAGAAACAATGTAGATGTCCATCAATTAGAAAATAGCTAAACAAATTATGGTACATGAATGTAATGGAATATTACTGTGCAGTAAGAAATGATCAGTGTGAAGAATATAGAGAAGCATAGAAAAATCTATATGAACTAATGTCAAATGAAACAGAGTAATATAATAATACATACAATGACCACAAAAATATAAATGGAAAGAACCACAGACAAAAAAAAATCAAAAGTAAATGTAGCAAAATTATAAAGATTAAGCAGACTTGAAAGAAGATATATGAGAGGACATTCTCTAGGAATGGGGATCCAGTGGACTCACGATCACACGTGGCCCTCTAGGTCCTGGTGTGGCCCCTTAACTAAGTCCAAACTTCATAAAACAAAGATCTGTTCTTAGTAAAAGATTTGTTTTATGAAGTTTGGATTCAGTCAAAGGGCCAGACTTGAAGAAGTAGGGGGTCATATTTGGCCTCAAGCCCACAGGCTCCTCACCTCTGTTTAAACACACTCTTCATGGGTGTGAGAGGTCCACAATTTTTGCACATTGCTTATGGTTTTGGACTTCTTCAGCATAACTCTTCTCTCCTGGATATTTTATCTTACTTAATTCTCCTCCTACCACTCTGCTTCTTAGTCTCTTATAGTGATTCATCATCCTTCTCTTGTCACTTAAATGTAGGCATGCATCGAGGCTATGTACTATCTCCTCTCTCTACATTTTCTCTCCTGATGATCTCCTCTCAGCCATTCACAAGGATTCAATGATCAACTCTATGCAGATGAATCCCAGATCTATACATACTCAGCTTTAATCCCCATCCTGAGTTCCAATTCCATATCTGTATTTGCCTTCTGAATATTTTCAAATGAATGTCCCCCAACCCCTCAACTTCAACCTCCTCAAAACTGAACTTACTTATTTCCCAAATGGACTCACCCCATCTCACACTTCCCCACGTTTTTATAGGACATTACTATCCTTCAAGGATTCTAGGTTTGCAAACTCAGTCACCTTTAACACATCCTTTTCTCATTTCCTAATTCACTGATTTGTCTTAAACTTTTAGCCATTTATGTCTCTACTTATCTCTTGGACTCATTTCCATCTCTTTTCTCTCACTAGAGTCACCCACTTCAAGATTTCCTCACCTTTAACCTAAACATTTTATTAGCCACTTGACTAACATCTACTCCTTCTTCATCTTGTACTTTAAATAGGTGTCAAAATAGATAGAGTTTTGACTCTGTCCCTCTGCTGCTTTAAAATCTTTAATGGTTTTATATTTTCACCAGAATAAAATACAAACTACTTAGTCAAAGCCAACTTAGCATACTAGCTAGCATTTATATGTAACTCATTAAGGTTTGCAAAGCACTTTACATATATTATCTCATTTGATTCCAAAACAACCCTCTGAAATAATGGCTATTATTATCCTTCTTTTTCAAATGATAAAACTGAGGACATTACAAGAAGAGAAAATGGCGTGATTAAAGGCATAGAAGCATCCACTTGTTTGGATGGTAAGATTCTTACAGGGAACCACTAAGAGGTAAAGCCAGTACCATAGGGATGGGGTGGGGTGGGGTGGGATCAGAACATAAAAAGTCACAAGGAATTGTATTTGTTAGATAATAGCAGACCATTGTATGGTTTTGAGAAAGGAATTGACTTCATCCAACTGGGTTTTAGGTCCTTAAATTTACTGGACATATTATGTAGTATCAGAAAACATTTGTTGAACTCTTTTATCAATAAGGCCTTGGTTCTGACAAATTTTAGGGTGTAAATTTTAAAAATGCTATCCTTGTTCACAATCTATAAACATGGAAATATGTCTAAAGCCCTAGCTTAGTCCTAAGTTCTAGTCTTAAAAAAAATCTCATCCCATCCAAAATTGTGCTTTCAAATTTTTTAAGTTTTATGAAAATATACTAGATGTAAAGTCAGATGCAGTAAAACCTCAGAAAATTCAAGATCCAAAGGAATGGGAGGTGGCAAGAGGTGGAATAAAAGCATCAAGTCATTTTCAAAAGTTAGACAGAAAAATGAAAATTTTTTAAAAGGAAAGCTTAGCTAACCCCTATATTCCTCAAAAGCATAATAGAAATCCAAGAACTCTATGCTCTAGTTCTTTTGGAAAATGGACAAAACCTTTTGTAGACCACATCATAAGCAAAAAAAAAAATCTCAGAAGATATAGTTGACTATTTAGTGGCTCACTCCATGAAAAAAGCCACATTATCCTGACTTTCTGAGGCTTGAAATAGTTTTTAGAAAATGGTCTGCAGCAGAGATTCCAAAAGACAAACTGAAAGATGAAGATATGGCAAACCCACAAGACAAGATTTTTTACTCTACAGTCCTCAGCCAAATAGCAAAAACTTAACTTGACATAAACAAAAACAAATCTAGATAAATTTTTCTTCATTCAAATAAAAGTTAACTTTCAACTCAAGACTGAATAAAGCTTTCAAATGTGTAGACAGTCAATGTTCCAACTATGCTGGTTTCATTATTTCACAAACACACTTATCTTTAAGAGACAAAATATTTACCATGAAACTTTGGAGCCAAGAAAGCTCATTTCATTTCCTAATAGCATTCCATTCTCAGTGCTTAAAAAGAAAGGGATGGAGTTGTCTAGCCTAGGATAACACTACAGTGAAGAGGAGGAGGAAATGTTAAGGAGTAAAAGCAGAGGGAGGAAAAAAGGGAAGTGAAGAAAAAAGAAAGAGGGAAAAGATGGGAAAGAGGAAAAGAAAGAAAAAGCAGGAAGAGAAAGAGGAGAAAGAAGAGTAGGATGGACGGACGAAGAAGAAGAAAAAAGGAGGAAGAAATGAGACAATGATGATGGTGATGGAGTCATCCTCCGAACAGTATCTGCCCTAAATTTAAACACAATTATTCAGGCCTGTCTTAGACCCCCTCAACAATGCCATTTCTTTTTTTTCAGAATTTTAATTTTTTTCACATCATCATAATATCCTTCACTATCCTTACCCATTTTACTCCCAGAGTACCATTCTATTTAGTAAACAGTATTTGTAAAAGACAAAAAAAAGAGAAAAAGAATTTTAATGTAACTGATACATTGAAAAAGTCTTTTAAAAAAGTGTAATATACACAAGAGTGTGCTAATAAATGTTTTAACAATCAGTTAATGAATTCATGATTGCCTTTACATTTAATCAGCATTTGCTGATTTCTCACACAGAAAATTTAACAATCATCTTGTTTATTTTCACAAAAAGAAGTGGCAAAAGAATTTTCCTCATTACTACTAAATACTTAGAACACGTTATAAACTTGAATTAGGCTGTTGTAAATTTTTATTGAACAAAAAGGTGGCGTTGTTACTACTTGATATTTGAGAAGCTTTCCACTCACAGTTTATGATGAATAGAGAACTTAGGGAGAAAATCAGGGAAGCCAATTTCCATCTCCAATTGCTACTAAAAAAGGGGAGGTAGGTAGAAAAATTTAAGAATTGGTTCCAGCACATCTCTGAATGAACAATGCTTGTGGACCTTCTACATCCTCAAAGTAGTGTATTCTCCCATCTCTTTTGTCAAGGCAGACTTGTTCTTTGTGATTTTAAAAGTCACTTTTGCTTTTCTTATGGCTGTTTTTTCCATTTACATTTTTGTAGTTGTCATGTATATTATTCACTTGGCTCTCCTTACTTCACTCTGTATCAGTTCATGTAGATTTTCTATGTTTCTCCGTATTCATCCCATTCATCATTTCTTTCAGCACAGTAATATTCCAATACATTCATGTACTATAATTCCTTTAGCCAATACCTAATTGATGGGCCTTTACTTTGTTTCCAATTCTCTCCTATCACAAAAAATGTCATTTTTATAGCAAATCATTCATTCATATGCGTGTGCGTATGTGTATTTGTGTAGATGGGAAGGTTACATATACATAGATGATATATGAACTATCTTAAAAAAATAAGTATATATAGGGAGTAGAAAATTTTCTTAATGTGTATGCATATGTGTGTGTATATACACATACATACATACATACATACATACATAGATATGCATGTAGGCAGCTAGGTGGTATAGTGGATAGGCTAGAATAGAGTGCTCATGTTGCCCAGATCTGGTTTTCTTTGTTCATGCTAAGCATGTTTGATGGTATCCTCTTCCAATTCTGCCTTTTCTGCCATGGGATGATGGCATAACAGATTTAGATCTAAAAGAGATTTTAAAAGTCATCTAGCCCAACTCCTACATTTTGCAGTTAAGAAAAATGAGGTCTAGTAAAGTTAGGGGACTCATTCACCCAGGTTAGTAAAGTTAGGGGACTCATTCACCCAGGTTAGTAAAGTTAGGGGACTCATTCACCCAGGTTAGTAAAGTTAGGGGACTCATTCACCCAGGTACGAGAACTAGGTATAAAATGAGGGTCATTTGGCTCCAAGGCTAGTGTTTTTTCTATTGTGCTCACAGTGAGCTCGTATCATCAATGGTTCTTGTTGCCCAATAGCTATTCAACAATCTCATCACGCCCATGTAATATTAGCTTAGTGGAAAAGCCAGCCTCATGGAAAAACTTTTTTCCAGGTACCAAAATGTTTTATATTAATTTAGTGCAAATGTGTCCAATTAATACCAACTGACATGAAATGATTTCCAGTTTAATGTCAATTGGAAATTACTGGTTTGCTGCTCCAAGTAGCACTTAATGCCAATTACTTCATTCGATGCAAGTAGTTCTTGATTTTTTTTACTTAACTTTTAAATTGAAACTGATTACAATTATGTTTTCAGTCTATGTGGTTTTGTAAGTGAAAATAAAAGCCTGCTATGAGAAAATGACATGGGGCAGACTAACAATGATTTTATTTTTTTCAAGAACGAAAGAACTGGGCCAAAGGGGGAAAAAACACTCCACTTCTGGCAATTCTTTTTACATCCTGAGGAAAGTCAAAGCTTTTGGAAAATCTCAGGTATGATCCAAAAATATGGAAAATGTGTTGACTATAAAGTAGATGCAAAAGGAAACTACAGAAAAAGAACCAAAACCTTTGAAGTCCCCGGTTTTGAAAAGATAGTTTTGTTCATTTTCACAAAAATAAGTGGCAAAGGGATTTTCCACATTACTGCTATATACTTAGAACATGCTATAAACGAGTTAGGCCATTGGATTTTCAAGTTTTTATTTAGCAAAGAGGTGGCATTGTTGCTCTTTGATATTTGAGAGGCTTCCCATTCATAGTTGATGATACAAAAGAGACATTGGGGAGAAAAATAAGCCAATTTCCACCCCCCAATAGTTGCTAAAAAAAAAAGAGGCAGTAGAACAGTAGAGTTGGAAGAAACATGAGAGATTTTCTAAAGTGACCTCTCTTGTCTTTTTTTAGATGAGAAAACTGAAGTACAGAAAAGTCAAGTGATTTTTCTAAGGTCACTAAGTAAGTGAGCAATAGAGCCAACAGTCTCCTGACAGCCAGTTATGGGCTTCTTTCCACACGGGCTTATTGAAAGCTATAAATTTGGCATTTGAGGAACAAATGCTTTTTATAATTCCAGTTTTCAGAAACATTGAGTTCAGTAACGTTTTCTAAAAATCAATCAATCCCATGTATAGTGCCAATCATCGTCCTTGCTTATAAAGCACCTCTGAATGGTGGGAAAAAAGCTGTGGGTACTGACGTGGAATGTGGGTACTGTTGTAGTTACTTAAAGGTAGAAATTTAAAATATAATCACTGATGTTTTAAATTTTTATTTTGAAATTATTTCAATTTAAAACTTTTCATATATATGGATTTCAAAAAAACAAAAACAAAAAACCACTGTCTTTTGTAATCAACAGCAGGTTTTATTCCTATTGCTTCAGGTTCCTGTACCATTCTTCCACATAAATGTTCATAGGGCTGATAAGCCCATTTGGATAGGAATGGAGCTAAAGCTATAACAAGGATGGAGTGACCTGGGCTTTGATACAGGGCACAGAAATTTAGAGAAAATGGGTAGACCTTTAAATCTACCAGCATTGCAAAAAGAATTGAAACTAGTATCTAGTTAGCAAGAATAAAGTTAAAATAGGAAATTGTAAGATGGCAAATCATTTGTTTAGAAGCTACATTCCTGTCCCTCTCTTATCCCTCCATGACTTCCTCAACAGGGTGGTTCCTGAGCTCTTTGTCCTTGGGAACAGTATACTGGAGTGATATTCCCACACACAGCCTCACATCCTAGAGTATATTCTCCACACACGCCCTACTGAATTTGTCTTTTTTTTAAAAAAATGATTTGAAGGATCATCACATTTTCTTGCCCAGTGTGCGTTTTATAAACCTGATCCCATTTTCAAAAACTGCTAGCTATGGCTCTGAGTAGGAATTGAAGTGGCTAAGGTTTAAGTTAAGGTTTCAATATTGACCAATGAGATTGGGAACTCTCTTGGTTGAGCTGAGATATCTTGCTCCCTAGTATGGGAGCTCATTCATGCTCTATATTGCCTAGTGTGTTCTGATCTGTTTAACTTCTCTTATTTCTTCTGTTATCTGGTTGGATAAATGGGTTTGTTTTATATTCACTATTTGTAATGGTCTTTTGTGTAACTAGCATTTGGTGGAAAAGGGTCAAGCTTTCAGATAGAAGCTTGGAGCATCCTTTCTTCTTTAAAGGATACCAACCAAGAGTGTGACTTGAACTTGCTGAAAAAAAAATTCCTTTAGAATAGCAATTTTTAAAAATAGATATAATTCTAGTCTGGTAACTCCTCCCTGAGGAAAGCAGAGTAGCCAGCTTCATGGCCCCTTTTCTTGATCTCTTCTAGGTATGAATCAGTCTCTACTGGAAACATAAATAACTGTTTCATGGCCACAGGCAGTACCCTTAATACAGCTAGTCATCTTCTTAATGTGCCCCATTTGGAAAAGGAATGGAGCAAAAACCATGATTGGGAAAACAGCTCGAAAAGACAAAACACTGATATTAAGATTATATTATTAAAAATTACATATATACGTATATACATTTATATATGTATATCTCCTACAAAAAAGTTCTGCAATCATTTCTTATCATAACATAGAGGTAACTTTGGGTTTTTAAAGACCATGCAAATACAGCAGAATCCCTGATATGTTCTAGTAAGATAGATTTCAATTAATGATACTTCAAAAAAAAATGTAAATCTGTTGTTCTAGGACCAGCCTAATATGAATGAAGAACCATATTATCAAAAAGTTGGCCACTAAGTTGTCTATGATGACTTTATTACATAACATTACAAAATGGCTCTCAGTCCTGGCTCACTTCCCATTGCTTTCTTGTGTTTTTTTTAAATAAAAGTTTTCTTCTTTTTTATTTTGTTTTGTTTTTTTAATAGTTTTATTTATTTAGTTTTAGATTTCGACTTTCATTTCCACAAAATTTTGAGTTCCAATTTTTCTCCCCATCTCTCCCCTCCCAGCACCCCCTAATACCTTGCATTCTAATTACCCCTTCCCTCAATGTGCCCTCCCTTCTATCACACCCCACCCTTCCCTTATCTCTATCTTCTCTCTTTTCTTGTAGGGCAAGATAAATTTCTATACCACATTACCTGTATTTCTTATGTCCCAGTTATATGCAATAACAATTCTCAACATTCATTTCTAATACTTTGAATTCCCACTTCTCCCTCTCTCTCCCCACCCATCTCCACTGAGAAGGCAAGCAATTCAATATAGGCTACATATGTGTTGTTTTGCAAAAGACTTCCATAATGGTCATGTGGTGTAAGACTATATTGCCTTCCATCCTACCCTGTACCCCCTTTTTTTCTATTGTCTCCTTTGACCTCGTCCCTTCCCAAAAGTGTTTACTTCTAGTTAATCTCTTCTCCCATTTGCCCTCCCTTCTATCATCCCCCTCACTCCATTTATCCCCTTCTCCCTTACTTTCCTGTAGTGTAAGATAAATTTTCATACCAAATCTAGTGAGCATGTTATTCTCTCCTTAAGCCATATGTGAAGAGAGTAAGCTTCACTTTTCCCCTCTTATCTCCTTCCCTTTTCTCCTCCATTGAACAAGATTTCTCTTATCTCTTTTATTAGTAATAGTCTACCTCATTCCATTTCTCCCTTTCTCCTTCCAATATTTTCCTCTCTCACCCCTTAATTTTATTTTATTTTTTATGGCTATCATCTCTTCTGATTCAACTCAACCTGTGTTCTCTGTTTATATGTGTGTATGTGTGTGTGTGTGTGTGTGTGTGTGTGTGTGTGTGTGTAATCCCTCTACCTACCCAAACACTGAGAAAAGTCTCAAGAATTACAGATATTATCTTTCCATGTAGGAATGTAAACAGTTCAACTTTAGAAAGTCCTTTATGATTTCTCTTTCCTGTTTACCTTTTCATGCATCTCTTGATTTTTGTGTTTGAAAGTCAAATTTTCTATTCAGTTCTGATCTTTCCATCATGAGTGCTTGAAAGTCCTCTACATCATTGAATGACCATTTTTTTCTCTTGAAGTATTATACTCAGTTTTGCTGGATAGGTGATTCTTGGTTTTAATCCCAGTTCCTTTGACTTCTGGAATATCCTATTCCAAGCCCTTTGATTCCTTAATGTAGAAGCTGCCAGATCCTGTGTTATCCTGATTGTATTTCCACAATATTCGAATTGTTTCTTTCTAACTGCTTGCAATATTTTCTCTTTGATCCGGGAACTCTGAAATTTGGTGACAATATGCCTAAGAGTTTTTCTTTTTGGATCTCCTTTAGGAGGTGATCTGTGGATTCTTTCAATATTTATTTTGCCCTCTGGTTCTAGAATATCAAGGCAGTTTTCCTTGATAATTTCATGGAAGATAATGGCTCTTTTTTTTATCATGACTTTCAGGTAGTCCCATAATTTTTAAATTGTCTCTCCTGGATCTATTTTCCAGGTCAGTTGTTTTTCCAATGAGATGTTTTACATCATCTTCTATTTCTTCAATCTTTTGGTTTTGTTTTGTAACTTCTTGGTTTATCATATAGTCATTAGCTTCCCTGAATTCCACTCTCATTTTTAAAGAACTATTTTGTTCAGTGAGATTTTGAACCTCCTTTTCCATTTGGCTAATTCAGGTTTTTAAAACCTTCTTCTCCTCATTGGCTTTTTGCACCTCTTTTTCAAATCAAGTTAGTCTATTTTTAAAGGTGTTACTTTCCTCAGCATTTTTTTGGTTCTCTGTAAGCAAGTTGTTGACTTGCTAAGCCCATTTCATATTCATTTTGGAGGTACTGGAGGCAAAAGCCTTGACTTCCTCTTACAATATACATTGCTCTTCCTCATCCAAAAGGATGGAAGGAGATACCTGTTCACCAAGAAAGCAACCTTCTATGGTCTTATTTTTTTCCCTTTTGGGGGGCATTTTCCCAGCCAGTTACTTGACTTCTGAATCCTTTGTCAAGAGGAGGGTTCTAGTGCTCCTCCTCCCCCCAGGACCGTGCTTATGGCTGAGGTTCAGATCCCCTGCTCAATTTCCCCAGAGGCTTTAAGCTGAACCACTCAGACAATGAACCTAGACTGCTTCCTCGGCCACCATAGCTGCCCGCTGCCTGCTGCAGCTGCTGCCACTGTCAGAGGCCAGTGCTAGGGGGACCCTACTCCCCTCTCACCCAGCTGGGAAAGCCCTCCCACACTGACCTTTGAACCTTTCTTTGTCACTGAGGGATCTGGGACCCTTACTGCTGGGGATTCTGCCCCAGAGAACTGCCCCACTCAGCATCCTGTGGGATTTTTCCTGTTGGCCTTCCAGGTTACCTTTGGCTGGGAATCTTTTACACTCTGTCATTCTGTGGCTTCTGCTGCTCTAGAATTTGTTGAGGGTCATTTTTTACAGGTATTTTGTGGGCTATGGGGGAAGCACTAGAGTATATGTGTCTTTTTAGTCTGCCATCTTGGCTCTGCCTCCCTTAAATAAAAGTTTTAATTGATTTTATTGTTTGGGAAGTGAAGAACAATGCAAAATTACAAACCTGAGAGACTGGAAGACTGGTGGTACCTCTAATAGAAGAGAAGGTTGGAAGAAGGGGTTTGAGGGAAAAGATAATAAGTTCCATTTTTGGACATGCTAAGCTTAAATTGTCTCTAGGATTTGAAATGTCCAATAGGAAACTTGTCTGACCATATAATCCTTCACCTCTTTCTATAGAGTTCAGTGACTCTCCATCACCTTTATGATCAAATATAAAATCCTCAGTTTGGAGTTCAAAGATCTTCAAACTCTAACTCCCCACCCCTTTCTAGTCTTCTTACCTGTTGCTCTCCCCTACACCTATACACCTGTTCTTTGATCCAGTGACACTGGCATCCTTCATGTTCCCAAACAAGACATTCAGATCTCCTGACTGAGCATTTTCACTGGCTATCTTCCATGCCTGGAATTCTTTCCCTCCTCATTTCTGTCCCCTGGCTTCCCTCAAATCCCAACTAAAATTTTACCTTTTACCAGAAGCATTTTCCAATCTCTCTTAATTCTAGTGCTTTCTTCTCTCTGTTGACGATTTCTTATTTATCCTCTCTATAGACTGTTTATACATAGTTGTTTGCATCAAGATGCATCCCACATTTGAGTGTGACTTCCTTGAGTGAAAGGATCAATTTTTATAATTCTTCATATCCCCAACCCTTCGGGCACCATCATTCTATTAAAATGTTCTTTTCGAGGGGAGGAACCAAGATGGTGGAGTAGAAAGACACACATATGCTAGCTCCGAACCACAGCCCATAAAATATCTGTAAAAAAGAACTCCCAACAAATTCTGGAGCAGTAGAAGCCACAGAACAATGGAGCAGACAAGATTTCTGTTCCGGAGAGACCTGAAAACCTGATATGAAAGGTCCATCGGGCACTGGACCCAGAGCAGAGCCCAGCCCTGCCTTGGCCACAGGGCACCCAGAGGAGCAGATCTGAGCAGGCTTCAGGGACTGAATCTCCAGCAGTCGTGCAGGTCCCTCCACCCACAGGTCAATGAAAGAGTCTTTTTGGCTGGCTGAGAGGGGAGTGGGGTGTCTCTATAACTCAGATCCCCTCAGGAGGCAGCAGCGGAGGCAGCACGGGACAAGGGCTCCCCAAGCAGGCAGGAGCTCGGATCCATTGTTGAAGGTCTCCACATAAACCCCCTGAGGGTACTGATCCCTGTGTGGTGGCCCTGCCCCCACCCAAGCAGCTGAACTTGATCTCACACTGAATAGCAGCCCTACCCCCACCAAAAGCCCTGAGGCTGGGAAGCAGCATTTGAATCTCAGACCCCAAGCACTGGCTGGGCAGATCTGGATGCATGGTGGGTGTGGAAAGAACAGATATTTCCTCCCTTCCTTTCTGATGAGGAAGAACAATGCTTACCATCAGGGAAAGACACAGAAGTCAAGGCTTCTGTATCCCATACATCCAAAATAAATATACCATTGGCTCAGGCCATGGAAGAGCTCAAAAAGGATTTTGAAAATCAAGTAAGAGAGGTGGAGGAAAAACCGGGAAGAGAAATGAGAGAGATAAAAGAAAAGCATGAAGAGCAGGTCAACAGCTTACTAAAGGAGACCCAAAAAAATGCTGAAGAAAATAACACCTTGAAAAATAGGCTAACTCAATTGGCAAAAGAGGTTCAAAAAGCCAATGAGGAGAAAAATGCTTTCAAAAGCAGAATGAGCCAAATGGAAAAGGAGGTTCAAAAACTCACTGAAGAAAATAGTTCTTTCAAAATTAGAATGGAACAGATGGAGGCTAATGACTTTATGAGAAACCAAGAAATCACAAAATAAAACCAAAAGAATGAAAAAATAGAAGATAATGTGAAATATCTCATTGGAAAAACAACTAACCTGGAAAATAGATCCAGGAGAGACAATTTAAAAATTATGGGACTACCTAAAAGTCACGACAGAAAGAAACAATTCAAGTATTGTGGAAATACAATCAGGATAACACAAGATCTAGCAGCTTCTACATTAAGGGATAGAAGGGCATGGAATATGATATTCCAGAAGACAAAGGAACTAGGACTAAAACCAAGAATCACCTACCCAGCAAAAATGAGTATAATACTTCAGGGGAAAAAAATGGTCTTTCAATGAAATTGGGGACTTTCAAGCATTCTTGATGAAAAGACCAGAGCTGAAAAGAAAATTTGACTTTCAAACACAAGAATGAAGAGAAGCATGAAAAGGTAAACAGCAAAGAGAAGTCATAAGGGACTTACTAAAGTTGAACTGTTTACATTCCTACATGGAAAGACAATATTTGTAACTCTTGAAACTTTTCAGTATCTGGGTAGTGGGTGGGATTACACACACAGACAGAGAGACAGAGAGCACAGAGTGAATTGAATAGGATGGGATCATATCTTAAAAAAAACAAAATTAAGTGGTGAGAGAGAAATATAATACATTAAGTGGTGAGAGAGGGAAATGGAATGGGGCAAATTATCTCTCATAAAAGAGGCAAGCAAAAGACTTTTTAGTGGAGGGAAAAAGAAGGGAGGTGAGAGAAAAACATGGTTTACTCTCATCACATTCCACTAAAGGAAGGAATAAAATGCACACTCATTTTGGTATGAAAACCTATCTTACAATACAGAAAAGTGGGGGAGAAGGGAATAAGCAGGGTGGGGGGGATGATGGAAGGGAGGACAATGGGAGGAGGGAGCAATCTGAAGTCAACAGTCTTGGGGAGGGACAGGATCAAAAAGAGAGAACAGAAGCAATGGGGGTCAGGATAGAATGGAGGGAAATATAGTTAGTCTTACACAACACAACTATTATGGAAGTCATTTGCAAAACTACACAGATATGGCCTATATTGAATTGCTTGTCTTCCAAAGGCAATGGGTGGGGAGCGAGGGATGAAGAGAAGCTGGAACTTAAAGTTTTAGGAACAACTGTCGAGTACTGTTCTTGCTACTAGGAAATAAGAAATACAGGTAAAGGGGTATAGAAAGTTATCTGGCCGTACAGGACAAAAGAGAAAATGGGAACAAGGGAAGGGAGGGATGATAGAAGAGAGGGCAGATTGGTGATAGGAGCAATTAGAATGCTCAGTGTTTTGGGGTGGGGGGAGGGAACAAATGGGGAAAAATTTGGAGCCCAAAATTTTGTGAACATGAATGTTAAAAGTTAAATAAATTAGTTTAAAAAAATAAAAAATAATTTAAAAAATGTTCTTTTCCGAAATTATTAATGATTTCATAATTGCTAAATCTAATAGTATTTTCTCAATCCTACTCCAAGTGAGAGAGAGTCCAAGATCTCTCCCCTTCATCTGCTTCGGTCAAATGACAGCTGGGAAGAAGGAGGAAAAGGAAGAGGAAGAAGAAGAAGAAAATTCATTTTTTTCTAGTCCATGTCCCTTGAATGTACCCCACTTCTGGCTCAGCATCTAATTGACAATTGGTCCTTTCACTATGTGATTATCAGACAGGAATCAATTACAGAATTCTGCATACACTCCAAACTGGAGAGTAGGACCCTTCTTATTACACTTTAGCCTTTTAAAAAAAAATTCCCTGGCCTTTTGCCCTAGGGCTGATGGCAGTCAAACAACACTGCATATACTCTGGGATTGATGTTCACACTTATCAATGATAATAATAACAGTTCATGGTTTAAAAGATTTGTAGTTTACAATCAGTCACTTGGTAAGTTCTTCCTTTGTGCCAGGTACTATGTTAGGCATTGAGAGCACAAATACAAAAATGAGATAATCCCTGCCTTAAAGAGCCTACATAATTTCATTTGATCCTCACAACAATCTTCTGAGGAGGTAGTTAAGGCAGGAATTGAGATTCTCCATTTTAAATGGGAAAAAAATGTCAATTATGTCATTTAAAAAGTAGAATAAAAGGAAATGCAAATTTTAGCCCCAAAGGCAACCTGTGTATGATCAAAAACACAATTTCCAATGCCGTGGCTTACAATAATATACCTTTTTTACAAATAAGTTAGCATGGCAGCACTAAATCATAGGCCAAAAAGTATGTTCCCAATGAATAAACCTAGAATCCCAAAGGAAGAATTTCACGTGACAATCTCAGGCACCCTCTAGTGGACCCTTTGTAAACTTGCTTTGGAATCTGGTAGATATCAAAACAGGCATCACTAGTGTCCAAGAACTATGTATGGATCCTCACGAGATGTATGTGAAGCCATAAAATAGCATACGTGCAGACAGGGGAGGAGATTGGGATTGTCTATAGGCTGTAAGTCAAAACATAGCTAACTTTGTTTGGTCCATGGGAAAGATTACTCACTGTCTGCTACGGAGGAGAATAAACATGAGAACGTTAGAAAGGAGAGACATTACTGCCTTGGCCAGGGGACATAAATGATGCCAAACTCTCTTCAGGACCAACTTGTGGGAGAGAAAATCTCTGAGAAGCAGAAGAAATGTAGAGGATCCTCAACTCATATTCCCATCCTCAAGATTTCACAGAATTTCTCTTGAGTAAGATTAGGAACTCTCTTGGTCAAGCTGAGATATTTTGCTCCCAAGTAGGAGGGCTCATGCACTCTCTATATTGTCTAGTGTATTCCAATCTGTTTAACTTCTCTCATTTCTGTTGTTAACTGTTTGGATAAATGGGTTTGTTTCCTATTCACTATTTGTAATGGTCTTTTGCATACCTGGTGGAAAGGGGTTAAGCCTTTAGTTGGGGCATCCCTTCCTTTTTAAAAGATACCAAGAATATGACTTGAACTTAGTGAAAAGAATTTCTTTAGAAAAGAAGTCTTTTAGAAGGCAAATAGAAATAATTCAAGTCTGGTAACTCCTTCTAGAGGAAAGCAGAGTAGCCAACTTCATGGCCCATTCTCCTGATCTCCTCTAGGTGTGAATCGGTCTCCACTGGAAAGAGGTGGACACAATTTCAGAGATGTCTATCAATGTATCCCACGAGCCACATATAGACAACTCATGTGTACATATGCAGATTCTACTAGGGCAACACACACCCTACATTTCTAGTAGGTTACACCCTAAATCAGACATTCTCACTCTAGTAAGTTCTGCTTGAAGAGTAGCTGATTCAGAAAGCCTCTTATGACCCAGTGTAAAGCTACCCTAGCACATATCAGACCTTGTCTGGCCCTTTGTTTCTTCATATCCATCTTTAGCTTCAGAGATTTTAGGACTCCAATGTGCTATCTCCTCCATTTGGATTTAGGTTTCCTTTCCTTCTATTATATATCCTTATTTTCTTCTCTCACTTATCATGGAAAGAGAGCAGGAAGAAAATTCAACTATGTAATAACAATAATAACAATCCAAGTTTAGGATGCCAGAGAGGCATTTATGACATAGAACTATAGAGTCGCCATCAGAATCAGAAAGTCTTGGGTTCAAATCCAACCTCAAATACGTAGAAACTATATGATTCTGGTCAAGTCACTTAACCATTTAATGCTTCTAGGTAATTCTGTTGGACTCTAAGTTATAGAACAAGTGACTAATGATACTGAAGGAATCCCCTATGCCAATGAAATTTAAAATCTCCCCTTTCATGGAGACCCAAAGCAAGAATTCTTCCCTAGTTATGAGCTGTCTGATATGCAACAGAATACATGAGAGAGAATCCAAAATTTTAGCGGGACATTGCTATAAGATACAAATAGAATATACTATAAATGAGGGCTGGTAGATATGGGGGTAGAGCCAAGAACAGAAAGTTAGAAGATATTTTGAGATACCATTTGGTAGTTTTCTAATGAGTTTAGCAACTGAATTTCTTACAGATGGTCTCTTCTTACTTCCAAGAACAAAATCGGTGACTCTATACTAAACTACTTTAGAAAGGGAATGAGTAACTTCATGACTTTTGTCCTCTTAAAATTCCTCAAAAACAATCCAATAGCACATGCAAAGTGCCTCAGCTTGTGATTGTGTTAAGTAACAGTTTTTATCAGATGTTACATCAACTGCTTTCCAGCTTTTTGCACTGTGTTAATTTACCACCGTGTTAAATAAATAAAACATCAAGCAGTTGGGGTAGGGAAGCATGTAGAAGGAAGATCAGAGTTGCCTAATTTAACTGCATTCATTATTTTTTTAAAATCCATAAGCATCTCTGTTGGTCAAACTTTAGGTGACTAACAGCAAATATAAATCTGCCAATAATGATTTAACCACAAATGTCAAAATTAACACATCAGAGATTATCTCCAATTTACCCCACATATACCTTATTAGTACATAGTTGTTTCCATTTTGTCTCCTTCGTTAGATTGTGAGTTTTTTGAAAGCAAGGACTATTTTTGCCTTTTTTTTTTTTTTGTATCTTAGTTATCTTTAGTATCTTAGTGCTTGGGGCATAATAGGTACTTAATAAATAAATGCTGCTATGATTAACAGGAAAAAATGATCCTGAGTTTCCTTGGTCTTTCTTCAACAAACACCTTCCGTTCTAAAAAAATCAGACCTTTCTTTTATAAGTTCAAAGATCTAAAAGAGAAGGGGAAAAGGGTTAATTTGCTTCCTAAAACCAATGAATCTAAATTAGCACTCAAAGTCAAATCCAAACTGGGGAGAAAAAACACTCTCCACCCCAAAAACCCCCACTAAACCCAATTACCATTGGGTAATTGGGTAATTGGGTAAATGTGTAGCATTGTTATTGACTTGCTATACATGAAAATAAAAATTACTATTGCCTAGTGGCAGAATGTGGCTATATATATTGTAAGATATGTGCATTGCTTCACCAAAGGACCAAATTTAATTCTGGAAGGGACCTTATTATATTTTATCTAATACAATCACTCATTTTTCAGTTGGAGAAATTGAGGTTAAGTAACTTACCGAAGAGTATACTGCTGGTGTCATTTCTCAGATTTGAACCAAGGATCTCTGACTCTGTAGTCAATGTTCTTTCCACTATAATAAGCTATACTGTGAGATACCTATCTACCTACTTGTCTATCTCCTTCCTTCCTTCCTTCCTTCACTCCTTCCTTTCTTTCTCCCTCCCTTCTTCCCTTCCCTCTTCCCTTTCTTTCCCTTCTTTCCTTCCCTCCTCCCCTCCTCCCTGTCTTCCTGTATCCCTTCCTTTCTTCCTTCCCTCTCTTTTCCCTCATTTTCCACATATCTTTTCCTATACAAGAATATGAAACAATGTTAATATGCAATAGAGCATTGATCTGAGATAAGACTATGTATGTAGATATAGATAGATACCTAAATATGTAATTTATATATATATGTATATACATGTATGTATATATGTATATATATGTACATATAATGTGTGTATATATATATATACATATATATATACCTCCCTTAAATCTCAAGCATAAATACTTTGATTTACAAGGCCAAGCAAGAAAGATATAATCAATAAATGGAAGGTATCTCCTACTGTACTGGGTATTTTCTGTTGTTTTGGTAATATTAATTATCAAGTAGCCTTTAGACCAATTTCCAATGAGAGCTCATAATTAGGCACTCACTGTACTACCTACATTTTTACTGTAGAACTACAGATAAAAAAGGACATCAAAGGTTCAGACCTTTAGCCAATCCCTATATCTTCTCCACAAGTCATCCAGCCTCTGACTGAATAGTCTCCTCAAAGGAGACATCATTATTTCAAAAGACACCTCATTACTTTGTGGCATACTCATTGTTAGGAACATCTGACTAGTAAGACTTGGAATAGAAACCAGTCGCGTTACCTTATCACTTTCCTTAAAGTTGTATTTATGTCATTTTCTCTTTGGCTTTGCTTTCTCCAAGCAAGAAACTGTCCCCATTTTCTATGACTACCCATTAAAAGTTTACTTTGTTCCCAAGAAACCAAGAGTATCATCAGAGCTGACCAACCTCCAGAAGGAGAATTCCATAACAAGATAAGACAGATGATGGCGACATGCTCTGTATGAATACTTAAAGCTCTTATTTACCAAGGCTCCAAGCAGGCTTTGTCTAATAATTATAATATGTTTTTCCTGAAATATGATATCCAGACTTTTTAAAATCCTAATTTCAGAAGAATCTGACCATTTTTAGTTTCTCTCATTGTTCTGTTTTCCAGGTTAGTTATTTTTAATATTATATTTTCTTAGATTTTTCTTCTGGTTTTTGTTTTGCTTTGATATTCTTTATAATGTTGAGTTATTCTTTTTGGACTGGTCTATTCTAATTTTCAGAGCATTCAGTTCTTGAACAAGATTTATGAGATTTACCACCCTCTTTTCTAAGGTGTCTGTTTTCCTTGTCCTTTTCCCTTAGTTTTTCTATCCTTTATCTCATTTCATTCCCTCTGGAAACTCTTGCATTTCCTTTGGCCAGAGCACTTTTTTCTGAAACTTTACTTGAATGTGTAGAGTCACTATCCTCTTTATTTCCTGGGAATCTTTTTATCCAGAAGTACTTTCCCATAATGATGAAAGTTTTCCTTAGGGACTGCCCTTTGATCAGTATGAGAAACTGATACAGGTCTTGAGCACAGTAGGTCAGACTAAGCTTGTCCTAGCCCTTCCTTCAGGCTCTCTCTTGTTATCAGGTTCAGAGACCTGTTCCTGCTGTAGGTTCTGCTTGGTGTCTTTTACTCCTGATGATGGGCTGCGGTATGTGGTAGGGTGGGATGGGGGAAGGGGAGAGTTAAGGTAGGGAGAAGTTACTCCTGTTCTAGGCCCTTATCATAGGCTTCAGGAGCTGTTGAGGCTGAGTTTGCCTACAGCCTTTCTCCCACAGCTTGGCTAGGCCCACTGGTGTCTAGCAGGATCCTGGTCTGAATACCATGAGGTTTCACTCTGCCAGACTAGGGTTGGGTTGGGGCCCTTTTGGAATTGGGTTAGTCCCAGAATCTGTTTCCAGGAGTGCTATACTGAACCCATCTGGAATGTCCTAAGGCTGAGCCAAGTTTAATCAGCCAGGCAGAGGTTTGGGGAAGACTTAATCCCCTGCCTGGCTTAGTCAAGGAATGCCACACTGAACCCTCCCAGAAGGCTTGAAAATTGCCTTTCTGTAGCCACTGATCATCTGGGCCTCAGTGTCTCTGAACTCAGACAGAGAATGCTGAGATCCTACTAAAAGCTCCAGGGCTCAGCCCACTGTACTTGGTTCTCAAACTGTTCCAGCAACTTATTTATCTAGGATATCTGCAAGGCTGGGAGAGTCTCAGTGGCTTACTAGGTTGAATGAAGGAATTTAAAAGCAATTACCCTTATGGCTTAGGAAAGCAGTACATCTCTAAGCCTAGGAGGAGTGCTTGCCCAGATCTGAGAACCCTGGCCACCTTCCCACAAAAATCAATTAAAAGGGCTTTGAATTCATGTGATCTTCTGAATGAACTGGGGCTATTAAATCTGGAGAAAAAAAGGGTCAGGGAGCATATGACTGCTGACTTAAAAGGGTATCATGTGGATGAGAGACTGGATTTGTATTTTCTGGGCCCAGAAGACATCTCTAAGAACAATTGATGGAAGGAAAGATTTTTGTTCATTTAATTTTTTAAGACACATTCAGGCCTGGAAAGGAAAAATGTCTTGGCAATTAGAGCTATCCAAATGAAGAATGGGCAGCCTCCAAAAGTAGTCCTCTCCCAGTCACTACTGGATGTCTCTAAGAAGGTTGGATGACCACTTCTCAGGGCTGTCAGAATTCAGGGGATATAGAACGGGCTGAATGGCAACTCAGTTCCCTGAAGCCCATTCCAATGCTGACATTCTGTGATGAGAAGCAGAGAGGAAAAGTATATTAGTTCTTTAAATGCTGAAGATCATATTCTAATTCCAGATACAAACATAACATTTCCATAGGTCTATGAGGCTCAATGTGCACCCACTTGAAAACAAATCTCTTGAAAAACAGATCTGTTCAGCTCAAAATTGGGATTCTGATTTGTTATTTGGATGACATCTTCTGCTAGTTAAGTCTTAATATGAATATCTTTGTGGTAATAACAATTTCTATAATTTAAAAAACACTTTACATACTATTTCATAAGCACCCAGGGATGTAGGCATTAGTATTAATGCCATTTTACAGATGAGGAAACTGAGACACAGAAATTAAATGACTTACACAGAGTCCCAAAGCTTGTAAGTGTTTGAAGCAGAATTTGAATTCAGGTCTTCCTGACTCCAAGTTCAAAGTCAAATCTACTATGTCCAATTGCCTCTCACTCAGAGAGATAGTTTTCTTGTTTTTAAGTACCATAAACCTAAGTACCCTCAAAGGTATTGAAAAGTGAATTCATTCCACAGAAGTTACCTCTACTCCATCAACACAGATACACAACTAACTCTGCTGACTATACTTAAGATAGAGAATATTGTTCATTGAGTAGGAGAAGAAAGTAAATGAGGAAAAGGAGGAAGAGAAGTGGGCAGAAAAAAAGCAGGAGAATTAGGAGGTAGCTTCTAAAATGGACATATCTGAGACCAAAGATACTTGGGAGTTTTTTTTATACACATATGCTATCTACCAGGTAAGGCAAGTATAGAAAGACACTCATTTTGGATGCCTACATGCTGGTGTAAATTATTTTTGTCAATGATGATGACTGAATTCCCCTGAAAACAGTCTCTACTTCCTAGCAGCTATACTTCATTCTTTTGCAAGTCTCCATTTTCTTGGATTCCAACATCAGTGACTATTTTCTTGACTCCTTGGAGCAGACTTCAGTTTGTGTGTGCTGTAGGGGAGGGAAAGGAAAGGAATGGGGGGGGGGGGGGCGGGTTGTAAAATCTTCACTGCAGTTTGGCTTAGTTCTCTCTGCATATTCATAGACTAGGGCCAAAATGATTGTAGTGAGGGGTTACTCTAAATACCAGATATCTCAAAAATCAATAAGAATTCAGATTGAGGCAATATTGAAGATGTTTTTTAAATCTTAATGTTTTTAACAAATAATGAGCTCCCCAAGTTCAAGATCCACCTCTGACAAACATTGCTGTGTGATCTTAGGTAAGCATCTTAAACACTTAGTGTCCACCCAGGCAACTATCTGATACATCCTTTGTATCCCTTTTTCCCTTGACCTATTGCCCATTGCAATAATCCTGCCTTGAGGACCCTAACTTTTGACTACTTTCAGCATCTGCCTTTTTCACTATTATTCATATGCTACTGAACGGAGCTGGAGGAAATCATGAAACCATGCTGATTGGGCTCACTAAAATTTATGGTATATTCTCTCAACTGGGCCCTGACTATAACAAGATAATCCTGTTACCCCTTTCTAAACTAATTTTCTATTCCATTCATCACAGCCACTATCCTCAGCTTCCCCCAGGAATCCCTTATTCCCCACCCTCTCATCTGAGGATCATGCTTTATACTTTACCAAAACTGTTGAGGCCATTTAAAGGTCTAGCTGGAAGTAGCTAGATGTTACCGTGGACAGAACACTGGACCTGGAATCAGGAACAGTTGAGTTCAGATATATCCTCAGAGACTTAAGAGCTGTGTGACCCTAGGCAAGTCACTTAATCTCTGCCTACTATAGTTTCTTCAACTGTAAAATAGATATAATAATAGCACCTACACTTTCCCAGGGTTATTTTGAGGATCAAATCAGATAATATTCATAAACTGTATAGCACAGCGCCTGGTAGGTACATAAGAAATATTTAATAAATGCCTATTTCTTTCCTTTCTTCCTTCTATTCATCATGATCTTTCTCTTCTCATATCACTCAGATGTCTTTCCCCATTATCTCCTTCTTCACCCATGCATCATGTTCTCCTTGCCAAATAAATTTTTTCTGCATGTACCCTTCATCCTATTCTCTCTCCTGTCATCCAAGATATTGTTCCCATTATCATCTCAAATCTCTCCCTACTGCCTACAAATATGCCCATATCTATCTCATCCAAAAAAACAAAAACAAGCAAACAAAAGACCTTTTTATCATCAGCTTTTAAAACCTCTGTAACCCAAAGGGCTACAAAAAATGTACATAGCCTTTGACCCAGCAATACCACTTCTAGGACTGTATCCCCAAGAGATCATAAAAATGGGAAAGAGTCCTACATGTACAAAAATATTTACAGCAACTCTCTTTGTGGTGGCCAAAAACTGGAAATCAAGGGGATCCCCATCAATTGGGGGAATGGCTGAATAAATTGTGGTATATGAATGTAATGGAATACTATTGTGCCCTAAGGAATGATGACTTCAGAGAGGCCTAGAAAGACTTATATGATCTGATGCTGAGTGAAAGGAGAAGAACCAGGAGAATTTTGTGCACAGCAACAACCACAGTGTGAGAGGAATTTTTCTGGTAGACTTAGTACTTCATTACAATGCAAGGACTTAAAAATTCCCAGTGGTCTCTTAAGGCAAAATGCCTTTCACATCCCTAGGGAAAGAACTATGGAATTTGATCGCAGAGTGAAGCAGATCATTTCCTTTTGTATTATGTTTTGGTTTGTTTTATGATTTCTCCCATTCACTTTAATTCTTCTATGCAATAATAAGGTGAAAATGCATTTAATAGGCATGTATGTGTAGAACCTATATAAAATTGTATGCCATGTCAGGGAGGGAGTGGGGAGATAGGGGGGAAGAAGGGGAGGAAAGGGAAAAAATCTAAGATATATGGAAGTGATTGTAGAACACTGACAACAAATAAAATAGTAAAAAAAAAAAAAAAAAGTAAAACCTTTGCAAGTTGGCTTCAGACTTTGGTATTTAACTGAAATTATTCTCTTCAAAGTTGCCAAAAATCTCTTAATTGTGAAATCTTACAGCATTTTTTCATTCTTTATCCTTCTTGACCCTTCTGTAGCCTCTGGTTACTTTTCTTGGTTACTCTTTCCTCTCTAGTTTTTCATAACGCTGCTTTTTCCTGATTCTCCAATCACTTATCTGACCACTCCTCAGTGGTGTGTGTGTTCATCCTTCATTGCCTAAGAAGACCATGCTATCAGAGAAATAATGACATGACTTGCACTTGACTTTGTTTTGAGTGAGGGAGGGCTGTGCAGGTCACCAGCCTCACTTCTCCTCCAGAGCCATCTGAATCCAGTGACCAGATATTCATCAGGATGACTGGAAATGACCCAGGATGAGGCAATTGGGGTTAAGTGGCTTGCCCAAGATCATACAGCTAGTGAGTGTCAAGTGTCTGAGGTGAAATTTGAACTCAGGTCCTCCTGACTCCTGCACTTGTGCTCTATCCACTGTACCACCTAGCTGCCCCTAACCTCTTCTCAGTATCCTTTCCTGGATCTACATCCAGATCATAACTGCTAAACATGAATGTCCCCCAAGTTTCTGTCCTGTGCTTTCTCTTCTATATATTATTTCACTTGATAATCTCATAGACTCCCATGGGATTATCATCTCTATGTAGATGATTTCCAGATCTATGTATCTAACACTAATCTCTCTCCTGAGTTTCAGTCTCACATCATAAACTACCATTTGAATATCTCAAATTGTATGTCCTGTAGTCATCTCAAATACAATGGACCTGAAACTTCACCCATTATCTTTCACAAAAGATTGCCCACCCCCCATTTTGATATTACTGTCAGAAACCACCATCCCCTGTTTTACCCAAGCTCATAACTTTGGTGGTATCCTCAATTCCTCCCTTATACCAGAGCCTACTCTGTCTGTCTTTCTCTATGTGTCTCTATCTCTCCCTCCACCCAATTTTTATAATTTCTTCTTTGATTTTCAGGACTTATGTTTTGATGTTTGAGTTTTAATTTATTGGTTTTCTGGGATTTTTTTAATTAGTTGTATGCCCAATTCATTTTCTGCTCTTTCTTTTATTGATGAAAGTTTTTAGAGATATAAAATTTCTCCAAAGAAATGCTGACATCATATCCCCCCAAAAATTTTGTATCTTGTGTTATTGTTGTTACTATATTTATTGAAATTATAAGTTATTTCTAGAACATGTTCTTTGACCCACCCATTCTTCAAGATTAAAATATTTATTCTCCAATAATTTTTAAATCTTTTCTTCACTTCTCCTTTGTTGAATATATTTTTCTTACCTTGTGGTCTGTAAAAGATGTGTTTGGTATTTCTGCTTTCTTTGTAATTATCTGTCAGTTTTTTATGTCCTAATATGTAGTCAATTTTTTATAAAATTTCTATGTGTAGCTAAAATATTCTTGCTCCTTTCTATTCCCATTCAATAATCTCTAGAAGTTTATCACATCTAACTCTTATAAAATTCTATTCTAGTTGTCCTTAACTTCTTTCTTATTTTTGTTAGCTATATTTAGGTCTGAAAGAGATAAAGTCCCTGACTTACAGTTTTACTATCAATTTTCCCCTAAAACATTTAACTATTTAAAATTATTTATATGCTATGTCTCTTGACATGTTTAGCATTAATATTAATTCATTGATGGTGGTAGTTGTCAACAAAATGTAGTTTCCCTGTTGATCTCTTTTAGTTAAGTCTATTATCACTGTTCCCTTGATTGTTCCCTCTGATTTTTTCATTTTAGTTTAAGAATAATAGATTTTGCTCCAGCACCTTATTTTAACTCTATGTAAATGTCTGTTTCAAGTGTGTTTTTTGTAAACAACATACTGTTTGACTTTTCCTTCCAAATCCATTCTGTTATCCCCTTCCATTTTATAGATGAGTTTATTTCATTGAAATTCACAATAATTATTGTTGTGTGTTTCCTCCATCCTGTTTTCTTATACTTTTATTTGTTTACTGTCCCCTCTTTATAAGGAATAAGAGAGAAAGAGTGTTCTCAGTACCAGTGCTCTAGGTAGGTGCAATACACTTCTGCTCCCCTCTTCTCTTTTCATATCCCACAATGATTCACTGGTTCTTATACTTTCTTTTCAATCCCTCTTAGAAATCCATCCTTCTAAATTTTAGTTTATTTTGATTAGGACTCATCCCTTCCCTAATCTATTGCCCTCTTATTCCCTCCTCTCCATGTTCCCCTTTCTCTCATATCCCTATTTAGTGAAATATATTTCCGTACCCAACTGTGTATGCATTCTTCCTTCCTTTAACTAATTCAGATGACAGTGAAGTTCAGGTACTACTTTCTCCCTGACTCCTTTGCTTGCAAAGTTTTCTGTTTGTGTACTCAAATTATGTGAAATAGTTTCCCCCAACATCACTCCCTCTTTCCCCACCTGCTGCATTCCTTTTTCCTTCCCTTTCTATTCTTCTAAGGTCACTAAAACATAACAAAATAATTCCCAGATTCTTTATCTTAATTCTCTCCCTATATGACCCATGATGATAATAGGGTTCTGAAAGGATATAAAATTATGTCCCCAAACTAGAATGCAAACAGTTGTCTCTCTAGTGCTTTATGATTACTCACTCATATTTACCTTTTTTGTTTCTCTTAAGTCCTATGTTTATATTTCAAAATTTCTATGCAGCTTGGGTCATTTCATCAGGAATGCTTAGAAGTCCTTCATTTCATTAAAAGTTCATTTTTTTCTCCTGTAGTATATTCAGTTTTGCTGAGTAAGTTATTCTCAGTTGGAAGCTCATATCTTTTGCCTTCTGAAATATCATATTTCAAGTTCTCTGATTCTTTTTAGCGGTGGCTGCTAAAATTGTTTATGGTGTTGACTATGGCTCCTCAGTACTTTCTTTTTCCCTTTCTGAATGCTTACAACATTTTTTTCTTTTAACTTAGAAGTTCTGGATTTGTGCTATAATGTTCCTGGGAATTTTCCCCTGGGGGGCTTATTTCAGGAGGTGAGCAGTGGACTCTTCTCATTTTCACTTTGCCCTATGGTTCTAAGAGAGCTGAACAATTTTCTTTAGTTATTTCTTGAAATATGACGTATAGCCTTTTACTCATGATTTTCAGGTAGTCTAATTATCTCTCCTCATTCTTTTCCCAGTTCAGTTGTTTTTCTATGAGATATCTTACATTTTCTTCTAGTTTTAAGTCATTTTACTTTGTTTTAATATTTTTTGTTGTTTCATGGAGTTATTTGTTTTTATTTGGTTCATTCTAATTTTCAGGTATTTGTTTCTTTGTTAAGATTTTTTATCATGTGTTTCAAGCTATTAATTCTCTTTCCGAGTTTTTGTTCCTCATCTCTTATCTTTTTCCCCACTAGTGTTCTCATTTGTTTTTTAAAACAATTTTTACAGTCTTCCTTAATCTCTTTTAGGAAATCTAGTTGAAGTTTTGCATGCGCTCTAATTTTCTTTGAGTCTCAGCTTATAGATGTTTTAGAATCATTCTCTTATATCTTGAGCATCCCTGTTATCATGACACCAATTTCTGGTAGAATTTTTGTTGTTGTGGTTGTTTGCTCATTCTTCTTTCCTACTTCCTGACTTAGGACTCTGTGTTAGGGTTATGCTCTGTGAACTTCTGGAGAGGATGTCTAGGCTAAGGTTGTGTCCTTGGGTCCTATAGCTACTTTCTTGAGGCATTGAATGTTATGTTATTCCAGGGTTTCAAGGAAAGTTCCAAGATTGAGCTATCAGTGCTCTCAAAAAGGTCTGATCCAGGACAAATTTTGATCCTGATCCAAGCCCTTCACTTTACTGACCTAGGCTTGGG
The DNA here is from genome assembly GCF_028372415.1 of Notamacropus eugenii. Taxonomy (NCBI): domain Eukaryota; kingdom Metazoa; phylum Chordata; class Mammalia; order Diprotodontia; family Macropodidae; genus Notamacropus; species Notamacropus eugenii. The sequence goes on from NC_092873.1 coordinate 260,925,289, forward strand.
TAAAAGAAGCCAATTAGTAAATATGGATTACTAAAAAGATGGCTTATGAGCAATTAGACCAAAAAATGGTGATAATCAAAAACTAATGTAGATTCAATAAGAAATTATGTAAAACAATCACAGTTCTTTTTTTCACTGAGGAGTAAGACAGGGTTAAGAGTGGTCTTATCCTCTCTCCTTTGGGGCTAAGCTTATTCTTTATAATTTCACAACATCCAATTTCAATTGTGTCAATTTCGAGTTGTAGTCACTTTATAGAACCTTCTGTGCTTCTCTGTATTCATAATGCTTGTTTCTTGTAACATCAATACATTCGTGTACCACAATCTGATTAGCCATTCCCAAACCAATGAGCATCTACTCTGTTTGCAGTTTTTTGCTACTATATCTCTTCATCAATTTAGAAAATTACTTGAAGGCATAGAAAGCATACTTATTGAATTTCTAGATATATCGATATCATAAAGCTAGGATACCTAATAGACTGGATGACAGCCTAGAGACTCAAAACAATCATCCCAGACACATATATAGTACTGTCAAGACATTTTCATTCAATCTTTACAATAACTCTACAAGTTAAATACCACAAATATGAATGCCACCATTTTTTGGTGATAAGGAAACTGTGAATCAAAGGATTTAAGTAACTTGTCTAAGATAACAAGACTAATGAATTTTGGTTTTCAGATTTAAACAGAAGTCTCTCCTCATACAGTTCAGGGCTTTCTTTATTACTCCATAATACATAAACAAGATAATATTTAATAGGATAATTGTTAAGTCCTACTATGAGGTTAAGAAAAACTGTATAAGTACAAGATGATAAAGCATCTGGCTTGAAAAGCCATTCACTTAAAAAATCCTAGGGATACAGGAAAACTACTGGAAAGACCATTTGCCTAATGAGGGATCAACTTACCCCAGTAGAAAAATAGCGCAGGTCAAAGTTCCTGTGCTGATCAGATTAGAACTGGTGCACGTGTGCCCCCTGTATTTCCAGTCTGGGCAAGACAGGGAGAGTCAACAGAAAGATAAGGAAAAGGAAGAAGAAAGGAAGAAAGGATGGAAGAAAGGAAGGAAGGAAGGAAGGAAGGAAGGAAGGAAGGAAGGAAGGAAGGAAGGAAGGAAGGAAGGAAAATAAATGGCACCATTACATTCTTCCTCGGTCAAACCACCTATGAAGCACTATATTCGATTTTCTGCAGCATCTTTAGAAAGAAAACTTAGTAAACGAATTGATGTAGATGAGGACAAATATACCTGAGGAAGATGATGCTTAGCTGGTTGACAAGATTTTTCAGGAACATATTAGTTATCTTTAAATATTGTAAAGATTATAGAGTAGAAATTGGGGTATGCTTGTCCTATGTTACTCTAGAAGGAAGGTATAGGAAGGTAAAATTCAGCTCCATACAAGGAAAAGTATTCTAACAATTAAACTGAATATTTGTTGACTAATAATTAGAGCTGTTAAAAAAAAAAGGAATTAAGCCGCCTCAAATAGTAATGAGCTTCTCAGGAAGTATTCAAATAGAGCCCAACTTTGAAGAGAAGACCGAATTAAATTCTTCTAAGTTTCCTGCCTAGCACTGAATGTAATGTTCTATAATTCTATGAACAGACATTCGATAAACACAATCTCAGTACATTTTTTCTGCTTCCACCAGGTGTCGCTAGGTAACTGAACTATCTAAGGAAGGACTGAGGAGTCAACAGTATAACTGTTGTTTTATCAGCAAAGCCAGTTCCTAGAAGTTCAATTGTCTTGAATTGAATCTTGCTGAGATCCCTGAGAGAGGGATGTGGCATGGTGGAAAGAGGTGTTACAGCCAAACAACCTAGATTTGAACCCTGACCCTGCCACTTAATACCTCTGTGACCTTGGTCAAATTATTGAATCCCCATGCCTCAGTTTCCTCATCTGTAAAATGAAGGAATTGAATAATTAGTGTCTAAAGTGCCTTCCAACTCTAAATACAACCCTATGGTTCCATTATCATTAATACTGTGTATAAATATGGCACATGCAATCAAAATTACAGTTTGCGTTGACTAAAATCTGGAAGTCTTTATGCAAAGGCTACATAACTTTACTTTCCATCTATTCTGTATATTCTTAGCTATTTACAAGTTATCCTTCCCATTAGAAGGTAAGTTTTTTTAGGACAAGAAATGTTTTTGTCATTCTTTGTATCCCCAGTGTTTAAAATAGTACCTGGTACTTAGTACGTACTTAATATGTGCTTATTAACTGACTGGTTGGTTAGATCTTTCTTGTTCAAGTACAGGTTGAACTATATAGCTTCAGTGGTACTTTCTAACCCTTAGACTGAAATTCTGTGTAATATGGTACTTTGAGGTTTACAATTCAATGAAATATTTACTAAACCTCTGCTTCATTAAGACACTGGGGGATACAAAAATAAAACAGCTCTTGTCTTTATTTTTATATTTTATTTATTTATAAGAAGCTTATACATTTTATGGGGGGAGAGGAAGGAGGCATGGTGTATAACATGTATGCAGGTGAGTATAACAAAAGGTCTGTGAGGAGGGAAAAGGAGTAATCTGGACAGCAGGAATGCTACCTGAGCTTTGAAGACCGACAGTTTTTTAAAGTGCATATTAGGTGGGAATATATTCTAGGTAAAATGAGAAGTCTGAGTGAATGAAAGATAGAGAGTGACGACATGTCAAGAACGGGAACAAACATCTCCAATCCTATTCGACTGGAACGGAGAATAATGTCAAATGAGATTGGAAATGTGTGTTGGAGCTACATGGTAGAGGAGAGACTTAGTGTGTATTTTACCCTAGAAACAATAGGGAGCTGCTTACTGAAGGTGTGTGAGCTGTGGCATGGAATAGTTAGACCTGTACTTTAGGAAGGTTACTATTCCTGCGGCAATCTGAAGGAAGAATTAGAGAAGGGAGATATTTGTCTCAGAAAGACCAGTGAGAAAACTGTTAAAACAGTGAGAGCAAATGGGGATATGAGTTCAGAATCAGGGTGGTGGTAGTGTGAGTGTGGAGAAAAGAACCATTAAAGATATGATGGAGACAGAATTGGTAAGATTTGGCAACTGATCAGATAAGGGGGCAGAGGTGAGAAGAGGCAGGATAGGGAAGCATAAAAAATGCCTCTAAAGTCTTCCATAGGGGTGAATGAAATGATTTGCAAAGAGCATCATTCCCCTTGAATCTGCCACTGGGCCTTTGGCTCAGGTCTCTAGTTTGTATATCATACCAAGGGCATAAGTTGCAACTCACAAAAGTTAAGTACTGAGAGAGCTAACTGAACACACAACCTTCCATTTAACTTGGCTTAGGCAAAGGTGGACTATGAGCGTTGAGTAGAAAGTAGAGAAGACAAGAGTGGAGAAACTAGTGCCAGTGGAGGCACATTTATGGTCATGGTCTGACTGGTGCTAGTGAAGCAGAACCTAGGTCCCAGAGGATGTCAGCCATCCTCTTAGCTCGCCAAATTGTCCTTGCATATACCTGTATACCTTGTGATGTGTGTGTGCATCCTGGGGTATGATGTAAATCAATGTCATCATATTCATTGTGAACCATGGAATCTAAGCTACCTTAGGTTACAGATAAATTTTTTGTTTTGTCTTCAAACTTCTAATGCCCAACAGAGTGCCTCAAATATGCTAATTGCTTAATAATTGCTTGATGGATTGTTGACTTGAATTCCATTGTAATGTGCCTACTTTCCCCATGACTATAGATAGGGAATGCCACGAAAGTTCATATAGTAAAAACTTTAGAACAGTAGTTGAGGGATACACGGTGTTTTCTGTTCTCATCAATTACTTGCATAATGAAATAAATGAAATAAAGCTAATTAAATCAGCAGAAAATCTCCAAGGTCAGAGGGGCTTATTGGACTAGCAAGCTAGCCAGTGTCATTCACTGAATCACAGAAAATGTGAGGCTGGTGAAGGTGCAAGAAGACTGGTAAGGCAGGAAGGGGGCAGGTTAGAAAGGATTTTAAAAGTCAAACGAAGGATCTTATATTTTATCCTGGAGGGCATAGGAAGCCACTGGAGTTCATTGAATGTGGGAAGGATGGTCAGACTTGGGCTTTAGGAAGTTCACTTTGACAGCTGAGTGGAGGATGAACAGGAGTGGGGAGACGTGCCAGAAAGACCCATCAACAGGCTATTGCAATAGTACAGGTGTGAGGTAATGAGGGAGGGCCTAATCCAGGGTGGTGACAGTGACAGAGGAGAAAAGGAGGAATATGCAAGAGATGTCATAAGAGTAAAAATCAACAGGCCTTAGTGATGCATTGGATGTGGAGGTAAGAGATAAATAGTGAGGAGTCCAAAATGACATCTAGGTTGCAAGCCTATGTGACTGGAAGGGTGGTGGGTGTCTTCATCAGTAGTGGGGGAATTAGGAAGAAAGGGAGGCATTTGGAGGTGAAAGATAATGAGTTTAGTTTTGGACATGTTGAGCTTAAGATAGCTACTAGACATCTGGTTTGAGATGTCCAATAGGCAGTTCGAGGTTCAAGATTGGAGCTTTGCTACATGCCAAACTGCTCATCATGACAGTTTGGAATAGGATCAACCCTAAGTCACACCATCTCTTTATCACATTCAAAGAAGCAGTTTCATCACGCTGGCCAGGGTCATAACTGATTTAACCAGAGTCCAAATGGCCAGTGTTACATTCTTGCCAGGCCTTCAGAGGTATGGTAGCAGTATAAGGACACAAGGAGATATGAGAAACCAAGACTATACTGTAAACTCTGACTAATATAACCCCACTTTGCCCTACTCATAGCATAGAAAATGGGTCAAATAGGTTTTAGCATTTTGTTAACATGCAACTTGCCCATTTTTTCATAACAGAAAACCAATTTTGATGCTTAGGAATCAGAAAATTCACTGCAAGACCTTGGATGAATTATTCAACTTTTCCATGCCTAAACTTCTTCATCAGTTTGTGAGAGATTGTATGTGTTTTTGAAAAGAAAGTGAATTAGAGGACCACTTCCATCTATCATAGTCTATCTACTTGTGAATGAACTTTTTCCAGTTAAACAAGTCTGATTCCGAACACCTAAATATTACCCAGGTTCCAGTTAGCTGGGAGATTCCTATAGGAACTGAGTTAGTCTTATCACCACTTTTCTATTGAAAGTAAATTTAATAGCCTAACACCAATAAGGATTATATGCTTTCACTTTTCTTTTCAGGACTGGTTATGAATTTTCAGTGATCCATCCATAGTTTTTCACCCAATTCCTCTAATAGCCAAAGGCACACATCTGTAAGGTGACTGACCTCCCTCAACTACATCAAAAAACCAGAATAAAGCCTTCTTATCTAACCTGTAAGAGGAAGTTTTCAATTATATATCTAGGCAAAGTTAGATGAACCATAAATTTAGGTTATTTCCCAAAATCAGTAATGATGAGCAGTTCCAGTGACCAGATTATATTAGAATACAATTATTCCCATATTCGCAGACACTGATCTATAAGAAGAATCTAATGATAAAGGACTGTGGGTACATAACATTTCTCCTTATCTCCTTGATGTGGACCATATAGGATTTGGTGGTCATCTTGACTCATCACTATTTCTCACCCACAATATCTAAGAGCATTTATTTTAGAGTCAGTATACCTGGGTTCAAACACTGCCTCTGAAAGTTATTATCTGATATATGACCTCAAGCAAATCACTCAGAATCCCTGTACATTGGGTTCTTTTCTGTAAATAAAAAGAGAGTTGAACTCTTGAGGTCTCCGAATCTATGATCCTATAACTTAGTTTTTAAAAAAGGGAGGAGGGGATTTTCATTTTAAAGAATAAGTTTGTACATACATGTGCAAAACATAGAGAGTAATCAAGATACCTGTCAATGCTTTTCCTTTGAATTTATGATTTAAATATTTTACCTGTTTTGAAGTCACTAATCAGATAAGAATTTCATTGAACACACACAGTTAACATTAATTGGAGATCCTCTCTTTCTATACCTTATTCCACTTGTCTTTTTTAAAACTCTCTTAACCTCTACCTTACACCCTTGCAAAACTGATATTTTTCTTGAGACTGATAAAAAGATCTAGCAAAGCTAGTGAAACAGAGAACCACTGTTCGTTTGTTCACATTTGCCTTTAAAAAGCCACTGGATTAGATATTTGCCTTAGGACCTGTGAGGTCAGACCCGTTTAACTTTGCAAATAACAGGGTTGGCACAGAACACACATGGATTCTATTTGACTCATCTGGAGGGAATGTTCTCACAGTCAGGCCCGCAATAAGGAAGCTCATCTATCACTCATGCCCTTGACACTTTTAATCTACCCCATCCTTCCTCCACCACCAGGAGACCAGCTTCCCTGGGTGGTGGGACTCTTCTGGATAAAAGTAGAAGCACCTAAGGGATCATTTTGAATCTTAAAGAGTTGCTAGATTGAGAATTTTGATCTTAACTATGTTTACCTTTCATCCAGGACTTACTGCATCTGGCTTCTTCCAAATCCCCTGTGGATAGTGCCATGAACTCATTAATAGTGTAGGCTATTTGTGCTAACAAGAATTGTCACTTGAAGGTTGAAATTCAGTGAAGTCATCCAGGTTAGCAGTTGCTTCCTACTTTTTTATAAGCAAAATTAATGCAGTCAAATCTACCAAACTGAACTGCCAGATATTCAGTGGAGTTATTTCAATTATGCTGAGTCTGAATCAGACTCGTCGATGCCTCCATCCATTTTTAATGTGGCCAAAGTGATTGATTTGTTCATTTCGCTTGTGTAGATCCAGCCTTGGTTTCAGTGAACCAAGTTCTGCTGTGTATGCTAATACTTGTCACTTCTTTTCAAACCAAATGTCATCTGCCGGCTTTTGTGAGTGAATACACTGTTCTGACTCTAGGCAAGTCACACAGTCTCTGTGCTTCAGCTTCTGAATCTGTAAAATGGAGCTGAAACTCCTACTTCACCACCTCCCCATCCTCTTAAAATGATCATGAGGAAAGGGAATTGCAAACTAAAGGACTCATTCTAGAAATGTCACTTAGTAAGGATTTTCCTGATCCCCCAAATAGTTAGTGCCTCCCAGCTATTTTGTATTCTCTCTTTCTCCGTCTTCTCTCTTTTCTCTTCTTGCTTCTCTCCTTTCTCTCTTTCTTCTGTCTTTCCTCTCTTTTTCTCTTCTGTCTTTCTCTCTCTCTCTCTTTCTCTCTATCACACACACACACACACACTCACACAGACCATTTCCTTATATGTAGACATGTTGTTTTCCCCAGTATAAAATACGGTGCTTTAGGGGCAGAGATGGTAGTTTTTCTTGGAATTCCAAGTACCTAGCAGAGTGTTTAGAATATGGTGGGTTTTTAATAAACGTTTTGTTTTGTTTTTTATTGAATTAAGGTGGAGGGCGGAGCCAAGATGGCGGAGTAGAAAGATGCACATACACATAGCTCTGAACCCACAACCCACAGAACGGCTAGAGGGGACCAACTCACGGTGAATTCTTCACCCAGAGGCCACGGAATATTGGAGCGAGGGAGATTTCTGTTCCAGAGAGACCTGCAAACCTCTCCCGGGGGGTCCTTCGCGCCATGGACTGGGCGCCGGGACGGGGAGCAGAGGGCAGCCCTGCCACGGCAGCGACACCATGAGGAAAAGATCCGAGCAGGCTACGGGGACGGGATCTCCAGCGGCCACGCGGGTCCCTCCACCCACAGAGGGACCTGCAAACCTCTTGCAAAAGGTCCGTCGCGCTGCAGACGCGGAGCCCAGCCCAGACCTGCAGCGGCCACAGCTCCGAGAGAAACAGACCCAAGCAGGCTTCAGGCTCCGGATCTCCATCGGCCGCACAAGTCCCTCCACCCACCGGTGACGGGGTCAGTGAGAGAGTCTCTTTGGCGGGTCGAGAGGGGAGTGGGGTGCCCCCATGGCTCGGGCCCCCCGGGAGATAGAAGCTGAGAGGTGGCTGCAGACAGGGGCTCCCCAAGCGTGTGGGAGCCTGGATCCATTGTGGAAGGTCTGTACATAAACCCCCTGAGGGAACTGAGCCTGAGAGGCGGCCCTGCCCTGACCTGACCACCTGAACTTAATTCTCACACTGAATAGCAGCCCCGCCCCCGCCAAAAGCCCTAAGGTGGGAAGCAGCATTTGAATCTCAGTCCCCAAACGCTGGCTGGGAGGACCAGGAGGTGAGGTGGGTGTGAGGAGAATATTCAGAGGTCAAGTCACTGGCTGGGGAGAATGCCCAGAAAAGGGAAAAGAAATAAAACTATTGAAGGCTACTTTCTTGGAGAACAGACATTTCCTCCCTTCCTTTCTGATGAGGAAGAACAATGCTTACCATCAGGCAAAGACACAGAAATCAAGGATTCTGTGTCCCAGCCCACCCAATGGGCTCAGGCCACGGAAAAGCTCAAAAAGAATTTTGAAAATCAAGTTAGAGAGGTGGAGGAAAAACTGGGAAGAGAAATGAGAGGGATGAAAGAGAAGCATGAAAAGCAGATCAGCTCCCTGCTAAAGGAGAACCAAAAAAATGTTGAAGAAATTAACACCTTGAAAACTAGCCTAACTCAATTGGCAAAAGAGGTTCAAAAAGCCAGTGAGGAGAAGAATGCTTTCAAAAGCAGAATTAGCCAAATGGAAAAGGAGATTCAAAAGCTCACTGAAGAAAATAGTTCTTTCAAAACTAGAATGGCACAGATGGACGCTAAGGACTTTGTGAGAAAGACAGATATCACAGAACATAGCAAGAAGATTGGAAAAATGGAAGATAATGTGAAATATCTTATTGGAAAAACAACTGACCTGGAAAATAGATTCAGGAGAGACTATGTAAAAATTCTGGGACTACCTGAAAACCATGATCAAAAGAAGAGCCTAGACATCATCTTCCATGAAATTATCAAGGAAAACTGCCCTGAGATTCTAGAACCAGAGGGCAAAATAAATATTCAAGGAATCCACAGAACACCACATGAAAGAGATCCAAAAAGAGAAACTCCTAGGAACATTGTGGCCAAATTCCAGAATTCCCAGGTGAAGGAGAAAATATTGCAAGCAGCTAGAAAGAAACAATTCAAGTATTGTGGAAATACAATCAAGATAACACAAGATCTAGCACCCTCTACATTAAGGGATCGAAGGGCATGGAATAGGATATTCCAGAAGTCAAAGGAACTAACACTAAAACCAAGAATCATCTACCCAGCAAGACTGAGTATAATACTTCAGCAGAAAAATTGGTCTTTCAATGAAATAGAGGATTTTCAAATTTTCTTGATGAAAAGACCAGAGCTGAAAAGAAAATTTGACTTTCAAACACAAGAATGAAGAGAACCATTAAAAGGTGAACAGCAAAGAGAAGTCATAAGGGACTTACTAAAGTTGAACTGTTTACATTCCTACATGGAAAGACAATATTTATAACTCTTGAAACATTTCAGTATCTGGGCACTGGGTGGGAGTACACACACACACACATGCACACACGCACACATACATAGAGACAGAGTGCACAGAGTGAATTGAAGAGGATGGGATCATATCTTAAAAAAAAAATGAAATCAAGCAGTGAGAGAGAAATATTGGGAGGAGAAAGGGAGAAATTGAATGGGGCAAATTATCTCTCATAAAAGAGGCAAGCAAAAGACTTATTAGTGGAGGGATAAAGAGGGGAGGCAAGAGAAAAACATGAGGTCTACTCTCATCACATTCCACTAAAGGAAAGAATAAAATGCACACTCATTTTGATAGGAAAACCTATCTCACAATACAGGAGAGTAGGGGACAAGGGCACAAGCAGGGTTGGGGGGGAGGATAGAGGGGAGGGCATGGGGAGGAGAATGCAATCCGAGGTCGACACTCATGGGGAGGGAAAGGATCATAAGAGAATAGAAGTAATGGGGGACAGGATAGGATGGAGGGAAATATAGTTAGTCCTTTACAACACAACTAGTATGGAAGTCATTTGCAAAACTACACAGATTTGGCCTATATTGAATTGCTTGCTTTCCAAAGGGAAGGGGTGGAGAGGGAGGGAGCTAAAGAAGTTGGAACTCAAAGTGTTAGGATCAACTGTAATGTTCTTACCACTAGGAAATAAGAAATACAGGTTAAGGGGTAAAGAAAGCTATCTGGCCCTACAGGACAAAAGAGAAGACGGAGACAAGGGCAGGGAGGGAGGATAGAGGAGAGAGCAGATTGGTCACAGGGGTAATTAGGATGCTTGGGTTTGGGGGGGGAGGGGCTAAAAGGGGAGAAAATTTGTAACCCAAAATTGTGGGAAAATAAATGTTAAAAGTTAAATAAAATAAAAAAAAATAAAAAAATAAAAAAAATAAAAAAAACAGAATTAAGGTAAGGCTAGTCTTGTGGCCAGGAAAATCTATGTTCAGGTCCTTCCTATGACACAAATATTTGTGTGACCATTGATAGCCAGTTAACCTCTTGGCTCCCACAGCAACTCTTTAACACTATAAATTGCAATCTGTGTCAATGACGGGAGTGTGTGCAGTAGGAGATAACCATACTGAAATCACAGATCTGAATCTACTGCCTCAAAAAAATTATAACAGTAAAATATTGCAAAGATAATTTTGAAATGTTTTGCTTATTGTAGTAATTTACTAGCATATGAATCTGGAAAAAATGTGAGATGAATCATTCTCTTTCAAAGCTCTCACTTGGAACACGTATATTCAACTTCAGGTAACTATAATACAGTGCTATAGGCCATCACTGCCAACTCAACAAGGCAGAATCAACCCCTGCCTATATAGATACAATTACAAAATGCTCTTTAAAGAAAAAAGAATAACTTAAATAACTGGAAGTATATTCAGTGCTCATGACTGGACCATGCTAACATAATAAATAATGACAATGCCACCTAAAATAATTTACATCTGACAAGGTATAATCAGAAATAACTGAACTCAACAAATAATCTAATGAGCAATAAATCTCAAAAAAATTACCTACCCAAGAATTTCCTATTCAAGAAGATTTGTTGGGGAAAATGGAAATAGACAACTTGATAGAAATTAGATTTGGACAAACATTATATACCGTATAAAAGAATAAATTCAAAATTCATATATGATCTAGATAATGAAGCAAATCCTACTTTAAAAAATTCTAAGACATCCAGATCAAATGACTTTCACTATTTCACCTTGGTGGGGAATTCTTTGATAACTTAGGTATGATTACAACAGATTTTTGAAAAGACAATTTTGTTTACATGAAATTGAAAAGCTTTTGCACAAATGAAATTATATAAGAAAAAAATGTAATGGTCATCCTGGGGAAAAGTCTTTATATCAAATATTTCTAAGGTTCTAATAATAAGGTTTTAATAATAAGTTTCTAAATAACTAAGATTCTAATTTCCAAAATATAGAGATTAACATAAATATAAATTAACAAATATAAAATAACATAAATATAGATAAATAGATAAGTGGTCAAAGGATGAACGCAGTTCTCAAAAGAAAAAATGAAGATTATTTTTTCAAAAAGTATATGAATAAAAGAAATGCTTCAAATCACTAGTAAAGAATGAATGAGAAAGCACCTGTGAAATGCTTAGTTATATGACAAGCACTGTGCTAATAGGATACAAATACAGAAGCAATAATAGTCCCTGCCCTCAAGGAAAGGTTTGCATTCTAATAAGGGGATACCCTCCTAGTAGGTAGTCAGGTAGGGATATTTTGGTTTAGAAAGTCACAAGGATGGTTAATGAAATTAAAGGTACCTTGACACACCCATTCCAGGAGCAATGAAATAGTTGATCTGATTTTGGTTCCAGAACTGAAAGGGAGGAGGAAGATAAAAACTGATGAGAACAGTCAATGTTGGAGGGTAATGGGAAAATGGTCAATTAATGCATGGTTGGGAAAGCTGTGAATTGTTCCAAATATTCTGTAACAAAATTTGGAATTATGTGAAGAAAGTGAATAAAATGCTCATACTTTTAGATTCAGAGATTACACGACTAGGCATATACCTCTAAGTGGCCAATGACAAGTATTCACCAAAGTTTACAATGGCATATTTTATTGTAGCAAGAAAGTGGAAACAAAATAGACACGATCCACATGGGGAACAGTTCAACAACTCATAGTACAAAAATTTAATGGAATATTACTGTGTTGTTTAAAGAAAGATGAAAATAAATACAGAAAAACATAAGAAAACATGAACTTATCCAAAGTGAATTGAGTATAGTCATCAAAGCAATACATATGATAACTACAATATTGGAAAATAATAAGGACAAGTAGAAAGAATAAGAACAAAACAAAAAAATGAAAGTGAATTTTATGAAACGATAATGCACTGTTAGAGGTGGGTGTGATCCCAGAACCTTATTAGTTCAGTTTTAATTCTGGAATGAAATAATACACAGTCATTAAACAGTTAACACAAGGAAGTTTACTTAGCCCCAAAATAACAAGGATTTCCAACAAAGATATAGAAGCTCTTAGCTTATATGAAAGGAGACCCCCTCTCCCTCCGCAACCAAGTCTTCACGTAGAAATTCTCTAGTCCACTGGGCTGGATAGGATAACTTAAAAAGATCTTCAGATATTCACTAAGTTAGAAGGGCTCCAGCTCCATATGTCTGAGATTTTTAATGCCCTTGGATGACTAGGAAGCTACATCAAAGGGAGCAGGAACCAATCAGGTCCCAGGGGCAGCTTTGTTGTAGGTAGAAGGAAGAACTATGATAAATACCTTTCCTAGTACAATAGTCAAACTTTGTTCCACAGAGGTGATGCTGAGGAGAGTTGGAGAATCATGAGTATAAAACACTACAAAATTAAATAAAACACTACTATTAGAATCTTTTAATGTCTTGGTCAGTTTTATTAAACTGCTTTCCCCCTTTTTTATTCTTTGTTATAAGGTATGGCTTCCTACAGATGATTAAAAATAGATTAACAAAATTTAGTTTTTAAAATTATGCTGTATATCTTTGACTCAAAGTATTTTTAAAAATTATTAAATATCCTAAAGTTATATAAAAAGTTTTTAAAGTAATTTTGCTTTAAGGCAGCTAAGTACACAGCCTACCAGTGCTGGTAACAAGAATAAGACATACTTTGCACTTTAGTCTAAAAATCATCAGGACACCAAATCAAGCAAAGCATCAGATCTGGGGGTCTCTAAGGCATGGATTTCATTGGTCTCTCAGAGTTGGAATTTGGAAATTAGGAGCAAGAGCATTTAGATCAGCTCCTTCCTTTAAGATCTTCTTCAAGAGCATTCCCTAAAATATCAAGAGAAGATCCAAATGGATACTTGACTCAAATATAAAAGGTCACATAATAAATCAGTTAAGTAAACAAGAAATTTCCCTTCTAATCTGTGGATAGGAAAAGAGTTCATGACAAAGCAAGGGATAGAGAGGATCACAAAAGATAAAATGGACAATTTTGGTTACAAAAAATTTAAGTTTTTACACAAACAAGATCAATATGCTTAAAATTAGAAGGGAGTTAACTAGGAAAAAAATCTTTGCAGCATTTCTCTGATAAAGAACTCATATGCACAACATAACAGTAGTAGCAATAATAATGAGGCTGTTGTTCAGTCATTTCTGACTCTTTGTGACCCAGTTTGGGGTTTTCTTGCAAACTTATTGGAATTATTTGTCATTTCATTCTTTAGCTCATTTTATGGATGAGGGAACTAAGGCAAACAAGGTTAAGTGACTACACAGCTAGTCAGTGTCTGTGATCTTCCTGACTCCAAAAGTGGAGCTCAATCCACTGTGCTATCTAGCTTCCCCAGAGATAATAATAACTAGTGTTTATATAACTTTAAGGTTTGTGCTGGGCAAGGTACTTAAATGTTTGCCTCAGTTTCTCTTCTATGAAATAGTTGGAGAAGGAAATGGCAAACCGCTCCAGTACCTTTGCCAAGAAAACCCCAAATTGGGTCAGACACAAATGAACAATCAAAAGGTTTGCATAGGGCTTTACAAATATTATCTCATTATATTCTTTCAACCCTAAGAGTGAAGTGCTATTATTATTCTCATTTTACAGATGAGGAAACTGAAGGAAAGAGAGGTTAAGTGACTTGCCACACAGCTAGCAAGTATCTAAGGTAAGATGTGAGCTCTGATTTTATGGATTCTGGGTACAGCACTCCATTTATTGTACCACCTAGCTGCCTCTTCATTCAGATTTATAAGAAGAGTTATTCTAGTGGGGATGGGATTTGAGTGGTCCTAAAGACAGGATCTTTCCTTTTAGTGTTCTAGTGCAAATCCTATCCCTGTCAATTCCCTAATTAATAAATGATCAAAGGCTGTGAATAGGCAGTTTTCAAAGGAAAAAGTCCAAACTATAAACTCATATTTTTTAAATGCCTCAAATCACTAATAATTAGAGAAATGTAAATTAAAACAACTTTGAGTTTCTACCTTACTCCCATAAAATTGACAAAGATGACTGCAATGTTAATCAGAGAGTTAAAGATCTTCTCCACTCATTAATGGGCATGCCCATTAAGGGAAGCTTGATTAGGGAAAGCCTACACCTTTTGTTAATTTTCTAATGAGGCACTGGTTCTCAAGGGTTGTAATAGCCTCTGGCTCTAAAAAGTGTATAAATACTTTGAGGTAAGGCTTTACTTTGGGGCTTACTCATTGGAGATGTTTGTTTGGCCAGATGAGACTCTGGGCAGCTGCTAAGGAGTCCCCTGGCTTTGAAAATCCACTTGTTGGTGCTTCTCCCTCTGGTAACTATGAATGTATGTAATGATCAGGCAGTTGAATTTGTCTGTTGATCTGTGATGTATGTATTGCTTATGGTCAGACAGTTGGAAGCCCTGTCTGTTGATCTCTGTTTCTCTGTTTGTATTTTCTCTGAAGTTCAGGTGCTGACTTTTTCTCCTGAACTAAGTGAATGACATATGTGCTTGATTAAAGTGATTGTTGACCCCTCAAAAGTTGCCTCTCCTTTTAAAAAAGCAGATGTAAGAACCTGTGATACCAGATCATCCTAGATATGTCAGGGTGCTTGCTTTTACAATGACAAAAGAGAGAAAAACAAATGTTGGAGGAGCACAGGAAAACATACACATTAATGCACTCTTGGGGTTGTGAATTCTAGAAAGCAATTTGGAATTATGTTACAAAAGTCATTAAACTGAACTTATTCTCCAACCCAGTGATACCTAATACGATGATACTTCCCCCCCTCCTAAAGAAAGAGGAAAAGGACCAATATATACAAAAATATTATAATACCTCTTTTTTGTAGTGGCAAAAAACCTTAGAAAGGGTTCCCATCAAATGGGAAATGACTGAACAATTGTGGTACGTGAGGGTAGTGGAATATTACTGTGTTGTATGAAATGATGCATTGTTTTAGTTCACTTATACCAACCATGTTGCCTCTGTTGGATAGAAAAGTCCAAAGAGAATGTCTACATGATGCAGAGAATGGCTGACAGCCAGGAGAGCCAAATCTTAGCTATAAAATAATAGGTGATGAGCTAATATATGTAACTCTCCCGTGAAAATGATGTAGTGTAGAAATAAAACAAGACTTGTGATGGGACTTTGTAATCAACATGGTTAACAAGCACTTATTAAGTGTTTTCTTTGTGATTTACTATGTGAAGCTCTGGGGATAAGAATGAAGTCAAAACAAAAATGGTCCCTCTCCTGGAAGAGCTTACATTTTAATGAGGTAAGACCACACATAAAAGGGAGCTGAAAAGGGGTGAGTAGGAAAGGGTACCAGATATGGGTAATGGCAGAGAAGTCCTGATTGTTGGGAGAGGAGCCAGTGAAGAGACAGAAAGTGAGCAAAATGGAGGTCTTGGGAAGAACTCACCTTTCAGAGGAGCTGGTTGTAAGGGTAGAAAGATTTTTACTGGGGGATGTAAGCCTTTAAACTGGATATCTTTATAGTCCTCATGTAAGCAATTATACATGACAGGTACCTTTGATCAAGCCCAACCTCCCCTCTATACAACCACCACCACCATCACCCTTGTAGTTCTATGAATTGTCCCAATTTCAGTCATCAATTAATATTTATTGGTTGTTTCCAATGCTTTAAATACCAGCACATGGCAGATTAAGATTTCATGTATGGCATGCTTCCTTCCTGCCTTTCGCAAACCTGGGTAAAACACGAATCTCTAATATGAATGTAATGGAATACTATTGAGCTATATGAAATGATGTGCAGGCAGACTTCAGAAAAACCTAGAAAGACATACATGAAGTGATGCTGAGTGAAGTGAGCCGAATCAGAATATACACACAATAGCAACATTGTTCAGTGACTAACTTTGATAGACTTAGCTCTTCTAAGCAATGCAAGGATTTAAGACAACTCCAAAGACTCATGAAGAAAATGACTATCCACATCCAGAAAAAGAATTAAGGAGTCTGAATAAAGATCGAAGTATACTATTTGCTCTTTCTCTCCTTCTGCTTTGTAATTTCTTTCTCATGGTTCCTCCCACTGGTTTCTAATTCTTTTTTACAACATGACTAATTGTGAAAATATGTTTTATATGAATGTATATGTAAAACCTATATCAGACTGCATGGTGCCTTGGGAAGGGAAGGTGAGAAAATTTAGAATTAGAAATCTGATGGAAGTAAGTGAATGTTGAAAATTAAAAATTAATAAAAATATGAATCTTATAATGTTAAAATATAAAATAGAAATGGACTCATTTAGAAATGTTTGGACTTTTAATAATAATGCCTGGCAAAAGATTCAGATTTACAAAGTGATTAAAATATTATTCATTTGATCCTCTCAACAAGCCTGAGAAATAGGTACTATTATTATCCTTACTTATTATCCCCATTTTTCAGATAAGGAAACTGAAACTAAAAGACATTGAATGATTTGTCCAGGATCACAGAATGGGCAAGTACCCGAGAATTTAGATTTTGGTCTTTCTGATTCAAAGTCCAGAATTCCAGTCACTTAGACACTGTTTCTACATAACACAGTAATGTAAAACTATATTATAATGATATTCTGTTATCTGTTATATATATATATATATATATATCATTATATATATAATGATATTCTGCAAGCTGTTATTCTATTATGTTTTCTACATGCTTTAAAATAATTTTGATATCTTAAGCAATTCATTTACTCTCTCTGTGCCTCAGTATCCTCATTTATAAAATGAGGAGACTGATCTATATGGTCCCTAAGATCCCATCCAATGATACAATTCAATACCTCTAGTTCAAATCTGGCTTCAGATACTCATTTGCTGTGTGATTCTGGGCAAGTCACTTACCCCTGTGTACCTCACTTCCTCATCTGTAAAAGGAGCTGGAAAAGGAAATGGCAAACCACTCTAGGATCTTTGCCCAGAAAACTCCATATGGGGTCAATGAAGAGTTGGATGTGACTGAAATGACTGAACAACAACTATATAGAGAGAGAGTTTTATATATATATATATATATATATATATATATATATATATATATATATATATATATATATATATATATATATATATATATATATATATATATATACGTAAACACATAACAAACACACACATATACATATACACAGATATACAATGGGTGATAGGAAACATGAAAAAACTAACATGTGAATACCACTTTCTCTTTGCAAGATGAGAGAACAAGAAAGCAATTTAATAAAAGAAACCCTTTGCCAGAAAACCAGAGGCTAGCTGTGATTTGAAATATAGATGATAGTAATTTTTAAACATCCTTCATATACAATTTAGATCAGGATTCTTCTTCTTCCATGATTGCTTGTAATATTTACTTAAGAAGAATGCTACCTCCTGTTTTTTCAGGTCAATTGTCCATCAATCATTCAGGTCCAAGGAATCCTACTTGCTATACTCAGTATTTTTCCTTATGAGAAAATTCTCCTACGTAGGTGAGGAATGGCATTCCTTTCCAGCAACCCAGATCTAAGAGCACAGCACACAGAAGAGACTCGGGTATAGACCCTGGCTACTCTCAGAGGAGAATTAAATGCATTTCCCCTGGAAATATGCCATTCTTGATGCAATTTATGCTTGTGGTAGCGCAGGCCTTTAAAAGTACTGAGGATGTACCTCAGTTTCCTTAATGGTAAAATAAGAAGAGTATATACACACCTTCCAAGGTCTCTTCCAGCCCATGTTGGGACTACTGCTTCCTCACACTTTCCTCTTTACCTACTCCCCAAGCACAACAAGTAACTGACCAGGGGATCTCTATTACCTCCAGGATCAAATATAAAATCGGTGAAGACTGTTGTGGGAGCCAAACATCGGTCCCCTCAATGCTTTCCACTTGGTTTGGTAGCAGGTAGTGAATACTGCACAGGCTCTGGGGATGGGCTCTTATTGTCCCATTGGTCAGTCCCCTGCTATACTTATTATGCGTACGGCAGTGTGTTAGGTGTTATGGATACAAAGAGTATATAGTGAAAAGAATCTTGACTTCGCTATTTACCATTCATGTGGCCTTGGGAAAGCTACCTTACACCTAAGCCTCAGTTTCCTCACCTATAAGTCAAGAGGATTTAACTAAATAACCTCTAAGATCTATTCTGACTCTAAATCTCTGAACTATAAAACAAAATAAAAATAGTACCTGTTGCTTTCTACTGGAGTGTTGAGCTAGACTACTTTAAAGATATTTTTTAGTGCTAAATCTTCTGATACTTTCCTTGTTCCTTTCTTATCTTCACTTTTTGCTACTACCACTCCTGGACTTTTCCCTTGTAGGTCTAATTTCCTTCCTTATCTTCCTTTCCCAGTCAACTTTTCTTTGCATAGTCCTGAAACCCTTACAACTGATCCTTGCTACCATATTCATCTGCATGAGTCATCCCAAGTATTGGGGGTAAGACATACCTAGGCAAATGACAACTTTGAAGACAAAGAAAATGCAACAAGTGTCTTCTTTGAAAGGGCTGGATGGACTAAGTGACCAAGGATGGGAGGGTAAGGGAAGAATATTGGGAAAGAACAGCCCCAGGGAGGAGATTTTGGCTCAGTTCTATCAACGAGCAAGGTGAGTAAAACATACAAAGAAGGCTTGAAACAGAGAGGTTGGAGAGCTCTGGCCAGCCTGGGGCATGGCAATAACCACAAAGAGGATAGAAAAACAAGTTTCTGAGAAGACCACTTTTAGGGAACATTCTACTCACTTGAGTCATGCTTTTTATCATTCAAAACCAAGACAGGACAGGCTCTTACTGGCATAAGATCTAGAGAGCTGGAGTTGGAGTCAGGAACACCTAGGTTTGAATCCTATCTCAAATATTTGATTTTTGCTATTCTTGTTGTGTATTTGTTCTTTCAGTTTACGTTGTTGTCACTGTGCATATTGTTTTCTTGGCTGTGCTTACTTCCCTCTGTATCAGTTCACGTATCTCTTTCCGTGCTTCTTTTTATACATTACATTCATCATATCATTTCCTACAGCACAGTAATATTCCCCCACATTCAAGTACCATAATTTAACTCTTCCTCAGTTGATGAGTATCTGTTTTGTTTCTCTTTCCCATCACAAAAAGTGCTGCTATAAATATTTTGGCATACATGGGGACTTTCTTCTTATCAATGACTTCCTTGACATATAAACCTAGAAATGGAATCTCTTGGTCAAAGAGTATAGATATTTTAGTCACTTAACTTGCATAATTCCAATTTGCTTTCCGAAATGGCTGAGCTAATTCACAGCTCCACCAATAATGCACTAGAGGGCCTATCTTCCCACAAATCCTTCAACAATATTCTAATCTTTTGTCATCTTTGCCAATTTGAAGGGTGTGAGATGAATCTCAGGAATGTTTTAATTTTCACCTCTTATTAGTGATTTGCAACACTCTTTAACATGGTTGTTATTAGTTTGCAGTTCTTTTTGAACCATTTATTCACATCCTTTTACTACTAATTTATTGATGAATCGCTTTTGGTGTTATACACACATATCCATAAATACATATATGTACATATATATATATACTTACACAGATGTAAACTGATGCACAAATATACATATATACTTACATGGATATTAACAGATATACAGATATAAACATAGATATGTGTATATCTGTGTTTATATACAGATTCACATATACAGATGTGTATAACTATGCATGTGTATATATACATATATGTGTAAATTATTTGTATATCTTAAATACCAAACCCTTAGCAGAGAAACAATATATATAAAGATTTTTTTGCTGACATTTGATCATTTCTCATTTTAGATGCATTAATTTTGTTTGTGCAAAAAACTTTTCAATTTCATGTTTTTTAAAGTTACATATTTTATCTGCATAATTGCCTCTGTCCCTTGCTTGGCTAAGAACCCTTCTCCTACCCATAGCAGTGAAAGGTGTCCTTTTGGATGGTTTTATTTATTATAAGTTTTTCCTCATATCAAGTTTAAATTTGCCTCTTGTGACCTTCAGCCACTGTTTATATTCCTCTCCTCTGTCACCAAATAAAATGAGTTGGGACAACCCTTCAAATTCTTGAACATGTCCTTCCCTAAGTTTACTCTTCCCCAGACTATGATTCTGCAATTCTTTCAACCAATTCTCATATGGCACAAAGAGAAAGAACTTGAAGGAACTACAGGGGTTTGTCTGGAAAAGAGAAGCATGTAGAGAGAAATAATCATCTTCAAGTATTTGAAGGGCTATCCCAAGGAAGAAGGATTAGACTAATCAAAGAGAATCAAGAGAGCCAGGTGGGGGCAATGAATATCCCACAAGCCAAAGGAAGAGAGAGTATTCAAGAGAAATTAACAAAAAATATTCAAGAGAAATTAACAGTTTCAAAGCTATGGAAAGGACAAGATGAATGAAGGCTGAGAACAAGTCACTGGACCTAGCAGTTAAGAAAATGTGGATTATCTCAGAGACAGTTGTTTTAGACAGATTGTGGGGTCAGAGGTCAGATTGTGAAGAGGTGGAGAAATGACTGGGTGGGGAGAAAATGAAGACAGAAATCTTTCTAGGAGTTTGGAAATAAGATGGAGGGGAGAGGTAGAATGAGAGTTTAAAGGGATGGTATGGTTGAATGAAGGCTTTTTAAAGATGAAGTATGCCTGAGCATGTTCATTGGGACAGGTAACATATTTATACCCATTATGCATCTTTACAGGAATCTTTGGGTGAGCTGCGGTTCTTTTATTTCAAAAATTGCAGTATATTATAATTGCTTATGATTACACCTGCCCCAATCACTTGCTAGCTATGTGACTGTGAACAGTAATAAGGATAATAACAAACAACATTTATACAATGCTTTATGTTTTACAGTGTGCTTTATATGTTATTTCATTTGATCTTCACAAAAGTCATGTGAGGTAGTGCTACAAAATAGTAGTCACTACAAAATAGAAGTAAGATGAGCAAAAGGAGGCTGTTTAGCATGATATTGAAGACCCTCCCTAGCCTTACTTCAGACAACCTGGACTACTCAATATTCCCCAAATATAATAACTGTATGAGCAACAGTGTTGAACAATGGATAGAGATCCTTTTGGGTCAGGAGCATTTAGATTCAAGTCACACCTCTGATATATTTTGTTACATCAGTCTGTTAGGACATCCTAACAGACTAGCCCTATAGACTGTCCATGAAAATGCATTTGGACACTAGGCATTCTTCATCTTTTATGGATAGTTAGATTCAACACTTCTGAGTGACCATGGATCTCACTGAAAAAGCTCTGGAGCTGATATTTTCTCAGTGTTCTCAGGGCTCATGCAATCAATACAATGTTATCTACCAACTGGAAGACATTCCATCTGAATGGGGAATCCATCTTTCCTTTGGACTCTTACTGAATGTCTTCCATGACAGTGGTCAAGACCTTTGGCAAGCGAATGTCTCCCCATTTTATACCTTCCTTGATGTTAATAAACAGAATTTGCTATACCTATCAAAAAAACTTATATGAGCTTAATAAATACATGAGGCGCACCATGTGGGAAGAAAGTTCTTTCATCTGGCTGAATTTTGCGCTAACTTATTGAAGGCCCTTTATAATCAGTAAACTTCAAGCACTTGAGATCCTTCCTTTTCAGTCAATTCTGACTCCAAAACTGTAATCTGTTGTAGAATATCTAATAATGTTAGCTAACATTTATATAGCACTCTAAGGTTTGCAAAGTATTTTACATAAATTATTTCATTTGATCTTCATATTGCTATGAGTAGCTATTATGATTACCCAAATTTTATACTTAAGGAAAACTGAGAAACTCAGGCTGAGAAGGGTTCAATGACTTGCAAAGGGTCACCTTATTAATATATATGTTTAATATAATTAATATAATATGTAATATTATAGTATAATATAATAAAATATATTAAATGTAAAGACCTATTAAATATCTTAAGCTACATTCACACTTATGTCTCCAGGATGCCAAGTTCCACATTCTGTTCACTTTGCAACATATGAGAAAGCCTGCCTGATCCCTTTTCATATTTTAATCAAGGATGCCCTCAATATATATGAAGATTATTTGTTATTGTCACTAGCTTTTTCAGTAGTAATAACATCTATGACCTAAAAAAATGTCATTTCCTTGTCCTTTCAGATATTAAAAGAATTAAATCCTCAACCATCTCAAATTTATGTGGCCCCCAGTGCAATTCTCCTCTATGTATACTTAGGAAACTAGCCATTTTCCTTTCATTTTCTTCTTTACCCTTTCTATTTCCTCATGAAAAACAGGAAATTTTGATGTTAGAATTTAATCATTGTGGCGGCTCCACCATCATTGATGAAGTTTGTTAAATAAATGTTAACATTCCTAATGTTCTTTTGTTTGCGGTACTATTTCTAGTTTCATCTAATGATAAAGAAATTTGCCTCTGCAAATCTGGGGCATTCTTTCTACTTCTGCTCTCTGGAGCCAAAATAACAAATCTAAACTGTCTTACTTGGGACAGCCCTTCAGATACTTGAAGACTCCTTCCCTTAGCCTTCCCTAGGCCATGCATCTCCAATTCTTATTTCCAGTCTCATCCTAGATGAAATTCCCTCTACCAACACAGATTTGCACCTTCTGTTCTGTAGAACGCTGAAAGGTTAACTGACACACTCAATGTCACCAAGCCAGGATATGTCAGAGGCAGAATTGGAATCCAGCTGTTCCTGAACCAAAGGTCAGATCTCCATTCACTATTCACTATTGCTCATACAATCCTTATATTTGGGGAATGTTGGGTAGTTCAGGTTCGGTGAAGCAAGATTAAGGAGGGTCTTCAATGTCATGCTAAACAGTTAAGAGAAAAACACCCTGACAAGATAATAAACCTAAAGACAAGAGATATAGGATAAAAATAATCACATTGGAGGAGGGGCCTAGTAACATACAAGATAAGAATCCCCAAATGTCTCTATAAGAATGTAATAAAGTATTGGCAATAAAGAGAACTTTCATGTTTTATTACAAAAAAATACATTATCAGTTATGAAGAGTTGGTAGAGAACTGCTACTTTTCTGAAATAGTTTCTACCTGACTGACCCACAAAAATGAATTATGGTTTAGTAGGGTAATGGAGAACTTTAGAAATATGATCGTATCACCAATGTTTTAGTAAAAAGGACAATAGACAGTGAAATATTAATTCCCTATATGCTAAGGAACCAGATTTTTTAAAGGTTCAGAATTTAGAGGTTGAAGCATCTACAGAAAAGTGGCAAAGAATGAGGAAAAATAATCTGTGTTTATGCTGCTGGTGGGGTTGTGATTTGGTTCAGGCTTCTTGCAAAGCAATACAGCCTACCATACCATTTAAGCATGTGAACTTGGTACTAGGGATCTATATTAAAGATGTTAGGGAAAGGGAGAGGAAAATTATTTTTATGGAAAAGATATCCAGTTATTATTGGTAAAAAGCAAAACTCTAGAACAGAGGCAGGAAATCTGTGACCATGAGGTCACCTGTGGACCTCTAGGTTCTCAAGTGCAGCCATTTGACTGAATCCAAACTTCCACTTAATAATTATAAAATTATTACATTTACATATAATGATATATTTACATTATATTGCATATAATTATTATTATAATACAAAATTCTCTTTAATAAAAGGATCTTTTCTGTGAAGTTTGGATTCAGTCCAAAGGTCCATACTTGAGGACCTAGAGGAACCCATGTGGCCTCAAGGTCACACACTCCCCTCTCCTGTCCTAGAAATCCAATTCCAACCATTGAAAAATGACTTCATAAATTGTTATATCAATCTCTATTTGTTGACACTGATGCTGTTGTGGTCCAAATGCAATCTCTACTAGCCCTGATTTTTCTATTGGTTCTGACCTAGTTTTCCTTTTTAGTAAAATCTCTTTAAAGTTTCCCCCAAACAAAAATAGTTGCTTTGATAAACAGATAAACAGTTATTGGAAACCAATTGGTTTTTTTCTTGCACAAAATCAACTAGACAAAGTCTGGTTCTAATCCATGAAGATCAACAAATTCTTGATTTTTGGTGACAGGATGTTATTACTACTTCATGACTAAGTTTCCAATAAGGAGTCTACTTGGGAAAAAGACTCAGATACCAGTAAGTGATAAATCCTAGAACAAAATGAATTATCCTAAAGTAATTTAATCCACTTTCCATAACAACCAAGTATACTCTTGAATATTTCCAGAGGGTGGGAATACTTTAGTCAGTATTGAGATAAATGGGAAAGAAAGGTAGGTTTATGACTTGCAAAAAATAATAGTGAGTTCTGCCGAGCTCCCAATTATTTTAGGAAGATAAGTTTGAAAGGCTCTAAATCAGAGTAGCAAGGAATTGTAGAGAGTTTATATGCTGATACTTCCACTATAAACTGAGGAGTACTTTGGGTACATCTTCATTAAACCTCACCAGAATAATCTTATCCTGTTCACTTGTACCAGACGCATATCAACAATTTTTAATGTTGATTTTTTTTAGTGTTAATACCTTTATACATTGGGATATCAATCTAATGATGAATTAGGTAGTAGGAATAAAGGATTCACTGCAAGGAACTGCACTAACAGGATATTTTCCCCCATCTACCACAAGTTATTGTGGGGTATAGAAAGAAAAGAAAGAATGGAGAGCTGGCAGGTAACGCTTGTTTTTCTCATTAACTTATTTAGTATATTGCCTAAAAAGTGTCAGATCAAATAAAAAATATTTAAGGTAAACCAGCTATGTGAAAGACATTGTTCTAACAGGAGTAACAAAAGGCCAAATATATGAAAAATACTGTGTTAAGCACTAAAGATACAGATAAAATACAGTCTTATATAGACATAGGACTTTTCATTTTTCACCAACACCTTTTCACAATTATAATACCATTTTATCTACCTCACATCTTAGACGGATTTATTAATATTACTAAATAAGAAAACTAATGCCCAGAATAATGGTAACTAATTCTATGTCATATGTGGCTAGAATCCTATTATTGAGGGATCTTGGAAATATCATCCTATGACTCACTGTTTTAAATCAAAAGAGCTGTTTGATTCTTTCCAAAATGTACCTTTCATTCAGTGTAGCCCAAAGGAAAAGAAATGGCTCAACCAAAAAACAAAATTCAAAAACCTAAGTCACAAGTTGTGCAAAATGAGGTATAATGTTGTGTTCTCCTCTGAAATATTTCACACTGATGAAGAGACCAGAGATCCAAACTAGACTGAGTGGGACAAAAAAACTGAACTAATGGATTAAAAAACAGAGATTAGCATACGTATTTTCACAAAGTGCAAATTAACATTTCAAAATTATTTTACTAAACTTGAAAATGCTTAACTTATTTTAAAATACATGTTATACATGATTAAATACAGTTGCTATAAAAGAGACAGCTATAAAAGAATTTACACAATCACTGTACATTTTCACAAAATAGAAGCCACTAAATCTCCAAATTTACAAGAAGTTGACAAAGCATATCATTCTTTTCTGGTCAAGGGGTTTTGGTCCCATTATCTACAGACTCCTTGAAAATGTGTCTTGACCTGGTTTATTCTGCCTTGTTTACTTGCATCAGGATAAAGATAGAAGACACTATAAAATTTTTCTTTCTGCCTCTGCATTGCATTCTCTTTTTATATTAGAAATTGAAAATCAAACTACAATGCAGAGGTCCATGTTGGAAAGGAGGCGTCTGCAAAAGCAGATGAGGCTGACATCACTTAAACATTAAAATTAAAGCTACTAAACTTTACAATTCACCTTTATATCCACCCCTCAAAAAGTTTAATTGGTGCCCTGTGCATAATTGGTCTAATATCCACATTGGCTCATGCTATGATGTGCAAAACAATCACTATGAATGTGAATTATAAATAGGAGACTTGAAATAAAATTAAATATTACAAAGAATTACACTTCCTTTATCATCTAATAATTCTTTCACAGCTGCTTGAAATGCTGAGTGGGAAGTTCTCTGAATGTATCTTATGACCATATGTAATCAAACAGTAAAACTCACCTTAAAAGGTGGGGGGATTTGATTTGCATAAGAACAACTAGAGCAGCCAAAATTTGCATATTGCCTTTATTTAGCAGGAAATATTTCCTGCTGATTGTCTTTGATTTTTTTTTTTTTAGTAGAAAAGGGAAGATAAGCATACAGTTGTGGTGTAATCTAACTATACAGATAATTGCAAATGCTCAAAATAATAACACTCCAGTGGGCTGAGAATTCCCAAATTTTGCAGTTTAACTAAATCTTGTGCAATTCTAATCTTCTTTCCAACTATCAATTTACTCTGTCTTTAAACAGCTCAACTACAATTATGTTCACTGCCATACAAACTGACCTGGAAATTGATCCAAAGTAACATTTTAAATTAAATGGAAAAAAGCCAGTTCATTTAAAGAGGAACAGGCGTACTTAGACACATCACTGACAAAAGGATAATATGGGGACCATTACATTTGGTGTCCAGATTATGTTATCAAATACGGAGTGGTACCTTGTATTTGTGAAGTTTCTGGGTCCCAGTCAAACAAACCTAGGTGAAAACAGGCTGGCTAGTTTTTTTGTTTGTTTGTTTTCATTTTTTGTCCTAGATCCAATTCCCAGTGACATGTAAACAAGCCCCAACCCAAGCCCAAGACTGAAGTGCTGCTCCTCTTTCCTAGAATTGGGGACTTCATACACTCGCTAAAACAGCAATCTAGCTTTCAATTCTTTTAAATGTTGTCCAGAACTCTTTTTCTACACCATGAAGAGAGACCTTTAGAAGAAGACCAAATCAACCCACAGGAATCAGGAGGAAACAACAGCAAAAAGTCTGTGCAACTCTTTTTTTTTAAAAGTGTCTCGATTTACATGGAAGGTGGTGATACAGGTGTCCACGAGGCTGCGAGGCGGGCGTGTGCTGAAGCGTCATACTGACTGTCGGGGATATCTGTGGCTGAGACGCTGCCTTCATACAGCGGAGATCCAGAAGAAGAAGAGGCTGAAACTGCATGGGGCAGAGGCGGGTAGTGCGCAGTAGAGCCCCGTAAAAACTGAGCTCCCAGCCCATTGGACATCCCTGCTGACTGAGCCACTGGTGTAACAGTGCTGTTGCTCACCGACCACAAGTTAGGATATTGACTGGAATGAAGAAAACCCCAGTGAGTAAAGAGCAGGGAAGTCAGCCAGGTGTGTGAGGAGAAAGCAGGTGCACAAGAGGTATACAACAACAAAATCCTGTTTGTAATCATAAGAACTTGTATATATCTAAAAATTGTTCCCAAATCAGAGTGAGATAGATAAAAGTAGGGAAAGTTAGGATACTAATAATAGAAGCTAACATTTATGCAGCACTTTAAAGTTTGCAAAGTGCTTTAGACACTGTGGTTTTCTCATCTGATACTCACAATAACCCAATGTGGCTGGTGTTATTATTACTCCTGCTTTATAGATGAGAAAACTGAGGCTGAGAGAGGCTGTTACTTGCACCAAGACAGACAGATAAAATGCTTTGAAGAAGGACCAGAGCTCTGATTTTCCAAGGCTCTATCTCTCCTTCAATAAGCTACTCTTGTCTCCTTTTGATTTCTCTTTAGTAGGTAAGGACACTGAAGTCTAGCCTTCCTACATAAACAGGCATAATAAGCATCTGATGAATTCAATTTGTGCAGAGTGCTAAGCTCAGGCTAGGAGATACAATATTTGCATCTCAATTGAAGTTGATAATTTAGAGGGGAGGAATATGAAAGATACATAACCAACTATATTAAATGAGGGAAAGGCAAAGCCTTTACCAGCTTGGGGTTTTCTGGGAAGGATTCTAATAGACCCAAAGCATTGGAGTTAAGTTTTAAATCAAGTAGGATTCAAAAGGCTAAGGGGAATGGATAACTCTTTGGTATAGGGACCAGTAAGAAAAATATCAGTGGAGCAGGGAAGTGACCGAAGAAAGCTGGGGGAAATGGCTAGTTCATTCAGTTGGACTAAGGTAGTAAAGAAAGTCAAAAGCATAGAGGGAGGAGTACTGTTAAAATAATGTGGAAAGGTGGGATGGTTCCAGATTGTAGACTGCCTTGGACTGTAGGAATGAAGAGTAACTTTCTGGATCCCCAGTGCTATATCCTTTATAATTCACCCTACCTGAAAATACTTTTTAACCTATGAAAGGGAGTTATAATAAACCAGGGACCAATTCAATGTTATTTGAACCCACATTAAAAGTCATTCAACCACAAGAGCTTAAACTGACAGTCAGGGGGCCTGAGTTCTCATCCCAGCTCTGCAGCAGATGTCCAACGACACCACCATAAGTACTAAGGAGAAATGCACAGATGGCTAATATACAGGTCCTGCTCTGTAGGACATTACAATTGAGTAAGAGATATACAATGCGTGCATTGAGATAAGTAACTTATAAAAGGGACCCTCCTGGCGCAAGGGAAAGCTCACAGAGCTAGGAGTCACAATCACAGAATTTCGGGAAGTTAGATGGAAGAGAAGAAAAAGAAAACAAGCATTCGTTATGTCCCTACTTAGGTGCCAGGTGCTAGGCTAAGTGCTTTACAAATACTATTTCATCTGACCTTCACAAACACCCTATGGGGTAAGTGCTATTATTACTCCCATATTATAGCTGAGGAAACTGAGGCAGACAGAAGTTAAGTGACTCGTCCAGGGTCAAACAGGAAGTATCTGCAGCTAGATTTGAACTCATTAACAATATAGTCCAATCCACACCTGAAAAGAATCGCCGCTATAATATATTTGACAAGTGGTCATCTAGTCTCTGGCTCGAGATCTCCAAGGAGGGGATCTGATCTCATCCTCTCTTGAGGAACCCATTCCACTTCTGTATGGCTCCAAGTATAGAGAAGTTTTTTTTGTTTTCTTTTTCTTGTTGTCAAGACTAAAATTGACCCCTTTGCATCTTCCCCCTACTGTTTCTGCTTCTGCCTTCTGGGACCAAACAGAGCAAATCTTAATGCCTCTCTTCCACAACATCCCTTCTTGCGCTTGGAACACAGCTATCATGTTTTCCCTAAGTCTTCTCTACTATCTGAATAACCCTGGAGACAAGTTACTTACAATCTTCCTGAGGCCTCAGTGTCCTTATTTGTAAAATGAATGGGGGTTACTTCATCTGAACAAAAAATGAGTGGGGAGAACCTAGATTACCTCTACAATACCTTCTAGTTCTCAAAGTCATGACTATAGCCAAGAGTGATCACAAGAACTAATTATATTTTGTGAATTTGAAGTCCTTGACCCCAATCAGAGGCCTTGAAGCACTTAGCATCATTGTCCTCTGTCTATTTCTTCCTGCTCGCACCCTCGAATCCATCTACCAGTTCTTTCATTTACACCAATTTCATCCACTTACTCCTTCAGAACAGGAGCTTCATAATGAGATTCCCTATTAATAAGTGGTTTAAAAGGTTTCATGTTTGTGGATTGAATGAGAGTGGAGAGGTTTTCATATCTTCCCATTGCCACAGGGGGCACTGCCTCAAAGCTGAACGTGGGTCAGAGCAGGAGATGAGAGCCGCCGTCTCTCCCTATCCCCAGCAGGCTCCACAGCCTGCATGAAGGTGGCTCCTGGTTGTTGCTCTCCTCTGCATGTACTAAGCCAGCTAGAAGGACAAATATCAAGGAGGAGGCTCTAGTTCCCTCCTGACATATGAAGGAACCATGGCATTCCAACTGCTAAGGGTCCAAACCATGATTCTGTACAGTCTTTGAAGCAATATAACTTTAACTCTTACCTAGAACCTGGAGATGTGCCACTGCTATGACTCATGGGCAGCATACTGGTATGGGTGGGCATTCCAAGACTGGACCAGTTGTCATGGGATTGAAGCATGGACAGACAGGCAGAAGAATTGTCAGAATAGGCTAGGGAATTTATGGGGGAAAGAAAGATTATTGGGGAATCTCCTAAACAAAAAATTCAACTTGATGTCAAATTTAAAATGTTAATCAAAACAATTATGTCAAACAATTGATGTAATTCAAATTGTTATCCTTTCGAAATATCTGTTTATATGCTCAATAACTATGCTTTTAGACTAGCTTGAATCCTGTAACAACTGTATATGTTTAGAAGGGAAATTAAACAGTTAGTATTGGAAGGCACACATACCTTGCTATGCTCTATTTAGATGGACATTTTGGTGAGCAGAGGAGATATTCTACATACTTAAAATTGCTTAGTTGGGGGAAAAGATTAAATAAAGAAATTGTGTACATCAATAGGAAGGAGTTATTACTGAGTGATAAGAAATTACACATAAATACAGAGAAATACAGGAAGGCAAATGAAGTGATAGGGAATGAATTAGAACAATTTATTAGAATATTATCAGAATATTAGAACAGTACACGTACTAAGATTGTGACAAAATAAAACTAGGGCAAAAATCTGACGTAAGATATAAGAGGAACTGAAAGGAAACATGAGTTGTTGCTATTGATATGATAAAGCTAGTTGATATTAATTTTTAAAAGTAAAATGAAAATCATTTTAAGCTTATGAGTTCTCTATGCTGTCTTTTAAAACAATTTTCTTTGAATGCTTTTGTTGATGGTCAAAAAGTTTTTAAAAGAGTCAGAGGATCTGGGCTTAAGTCCCTTCTCTGACACCTGAGGCACCTTAGGCAAGTCACATAAATTTCTCAGGTCTCAGTTGGGTAGATGTGAAATTAAGATACCTGTGAGATCCCTTCCAGTTCTAGATCTAAGTCTTGCTATCAGTCATATTTAACTCTTTGTGACCCCATTAGGGACTTTCTTGGCAAAGATACTGGAGTGATTTGCTATTTCCTTCTCCAGCTCATTTTGCAGATGAGGAAACTGAGGCAAACAGTGTTAAGTGACTTGTCCAGGGTCACACAGCTAGAAAGTGTCTGAGACCAGATTTGAACTCAGGAAGATGAGTCTTTCTGACTTCAGGCCCAGCACTCTATCCACTGTACCACCTAGCTGCCCAGGTCTAGGTCTATGAACTTATTGATTTTTTTAAAATTTAAAACATAGGATTAATCTTAGCCAACCATTAAAGTCAGTCTTACTTAATAAATACCATCTAATTTCTTTTGCCACATTGTTTTTTTAGGGGCTGACTTGGAGATAGAGATACCACTTCATGGTGACAACAAGATTTTTCTTATTGATATGATCATTAAAGTCAACAGATGTTGTTGGGAGCCCTTTGGAGATGGTAGAAAGGTACCAGGCAAACCTATCATTCTTCTCTTTTATACTCCTCTATGGCTTGAGCCAGCAATGTAAGGGAAAGATATGAAAGGCACCCTCCTGGATCAAAGAGTAAAAATGACAAGAATTTATTGATCTACTGATCCTGGAGGGTAGAACCGTGTCATCCTTATTCTTGAAGACATTTCTAAATCTAGTTGAGAATAAAAAAAAGATACATATGCAATCAACAGAGTCTCTAATTTACACTAATCAAGGGTTCTTGAACTTGTTTTTTAAAAAATATTTTTATAACGGACTATATTTCAACATAATTGGTTTC
Source organism: Notamacropus eugenii (assembly GCF_028372415.1). Lineage (NCBI taxonomy): Eukaryota > Metazoa > Chordata > Mammalia > Diprotodontia > Macropodidae > Notamacropus > Notamacropus eugenii. Next base: position 260,957,316 of record NC_092873.1, read on the forward strand.
CTTTGTAATCCTGTGTAATTTATTTTATGCCTTTAAAAATATTCTGAGAATGTATCCATGGCACAAAGAAGGTTAGGAGATCCTCGATTAAGTAGGATATGTGAAATATAATGTAGGACAGGCTATGCATAATTTCTAAAGGGAGGGTAGGCAAAGCATTGAAATCCAAGTTTGGTTATAAGTAAGGTTTTATTTCCAAGAGGATAAACTCCATGATTCCAATTGAGTTTTAGTTGGAAGAGAGAAATCTCTGGTCAAAGACATTTTTATAGTCAAATCATGTGTTTATTTTCATTTGACTTTACAAAATAACAAACGAAGAAAGATTGTTGCACTGTATTGTATCTGATGTGATTCCTCCCTGTGTCTTCCATTACCAATATTTATAGAGAGTCTAACTGCCGTCTTCATGTTGATAGACATTCCTAGCGCGGAGAAGGTAGACCAGTTGTACTTAATAAATACTACACATTTTGATCTAACCCTTGATAGAAGAAAAGATGTTCTAGAAGCCATGTTCCTAACTAACTTGGGGTGACTTTCATTAATGCTTTTCCATATCCTTTTATTTTGCATGAGTAAAATACTCTGACAACCTCAGGTTTCATGGACATGCATACATTCTAGGATAAATACCAAAAAAGCATAAGTAGGCACTTATCTTACTCATTCCCTCTCCCTTTCTTCCTTCTCCCAGGCCCATGTCTGTGTGCAATCACTCCCTTCCCAAGAGACAGGTCAAACTGGGTTCACAATAACCAATCTCTCTTGGTCACCACCAACTAATCACAGACATTAGACTTACTTGGAGAGTTGTTCCGGTGAGTATATGGGTTGGGATAGGGAGATGATCGGTGGTTCCTCAGCGTGGGGTACCGTTCACAGCCATGCGTAGAAGAGAGTGTTAAAGGAGAACCAAACTGAGCATGGGGATTGGCGGGTGGGCAAAGGGTACCAGTCCCAGGAAGAAGCCATCCTCCTACTGTGAGAAAGGAATACTGAATCACTGGAGCTTATTAAATCAGAAAGTAGGCAAGAGAAAAAGTCTGTAAGTTCTATATGGTTTGGTAAAAGACATAACTTTGCTTGTTAAATTGTGTTTCTTTTGCAAATATTTCCCTCAGACCTCTGATCTCCTTCCTCCCTTTTTTCCCCTGAAGTAGCTTCAGATCAGCTTTCATGTGAACAGCTTGGCCATGTAGAAAGTAAAAACAAATCAGAAAATACACATACAGGGTACAAAAGCAAGAATTCAATGTCTGAATCAGCCATATGGCCAGATTCAGAGTTTAATCTTCCCTATCCCCAAAATACAGACTTTTAATATTTTTAAGTATGCACAATTTTATCAGTGTGGATAACTTCATACAATGCAGATCACAGTCTCACCATACCTCCATAGACAAATACCAAAGATTTGTGGTTAAAAATAAATCTTCTTTTGGGGAACCTAATGTCTGCAACACCTGATTAGAATGTTTTTGGAGTATCCCCAAAATACTTTCTTTCCTCATGTTCTCTGTCTCTGTCTTTGTCTGTGTGTATGTGTCTATCTCTGTGTCTCTCTCTCTCAAATACACACACACACACACACACACTGCAGTAATTTGAAATCCATTTTTTCTCCCATTTCCTTTTGGAAAACTGTGGTCACTTGTTTCAGAAATCCCCAAGGGGGACAATTAATTTGGGTAAGTGAATGGCTCACAATTGCCAAGCTATAAACGATTCTTTAGACAAGATCTAAGTGAGCTCAGCAGATATACCCACAACATATGTGAAATCTCATCTGTGATCCCAGTTTGTTTATCATCTACTTTAAGTGGTTTAAAATACTGTTTGAGTTACTTAAGAAGAGATTTGTTAACTATCACAGGATGATAAACAGCTACATATTCAGGGGAAAAAAAGAGGGAAAAAGTTTTTAATCAGAAGTGTGTCATGTCTGTTAATCTCCTTGCTGCCACTTGAAATTACTGGCCATAATTTTGATGGTCCCAATAGCATCAGTACTTTTAAACTTCAAACTCCCCAGTCGTTATTGCTTTGTCTACATGCAGTTCTTTCCAAAAAGCTCTGATCTCTGCTCTATATGGAGGGAGTAAACTGATACACTTGTACACAGAGGCAGGGAAACACTCTCTCCTAATACACCCATGGGGCAAATGGCCCTACTATAGTTGTATAAAGAGAGAGCTACTTATCTAGACTTCACCACATTCCCTCCCCACCACAAAGAGAATACTAAACCCAGAGCATACCAGTATGAAGTCAAATCCTAACCTTTCATCTATCCTAGCAGCCATCAAGAGGCTACTTTTGACTGGTAAGCCTCCCCAGGACTCACAGAAAGCCTGGGCCAATTCAACTTTGACTTGGGTGCATCACAGAGCCATTTTCCAGACCTTACAATTACCTGGGACTGGATTTAGAACTCCCAGGAACACTTAACACTAGATCCCCTTGAACCAATTCACTCTTCACAGTTTAAGAAAGATTCCTATTTCCTACAGATCTTACCACAAACTCAGTTCCTATGATATTCACCCACTAACACCATTTACAAAAAGTAAACTTTGCTGATGTGCATTCTTCCTTTGCTGCCTCAAGACAAGGGCCAGACTCTGAGGCCTCTAAGAAATATTTCTTTCTCTCCTCTCATTTTTCTGACCCTGATTCTTCCCACCTGTTAAGTTGCCTCTGTATGTGTGTGCAAGGAGGCAGAAGTGAATCATAACATAACCCTGACCACATACAACTTCCTTAGCTACATAGGTTCACAGAGCCTGAGAAGTGCTGATCTTAACTGAGGAGGTAAACAGTACAGGGAAGGTGGAGTCAGCATCATTCTTACCATGTGTTCTTATGCCCTGTACCTAGAAGGACAATTTTCCTACCCTGCCTTCACTCAGCAACCTCAAAATTACTTTCCTTGTTTTCTAGGTCTATCTCCATCTCTTAGGATTTAATAATAAAGTGTATTTTAGAACAATAGCTCAGGGCATAACATACGTTGTGAATATCCAGTCTGTTGGTTGTCTCCTGATTCTTCCAGTATGTCTTTGTGGTCACTTCTATTAAAAAACAAATTTAATTTTGTCAAAAAATAAAACTCTTTCAAGGAACTTTGATAGAACTAATATTTGAGCTTCCGTATATTTTGCTGAGTGGGCATGGTTAGTAGGAATTCTCTCACCTTTCCTTTGCATCAAGGAAAGCCTTTGCAAATGGATTGTATTTAATTTTAAGAGCTGTGATCTGAAAAACAACAAGAAATTGAATTCGCTAATATACTTTTGCATTGCCCCAATACTAAATTTAGTACTAAACAACACCCCACAAAAAATCAACAATCAGTAAATATCTAAATGAATTTTTCTATGAGAAAGTCTTCTGTGACAAATGATGATGCTCTAAAGAAAATTTCCACAAGTATCATTCATAGACAGAGTTTGCTTAAAGTTAGTTTCCTGAAGATTCACCCTAATAAGTTTACAAAAATCATCTAATTGCCCCAGATTAATTTTGGGGTGTATACCATGTCAAAGGAGACCTTCAAGATAAAACCTCCACCTTCTCTGCTAGATTTTAATTTAGCCAGATTTGTTAAAAATTTTTCAAATCTCCAGGGCACCATTTGTTATATAAATTATGTCAGGGAAACAGAGATTGTTGACATCTCTTTTAAATCCCAGTCAAGATTTTACCCCAAACTACCCAAATAAACGATTCTGTCTTGGATAGAGAGGCTGTTTCTTCTTTCAAGTCAAAAGAAGATTCTACACACTTGTTTCCTCATTGGACAACTGTGATAGGCAGGAACCTCTTCTGTCAATCTTAATTTACACTGATTAAGAGCTGGGAGAAATCTAAACTGTCATTTAGTTTTTACAGATTTTTTACAGATTTTAACTGTCATCATTTTACAGATGAGGAAACTAAGAGTCAGGGGTAAAATGATTTGTCCACAGACGCCAAATGGCAGAACTTCTATTCAAACCCTCTCAGCTCCAGACACAACACTCTGATAGAATTAAAGAAATGGTATGCCTCGTCATTTTTTTACTTCCACAAAGACAAAAGAAAAACAACCTTTTTCTTATTATTTACCTTTAGTATTAATACTACTATATTTGTATATATTTACATGGCATTTGGGGCATCTAGGTGATACAGTGAGTAGAGAGCCAGGTTTGAAGTCAGGAAGACTCATTTTCCTAAGTTTAAAATTGGCTTCAGGAACTTACTAGTTGTGTGACCCTGGACAAGTCACTTTACCCTGTTTGCCTCAGTTTGGTCATCTGTAAGATGAGCCAGAGAAGGAAATGGCAAAACACTCCAATATTTTTGCCAAGAAAACCCAAAATGGGGTCACAAAGAGTCAGATGTAAGTGCAAAATGATTAAGGACATATAGCATTTTAACATTTATACCGTGTTTTACATACATTATTTCATTTGACAATATACGGATGGTTCCAATGAAAGGCAAACTGGCCTATCCTAGTGGATAGACATCTGACCTTGAGGGTAAGGACTGAGGGCCTCTGAAACATACTTACTGCTGAGCTGGGGTAAATCAATGAACAATTTAGGGCCTCAGGCCACTCTCTAACATTAGAAGCTATAGATTGGTAGACTAGTACAGAGAATTTCTTCATCCAAAGAGCTCTATAGCTATGAAATCCCAGATCAAGACCCATACTTTATCATACAATTTCATTTTAGATTTCTTCTTCCTCTCCTCTCCCTCCTATTTCTTTTAAGCATGTCCTCCAAGGTACTCAACATGATTCACATGCTTTGAAACTATAATATTAGTGCATAGGTAAGCACACTTAAAAGTTTAAACAAAATAAATCCTTACTGCGAAATGCATTTGCCCAAATAGCAGAACCAAATGTGATCCCTTTAAAACGGTGGTCCCAGTTTTCCACTATTTATCTTATCTCTTCTCCCCCACCCCATCCTCTTCTTTGTAGGGAGCTCCAAGTTCCAGCTTTCTGAGAGAGTGGAATCCCAGAAGAAAAGCAATTCTGAAGAGTTCTTCCTACCTCCTCATTCTGGTATGCAGTAACTGCTATAAACTGGGTCTCAGGAAAGGAGTGGCTGGTTATCATGCGCTGGGGCCCACCGACTCTCACTATGTGGATTCGGGGCTCATACTTGTGTAAGGAGTTCAGCATGATCTGAGGAAGGCAGGAGAAGTCCTCCATTAGAATGCATGGTGAAGAAAACAGCTTCATTAGAAAGAGAAGTCATTCATTTGACACTAATGCTTTTTTTAGGAGGAAGATAGCCATCCCAGCTCCCAGCATGCATGTCCTAAGCAAAGCAGATCCATTCCAAATCAAAGAATGTTATGGTTAGGGGGAATAAAGTTCTTTGGGTCATAGTCAGGTAATACCTCTCCAGGTATGTATTTATGTTGCTCGAAGAATAACCTTTTCATAAAGGGGTATGAGAAATATGCTACACAAACACCATTAAGGTCAATGAAAGCCAATCAGAAAAGTCTTTGGTTTGGCAGAATTAAGACCTGAGGCCTCTATAATAGCTAAGGAAGCCCTTAAAAGCTGGGTTTGTTTTATATCTTGGCAGGAAACAATGTCTTCCATTAACTATTCCCAACCACGAAAGAAAAGAAAATTAGAAAAACAATTTTTATTTATTACAGATTGAAACAAGCTTCTAGTTGTAAATATTAAAGGAGACATTTAGTTTTACTAGAAGAAATGTTTATAATCAAACTCAACACATACCCGTAACCTTGGGATACCTGAAATCTATATATGGGGGTGGGAATGGGGAGTACACAGTAACCAATCTCTCTCATATAATCCTTAAATTTAGGCTTTTTTTTTCCCTTGCCTCCTGCCCTCAACATTTTAGATAGACTTGGAGTCACCGTTATCAGCTTTCTATAAATCAGAAGTTAACTCTTGAATCAGGAAAGGGAAGGAGCAGGGGCAGGATTCTTTCACCTGATCTCTGATGTCCCCCTGGGTCTGCCCTTCTAGTCTCTCAGTTTAGGACCCACTTCTCCACCCAAGAGTCTGTCAAAATGAGTACAGAACCTACCTGCCCCCCTCCATTGAGTTTGTTGGTGAGTTTGACTTTGCTGAAGGAGACAGGTGCCTTCATCCAATGAGCTCCAAAGTTTGGTGAATCTGGGTGAATGTAGACGCAGCTTGGGGCCTGAGGTTCCGGTTTGCCCCCTGGCACCCACTCTCCATTTACATACTTCCATCGGTGATTGTCTGCAGCCACAAAGTCCAGCAGAAAAGAGTACATAGCGTTGGGATCTAGGCCAGATACATTTACCTTCAGCACTGGGAACATTCTCCTGGAAATGGGGAGAAGCAAACAAGAGAGGGCCAGAGATGAGGATGGATGGGGTAGGGGAGGGAAAGGAAAAGGGGAGCTGTTTGTTGTCCTTAGTATATAACAAGTTCTTAATGTTTAAATTGATGACCCTCAGATCCCACCAAAGGAGCCTCTTGCTCCCATTTCTTGACTGGTTGCAGCGATACTATGAAAAAGGTGGGACTGGGAAATTTCAGGAATCACAGAGGAAAAATACAGGGAGGTGGGAAGTAGAGGAGTAGAGGAAGAACTGAAAATTAGGAAACCCAACATTTCCACACGGGCCCTGAAATATTTCTAGGTTCCTGATACACTCCTCTGCATTCCCATAGGGCTGGTGGTTGAAGATGTGTATGAGAAAGTATAAATGCATACCAATCCAGGGTTCTGACCTTTCAAGCTACCAAACTTGGGAACTAGCTCAAATCTGCATTCTAAAGTGAATGGGGTGTGTGTGTGGGGTGTGTGTGTGTGTGTGTGTGTGTGTGTGTGTGTGTGTGTGTGTGTGTGTGTGTGAGAGAGAGAGAGAGAGAGAGAGAGAGAGAGAGAGAGAGAGAGAGAGAGAGAGAGAGAGAGAGAGAGAGAGAGAGAGAGAGAGAGAGAGAGAAACGGGGATAGGGTGACGGTGGAAGCACCAGCATTTCCCAGAAGAAAAGGGGGACATAAAAGATTTCGCCCCAAGAAACTGAGGTCCATATTTACAGCCTTTCACAGTGTGTCTCCAGACTGCAGAAATGCAGGACCTGCCCCCTAAATTAGAGGGCTTACCCTCCATCAACCAGAAACTGAGTCACGAGATTTAAGAGCTGGATGAGATCTGAGGGTCCCATCCAACCCAATGCTCCCATTTTATAGAGGAGGAAATAGAGACCCAGAGAGATGAGTCACTTGCCCAAGGTCACATAATAGAAGAACTGTACTGAAGAGAGTTTGGGGCAGGAAGGTCGGGAAATCTCGGTGCGGAGCTACAACGCCTTACCTGCCGTTCTTGGTGACGATCATCTCGTTGGTGAGTTCCTTGAAGCGGAGCCAGAGCTCATTCTCCTCCAGCGTGACGCGCAGAGCGCTTTCTGTGGGGTCCCCCTTCTCGCTACCAGCCTGCAGCTCATTCTCCACAGCACTCAGCAGATGGTCCACTCGGTACTGCAGGCTCTTCCCAGAGCTTTCGGTGTTGGGGGAGCTCATCCTCTCTCTGCCCCCCCCCTCCCCACCCCCCACCCCTCCCCCCACCCCCAAAGGTCCAACTCACTCTTCGAGAGCCACCTTCAGCTGTACCAGGTTGCTACCTTTGCAAGAAAACTCAGCCCAGGAAGGAGATGCGAAGTATCCCAGCGCACAGCTGCAAACTTGGAAGGAGTGGGTAGATAGAAATTGGGGGGAGGGGGTCAGGGGAAAGGGGAGGGGGGAATAAAGTTAATTCCACTTGAACTCTCGGTACGTGAGACAGAAACTGGTCTTAGGGGTAGTAATTACGCCCCCCATAAATAGAGCCCATGTGGCCCTGGGAAGAGGGGACATGCCTGATTGGACAGGAGCATCCTTTGATGTGCTTGGCCCTGGGGACCGATTGGCTGGCTGCGGCCATATCAGAACTGGGCCCGGGGAAAGCCTGTGATGTTAATTGCCGCCAGTGGGATCCCAAGAGGTTGTTTCATGTAAATTCCCCTCCCTAACCCTCCTTCCCCCTCCCTTCCCAAGTCTCTACACACCCACACCCACCCCCTCCGCCTTCCCCAAAATGTTTGCACCTCTATCAAAGCCGCTGGAACCCGCCACGGCAGCCGCCGAGGAGGAGGAAATGGACAGCCCCATAACTTGCCGCCTCCTGGCCCTCAATTCATACATTCATTGCAGAGGCATTGACACCTCTATTTTTGCTCCTCTCTTCACCCACCCCCACCTCCTACCCCTGCCGGTCTTCCCTTCTCCCTCTCCCAGTTCACCCTCTCCCAGCAGGTTTGAAAGCATGGGGGCAAAGGCTGGAGATTTAAATTTGTGGTCTCACCTGGAGATCTGAGGGCAGCAATCTTTAGGAGATGCAAGTCAGCTTTTTCCTTCACAACACGCTAACTCCTTGGTAGCACCTGGTTGCTGGCTGGCTAGCTTACTATAAGCAATAGATGTAGCTTCTCTGGGTTTTTATTCACAGAAAATTGGAGACTGTCTCGACTCACCTTCTCCTACTACACTCATTGAAGGCTGGGTCTGAATTGGCCCTCCTCAGGAAGCTGGAACTCCTTATCAGAAATGGGAAACTCGCAGAAATGTGTCATTTATTTATCAAGGGGCTATCCAGTAGCCGAAACACAGATAATTGAACTTTCAAAACTTTTTTTCTTTGTTCCACCAATAAACATTTCTATTTCATTGCATACTCATGCATTTATTATTGACTATGGGAAGCGGTCTCTATTTCTGTCCTTTTTCGCGTATGATTACTGAGCTCGAAGCTCAGGAGCAGGATTTAGAGAGACGGTGGAAGGGGTTCATTTATTCCCACCCACACGCAGGGTTTGGGAATTGCTCCCAACTCGGAGTACTTTGCATTCTCTGCTGCAGTCAGTGGTGTGAGGAGAGGTTTATTACCTTTCGGTGAGAACCTCTGGATGTAGGAGAAGGAGAGGTGACAATGAGCAGGAAATAGTTCAATGGGGTCTCTTTAAACAATAACAATCCCTTTAAACAGGAGCCCAAACAGGCGAGAGAAAGCAGAAGCCAGTGTAAAGCTGAGAATCTTTTTTTTAACTCAGAAAGCCTTTCCACATTTAAAGATCTGGCCTGATTCATTGATTTGAGTTGATTCAGGAAGCTTTAGGTTACAGACGCAGTTGTTCCTTGTAAAGTTTCTCCATCAACCTCAAATCATCTATCCTCCTTCTCTCAGAAGAATAGAGGTGTCTGGTTTAGTGTAGTACTACTACTACTCTATGTTAGGAGGAGGGATTTTCACGGTAACTGGCGGTCCTCACCTACTACCATCCCAGAAAGTTAATCAACTCTACGCTACCTTTTTGAATACATCCTTGCTATTTAGGCGGCGGGCTTTCAGAATACATAACCCAAAAGCTACCTTCTCGAGATTACCTAGGACAAGGAGGGGTCTTTCCTTCCATCAATATGTTTAAACCTAAAGGGAGAACGTTATGGGAAGGAAATTAAAACCTTTGCTTCACTTAGAGTTGGAGGGAGTCTGTCACAAACTTCTTTCAAGTTTTAGGACTGGCGGACACTCAATTCCAGGTTGGTTGTAGACTGTCGCGTCCCGGACAGTTTGCAAGGTTCTGCCCCTCGGGGTATGAAATTGAGGTAAATTCAGACTGTCATCCCCGAGTCGATTTATCCGCTCATGTCCAATCTGACTTGCCTTTTCTACTTAAAGCAGGAGTCTCCAGATCAGAAATTGGATCAGTTTACTTTCCCTGTCCTCAATGCTCCTTGCTAGAGCTTTAATTTACTCTTTTGGGAGAAAAGTAGACTAGGAAAGGTGTTCTAGAAATTATTCATTAATCCCCAAATGGACTAAAATACCTCCCACCTGAATTCTTTCGGTTACTGATTTTGTTTGGTCTATTTTTACAATTTTTTTCTTTAAAAAAAATGGTATCCTGAAGGAAATAGTTCTACTTTAGATTTGCATTTTGTATTTTTAAAGAAAAAATGTCAGGGCACCGGGGAGAGTTAATGCGTGTGAGAAAGTGAAGATCTACACAGAGGAAGACTTCAATTGGGATGCGGCACTAGGGTGCAATCTCGTTTCATCCGTGTTCATTCAGAGCTCTGTTTGCTTTGGTAAATGGTTTCCCCATTAGTTCATAAGAGCTAATGAATATTGGAAGAATCAGTGGATAATTCTGAAATCTTTGTTTAGACTTCAGTTCTGCAGCATAGGGTCAGTCAGGATAAATTAAAAAGAAATTCACAACAGGAATATTAAGGTTCCAAATATTTGAAAAGGATATTGAGGCTTTGATAAGACTCAGTGGAGCAAAGTGTCTTGGCTTCCTTAGCTAGAGTGTAAAGGTGTTCTTGAGGCTGGATGAGACTTTTCCTTTCCTTGAATAATTTGTGTCTTCTCTGGTTTCCCAGTATTATTTCGTTCCTTCACTTTTTGCATCTCATTTTTTGAATTCTAATTGTTCTTTGGTTCTGAAGAGAAGACCCCACTCTCACAGCCTTTTCACTGAGAGCTACAGTGCATGACCATTTACAGCCAAAAACTTCCTCCAAGCCCAGCAGCAATAAAGACTTCCCAGTTTATAGCAATGTGTTCCCCACGCTGGGGGCTGGGGCACTTCCAGCTGTTTCTTTCTCAAGGTCTGTCTGCCTTCTCATTGCTATGTCTCACCCACCCTGGGATATCAATCGATATCATCAACATCGGACATGCTCCTTATTTTTCTTGCAATAAATAGGTTGTGGACAGACACCTTGTCTACCCTACTTTCTTCACCTTACCTCTAGACAATAAGCAAAGTAGACTGACAAGCGTTTTAAAAGCTAAACAATCTCTTCTCTCCACCCACCTCCCCAATCTGAGCTTCAATTATCTCCAATATGGGACACTAAGAGTCCCTTTCATTCTCCACCAACCTTTCTCTTCACTGAACAAAAATCAATGGTACAATAGATCACCATGACAGACATTAAAGGAGACAATTAAAGAGATAAGATTATAATAACAAGTATGCAGTGGCAGGGATTTCACAAAACTTAGCTACATAAATGAAAAACTACATTCTCTGTATTTCTTTCTAACTTTATATGGGATTTGGAGGGCTGTAGTTTTTCCAATGATAATAATGAAAGATTAAAGATTGTAGATTTAGAACTGGAAGGGACCTTAGAGGTCATCCAGTCCAATCCCTTTATTTTACAGATAACAAAACTGAGACCCAGAGATATTAAGTGACTTGCCCAAAGTGGTACAAATATTAAGTTGCAGAGTTGGGATTCCAATGCAGTTCCTCTGAGCCCAAAGTCATGTGTTCTTCCACTGTATCGGGCTTCCTACAATTCATATTTAGCTAGTTCTTTAAAATTCCTTAATGCTGAGCCACTCAAAACATGATTTATTCCATTATCTCTAGGATTCATGACATTATGTTCCAGTATTTCATATAGAATCAGCCATTCTTTTCATTCCTCTTTAACTGAAAAGCAATCCAAGGAAGTGACTCCCACCCCGCAAGTGGCAAGATGCTGCTGGGGGCATAATACTAATTACTCTAGTAGACATTTACTTCCAAAGGAACTACTCCCATTCAGGTGGGGGAATATTAGCGACAAACTTCTCTGGATAACTGAGATTAAATCCTTTCCCAAACACTTGCTAGCTGTATGATCCCAGGGGAAAGAGAAGGTACATTTATTAAGCACTGTGCTAAGCACTTTACAAACATTTTATTCAGTCTTCTCAATAACCCTGGGAGATAGGTGCTGTTATGATTCTCATTTTACAGCTGAGGAAACTGAGGCAAATGGTTTGCCCAAAATCACACAGATGACAAGCATCTAAGGCTGAATTTGAATTCAGTTCTTTCTGACATGGCTCCAGGCATTTTCTTTGGGTGTCTCCTATACTTGGAATGTTCTCCCTCCTCATCTACGAGCACTAGCTTCCTTAGTTTGCTTTAAATCTGAACTAAAACTGCATCTTTTACAGGAAGCCATTTCCAACCCCCTCTTAATACTAGTACCTTCTCTCTCTTATTTCCTGTTTATCCTGTATATAGCTTGTTTGTACATATTTGCTTGCTGTCTCCTCCCTCTCATTAGATGGTGAGCTCCCTGAGGGCAGGAACTGTCTTTTACCTCTTTCAGTATCCCCAGCACTTAGCCCAGTGCCTGACACACAGTAGGTGTTTAATATGTTTATTGACTGACTCAAGACTCCGTACTCTAACTACTGGGCAGCCTAGCTGCCCTAGGTAAGTAAATCACAACCTCTCTCAGTCTGTGATTCCTTATAGGTTAAATTAGGATAATAAGGTACCCACCAAAATTAGTTGTGTTGCTCAAATGAAAAAATACAGATAAAGTATTTTTCAAACCTCAAAGTATTATATATGTTAGTTATAATTATCCATTTCCACCTTTTTCTTCTCATAGGATGTCTTGATTCTCCAGTAGTGCTCTCATACGTATAGAGGCATGGATTTCCATCTGTAAGGAATTCTTAACTTGGAGCCCATGAACTTGTTTTTTAAAAAATTGGTAACAATTTCAATATAATTAGTTTCCTTTATATTTCTATGCATTTAAAATTATTATGAGAAGGGATTGCCCGAAGGATACGTAAAGCAAAAAAGGTAAGAATCATTAATGGTCTAACCCCCTCATTTCACAGAGAAATTAACTGACTTGCTCAGTCACACAGTTGATCGTGTAGCATAGATGGGATTTAAATTCAAGTCCTCTGAGACCAAGTATATTTAAAGAAATATTCCCCCTAAATTTTTCCCATATTACTTGTGGTTAAAAAGGGGAGGGGGAGGGAGATAGAAACAATTGCAGAATCTAATCCCACATATAAGGGTAGCTAGGTGGTGCAGTGTATAGAGGACCTGGAAACAGGAAAACTTTTCTTCCTGAGTTCAAATCTGGCCTCTTATTAGGTGTGTAACTATGGATAATCTATTTAATCTTGTTTGCCTCAATTTCCTTATTTGTAAACAATCTGGAAAAGGAAATGGCAAACCACTTTAGTATCTTTGCCAAGAAAACCCAAAATGGGGTCTTGATGAGTGGGACACAACTGAAAAACAACTCAACAACAACAAAACCACACATATTTTTACAATCAACTCTAGCCAAAAGATACTAGTGTGTAAATCATTGTTTTAAACAATAAATATCATTTTTCAAATAATTCAGTGCGACCCAACCCAAATTTCTTTAATAATTTTAATTCTACTCTAAATATATCCCTTTTGACTAACCACATTCTGCATTTTGCTTGTGAAGACTGTTTTATAACTAGAATGTTATTTGAACTATATCTTTACATGGATTTTAATTGCAATGTCTACCCTTCTGCCCATATCAGGTTTCAAAATAATATACTAAATGCATGTAAATGTTGCCAACTGAAATATCAGGAATGTCAGTGGATAGATAGAAAAGACTTCAGGGATAAAAGCTGGCAAAACGTTTTAGAGGAATAAACACAAGGGAAAAGAATAATATGTATTAAGGGACAATTGAAAAGTTATAGCCATTACTGAGTAGACTTTGACAAGAACTGGAATCATGAATGCTAAAGTTAGCACAAAGACAAGTAGGCAATATTTAAAATAAAACCAAAAAAAAAAAAAAGGAGAAAGATATATGAGAAAACATCTGCTGCTTCTTTCCAGGGGTGGGGGACTATGGGTGTGGCAGACGCATATAATGTCAGGCTTTTTTTTCGTATGTTGGTTAGTTTTGCTGAATTTTTTTCCTCCCCTTTTAAAATTTATTTAAGGATGGACCTTACGTAGTGGGAAATGTAGTGATATAAAAACAATGGAAGTCAATAATAATTTTTTTTTTAAGTAACAAATGACAAGGACTCTGGAAAATACCTAAGAAAGTATTCTCCGAAGAAGAAATAATAAATTTGCAGTTTCATGTGCAATTATCTTTTTCCTCCTCATTGTACTATGTTATGGAAATTCTTGGTTTATTTCTTAAGTTCAGAATAATTGTTTTTGAAAAAAGGAAGAAAGTTTAGAAGATTTGGTTCAATTTCTGGATATTAGGATTGATGTTACTTTAAGAATTTCCCATGCCTCTTCATATATCAGGAAAATGTGATGCATAATTTCTATGAGAACCCACAGATAGATGGATATGTATGTACATGTGTAATATACATATATACACACAACTAAACTAGAAACAACAAAACATTTTAGATTTTCTAAGAATTTAAAAATAGATATTTAAATTTGCAGGCATTAATTTGGAGGGTTTGATATTTATTTGCTGGAGATGTCACATTAGCTTTTCAAATCCCAGAAGTGTGGAGTGAATCTGAGGCAAATGATAGAGAATGTGCAATTGGGCACTGATGGTTTTTTCTCCCTTAATGCCTTTAGAATCATTCTATTCTCATGGTTTCCTCCCCTCTTCCTAAAATCCTTCTAATCTGTTTTACATTTACATTTACTTTCTAATTTTAACAGGATTACAACTGGGGCAGTCCAAATGGCTTTTACATTGGTGACATCCAGCTCACCATCTCCACGTTCACTTATCAAGTCTAGAACAACAGCAAAGTCAGTTACTATAAAAATGACAACAAAAATTAATGCTACATTTACATGAGAGGGAGCATAATATAATTGGTAGAGGGCAGGCATTGTAGTTACAAAGACAGGATCATCTTCTCCCTCTAGTAGAGATATATTGGCAATGTGACCCTGGGTAAGTCACTTAATTTCTCAATGCCTCTGGCAATTTTTTAAAGTTACAGGTGGGTTGCTGATCTGCTGGTAAGGAGGAAGCAGTGTTCTCACTGGGAACTCCTTACACCAATTAAATCATACACACGCAAAAATAAATTGTTTAACAATTTGTACCTTTCATTTACATATATGTAATGCATCAGACCAGGCTGCCATACCAGGACAGTCTAGAGTTCTCTTTCTGCCTTATCATGGACATTTCTAGTGTTGGGGGGAGAGATCTAATTGATCTAATTCAATCTCATAATTTTATAGAAGAGAGACCTGGGGTTGAGATGAATGTCATTTGCCCAAGGTCACAAAGCTAGTCAAGACAAGAAGTCTTTCCTAATTCTCTTAATGCTATTGTCTTCCCACGGAGATTATCTCCAATTTTATCCTGTCTACTTCTTGTTTGTACAGAGTTGTTTACATGTTGTCTCCCATATTTGACTATAACCCCCTTGAGATCAAGGATCATTTTTTGCCTTTCTTTGCATGTCCAACCCTCAGCACAGTATCTGACACATAGTAGGTGCTTAATAAATATTTGTTGCTTGATTTGACCAAAATCTAGAATCCTCTAAAAGTTTAGTAGTCATTCATTCTACTTTATCAACTACTCTTTCTCCTTGATCAAATTAAGAATCTGGGACCTCAAAGGTCATCTGCAACAAAGTACTCCCAAGCAAGAATCCCCTCAAAAAATATCTCCAGCAACTATTCTAGTCTCTGCTAAAGCCCACATACCAGAATGGAAGGTCTACTAAAGTGGCAGTGTTGAACTTGAGGTCATCCAATATTACTTGGGTGACCATGGGCAAGTGTCTGGTGCCTCAATTCCTTCATTTTGTAAAACTGATTGGACTAAGTGACCTATAAGTTCCCTTCTGATTCTAGATCTTTTGATCCTATGGACATTCTGAAATAGTGAATCAATTATCTCCTAAAGCAGCTCATTTCCCTTTTGGATGGTTATAACTATTAGGGCAGCTAGGTGGTACAGTGGATAGAGCACCAGGCCTACAGATGATTTATCTTCCTTGGGTTCAAATCTGACTTTAGACATTTAGTAGCCATGTGACTCTGGGAAAGTCACTTTATCCTGTTTGCTTCAGCTCTTCATGTGTAAAATGATATGGAGAAAGAAATGGCAAATCATTCCAGTATCTCCCCAGATGGGGACACGAAGAGTCAGACATGACTCCAAAATGACTGAACAACAAATTATTAGGACACTTGGACTAGACTCTAGAAAAGAACAATCCAGAAAATAGTCCAATGGCATTCCATGGTAGAGAATGCCCTGGCTCTGGAAATGGAGACCTATATTCAGAAGCTACCTTTTATGATCACTATGTGATCTTTGGCAAGTCATGGAAGCATATGTAAGTCATGGAGCCCACTCAATAAGCCATAGTTTTCTCATCCATAAAATAAGATTGGCTCGATGGCGTCTTGGGCTCTTTCTGATTCTAGAGCTGTGCTCCTCTCTACGGTCCATATAATATGAGGGATAGCCTGGTTTTTGCTGTAAACTTGGGTATCATTCTAACTCAACTGTAGATTTAGAGGAAATTATATTTTTATTACATAAACTAGCAGTACTCACGAAAACATTCATTTAAATGAATTTTGGAGCCACGAGAATTTTATCTAATAATTCCAAAAAGGAAAAGAACATTCTTTTTAATTTTATTGGACATAGAAGACCTTTAAGTCCTGGAAAATAGTAGGCACTTAATACATACTTACTAATTGAATTGGGGAACTGTTTTAATAGGGGCATGAAGTGATATTAATATGGACTCTAAGTAACTTAGAAAGAACTTTTCCCTCTCAAATGGGGCAAAAATAAGACTCTTAGGCATACTTATTAATGGAAAAAAGTACTGAATTCTGTTCTGTGGAAGACATTGCTAATCATTTTGTGAAATGTACAAAGAAGGATAAACTAAGGGTTTCTGGCTTGTAGTCCAATGTGGGAGATGATTCCTGTACAAAACCACAACAGGAGTTCAAAGAATAAATGGAAGGCTATGGGAGGAAGCAATCAAGGCAAGTTTTGTGGTGTTGGTAAGAATCTGAGTAGGGCCTTGGAGAATGAGTAGGATTTAACTTAGTAAAAAAGGCAGGGGTACATTCATTCAGGTCATCCGTTTTGAAGTGTTTTTGTAGGGCATCTAATATAGCAGTTTAGAAAATGAAATGAGGCTTACCTCAAGAAGCTGAAAACTATGAGCAGCAAAGTTAGGTCTGAGGTTAGAATAATAGAGAACTTTGAATTCTAAGTTATGTAGTTTTGATTTTATTTTCCCTGCTAGGTGGTCATGTAAGCTGGCCACATGATGAGAAGATGGAACTCATTGGAAAAGACCCTAATATTGGGAAAGATTGAAGGTAAAAGGAAAATGAGACAGCAGAGGATGAGATGGATGGATAGTGTAATGGAAATGACAAGCATGAATTTGGACAGACTTGAAGAGATAGTAGAAGATACAAGGGTCTGGCCTGCTTTAGGGTCCCTGGGGGTTATAAAACATAGGACAAGACTGAATGACTGAACACCAAAAAGCTAAGAGGTACTGCTGAAGGGATAAGAATAGACAAAGGGTATAAGAAAAAGTCATTGTCCTGCTCAGATAATATTCTCTCTCATCTATTTTACCAAGAAGTGATACCTTTCAAATTCTGATTTTAAATTGCAAATAACATTACAGGTTAAAGTCTATATGTCATTCACACTTTAGTGAGAACTACTTTAATCAGTTAATCTGATTGCTTTCCTCTTGAATAAAATTTCAGTTTCCCCCAAGGTTTGAATGGGGGAAGAATGGAGATCTAATTTTAGACCATGGAATGCCATAGTAGAATGCAGACTTCTATTCAGTCATGCAGAACTTTGATCAGCCAAGGGATATTATTGGAGAAACTGAATGCCTATTGAACCAAAGTAAAGTATCATAGACAGATTCTGCCAAAGACTATCTTAATTTTTTTTTTCTTTTGGGAATGGGAGAGTCTTGACTAGTGGCTCTGGGAAATGGCAAGCCAGACAGTGTTGTAATCATTAGATTGTAGGATTCAAAATTGGAAGGAACTGTAAAGACTATCAGGTTCAATTGATTCATTTTTCAGATTAGAAAAGGCAGGTTCAGAGAGATTAAGTGCTTTGTACAAGGTGACACAAGGAAGAGCTAAAATTGGAATTCCAGTTTTCTCATTCCAAATCTGCTCACTCTCTCTCTCTCTTTTCCACTACATCAACTAATTCT
Source organism: Notamacropus eugenii (assembly GCF_028372415.1). Taxonomy (NCBI): domain Eukaryota; kingdom Metazoa; phylum Chordata; class Mammalia; order Diprotodontia; family Macropodidae; genus Notamacropus; species Notamacropus eugenii. The sequence goes on from NC_092873.1 coordinate 260,975,382, forward strand.
CTAAAAAAAAAAAATTGACAGGTGCAATTGACAATTATGAGGAAATCTATCATTTCAAGAATCATTCGAGCTCACAATGAGACAGAATCAGTTACATCAAAGTGCAAAGAAAAGTACAGTCGAGAAAGAAAAAACTGCAAAGAACTGAAAAAGTCTGTGAATTTTTTAAAAATTGATTTATAGTTAGAAAATAAGCCAGATCCTTCAGAATGAGCTGACCCCTGGAGAGGCTATTATTAATTCATCTGCTGTGCAGTATAGTTTCCTTGAAGTTAGAAGTACAGGGGAAAAACTAGTTTAAAAAACTTCCTAACTATTGATATGAAGAAAAAAGATATTTGTCATAAGCAAGACAAAGACTGAAGTATTGAAGATTGGGGAAGAAAAGTAATTATTACTAATGTAACTGACTTTTTCACTTGAGGCTACACATATCAGTAACAAAAGAATTCTAGGTAAGCCTATAAGATCTGGGCATCCTCATCAACTGTTTTAAAATATCCATCCCCCAAAAAATGAGTGGGGGGAGGGCATTTTTTCCAGTGGAATTAGAAGTTTTGTCCCCCTTAAGGAAATTATGAATTCTGGAAAAGAAATAGATACATTGATAAGCAAAACTACTCTGAATTTACAGAAATTCCCAAATGGAGAAGGAGTACTGCCAGGTATCAAGAAAAGTTGAGATATATCCAAAAGACAGAAATAAACACCCTTCAGTGACCTGGGAGCTTGCCTGATTCAAACCCCACTGAAAAAAGAAATGTATGCATTGTAAGCAAATGTGGTTTATCAAAGGTGTACTTAATTTTCAATGTGATTTGTGATTTCATGATGAATTAAAGCACATGTCTAGATGTTATGAACTTAATACCAAATGGTCTAAAATATGTTATGGCAACCAAAGGAGGACTTCTATTATGTAGTAAATATTTTTAAATGATTTTAAGTGACTTATTTTATGTTATTTTAATTATTTTGGTTTGTTATTTTGTTGTGTTAATTTATATACTACCATAAGTTTGAGAACAGTTATAGTTCTCAATTGGTAGAGGAAATTTCTTCACATCAACAAAATCACAAGTCTGGATGTATGTGCATGTGTATGTATGTTTGTGGGGGGGGGTGTAAAACCAGATTAGTTTTCTCCCTGTTCTTCAAATTTTGAAGAAGTTATGTTGCATTGTAAATGAATACACATACACAAATATAATTACATATATATACATACATACATTTATATTTTATGTGTGTGTGTATATATATATAATTATTATACCACCATACCCCAAGTTTGACACCAACTCTCTTTTGCCTCTCTTTTTGGGGACTACGCCCCAAGTTCAATTCATCTCTTTTCCTTCCCTCAAGGTGATATTTTCTTTGACTAAGACTTTCTCTTTAGCTAATGGCTTATAATCTTTTAGTTGAAAGTCAACTTAGCATTCTCCTAGGGGTATTATGTCCTACTTCATTATATTTAATTTTTCCAAACATTTATTCAGCTTTATGCTTTAAGATAGTTGTTGCCAAACTTTTTTTCCCATCATTGAACAGTGCTGAGAAAACTTCAAAGTAGAGTTCCCAAGGGGTCTGTTCAGATCCCTTATCTGAGCTTCCTAAATCTTTTCTATGTTTTCCCCAACCCTTACCCTCTTCTTTGGGTATTTCCCCTGGACTTGCTTTGGAGGAGATGGGAAAGAACTGCTACTGGGACCCTGTTTATGACAAGCTGATTAATTCTACTCTTTGTAGCTGGGAAGCAGTGCTGGAGAAAGTGGAAGTCTTGGGTGCGGTCAAAGAAGTGGCCTTACTTGGACACACCCTTTGAAAAACTCAGCTTTAGGGGAAATACAAAGTTTAGCTAAGACATGAGGTTTAGAATAAGGTAGACCTGGTTCAATTCCTGCCCCAGATACTTAGTAGCTATGGGATCCTGGGCAAGTTGCTTCACCTTGAGTCTCCTTTTCTGCATCTGTAAAGTAGAGGGTTTGGACTCAATATTCTCTAAGGTTCCTTTCAGCTCTGAACATAATAATCTAGGATACTTGCCCTCCTTATGCTAACAATCTTCATTACAATAATTCCATGTTTCAATGAACCTTGCATTCATCAAGATTTTGTGCTTAGTAATAGATCTTGGAGAATTGCTATGGTAGAATTATATCTTACCTTAGGCTAGCCTAATGCTGACACTCTAGAGACTCAACAAAGTTGAACCACTGGATGACAGACCAACAGTGTGGTAGAAGTCTTTGTAGAAGCTGGTCTCCACTGGCATAATGTTGAAAAACCCAATCACTTCAATGTTATGATGAGCCGTCACAGTTAGTAGTGGTAAAGTATCTTTATTACAAAGTAAAGACTTTGAGAGCAAAAGTATTGCCCAGTTTTTGATGCCTTTTAATAACATTCCCTAAAGTTATCTTACATGTTGCTAGTAGTCAACTTATAGGCTTCATAAATTATTGGAACCTGAAATGAGTTAAATGATCATCTCATCCTACTCCTTCATTTTACATATAAGGAAACAGAAGAATGAAATGATTTGCCCAGAGTCACTTGGATCTTGGGCTCGGCCTTGAAATTAGGTCTCCTGACTCTTCTTCCAGAGCTCTTTCTATCCTCTATCCAGGGGTTCTTAATTTGGGGGTACACAAATTCCCAAGGGCTGACTGTAACTGGGTCCACAGACTTTGATGGGGAAAATGTTTACATCTTTATTTCATTATAACTGTTTTCCTTTGTAATCCTATGTATTTTATTTTATTCATTTAAAAATACGATTCTGAAAAGCCATCCTTAGGCCTCACCATAACCCCAAAATGTTAAGAATTTCTATGCTATGCTATGTTGGTTCAATAAATACCTATTATTTAATTAAGTTAGAGTTTTGGTGGGACTTCCAAATATTCCTTTTAACTTTAAATAATGAGGTTTAAAAAAAAACTCTTGTGGATACAATAGTCAAGGACCAATTGAATAGAAAAAGTTTTGGAACAAGTTTTTATATTCCCTTTTTTTTTTTACTATAGGCAGATTGGTGTAGTAAGAAGATTTCTAGACTTGGGAGTCAAGGGTTTTGAGTTCACATCCAGACTGTAACACATTCCTTTGACAATTCATATCACCTCTTAGGGAAAAAAAAAACATTAATATTAATTGTAACAACCTTCTTCACAATAAGTATATTATAGGGTAAAAGCTTCACCTCTCTTCATGTATTCTTTAAAAGCTAGTTCTTAGTTAATTCTTTAGTTTTGAATTCACCGGCTAATTTTCTAGAATGAGTGTAATTAGGGTTGAAAGAAAAAAAATGCCTTGCTGGCAAGTCAACAAACATTTAGTAAGTCTTCACAGGAATTCATTATTATAAGAGTAAACAAAAACAAATACAAAACAGTCCAAGAAGCACCTGGAGTCAGAAAAATCAAGATTCCAATCTATGTTGTTACTAACCCATTGTAGGATTGCTAACTCTTTGTATAACTTTTATAAAGCATTTAATCTCAAGTCTCTCTTACTACTTCCTGGGAACAATACTACCTTTTTATCTTCTTCCCTTTTGGTTGATTAATTAGCATTTGCAAAGAGTTCATAGGCAAGAGGCTACTTAAAGACAGGATATTAAGAATGTTAAGTCTCTAAAAGAACATAAGATGCTATACTTGGAATCAGAAATACATGGGTCCACATTCTACCTCTTGACACTTACTAGCTCTATAGTCATGGGTAAAATAAGGCAATTAACCTCTCTGAAGTCATACCAACTCTAAGACTATTAGTTAAAGGTAAGTGGAGGTCTTCCTTGGCAGATCCCAAGCGAATCACAGGTTATTGGTGTTAAAAGACTCTAAACTGAAGAAAAAATAAAAGACAGCAAATACTGATGACTTTTAATTAAGGTGGCTTAGGAAATCCTTGATCTTAGGTCTAGCTAGTTCTGTTTCTCCTCTAATAGTTTGGTGTGTCTCTAATATTTTAACAAATCAGCATGTTTTTCTCTTTTTTCAACATTTTTTTAAAGACAAAATTTTAGCTCAGAATTTCAAGTATGGAAATCACATTCCCTTACCAAAAAATATTTACTGGAGAAGCAATGAGTTAGTTTCTAGAATCCTGGCTATTAGGAAAATGGGTGCTTATTTAAATCATTTTATAATTTTTTCAGCCTCAATTTTCCTATCCACATGGGTGGTTTGTAGACAATGAGACTAGCAGAAGTGTTTGTGAAAACTAACAAGACGTTCATCTGTGTCAGTGTGAGACTATAAAAAATTTCCAGGGAGCATTCTCTCTGTTTCAGTCTGTCTTGTTCATATTGCTGTGGGTGTGGAAACACTTTGGGGGGATGAAGCCATTTCCTGTAGAATGTTGTATCTGAAGAATAGTTTAGAAATTATCTAGGGAAGTAGTCTTAATTCTCTGAAAATAAATAGTATAGGAACATTCTTTGTGGTTGTCCATAGCATTGGAAATGTTGAGTGTCAGCAGGTATTGGCTGTCAAAGAAGACTTCAGTTGAATGAACTAGGTAAGTTTCTGGGAGAAGTCTGGTCTTCTAATAGTTCATGCTTACAAAATATTTTATAATTGTGAAAGGCTTTATATACATATGCCTGAATTCTCACTAAAGCATTGTATTCCACATTTTATAAACAAAGACACTAGAGCTTAGAGAAGACTCAAAACAATAGAACTCAAATGCAGAATAGAGAAAAGAAAAAGAAATATATCATAAACTTAAATATTAAATACAAAATAAGAAAAGAAAAATACAGGTCACATGCACAGTGGAACATAAGAGAGGATTCAAAAGATACAGCATAGGCTTTCTTTTTTTTAAGCTCATACATATAGTGAATGCTCTGAGGTTTGCTCAGAGCTCAGGAGCCATCGCAAATTCTAAGATTCAAAGATACAATCTGAGACAGCATGGGCAAATCATGGTGTGGTAAAGTAGAAATAGAACTGGATTTGAAGCCAGATGACTTGGATTCAAATGTCAGGTCTACTTCTTACTAATTGGGCTAGGCAAATCATTTAACCTTGTTAGGTTTCTATTTCTGCATCTGTAAAATAATGGGGTTGGATCCTAAGGTCTCTTTCAGACTGAGTCAATGGTCTTAATCTTCCTCATTTGTAAAATGGAAATAGTAATGGTTGTATAACCTACCTTACAGGGATACTGGTTGCCAGGATATTCTTTCACAGATTTTAAAGGGACACATAAGTGTCAGCTCTGTGTGTGTATATTCGTCTTTCATTGCCAAAGAAGATCATGCCATCAGAGAAATAATGACATGACTTGCACTTGACTTTGTCTTGGCTGAGGGAGGGCTGTGCAGGTCACCAGCCTCACCTCTCCTCCGGAGCCATCTGAATCCAGTGACCAGATATTCATCAGGATGACTGGAGATGATCCAAGATGAAATGAATAGGGTTAAATGACTTGCCCAAGGTCACATACCTAGTGAGTGTCAAGTGTTTGAGATGACATTTGAACTCAGGTCCTCCTGACTCCTGCACTGGTGCTCTATCCACTGCACCACCTAGTTGTCCCAAGTGTCAGCTACCATAATAACAAATAACATTTAGGCTTAGATACATAAAAAAGATACCTGTTATGATTTGCCAAAGTGGTAACGTGTGAAATGAGATTAAAATGTTTAAAGTTTTTCTTCAAAATATATTTTTATTTTTTTCATTAAATATTTCTCAATTACATTTAAATGTTTTAAACATTCATTTAAAAGCTTTTTGCATTCCAAGTTCTCTCCCTTCCTGCTCCCTTTCCCCTACCCCCTTGAAAAGGCAAGCAATATGCCAATTACACACAGGAAGTCACACAAAGCATATTTCCATATTAGCCATATTGCAAAAGAAAACACATACACAAGACCCAAGAAAAATAAAGGAAGCAAAAAAATGCTTCAATCTGTACTTAGTTCATCAGTTCTTTCTCTGGAAGTGGATAACATTTTCCATCTTGCATTCTTTGGAAGCATCTTGATCACAGTAGCTAAATCTTTCACAGTTATCATCCTTACAATATTGCTGTCTCTGTGTATACTGGTTCTGCTCACTCCACTTTGTATGAGTTCATATAAGTCTTCCCACGTTTTTCTGAAACCATTCTGCTTGTTGTTTCTTAAAGCACAATAGTATTCCATCACAATTATGCACCACAATTGGCTTAATTATTCAGCCATTGATGGGTATCCCTCAATTTCCAGTTCTCTACCACTACACAAAGAGCTACTACAAACATTTTTGTACAAATAGGTCCTTTTCCCTTTTCTTTGATCTCTTTGGGATACAGACTTAGTGGTGGTTGTAAAGGGTCAGAAGGTTATAACATTTTTATAGCTCTTAGAGAGTAGTTCCAATTGTTCTCCAGAATGGATGAACCAGTTCATAACTCCACCAACAATGCATGAGTGCCCCTATTTTTCACATTCTCTCCAGCATTTGTCATTTTTCTTTTTTGTCATGTTAGCCAATCTGATAGGTATGAGGTGGTACCCCAGAGCTGTTTTAATTTGCATTTCTCTAATCAGTAGAGATTTAGAGCATTTTTCATGTGATTATTGATTGCTTTGATTTCTTCTTTGGAAAACCGCCTGTTCATATACTTGACCATTTGTCAACTGGAAAAGGGCTTACATTTTTAGTAATTTGACACAGTTCCCTATATATATATGAGAAATGAGGCTGTTATCAAAGAAATTTGCAATAAAAATCCATACTTCTCCTCCCCAGGGTCCTGCTTTTTTTTCTAAGTTTGACTGCATTCATTGTTTCTGCAAAAACTTTTAAAATTTCATTTAATCAAAACTATCCATTTTACTTCTTCTGATCCTCTCCATCTCCTGTTTGGTCTTAAATGCTTTCCTTGTCCATAGATCTAATAGGTACATTTTCCCATGTTCTCTTAATTTACTTATATCACCTTTTATGACTAAATCCTTTATTTATTTTGACTTATCTTGGTACATGGTGTGAAATATTGGTCTATGCCTATTTTCTTCCAAATTACTTTCCAGTTTTCCCAGAAATTCTTGCCAAATGCTGAGTTCTTACCCCTAAAACTTAGTACTTTGAGTTTATCTAACACTCGATTACTATGGTGATTTACTACTGTATATTGTTTACCTAGTCTATTCTACTGATTCATCATTGGATTTCTTAGCCAGAACCAGATTGTCCTAAGGATTACCACTTTGTAATATAGTTTGGAATCAACCAATACAACCAGGATCAGAAGGAAGGAAAGCAGAAAGCTGGGAAAAAATTTCTATAGCCAGTGTTTTTTTAAATATCTCATTTCTAAAATCTACAGATAACTGAGTCAAATTTTTAAGAATGCAAGTTATTCTCCAACTGAGAAATGATCAAATATATATGAACAGGCAGTTTTCAGATGAAGAAATTAAAGGTATCTACAATCATACGACAAAATGCTATAAATCACTATTGGTTAGAAAAATACAAATTAAAACAACTCTGAGGTACCACTTCACACCTGTAAAATTGACTGATATGAGAGAAAAGGAAAATGATAAATGTTAGAGAAGATGGGAAAATTGGAACACTAATACATTGTTGGTGGAGTTGTGAACTGATCCAACTATTCTGAAGAACAATTTGAAACTATGCCCAAAGGGCTATAAAATGAATGTTGTATTTTGTCAAAGCATTTTACGTATCTATTAATATAATCAAATAATTTTGGTTGTTTTTGCTATTGATATGGTCAGTTATGCTTATGATTTTCCCAATATTGAACAAGCTCTAACTTCCTGGTATAAATCCTACCTGGTCATAGTGTATAATCTTTGTGATATAATGCTGTAATCTCTTTGCTAATCTTTTATTTAAAATTTTTGCATTGATATTCATTAAGGAAACTGAACCATAGTTTTCTTCCTCTGTTTTTGCTCTCCCTAGTTTAGGTATCCAAACCATATTTGTCATGAAAGGAATTTCATAGATATTTTTTTCAAATATTGGGCTTTATTGTTGCTGAAATATTTGGTAAAATTCATTTCTAAATCCATTTGGTCCTGGGGATTTTTTTCTTAGGGAGCTCATTTATGGCTTGTTCAACTTCTTTTTCTCAGACAAGATTGTTTAAGAATTCTATTTCATCTTTTGTTAATATGAGCAATTTATATTTTGTAAATATATATTCATTTTACTTGTCACTTTACTAGCATATAAATTGTCAGTTTTACTAACATATAATTGGCAAAAAGTTGCTAATAACTGCCCTAATCTCATTTTTATTAGTGGTACATTCACCCTTTTCACTTTTGATACTAGTAGTTTGCCTTCTTTTTAAAAATCAAATTAGCTAATGGTTTATCTATTTTATTGGGTTTCCTCCCCCCCAAACCAACATCTACTTTTATTTATTAGTTCAATGTCTTTTTCTTTACTTTCAATTTTATTGATCTATGAATTTAATCGAGGGTTTTTGTTCTTTTTTCTAGTTTTTTAAATTAAAAGTCCAATTAAATGATCTGCTCTTTCTCTCTTTCATTGATGTACATATTCAGAAATAAAATTTCTCCCTAAGTATTTCTTCGACTGCATCCCATACATTTTAGTGTGTTGTCTTCATTGTTGACATTCTCTTTAATTATTTATATATATATATATATATATTTATATTTAATTATTATTATTTTTCCTTTGATCTACTCACTCTTTAGAATTAGATTATTTAGTTTCCAATTAATTTTTAAGCTATGCTTCTATGGCTCTTTATTGAATGTATTTTTTTTTGCATTGTGTTTGAAAAGGGTACATTAATTATTTCTTCTTTTGTGAGGTTTTTATGCCTTAATACTTGTTCAATTATTGTGAAGTTGCCATGTACAGCTGAGGAAAATATATATTCTTTTCTACTCCTATTCAATTTTCTCCACTCTCTATTAATATATAACTTTTCTAAGATTCTATTAATGTCTGACTTTTTTCTTATTTACTTTATGGTTAGATTTATCTAGTTCTGGGAGGAGAAATTTGATGTCCTCCATTAGTATAGTTTTTTTTTTATTTCCTCCTGTAATTCATTTAACTTTTCCTTTAAGAATTTGGATTTTATGCCATTTGGTGCAATTTTTTTTATTGATATTACTCAACCATCTATGGTGCCTTTTAGCAAGATGTTGTCTCCCTACTTAGATCCTTTAATTAGGTCTATTTTTGCTTTTGCTTTGACTGAGATCATGATTGCTATAAAATTAAGAGGATGGGATGTAGAATCAGATATCTTGATATCTGATATCAGATATTCCAGTTGTTCTCTTATTACCTGTGTGACTATAGACAAATTACTTCATCTCTCCAAGCCTCAATTTCCTCATCTGTAAAATGAAGGGTTTGACTCATCAATTACATCATTATCCTCCTTTAACAGATGAGGAAACAGACTCAGAAAACATAACTGTCTTGCCCATGGTCACAAAGTTAATCACCTGCTTTGTGGGTAGAACTGCAAGTAAGTGGATACTGAGAATAGGCTGCTAAAATTTTCTTTGACTTGGGGGAATGTGCGTTCCCTTAGACCCTGTGGGGCTTTTCAGGACTGTAAGGAACCCAAGTGTCATACTGCTTTCTTTCAAAAGAGTCTGGGAACTGGAACAATAGCCTTCCCCTATCTTTCTGGGATGGAGATCTTGGGGAGTGCTCAGAGTTTCCTAGTTCATAATACCCCCTTACCTGGAGGAGATGGTCTGTAGTGGGCTAAAAATGTCTGTCCTGGAACTTCCTTTGAGCAAAACAGCTGACTGTCCTGGTGCTAATATTCAAATACTTAATGCCTACCATTTAAAATGCCAAAAATAGTTCACATTTAAAAAGTGTTTGATATGCCTTACAAATCTGTCTTTTTTTCATCCTTACAACTGAGAGAGTTAGGTGTGAGTTAGGTAGTCAAAGTATTATTATGACCATGTAAAGAAGAATAATAATAGTCATCACTCATATAGCACTTTAAGGTTTACAAAGCTCTTTACAAATATTATTCCACTTGATTCCCACAACCCTGTAAGGTAGGTGCTATCATTATCCTCATTTTACAATGAGAAACTGAGGCAGACAGGAGTTAAGTGATTTACCCAAGTCACAAAGCTATTAAGTCTCTAAGGACGGATTTAAACTCAAGTTTCTTTGCCTTCAGGTCCAATCCTCTGACCATGCCACCTAGGTACCTCAATGAAGTCACAATTTGTAAGCGGCAGGAAAGGAACTCAAATCTATACCTTATGATGCCAACTTTGGCATTCTTTTCACTGCTCCAAACTTCCATTCAAGTAGTTATGATTTCACACACACACACACACACACACACACACACACACACACACGCACACTTGAAAAATGTGTAAGATGCATGAGAAAATTTTTAAAAGAAGATTAAATACAACAATAGTTCTATATCATTTCTCTTCTTTATAGGGTTAGAAAATGAATATGTGAATATAGTAAGAATATAGCCATTCTATGTGTGTAAGTCTTGGCACAGGTGAAACTATTTTTAGATAAGATTTAACAGAAGTTTGTTGGTGATTTCTCTGTTTTCCTCATTTTTCCCTTAATAATATCAGTTAATCTCCGTATCATAGCCATGAGTCTTTTTCCACTCTCTTGCAGTTAAGGCAAAAATATGCATCATCCTAAAAGCATACACTGATATACTGTCACATCAAAAAAACCCTATTAATGTTTTAGATTAATTTTTATTAATAATTTAAAAATTATTAGCAATTATTATTTAATATTCTAAGAATTTGTTTTGGAATCATTATTTACACATTTCCACTTTTTTTTTTAATTTTTATGGAATTATACAGAAAAGTTGGGGCGGAGCCAAGATGGCGGAGTAGAAAGACACACATACACATAGCTCTGAACCCACAACCCACAGAACGGCTAGAGGGGACCAACTCACGGTGAATTCTGCACCCAGAGGCCACGGAATATTGGAGCAAGGGAGATTTCTGTTCCAGAGAGACCTGCAAACCTCTCGCGGGGGGTCCTTCACGCTGTGGACTGGGCGCCGGGACTGGGAGCAGAGGGCAGCCCTGCAGCGGCCGCAACACCATGAGGAAAAGATCCGAGCGGGCTACGGGGACGGGATCTCCAGCGGCGGCACAAGCCCCTCCACCCACAGGTGACGGGGGTCAGTGAGAGAGTCTCTTTGGCGGGTCGAGAGGGGAGTGGGGTGCCCCCGTGGCTCAGGCCCCCCCCGGGAGATAGAAGCTGAGAGGCGGCTGCAGACAGGGGCTCCCCAAGCGTGTGGGAGCCTGGATCCATTGTGGAAGGTCTGTACATAAACCCCCTGAGGGAACTGAGCCTGAGGCAGCCCTGCCCTGACCTGACCACCTGAACTTAATTCTCACACTGAATAGCAGCCCTGCCCCCATCAAAAGCCCTAAGGTGGGAAGCAGCATTTGAATCTCAGTCCCCAAACGCTGGCTGGGAGGACCAGGAGGCGAGGTGGGTGTGAAGAGAATATTCAGAGGTCAAGTCACTGGCTGGGGAGAATGCCCAGAAAAGGGAAAAGAAATAAAACTATTGAAGGCTACTTTCTTGGAGAACAGACATTTCCTCCCTTCCTTTCTGATGAGGAAGAACAATGCTTACCATCAGGCAAAGACACAGAAATCAAGGATTCTGTGTCCCAGCCCACCCAATGGGCTCAGGCCATGGAAGAGCTCAAAAAGAATTTTGAAAATCAAGTTAGAGAGGTGGAGGAAAAACTGGGAAGAGAAATGAGAGGGATGAAAGAGAAGCATGAAAAGCAGATCAGCTCCCTGCTAAAGGAGAACCAAAAAAATGTTGAAGAAATTAACACCTTGAAAACTAGCCTAACTCAATTGGCAAAAGAGGTTCAAAAAGCCAGTGAGGAGAAGAATGCTTTCAAAAGCAGAATTAGCCAAATGGAAAAGGAGATTCAAAAGCTCACTGAAGAAAATAGTTCCTTCAAAACTAGAATGGCACAGATGGGCGCTAAGGACTTTGTGAGAAAGACAGATATCACAGAACATAGCGAGAAGATTGGAAAAATGGAAGATAATGTGAAATATCTTATTGGAAAAACAACTGACCTGGAAAATAGATTCAGGAGAGACTATGTAAAAATTCTGGGACTACCTGAAAACCATGATCTAAAGAAGAGCCTAGACATCATCTTCCATGAAATTATCAAGGAAAACTGCCCTGAGATTCTAGAACCAGAGGGCAAAATAAATATTCAAGGAATCCACAGAACACCACATGAAAGAGATCCAAAAAGAGAAACTCCTAGGAACATTGTGGCCAAATTCCAGAATTCCCAGGTGAAAGAGAAAATATTGCAAGCAGCTAGAAAGAACAATTCAAGTATTGTGGAAATACAATCAGGATAACACAAGATCTAGCAGCCTCTACATTAAGGGATCGAAGGGAATGGAATAGGATATTCCAGAAGTCAAAGGAACTAGGACTAAAACCAAGAATCACCTACCCAGCAAAACTGAGTATAATACTTCAGGAGAAAATATGGTCTTTCAATGAAATAGAGGATTTTCAAATTTTCTTGATGAAAAGACCAGAGCTGGAAAGAAAATTTGACTTTCAGAAAAGTTGAAGTTTATCACTGGATCGTAGACTGAGAGATAGAATGAACATTGATTTTCTAGTCCAACACCCCCATTTTACAGATAAGGAAATTGATGTCCAGATTCACTAGGCAACTTTTCTAAGATCACATAGGCATTATGTTGTAGATCCTGGATGTTAGCTCATTCCCTCTGAATAAGTCCAGTGCATATGCAGTGTTCCTTCTACCACACCTCTATTTAAGGCTAAGTAATTACTAAGATGGCATAATGCCTACTTAGCAATAAAGTGGTTTGAGACAGCTTGGATTACTCATGAACCAAGTCAGGTAATCTCGTGAATTCAAACCAAGAAATAAACTAAAAAAAATTTTTTTTCACTTAAATTACTTGTATAATTGCTTCAATTTTCCAATTTGGAAGAATAGATACAGCCTAATTCTCTTAGACCTTTGAAAGTAATTAATGAATGGAACAGTGGAGAAGTGGGAAAGCAAAGCAAAGATTCAGATTCTCAAATAAGCTTTTTTTCAAATATTTGCTAATATTCTATTGAATTGTTTTCAGATAGCTATTGTTTCAGTTCACAGTTGAGAGTAATTGATTTCATATAATTTAAAAATGAAAAAGTGAATTTCACAGGTGATTTCAGATGATATGTGATTCTGTGATCCTTAAAGGGAACACTTTACACACAAGGGGGTGGGGTACAATCCTATTCTATAACAGGTGTATGTATGTTAACAAGATAATATTTTAGACAAAATGAATCTATTTATTTAGAAAATAAGCCAAGGCAGGAGTGGGGAATCTGTAGTCTTGAGACCACATGTGGCCTTCCAGGTCCTTGGGTGTGGCCTTTTGCCTGAGTTCAAGTTTTCCAGAACAAATCCTTTTATTAACGGAATTTGTTCTGTGAAGTATGGTTTCAGTCAAAGGGCCACACTCAAGGATATAGAGGGCCACATGTGGCCTTGAGGCTGCAGTTTCCCCACCCCTTAGCAAAGGCCTTTACAGCAATTTAGCAACTAGAGGGGATGGCATGATTCTAACAGTAGATTTGGGGGAACAACCTTTGGTGGAATATAACACTCATTTATGCTGAAAGACCTACAAAGTCCTGACATAGTAAGATCTTTAATATGATCAGAAATATCCAAAACCAAAAGATAACTTTATATGTAAAGGGGAAATATTAGAAGTTTTCCCATTAGATGCAGGAGTAAAGTAAGGATGCCTCTCTTTCTCTGCTATTACTTAAAACATTTCTGGTGATTTTATTATTTATGTAAGAATTTAATTTCTTTATATTAAAGGCAGAAAGGTAGGCAAAGAGGAGATAAAACCATCTGCATCTACTGAAGATGTAAATATTTGCTAAAAAAATTAAGATTTGAGCAAAAACAAAAAAAAAACTAATTGAAGCAAGGAATAGTTTCAGTTAAGCAGAAAGTTATAAAATAAGACCACAAAAATTAACAACGTTTCAGTAAAGTCATCATGAAACTAGGAGGCAAAAATCAAAGAGGATACCACATTCAAGACAACTGCAAAATGCATAACATATCTGGGAATAAATCTACCAAACACAATCAATACCTGTATAGATACTAAAGACTCTTAAAGAGTTAAAGAACTTAAATAATTGCAAGAATGTCCAGTTTAAATGACTGATTAGTACCAATATATGGCATTCCAGGCTATCAAAGAGATACTTTAAACAGACAAAATAATAAAAGATTCGTTGGAAAGGTTAAAAAATCTAGACTATCAAGGAGAAAATGAAAAAAAGTGTGAATTAAGGAGAAATAACAGTACCAGATCTCAAACGATATCATAAAGCAGTATTCATTAAAAAAAAAAAAACATTTTGCACAAGTTGAAATAGAAAAGTAGATGAATAGAAAAGACTAGACAAAGAAGAATTGAAAGCAATTGAATCCATTATCCCATTTTCTATATATACATATCAGAAACAAATTGCATTAGTATAGAACTTCCTATTTGAAAAGAATTTCTAGGAAAACTGGAAATCTGTCCTGCAGAAATTAGGTTTAATTAACATATTGCATCATATAGCACAGTCCATTCAAAATGTGTAAGTGACATGTTTACTAAAGATCATACCACAAAAAACAATTAGAAGAAAAGTAAATCATAAATGTTTCACAGCTATGGATAGGGCGTGTATTTTTTTTTAATACATTATTTATTTTTCAGTTTTTAGTATTCACTTCCACAAGAATTTGTATTCAAAATTTTCTCCCCATCTCTCCCCACCTCTCACCCTAGGACAGCATTTACCCCCATCCACCCCTTCCTCCAGTCTGTCCTCCCTTCTATTACCCTCCTTCTTCCATCCCTCTCCCTTTTATTTTCCTGTAGGGCAAAATAGATTTCTAGATCCTATTGCCTATGCATCTTATTTCCTAGTTGCATGCAAAAATAATTTTTAACATTCATTTTTAAAGCTTTGAGTTCCATATTCTCTCCCTTCCTCCCTCCCCATCCATCCTCATTGAGAAAGCAAGCAATTTGATATAGGTCATACATGCGCAGCCATTCAAAACACTTCCATAATAGTTACTTTGCAAAAGACTAACCACATTTCCTTCTGTCCTATCCTGCCCTCCATTTATTCCATTCTCTCCCTTGACTTATCCTCCCACAATAATCTTTGCTTCTGATTTTCCCTTTTTCCAATTTGCTGTCCCTTCTATCATCTTCTCTCTCCTACTCCTTCCCCCCTGCCTTCCTGCAGGGTAAAATAGATTTCCATATCCAATTGAGTGTGTGTTATTCCTCCTTAAGCCAAATCCCATGAAAGTAAGGCTCATTTATTCCCTTTTATCTCTCCCCTCTTCCCCCCAATGTAAAAGCCCTTTCTTGCCTCTTCTATGAGAGATGATTTGCTACATTCTACCTCTCCCTTTCTCTTACTCCTAGTACATTTCCCTCAACAGTAAATTTTATTTTTTAGGTATTCTCCCTTAATATTGAGCTCACGCTGTGCCACATATATATACATATATATGTATATATGTATGTATATATGTAATATAAACACATACATACCCTTACACACCTACATATACATATATGCATGTGTGTGAATTCCCTCTAACTACTCTAATGCTGAGAAAGGTCTCATGAGTTACAAATATCATCTTTCCATGTAGGAATGCAAACAGTTCAATTTTAATAAGTCCCTTATGCCTTCTCTTTCCTGTTTACCTTTCCATGTTTCTCTTGATTCTTATATTTGAAAGTCAAATTTTCTATTCAGCTCTGCTCTTTTCAACAAAAATGCTTGAAAGTCCTCTATTTCATTGAAATTCCATTTTTTTCCCTGATATATTATACTCAGTTTTGCTGGGTAGGTGATTCTTGGCTTTAATCCTGTCTCCTTTGACCTCTGGAATATCATATTCCAAGCCCTTCAATCCCTTAGTGTAGAAACGGCTATATCCTGTGTTATCCTGATTGTACTTCCACAGTACTTGAATTGTCTCTTTCTGGCTGTTTGTACTATTTTCTCCCTGACCTGGGAACTCTGGAATTTGGCTACAACATTCCTAGGAGTTTTCCTTTTGGAGGTGATCAGTGAATTCTTCCCATTTCTATTTTGCCCTCTGATTCTAGAATATCAGGGCAGTTTTCCTTGATGATTTCTTGCAAGATGATGTCTAGGCTCTTTTTCGAATAATTGTTCTCAGGTAGACAAATTATTTTTAAATTATCTGTCCTGGATCTATTTTCCAGGTAAGTTGTTTTTCCAATGAAATATTTCACAGTGTCTTCTATTCTTTCATTCTTTTGATTTGGTTTTATAATTTCTTATTTTCTCATAGTCATTAGCTTCCATGTGTTCCATTCTCATTTTTAAAGAACTATTTTCTTCAGTGAGCTTTTGGACCTCCTTTTCCATTTGGCTCATTCTGCTTTTTAAGGCATTCTTCTTCTCATGGACTTTTTGGACCTCTTTTGACATTTGGGTTAGTCTAACTTTAAAGGTGTTATTTTCTTCAGCATTTTGGGGGTCTTCTTTAGTAAGGTGCTGACTCATTTTTCATGATTTTCTTGCATCTCTCTTATTTCTCTTCCTAATTTTTCCTCCACCTCTCTTACTTGATTTTCAAAATCCTTTTTGAGCTCTTCCATGGCTTGAGAATATTGCATATGTTTTTTGGAGGTTTGGGATGTAGAAGCCTTGATGTTGTATGCTTTGGTCTTCCTCTGATTGTATGCTTTGCTCTTCCTCATTATCCAAAAGGATGGAAGAAAATACTTTTTCACCAAAAAAGTAAGCTTCTGTAGTCTTATTTTTCCCCTTTTGGGGCATTTTTCCAGCCAATTACTTGACTTTTGAGTCCTTTGTCAAGTGGAGGGTACATTACCCCAGGCTTCAGAGGTTTTGTGCAGCTGTTATCCAAAATATCTCTAGGGACCTGTAAGTTTTCAGTTCCTCCAAAGTGGCATAGTCAAGGGAGAGGTGTTTACTTCTCTCCTGGCTTGTGTTCTGGTGTGTGAGCAAACAAAAGCATTCTTTTCTACCCTTTAACTTCAAGTAGGATTCCCTCTCCACAGCTGCCACCAGCTCCACCATGCCAGTGCTCCTCTTTATCCCAGGACTGCCACTCAAGGCTGAGACCCAGATCAGCTGCTAGATTCCCCCAGGATCTGTAGGCCAAGAGCTCCAAAAGGAGCAACTGCTGTTACAATGGTTGCAGACACCCTAGTGCTGGGGCTGGGGTTGGTCCTCTCTCACCCATGTAAAAGAGCTTTCTCACTGACCTTATAAGCTGTCTTTAGCATTTATGGGTTGAGAAATCTGGAAATAACAGCAGCTTCCTGCAATTCAGTGCCCTGAAGTCTGCTCCAATCCCATCTGTGTCATGTGGGCCATGCTGGGCTGCACTCTGGCCCAAGTCAGGTGTGATAGACCCTTCCTGTTGGCCTTCCAGGCTGTCTTGGGCTAGAAATCTGTTTCACTTTGTCATTTTGTGGTTTCTGCTTCTCCAGAATTTGTTTAGATTCATTTTTTACAGGTATTTTAAGAGCTTTGTGGGAAGGACTGGAGCAGTTCCATGCTTCTATTCCATCATCATCTTCATCTCTCCTAGGGGGTGAATTCTTAACCAAACAGATTAAGAGGATTACAAAAGTTTTTCTATTATTTCTTTATATGAAATGTAATTAACATTAAAAGGGAATCATTCAACTGGAAAAATCTTTGTGGCAGATACCTCTGATAAAGGTCTGATATTTAAGCTATGTTGTTGTTGTTCAGTTGTTTTTCAGTCCAATTCTTTGTGACTCCATTTTGGATTTTCTTGACAAAGATACTAAAGTGATTTGCAATTTCCCTCTCCAGATCATTTTACAGATAAAGAAACTGAGGCAAACAGGGTTAACTGACTTACGCAGAATCACACAACTAGTAAGTGTCTAAGTCCAGAATTGAACTCAAATCCTCCTGATTCCAGGTTTGATGCTCAGTACACTGTGCCACCTAGTTGCCCATTTCAGTTATATGGATGACTAAAAGAAACATAAAAATAAGTAAGAATTAGAAGCAATCCATAACTGATGAGTAGTCAAAAGATAAGAACAAACAGTTCTCAAAAGAACTGCAAACTTTTGGCAACCATATGAAGCAATAATCCTTACAAATGAAAACAATCCTGAAGTGTCACCTTACATCTAGTAAATTGGCAAAAATGATATAAGATGGGAATAGACAATATTAGAGGTCTTAGCAGAAAGACATGCATACTCAGCCATCATTGGCCAGGCTTTGAATTAGTCCAGCCATTCTGGGAAGTAATTTAGAATTCTGCAAAGAGTGACTTAAAAGTCCAAATTCTTTGACCTAGAGATTTCATTGCTCAGCATATACCTCAAAGGTCAGTGACAAAAAGATTCTTCTGCTCACCACTAGACACCAAAATAGTTACAGCAACACTTTTTGTGATAGGAAAGAAGTAGAAACAAAGAACATTCCCTTGGATTAAGGAATGGTTAAATAAATCATGGTGGGTTAACATGTATATGTGGTCTAAAAATAGTGTGTTCTTACCATCTTCTGTCCTCTTTTCTACCATCTTGATCATATATGGGAAATAGACTACATTTTATAATATAAATATACTATAGTGGTGTAATAGAACTAACTGCACAGAATTTAGAACCACTTTATATTTTTTTTCATGGATTACTATGAATCTATAATTTTTTACCAAGTAGCCAACCTCCTAGCGATGAACTTCTATATTTAACTAGGTAAGTTCTCAGAAAGCATATACAGTTTGTTGATAGGACCGTACCACATGGTAGAAAATACCACAGCCTCAGATTCACTTGAGGTGGGAAGGGGAAAACCTCAAGAACCCAGGAACACCTCTACACCATGATGAAAAATTGGAGTAAGATATTATGGGGGCATTTATAGCAATAATTTTTAACAATGACTTCTCACTGTATAACTATATAACCAATCGCTTTAGCCTTGGTTCTTAATGCAATAAAATTCACAATTTTAAGTCAAGCTTAAAACTCAGTGATGTCACCTCAACCTCCACAGTCACTGAGGGATTATTCAGTATTTAAACCCAAGTTCAGTTTCCTGTAAACCAAGAAAAATCTTCAAATTGGATGTGTTGAAAATGGATAAGACACTATCTTGGTCAAGCCAATTAACCAACCAACCAAATTAAAGGAGAAAGATGGAAGGTGGCTCAGAATTAGAGAATAAGAAAGGACCTAAGATATTGGTTCAGTTTCCTCATTTTACTGATAAGGAATCTTGAGCCTAGAAAGGTACCACTTAGGAGTGATTCAGTAATTCTAACAAAAATTTTAAGAATTACTTATCTGTGCATCTACACAAAAAAAATCACATTTTTTGATGTAAAGGAAGCATTTTTATTCAATTACTATTCCAGGAAGCTAGCATGCTGAAAATAAGATACATATGACAATGATTTCACATGCTGTCATAAAGCCTTTAGTGTCATTTATCTTAAAATTAGGAAAAATAAAGCTATCCTTTGATAATTTCTTCCACAAGGGTGACTATGCCATAATCCTTTCAGTGCAATTAATGCAACTTCTCCTTAGTCTTGATCAACACAATTATTCTTGTTTTTAATTGTTGATTTAACTTCCTAAAAATGCTTTTAAAAAAAATTTTTTAGGATTCATGCAGTTAGAAAACTCTTTTCTTCAATAACATTTAGCATAAAGGTCAATTTGTAACTACTGTAAAAATGAGCATTCTAGATCAGAGGTGTTGAAGTTGCAGCAACTAAATTAAAAATGTTATTGGGAAATGTTTAACAATAAAAATACCATATAAGTACCTTCTAATTCTAATAGTCAAGATTATCATCATTATACTTAATACTATTACTAACCATGCTGTATTAGTAAATTTAAAAGTTAGACTTGCTCTTGTTGATCAAGGATAAATGATTCCTACAGAACCCTATGGAAGAAACAACAGAACCAAAAGGATCAAACAAACTTTTTTTTCCCTTTAGAACACCAGGATCATCTCAAAACAGGTCCTGACAGGAAGCTTCCAGCTTGATATATCATCTGGATATGCCCACTGGGAATCTAAAATTTAAAAGAGTTGAGAGTGGAAGTGAATTCCTCTCTACAGGGAAAGAAAAGAAATGGACCTACCAGAACTGGATGAGTCATCATCACTTGTTCCAGAGTGAGAGGAATAGGGGTCCTCCCAATAGAATCATTTATAATATGTGTGTATCTTTGATGGTCAAAACTATCAACAAATGGAAGAATCTCATTAAAGAGAATATTTAACATTGCAAATTTCATCCTCAGGGGAAACTCTTAAAATAGCCTCAACCCAGGTGTTTCATCAACCCAGATAAAATGATCATTTCCCTCAAAGAGAGTATTTGGGGGGGGGGGAGGGCAGCACTCATGATATGTTCGGCAAACTTTTCATCTGCAGAGCCTAGAACCAGAGATGTATACTGACGTAACAACGTAGTGTCTTATTCATTTGTTGGTGGTGTTCAGTCATATCCAAGTCTTCATGACCCCATGGACCATACTACCAGTGGATTTTTCTTGGCAAAGATACTGGAGTGGTTTGTCTTTTCCTTCTCCAGTGGATTAAGGCAAACAGAGGTTAAGGGGGCCTCAGGGTAAGACAATTAGTAAGTATTTGAGGCCAGATTTGAATTCAGGTCTTTCTGACTCCTGGCCCAGCACTATCCCCTGAGTCACTTAGGTGCCTCCTATTCAATTACATTCTTAATCCATTTGGTTTTACCTGCCTATATGATTTCAAACATGGTGCCTGAAGCATATTTCCAATGACTGTCTATGTACATGAAATAGTATAAGGACTCATTCAAGAAAAATATGAATAGAAAAGGGAATAACCTGGCCATATAGTGAGAGTGACAGAGAATAATACGTAGACAATTAGAGTGTTTGTGGTGTTGTGACCCATGAAATGGAAAAAGACTTTGAAGAAGCTTTCCAACTTATTAGAAAAGAATGTCTATATACGTAGGATCTATATTAGAAGAGCATGAACAAGAGTCATGCAGGATGTGAAGGAATGTTCGGGTTGTGACTAGTACTTAGAACGAGTACCCTCATTGGTGAAACCATAGATTCATTGAACTATGAAAAGAAAGTGAAAAGTAAGACAGGATCATCGATTTAAAACTGTAAAGAAATGCAGAAGCCATCTCGTCCCACACCATCATTTTCAGAGAGGGCGACTGAAGCTATGCGTTGGGAGACTTCTGGGGAAATAAAAATGTAGTGACTGATTTAAGAAACAAGTATCTGACTGAGGAGCATGAAACCCATGTAGGGCTACAATGAATGTTATTTCAGAATCCCTCTCATTTTTACTGGGTCAACAAAAAAGCAATCACTCCTCAGGCTTTGCATTCAGGACATTCTGTCTTTGTCCATGCTCTATTTTCAGAAAGCACGTGCTTATGTACAAAGTAGTGCTCAGGACTCAGTATGGCATATATATTTCAATATACAAAGTAAATTATGTCTTAACTCTTCAAGGATCTATAGTTTTATTGGTGCAGATACTTGGGTTTTTTTTTAATCACCACTGGTTATAATGTTTCTGTAGCACCTTTTGAGAGTGCTATGGCCAAAAACAACTTACCTCCTTATGGCCAACCTGCTGATAGCTGGGTCTGAATGATGCATGCTAGTCTGACACTTGTCCTAGAGCTAGTCATCCTCTGGCCTGGTCTTCAAGAACCCAGAATCACCTTACTGTCATAAAGGAAATAGCTTTCAATGGTAATGTTTGAAGAGGACAAGGTAAATTAAATGTAACAAATAATTATCCCTATGCTCCTTTGACATAAGAGAAATGAAACTAGGGAAGAAAAGTGAATGCAGTCCCAAACTAACAGAACCAAAATACAGGTTCTCTAACTGCTAAATTCATAGGGATAGAGGAATAGGGACAAAACCATGACTTTTTCCATGTAAGGAACTCTCACTTGGACAAATATTCTCCACAAATGCAAATTGGCATCTTCCCTGCAACTTCTAGTCTTAGAAAATTGTTTGAGGCATTATGAAGGTAATAGCCTTGACCAGTGTTACATAGTATGTATCTGAGGCTGAACTTGAACCTAGGTCCTCTTGGTTCTAAGGCTATCTTTCTATTTATCCATTTCACCAGGCTAAGTACATATTCTATTATTTTTCTATGCTAATTTTTAAAAGACTGTCCTATAGACTCATTCTATACATCCCAAGAAGTCAGGATGAAGTTGGATGTGTTCAAGTCTGGGACTTTGCTGTTTAACAATACAAGTAGGCTTTCTGTCCTTTTGTCATTTAAAGATTTGGCTGTAAAATGACATTCATGTCTGGGATTTGGTAAGGAAAACCAAAAATATAAGCTACCACGGCTCCTTATCATTTGCCATATTACATGAAATGAATAACAAAAAACTGGGAATCAGATACACAATCTTAAAATTCTGGTCATCTATGGGTATGGATGGATTTGGAGGACTTCGGGTTGTTTTTATTTTAACCATGTGCAATTAGGGATGTCATTAAGTATCTGTAGAAATGGTTAACCTTTTTTTCTTCTTCCTTTCATGGTAATCCCAGGTCAGGCCTATTAATTGACTAATTAATTTACCTAAAGACAATAATGAACAGGATGATAGCTTTTAAGTACACATATATACATACATATATGCACACATACATATGTGTGCATATACATATATACATACATATATGCACACATACATATGTGTGTATATATGTGTGTTTGTATATCTATCTATCTATCTATCTATATCTATCCTTTCTTCCCTCCACATCAAGATAGTTTAAAGGGCATCTCATTATTTCCTTTATCTTTACAACATCCCATGTAAAAGGCAGAAGTCAGCATGTGTGTACTCACATGTGTATATATACATATGCATAATTGTTACATGGATATGCATGTAAACACATGCATCGGTACGCACCCCAACACACACAGGGGACCTGCTACCATAGGTTCTTAGATCTGCATTCATAAAAAGAAAGCAACTTTCAAGGGGTTAACAATCACTTTAATCAAGCACAGGTATCAGAGAAAATTAAAATCAACCCTTCAGGGAAATCAAAAATAAATCAACAGACAGTGCTTCCAGACTACCTGACCGTTACATATATATACATGTCTGAAAGCTTCAACTTCTAGATTTTAGCCCGGTGTTCCTTAACGGCTTCCCAGAGTCTCTCTGGCCAAAGAGAGACCAGTGTAAGACCCCAAGTAAAACCTCACCCTAAAAGTATTCATACACTTTTTAGAGCCAAAGGGCATAACCCTCTAACCCACTGCCTCAATAGAAAAAACAAAATGTACTTGGTACCCTCCTACAAAACAACTCTTCTAATCAAGTTTCTCATCAACAGCTGGGAAAGATCCTCCCCAATCACATTATTCAATCAGAGGCATTTTTAAAACAAAAACAGAAAAAGATCCTTATTGAATTGCCATTACAACACATATAGTTTTAATTGATGGACATTTTGAAGCAGAAAGAGATGATGTGATATTTCCTAATATCTTACATAAAGTCAGTACCAGAGCCAAGACTAGCACCAGATCCTCTGTATTTCTGATCCAGTATTCGCCGTACCATATACCTCTGTCTCAATATTCAAAAATACTTACATGCTGTTTTCAAAATTCACTTTCTAGCGTGTTTCTCTCCTTTCCTTAATGACATACTCACATACCCACGACTTCTTTGTTTCTGTCCTGTTTCCATTTTGGATTCCTCTTTTTTTGGACCAGAGTTTTCACTGGTAGCAGTCCAGATGATGCAGTGCCTGCATTTGCTGATGACTTGTTTTGGCCTTTCAGTTCTCATTAGCTGCTTATTGTCACTTGGAAACAGAAAATCTAGCTTCCAGGAATAAAGGACATGTTCATTTTATCCTTTTGTACTGGGGAAAGAATGTTAGAAACAATTTTCTATGTGATAAATTTTATCTGCAGGAAAAGACTGGCCAGAAAGAATTGTCTGGCTGGTTATTTGAGAAGTGAAGAAACTCTGCCCCATAATTCTGGGCCTATTTTAAATCTGTCACAATTCCATTTTATTTACTGTCTTTTGCTGCTGTTAAATGGGGAGTGGTCTTGTTATATAACTGAATGACGATGGGATCGAAGAAAAAAAAGAAATGAGACTTACAGAACATGATTTTAATCTGAATCTAAGGTAGTCTCAGCCACCAAAAGTTGATCAATCTTGTCTGCTTCTCTTTCCTATTCCCTATCCACAAAAGTAACCAGAATTATAAAATAATGAACTATAAACCATCTCCACAGTGAAACACATAATTTGAAAAGGGCATTCATCACTTTCTGTTCTCAATTGCTGGCCACCTTTTGAGTAGTCACCTCCCTCTTTACTACATATAGTAGAACCTTAGTTGTAAGGTCCCATTGAGGGGAAATGATGTGAAAAGGCAAAGTGTTATTAACATAAGCCTTCTTTCAAGGGGGCACATACCAAACCCCATCTCCACCCCTCTCTCCCCACCTGTCCTGAATTTAACAGATTGTTGCTCTTTCTAGATCAGTGAGCTACTAACCAGATCAGGGGCACTAACCTCTTTATCTACATCTGCAAAATGATCATTTCTCTCAAGTAGTCTTCCCAGGTCAGCACCAAACTGAGAAAAGCAAATTCAGAAGAAAGTAATCAGGTCTTTCACCCCTTGAATACACAGCAGCTGTTGAAATAATGGCTTAAATATTTTTTTCTTACTTTGACCAGGCATTGCTTTAAAAGAAACAAGCCTACAGCAACACAGTGTTTTCTTGAGCATTCCTGCAAGGATATTGGGCATATGAAAATGCTCCAGTCTTTGATTGAAACTCTCCAACGAGTTGTCACAATGAACTAGATATGAACAAACTGGTCAGAAAGTCATGGGCCAAAATCCTCTACTATGACATTCATGCCATTTATCAGCTCCAAGCCCAGACTATCCATTCCTAGATTGACCCTAGGGCCTGGGTTCATAATGAGATAGGCTGGGGATCTATTCCAAACTAGGACAAGCTCTAAACTAGGAGCCATGGGCAGAAAGATTGGTGGTCCTAAGATCTTCTTCCACAAGGGCAGGAGATTGTGAAGTGGATGCAATAATGACCTTCTTCTGGGAGACCTTCTTAGTACTCTGTCAATGGAAATTAGAACCTCAGAAGGGATGCCAGAGCTAAAATAAGTACACCTCCCAAGGGTATAGACAGACTGAATCCCCAGAGGTAAGCCAGTAAGTAGGATTTTGATTTACCAATTCAGTTCAAAATTTGATTTCATTCAACAAATCATTTTGAATACATATTACAGGCAAAGAAGGAGATGGCAGTTAACAAGAGGAGCCTTCCCTCAGTTATTTAGTTGGGTGATAAGACACATAGACAAATGTAAAACACAAAGCAATAGAAACGATATCTATAACATTCTTATTAAAAAACAAACAAGCAATGGGTTGAAATAAATGCCTTTCTGTTAGAAATCAAATTAAAATTTTCTCCCTCTCCCTCCCCCTCTCTCTTTTCTCTTTCTCTGTGTGTGTATGTGTTTATAATATATATATATATCTCAAATATAATTACTGTCCCTGTGACTTGGGTAAGTCACCAAACTTTTAGGAGTCTGTTTTCTCTTTTGTGAAAGCTGGGGGACTAGGGGACCTCTGAGGTCTTAATCTAAGGTGCAAGTCTGATCATTTCACCCTAAACCCCCCACTCAATAAAATTCAGTGACTCCTTATTACCTCCAGGATGAAATATAAGATCTTCTCTTTGGCTTTTAAAGCTCTTCAGAGACTGATCCCTTTCTATTTCTCCAATCTTGTTCTCCACATCCTCTATGATAGTGACCCTGGCCTTCCTTCCTATTCCTCACCCACCACACTCCATCTCCCAACTGTGCATTTCCAGTAGCTGAACTCTATGTCTGGAAGGCTCTTCTTCCTCTTGATTAGCTGTTGGCTTCCTCTAGGTCCTAGCTAAAATTGCACCTTCTGCATGAAGCCTTTCTAGACCACTCTTAGTAATAGCATCTTCCCTCTAAAATTATCTCCAATTTATTGTGTCTCTATCTTGTTTATACCTCATCATCTGCATTCTGTCTCCCCATTATACTTTGAGCTCCTTGATAGCAGAGATTGTTTTTTACCCTTTTTTGTATCATTAGTATTTAGCCCACTGCCTGACACATGGTAGGCACTCAAATTGCAAACAATTGGACCATAACACTGAAATATCACTCATGTATTATTAGAGATGGGACTTTTTAAACTTGGTATCACTGATTTCCCTGTGATGGTCTGGTAAAGATCATAGACCCATTCTCTAAAAATAGATTGTCAAATGCATAAAATAAAATATACAGGAATACAAAAATAATGAATTATATTAGAATATAGTCATAAAAATTTTTAAATCCACAGTCTCCAGGTTAAAAACCTCTGATCTAGGATAATCCTTACATTTTAAAGATGCAGAAATTGATGCTCATGGTCAAGTGATATGCATAATTCCCTTGGATTTACTCTGAGAGGAACAAGTAGACCCTGTGCTATTGCTTCTTGAAGTTGATGAAGATTGAACAAGCCTTTGAAAAGAAAAAGAAATAGCTTTTCAGGTGGGGGAAGTAGTAAGTGCAAAGTCCTAGAGATAGGTGGGCATTCATAAATGTATAGAGAGAAAAGGGAAAGACAGGAAAACAAGCATATTGGCTTAATGGAATGGACGAGGAAACGTGGTTTGGTGGAGAGAAGGGTAATCTAAGAGACAATTCTCTGAGTTCTTTCTGAAACAATTTTAATGTCCTTGACAATTCTAGAATGTTATGTGAGTAGATGGCAACAGCTACAGAAAAATCCCTATGAGATATTTTGCATACATAAAAATAGCCCCAAGTCTACTTGCTTCTCCCTGAGAGTGATTCTCCAGACTGGTCACAGATTGAATGGGAAGTCAATCCCCAGGCACTTCCTATAAGGTGTTTGGCTACTTGTAGGACTTACAAGAACCTATTGGAACTTCTAAAGTCCCCATTAACTAGGATGCTTAATGAGGATATTCAGAGTCACCCTTGACACTCCCCATTTGGTCCAGCTACTGAATCCCACACTGTGCTGGTTTGTAACATCCCACACCATTCAGAGGCCTCTCACTGAAGAACAACGTGCAAAGCAAACAAACTTTGACAGCCTCATCTCAGGGCTCAAACTCAAAAGCTGATTCTTTTAAAAAATGGTTTAGTGATTCTGTACCTGTCTTCCCAAATGATCTGAGAAAATGCCAGATTGATGTGTGTATCCAAACTTTTTAAAAATGGTTTGATACTTTTAAATTTTGAAATTGTTTGAAAGTTGCATTCACTTAAAAAACCAGGACAGGATTCATCTCTTAAGCAAGACATGGTACAATGAAACCAAATGATGGTATCAGAAGCACCCCCTCCCGAAAAAATGGTTTATGGTGAGGAAACACATACTATAATCTATATAAGGTCACGTTATGGGTTTATTAAGGTTTGCACTAAGGAAATATGTAACACAATCTATATAAATATCCTAGAATGTGAGCTCCTCAAGATCAGCACCTATTTTTTGCTTTTCTTTGTATTCCTGCTACCCAAAGCAGTGCTAATAACATGTCCTTAAAATAAAAGCCTGTTGACTGATCTAAGGAAAATTTAAGTGAAATTGTTGCATTCAATCTGAAGTACCAAACTCTGCCACTATACATCTCAGCATTCTCCAACTGGGTTTTGATATAGAATTCTCTTTAAAAAAATTATTACTAAATTAATTAATTCCTAAAGTATAAGGGAACATCTATAGTTTTAAAAAGTAATAAAGAATTGTTTTCTTAAAAAAAATAGAAAAGAATTAAGCATGTGAAGTTTTCATTCTCATGAAATGAAAGGAAGCTTCCTACTATGTGCATTTATTACTTTTTGAAGTCACCCAGTCAGTCAACAAGTATTTATTAAGTGCTTACTGTATATCAGTCACTGTGCTGGCATTCTGAATACAACGAAAGGTAAGAATAGTGTTTTGATCTCCAGGAACTCATATTCTAATGTACTCAAGGAAATAGTAGTAGAGATGACTTTGAAAACATATTCACATGAATATTCACTAATTTTTGTGATACGGGCAAAAGTCGATTATTTATACCCACTGAGAGATGCATATAACGAAATCTGCTCATCCAAATAGACAAGCAATGATAAAGGTTTGTCCTCACGTCTACTGACAATAAGAAGACTGAAGAAAGATACTTCCCATTCCAGCTCTGAATCTTATTGTTTTGAACACATTCTTAAACACATTTTCCTTTGCCAAGTCTTACAGGGTATATATTAACTATTGCTCGCAGGAAGAGACAGAGATAACCGGGTAGATATTGTGAAGTCAGAGAAAGCCCTAACACAGTGGGATCAGTACCAAATAGCCAATAAGGCTGAGATAACTTGGTGCGGTGGCTAAAGAGTGAGACATGAGATCTACCTTCAAGTCCTGTCGCTTACACATACTATATGACCCTGAGCCAAAAGCTCTCAGTGCTCTAAGAAACTGCCTAAGATTACAAGCTAGAGACAAGGTGCCCATGTGCTATCCTATTCATTCTAGGAGTTCCCTAAACAAATGAAATAATAGTTTTAGCCCTTCTTTCGGTAGGGCAAGGCATTTCAAAGTGAAATATGAAGAACTATTTCAAGGGGGCCTCCTGAGCTCTGGTTTAAATCGTTTTCTTCAAGGTGAAGTATTACAGTAAGTTAGCCGGTAGTTGGCTTTGGTTCAGCTTGGTATTTTCCATGTTGCTGTTCCTTTGTTTGTAGTGTACCAGAAACGTCTGAATTCAAGAAGTCTTGGCTATAAAGGGTTCATTCTAGCCCCATCCATCATCCTCCTTAAACATGGTTTTTTGTTTGTTTGACAACTACCTAATTTTAGCCTAATAACTAGCAAGCCCTAAAGATCCCTCCAACCTCTAACAATGAGGAAAAGCCTGCCCAAAGCCTAAAGGACCTAGCAGGCCCATGGCTCAATCTTTGAAGGGCAGTCAGTTGCAAAAGCTAAGGATCAAGGGCTAATCTAGAGGAACATTCATGGAGGCCAGTCACATTTACATTTCAGTGGCCAGAACACACTTTTTCTATATATTGCCATTTCCCCAACTACTTGAACTGATTAAAGGATGCTGGAAAATTACCCAGGCCCTTAAATTGCCACAACAAAGGCTTGGTTTCTCTTTTCAATCAAAACAGCACAACTGCTTGATTCAAATGCTAATAGCCAGGGCCCTGAATTGGTCACTAAACTAGGGAGAGACTTTCTCCTGCAAATGACCAGAGATTCCTCCGCAGTGGCAATTCTCATAACTGTCTGTCAAAAATAAACAAATGAAAAATGACAAGATTCTCACATTCCTAATATTCCTTCAAAAGAAACCCTTTCCATGGTGGTCCTGGGAGAGCTTGACAAATGAATTTCTGAAGAATCAGGCTTTAAATTTGACCAAGGCTATAATAACTTTTCATGTCAGTTCCTATCCCTCCCATCATGAAACCGAGAAGCCATTTCAGCAGGTTTAGCAAAATCCTTTGCTCAAGGAAAATGGCATTGGTTTTTGTCTATGTCATTTTCCAGTATTCAAAAAGGGCATTTTTGTTGGTGTCCCTTCATTCAGTGACTCCGATGCAAAGATGCTTGACCTTCATTCCTTATCTCCCTGATTCCTCCTACAATTCTCTGGATTACTTACACAGCCAATTGGCCATGAGGTCTTGGATACTTTCCTTGAATACTCAAAACCAAATGACCTACACACTATGAATGAGGCCCTATATATAGCAATATGACTTGGCATAGCAGATAGAGTTGACCTTGGAACCAAGAAGACTTAGGCTCAAGTATTGCTTTTGATACATACTGACTACGAGATCCTGAGCAAGTCATTTAACTACCAATGTACCAAGCAAATGTTCAAAACTAGAAATTTCAGAGAAAGTGCAGACCTGCATGACTAGAGGGAATTTCCTCACCTGAAAGTTCCCTATAGCAATGAAATCCCAGGGCCAGTCCTTATCACCCAATTCCCATACAGAATATGCTGTATTTATTTACATTGCGCTTCACAGTGGCCTGTGAAGTGTTTTCTTTTTTTTTTCTTGAAAATAGTGACCCTTAAATTTGTCATAAAATATTGCTTTGATATTTTGAGTAAAGGTTGAGAAATAGTTAAATGATTATTATAGTCAAGGTAGAAAAGGATTATGGATGAATTTTTAGAAATTTATATAGAACTGCCAAATGATTCATATTAACATTGTCTTCTCCTCTTCGAACTTGTGATTAACCCTGTCTATATATGTAAATCAAACAAAGCTAGGCAGGTGTAATATTTCCAGATTCTACAAGGCTTATGTAGACATATTAGACTGCAGAATTAGAATGTGCTTTAAGACTAGACATTAACATCTTCGGAGGTCTGAGATTTCACTTCTAGACTACATCCTGTTCACTTTTTTTTCTGTACCTGATATATAACCCTGAATTAAAACGTAGAATCCAGTCTAAGCTTTTTGAAGGTAGGGACTCTTTAATTATCTCTGTTATCTCCTAGCCTATCATAGTTCATGGAATATCGTAGGTGTTTAATAAATGCTTGTTGAATTCTGTTGAAACTTAATTGATTCAATTCAACTCAACATATTAATCAAGAAGAAAGGAAAGAAAAAAGGAAGGAGAAAGAGAGAGAGAGAGAGAGAGAGAGAGAGAGAGAGAGAGAGAGAGAGAGAGAGAGAGAGAGAGAGAGAGAGAGAGATCCATTTTGGGGAAGGGCTTTTAGTTTTCCCAGTTATCTCAAAGAGCACATACAGTTTTGGTTTATAGTCTCCCTAATAGTACAGTCACAGAGTCTAACCATTCCTTCTAAGTATCACTCATGCAGCCAGGAGATTCATAAAAGGAGGGCTTTGATCTGAAGGAGATCTGAAAATTAACTTCCCAAGCACAGCTAGTCAATCCTTAGTTTCCTGTGTGATGTGATCTTGCCATCCTTCCCCCATTCTTAATATATAGAAGGACACATAAAACTACTTTCAATCAGAACTATTTGAAGTTAAATCCAAATACTTCATATGACAAACCAAATAAGTACTCAACAGATATTTGTTTGCTAATGGAATGAAATAGAAAGTGTGGAGGAAAAAAATTGTTAAACCACTTTTTAAAGTTTTGTCACAGCTTACAAAATCTACAAATGGAGTTCACAAGATCAAAGTACTAGAGTAAAACAAATCCAATTAACCATAAATACCTGCCCGCAACAACAACAACAACAACAAAAGCCCACACTTCAATTTTACAGAAGAAAAGGCAGATTATATCAGAGATTTATTCAAAGAAGTAACTACGGAGGTTTGTATGTTTAAAGTAATTAATTACTCTTAAGTATTGAAAGATCCTAAACTATGAATAAAACATTAAATTTTCTTTACTATGTTTTACCATCTAAGATAAAATGGATTAACGCATTTTAGAAAGATTTTTGATTAACAAAGTCTGGGGAGGAGGGGTATTGAAAAGGTTTCTGATTCATCCACAATTAACCAATGTCCAAACAATCTGGTTAATTGACATTTCAGTGTCTACAACAAGACAAAATGTATTTTACTACATATCTTTTACTATCTAAATTCTGCATATAAAGAGTTATCCATAGATAACCTCAACTCAAGATGGAGCAAACTCTGTCATGTAGAAGCTTCACTATCAACTGTACTATGCAGGATGCTTCCCAGGACCCTAGGGAAATTGGGTAGATGACCTAAAATCTTTGACTAACTACAGACTTAAATTATTTACATTAATTCTCCATAGATATGGATAATAGAGAGGTGACTCTATGTGGACTAAACACTATGAAAAGACATATGACATTCACCTGAGTCCGAAATAGAAATGAACTCACCTCAAAGATGATTCCATGTGAGCCATGGAGATGACATACATCTCATATAAGTGACCTAGACAGGTCTTACTTGGGAAACACTTCTCATTTGATGTATAAATTTCATCCTGTAGTTAAGAAATATCTTGTATCATTATTTATATTTTTCTGAATATGGCCTCTCTTCCTACTTAGTATGTGTTGGTCTTTGGAAAACAGGAACCATGTATATCAACAATCAATCCAAACACTGATTCAGTGCCTGCTAGGCATCAGGTTCTGTATTTAATTTAGGGAATACGCATACCAAAGTGAAAATCACTTTTGCAAGTAGAGTCTCACCCACTAAGAGCAGTCTTCTGAGTTAGGAAGCCTTGGGTTAAATAGGTACATGTTCTTGCAGTTGCTGTGTGAGCCACACTACCATCTCGATACCATGCTGCCTGTACAATAGCCATCATCATCAAACTCTGCCTTTCCTTTACTGGGCTCTGATAAGTGAAATTTCACATTATTTTTGTGAGAACCAGGTCCCTACACCTTTACCTAGTAAAGCATGCCACTTAGGTTACCCCTTTACAGGTTGCCTTCTCCCATTAGAAGATAAGCTCATCAAGATCCAAGACTCTGTATTTTTGTCTCCAGAACTGAGCACAATAGCTGGCACATAGTGATTGCTTAAAAAAATTGCTCTAGCAAAAGTATCTGTCTCTGTCTCCCCGTCTCTGTTTCTGTCTCTCTCTTCCCTTCCTTCTCCCTCTCTCTTTTTTCAGACTGCATTCCCAAATGATTCCTGAATCATGCCTGATTCAGTTATTTACTTTCTACTTGGAATTCTTTCTACGCCTTGACTATATCAATCTGCCTATGCTGTTGCTTGTAATTTCATTTTTCTTATCTACAATGCATTGTGATGTTGATCTTATTTGGACTCTTTCCCCCTTTTTTCTAACTTTTTCTCTTCTAACTTCAGATTTGACCCTCTCTACTTGATTGACTTCAAAATACACCATAAACTAGATATCTTAGAAGGCAGCTAGATAGTGAGGTGGATAGAATGACAGACCTGGAAGCAAGAAGACTCACCTTCTTGAGTTCAAATCTGGCCTCAGACACTTAGTGGCTGTGTGACCCTGGGCAAGTCACTTAACCCTGCTTGCCTCAGTTTCCTCATTCCACTAGAATGATCTGGAGAAGAAAATGACAAATCATTCCAATATCTCTGCCAAGAAAATCCCAAGTAAGGTCACAGAGTCAGACACAACTGAAAAAAGACTAAACAGCAGATAACTTTCTATCAGACATCACTCCTATCTAATCCATTTAAAATTTACAGCTCATGACTACCTGGTAGGCTGTCTCAAACTCAGCATATGTGGGACATGTCATGTCACTGTCAATCAGAGAAACTTTAAGCGCTTGTCATGGATAATAATAATTGTATTTCATTGTCATCAACAAAAAGTACTGATTCAATATTCTTTATGCGCTGGCCGCCCTGTCAAGCACTAGTAAAGCAAAGTCCAGAATATATGTTCTTTGAGGGAAAACACATTATGTGCATATGAAAGGAGGGGAGTATATGAGAATATGCATGTGTATATTTTTTTAAAAATGTAGAGCTGGAAGGAACCTTGGAGGGCTTGTAGACCAACAGTCTCATTTTATAGACAAAGACCAGGGTCACACAGGTAGTAAGTAAGAGAAAAGGGACACAAACTCAGGTCCTCTCTTTCTAAATGCAACAGTGTATTTTGCAGCTGTGAGCAGTGACAGAAGAGGCTGGAGGGATGGAGAGAGAACAAGCAGATAGGCTATTACAATATTCTAGGGAAAAGATAATGAGAACCTGAATTAAGGGGATAGTATTGAAGAATCAACTGGGAGGGGCCCTCAGAATCCACCTAGCTTAATATTACTCCCCTCCCCCAATTTCCCCCTACACACACACACACACACACACACACACACACACACACACACACACCCTCTCATTTTACAGGTAAGGAAACTGAAACTCAGGCAGATTAACTAACTTGCTCAAACTCACACAATGTCAGAGGTAGGATTCATACATGCATGTATAAATATGTTTATCTTTCCCTATGTGTATATGTACCTACCTATGAGGCAGCTAAGGTAGAGTAGTTGGCTTGGATTCAGGAAGTCACTTTCAAATCCTGCCTCTAACACTTGCTAGCTGCATGATTCTGGGCAAGGCAAACGTCCTCTCATGGGTCTAAGTTTCCTCAAGTGTCAAATGGGGATAATGATAACACCTTTCACAGGATTGTTGTGAGGATCAAATGAGATAATACACAAAGCACTTGGCAAATCATGAAGTGCTATATAAATGCTATTATTACTAATAAATACATATATATGCATGAGAGAAGTATCCAACAGTGGTAGACAAGTCTAAGAAGACCAAGTTAAAAAAAAAACACAGGTTGAATATCTGTATGTATGTAAATCTTTATAGCCATATATATGGGTATCCATATAACCTGTTTCTACATCAGCTACTTCATTCATGTATCTATAGCTATCTAGAATACATAGGTACCCACATAGAAAACTACATTTGTATATATACATGGATTTATATACACAAATGAATACTACCGTAGTTAAGTCTCTCATGGAGATGATAGATAGATAGATAGATAGATAGATAGATAGATAGATAGATAGATAGATAGATAGACAGACAAACAGATAGACAGATTCATACATATCCATATAGATATATTTAGTGTGTATAAAAATATATATGTATATCTGTTCAATCTGTTTTTCAAACCCTGTATTTCTAGCTACCTCTACGTCAATCAGCTATTTTTAGCAAATATGTATTATTTTATATAGGTATTAATATAAAGTATTTATGCATGTTTAGACAAATGTGAATTTTTATATAAATAATTTGAAAAATAATTTCCTTGTTTAAGATTGCATGATTTTTTGCCCAGAAATGTATTAAGTATTTACTCTAAGGATGGCATGTGCTTTCTGCCTTCTTCCAGTCTGTCCCCCCTCCAATCCACTCTTCCAGTAACTGCCAAAAAGTTTAATGCTTAATCCTGACCCTGTCATTCCCTTGCTCCAAAAGTTTCTGTGGCTCCCTACTTCTCATAGGATAAAATAAAAATTAAAACTGCCATAATCTGTCTACACCTACCTTTATATACTGTTCCCTCCAGTCAAACCTGACTCCTCACAGTTCTCTTAGTGTCTTATATGGTCCTGCACCAGCCCACCTTGGCACATAGATGCAGGCCAACTCCATGTCAGTAATGCTCTCCTACCTTCTCTCTACTTGTCAGAGCTCAGCTCAGATATCCATCTCTTGGGCAATGCCTTCCATGATGCCATCTAATTGAAAGCATTCTCCCTCTCACAAAATTTCTCTAGAGCAATTCGTCTTGATCTTCTCTTTTCCCCCATCATGTTCTACTCTAAATTATGCTTTCTATGTCCATGTATTATTGTCTTCCCATGCAATGAAAGTTTCTCAAGGGCAGATACTATTGTTTTTCATCTTTATATGACCCTATGCCCAGGACATTGCCTTATACCCAGTGAGTGCTTAATAAATATCTGATAAATTGAATTTAATATGTTTGCAGGGGACAAAATGTTTAGACTTTGATGTCTATAAATACATGTGTCAAAAAAGCCAGTCAAAATATATGGTGCCTCTTCCTCCCCTCCCCACTAAAGCCGAATACTCAGAAATGACCAAAAAAAATAATGAAAAGTATTCTAATTATAGTTAAGCCATATCAGGACCAGCAGAACAAAAGCTGCTGAGTCAGGATATGATACCCGATCCACATTATGATATTACAGTCCTAGAAAATTAGAGAATGGCTTGCATGCTACTTACAACTTCCACCCCAGCAGGACTAAAGGAGAAATAAAAGAAGGGGGCTAATTGGCTCTTCCTGTTTCCTTTTCCCAGACCATTCTTGAATACAGCCCCAAGGCAGGGGCTATCTCATTGTGTATCTTGACATTTTCTGCTGTGGGAATAGACTCAGGATAATTCATTTTATTTCTAGCCAAGAGGTGGAGGATAATAGTTTGAACCTCATTAAAACTGAATCTGTTTTACAGATAAGATACCTTACTATATACATATACACCTAGAATATGAGTGAGTCGCTAGGTTAAGTTTAAGCATGTTTTTAAAAAAATTTTATATTAGAAGCATGAGTTTAAAAAAAATTGGCTACCTTGGTACTGCAGAAATGAGTATGAATCTGTTCAGACACACTAATGTGTACGTAGTAGTACGTTTATTATAGCAAAAGAGTGACTGTGAAAAAACTTTCACTACTTATTGACTTTCAACACACGCAGAATACACGTGCGAATAATTATATGTACATGAACATTATATACCTATTAGTTTTCTGTATGTATAGATGCATTCTTTTTCTTGCTTTCTTCTTTCTTGCATGTTTCTTATCAAATTGCTGGTGTTTGCAATTAAAAACTTTATTTTCCACTTTTGTCATAGATTACTTATTGAAAGAAAACTTAACAAAATCCAACTATAACTTTCCTGCTCCATTACCAAAGTTCTCAGAAGGGAGGTGATTTATTAAATTTTCCTGCCAGAAGGAAAAATATACATAGTCTCATTTAAACCCCCAGTGTTGGTCGTGTAAAAGGTTGGAGTGGTCTTGATGTGCTGATAGGAAGTCAAACCCAACCTATATGGCTTTGTAGTTCTCTAATCAGCCTGGTAAAGGTGACTCATGAACCTCATCAGCAGGAAACAGTCTGGAGGACAGTAACCTATTCCTTTGTCTCAGCCTCTGGGACTAGACTTCATTACTATTATCATGATAAAGGCAAGTGTTTTCCTGCTTCCTTTTCTTCTACAAGTCCTTTCCAGTTCTTGTCTCTTCTGAATTTCACTGTGAAACTTCAACACCTTGAGCCC
This sequence comes from Notamacropus eugenii, assembly GCF_028372415.1. Lineage (NCBI taxonomy): Eukaryota > Metazoa > Chordata > Mammalia > Diprotodontia > Macropodidae > Notamacropus > Notamacropus eugenii. The sequence goes on from NC_092873.1 coordinate 261,012,477, forward strand.
TCTCCAAGATAATACTTACAGGAGCTCCAATAAATTTTTATGTGAAAGAGAAGGAAAGAACAGAAGGGAAAGAGGTGAAGATGAGTCAGTAGATGTTACAAAGACCAGAGGTCTCTCCTGGTCTTCTGATTCCTCACTACTCGTTCCTTCCTTTTCATTCTTTTCTTCCATTCAGCAAATCTAGAAAAAAATTGACTTGGGAAACACAATAAATTATGTCATAAAACCTTCATAACATGATGAGTTTTGGTCATTTTATGAGTCAAATATTTTCCCTCGACATTTTAAAATGAGAGGCAACACAGCAGCAGCCCTGGAGTCAGGACCCGAGTTCAAGTAGTGTCTCAGACACTTACTAGCTGTCTCCTCTGGGCAAATCATTTAACCCCAACTGCCTCCAAAAATAAAATAAAAATGAGAAGCAATCTGGCAACATGGCTAGAAGGTCTGCTCCAGATGCTAATACCAGGCTTGACTCCCTCTCCTCAGAAGAATACTGTCAGTGTGACCCTGGGAAAATCACTAAACCTTTTATTTTCCCAGGTACTCTAAAACTAAGTTGCAGGGGGAAAAAATGATTGCTATGCAGTGTTAGAAGGGGTTTCTTCACTGGAAAGATCCCTATACTAATAAAATAATAGGTCAGGACCAAAAAAAAAAATCTTAAAACAGTATTTTTCTGTTTTGTTGTGTTGGTGGCCCTACACAAATGACTGGTTTCTACAATTTAAGGATCAGATTCCAGAAGAGACTAAATGTGTTTCGTGGACCAGACATGAAATGCCAAGTTTTCTACTCATCGTTATATCCTTAATTTTTAAAAAAATATTTTTACAAAGGAATACTGATCTCAAAGATACTGCGAGTGCAAAAGTATTTGGAAACATGCCTGTCTTTAGTTCACCCATAGGCTACTGGGTTTGAAGATGCTTAGAGATGTTCTTTTGTACAAATGAGAAGAGCTAAGATTGGTTTCATCTTTTGCAATTTGCCAACTCTCTGGGCAAAGTCTATAACAAGAAACTGAAATTTGTGCTTACAGAAACACTTAGTTTTGACCTTTAGATAAGATCCAGTCCTGTCACAAGGACCACCTAAATTTTGGCAAAGCTGCTTTTTTTAAAAAAATTGAATTGCCACAGGTAGTACATGGAAATTTAACGTGACAGATTTCCATTGTATTGATATTTAATCTTTAGGCAGTCTCTACATATATTACCAAGCAATATTTCTTTTCACTCTCCATGGTAATATTGATTCTAATATTGCACAGCTAAAAATACTGTAATGAGAAATAGCAATTCATTTTGCTAATTTTAACAGTATCTATAGTACCTGTTTTATTTTTTCAGAAAAAGGAAGGTAGTAGGGCCTAAGTTTAAAAAAATTTCTATTCTTGCACATTAATTAAAATAGTACCAGTTCTATATTTATACTAACTCAATAGAAGTCCTTCCAAGTCTAACAATTTATGATTATAGTAAACATAACGGCAAGAAAGAGACTCTCTATATAATATTCACATGACCAATAAGGAAAATATAATAATAGATGCATACAAAATATATTTTAAAGGAGGCTAAAAATTAGTGAATAATTATACATGTAAATATGTAATTTGCATCTACAGATTTGCATATTTAGAGCCACTTGACAGCATTAACAAATTAGGCCTTTCAAATCCCACTTCTGACATTTACTATCTATGTGATCTTGTGCCGGTCATCTACCCTTTCTGTGCTTCACTTTTCTCATTCATAAATTGAGGAGATTAGACTGGATGACTTTTATAGGCCCTTTCATGTCAGTATCTACAATTCTATGGTACTTTGATGATAAACAACCTAGTATGGTTTTACTTTTAAAATTATCAAATTACTAAATTATTAATTATCAAAAATTTATCAAAAATAATTTTAGACAATTCTATCAGTCAGAGAAAAATTATGAATACAATTTATCCTTAGATTTTAGCAAAACAATGTGACAAAATATATCATGTGATCCTTGAGTAAATGAAGAAGAGATGTGGTCTGGACAATTAGATTAGTTCTTGCTAATGCCTAAACTAAATAGTTCTAGGTCATCTTGGAAGGAGGTCTCCAATGAAGCATCCTAGGAATCAGTACTTAGTCTCATGTGGTTTAACTTTTCTCTCAGTGACGCGGATGAAGGCAAAGATAACAATGTTTATTAAATTGCAGATGACATAAGCCTAGAAGAAATCATTAATACATTAGGTTAAAGATTCAGAATCACAAATTTTCTTGACAGGGTAAATAATAGGGCTGATTCTAATAAGATGAAAATTTAATAGGGACAAATATGAAGTCTTGGGCTCAAAAAATCAACTTTACAAATACAAAACAGTCTGGTCACTTGAAAAAGTGCTTTTAGTATACTACAAGTTTAATATGAATCAGTGTGACACAGTAACCAAAATACTTAAATAAACTTTGACTGCTCTGAGAGAGAGAGGCACAGATTTAAGGAAGGGGAAAATGTTAATCCTGCTTTATTCTGCCCAAATAAGACTATGTCTGGAGTATAATGTTCCATTCTGGGACCCACATTTTCTAAAGGAGATTGATAAGATGAGAAGCATCCAGGGGCAGGTGATACTGAAGGACCTTAACTGGTTAAAGGCATTTGAGCTGTTTAGTCTGGAGATGGGAAGATTTAAAACATATAGGTAGGAAGCTGTAAGAAATGATGAGCTCCAAGATCTTAGAAAAAAGCATGAATAGACTTGCACAAAATAATGACGAGTGAAATGAACAGACACAAGAAAATGGTATATACAGTAACAGCAATATTGTTTTAGGAACTACTTTGAGCAAATAAGTTATTTTCACTATTATAAGCACCCAAGTTAACTACAAAAGACCAAGGAAGGAAGACGATATCGGCATACAGAGAAAGAACTGATAAATATAATGTATTGAATTTATAGAATGTTATGTACAGAATGGTTATATACATACACACATATATACATACATACATACATACATACACATACACACATATTGGTATCTAATGGTACCCTTCTCTAGGGTGGGGAGGAGGCAGGGAAGAAAAACAAGGGAAAAAATTTATATACTTAAAAGGAATACCAAGTTGTACATAATAGATTTGCAATTTCATGGACAATCATCTTTTTTTTCTATTCTAAGTTGTGGAAATATTTGTTTTATTTCTTAATTTCAAAACAAAATACATATTTTTTCAAAGAAGGAACATTAGAGGCCATTGAGTTTAACCCCTTAATTTTACACATAAGAAAACCAAGACCCAGAGAGATGAAGCGACTTACACAAAGTTGCTCAGTTAGGGTAGAATTCGAACTCTAGTCTTTTCATTTCAGAGCTAGCCTAGCACTCCTATTGCACCACTCTTTAAATGATGAGAGCTATCTTTAAATATTTGAAAAGCTGCTGAGGGAAAGGAAGGATTAAACTTGCTTGTCCGGACCCCAGTAGGCAGAATGAGGAATAATGTGGTGAAAGTAACAAATGAGTAAATTTAGATCTAGTCTAAGAAAAAACAATAACAATTACAGCTGTTCTATTATAGTGGAATGACTGAGCTCCCTTTCCCTGGATGTCTTCAAGCAAAAACTGACTGACCCACTCATTGGATATGTTTTAATGAGGTGTGAATTTCTGCCATCTATCTACCTGTGTAACTTTGGACAGATTACCTTGGTTTCTTCATCTATACACCGAGGGAGTCAGATGACACAACTTCTAAAGTCTCCTAGTCCTCAACCTTTGATTCTATGGTCTATGTCAGAGCATGGACAAGGGTTGTATAAGATAAGGAAACATGGATGAGTTGTGACTTGTGCTAATGGAGGGAATAATTCATATCTATAAGGTCACAGATTCATTGAAATATTGAAGGAACAAATAGAAAACATTGACAACAAATAGAGAATACGTATATGTATCCTATATATTATTTTAACTTCATTGGGCTATCTCTTTATTTGGTATTCTTATGTCTCATTTAACACCATAATTATAATTAAACATAGATTTCTTCAAAATCCAAGTAATATTTGCTGGTGTAGCCCACCTTTTTGAGTTCCTTGTAAAGGGGGTGACCAGAGAAGAGGAGAGAGAAAAGGTGTGAACCACCTGTTGCTGCTACTGCTGCTGCTACTACTACTACTACTACTACTACTACTACTACTACTACTACTACTACTATTAAGCTTGCAGTCTAATGGGGGAGAAAACATATAAAAGAAGCTAAAAAAGATAGAGACAAACTTTTTTGTCATCACTCTGATCTCCAAAGGGTTTCACTTTGTTAGACCTTGCCCTTGAAGAAGACTTGAGTGTAGAAGAAGTCAAGAAGGTATTGAGATGTGGATAAACAAGAATGCAGCACCAAAGACTGTGTCCTTGAAGAAGAAAAGAGTTTGGTGTCAGAACAGCATCCCAACTGGAGACTTTATGCTGAATTTTCTTAGAATTGTGTTGAATTTTGATTAAGCCGAGCATCTTCTGGCATTGAAAAAATCTTGCCCCTAAGGGCTCCTTTCTCCCTCTGATTAGAGGTGATGAATGGTGGACATTAAAGAGCTCCAAGGTCCTCCGTGGTTTAAAGAGGGTGACCAGGGAATTCACCTTATCATTTCCCACCCAGCTGCACTCCTGCACATTCTAATCTCCAGAAACTCATCATTCTATAACATGAAATCAGCTCTGAAACTCATACTTCCTCATCATCCCTTGACCCTGGGCCCCCCAACCTTGGTTGGGGAAGGTAGGAGGTAGATATTAGAGAGCTTGTCCCAAATCCTCCACCATGTAAGGAACAGATGTAGGGCATTTACCTTATCATTTCGAATCAGCCACTCTACTAGACTTTATGATCTGGTATAAAATGAAATCAACTCTGAAATTCATTCCTCCTTAGATCCTTTTCCACCTGACTGCAGATATCTTTTCTCTTCATCCTTTTAAGCTTCTTTTATGTGTTTTCCTTCCCCTTAGATTGTAAGCTTACTAGTAGTAGTAATAGTAGTAGCAGCAGCAGCAGCAGCAGCAACAGTAGTAGCAGTAGTAGTAGCAAAAGAAGTAGTAGTGGTAGTAGCAGCAGCAGCAGCTAATATTTATTATATGCCTACTATATGTCAGGTACTGTCCTAAGCACTTTACAAATATTATCTCATTTGATCCTCACAACCCCCTTGGGAGATAGGTATTATTATTCTTCTCCATTTTACAGATGAAGAAACTGAGATAAACAGACATTAAATGACTTGCCTATAATTAGGTATCTAAGGTCTTCTTGACTCCAGGCCCAGGGCTCTATCCACTGTACCCAGTAGCTGCCCATTCCTTGAGGGCTGGTACTCTCTTATTCTTTTCTTTGTATCCCCAGCACTTAGCACAGTTCCTGGAATAGAATAGACTCTTAATAAATGTATATTGACTCTAACTTGGATTATTATTTATGCCTTTCAGTGACAGAGGCAAGCACTGAGAAATTAGGGGAAAGAAAAGATATAGGAACTGGTCTATTTGTAATAATGCCTTACATGGACTAAGCCCACAACCCCTAGCTTTCCTGAGAGGTGGAGACTCTCTTACCACTAAGTTCTCCTACTAATTAATTACTTACTTTGCCCATTCTCTAAATGAGAACTAGATGGAAAGGAATCAAACCTAACTTTCCCCTTCCCTTCTTCCTTTTGGTAGTAGACTATAGTCACTTTAAAAAGTATTTGTATGAACTGTATTTTTCAGTATATATATATATATATATATATATATATATATATATATATGTCAATGCACTGAAATCTGGATGGTTACTTAATTGTCCTAGTTCTGCTTACTTGGATGCTAGAAATAAGATTGGGAACTGAAGAAGTACAAAATCCCAAAAGAAAAACATTTAAACTCTTGGGATTTTTTAAACCCAAAGTTGTATTTTATCAGTGCAAAGTGGCTGGCATTCAAATTGCATATTTAATTGAGAATACATAAATAACTGAGTCAATTGACCAACAAGATGGAGAGTTACCCATTTTTTTCTCATCCTCACAGCCTCCCAAACCTCACCAAAATAGGAATTAGCTCACGAGATAAAGCAATTTGAGCTGTCTCCATGATCTAGGATGCCAAGAACTGACATGCAGTAAAAACCTGAGGATTAATAACAGAGAAGAATTTATAACCCCTAACTGCTCATTCAACACCCTTTCCCCCAACTGCCCACCATACTCCCAACAGTGATACCAAAGCCAACCCACACAGTTGCAAGAGAACTTTACCCTATGCCCCAGCCTCCCTGCCCCACTCCCAGTGCTTCAAGATGCAAACAACAGAAATTTGCTCAAGCTGGTATCACTTTGTTCCAGAGAATGGAGGAATAAGAGGAATATGGGGAATAAATATGTAGCTCTTCACCATGTTTGAGGGTAAGGGTCCAGGATTCAGTTTGAGTCAGTTTTGTCCCCCTAGAAGTCACATGGGGCAGAGGCTAAGGTTGGTAAGTAATTAATTGCTAAGACTGGGAAGAGGCTGACATACTTTGAAATCTAGCCTCAAGAGAAGCCACCACCCAAGAGGAGTGAGTCAGAAAGTGAGAAATAGGGAAGAAAGGGTAAAATGACTGAAATACCAAAGATCTCACAGAAAGAAAACTCAATTTAAGATTTGAGCATATACAGAAAAACCAGCTAGAAATATGTTAATAGCAAAAGGGAATATGGTCTCCAGATCAGGTAAAAGAATTCATGAATTCAAAGAATTCCTTCACAAGAAAAAGAAAAATGAATCAATACCTGATGAGGCAGAGAGGACTCTGTAGATTTCCAAAAGATCAGGGAGTTGCAGCCTGATATTCTTATATACTTTAAAAGAGAAATAAGAACTATAAAAGCAGAATTTATGATGTGTACAACAAAAATAAGTGACAGAACAGGGGAAAAATTGAATGGCAAATTTTTATGAAAGACAATAAATAATTGGGAATGCAAATAGAAGAAAATGAAGGACAATCTAGAAGTAGAGAATCAGAAAAAAAATAACATTGAAGAAAGTATGATCTGCATACAGGTAAAACATGTCAATTTCAGAGACAGAAGATACAGAGAAGACTTAAGTGTAAGGCTTCCAGAACCTGAACATTTTGCAAACCAAATGCAAGAAATAATAAAAGGAAACTGCCACAACTTCTGTATACACACATACCAAAAAAAAAAAAAAAAAAAAACCAAGGTGCCAATTGAAGGAGTGCCCAGATCACCTCCAGAGGTAAAGGCATGATAGAGAGAACCAATATCTTCAACTCGATAAGAAGACTCAGCTCGAAGAGCATGGATAACATACAAGCAATTTTGTGGCTTTGTGACTGACAACTTAGCCTGCCTAAATTGCTAGTAAGACCAGCTCTGTGTGTGTGTGTGTGTGTGTGTGTGTGTATACACAAAAGACTCACTGCCACTGAAATTTATCATGTAATTTTTTTCCTTTTTTTCTTCCCTCCCTCCCTCCTTTCCCAGAGGTGGCTATCATTAGATACAAATATATATGTGTATATGTGTACTATATATACATATATAGATATAGATATAGATATTTAATCATTCTTTTCTTATTGTGTGCCTGTTGCCTGAGTATCACAAGGAGCTCTAAGTACCCTCTCAGATACTTGGCTGGTGAAACACCTTGAGGGTTGGCACTGCCTTTTTTCTCTTTTTATATACCTAGCACTTAACACGGTGCCTGTCATATACTAAGTATTTAATAAATGGCTTATTGATTGACTGAGCTGATATTGTTTATAATCAACCATTATCTTTCACAAGATTTTCCAGATTATATTCTAATTTCATGTAGTCTTTTGGAAAATAAGTCAAACATTTTCTAAGGCACCTTCAGGCTCTTTTATTCTCCTAGCAATTATGCTTCCAAGTTAATACTGACGTTCTTTCTATTGTCTATTTTTCATTTTTTATCTTCAATAGTTTATTTATAGAATTCAGAGTCAAACCTTAATTATACAGTATTGTCTTCTTTCTTTTTTTATTATACATTCTAATCTTGGCTGTGATGAATTGATAATTTGATTATGAAGAGAAAGATGATTCAAAGATACCTCCCACGACCATAACAAATCTATTCTTGTCTGTTAAAATGTAGTCAGTTTCATTCTTTGTGATTATTTTGGAGCTTACCATCCCCAATGCCCATAAATTCATTTTGTTGAACGAAGAGCTCATGGTATAAAAGTACGAACCTTATGTAAAATCGACAATTCTTTGACCTCTCCTTTCTTTCTCTTGAACCATACTTTTCCATATATTTCTCATCATACTTAAATTTTCTCATCATTGCATTAAAATGACCAAAAAACAGAATATATTTTGATTAGCTCTGGAGGGTCTCATCAAGTAATTTATAGAATTTCACTACCACTTTTTCCTTAGCAACTAATCTTGCTACATGAACTACAATTATTTCAATGGTAGTCCTTTTGCAAGTAGTTATCATTAGTTCTGCAATATATAATGACCACATGCTCCATGAAATATTATTTCTTGTGACTTTTGAGCATTGATTGAAAAAAACCACGTCAATTCCTTTCTTTGCCAACTGCTGTTTAATTTAGCTGTAAATTGGCTTCTTCTGGTTTTGGTTAGAGAAGAATGTCAAAACAGATGCGATTCATCTCCTCCAGAAATGTTTCTACTCATTGGTCATTGGTGTAGTCATTGGTCATTAACTTTAGAGTACCAAGATCAGATGAAAGGTCATTGGCGGTCTAAAAATTGTATAATTTTGAGCATCCTTGGTCCTCTGTCTCACCATTGTCATTGCCACTACAAAAACCAAGGAGTGACTAAACAGTACCAAAAACTGCCTACATTTTTCCCCCTGTTTCAAGGGTAGCCACGGCCAAAAAGTGCTTCATCACCAGGTGGCCAGCCTACTGATGATGTACCTCTCTGTTATTAACCATACTATTCCTTGGGAAAACAGAGTTATTCTGTTTGTCGGGCTATCTTTTCCAGCAAGATATAACCTGCCTGTTTATACTCAAGGGGCATATCTCTCCAGAGACCTCCTCACCACAATGAGGCATCAAAGTAGGACTTTGGTGCAAAAGAGAAAAGTGACTTGGTCCGAAAAAAATAACACTCAAACTTTTCAAATGACCAAGTCTTTTCTATCCTTCTAGATCATTGTGATATCATTTTGTAAGCAATGAATAGAAATAAAATTATTCATTAAGCATATTTTTAAGCTGCAATGTATAAAAATATAATTTCAGAATATAAAGAAATTGGTTTTAAATGAGAGACTTACAATAAAAACAATGCTAAAATTAAAAGAAGTGTACAGACAAATGATCATTGAGAACTAAGATTAAATGATATTATATCAGAAGCAATGTGGAAAATATAATAACAAATTAGAGACAAGAAAGATTAGATTTTTTTAGAGCATCATTCAAACTTAGGAAAGGCAATAGAGTATAGTGGGTAGAAATCTGATCTCAGGGTCAGGAAGATCTGGGTCCAAACCTCATTTCTTACATATACTATGTAACCCAGACAACTCATTTAATTTCTTAGTGGTCTAGATAATACTCTAAGATTCTAAGTTCCTAAAAAGTTCCCAGCCTACATTGGTAAAGGGAATTTCTCACCCAAAAGTTTTTTGTCTTATTGAAATCACTGGTGTGGTCCCTATCCTTATTCTTCTAGAATTTGAATACTTAGATTAACTCCCAAAAGAGAAAAATTACAAATGTAGTATACAATAGAAAAATATGCTAGAAATAGATGGAATAGAGCTAAAGAATAGATGATTAGAGAATGTTAAAGATAAATTTTCATTGCCAAGTCACTGGAAGAAAGAATAGAGAGCATCCTAGGAAAATATGAGATGATAAAAATCATTGGGAATTTTGAAAATGGTCCACTTGGATAAATCTAGAAATGGTGATAGCAGCAATGATGATAATAATAGTGGTGATAATGTGAGAGTAAATGGAAGGTAAATTATACTGTAGATGATGATGATAATAATACTTCTTGAAGGAGAGATTAAGGAGGCCTCCTTCACAGATCTGACCAGTGAGAAAGATTAAAGCTTCTTTTCTAAAAGTCCTACGTCAAGATCTAATCTTGACATGGTGATGAGCATTGGGTTCCCAAACACTTGAAGACAACTATCACATATTCACAAAGTTTTTTTTCCTTTTCGAGGATAAATTCCTCTAGCTGGCAGGGGTGTTTTCATCATTCCTCCAAAGTCAATAGTAAACATTGCATCATCTCATTATTGCACAGGAGACATTGACATCTTGCTGTGTAGTGCTCACAGTGAAGAAGAACACATAATCATGAGAACACTTGCAGCATATGTACCAAGTTTTCAAAGATTTAAGAAGTAGAAAAATCATGACAAGATTGTCCATACTCAGATAGCACATATCTCAGTACCTGATTAACTCAATGAAAGATGGCCACAATGAAGACAGAGAAAAAAAATAATGGAAAATATGGTTCAAGATTTTTTTTAAAAATTAATTGGGATGTATTATTTCAGTCCAAAACTTTATTGACTATACAGAAGCCTTTTGCCCTCACAGCATAATATATCTTCTTTAAGTAAAAAGAGAAGAATTGTTCAGCATTTTAGAAAATTGACTATATCTCAACATATAATAACACATAATAATATAATAACATATAATAATAACAAATGTTTTAATATATTCATAGTGGTTGATATCAAGATATGTATTTATATGTTTACTATAGACTTATGTCTCTCTGTATATAAATATGTATATATGTACACATATATACATGTATATGATTCAAGAATTAGAGCTAAAAACTACATTAGAAATTATCTTTCCTTATTTTATAGATGAGGGAATTATAGACAAAAACATCTAAGTGGTACAGTGGATAGAGTGTAGTATTTGTAGTTAGGAAGACCTGAGTTTGAATCCTGTCTAGGTTAATTGCCTCTGTCTCAGTTTCCTCATCTGTAAATATAAAATGTGGAAAATAATAGCACCTACTTCCCAGAATTATGTGAGGACCAAATGAGTCAATATATGGGAAGTTCTTTGCAAACCTTTAAGTATTGAATAAATGTTATTGTTATTTTCATTTTCTCAGGTCAAGTGATTAATAAGTAAGAGAGTGAGGATTAAGACCTCTTATTTCAAATATAGGATCTTGCCACTACATCACTGCCTCATATAATACTCCACTGCAGAATAAAATATCTTTGTGCAGTTGGAATATTCACTTCTAAGAGCAAAAATGAAGGCATAAAATACATTTGGGTAAGGATGAGTATATGTAATTACATATATAGTTTTAGCAAATCTAACACCAATCTATTTTTTTTTAAATGTTCACTCTGAAAGAAATGGGCAATGGGTAAAATTGAAGACATTGTGACTGCCATGCCATATCATAGAGAAATTTAACCAAGAAAAAACATGCACCACAAGGAAGATTAAAGAAGGATGTCCATTACTTTAATGATAATTTTATTCTTCTGAAGGTAGAGGACCCAACCTGGAAAATTCTATCCAATTGTCATCAACAGAAAAGAAGAAATGGCTGTCAAGATGGGGATGATGGGAATCGAGAAAGAAGGGACCACTTTATCTTAGAGTTTGTGATAAGAGGAGAAAGAAACTGGAAATGGTTTGCTATGCACTCCAGATTTTGAGAGAACAAATTTCAGAGCTTTTAGAGGAAGAAGGGTCATGGATCAAAATCTTACAGGGAAAATTAACCCAAGATGAAAATATCTCAAGAATAAAATTCTAAAGACAAAGAGAAACTACTTTTAATGAGAAAAAAAGAAATTTTATAAAAAGAGCAGATGGATTCCAAAGGGTATTCACCAGGAAATTTAGATTAAAACAAAAAACACATATAGAAGATTGAAGAAATAATGGCATGGCCCTATAAGAATAGTTATAAGTAGCAATTAAGCCCAGGCTAGTGAGGAAAGCTTAATACCATAAAAACAAACTTAATAACTGTACTGGGTGGCGTTAGGGGTGTAGAGAGCATGATAGAAGGGATAAGACAATCACTTGAGGTGAACAGGGCAGTGATTAACTAATGATAGAGAAAGAGCAAAGCTACTCAATTCTTACCATGCCTATGATTTCTTACCAAGGAGACTAACTGTTGGAATAGAAATGATAGGACAAAGAGAATTACTAGGAGTAGATATTCAAGATAAGTAAGGATTTATTAAGAAATCACCTAGCTACTCTTGATGAGTTCAAATCACCTAACTGTGATGAACTTGGATACTGAGAGAACTGGCATAATATTATCAATGACATTTGAATACTGATGCTGATATCATGGAGAATGAGAGATGGACAACAGAAATGAAAAAGAAAAAAATTGCTGCCTCAGTGTTCAAAAAAAAGAAAGAGAATGAAATCTGCAAACTACCCTGGGACATTTCTTTTCTTCCTCATTTCAGCACTTAGTTTCCTTAAAACCCTGCTTAACACAACCTTCCACACAATGACTTTCCTGATTCCTCCACTGCTGTTCCCCAGCTGCTCAATGTCTTTCCTTCAAAAATACCTTATTTATTTGGTGTACAATTTCTATTTACTTATACAAATATATGTGTTGCCTCCCCTAATTGAATTTAAGTTTCATGAAGGCAAAGACTGCTTAATTTGTGTCCCTTACAACTGATATACAGCAAGCACTTAATAAATGCTTATTGATTGACTGACTGGTAGAATAGGGAAATGCAGCAGACAGAGTTTTCATAAATATTGCATTCTGGCAAATCATTTGATAAGTAAACTAATATCTTGAAAGACACTGATAAAATGGAAAGCGTCCAGAGGACATTGGCCAGAGTGTTGGAAGGGAGATTGGCCAGAGTGCTGAAAGGTCTTAAGATACCATATAAGGAACTAGTGATATTTATACTGATGAAGAAAAGACAAGAGCAATACTTTACCTACATGTAAGCGTATGAAAAGCTGTCATGTGGATTAGAGATTAGATTTATTTTGCTTGGACTTAGAAGGCAAGACAAGGAATGATGTGTGGAAGCTGCAGAAAGGTTAAGGAGACTTGATGTTAAGAAAAATATTCCTAATAATGAGATCTCTCCAAAAGGGAATGGACTGAAGAAGTAAGGGTTTCCCTTCACTGTGAATCTCCAGGGAAACCATGGGGGGCCATCTCTTGAATTTCTCATAGAGGGGATTCTGGTTCAGGTATAGGTTGGACTAGATAGCCTCCAAAGTTCCTCCCAATTCTGAGCTTTAATGATTCTGTGAAAACACTGAAAAATGTCTGAGAAGAAAAGGGGCCTATAGAGAACATGGTGTAAGAACCAACTAAACCAGATCATCTAGAAAATAAATGGAGATGAAGCGAGAAGAAGTGAGATCTATGTCGTCATTTCAATAGTGATCTATCCTAAAATGCAATGAAAATAGAACCACTGCTTTCAGACTCTATATTTGTACCTGATGTCTGGCATGAGGAAGGAACAATAAACCTTAAGATAAAATTAAGAAGAGAAGCTGGACCTCACCACATAGACAAAGAAGAAATCTGTGTGGGAGGTGGTACAGTTTGAAAGATATTCATGGAATGTGTCAAGAAAAAAATCACACAAGAAGAGAAAAGATTATAAATGATGCTTTTAACAACAACAAAGCAACCAAGGAGACAACCGAAGTTATTGACTTGTATGCTTACTTTCTTGTCTTTTTATATTCTTGAGTATGACCATCTTCTACTGGAAGCTTTTCCTGATTCTGCTAGAGGCTAGTAAAAAACATTCCCTACTTTTGGACATTTCATAGTTGTGTTCCCATGGGCAAGTCCCATAAGCAATCTGGCCTTCAGTTTCCTTATATGTAAAAAGAGGAGTTTGGACTAAGGTCCTTGGCTCTAAGTTTTTCCCAGCTCTAAATTTATCATTATCTGATTTCTGGTGGATTTTAAACTCAGATGTTTCTAACTCCAGATCTACCACTCTATCTACTATGCCCTGTGACTTCTGACTTTTTCATTTTATAGTTGAGGAAACTGAGGCCAGATTAGTTAAGTGATTTGACTTACGTCACATAGGAAGTAAGTTGCAGACCTGGGACTTGAACTCATCGAGTCCTCTGGTCCCAAAGCCAGGATTTTGTCCATCATGCTATTCTGTCTCAGTAGCATAGTGCCATCTTCAAATCAGAACATTCGGAGAACCTTGCTTCAGTTGGGAATCTTTTTGTTTGGACTTTTGAGATCTTTCATAACACTGATGAAAACACCTCAGGTAGATATTTACTTTCTTATTTTAACACATTGCTTTATATTAATACTCAGAGAATCGTACAACAGTGTAATCTGGGGAAAAGAAAATACAAAGGCAGTGGATGCTTGAACAGCAAAATGGTGCTACTAATAATACATATCACAAAATTTCAGAGAAAAGCAATGTAGATAAGAATGATTGGGAATGGCCCTTTGGGGGGGATATAGAAGTAAAATGAGTCTTGAAGAAAGCATAGACTTTAGATAGCTAGGAGGGAAGGGAAGGTTATTTAGAGGAGTAGAGAGAAAGACCCAAGTAAGTCAAGACCAAGGATTGGGAATGATGGTACCTCCAGAAGTCATTCAAAGTCCAGCTTCCTAGAACAGAAAATTTGTATTGCAGAATAGTGAAAATTATGGCTGGACAGCCAAGGAGAGGTCAGAATGTGAAAGGTCTCAAAAACTTGGTCACACAGCTTTGCATTTTATTGTGGAGATAAAAGAGAATTATGTGAGATTTCTGAGCAGGGAAAGTGACATGATGAAATTGTCGTTTTAAGGAACATAAGATGGTATTGATAGATAAAATATTCTTGAAGAGGGAAAGGTTGAAAGCCAGAGGACTGAGATGACACACTTAACAATTCAGTCCATTGTCTTGGGTGGACTTTGGCAATATAAAGTATCAAACACTGAGGTCCTTTCTTGAGCTGAACTGCCAAGCTTTCTAACTCTGCTGAAGAAGGTGCATCTCTGATGAGCTGGCCACATAGCCCAAACATCAAACTTATGTTTGCCTAAAAGACTGTTTTAGGGAGAACTCACACAAGGCAAGCACTCACATGGAGGTCGGAAGAAGCAATGCAAAAACATTCTTCTCAAGGTCTCTCTGAAGATCTTTGGAATCAGTTATGAGATCTGGGAGACATTAGCATAGGACCACCCAGCAGGGTGGGCCTACATCAAAGAAGGAACTCTGCTCTATTAGCAAAGCAGAACTGCAGTAGCTCAAAACAAGGCAAGATGCACAAATCTGGAAACATCTCCACTCTAAATGTTCATTGGACTATTTGTTCGCAAGCTATGGTAGAGCCTTCCAAGCTCCTATTGGTCTGATCAAGCACAGTTGGACACCCTGTACCTTGACCCCAACATAGTGATGTCATTTTTATCTTCTTTGAGAAGAAAAGACAACAGCTAATCAACCAAGCATTTGCTAGATGTCAGGAACTATGCTAAGTACTAGGAGCCTACTATGTGCAAAGCTTTTCATAAGATGGAGGACATATTGGTTTGCATCACTGAACATATAACAAGAAAGTTGGAATCAGGAGAGAATAAATCAGCCATCCTATCACAAGGCTATGGATTACTGTATATGTCCTTGTGCCTCACTTTATGGATGATATTTCTGGGCTAAGATAGACTTAGCATCTTGTTCAACGACTATCTTTCGAATAAGGAAATATAGTCCTAGACTTTTTTTAAACTTTCACAAGAATATAAAATTAGCTAGTGAAATATCATCAGCCTTTTCTAAAAAATATAGCAAAAAGATCAAGAGATTCAAAGTTTTTAAGCTGGTTTTACTTAGTATTGTTATTATACAAAAGCATTTAAAGGAATGCAACTCAAATGTCGCTATACCTCAAGGTATAAAATTTGGTCAATTTTCTATTGGTCAGAAAACACAATTTTAAAAATGACCATCAGTTTATTTTAAAATCTAATATTAAAAACAAAATATTCAGCAGACTTTCACAAAACAACAACTATTTTTGATTTGATGATATTCAATTGAAGGTTAAGGCCATGGCTAAATTCAAAGGGATTTAGTTTAGAAATGACAGAACTCTGGGAAACACCATTCTTAAAACGGAAATCATCTTCCATTAATGATGTTTCTATGACCAAATATGTATATAATCTAAATGAAAAGAACATGCCATAGGCTTATCTTCAAATTTCCTGTCATTCAGCAGGACATTTACTTGGATTTCCAGAAGACCAAAACACTTAAAGACCAAACTGGAGCAATCAGTGGTCTCCCCTCCCCCTTCCATGGGACCCCATGGTCATTTTTTTAAAAAATTAACACAAAGAAATTAAGTTGACATATGGAAGTAAAACATCCATGGAAATAAAATTGATCTCTACATTTAAGGGGTACGAGTGTCGCTGTGATACATGGAACATATAACAGTTTTAATTTATCTACATCCTTCTAAGCCCAACAACATGTGAAACAAATCCACGGAGAATGCACCGAGGGGGTCACTTCCTCTGTGATTACTCACAACTAAAATTCCAACCTTAAACTTGAATCAAGATCATACTTTTGCTCTCTGTTGAAATACAATCAAATCTTTCTTTCAAAGGTCCTTGATTGAAATTTCAGCTTTCCAATGTGTTTATAATCTCATGTTTCATTCTAAAAATGAAGAAAATGCTTTAAAAATGCACACACTTTTGCAAATAATGCCCAGTCTTTAACTACACTGAGGAAGGATTCTCCACCTTGTAAAGAAAGCAGTCAGTTTCTCTCAATGTACCTGAGACATCTAATTAAAAAAAGAAAAAAGAAAAAAGGAAGTGGTCAAAGTCATGCTTTTTTGTAAACTTCAAAGGTGATCTCTCCCCTTCCTCCTCTTTACATTTTACTGTCTGGTGTGCTGGCTTGTCTGCAGCTGTTAGCTCAGACTGTGTTTCACGGCGTCAAACCTGCCTCCTCACGGTCCATAAAGTTACAGCAGGGAATCATGATATGCAGGTGTGGAAAGAGAGAAGAGCAGGATGAGCCATTAATGATTTTTCTGGCCCCGCCTGCTGAGCTGCTGAAGAAAGGGCCTGGCTTGGGGAAGCCTTGCTTTCTCCTTGTTTGGAAAGGTGCTTTGGGCCATCGAACTTTTTTTGGCTGCAAAGGTGTTGGGTCTTAGCTTGAATGGGGGCTGGGGAAGGTGAGGAGGGCCTATTTACCGAAATGATTTACCACTATTAAAACATACTTTGAGGCTTTAATGAGAGGGAAAGTTTTCATCACACCACTTTGAAAACTTTTATTTTCCATTTAGCTGCTCATTAGAAATCCTCTGTGGAGCCCAAAGGCCATCAAAGATAAGACTATTTAAGGAGATGAGAAAAGAAAAAAAAAAAACTCCTCTTACTATTCTCTCCCTGAAGTAATTTCTTTCCTTTTCCCTTTCCTTTCTTCTTCTTTTTCTTCCCTCCCCCGCCCCTTTTTTGGTCAGGTAAAGAATTCATTTTATTCACAAAATATAATGAACAGAATTTTTGTGAAGACACAATGCTATTGAACAACCTCTCTGTCTGAAAGTTCAATGAAAACTATTTACCCATATTTGTATATAAAAGCTTGCAATTAATTTCCTAACCTATAAAATATGGTAGTAGACATCTAAAAATCTTCCAGTTTCAAACTTCAAATCAATCATTAGTCCTCGGTTCAAAGATAATTGGTATATTCTCATCATTTTTTATCAATAAACACTTATTTAAGCAATTCACTAAAGAAAAAAATGGCATATGCTCATTTCTGTTCATTTTGATGAATCCATATTGTCTTTAAATACAATTATTCTTCCATTTAAAAATTTTGAATTTCAGTGCCATCTTTCTTAGCTAATATCATATCCAGAACACTTAACATCATGAATATGCATGCTGCTTTCAAGGCCCAAGAAAATCAGCTTATTCTACACTCCAAATGAATGAATAAGAGCTGTATTTTCAATTAAATGCTATTAAATTCCTCTTGATTTTTCCTTTTCTAAAATAATAATTATTGGACTAAAAGTAATACTTCCAATGCCTGTTAAACTCTAAACATGCAATCTAAATTCTGCAAAGAGCTGTTTATGATATTCCTAATAATTTTGTGTTCAAAAGCATGAAACACAGAAGGCAATGGAAATCATATTACCTCCATTAGAACTACTTATTAGTGAGTCTTCCTATCCCATTATTTTGATTCTACATATTGGAAAATTTCAATATGCAGAGTTTTTTCATTAAACAAGTGGGGAAAGTATCTGTTCTTCATAAAGGAGGAGGAGGATTAAAAAGGTAAGGAGATTAATGAAAATTTTAATACTAGAGACCAAATAAAATAGCTTAGAAACATTTATTTAGTACTTATCCTAGTCTGAGTCCTGAGGTCCTAGGCACCAAAGAGGGGAGGAGGAAAGAAGAAAGAGAAAGTAACATTAATTTGAAGTTGAAAGGCCCTTAGAAATATAGTCTAACACCCTTCACTTAATAAGTGAGGAAACTGAGGCCCAGAGAATTTTAGAGATTTGCCCAGATGGCAGAGTCATGATGTAAATATAGGTCCTCTGAGGTTAGCACTCTTTCAAAACCAGCACAATCACTAAAGGAAAAAAAAGGAACAGAAAAATGTTCATCACCCACCATCTGGCTAGAGATGCATAAAATATTCACATAAAGTACACTTAAAACATCTTGCTGTTGTTCAGTCACGTCCAGCTCTCTGTGACCCCACTTGGGATTTTCTTGGCAAAGATACTTCAGTGGTTTTCCATTTCCAGCTCATTTTACAGATGAGGAAACTGAGGCAAACAGGTTAAGTGACTTGCCCAGGATCACACCGCTAGTCAGTATCTGAGGCTGGATCTGAACTCAGGTCTTCCTATCTTGAAACTCAATGCTCTATCCACTATGTCACCTACCTTCCCCTCTACAAAGCAGTAAAAAAGATCTCGTGCTCATGAATCATTTCATAATTCAGTTGAAGATATTTATGTTTAATATTATTATTTTTTATCCAAACCTTTGATTTCTTTGGTAAAGCAAACTTCACAAGGGAAACTCTCTTTACTAACGCAAATTAGCACCTGTTCTGAAATTTAGAGTGCTGGGAAGACATCTAAAGTTATATGTCCTGACCAGGATCCTACATGAAGTCTGAGGTAGGACTTGAACGTAGCTCTTCCTGACTTACAGTAAGGAGATACAAAAGTTGTTATTTTAAAATGAGATGTCCATATTGTGTTTTTTGTCCATTGATATACTGATATCAGATTAAAATCACACAAAACCAATCATTCATGATTGAGAAAAAAGCATTTTCAATTTTTGATAAAAATTAGGCATAGAGGTATCATTGCATAGCTAAAAATTATTTTCATTTAAAATGACAAAGAAGGTAGCAGGCATTTTCAGTTCCCCACAAAAGCAAAAAATCATTGATGATTCGTTTTAATTCCTGCAAGTTATGTATTTCAAGACCAGGAAGGGAGATTGCTGTGCAAACTATGGATCATAAGGAAACTAGTTTTTCACTCATCCTTTTACCTTACACTTGGGCTCTATATTCCATTTAAGGGCATTTAAAATGTATTTCCAAGTCCTTCATTTAGCATTTATTAATTAATAAATGAATATTAATAGACTTAAAGGGAAATTAATGATTAAATATTACAAGAAGAAAAAATTTTTCATCATTTTTGAAGTATCAGACTGTGGAGTTTTGCTTATAGCACTGCATTAGACATATGTATGTATATGTGTGTGCATATATATAGATATACATTTTTATAGGCTTTAAGGTTTGCTAAGTATTTCACATATATTATCTCATTTGATCCTCATAACAACCATGTCGGGTCAGGGCTATTATTATCCCTATTTTAGACAGAAGGAAATTGAAGTTTAGAAGCTTGAAATCACTTAGCCAATCTCATAACTAATGTGTCTGAGGCAGGATTTAAACTCAGGGCTTTCTAACTCCCGGCACAACACTGATCCAGTTCCTTCTAAACAGTAGAAAATTGTTGGGGTAGCGAGGTCATGCAGTGGATAGCTGCTGGGCCTGGAGTCAGGAAGTCTCATTTTCCTGACCCTAACTTTAACCCTGTCTGCCTCAGTTTCCACATCTGTAAAATAAGCTGAAGAAGGAAATGGCAAATTACTCCAGCATCTTTACCAAGAAAACCCCAAATGGGATCACAAAAGAGTCAAACACACCTGAAAAGGATTCCACCACAAAAAAAAGAATTGTTGATTTCCCATAGAATGATACACAAGAGTTTAGGCATGGCAGCAACCAGAAAAACACATTTGAGCTCTCTCACTTAGCATATCATTTGGATCAAAGGTTCACAGTGTGAGAGTGTCTCTAAAGAGCAGAAATGAGTACTATTTTCCTTTCTGCTCAGGCATTAGAACTTTGAGAGACAGCATGGATTGGCGGACAAAGAGATAACCTCAGAATTCCAGGTCAAGATGTCCTAGAATCAAGTCAAGTCTCACCTCAGAGGCCAGGGATCAAGCTCTGCCCTGATTGTCTGTGTAAACTGGGAAGCATCCCTTAACTTCTCATTTCTCCCCAGGCAACTACCTAACACTATAAATTACAAAACAGTTGATAATCTAGACCTGTAAAAGCACTTTCTTCGTTGTAGAAAATCCTATACTACCAATGAGGTTCAATCCAAAATTTAATAAAATAATATATGTAATTATATAACATTTAATAAGTGTGTATTAATATATAATATATACCATACAATGAATGACATACTATATATAATCCTTTAAATATATACCGTATCACAAATGTTAAAATTCACATGTAACGATATATAAATATATGATACAACAAATATGTATTAATATGCAGCATATACTATATAATAAATATTATATGTAATAACACAAATATGTGATGTAATAAATAAACATATGAAAATTAACATATAATAAATATACCTATAATAAATGTTAAAAATCAACATAGAATAGTATAAGTATATAACGTAATAAATACGTGTTAACGTATAACAACACTATGTAATAAATAATATGTATACTATACGCTATATGATAAATGTGAAAATTAATATATATTAGTATATGTAAGTGTGTAATATATAAGAAATATATACTATCATACAATATATATTACATAAATGCTATACTACATATAATGCTACAAACACATTATATAATAAATACATGGAAATGAACTTTTAATCGTATGTATAGGTATAGCATATATAATAAATATGCATTAATATCCAATAATACTATATAATATGTAACCTATTAACATAATACTTATATAAATATAATACACAAATTAATGTATAAATCCATGAACCTAAGTCTATGTGTTTTTTAGCACTGAACAGGGCAAGACAAGCTACTTCCGAGTTCAAATGTTAAATGCTTCTGATGGGGTCTCTTATTCCCATACACACATACTTTATGAAATTACTTCTTTTAAGGTATTTGGGAATTTACATACTTTGAGAAATCAATGTAAAAACGGCTTACTCTGGATTCAGTGCCGAATAGAAGAAGGCAGAAAGCAAGCTGAACATGGGGCACAAAACACATTCAGTGTGGAATTTTTTCCCCTTCCCCTTCAGTAATAATCTCTAACCCTGCTTAAAATTGGCATTTTATGCTTATACCCTTTCTTTACTAGAGCTAAGCAAAAGCAAAGTTTGATCCTTGACCTAAGCAGAGGATATGGTAAGTTCCTAAGCCAATGACTCCATTTGGCTTTACCAATTTGAGGTAATTAATGCCATTTGTACTACAGAAAGCTCTAGCCACATTTCAAAGCCTGTTGGATGCAACAGGGATAAGCACTAGAATTATATTATAGCATACCTACAGAAGCAGTAGGCTCAGAATCAGTGCATTTTAACTATCATTTAAGCAGCTGCACGCAAAATTCCCAGTTCAAGTTGTAAACTTAGTGAGAACAGTGCAAACAATCAAGAAGTATATGTCGTGCTTAGTGTACAATGAAGCCCTTCTTATGCAGATGTAATACTACAGATGTTTCCAAAGTTTTCTTTCTTTCCTGTCTTTGCTTAAAATGTTAAAAAACAAACAAACAAACACATGCCTCCTGCATACTATGCCCTCATGAGTTTACAAGAATTATCTGGAGAAATAGATTTCAAAGTGGGCATGTTATTTTTCCCTCGAACATCATTAAAAAAATTCGCATGTAAAGAGGGACATAATGATAGTCTAGAATGTTCTAAGGCCTTCAGGAGTTGGAGGGAGGAAAAATTATTAGGAAGCATGATTGCAATTTCCCAAACAGATATAAAAACACACGTCTTGAGCACAGACAGAAGAGCAATGAGTTAGGTATTTTGATAGGCAGAAGCTGCCAAGTTTCCTCAGCAGGAGCTTTTTGCCAGTGGAACCTAAGTTACGTGCCATAGAGAAAGGAATGTCTTGTCATTAACAGAGACTTGGAAACTTTGAAATACAGTATTATTTACTGACTGAGCAGTGTCACTATGTTAGCAACCCCAAAAAAGCTTTCCATTACTACCTTTCACAAAAGAACAAAATTGTCTGCTACATCCATGAATTAACTATATTGGCTCATTTTAAAATGTACATGAAATCTAACAGAATATGAGTAATAGTGTATAACAACATTTTAATTGTTGATTTTATTTTTGAAGAATAACAAATAAGTAGATGGATCGAACAAAATAATTTCCAATTCTTCATGTTGATCAATAAATCAACAAGCATTTGTTAAGTGCCTACTATATTCCAGGTATTATGGCTTTGCATGATTTAATATAGAGAGATCTCGAAGGACCCTATTTTCCCCTAATTGATTCCTTACTTTACTCCCCACAAAACTTTTGCAAATCTTCTCTCCTTTTCCCTTCTAAAGCTGCCCACGTATTCCCCTTCTCTAGCTCCCTCTTCACCCTCTCTTTCAAATGAGGATCCTACCTTTTACTATTCTGAGAAAATTGAGGTCACTCATTCATTAGCTCCGTTCTCTCCCCTTTTCTTCATCTTGACCCATTAACATCACCCCCCTGCTCTCTCCTTCCTCCCAGTCTCTAACAATGAGGTGGCCCTTCTCCTCTCCAAGGTCAGGCTCTCTACACATGCCTTTCATCCCATTCCTCCCATCCTCTCCAGCAAATTGAAACCCCCATCATTTCCCCTTTCTCTTATCTTTAATCTCTATCTACTGGTTGCTTCCCTCAGCCTTCAAACTTTCCCATGTCTCCCCTAACCTTAAAAAAAGCTTCTTTAGATATTATCATTCCCTCAAAGGCTATCAGTCCTCAACCTTTTCAACCTGTCTGCTGCATTTGACCTGTTGAGCAGATCTATCTTCTCTGGGTGTTCTGGTTCTCCCACTATCTAGCTGACTGCTCCTCCTCAGTCTCTTTTGCTGGTCCAACATCCAGATCACATGTAATTATGAATCTTCCTTAGGTTCTGTCCTAGACTCCCCTGATCTTCTCTCTTTACACCCTCTCTTGGTGACCTCATTAATTCCAAATGAGTTTAATTATCATCTTTATGCCAATAACTCCCACATCTAGCCCCGGTCTTTCCCCTGGACATTTCAAAATGGATATCCCAGAGACATCTCAAACTTGCCATGTCCGGACAGAGCTCATTATTTTCACCTTGACGTCCAGTTCACCCTTCCTCCAAATTTCCCCTTTTCTGTTGAAGGCACCACCTCTGCTCTCCTGGTGCTATCCTTGATTTCTCTCACCCTCCTTCACCCCACATATCCAATTAGTTGCCATTTCTACCTCCATCTGCCTCACATTTGACTCCTCTTTCCTCAAACAGCTATCACCCCAGCTCTGGTCCCCATGATCTCTCATTTAGATACTGCCTAATTTGTCTCATCTCAAATCTCTCCCTGCTGCACACTGCTGCCAAAGCTATTTCCCTTAAGTGTGAATCTGACAATATCATCCCCCTCTTCTTCAGTCAGCTCCAGTGACTTATCATTGCTTCTAAAATCAAATATAAATGCCTTTTAACTCCTAAGGCCCTTCATAACTTTTGTTTAACCCAAACCTCCCGCCTCATTACTTTTCACTCTTCCACACTCTACAGTCCAGTCAAACTGGGTCTCTTGCCTTCTATTTCTCTAACACTACACTTCATTTTCCGTCTCTGTGTCTTTGCATTGGCTATACCTGCCTCACCTCTGTCTCACTGAATCTCTTTCTTCCTTTCAGACTCAACTCACACACCACTTTCTACATGAAGTCTTTCCTGACCATCTCAATGGCTAATGTCCTCTCTTGAACTACCTTGTATTTAACTAATTTGTATGGTGCCCTTCTCCTTATATGTACCTCCCCCAATCCCTTCTCTCAGCTCTGGACTATCCTAGACTCTATCCTAGATAGCATGGTGGGGGCAGAGAGGGGAGGGAATGAGCATTTATATAACACCATATAAATATGCCAAGATCTTTACAAATCATCAAGAGGGCCCTTTCCTTATCTCTCTGCCCTCTCCCCTCTTAGAGACTGACCAGAAGCCATATGGGCTGCCTGAGTTCTCACATTGCTTAAATGAGATGGAAATAACCAACCCTATTCTTTCCCATGAGATGGAGCACCAACAAGTCTTACCATCTTCCTTGCCACTGTCTTTTAATATTTTGTAGACCTTTTCATCTGTCCTGGAGATCTCCTGCACTATCAACTGACCTACTGATATAACCTAAGGATCCCTGAGACTTGCTGCTGAACCCTAAGGATGTCCCCCCTTTTCCATTCAACATTTGGCCCAATTCTCTTTTATGTGTCATCTCGCCTAATAGAATGAATGTAAGTTCCTTGGGAGCGATGATTGTCTTGCTTTTTTTTTATTTGTATGGAAGGCACTTATCTCATTGTATTGCTTAATGAATGCTTTTTAATTCATTCATTCATTTACTCTCTCCTCTTCCTCCACCTCCATTCCTCTCTCCCTCTTTCTCTCCCTCCCTCTCTCCATATATATGTATGTATAAAAGTGTTTGTATATATTTATGTATGTATAAGGAATGCTTATTCTTTGTTCACATATACAGGAAGGGTTGTGAATGCCACCCTTTGATGGTACCAGGATCTTAACAACTGCAAAAGTAGTCCTAAAATTGTCTTATATTCCTTCCCACTGGGCTTTGTCTGTCTGGCTCTACCACTACTGGATAGTCTACAAGCTTCTAACAGTGAACCAGGACAGCTAACATTGTGATGAGGAAAAGTGAGATGAAACTGAGGCTTAGGGAGGTTAAGTGACTTTCCTATGACCCTATAGCTGGTAAGTGCAATAAATTACCCATTATTATGACAACTCTGATCAATCCCATGGGGAAGAAAAGGTGTATAGCTTTTCTCTTTTCTCTAATGTGCTAATTACAACCATTGGTTGGTATCAAAAGCTATATTTTAAAACTATCTTTGGAACTTGTAAATTAAGTATGATTCTTGCACAAAAATTGTGGCTAGGAGTAACACTATTCTGGTACTTAGCTTCTGTGATCCAAGAATTTCAAAGGCAATGTCAATGCAATCACCTGGAACAAGGAATGGCTAATAAGGGAAAGACAACTCAAAGGATGAAGAAACAATCTTATCCGACAGGGTAAACACAAGAGAATGCTTATTGCACATAGTCTTGGTGCTGAGAACTACTGAGAACATAGGCATATGAGGAAGAGTCAACAGAACTCAATGAGTTCTTTCAAGCAACTAAGTGGATATATATATATATATATATATATATATATATGTATATGTATATATGTGTATAGATACATACAGATATGTATCTATACACATATATACATACATACACAATGTATGAGTTGTAACTGACATGTATAAAGTGTATTGCATGCATTAAGTAATTTGCCCCTCACTACAACCCACTGAGGCAGTTTCTACCAGTATCATTATCTCTATTTTACAGGTGGTGAAACTGAGGTTTAGGGAGATTAAGTGACTTTCCTATGACCCCACAGCTGGTAAGTACTGAGAACTAGAATTAACTCATGACTCCATTGCCCCCTAGTCCAGCCTACTATCAATGATTCTGAGCTTATCTCTATCAAACAGGCAGAAAACTCATTCACCTCAACAGTAGTGTTTTCCTATGTTTTGAACTTGGCTCTGTATCTGATAAGACAAAACAGGAATTCAAGATTCCTCAAAAATTTCCTTACTAGAGCTCTGAAGGGTTAACCCATACTTTTCAGGAACTTTAACCCATGAGCTGCAGGAACCTTAAAGCTTAAGAAGGAGTGAGCCAAAGAAGGAAGAGTAAAGGTGAAATCTTAAAGCCTCTTACATTAGATGAGCAGTAACAGCTCCTGGTTAGCACCTGGGAAGATGCTAGGTTTTCTACCAAGAATCATAAAGGCCAGTTTGACAAACATAACAGAATGAGGAGATTCAGGAATCCATTGAGCACAAGTGCATTTGGCAGAGCAACATCAACTCAAAACCCGAAGTGAAATAAACTGAAGCATTTACAAGCCAAAGCAAATGTTCAAAGGAAGACTTGAGACACAAAGAACAGATGGTGGGATGAGAGAGCGAAAGTGATCCCAGCATCCCTCCAACAACCACAAAATGCAGATTTTGTAAGCGCCATGAAAGCTATTTATGGTCTGGTCTGAGCACCCAGGAACCAGCCCCTTTGGGCTCCAGTAACACAAACTCTCATTCCCTTCCACTGGAAGACACTTTGAGCCATTTGTATTAGACTCTCTAGTTGATGTAAACATTACATCTATCTTACAACTGCTAGTCAGAAATGAATTTGGAATCCTTCTCACTCTAATAAAGTGAAGAAAACAGAAAGCTGTCTGGTACTGGTGAACACCCTCCTGAACTCTAAAGAGGAATGAAAAAAGATGGTGGCTTCATTCTCTTCTCTTGAGGCTCTGAAACAATGTAGCTATCTCAAAGCCCTCAGAGATGCTTTATGCTATGAAAATGCCTAAGAAAGGCAGGGCCGGAGGGGGGCCCTCCAGTTTTGGAACACTAGAGACATGACTAGAGGAAGATCTTAGAAAAATTCATCCTCAACTATCCCTGTCTCTGAAAAGAAATGTTCTGAGTATAGTAACACTCAGCACTCACTGAAATGAATCCCATGTTAAAAAGTGGGATCAATCTGGTAATCAAAGAAGCTGGTTATTAAATGCTTGCCATGTTCCAGATAATATGTTAAGTGCTAGAGATACAAAGACAAAAAAAATTTGTCCCTGTTCCCAAAAAGCTTAAGTAATTCTATCAGGAGATACATGAAGAAAGAGACAGACAGCAACAGAGAGACAGAGACGTACAGATATATATGTATATATATACACACACATACACTCAAATATATGCTATATTCATTTGTTCATTCATTCATTTATTTATACATACCAAAGTAAGGATATTAGCTGAAGGGAAGAGAAAAGGCTTTATGAATAAAGGATACTTGAGCTGAGCTTTAAAGAAACCTAGAAATTTTAGAGATGAAGGGAAGGAGAGAACACATTCCAGACATAGGGAACAGCTTGTGCAAAGGAGTACATGGGACGTGAAGTGAGAAGAAAAGAGGCCAGTTTGACTGTACCATAGAACATGTAATGAAAAGTAATGTGTAATAAGCTGAAAAGAGTTAGGTTGGAGCTAGGGCATGAAGGGCCCTAGACAGAAGACAGAAGAGTTTGCGTTTGATCCTAGGATAACAGTGATGAAAAGGGGAGATCCTATGTAGTGAGCATGGAAATAGAAGGAAAATAGTGCCATGAGACAAATATAGACAGGATTTTGATATTTTTAATGAAGTACAACGTATGTCATATGAAGACAGATCTCTGTTGAGAAATCATAGGATTTCAGACTTGGACCTTTAGAAGTTATCTGATCCAACCCCTTTTCTGATGCATGAATTCCCTCGAAAGCAGCAGTTCTCAAGCTATTTTGTCTCAAGGCCCCTTTACACTCTAAAAAATTGTTGATACCTCCAAAAAGCTCACAAGTTTATGTGGGTTATATTTATCAATATTTACCCTGTTGGAAATTAAAATGTCATAGTACTCTTGTGAAAACAGTTTTGACTTCATGGATGCCCTGAAAGGATCTCAGGAGACTTCAGGGGTCCTGGGATTACACTTTGAAAAAAAACTGCTCTACTAAGATCCCTGGAAAGAGTGCTCCAACTTTGAGTTTAGGGAATTCATTAGCTCATAAAGCAATGCGTTCCATTTTTGACTAGTTTTTTAAATGGTTCCTCTTTTCATTAAAATCAATGGTCCCGTAGTTTCCCTATCTCCAACTCAGCGGTCCTGTTCTTGCTCTCTGTAATTGGAGTAAATCTAATCCCTCTTCCATGTAACCATCCTTTAAACATTTGAAGACAGTGCCCATGTTCCCTCAATGTCTACTCTTCTCCCAGCTAAATACTGAAGTCCCTTCAAACATTCTTTATCTATCATAGTTTGGTCCTTTTTCTGGACATACCACAGATTAACAATATGCCTTCTAAAATGTAAGGAATGAAGCAATTTTCAACCGTTTTGAGAATCCTAGTCCCAAATAAGGTAAGTGTAGAGTAATTAGAAGGGTCTTATTGTAACTGTTCTGATCCATCACAGCCATTAAACAGTCTTCTATAATTTCTGAGACTCTAATCAGCCTCTGCCAAAACTGGAACTAGGATAGGGCAATAAGGGCGTTATCCAGGTGCCAAAATTTAGAGAGGTATAACTTCTATATCCCTCCCCCACAGGCAGTTATAGAAAATTTTGCCACCAGCATCAAATATTAAAAGAATCAGACTACCTTAAGCATTGTCTTCCCACTTTCCAAACACTTTGTATAATGTGGGTAGGACTTCCTTCTTCTTGGACCAATCTTCTTTGAATAGTCTAAAGATTCCTTTTTACTTTCTCCACTTCCCTGCTATGGCAGCCTATTTTTAAAATATCCCATTCTCCATACAAATCTCAACAAAGCTTTTTTGGAAGCAAAAATTCAACAAACATAAGTTACAATAACAACTCAAAGCCGCAGTGATGGCAATTCTAAAGACTCTCCTTCAAAGATTACTGTCTCATTCTTTTTATCAACTAGACTCAGGAAAGGAGCCCTTTTAGGTCTGAAAACTATTAATTTTATAATTGTAAATTGATCATTGTAATTACAAAGCACTTTTTGCTTTAGCTCCTGGCAAATACTAGAAGGAGCAGAGACTTCTGCTACAAAAACCATTCCTTCTAACTTTCCATATTCAGAGCAAGCAGAAAGTACATGTCCAGAATAATTTTCAAGGCTTCAAATGTCAGAACATTCTCTCTCAGACCCAGCCCCCTCTTACCTGCAATGTCTTCTATATACTTTTGATACAACTGGGGTTCAAGGAGAATGCCTAACACACACCTACCTCTTGGCTTCACCTCTTCAAGAAAAGGTTCAGGATCAAGGCTTATAAGCCAGTGTATGTCTGAGACAGGAATTAAAAGCCTCCTGTCTTTATTCTATATGATACACCATACTGCTTCTGAGACATGGCATACTAGATCTAATTTCACATTTGATACTCATTCTTATCAGCCAAACTCACTCAAAACACTAGTAGCTGAGTCTTTTGCTAATAGGAAAGAAAATACAAACACAGATCTAGAGGAAAGAATTTTTACAAGACTTCTTACTACCCAGAAAGGTCACACATGCAAATATAACTTGTATGTTAATAAGCTCGGATGAAGGGAGCATTTCCCCAGCAACTAAATCCCAAGCCAACACATTATCAAATTGAGAAAATCTTAAAACCCCAGATTTGAAGAGACTTCAACCAAGTCTAGGGTTGCGTCTGCCACCTACTTTGGACAAAGTTTGCTCAGATTTTCTTGGAGCTTTGGGGCATTTCTGAGGCTGAGGAGCTTGAGAGTGATAGGACAATGGTCATAGCACAGATGGTGATATCTATAAGAAGAGAAAAGCAAATGTTTAGTCCATAAGATTGAGAACCTCTCACAACCTAGGATGACTTCACAACTTCAACACACAGGCCTAATTTGACATGTTTAACTTTCTTTCATGCTTCTACAACACCTCGAGAGCTTTAAAAAAAAGAATATTCCAGAGTCAAATTTTTCAACTAAAACACAAAACAATTTAACATTTGGTTAAATCTATCCCTTTTTTTCTTATCCAGATAATGGTAGCTTTTATCACTCTTTGTGTCCCATACATAGTTGTTATATAGAGAAAATTCTTAATAAATATTTTATCATTTAGCATGTCATCATTTGGAGGTACATTTGAGGAAAGCCCTTTGGGCTCCTAAATCAGAAGTATAAATATTAGCAACTGACAAACTTTTAAAAAGCACAGAAGGTAAGTTTGCAGAAGCAACATGACCAGTTCCCATGGTTTGTTTTAGGTGAGCAGGATACACCAAAAATCTTTTCTGATCAAAATCAGGAAACACAGGATTTCAGGAAAATGAATTTAAGATTAGACAAGCAAAATTTGCATTATCTCCCTTTCAGATTGATTGTTAGCTCAGGGTAAATGCTCAAATGCATTCTTATCTGGAACAATGGGAACTTTTGCTTCTCCCTTTTCACTGCTGGAGCTCAACAAATTTTGTAGCCCCTCAGATAGCAATGACAAATATAGTTCTAGAAGAAACTAACTAGGTTGGCTGATTCCAGAGGTGAAGCCTTCACTTTGGTACAAAACGGAAATACCTCAAGACTTTGGAAAATAAATAAAAGGAAAACTAGGAGAGGTAAAAAGGGAGGAAAAATAATATGGTCAGATAATAGTTTGCCAAAAATCTTCTCTTTCCCTTAGTTTTTCCTGATGTGTGCCAAATACTAGAGAATCACAAAGAGCCAGCCAAAGTTTGACCAGTTGGCATTCCCAAAATAACCATAACCTGTCTCTTCTCCCATCCTTATTGAAAGCAATTACAAATTTCTTTATTGCAACACTGAGTCTAAGTACCACACAGCTGAACAAAGACCATGCCATGAATTAGGCTGCTGGAATTAAGGCCAGATGTTCACCACGCATTTTATTGTGTAAACAGTAAAAACTCATATTCTTAGAGTCCACTCTACAACTGTCACCACTGCTACCCCCCAAAAGGAAATTAAATAAAAGAATTAAGTACTAAAGATCCTCTAAAGTATTTAAGACTTAAATAATGTATTTTCTTCTACCTAGTGAGTTACCTGTATCGCTTGGCTAAGTTTATCACATTGTACTTTAAAATTGTAGTAAACTAGAAATGTTTTGTCATACAACTTGTGAAAGAGAAAAGCTTTGATTTAATAAGCGATTGCACAAAAGTGTTTAACCTTTGTGTTTAGTAGAAACACAGAAATTTCCACTAACTCTAATTGATCAATAAGTATTTATCACTTGTTACGTGCCAAAAACTGTGCTAGGTGGTTAGATAGAAACTCAAAAATTAGACAGTCTTTGCCTTTAAGGAATTTAGAGAGGAGACAAGTTTACAGACAAATAAATGCAGGATGTATTTTTAAATTCACTCACAATCAGGGGAATTGGAGGAAAAAACACTAGAAAGGAAATCAGCGTTGCCAGAAGAGCTATCATTCCCTTATTGCTGGTATCATTTTATAGTGGCGTCATGTAAGCACTACAAAATCTTGTCATGTTTAAGTACAAAAGCATCAAAAATGACAATATTGCTTCCTGTGTTTCAAGGTGGCTGATGAGACTCAGCTATGTTTTTCCCATACCCAAGATGACTAATGACTGCTTAGATACTGGCACCTCTGTTTATAGTCATCTCTTAGTTTCATGGGCCAGATGATGTATTGACTCAGTGTCTCAAGGTCTGGGTCCATCTTGGGTCTCACGTGGCACTTTGTTTATAAAAGTATGGTACAGTGGAAAGTATGCTAGATCTGAGTCACAGAGCCTGGATTCAAGTCCTGGATCTGCAATCTTAGGACATTTCACCTCTCTAATCTCAGTATCCTCATTTATAAAATGAGAAAATTGTACTAAAGGACACCCCAAGGTACCTTCCTGTTCTAAGTCTATGACCCAATTAATACTCCAATATACTTATCATACAATAAAGTGTATTAAAGTAACCTATGTTTCTGTTTTAATAAGTGGACAAAACCTCTGTTTTGACCTTTGTATCTCTTTCAACGCCTAGCAGAGCTGATACTTAATTTCTCGTTGTTGTTCAATCACTTTCAGTTATGTCCCACTCTTTGTGACCCATTTGGGGTTTTCTTGGAGAGGATACTGAAGTGGCAAGGATACATTTCCTTCTCCAGTTCGTTTTACAGATGAGGAAACAGTTTAATGATTTGCCCCGTATCACAGAGATAAGTATAACTACAGATACATCAATGTAGTCAACAAATACAGTGGCTTTTGCAAAAAGCTTAGTTCAATTTTAAAAGCTTAAAACTTCACTAAGCCTTGTGGGTAGCTCATATGTTGCATTATTTTGTACTTTATGATAAAATACAATTTAGCAAGAAGAAAA
The DNA here is from genome assembly GCF_028372415.1 of Notamacropus eugenii. Taxonomy (NCBI): domain Eukaryota; kingdom Metazoa; phylum Chordata; class Mammalia; order Diprotodontia; family Macropodidae; genus Notamacropus; species Notamacropus eugenii. Next base: position 261,045,106 of record NC_092873.1, read on the forward strand.
TAATTTTTACTGTGTATAGATAAATAGAAACATAGTTGGGAGAAGACAGAGAGACAGAGACAGAGAAAGACAAAGATAGAGACAGAGAGAGATAGAGAGAGGAAAGAGACAAAAATAGGGAGAACCTGAAAGCCTATGAGAGAGAGAGAGAGATCAGCATGATACACATACACATTTCAATATAAATGCAAGTCTTTTTACAATATTGGATTAATATATGTGTTTGTATATAGATAAGATATTAAAATTTGAATAATACCTCATAACTTAATTTGACGTTAACTTGGAAAGGAAAGTCCGTTTAGTAATGGCATTCTAACATCCCTGTGAGTGAAATGCTTGGGGTTTCTGCTAGTGATGCTTCTCAGGATACTGAGTTTTGCACTCAGAAGCCAAAGTGTGCCAGCACTGGAGTGAGCAGTGTTATCGGGTGTTATCTGCAGCACTCTGATATATCCTTGAGAACTAGCACATCATTAGTGATGCCTCACAACTTAATGTGTAAGTCCTCAGGCCATATGCCATCCACGACAAAGACTAGACCCAGAAGAAAGAAATGGTCAATCATTCATTTCACAAAGGACACAACAGAATTTTGAGAGGAGTTAAAAGTTGATGATTCTTCCTTAAAAGAAAAAGACACCCCCCCCCCAATACCCAGCTGCTTCCTTCTCATCATTCACAAGAAACAAGTACCTGTTTATTTGACCCAGCATGCTCACCAAGGGTGCAAAGCCCTGAGAGGGAGATGAGCAGGAAGAATCCATTCAGGCAGTGTAATCAGACACATTAATCTGTAAACAGTTGTTAAATCTCCCAAATTCACTTGTCACCTTGGCTCCCTCCATTTAGAAAAGCTCTTTGGCTTGACCCGGCAGCCATGTTTGCTGATAGCAGTGTGAGAGTTCACACTAAGTAAGGAATGACTTGTCGTCACAAGCCATTGCTACTCTTCTGGGCCTTTTGCTAAATTCTGCTGGTACCGACATCCTGGGAGCACAGGGAATATTCTTGTGAAACCTAGGTAGACATCCCCCAGCAGCCCTGGTTACTCATGAATATTCATTATAGCTACTTGGATTTAGGAATTGTACTTGGGCTAAAAAGCGAGATATATAAAATCTCTGAGGTCCCCAGCATGCTGTAGCAGATAAGGTGCTGAAATTGGAGGGAGTCAGGAGGACCTCGGCTCAAGTCCTGCTTATTTATTAGTTAGGGGACTCTGGGAGATCACTTAGCCTCTATGTTTCCTTATCTGTCAATAACGATATTATAGGCATTTGGTAACACTTAAAGGATTGGTACAAAGATCAAATAAGATAATACATGTGAAATACTTTGCAAACCTTCAAATGTTATTTATATAAATGTCAGTTATTATTTTTAATCATGGCTGTGGTTGTTTAGATTTAAAGAAATTGTTACTGAAATAGGATTATTTATGTTCAAATCACAAAAGCTCTAAGACAAGCAATCAACAAGCATTTATGTAGTGCTTCCTATATGCCAAACACTGTGCTAAGCTCTGAGGAAACAGACAAAACCAAACCAGTCCATATTTCAAGGATTTCATATTACATTTGGGGAGATAACACAGATACACAAAAATAAGCATGTAGAAGATACATACAGAATGGATACAAGGCAACTTTAGAGGGGAAGGGGCTAACAGCTGGGAGAACCAGGAAAAACCTTGTGCACGAGAAGGTGTTGGAGATAAGTACTGAAAAAAGGGCTTATAAGAAGCAGATGTGAAGAGATAGCTTTCTAAGCATGTGGAGACAATCAGAGCAAAGATGAAAGATTTAATTTCATGTTTGGGGAAAAGCAATGAGGAGGTTGAACTGCTAGATGGCCTGTAAGGTTTCCAGCTCTCATAGTATATAAACCTAGGATCTGAGTCTGAATGTTCAAGGGATATTTTGTTGTTAATCTTTTAATTTAGTATTTTTTCCCTGATTACTTCCAAAAATTATTTGAATTAAGTTGGTTATAACATTAATCACAATATAAAACAAAACAATTAAGAATAAAAAAAGATCAAAACAAGATGAACAAAGCAGAAGAACACATGTTACTAGGCACCTTGAATGAGCTGGCTATTATGGTGTTACACTGAGTTTAGCTCTGAGTTTGCTGACAGCTAAGATTTTATGATTCTCGGACTCATAAATGAAAGCACACAAGTTTGTCTGCATAGAAACTTTTTTGGCACTGAATTCAAGAAAGAATTTATCATATGGTTCTTTATATAAGGACATTGATTAACTTTCATCACTTCTTGAACTTCAAGTAACAAAAATGGAGTTTTTAATGGTTGTTAATTAAATTGTGCCCTTCTCCTCAAAAGTTTCACAGCACAACTAATTATGAAATAACATTAACATATCAGCATGAATCAGAACACTAATAAAATCAACAGCCTCATGTTACTTTCTTCTTGGACAGCATCAGCCTGAAAATCCAAGCATTGTCCTATTTGAATTATAGAAAATATGAAAACCAATTAGTTTTGTAAAGGTGCCAATATTTAAGGAAATCATCGTTTCTGGTGCATTTGGGTTTCCTGTAAGCTAACTGTTCTCAAGTTCTTGTTTTTTAATCAGTCTTTCATTTTTCTATTATAATTTCCTCCAATGGATGTCTTATATACACTTAATTTTCTGCCCTGTAGACAAATTGTCAGTGCTCACATCATCTGAAATTCATTTTGGATTCAATTTCAAGTGGCACTTTGCCTTTTCATGTTGAAAAGAGTGTTGCTTTATTTCTGTTTTATTTTTCTCTCACCTTTCTGTGAACAATCTCCTCCTCCTTCAGTCAACCTTAGAGTAACAAGGTTGAGCCAAAGATATATTTGTCTTGGACCAGGCAAACCAAACAGGAGCTCCTGTGGCTTACCTTTAGAAAGTTGCAGGATGAAAGGCCAATAAGGCCTCCTCACAGTTTGGTGATACCTACCCTAATCCTACTTGAGTTAGAAACCAATTACCAGATTCACCTGCATGGTCCAGATAAAGAAAGTATACTAGTAAAAGTGCTTACAAACAGCAGCACCATGTACAAAGTGAAGAGATTATCAGCTTTCAGAATCACTTTAAAACACATCATCCACAATTATTGATTTGAAATTGACCATAGTGTTGTTTCCTTCCCTTCTTATAACTTGTTTACTTATCAGTTAGATATGAATTCCTAAAATTTTAACTCTTTCTACACCCTTTCCTTGCCTATATAACTATAATCTATAAAGTATAATTATAATCTATAGCTACATATATGGCTATATCTATAACTATAAACTGTAAAGCTATGGTCTATAACTATAGAACTATAAACTATGTAGCTATTATCCATAAACTACAATCGTAATTGAACACAAAGACAGCACTACCTTTGTTGATTGTCTGGTACAGGGCCAGAAACACTTCCATGTTGATGGGAAAGGGATATATGATCCCTACAATGTACCTTCTCCTTAATGCAAATGCCTCCCTTCTGCTGATTATCTGCAATTTATCATGCATGTTCTACATAGGCCTTTGCATATCATCTCCCCCATTAGACTGGGAGCTCTTAGAGGACAAACATGGTATTCCTAGCACTTAGAACAGGGCCTAACACATAGTTGGCACTTAATGAATGCTAGTAGCCCCATTCCCCCAACTTATATCAAAATTCCACTCTTTGTATAAAAAGTTTTTTCAATGTAATCTCCAGAATTCTTGGAATTAGGAATTTTTATTTTGAGGTTTTTGTTGTTGTCATTGTTGTTTTTGTCTTTGTATCCCCAGCAAGAGGCAATGTGGAACAGTAGAGAGAAAACTGGCCTTGAAGCCAGGAAGACCTGAGTTCAGATCCAGCGTCTGACACGTACTGTCTATGATGTCTGGCAAATCACTTAACTGTTCTGAAAATCTGAATTGAGAGGGGGCGTTTTCTCACTTGGAGGTTTCTCAGATCAATGAAATCAGAGGTGGGGACCCTATCCCTATTCCCCAGAGCATTGTACTGTGCCTATATAAAATAGGCACTTGATAAGACAGTTATTGAATTCAACTCAATCAAAGCTTTGGGACAGGAATTGCAATGGCAGGATGTACCTGCTTCTTGGCTCCTCATTACTTTGAATGCATTGGGAAGAGTCTACCAGTACAGTCTGCTTGCTTTTTTAACTTGTGTAGAATTAATTATGATAGGGTCAATGCTTCTACTCGGAAGCTTGTCCTTAAACCTTAAAAAACCCATAGTTTACAAAGAAATAGAAATACTTATATCATGTTTAAAACTTTTTGAAGATGATCCTACTTGAGACATCCAGTTTATCACATGTATAAGACTGATTTCAGTTATTCACTGACTAACCTTCAACTCTACTTGAAATGGCGCCATTTTGTCCTCTAAATACTTCTGGTTTTGACTTATCGAGGTACTGGTGATTTAGATGGAGGGGAATGCTTCCTGATTTTAGAACCATGCTGGAAGTACAGCCGGGATACTTTTCATCTTGCACTTGACTGCTATCTACAATAGTCTCAATTCCAGTGGACTCCCTGGGCAATTAGACCACCTTGGCATTTAATTGCTGCTGTAGCTCTCAATATTTGTTAGCAAAGCCAATTGCAAAGAATAATGAAAAGAGCACAGGGCATAGAACCAGGAGATCTAAACTCAAATCTTGGGCTTAATACTTACTAGTCATGAGACCATGAGTGAGTCACTTAATTTCTCAAAAACTCAATTTCCCCATTTGTGAAGTGAGAACCATATCTACAGTGCATATTGAACATATTGTTGGGAGAAAGTGCACTTTAAAGAATTATATAAATACGTATATATATATATATATGCGTTGAAAAACTGCTTGAGAACTTTTTCCAGACTGATGCTATTATTATTAATGTAGCATTATTACTAATGTAACCATTATTATTATTTATATAATTACATATATATGTACAACATAAATGTACTGTACAATATAAAACATTATATTGTACAACATAAAATATGTGCAATATAAAATCATCATTACTATTATTGTAAATTATTATATGTGTTATATGTAAAATATAATTAGATATAAAATATTGCAAATCAAAATTGTAAATAATATTGGAAATATTTTTTACAAAATACTATATATTTTACATATAACATATATTTTATAACATTTATATAGTGCTTATTATGTACTAAGCATATGTGCACTATGCTAATCTCTTTACAACTGTTACCTCGTTTCATCCTCACAACAACCCTAAAAGGTAGGTGTTGTTTTCATCCCCATTTAACAGATGAGATAACTGGGGCAGACAGAAAGAAGTTTGGTGATTTACCCAGGGTCACAATTACTATTGTCTCATTTCTGTGTTTCCTAAATACATCATGAAAGTGGGTAGATATCTAATCTAATTCCTTCTGATCCAATGTCCCTTTAGTATTATGAGAGTAGGAATTCAATTTATTTCATGGTCTAAATGAACTTAGAAGGACAACGAATAGACATAAAATGGAACATGTCTGGCAACCAGCTAGAAAGAGTGCAATTTGCACTTGTGGATGGAGTTTTCTTACCTGGGAGTTCCCTATTATCATGAAATCACAGGTCTAGTCCCTATCTCTGTTCTGGTGATACTATATTTCTGTTAAGCATAGAACACCATGACTTAAGAAAAGTAAACCAGACACTTTGTAACTGTGTCAATCCTGAGCAAGTCATTTGATAGCATGGCTAGAGTGAAGGACCTGGAATCAGGGAGACCTGAGTTTGAATTCTGCCTTAGATACTTTCCAGCTACATGATCACAAGTAAGTCACGCAATCTCACTTAGCCTCAGTTTCCTTATCTGTAAAATAAGGATAACAATAGTACCCATCTCCTAGGGCTGTTGTGAAAATCAAGTAACAGAAGTGAAAAGCTTTGCAAATCTGCAAGAGCTATATAAATTTCAGCTGACTGGCTGTAATTCTTCATTCTCAAAGAGGACAGAAATGGCTTCTCTATACTAGGGTCAACGTACAGTGTGTCCAGCTGTGACTGATCAGACCTATATGAGCTCAAAATGCTCTACCACAGGTTGAGCACAAATAGTCCATATGAACATTAGGAGCAGAGATGGCTTTAAATTTGTGTATCTCGCATTTCTTTTAAGTTACTGCAATTCTGCTTTGTTCACAGAGCACAGCACCTTCTACGATATGAACTGAGATATGATATGATATATGATATGATATGATGATATGATTGATACAATATGATACACTATGCTATTAGTGCATACTTCGATATGATATAGGCTATACAATTTCCACCCATACAAACTTACCTTAGAGCCAACCACCAATTCTTCCCTAAAGGTAGCAGTGATTAAATAGTCTCCCTTCTAGAGTCCAAGCAAAAGATTTCAAAGATGGAGAAGGACTCAGGAGGGGAAAAGACAATTTTTAAAAGACATATGGAGAACACCCAATACTGAGAATCTTGCTACTCTGGTATATACAACTCTCAGAATTTGTTCTGAGTATTCTAGAACAAAGTTGTCAAACACATGACCCACAACATGTGTAGCTGGAACCAGATTAAAATGTAATTGAGAAGTATTTAAGAGAATAAAAATACTATAAAACAGAAATAGTTACTCTTAAAAACTAAATCAATGTTTTTCAACTTATCTCCTTTCCCCACATTTTGCTCCCCTTCTCCTTAGACTTAATGTACTAAGGTTAAGGAAACATTTATATAAATCATCTTCAAATCATCTTTTCAGTAGAAAAGACTTTTAAAAAAAAAGATAAACTTTATAAATTGGTGAAGGAGAGAGAGGGAGAGAGAGAGAGAGAGAGAGAGAGAGAGAGAGAGAGAGAGAGAGAGAGAGAGAGAGAGAGAGAGAGAGAGAGAGAGAATAGTGGTGTAGCTTGCCAATTAGGGCAAAGCTATGCTGGGAAAATGTCTCCAGCATCATTCCTATCTCTAAATGGGATTCTTCAGACTTTCTTTACAGAATCTCAAATTTATGTAGTCCATTTTTAAAAGACCATTTATACCTCTAAGATTTATTTCACGTGATGATTTAATCTCTATTTTTTACAAAAACCAATTGATTATCATATTGTAGTATTAGGAAGTACAATTTTGTTCCAAATAGGACAAAGGAAAAACATTCATCTGCTGTTATTAATGTAATACTATTCTTGGTATGCAATAAAATCCTTTGGAGAAATATAGGATATTCCTCTGTATACTAATGCTACTGAATTATCCTGATTTTGTTTCTTTAGGCAGAAAAGTGACACAATGGATAGAGTTCTGGTCCCAGAGCCAAGAAGATCTGAGTTCAAATCTAGCCTACAGATACAGATCTAGCTATGTGACTGCGGGCAAGTCACAATCTTTGTCTGCCTCAGTTTCCTCAACTGTAAAATGAAGATAATAATAGCATTTACCTCCCAGGGTTGTTGTGAGGGTGAAAATGAGATAATATTTGTAAAGTGCTTAGGGCATTTTACTGCCTGGTACCTAGAAGACTCTTCATAAATGCTTGTCTCCTTCCTTTTCAAATTACCTACATTTATCAACTTCTTTATTTTCTATTCACAGAAACAGACTCTTAGACATGAAAAAATACCTTGGGGGTCATCTCGCCCAAACTCCATTCCAATGAAAGCCGTATAACATCTCTAGTAGAAGTCATTCTTTTATTTTAATGCTTTTGGTAATGGAGACATCTTTACTTTTCAAGGCAGTTCATGACCTAAATGATCTTAAAAGTCCCTATCAACTCTAAATCCTGTAACTAAAGCATTAGACAGCTCTAAGAGTAAGAAAACTCTTCCTTATACAGGACCAAATTTTACCTCCTAAAAACTGACCACTAGTTCTAGTTGTGTGCTCTGGAACAAAACAAAAATTCTATTCTCCTTCTAGACAAATATTTGGAGATAGCTAACACATCTCCTCATAGTTTTCTCTCTGAAGCATCCATAGACTTCAATCAATCCCCACATAACATTGTTTCTCAACTCCTTCATGATCTTGGTTATCCTACTTAAAGGTCTTAGGTTTTTTTAAGTTAATCTTGAAAAAAGACCAGCTCCCTTTTTAAATCTTCAATTTAAGAAAAGACTCAAAAAAATTCTTCCAGAAAGGATGACACTATTTTCAACCTCACATCCTTATCACTATTTCTGAGGAAGGAAAAAAACTAGTAAGTTAAATCTATGAGATTCAACTTTATTCTAAATCAGAATTGAATAGGAGGAACCTCTGAGCTTCATAATCATGAGACCATTTTTGACTTCTCTCCAGAATATGCAGTACCCTGAAAAAGAATGTGAGTTGCAAATTAAATGTTTAGCCATTTTCAAACATCTGACAGACTGGCCCAAGAAATACTGCCCTGTCTAGCAGATTGGAAGCATGATGTGCTCCTTGCACCAAGGTGTGAAGGACCCAACCCTCCCCAACTCATCTCGAAGGGCACAGCTGGCGAACTGTACACAGGCTGAGGTATTGGAAGAAGGGAGCAAAAGAAGAGACTGAAGGAAATTGTTTTCCTTCTTCTTCCAAACAGTTTTGATTATCACATCAACTGGAAACAATTTTCTGGTGAGGAAAAGTTGTTGATGCTGGATGAAATTGCCAGGAAGAGAAATGTTTCAAAAGAATAGGAAGAAGTACAATACTTTGTCAAATAGTACTCAGATAATCCTAGTTATCTTTCTATCTGATAAGAACACTGTCATAATAAAACCAGAAGTGTTATGTAAGCCATTGTCATTCATCAGATTTCATGAGAGAACTATCGTCCCTATTTCTAAGACACAAACATATATCTTGTGAAATGGTGTAGGTCCTTGGGTGTTTCATTTCAGTAGCATGTCAACAAAGTAGTTTAGAGCATGATTTACCTTTGTTTTGGAAATAATAAAAAGTGAGAGTAACGGCAAGGTGGGGAGTGAGGAATGGACATATGGAAAGCAGAAAAACACAACAGAGGGAAAGGTATATAGTCTTTACAAATTAGTTCCTAAAATCGTACAGGATAGCAGAACAATTTAGATAGCAGCAAAAATAAAGGCAGAGGCCAGAGAGGAAAAGACTGCAGCTCAGAGGATCAAAGACAGATTGTAAATTTCTCAAGGGTAGAGACCACCCATCGTTCCTAGGTAGTCCATGTCTACTTGTTTGTTCATGATCTTACTCAAAACTCACCACCTCTGGGAAACTTTCTCAGAATAACTTCACCTTCAACTCATCTTAGTTGATATTCTCCCAGCATTCAAATCTTTTGTGCATGTTTTCAAATAGATTGTAAATTCTTCGAAGGGGGGGTACCATGTCTTCTGTGTCAATCCGTGCCTGTTTTTTACCTAGCTAATAACTCAAGTGTTCTCCAAGAAATGCATACTTCGTTGAGATATACTCAAGAACTTGTAAAAATCCATTGGAAATATTTGTGCCTGCTCATAACCCTTTAAATTGGTTGGTAGATATAGCTGGAAAGCTAAAACATGTTGTTTGTACTCCCTAGACAAGTTTTGGTCTTTCACAGTTGATATGGGACTTACCTACTACCCATGGAAAACAGTCATTTTCGGCCATTAAAAATGTAAAGATAGCCAACAGAATCTCAGTCCTAAGGTAACATTATTTAAAAATCATCTGTGATATTTTCCAATGTGTTGTGCCTACCTTGCCTATTCCTATTCGCAGCTTTAGATATAATCAGAGAAGATTAATTAAACTAAATGATTAAGGCAAGTCACCAATCTCAAAATACGTCATCCCTGGAAAAGAACCTTTTCTAATTTCCAAATCTAATTGAATTACAAAATTTCTTTAAAATATTTTATTCTGTAGTTTATTGTCAAACAAATTGAACAAACTAAAACTAAACATCAGTTGTAGACATTGTCCTGTGCTAGGTATGGCTTTCTGTCTCAAAGGGAGATAGGACACAACCATGAATAATCACAATACAAAATAAAGTAAGGGTATGAAAGATGTAACAAAGTACTGCATGGTGGGGGAGGTGACTATCTGGGGGGAGTGTGGATCAGAGGAGGCTTCCTTAGATGGTAGACTATGTTATTTGGGTCTTAAAGTCAGGGTAGAAACCCAACAAAGAAAGGAAAAAGTCAAACCTTATAAGAAAAAAAGGTCCAGAAGCTACAAAAAATAGGACTTAACATCTAATATTACAAACTATGGCTGCTTCTGAGACAGCCTAATTAACTTGGCCATAATGTTATCATTTTCACAACTGGGGTATGATGTAAACCAATTGAATTTATTAACATTCAAGCATCCTCCTTATAGGATGTATTTTTAAATGCATCTAAAAAAATAATCTGAAACTATAACTTGCCCTTTTCAGGTGACAGATTTCATTGTTCAGATGAGTTATCTGACTGGCTGATTTTGCTTCTCACAAGAGTAACTGAAGGTAGATATCTAGCAGCAGGCACTGTAAGAAGTCTGAGGCATTTTTTAGTGTTGAGAAGAATTCTTTGCTCCTATATTAGAAATAAATATATCTGAGATGACAAAGTTTCATAACCTTGATAAAAAATAAATGCATGGTGCTAACAAAGATCTAAGTATAAATATTTGAGAAATGAGACAACTTATTAACAGGATACACCCTCTCTTTGGGGGGAAAAACTGGAAACATAAAGTATTTCAAATGAGCATAAGGACTGGGCTAGATGATCCTTCAAGTTCTAAATCTACAATGCTATGACATGCCACACAGGCTAAAATTATGTATATACATAAATACTGGTTGTATGTTTGTGTATGTGTACTTCAGTTATATAAAAGATTCTCAGTGTTCTCTGACTCTTTTTCTGCCACTTTGTCATGGCAACTGTAGATGAAAAAGGAGGACTATGCATTTTGGGGAGGAGAGTAGGGCATAGACAAGACAAAAAGGCATGAATGGGTTACCATGAATATTGTTGCAAGGAGTTTCCATATTGATGCGATCACAGATACAACACTATATCAGAGTATTAGAGTATATACTAGATGGTAATGATGGATCTCAGTGCATGTTTTCTCCACACTTATGCTGTCTTCCACCGTGGAAGAAAACAAGGAACATATCTCTACCTTACAGTTTACAAAGGGTTCTGACTCTTCATAGTCCATGAGGGAAGAGTTCTGAGACATTACGGGGTCCCACTGTTTTAAGCCCTGCTTATATACGCAAAACATTTTTAAAGTGAAACAAGGCTAAGACATGCATTCAGTGTAAATGACAAGTGCTAAAATTGTGGTCAGATATTCCTTCCTCCAAGTCAGTGGGGAACTGTCACCTTCCAATTAAATTCCTAGGATAGAGAAGCTTTCCCTGCAGGCTCTTTGCAGACTATTACCTCCCCTCAGGAATTATGCATGCTCATCAAAAAAAAGAGTGGTTCCTTTTGCTTAACAATTTCCCATTGAAAATTTTTTCCTTGATTTTTAAATTATTTTTTAAAAATCCCAGTAGAAAATGTTCATAGCTTTTTTGTGGGGTGCAATTGCTCTATTTAAAATTTAAAATTAATAGGCAATAGGAATTACTTAAGAAATCAACAATTTTTATGTTAAATTTGCATAGAACTATGAATATAAAATGAATATGAATATAAATGAATATGAATATAAAATGTTCTAAGCATAATGTAAATATTTGTTAGAACAAAACTTCTTTACATTTTTTCAAGGGGAGAACATTTTAAATACGTAGAGTCATAGAGGCTAATCTTATTTTTTAGGAGACTTAACATTGCTTTTAAGAAACAGAGACTATGTGGCACCTTGGAAAGACCACTAGATTTGTACTGACTTTGCTACTGATTACCTGTGTGTGAACTTATGCTAGTCATTTAATATTCTGTGCCTCAATTGACTCATTTGTAGAATTTTAGCATTTAGGGTTGGTCTAGAGATGGCCTTTAAAATCCCTCAGAGCACTGCAGAAAGAGGTCCAGAACATTAATGGGAACTTACTAAAAAAAGTATGACCTCACCAAAACTGTAATATCTGCTAAAGACAGCATACCAGAAAAAAATGACTCTATATATTTCTGAATGCTGCCAACCTAAAGGACAAACTATTTTAGAACAAAACATCCAATATCTGCCAGAGCCTGACACATCAATTTGCTAGGAAACAACAAAAGCAAAATTTAGTTTGCCAATATATTTGTCACCTGACCCAACCAATTTATTTGAAAGAAGTATGCATCCAGACTCACTACGAGAGAAGAAAAGTTTGAGTTAGGAAAATCTGTTTGTTGATATAATTATGACAAGCCCAGGTACCAGATTTTGTTCAAATCAATATTTTACTAATGTAAAAGTATTTTTCTCTAATGTTAAGTAAGACACTGTTCAAATGGACATTGCCAAGTCAATTGAATGCTAGTTATAAGAAGAAACCCACATAAGCTTATTCAGCCAAAATTTCTATAGCTTGATTTGAAAATATCTCATCCTCAAAGCTCAACAACTCTCAAAACTCCTCTTTGTTTCCTGCTTCCTTCTGACATTTGTGTTTGTATCTCTTCAATTTGGTTAGAGCAGCAACTCTAACATTGTAATTCATATTTTTTTTCATTCTTTCAACTTCAAAGAAGACCTAAGTCATTACTGCTACACTTGATCTCAAAACATTGAAGGAAATATTTAATTTGCAAAACAAAATCCTCATGATTTTTTTCCAAGACAACAAAATTCGTAGAAAATATGATTAAATATATACATATATGTATGTATATGTGCATACATACATGTAGATACATATACATACGTATATGCATATATCAGAAACTTTCCCCAAATCAGAATACAAATGAGCTGCCCAAAGTACTTAACAGCATTCCTCTAATTACCCATAGTTAATTGCTAGAAAGAATACGCCATTAAAAAACCAGAGAAGGGACAAAATGTTAAAGGGTACAGACCTTTTGTTTTTATTTTCTGAATCCCTTCTTTGAGCTTTTTACTAAGAGGTTTATCTTGAATCAGCCCCCCAAAATCTGCAAGGTTTTTCTGAGAATTCCACTTCACATTAGATGGTTTTGCAACTCTATAATCTTATTTTTAATATATGTATATATATATATATATATATATATATATATATATATATACACATACACATTTACATATATTGCAAGCTGATATTTGAATTGTGTTTTATAAAAGTAGGGAGCAAATATAAAAATTTGAAATTTAAATCATTGTTTAAGAACAGAAGATAGTATATTAATACAAATGCCTAAGGAAGGCATACTTTTTGCTATATGCTTACAAAAATAGATTTTATGTTACCTAAGGAAAATGTGATGTAGCTAAATTCTAGGCACTTATTTATATTAATAAACTGATGCTAAAAATATTAAGTGGCAAAGAAATAGAAATTTTGCCTTGATAGGTTCCTTCTACACTTACACGTGTGCACACACACACACACACACACACACCTCTTATAAAAGACCACTTTAAAAAATTTAGGGGAGAGGGCTGAGAAAGGAAGTAAAAATAAACCAAGATCATTCCCCACTAAATTTCTATTTCTCACTTTTTCTCTCTTTTAAACCTTAGAACTATATTAAACATAAAATCAGTTGTCATAAATTAATACTATTTTGTGATAAATACATATGACCATTTAAATTTAAAAGAAAAAGAACAACACAGTGCCTTTTCTAAAGCTCATTTTATCTTTAAGAAATTGAAAGTCTATCACAAACTGATAAACTCTGCTTAAAGAGGAATGACCAGATAGGCAGACTGTGTTGTTAAAGCAGGCACTGATAAGACTTATTTTCTTCCCTTATGGATCTCTAAGATGAAGATTAGGTTTTCTATTTGCAATTCAAGGAAAAGAAAATCTGGAGATCATGTATTCTGAAGATCATTATGGAGCAAGGGAAAATCTTGTTTGAAATAAATTTGGCTTAATTCTATGAAAAAATTATTTAAAATATGATTTTCAGATCAGTTTCTAGTTCAATTGACTGTCCCTAGGTTCTTTTATATTTAGACACTGAATTTGCAAATTACTGGTTATAAGCACTGAAATATCATTCACGTATCACTACAGAAGGAGTTCTCAACCTTTGTGTAGTAGGCACCCCTCCTCCCACCTTTGCCAGTCTGGTGAAGCCTATTGACCCCTTCTCAGAATAACATTTTTAAATGCACAGACAAAATAAATGGGATTGCAAAGGAAACCAATTACATTGAAATCAAGATGTATTTTCCCCAAGTTCATGGAGATACTAAAATCTATTCATGGAGTCCTTTGTGGACCTGAGGTTAAGAATTTTTGCACTAGAGAAAGCCCTTCTGAGGAAGTGATGGCCATCAATAATATATTTGAATGAATGCTCTTCCCTGAACATCAGTAATATAACTCCAATGAAGTTCTACCAAAGTGATGACAGCGGGGCAATGACCTTGACAAAGCATAATCTCTGACATATCCTATCAAACTTCAAGTACTAATCCTTGATGGTTTTTGGATCTGACCTCTCCAGGGCCAGTCAGTTTTGCTCATTACCAGAAGGCTGGCCAAAAGGGGATGAATTGTCTTGTCCACAGCAAATCATATACTCTCAAGGAGGGAGTAGAGAGACCTGCTAGTAGAGTCAGCCCTCATCCTCTCCTACTAAGTTAATCATGGATTCCTGAAGTATTTTGTTCACTATGGCTTTCACCACCAAGACTACCAACAGTGTAGTAAAAGCACAAGTGGAAGTATTACCTGAGATTTCCAGCAATATATGAGTTTTGCATAAGAGAAAAATATTCATAAACGATGATGCTGTGTGACTCCCCCACAAAGAATGGAAGTGTTCCGTATATTAATAATATGTAAACTATTTTGATAAATTTAAGTTTTATTGATGCATTTTAAGTCACATTCACTTTCCAGTGACTCCCTCAACCCCTATTAAAAAAAAAACCCTTCATTCTAAGAAAGTCAATTTAAAAAAACCCCAAACATTGGCCCGTTTTGACGATTGTTGGACTCATTCTCCACCTAGAACCCCCACCAATCAATCGAGACAAGGGAGATGTGTTTCACCCCTAGTCATCTGAAGTCAAGAAATGTCATTGTACCACACAGCATTCTGATGTCTTTCAACACTGTTTTTCTTTACGTTGTGGTGGTCATTTTGCACAATTGTTCCCTTGGCTCCACAGCTACCTTCTAATCACAGGATGACAGATTTAGAAGTCATAGGGTCCTGAGATGTTATCTGGCCCAACAACCTAACTTTACACATGAAGAAACTATGACTCAGAAAGTTAAATGACCTGTCCAAGGTCACACATGTAACAAGTGGTGGTCCCAGCATCTGAACCCAACCCTCTGATTCCAGATCCCAACCAACCCTGCCTCTAATCTCTCATCTTTCTTCCAAGTACATTGAACTATTTCACATGCTCAATTGTATCCTTGAAATGTTAGCAAGGAGACAAGTGACTTGACCAAGACAGAGCTGAGAATAAGAGGTCTCCTAACACCTTCATCGCGTACTCTGCCCCAAAGCAGGCCGCTGGGCGAAATGCACAGACTGGTCACGCTGCTAATATTCAAAGTGATTTAAAAAACAACAGGATTTTGAGCAAATACTGCCTTTTGCCTAAATCTACTTATTGTCTGTATCATGGCGGGTAATTGCTGGAACAGCGAATGGACTGTAGGTACTTAGCGTCCCCAGAGAGTTTGCACAGAGCACCTTGTGAACGTCCAAGGATACACTTAAAAATAATGGAAGAAAAGTTTTTGCTTAGTGTTTTGTTCAGTAGCCAAGAAACAAAGCGCAAAACAAATGACAAGTAAACACTCAGCCACAGGAAGCCATTAACCACAGTGGGCCCTAATTAGAACCCAGCAGGTATTCCTAGCACCGCCTGCTGCTCTGGCCCCACCCTGCAGGCTTTGACAAGACCCTCACAAAGTCCAGCTTAGGAAACAACAGGCTGTTTCATTTACTCAGCAATTTGTAGCCCCAGAATCCTGCTGACAGGCCCATAAACCTGTTTGTAGTCTTTTTCTGTTTCCCTTCAAGTTTGTGTCATTAGAAACTGCAATTACTGTTAACCCCAAAACGTATACTTTAGGGTTAAAGAGAAAAGAAAATTAGGATTCTGTGATCTCTTTCATTCTGAGCATCACTGCAGTACTTCTAACTTCAGAGTGGGGAAAAATCTATCTTCTGAGAAAAAGGAAAAAAAGGGGAAAAGAAAAGGCACTGTTTTCTCCTAGGTCTATAAGATTTAAAAGCTATTTTATCAAGCTAACCTTTCAATCAGGGGTGGGGATCAGGTGTGGTCTTCTAGGTCCTTGGGTTTGGTGTTTTGACTGAGTCCAAGTTTTACGGAACAAATCCTTTTATTTAAGGGAATTTGTTCTGTGAAATTTGGATTTAGTCAAAGGGCTGCCCTTGAGGACCCAGAGGGCCACATGTGGCCTCCAGGCTGAAGGTTCCTCATCCATGCTTTAAATACTCAATCTATTTTCCAAAGATTTTGCTCAAAAATAAGCAATTGTTATTTTTAAAAAGCAGTTGACTCTTGATGTTCTCAGAGAACAACGCTGACTCATTATATGTATCTAAAGTTGCAACGTATAGTTTTGTTTTGTTTTTCCAAGTACACGCTACTACAGTGTCGTAATCTGCCTTCATTAGTCCGAGTTCCTTTGGCAATCAGGCTAAGGGTTGCTTGTCTTTTAGAGCCATACAAATGTTATTTGTAGAATCTAATTGGACTACATGCAGTTGTCTTTTATAATTAAGATTTGATTGCCTAGTTTCTAGGTGAGTGTTTTGCATGCAACAGCATTCAATAAAACCTCATTGACAGGCCACACTGTACACGTACACACACGAAGATGCCCAAGCTCCTTCATTTTTTTTTTTTTTTTACTGCACTGACATCTAGTGGTGAACAAAGAATAGTAATGCTCCTCTTTGGATGTCATGCTGTATGGTCCTCAAAACCTGGAATATCTATCTCATCATCTGCTTCCCTGCTTCCCTCCTTCCCTTAAGTATGGAGCCAGGACCTGCATGGATGAAACCATGATTCGAAATCATTGCTTCCAAGCTCTCTTCATTTACAACAGCTGAAGATTTGGAGACCTGGACAGATGGAAACTTTAACAGTAAACATCTCCTATGGTGAAACCATTTCACATCAACCCTAGAATATTTGAGATTACTCTACCCCTTGCAGGAAGAACAGGACAATTTGATTGCAAACAAATATCTCTATATGCTTTTATATGTAAGGTCCACCAGAAAGGCTAAGAAATCAGAAAACTTTAAGTCTAAGCTAACATCACAGTACCAGGGCACAGGGCCTATAGGCAAATAATAAATGTATGTTGATTCATTGTTTGATTGGCTTTGTCTCCCATTGGCCTAGCTAAATTCAAAGAGGATTAGTTTTAGGGGATGACTTTAGGGGTAGAGGTGAGGATGGGGCAGAGGGAAGCACCACTCACAGAACCATCAACTTAACCATCCTCACAGACAACTCTGAGAATCCCTGGTTTCCTTCAAGGATCTTCTCATGTGTCATCTCCTCTAAGAAATCTTAACTGTCCATGCTCTGTACTTTGGTCTCTAATTAGACTTCTCTGTTTAGATATGTGGGGAGGGAGGCAGCTAGGTGATGCAGTAGATAGAGTTCTGGGCTCCCCTTTAGGAAGACTTGTGTTCAAATCTTACTTCAGACCCTCTCTTTATGGCTTTTGTTTGACTCAGTGTTCTCATCTATAAAATAGGAACAATAATAGCACCTACTTCCTAGGGTTGTTGTGTAATGTACTGTGCAAACCTTAAATCAATATACAAATGCTAGCCCCTATTATTATTATCCTCACCCCCACCCCTAGTAGAGTACAAACTACTTGAAGGCAAGGACAATTTTTTTTCCTGTCTACTCAGAAACCGTAGAGTGTCTTGAGCAAATAGTAGGTTCTTAATAAATTCTTGTTGGATTGAATTGGAACTAAGTCATGAAGAGCTTGTACTTTTTGTCCACAGAATACCAAAACTGAAAAAAAGTACAGATTTTTATATACTATCCATGGATTAGGAGATGAGAACATATTTTAATGGGACAATTCTTAGCAGGTGTTTCAGTGGAAAAAGGGCATATGTAACAGCCAAAGTGAATTCCCTGCTTCTTTTGTTTTGCCTACCACCATCCTCAAGTCTGTCTTTTCAGATGTGGGAGGTAATTAAAATACATTGAATTCAAACTTTGTTTTATGTATATACCCTGAATAATTGGATTTCTTCATGTGATACTATCTTCTAAAACTTGGAATTTATTAACTCAGCAACTCAATTCAATAAACATTTAAGCGTCTACTACATACTAGATGCTGGGGATACAAAAAAAATTTGAAATAATTCATACTGTCAAGGAGCTTACATTTTACATTGAGTTGGGCTAAAATATTCACCTTATTAATATTTGAATTTAATACCTCTTAATATGGATTTATATGAACTGATTTTTAAACCTTCTGAATCCATTTTTAGTAATCCTAAAGCTAACTTCAAATAATTACGAAAAGATATGCCATGATAATACCAATCTTCCTTTGGATTCATGGAGAGTAAGGCAATTATTTTACCATTTTCTCTTTTCTTTTTACTGTTAATATTTGATATATCTTTTAGGGAAGAGTTAAAGCAATCCAATTTGAATTCTTCCCCCACAACATGACCATTACTACAATGTCCCCAGAGTGCCTACTGTGTTTCTTTATCCTGATGTCTCAGTCCATACTTGTTTTCATAAGAGCTTATACCATTTACCTTCAACTAACACTGAGCTCCTCTCTCTTCTACTTACTGAAGTCAAATTTTTTCAATCATTTCTGTAGTAGTTTTTATTTCGAGTTTATCTATTTCTCCTCTAGTTTTTTATATCTCCTCTTTTGAAATTATATTTGGTTTATTTATTGATGCTCTTGTTTTTTGGGTTTTTTTGTACACCCTCAACTAAAAACTATTTTTATTTCATTATGGTCTATAATGGATATATTTACCATTTCTGTCTTTTGACATTTCTTTGCAACATCAGTGGGTCCTAATACATGGTCAAATCTTTTTTTTTTTTTTAATTTCATGAAGTACTGAGAAATATGTGTTTTTTCAGCAGTTCCATTTCAAAGATGTCATAATTCTTTCAGCTCTAGTTTCTTTATCAATTTGTTAAATTCTTTATTTTCCCTTTTATATTTCTGTTAGATTCCTCCAAAACTAAAAGAGGGACACTGACATTTCCTTCCACTCTTATATTACTATTTATTATCACTTATTTATTTTTTCTTTAAAAATATAGAGATACTAAGGCATGTGAGGTATATAAGTTTAATATTGATATTAGTTTGTTGTCTACGATTCTTTTCAGTCTAATGTAATTTCCTTCTTTATCCTTTTTTTAACATTATAAATTTTTGGTTGTGACTTTTCTTGATGCATAGTATTTTGTCCTACTTTTTTATTCCATTTTTTGTCTTTGTCTTCTTAGGTGCATTTCTTAAAAGATCATAAGGCTTTGTTTTCTTGTCCCATCCCTCTTTTTTTTTTTTTACTTTTTGGGGGATTGTTAAATCCATTCACATTTAAAATTATAAGAGATTTTCTTCCACTTATCTCTAATTTTTTTCTGTATTATTATTTTTCTTCTCTTCTTTCTCTAAAGACAGTACTTTGTCTCTTTAATTATTTTTGTTTAATCTACTTTAAGCAACCCTAATCCCACCCACTTTTCTCCCTCATCCTCAACTTTCCTCCTCCTCAGTTCTGTATCCCTTTCTGTAGTTTTCAAGTATTGCTAACTTGTTAATTCCTTTTTCTTTCTTTCCTTTATCTAGTTTACTAATCCTTTCTTTCTTCTACCAGTTAAGCAGTCAGGGGAAACTTCCCTTCCTCTCCTTACCTTGTTCAGCTTATTAATTTTATTTTTTAAATTTCATCGTTTGCACCTTTCTCTAAAATAAAATGCTCCCCTTGTTCTCCTAATTTTCTATCCATTCTAGACTTTTATTATTTGATTCATGACCCTTATATGTTTATTCCTTCCTTAATCTCTGTATTCCTCATGGAATCAAAGTTTCTAAGGCACCTATTTTGAATTCACTCTTCAAAAAAATTGTTATTGTTTTGTAGATCTTGCCCCCATACCCTTTTTTTCTAATGTATCTCACTCTTGGGAATACCAGCTCTTGCTGAAAATAGAAAGGACAGAATTATAATCCCATGATAGGATTTTCCTATGGCCCTGATTGTGTAGTCATTCATTACTATCCCTTCCCCTACCTATGATCATTTTTCCCCATTTGCCATCAAATCTTCATTCTGGGTCCATCTCTTTTATAGAATATGATAAGTGTACTATAGTACTATAGAATAATTAGGGCACTTTAAGTCAGTTTTCCAGGACCTTACCTACTATATGAGATGATCTTATATTACAGATGACTCAGGAGAAGAAAGTGAGGTTGGTGACCTTGCACAGCCCTCCCTCATTCAAATCAAAGTCATATTGTCATCTTAATATCATGGCTCTCTTCAAGAACGAAGGACAAACACAAATCTCTATATAAATGAAATCACCAATCTATTTTGTTTTCATTACTTTGCTACTAGGAAAAAAGTTACTCTAAAGATTTTCATGTATATAGGACTTTTCTTTCTATTTTTGACCTGCTTGGGGCAGTGGAGTTTCTTGGTCACAGATTCTGATGAATTCATTGTTTTTTTCCCCTATAAACTACATCTTGTATTAGATGCAAGTAGCTATTATGGAACTCTGGTATTGTTATCTGGTATCACATATACAGGAAGAGGATAGAGCCCATGGGGCTAGAGTCAGGAAGATCTGAGTTCAAATTCAGCCTCAGACACTTTCTAGCTGTGTAATACCAGGCAAGTCACTTCACCCTGTCTGTCTTAGTTTCCTCATCTGTAAAATGAGCTGGACAAAGAAATGGCCAACCACTCCAGTATATTTGCCAAGGAAACCTCAAATGGGGTCATGGAGAGTCAGAAACAACTGAAAAATGACTAAACAACAACAAAGTTATTATATGTAAAAAGAAAAAAAACACACATATGAGGGAGTTTTTGTTGTTCCTGGTTTTTAGGCAGAAAATTATCAGGCACAGGAGAAATTCCTCAGGGAGAGTATGGGGGTACTTTTTATGGAAAGATAGAAGTTGGATTATAGTCTCAAGAAATGCTACAAAGGACTGATAGGGGGGACTTTTGCCGCCAAGAAACCCTAAAGGATATTATATTCCAATGCTCAGCTTGCTGAAGAACCATCAATTGATCAGTTTCTTATTCAGCAATGTTTTTTAAAGCTATGCATTTCCCATTGGAACCTGAAAAACATGTGGGTATGTATATACACACACATATAAATAAACATATATATATTTACATAGATGTATATATATATATACATATATACACTATAAAGTCCTTTCCTTCCCTCCCCTCCCCTTCCCTTCCCTTTCCTTTCTTTCCCCAAAACCTTAAATCTATTGCACTCTGGAGCTCATACATTGGACAACACTAGGCCCCTGCCTAAGGGCTTTCTCTTCTGGACCTTCCTGATGTCAGAGTGATTATCAATATTAACTGCTGCTGTTTCCCTCCCAGCCTGATGTCTTTATTTTTCTTTGTCTCATTAGAGGAGCCATCCCCCTGGCTACGTCTTAAACAGGCCTATTTACTGAATGGGCTGTTACCTCATCCTAAGTGAGTACCTGAATAGACCTTGGCCTAAAGGGGCTGAGGTCTCCAAGTGCATCCTGGGTCATCTCCAGCCATCCTGATGAATATCTGGTCACTGGATTCAGATGGCTCTGGAGGAGAAGTGAGGCTGGTGACCTGCACAACCCGCCCTCACTCATAACAAAGTCAAGTGCAAGTCATGTCATCATTTCTCTGGTGGCAGATATAAGCAATCTAATCCACCAAATATTTACAAAGCACCTGTTACAGAACAGTCATGGGATATTCAACTGAGAAAAGATCAAAGCAGTCTGGTAAAGTGAAAAGAATGCTATAAGAAGAGTCACAGCTCTGGGCAGCAGTCAATTTTTCTACATATAAAATGAGAAGGTGGGACCAGCTGATCTGTAAGATCCCTTTTAGTTCTAAATTCATGACCCTATGATCCTGTGACAGAACCTTTGCCTTCAGAGAGTTTAAAATCTACGAAGGACTCAACATGTGGTCTTTCATTCAGCAAATATACATTAAGGGTCTACTCTGTGTAATATCGTGTCAGGTGCTAAATTTGTTGATTTTAAAATATATAACCCATTTAGGTGTAGGACCGGTTATTTTTTCATGAAACACAATTTCAATATGTACATAAATAGATTCATGGCTTGTCAAGTCAAAGAATTTATCCCCTACTGACCAACTATATTAGGGAATATTAGGGAATACTTAATTACATCGGGCTTCAGAGAGCCAACAAAACTTGTTGCCTAGACTATACCTGCATCCTTTTCAACTCCATAGGCTGTATCAGAGCTTGTTCAACCATTGGCATAGACTTTGAGGAACCAAGGTCCTCTCCAATCCCAGTGAAGCATTGGAGAAGAACTTTTGTGGAGATAACAATTAAATAATGCATGAGAAAAGATCTCATCATAGTTATAACAACATTGAAATTTGCTTGTAAGTTTATGGCTGTCAAAGTGCTTTCACATGCACTGTTACATTTATTTAATAGAACTATAGAAAAGGGGGAAAATGTTCAGCATTCATATTTTTTTTCTAAAAAATCATTGGTAAGCCTACATGAAAAGAAAAATTAAACCTAAGGGGGAAAACCTTAGGGGGAAAACTCAAGTATCAATACAACCCACTTTTCCCTTGAGCCATTATGAAGATTGAAAGTTATTTTTCTTAAAATACTTAAAACTGAAATTTAACATTTAGCAACTAGTAGATGGCAGAATGGATAGTATTATTCTGCTTCCCTTTTAAAAGTAGATAGTGCAGTGTGAAGAGAGCACAGACCCTGTAAGTCGGAAAGAACTGAGTTCAAATCCTGCCTTGGACATAAACTTAGTAGCAGTATGACTAGGGGCAAATAACCTAATTCCTGTGAAAAATAATCTTTCGTTTGTTGCATAGACATAACTCATGCCACCCACACTTAGTCTGAACCCACTGTGTGTAGAACATTCTACTTAGTTAAATGAGATAGTAGATTTCAATTGTTTAAACAAATTCCAAATCCAACCGTTATCTGTAGTAGATCTTTACTTAAGCCTCAAACATTCTTGCCATCACAAATATCTACCATATTTAACTTGATGATACATTTGGAGGAATTAGAGTGCCCATAGACCAAGATCACACAAATTAGCTGATGATGGCAAGGAAAGATGCTTCCATAAACATCAAAACGTATTGAACACATTCACTACATAAATCTTCAAATACCATCTTTAGCTCCTGTGAAACTCTTCTATCCTTTGTATTGAGGGAGTTTTTTCACTTCATATTATTGTCGATTTTGTGATCATGCAAGTTTAAGGTTTGCAGTCCACCAACGAGTGCAGGAGCTAGAAGAATGTATTAATAGCAGCCCTCTCCGACAATTTCAAAGCTGCGGAAGATTAGATTTTACACTGTCCCCAGGTTTTTCAAAAGTAGGGTTTTAAATTCTAGAGAAAGGAAGAGTGGGATCTGGCGGCTTTTATTTGTAAATTAAAGCTCTGATCATGCCAGGTCCAAAGCTAGTTAAAAGGAAACATGGCATTGCATACCCTCTAGACTTGTTTCCCACAGAAGATGCCTCCCTAGGCCTGAAGCCAATTCTTCCTAAAATAATAATGCTCTGCAACTTAACTAGTGTCTTTCATCTTAGAGTCTTGAAGTACTTCACAAACAAATCTTAGCATCCCTCTTTTATGGATGAGAGAAAACAAGTGGCCCAGATGTTAGTGGCTGCTTAGATAAGAAAACAATGCATTGTCTTTGAATTTTTCTCTCCAAAAATATTGGTGCATGTGAAACGTATTAGCCAACCCTGACTCTGAACCATCTGCTGATCTGATTCACTTTGGGAAAGTCTGGGGGAGTAGGGAGTAGGGGGATTCTGGGAAGAACAGAACTGAGGATGTTAGTCTGGTTTTGGGGGGCGGTTTATGACCCTACCGGAGCTCCTGTTATGTAATCATGTATTTATGTCTACATTTAACAATTAATTACATCTAATATTTTTACTGTGATACATCCATAATTTATTTGCTATTTACATTGATTACTCTAAACAGAATCTAAACACTTTAAATGAATTAATGAGTAAAATACATAAATACAATAAAATAGTTGGAGTGGTTTAAAAAATCCAGAGTTACAGTATCAAAGCATACAAATATTTTGATAGTTCTAACCTCACTGAAGTGGACTTTCCCTCTAACAGTATAGATCACCGTACATCCGTACTCTCTCAACCTGGTTTACTCTTCCCATAAATCTTCTACAGGGACTCCAACTGCAATGATGAGAAGTTTCCTCTAGATCTTTTGACTTTGGACCATGTGGGTTGTCACTAGTTATCCTTGCTCTCAGTTCATGACCAGCCTGCCACCTTTTCTCTTCTTGACTCTCTCTATCTGTGATGACATCCTACTTCCTCTTCTGAATGCAATCCTTAACTGCTCACTCAAAAGAATTTACCCAAACTATCCATGAAAGAAAAATCAAATATGTGAAAAATGTCTTTCGTCCAGACTGGATGAACAATTGACAGAGTTGTTCCATCAGTACGTATGTTGTGGACAGTCACCATGGAGGGACAATGAATTGGATACTGAGTAGATGGAAAATACCTTTTGTCTAAACAGAATAAACTCATGGAGTTGGTGCATTAGTGCTTATATCATGGACAGACACAATGAACGGACCATTAAATTGGACCCAAATGTGAAAAGGAAGAGAATAATGAGTTGAATTGCTTTTGGAAAATCAATTAGTGCCTTTATTGACCTCAAATTTCTTCCTAAAACAAATGCCCATATTTTTAACATCAATATTATTCCAATGAAGTTATATGGCTGTGAGTCATGGAATAGCAGTCTCCAGAGACTTAAAACTATGTGTTCACCAAAGGGACAATGGAGAGGTAGATGGTGGGTATGAGTAGGCTGTGACTTACTAACATAGAATAAAATCATATTTCTTCTTTTTTAAAATAAGTATAATATGTTGAGTCTCACATCACTAAACAAAGGACTTCTTTAATGGAGATTCTGGAAGAATTTTCCTCTAATGCTTCACTCTAGAAACTTAATCAGTGGCGTATAGGTTCTGAGCAATCCTTTGCCTCTAAATAAAGTTTGAGTATTTTTGTTGTGAAAAATTAAGCTTGTTTTCTGAGAACTCACCAACATCAGTATAGATAGGCCTAACAGTTAAAAGCTGACCAGTAGAGTTTGCATTTTATGACCTGAATGCCCAATAAAACAGATAACTTTTTAAATCTACCTTTAAAAACAGAATCCACAAATATTTGCTGAATGCCGAAATAACCTATTAGTTTATCAAATGTTAGATCTGAATAGAAAAAGTTAATCCAAACATTCTTGATGTTAGAAATATCCTACGTACAAATGAGAATTAGTAAATAATTAGTAAAAAGCAAAAAAGCTACAAAATACCACCCTGTTTTTAACCTCACCATTTTGTGTACATATGTCTTATCTGAGGTAACTTGATGTTGTACAAAGATGTCAAACATTCCACCCCCATTTCTATTTGAGTTTGTCTCCACTGATGTAGTGGATAGAAAGCTGATTTTTTACATTCAGACCCTCCTCTGGTTATGTGACCCTCTACTAACTAGGGACTAACTACTAACCTCTTAGTACTACCTAGTACTATATAAGCACTTAGCATACTAAGTACTTAGTACTTAGAATAAAGTACTTAACACTTTATACTCTCAGACAGTACTTAGTACTTAGTACTGTCTGAGAATATTCATGATAGATAGGTACTAAAGGAAGATGTTTCTTCACTGGGAGTTCAAAATGCCAATAAGACCACAGATTGGGTTTAAAAAAGAAGAAAATCTAATCTGCCACCAAATAAACTAGTCAACTCCTATGGAGCAATTATTTTTTTAATACGTTTCTTATTTCTCTGTAAGAACCTGGGAAGGGCCTTGTATAATATAGAGATACTCAACAAGTATTTGTCATTATTGGTACTTATGATGATGGTGATGATGATAAATTCTTCTGAGTTGAGTTTTGTCATATTATCAACTTCACCTTTTTGAGTTAGAATGTACACTATATAATTTTGTAATTTCTAAAGCATTTTGCTTACATGCATCCCCAAGAACCAACCAACAAGTGCAAATCGTTATGCTCAGATGAACTATATTCTAGGGTATTGAAAGCATGGATAGATGTGATCTTTGAAAGATCCTAGATAAGAGGTAGTATTGTAGGACCACAGATGAACAAATATTGTCCTAATTCTCAAAAACAGGAAAGATAATTGAACAAAGTCAAGGACAAGTCTATTACACATCATTAGAGGGACAGTTTGTGAGTATCTAAAAAGGGAAGCTCTGATCTCTAAGAGACAAGAACTCATGCCTGAGTTACTTAAGGGACTTTTTAATACATTTATTAGACTGGTAGTTCCAGAGGATATCATAAGCACAGTTCATCTGGATTTCAGGAAAGCATTTGACAAAGTCTGTCATACTACCCTTATGAACTTGGGAGAGATGCAAACTAAAAGGCTGCAAAATATGGTGGATTTAGATTTGGTTGAATGACCCAAAATTAATTGTTTGTTATCCACTTAAAGGGAAATCCCTAGGAAAAAGCCCAGGCATTCAGTTCTTGCCTCTATTCTATTTAACATTTTTAATCAATGATTTTAATGAAGGTACAGATGGCATATTTATCAAGTTTACAAATTACAGATATTTGGGAGGGATAACAACATGTATGATACTAGAATCAGAACCAAAAATAATCATGAAAGACTAGAATGATGAGTCAAATTTAATAAGATGAAATTTAATAAGGATAAATATAAAATCCTGTTTGTTTTTGTTGTTCAGTCATGTCCAACTTTTTGTAGCCCCATTTGCAGTTTTCTTGGCAAAGACACTGGAGTGGTTTGCCATTTCCTTCTCCAGATCATTTTACAGATGAGGAAACTGAGGCAAACAAGGTTAAATGATTTGCCCAGTGTCACACAACTAATAAGCATCTGAGGCATCAGAAGAATTTATCATCATCATCATCATCATCATCATCATCATCATCATCATCACCATAAGTACCAGACCTGGTGCTCTGTCCACTGCACCACCTAGCTGTCCTGTATAAAGTCCTGTAGTTAAGCTCAAAAAAATCATTTTCACAAGTGGATGATGAGAAAGCTTTGTTAGACAGCAATTTGTGAGGACAGTACCTGAGGATTTTGTAAACCCTTAGTATAAATCAAAGGCATTAAATGGCAGCAGCACCCCCCAATAGGAACATTTTAGGCTGCATTAAGAAAAGTCAACATTAAGAGACATTAAACCCATCATTTGGATGGGTAGTAGATAATGATTGTTGAGAGACCATCATACTTTTCCATGGATAGACCACATCTGGAGTTCTGAGTTCTGGCTGCCACATTTTAGGAAGTACATTGAAAAATGGGAAAATATCCAGATAAAGGTGACCAGAGAAATAAGCCTCAAAACTGCGCAATATAATACAAACACTTGTTGAAGAAACTAGAGCTAGCTAGGTCAAAGGACATGCATGGCTAGGCCCAGCTATACCCAAAGGAGCAAAGAAGAGGTCCATTAGGTACAAACATATTTATAGTAATTCATATTGTGGTGGCAAAAAGAAAGACAACAGCTGGAGACTAAGAGGATGTTCAACAACTGAGGAATGGATGAATAAGCTGTGGTATATGAATGTGATGGGGTACCATTGTGCTGAAAGAAATGAGGAAATAAATGATTTCAAAAAGACATGAGAGATATTTCTATGTTCTGAGGCAACTATACTATACCACACTACACTATAATATAAAAATTATATCAATAAATAATTTAGAACTTTTATACAATGATGAGTATCTCCATTAGATTCTGACTTTCTCAAGGGCAGGGATTATCTTGAGCCTTTCTTTGCATCTTTAGCATAGATGTGAAATTTTCATACATTTGTTAAGATAAGATCACTATACTATTTGTTTTATCTAATAGTTTTACTTTGTTACAAATTGGTAATATTTATACCTTTACAATGTTAAAAACAAAACACATCAATAAAACTTTTTTAAAGAAGTGTCATTGTGACTTAAAAGGAACATGGAAGCAGGTAGGTGGCACAGTGAATAGGGTGCCAGGTCTGGAGTCAGGAATATTCCTCCTCCTGAGTTCAAATCTGACCTCAGATACTTACTAGTTGTGTAACCCCAAGCAAGTCACTCAACCCTATTTACCTCAGTTTCCTCATCTGTAAAATAAGCTGGAGAAAAAAATAGCAAATCACTTCAGTATCTGTGCCAAGTAAACCCCAAATGAGGTCACGAAGAGTGGGACACAACTGGAAAGACTCAACAACAATAACAACAAAGAAGGACATGATGGTTATCTTCAAGTTATGTGATGGGTTGTTGTATGGAAGAGGGATTAGTCATTTGGTTAGCTCTGCATGGAAGAACAGAGAGCCACAATGGCTTCCTGATATTCTAGAGAGGCAGATTTTATAGAGATTAAGTCTTTTGTCCACAGTCACATGACTAGTGAGTGGTGGAACAGAGACGTTAACTCCATCTCCCAAAGATTTAGTGAACTTTTACGATAGAGACAAAAATATTTGCCCATCTATACATTTAGGCAATTGACTTACATCTTACATGTGGGAGCATCTTACATATAGCCTGTTGACAAGAGTATATATATATAAAAAAATGATACCAACAAAACTTAGGGTAAGGAGAAAGCTTCCTAATGGTTAGAGCTATCCAAAAGTGAGATATGTTTGAGTTCCCCCTTACTAGAGAGAAATAAGAAGGATGGATGGACCACCACTCATTACTGACACTGTAGAGAGAAAAAAAGCCTTGGAAGTTTCCTTCAGCACAGAGATTCTGAAAATCTACTATTCTGTGATCTATGAACGCTGTAAGATATTATAATATTACCCCCTGCTTACACATAAACCTCAAACTGAAGCTCAAAGAGATTAAGTCTTTTGTCCACAGTCACATGGCTAGTGAGTGGTGGAACATCTCCCAAAGATTTAGTGAATTTTTACAATAGAGACAAAAATACTTGCAACAAATGCCACTCATAGTGAGTATCCCTCTCATAGTAATGCACGTACTTCACAGTGACAACTCAAGTATGTTTCACTATGTACAATGACCTATTTCAGAAATGCTAGGTAGAAATCAAATGATATTTTAAATTCAGTAGGCAAGGAGGCTGTTTCAAGGAACCATGGTAAATCATTTTGCAAAGAGAATGATCAGCACCTTTCTAATTCTGGGTTTTGAAAGTAGAAATTTGAATATATTTGGTTTTCTTAAACTTAAGCATGGTTGAATGTAAAATAATCCAAGATTTTCCATTATAAGTGAAATAAATGCATTTTGAAAGGTTTAGAGAAAAGCATAATTCTGCTTCTTATATTTTCTAACTAAGGAAATTTACATGCTCAATGCGTGGTAAATGTAGTTAAAGGAAAGAATACATGATCTGAATGTTAAAGACCACATCAGGAACAAAATAGAAGAGAACCTGTTCAGGTCCATTTCACAGATATGGGTAGGAGAAGAGATAAGAAAAAAATTAGTTATAGAGGTGATTGCAAAAGATAAAGTAAATAAATTTAACCACATGAAATTAAAGAGCTTTTTCACACACACAAAAAAAATCAATTTGAATTAGGATGAGAAGAGAAGCTAGTGAGAGAAAAATAATCTTGGCATTATATATCCTTGATAAAAGTCTTAAAAATAAGATTATATAGGAAACTCATACAAAGATATAAAACAAAGAGTTATTTCCCAACTGATAAGTGGTCAAAGAACATGAACACTGAACTCCCAGAATTTCAAACTCATAACAATCATATGAAAGATTGCTCAAAATCATTAATAATTAGACAACTACGAATCAAAACAACACTAAGATTTTACTTCATATCCAGAAAATTGGCAAAGATGAAAAAGTAAGAGTCAATATTGGAAGGATACAGAAAGGTCATCACATGACGTGTTTTTGGAAGAGCTTTAAGTTTATTTGATCCAACCCTCCTGGAAAGCAGTTTGGAATCATGATAATAAGGATAGCTGATATCTCTATAATGCTTTAAGGTTTGCAAAGAACTTTCTATTTATTTTCTCATTTGATCCTCATAATGACACAGGTAAGGCAGGAGGCAGGATTCAAACTCAGGTCTTTCTAACTAACTCCAAGTCCAGCAGTCTAACCACCATATCACATGCAAAAGAAATGACTAAAATGCCCACACTCTTTGTCCCGAGAGATCAGTGCTAGGCATATATACCAAATGAGTTAAAAAAAAAAATGACTTTATATACACTAAAACATTTATAGCAGTGCTTTTTTTTTTTTTTTTTACAACTGCAAGATTCAGAAACAAAATAAATGACCACTGACTGAGAATGGCTAAACAAATTATAGACATGGATGCACTGGAATATTACAACACTGAAGAAACAATGAATAGAAAGAAGAATACAAAGATAGATATAGATATAAAAACAGATATAGATATATATAAACTGATGAAGAATGAAAAAAGTTGAAACTGAAAACAATGCACATGCAACTCAGCTTCCACCCAAGGCTTAGGATGGGGAAAAGGAAAGAAGGTCGTGGCTACAGTATATGCAGAGGGAAACATGACTCCCAATTGATAGAGATAATGCTGATAGTCGAGTTGGGAGATATATGGAGAAAGGGAAGTAGTTGAGAAGGAAAGGACCTTCAAGATGCAGATGTGGCTTCCATCACGTTCCTAATCATCAAGGTCTGCCATTCTAGAGACTGCTAAAAGAGTATTTCCCTTCAGTAAGATCATTTTCTTTCTCCTGGTTTGAGCTATCATCTTGATTCCAGCTGAAGAGTTTGTTGATTCTTATGTTTTTCCTGGTATAGTCTAATCTGAAGAAATTCTCTAATTTCTATGTTACATTTCTTATATAAATTGGTTTATTTATTATCAACTATTTATAATATACTATGATACCACTCTTTGTGATTATACACTTTCATGTAACTATTATTTGGTGGAGAGGAACTAATTATGGTAAACTAAAAACTACTGTCTCCAAGAGAAAGATAAGGGAAATACTTTTCCTTTTGAAAACAGACTTATCTCTAGACCAGAGATGGATATAATTTTAGTCAGATACCCTGCTTGGAAGCTGAAAGAAAGTTTGCCTAGCCTCAGAGGGTCATAGGTTTTGCCTGTCTCTCCTCTCATCCCCAGCAAGAGTATCTGATTAGGCATAGCCTTTTTCCTTCACTCCAATGGTTGAACTAGACTTGAGATGATATCTATCCATATGATCCTTGAGTCACATCTATACATTTAGGCAATTGACTTACATCTTACATGTGGGAACCTACATATAGCCTGTTGACAAGAATATAAATACAAAAAAATGATACCAGCAAAACTTAATGTCATGCAATTGTAATAACCAAGCTTGACCCTAAAGAAAGAAGAAACTGGACCTCTCTCCCTTCTTTGAAGAGGTAAGAGACTATGAGTATGGATCATAGCATATACTGCCACTCATTTGCTATATTGCTTTAATTTTGCTGAACTGCTTTTTCTCTCTTTTTCTAATTATTCTTTAATATAGGTAAGGGGAAAAGGAAATGATATATTTGGAAATGGAATGGAATGGTAATAGGAAAACAAAAAGTATCAATAGTTTTTTTTAATTCCATAAAGATCTTATAAACTACCCAACATCATGGTGTGAGAAATCATCCATATATAGCATAGGATTTAGATCTAGGAGGGATCACAAAGATTGCCTAGACCCCTCACTTTACAGATGAGGAAAAGATTCAGGAGGGTTAAGTGTTTTATCTGAGATGACAACTAGTAGTAGCATGAGAAAGATCTAGCCTTGGAGTCCAAAAGACCTGGGTTCAAATCCTGCTTTTGATTAGTATCTTTGTGACCAAAGGTAATCAGTTAACCTTTTAATGCCCTAGACAACTCTCTAAGACTATAAATTACACGTTGTTCTTTTGTCAAGGTGGCCTGAGTTTCACACTTTAATAAACCACAAGTTCCCTATACTCATGAGATCACCTGGCTAGACAAAAACAACAAAACCAACTGACTAGTAGCAGAGCTGAAATCTGGAACTCTCTATTATGCCACACATTAGCACAAACTTTTACAATTACAAATAATGGTTTGGCAATCAGGTATAATGATTTCCCAGTAGCGAGGTGGTGCAGTGGATAGAGTACCAGTGCAGGAGTCAGGAGGACCTGAGTTCAAATCTCACCTCAGACACTTGACACTCACTAACTGTGTGACCTTGGGCAAGTCACTTAACCTCAATTGCCTCATCCTGGATCATCTTCAGTCATCCTGATGAATACCTGGTCACTGGATTCAGATGGCTCTGGAGAAGAAGGGAAGCTAATGACCTGCACAGCCCTCCCTCACTCAAAAACAAAGTCAAGCACAAGTCATGTCACTATTTCTCCAGTGGCATGGTCTTCTTCGACAATGAAGGATGAACACACACACACACAATGATTTCCCAGTCTGGCAAAAATTAGGCTTAGATGAACACTTATACCACAATCCGTAATATATTCTAAATGGATATATGACTATAATACTAAAGATCAGATTTTTTTTTAAGAAAATTAGAAGAGAAGCAGATCATATACTTCTCACACGTATGGGTCAAAGATGTATTCTTAACCAAATAAGAGAGAGTTATTGCCCAGTTGGTTCAGTTGCATCTGATTCTTCATGACCCCATTTGAAGTTTTTTAGGCAAAGATACTGGAGTGATTTGCCATTTCCGTAGATAGATTGTTTTACAAAGGAGGAAACAGAGGCAAACAGGGTTAAGTGACTTGCCTAGGGTCACAAAAGCAGTAAATGTCAGATTTGAACTTGGGTCTTCCTGACTCTAGGCATTCTATCTGCTGTGCCATCTAGCTAGCTACAGAGGGAATTACAAGAAGTAAAAAGGATTATTTTGTTTACCTGAAACTGAAAAGTTTCTGCACAAAGTTAATGCATCTAGGATGAGAAGGGAAATGGTTAAATGAGAAAAAATAATCTTTGTATCAAATTTCTCTGATAAGGATTCCATATCCAAGATGTATAAAAAATTAATATTATATAACTAACAGTCATTCCCCCCAATAGACAAGTGGTCAAAGAATATGAACAGCTCACAAAAGAAAAACTGCAAAATATTCACAGCCACATGAAAGAATGCTCCAAATCACCAGCAATAAGAGAAATGGATGTCAAAACAACTCTGAGATTTTATCTCACATCCTACAAAAAATGACAGATGACCAAAAAAAAAAAAGGCGATAGTCAATGTTGGAGGGATTGTGGAATCGTAGGCACACTCACATGTATTGGTGGAACTGTGACATGGTACAATCATTTTAGAAAGCAATTTAGAATTGTGCAAATAAAGGAAATAAGATGTCCATACCCTTTGAACTAGAGAGTTCGTTAGTGGATTTATACCCCAAGGTAGCTATCAATAAGAAAGTTCCCATACACACTAAAATATTTATAGTAGCACTCAGATGCCCATTAAATGGTGGTGGTGGTCCATGGGGTCATGAGAAGTCAGACACATCTGAACAACAACACAAGACTATAATGGAACATTACTCTTCTGTAAGATAAATACCAAGAAGCATGGAAAGAGCTACATGGAGTGATAAAGAATGAAATAAGCAGAGTCGAGGAAAAAATATACATGAAACTACCACAATATAAATGAAAGGAAAAACCACACACCAGAAAGTCAAGTAAATGTAACCAAATTATAAAGATCAAGCATGACTCAAATGAAGAGATATGAGAAAATATTCCTAACCCACTCCTTCATAGAGGGTGGAAGTCCATAGGTATTGTACACTGCACACATTTTTGGACATTTTCGATATATCATTCAGTTGTGCTGATTTTTTCTTTAAAAAAATACTATTTATTATTTGGAATGGCTCCCTGAGAGGAAGAGAGAAAAGAATACTGGGAATCGCTATCATGATATAACAAACAAAAGGCATCCATAAAAACTTATTTTTAAAAAAGCATAATGGCTTTCCATATGGAGCACAATTAACAGAATACAATAATGTCATGTTCCTATTGCTACACCATAGTGATTCATGTAAACCTCTGCTGATAATTCATTTTTATCCTATCAGTTAATCATGGTAGAGGGGAGAGTACTGACTGACTCTAGAGTCTGAAGACCTAAGTTCAAATTCTGTATCTGGTGCTTACTACCTGTGTGATCTTGACTGTCACTTAACCTCCCTTGGCCTCAACCATTTTCAAAATAAGGAGATCAGACTAACTGGCCTCTAAGCAGCCTTACAGCTTTAGATCTATGACCCTTCAAACTACAAGAACACAAACCACAAGCTTACTAAAAGTAACCTTTACCACAAGTCCACCTTTTTTGAATATCTATATTACTTTGTTCCTACCTTGCTTGTACAATAGCACTAAACAAGTTCAACCTTTTTAATGATGTTTCTGTTCATTTGTCTTATTTTTCCTATTAGATTAAGTTTCCTAAGGGTGGGGACCATAATTTACTCATCTTTGTATCTTCCACAGAACCTAGTACAATGTCTCACAACTAATAGGGCTCCAATAAATATTTGTTGGATGGATGGATGGATGGATGGATGGATGGATGGATGGATGGATGAATGGACAAAGATCTTTAGAGATTCAAATTCATTATTTCTCAAGTATCTCCACAAGGTACTTAAAAAATAGCAGAAAGATCAATGAATTTCAAGTCAGAGTACTTAGATTCTCTTCTTGGTTTTGTCACTAACCAGCTGTGTGCCACTGAGGAAAACACATTATCTCACTTGGCTTCAGTTTCTTCATTTGTATGAAGGGAGGTTTGCCCTTGATCATTTCTAAGAACACTTCCTCTAAAATTTTATGACTCTAAGTCCTTTCTAATGTCTGGGAGAAACTGAGGCACCATATGATCAGACTGTAAGTGGGACTCATTCAACTAAATCAATCCCAGGGAATAGGGTGATTCCTATGCTGAAGATTGTCTGAGTTCCTACATACAACTATTAAAAAAAAAAAACTACCTGCCGATAACAATAGTTAAAAATTAACAGAAAAATAACATTGTCAAAAATCCTTGTTTTGGAAGTCTGTGATTTTCCTACTTATACTTATGGTGCTGACTTATGTGCTTTCTAGACTTTTTCAATGATGTGACAGTGCTTTGGGGAACAAATACAGTACTAATGTCGGTTATGAGATCTCTTTTTCACTAGGTCTCAAAACCAAGCAATTAAATTCAAATTTTAAATCTACTTACATGAAATCAGCCTGAATTCTAAGTAGTTTTAGTTTACCATTTTACGCTATTCCAACAGAGAAACATGGACACAAATTCAATACTTATATTAATTTCATACATATTTCTTTAAGTTGTTTTCAAGAGACTCACCTAATATTAGAGAGGGCAAGAAAAGCAACCGGGTACGTCTAATTTCAGAGCAACTTTCAAGCAGGGAATAAGGGGCAATTGTCCTGCTAAATATGGAGAGGAGTTTCTTTTAAAAGAGGAAATTCCCTAAGGAAGCTGTTTTTAAGACAAATACATGTTCAGGATGAAACCAGCAAAAGGTGTGAAGGATTTCCCTTTGATTTCTCAGTTTGTGTATTTGGGCTCAGACACAGACAACATTTTATGCACATTCGAATAGAATGCTAATCAGTCTCCTGAGACTACAGTGGTATTTGACACTAAGTATTGTAAACAGATAGGTTTTTGTTTTTTTTGGTAGGGGGTTAGTCGGGTTAGAAGTAGCAGGGAGAAAAAGTCTTAGGATTAACTTTTTTACCTTTTAAAGAATCCAAGTCTAATTGTGGAAGGGCTTACATATTCATATCCACACCAAAATTATTTTTAATATTTTCATGGCATAATTATCTAACTTAATGTCTTTTAAAGAATAGATTTATTTAGCTTAATTACTAATAGCTTAAAATATTTGCCTGGCTTTTAGATATCTCCAGAGAATTATATTATGGCATGGAAAATTGCCCAATAGCACTGAGTCACCTTACCATAACTATCTTCGGATCAGGGTCTCTAAGAATATCTATAACCATGAAAAGGCATATCAGCTTATCAAGATATTTAAGGAACATATTAAAAAGGAAATAATTCTCCTCTGTGCTCCTATGAGATCTGAATCTCACACATAGGGGAGAATTATTTTCTTTTTAAGCTCTAAGGACATAAACAATTGTTTTCTCATTTCTCATATAATGCCCTATTGTAGAGAGGAAAAGAAATAATTTAATTAATATATTTATAACTGGCTAATTTAGAACTGCTTAGAATAAGTTACAGCAGCTACTTTCCCCTACTTTTTATGATTCTCTTAATTTAGACAAGCAGCCTTCATTTTCGGGACCAATCAACCTAGATAGATCTCCTTGAAACTGCAATTCTACCTAGAATCAATTGTCAGATTCACAAGAGAAATTGACAGCATATGATAAAGAGACCTGATCCTTCCCTGATGAATAAGGGAGCTGGGATTAACCTTATCATGCAACTTTTTACCCTTACCATGCAAATCTCCGAGGCTGCCCCATCACTGCACTAAATAGTACCTCTTTTTTTTTCCTGCATATGTTATAAACAACTTTTAAAATTCCTGCATTTGTTTAATACTATTGTAACTCTCAGACTGAATCATTGCCTGGAGGGCAGGGGTCCTAATCTGAATTGCTCTGTACATGCTTAGTATCATATCACTGAAAAAAGGCACTTTAAATTCTGGTTTTGTGGATTGAGAAAACAGCACAATTCTCTTGCAATATCACGCTTTTGCACATTTCTTCAGATGAAATCTCGTCATTTTTATGGAAATTTTAGGCACCAAATAATCCAAGTCAAAACTTAACGTTGTTGCCATATGGGAATACTTAAAGGAAATGAAATTGTGTAAAATATAGATTTTTAAATTAGGGCAGATTTTAAATGGTGGATTTTATAACTCCATGAAGCCAAATACTTATAATACAAAACTATTGAGTAATCTGGAATTGTTGAGAGTCTTTCCCCCTTCCCCTTTTATCTCTATCCTTTCTATAACTCTTTTCAAAACTCTAGAGTCCTCTGTAACTAAATATTTTAAAGAGGCCCTTTAGATTAAAGTATTTTCAGATTTAGGAAGTCAGTTGGTTTTTCCTATTTCTGAGTATCCTCAAACAGTGACACAAGAATTCGTCAGGGTTCAAATTCCAGATTTGTCAATAACACCAGTATAATTTTGGGTAAATCATTCAACCTTTCTGGGCCTCAGTTTCCTCTACTGTAAAATGAGGGGATTGAATTAGATGACTTGAAAGGTCCCTCCCAGCACGAAATCTATGATCCTCTGAGGCCAAAGACCCAATAAGAGGATAGAGACAGCTCTCTAACAAAAGAGCAAAGAGTAATTTTATTTTTTTACTTCACAAGCATTTGTCCAAACATCACCCGTTTCCCCCAGCATACACACACACACACACACACACACACACACACACACACACACACAGAAAGCCCTGTGTTCTCTGGGGATCTTAGTCCTTAATGCCACATGAATTGCCAGCAATTGAAAACAATGTCCATGGAATTCCACATTCCTCAGAAGAGGACAGATGGCCAAGAGTAATTTATAGATGTAATCCTCACTGGACAGGTGGCTTGGCAGGAGGAGGTAAAACTCTCTATAAGATTGTGACCTTCCCCACCCTCTCAATTAGAAGACTCATTTGAACAGTTGCTATCATCTTCAGCTCCCATCAACTGTAGCACTTTTGCTATTCAAACAAATATTCCTGAGCAAATTTTGAAGTGAGAGTTGCATGTATACTTTTTTGTAAAGTTTTCTCATCAAATCTCCCTTCTAGCTGACAGGTTACAATAGTGCTACATGCCTTGCATATGTTCTGTTAGTGCCTGGCAAGGTATGAATGCCCATTAAATAACATCTAAGATCACATACAATATGCTGAAGGTTGTCAGAACCCACACAAGAAAGTTGGCTCAAATACCAATTGTTATTACTGGTTACTTAAGTTTCCATATAACAGTCTGTAACTTAGTTTAAATTGTGAGTCCCTAGTCAAAATTCTGAGAGAATCTTCTAAATTACAATCCTCAACAATCTTTTTGACTTGAGGGAGGAGACGTATTGGTCGGGGGAGAAGGGAACTGAGAGGCAAACATTACAGAGTTGCTTAGGAAATTTCTAAATGCATTTAGTGTCTAATGGAGCACGGTGGAGTTAGGGTTGATCTTATCTATAATGAAGTAGGAAATCACTTACTATGCTGATTTTTAAAAAGTCAGATATTCTCTTGCCCTTTAAAATATCTACCTCAGAAATCTTGCGATTTTTCACTTTCTCACACTGCCTGAAATTCTACCAATTAGAGATTCATTTGGGTTAACAAACTCCTTTTAAAATTCAAATGCCCTTTGGGAGGTTTATGAGTCATTCACACCATTGAGTGAATTCACTTAATTGGTACTGGGTACCTAGAGAACATGAAACAGTAGGCACCAAGTGGTGGGAAAGAGTTGCAGAAACGGAAAGGGTGAGCACAGAAGATAAATATCAATTACTTCAAAATTTTCCTAGAGTGGGTCCACCTTAAGTCTATAGTCTTTCAGTGGGAAGAGAGGAAGAGGTTGATTTAGCATCAGGGGTGGGGAATCTGCAACCTCGAGGCCACATGTACCCTTATAGGTTCTTGGGTTGGGCCTTTTGACTGAGCCCAAGTTTTACAGGACAAATCCTTTTATTAAGCGGACTTGTTCTGTGAAGTTTGGATTCAGTGAAAGGGCCACACTTGAGGGCCTAGTAGGTCACATTTGGCCTCGAGGCCACAGGTTCCCCACACCTGGTTTAGCTGATTTTGCTTATTCAGAGGAGGAACAGTTAGCTGTAGTCTCTCAAGAGCCATAGTATGATCATATGATCACTAGATCATATGATCTAATAAACAGAGTGTACATAAATAAGGACTGATGGGGTCCTTAGCAATCACTAAAATCAACCTGCATTTCATATTTCAAACAAATGTCATAGGCTGTCAACCCCTATTCTTAACAGGTATATTATTTATTCTTACTCTAATATATTCTTAATTATTACGGTATACTTTCTCAAACACAGAATAGCGATGGAGATATTGTGAACTATTATGACTTACTCTCTTAATTTCCAATTCAAATGTTGTATTAATATAGTCCAATGTATTTTTTTCTTTTTAAGGAAAAGCTAAAATAGAGAAATTACTACTCTAAGATATAAACAATACTGCCCATTTTTTCTTTTTCCTGTGAAAATCCTTGAAATTAGACTTTCCCCAAAGGTGAGCAAAATTCCATCTATCATTTATTGGACTTTAGATATGCCCTACATGTAATCAGAAGCTTATTTCCCAGAACTCTGGAATGGAAGGACTTTAGAGATGAACTCTAGCCCATGCTCTTAATTTTATAGATGAGTACACTGATGCCCAAAGAGGTAAACTGACTTGATCAATATGATTTATTATTACTAATGTTATTAACTAAATTTGAAAGTGGCCCTCTCAATGTTGCCCAGGCTGGAAGTGCAATGGAGTAAACTTTCCAACCTGGGATGGTTCATACCTCCTTGTAGAACTGCTTACCTCACCTTCTTTCATCATATTAACATTGAACTTAGTATAGATTTCCCCCCACAATTGATTTTAGCCCTACTCTAGCTCAGAACTCCCAGACTAAAGCTGTCTACCTATCTCAGTCTCCCCAGAAGCAGGGACTACAAATTGTACCAACACACTTAACTCAAAATGATTTTTTTAAAAAGTAGACTCCCTATGAAAATAATTAATTAATTTGAGATGCTATCTGTTAAATGGCCATGAAGAAGTAAACAGCATCCTTACAAAATTTATGAAAGATTCTAATCTAGGAAGAATAAATAGTATGATGAATCAATCAATTAATAACTATTTATTAAGTTCTCACCATGTGTCAGGCATTGTGGGAAGCTCTAGTGACACAAAAAGAGGCAAAAACTCCTCAAGGAGCTTACAACCTTATAAGGAGATAACATTTAATACAAATATATACAAAGCCATAAAAAGATAAATAGGAAATAACAAACGGAAGGCACTAGAATTGAAAAGGTTTGAGAGAGGCTTCTTGTAAAAGATGGGATTGAATGACAGAACCAGGACTATAAAATATCTTGATAAGCTAGAATTTAAAAAAAAAACACCACTTCTAATAACTTGAAATTAAATAGGGTTGCATTGATAATGTATTTTTTCTTTGTTTTAGTATAGTCAAGAGTCTCTGATGGAATAATGTGATTAAAGTAGATCTTCCCAACCCATTATTGGACCAGGTCACTAAGCAGAGTTTTTTTAGGGAAGATTTGTAGGAAGGCTCACACTGGTTCTCAAGGGTTGTGATGCCCTCTGGCTCTAAAAACATATAAATACTCTGAGGGTGAGGTTTTACTTTGGGACTTACTCACTGGAAGTGTTTGGTTAGCCAGATGAGACTCTAGGCAGTCGCCAAGGAGCCTCCCAGCTTTGAAAATCCAGATGTTGGTGCTTGTCTCTGGTAACTATGTATGTATGCTTGCTCAGGAAGCTGCATGTCTGTTGATTTGTGATGTATGTATTGCTTACTGTCAGACAGTTTGGAAGCTCTGTCTGTTGATTTAGATTTCTCAGTATTTTCTCTGAAGTTCAGGGTGCTGACTTTTTCCCCTGAAGTAAGTGAATGATATATGTGCTTAATTAAAGTAATTATTGAACCCTCAAAAGTTGCCTTTCCTTTTAGAAAAGCAGATTTAAGAACCTATGATCGCAGGCCCTCCTGTGTATGTCAGGGTGCTTACTTTTATAAGGGATAAATGTAAATTTCCTGTACTTGAGTTTTAAAAATTATACAAAGGCAGGATGGGAAAAGCACAAATAAACAACAGTTTTTATGAAAAAAAGATCTGTACATTTGGGGCAAAAATAGTCATCTTTGTAGCATGGCACCTTTCAAAAAAGTTAGTACAATATTGGGCAGAATTTAATAGGAGTGGTTTCCAGAATGAAAGAGAAGTAGTTCTTTCATACTTTGCCCTGGCTTCCAGAATATTGTGGTTAGTTTGGGGAGCCACATTTTTGGAAGGGAATTTGTGACTGGAGAATGTCTAGAGAAAGGTGACTAGGATGGACAGTGGACCAAAAGCCAGACTATGGATCATAGAACTGGAACTATTTATCAGGGATAAGAAAAATGAGAACTTGTCTTCAAGAAATGTCATGTGGAAGGAGGATTAAAACTCATTTGATTAGTCCCAGAGAACACCTAGAGCTACTAGAACTACTAGAACACCTAGAACACCTAGGTTGGAGTAGGGAAAGAGAAGTGGCTACTCAGTTTGGGGAAGAATTTTGTAATAATTTGTACTATCCAAATGTAGAATAGGCTACCTTGGAAGTTAAAAGTCACTCCTGAAGGTCTTCATGCAAAGGCAAGAATGTGTTAGGAATACTATGGAGGACATGCCTTTTCAGATACGTTTTGAACAAGATGGCCTCTGAGGTCCCTTATAACTGCGACATTTGGTGAAGTATCAGACTTGTAAATCTTACATGAAGGATTCGTGTTAAACTACTAAAAAATAGATTAATGAGCCCTCCCAAGAAATAACAAAATGCCATTTTCCCTCTTAAAACAATTCTTTAGGGTGTCAAAAGTTTCAGTTGTGCATTTGGGTTTTCATTCACTTTTTAAAAGTAATATTTCTTCATCTGTACCTATTTTAGCTGCTTTCAAAATAACACTAAAGAAAAGTATCCCATAAATTGGACATATTCTTTGACCCAGCAATATTACTCCTAGGCCTATATCCAAAGAGATCAAAGACCTAGCAAAGGGACCTATAGGTATAAAAATATGTATAGCTGCTCTTATTTGTGGTGATGAAGACGTGGAGACTAAGGGCAGAGTCACTCATGGAGGTTTATAAGAAATAATAAATCCTACAACTACACATTTTAATTGAAATTAAGTGGAAGGAAAGCAGGGGTGAGGTAACTGCATGGTTACTCTCAGCTGGTTTGTTTGTCTCAACTCTGCTATTACTGAAGCTAGTATGGGAGGTGAAATTGTCATATACCACCTTCTTGGTCCATTTAGTAAAGGTCTTAAGGAAGGAAACTATGACTATGGTAGACATTGCCTGCTGTCATGGGACAACCACCACTTCTCCTCCTTCAGAGCCCCTCAATCTCTGCCATAGTTTATAAGTGAAAGCCGCCACCATCCTGAGAACAGATCTCATGTTAG
Source organism: Notamacropus eugenii (assembly GCF_028372415.1). Classification (NCBI taxonomy): domain Eukaryota; kingdom Metazoa; phylum Chordata; class Mammalia; order Diprotodontia; family Macropodidae; genus Notamacropus; species Notamacropus eugenii. The sequence continues at coordinate 261,087,823 of NC_092873.1, forward strand.
TTTTCCTCATCTTTCCAAACTGTGAAGAATGAAAAATTCTACATTTTGGGTTTTTTTTTAATTTTTGGTTGCCAATCAACCCTGTGTCAGAGGCTTCACACCACACATAACTTGTTTGTACATAGTTTTTTACAGGTTGTCCTCCACATTAGAATGTAAGCTCCTTGAAGGTAGGGTCTATTTAGTTTTCTGTCTTTCTTTATATTCTCTGTACTTAGCTCAGTGGTGGCACATAGAAGGTGCTTAATAAATAAAACTTTTGGCTGAATGTTAAATAACTAAAAAAAATTTTTAATTAAAAAGGAAAATGTCCTATTAAATAAATTCATTATTTAATATATTTAATATTCATTAAATTCATTGTCAAACACCGGCTTTGATCTCTCTTCCCAGTCACCTTGCCTTAGATTGCAAAGTCACATGGCATGATTATAAATGTAATGAGACAGGTATGAAAGCTAGTTACTATTTTATAGTCATGTTATGACAACCAGAATAAATTGGTTTAGCACAAAATCAATTATGACAAAAATACTTAGAATAGCATTTTCTATCCTTAAGACAAATCCTTTAAGTTCTCGGAAAGTAGGGGTGGAAGTGCGGTAGGAGTGGGGTGGAAAGAATAGATGTGATCAGATATTTGTTCTCAGGATATGACAGTATGATATGGTGAATCTCTAGAGCACTGGATTTGAAGCTAGAAAGAATTACATTCAAACTGAACCTCTATATCCTCATCTGTAAAAATAAGGGACTGGCCTCGATGATGTCTAAGGTCTCTTTTAGGGGACAAAGAATATGTCCAATTTATGAGATATTTGACACCTCACTAAATGGGAAACATAGATTTAAAGGTTGAAGAAACTTCCAGGACCCAAAACTCAGGCTCTCTTTTTATATAGTGAATAAAATCAATTACCAGTGTTTATCCAAGAACCCTAACCAATTTTAATTCATGTCTTGCTTTAGCTTACAAAAGCTTTTGATCAGTTTCAAGGCTAAGGAGTATGACTGCCTTTTAAGTAATATCTTTTAACGAGTATAGGAGAGGAAAATGTGTTACCCCCTAAGCTTTGGAGTCTTTTTGCTTTATTATTCTTTTTCTTCTTCTTTCTTTCAGGATTAATTTTGATTAATGAGGGCCCTTCCCTTAGACAAATGAGAATGACTTGGTGACGCATGTAAGTACTGTTCCTGTGAATTACAGTAATGATTCTCACTGCCTAGTTATCAGCAAGCTGAAATTAATGGAGTTTTATATAATTCATTGGTTTTTTTTCTAAAACTTAGAGATTTTTGGTATAGGGTTGGGGCCATAGCTTCCTATTGCTGGGAATTAAGGACAAATATGAAATTAAGCAACACATTGATACAGGATCAATAGTGAATTACTTTAATACTGAATTTTTAATAAGTTGAAACATCACCAAGTAGAGAAATAGTGTTCTGTAATGTATAGAAAGCCAACCTTGGGGTATGGGAGGCCCTGAGTTCCAGCTCTACCTACGATACATAATAACCATGTGATCCTCAGCAAGTTACTAAATCTTTCAGTGCTCCGGGCAAGAACATACTGAAAATCTTCATTGGTAGAGCAAAAGGAAGAAGGAAATAATCTTTTATGTAGTACTTTCTAAATGTCAGACATTGTGCGAAGGGCTTTTACAAATATTATTCCATATTCTGTGAAGAAAGAGCTATTATCATCATTTTACAGCTGAAGAAACAAAGGCAAACGGCAAGTTTCCCTATACCAAGAAATTGCAGCTTTGGACAAATCACCAAGTAATTTTATCTATTACTTAAATGATGCTTTTGAAATAAAGCTATTCTGATACTAAACTATGCACAAAGATGAGATTCTTCAGAATCCATGACTTTCTCTTGTTCTAGAGAGATCTTTAAAAATGTTGACAGCTGGCTCACAATCAAATAGAGTACAATACTTCTATTCCCCCAGATTAACAACATCCAAAAGAAAACAGCAATGACAAAACAGGCTCTTTCCCCTCTTAAGTCTGTAGGGAAAGAGAGATGATCAGAAATTTAAATGTGGTTTTGGGAGGAAAGCCCAGGAGAAAAAAATTGTTCTATATTAAACTTTAAAAGATAATAAAAATGACTTTCAAACCAAACAAGGAAAGTACAGTAACTTAGTAATATAAATGTATGAGATGAAAATAAAATTGCATTGGGATGCTCTTCCAATTCTACCTCTCAGACTTCATTTCTATAATTAACAGGAAACTGACTATGCCTGACACATCCATGTTTGGGGATTGCTTTTTGTAAGATGCTATAAGAGTTATGGTAGTGAATTTTATGATATTGGTGATGGTGGTGCTAGTGTTTTAAGATTTAGCTTTGTGAATGTTTTCTAACACAGAGTTCAGAATAAGAGAAAAATGATAGAATTTTAGACCTGAGAAAGACCTTGGCGATCACTTGGTCCAATCCCATCATTTTCCAGATGAGGGTATATTCTTACTCTCTAGCAAGAAAATCCTTCTAGAAATTCTAGAGGAAGCTTCTAAGGAAGCTTCAAAAGAAAGGAGAAAATGTATAGGATCATGTCTCATGTTTGCAAGAGTATAAAGCAACATGATTGTGAGGAAAGACTTTAGAACATTTGAAGAACCACGTATGTCAATTGACACAATGATTTCTCTAAATAATTTTTATAATTTTAATATAATTTCTCTTATCTGTGCAAATGTATTTCAAATGCAAATAATTACAAGCAGATATTATGATTTTACTTTGAAATAAAAATTTTCATCCTGCTATCTTTATTATGTGCAAAATATAACTTTGTCAACTGAGGCAAATTGGTCCTTTGACAAGAAAAAAGCAGTTCCTAGCCTCAAAGGGCTTCCAGTCTAGTGGGGGAATGTAATAACATACAAGAGGAAGCTGAAAGCTGCATGTTTTTCTGATTATCATGCAATAAAAATTATATTCAATAAAAGACCCTTGAAACATAAATCAAAAATTAATTCGAAACTAAATGATTTAATACTAAAGAATGGATGGGTCAAATAACAAATTGTAGAAACAATGAATAATTTCATTAAAGATAATGATAAGACAAGACAAAAATTCATGAGATGCAGCCAAAGCAATGACCAGTTAACTGAGAAATAGGATAATTTCTATCTCTAAATGCCTACCCATAAAAGAGATAAAGAGCAGCTCAAAGAATTAGCCATGCAACTAAAAAAATCTAGAAAACCAACAAATTAAAAATCCTTAACTAAATACTGAAATTGAAATCCTCAAAACCACAGGAGAGATTAAGAAAAGTGAAAGTAAAAAAGTCCTTGAACTAATAAAAAAAGATGTCATTGAATATTTTTACTTTTAAAAAAGAAAGAAGAAAACCAAACTGTCAGTACAAAAAAAAAGAAAAAGGTGAATTCATAACCAAGGATGAAGAAATAAAAGCAATTGTTAGGAGCTACTTTGTCCAACTATATGTCAATAAAACTAACCATCTAGATGAAATAGATGACTATTTACTAAACTATAAATTTCCTGGAATAACAGAACATTAAATAGAATACTTTAAGTAATGTGACAGGAAAAAAATGAGTAACCCACAAATGAACTCCTGAAGTAAAAAAAAAAGAACCTCAGGAGCAAATGAATTTACCAGCTAATTCTACCAAACATTTAAAACACAATTCATTCCAATGCTACATTTAAAAAAAAAAAAAAAGCTCAAAATGGCTATATGATTTGTAAATAAAAATTCATAGGACATGGAAGAAATTACCTAACAGATCTATAGATAGGAGTGGACTCAATAACCAAATAAGAGATGGAGAGGTTCACAGGAGATTGAAATGAATAATTTTAATTACCTAAAATTAAACAGTTTTTGCACAAAATCAATGCAGCTGAAATTAGAAGAAAACCAAGAAACTGGGAAATAATCTTTGGAGCAAGGTTTTCTGATAAATGTCTGGTTTTGAAATATATAGGGAACTGAGCCAAATTTACAAAAATAAGAACCAGTTCCCAATTGATAAATGGTCAAATTATATGAATACAGAGTTTTTAGAGGAAGAAATCTATCAGTCACTATATTTTTTAAAAGGTGCTCTAAAGCATTAATAATTAGATAAATACAAGTTAAAATAACTCTGAGGTACCACTTCATACCCACAGAATTTGCTAACATGACAAAAAAAGGAAAAAATTAAATTCTGGATGGGATGTGGGGAAAAAATGATACATTAATTCACTGTTGATAGAGCTGCGAACTACCCTGATCATTCTGGAAGCAATTTGAAGCCATGTTCAAAAAGATATTAAATTGTGTAAACTCTTCATCCTAGCAATACTAATAGGTTTATACTCCAAAGCAATCGAAGAAAGAGAAAAAAGACTCATGTACAAAAATATTTATAGCATCTCTTTTTGTGGTGGCAAAGAATTGGAAACTGAGAACATGTTCAACAATTGTAGAATGGCAGAACAATTGTAGTATATGAATGTGATAGAATACTACTATGCTGTAAGAAATTATGAAAGGGTTGGTTCCAGATTAATACTAGGATGACATATGAAGTTATGTAGGGTGAAAAAAGTAGAACCAGGAGAACAGTTTATAGAGTTAACAGCAATATTATAAAGATAATCACTTGAAAGACTTGGTAACGCTGATCAACAAAATAATTAAAATTTCAAAGGACTCATGATGAAACATGGTATACAATGCCAGATAGATTGCTGATGGACTCAGAGTGCGGATTAAAGTGTATTTTCTTCTCTTGCTTTCTTTTTTTTTCTTTTTTGGACATGGCTAATGAAGGCATTTGCTTCTCATGATGATAGATTGATAGATAGACAGACAGACAGACAGACAGACAGACAGACAGACAGACAGACAGACAGACAGATAGATAGATAGATAGATAGATAGATAGATAGATAGATAGATAGATAGATAGAGATAGATAGAGATAGATAGAGATAGAGATATTTGTATTGAGTTTTGTCTTTTTTGCCTTCTCAAAGGAGGGGAAGGGAGGAAATTTGGGGAAAAAGTTGAATTAAATGGTTAAACAAGAAAAACAGTTCTTATTTTAAAAAAATGTGCATACTCTCATCCACCCCATTTAGTAAATGCTAAACTGTAATTCTGTCTTTGCTACTTATAATACTGATATTCCTCATCTTGCTTTCATTTCTCTCCTCTGTAACCTCTTCTTTTTAGTATCTGAATTTCATTACAATTAAATTTAACAAGTATTTATTAAGGGCATCCTATATGTAGGCATTAGAAACACAAAGACAACAAAACAACAAAATTAGTCCCTGACCTCAAAGAACTCTCATTTTAAAGGGGAAGAGGGGAAGGTGACGATTTGACATTTAAATAGATAAGTAAGAATGAGATAATTCCATGTGGGAGAAAAGCCTCTCACAGAGAGGAAGCAGGAAAGGTTTTCTATTTATAGGAACACCTGAATTAAGCCTTGACGGAAGTTAAGGTAAAGGTGAGGAGTGTGTATTCCAGGGAAATGTCCAAACTGGGGCAAGAATTGGGCTGACCATTTGGAAGAACAAGAACTACCTCAGTTCTTCTCCCTCTTCCCTTTTATTTTCCTCAAGCAACTAACTGGCACTGACCACACCGGCAAATCTGGAGCACGACTGGTCAGAGATTGGCTTGGCTGAAGCAGGGATCCCATCTGACTCATCACAGCATTAGAACTTGGTTTTCCTCAACTCTTGCCAGGGTTGTGTGAGAGCAGCTTCTACCAATTGTCACATTAGAACCTTGTCTCTTTCCAGTGCCAGCTTCTCTCTCAAGCCTTCTATGCCTCTCTGACTTCCTTTTGTCAAATAAAGACCAAATTTATACATCACCTTAAAGTGCTATAGAAATGCTAGCTCTTGCTGCTGTAAGTGGTGAAACTCATCAAGAGGGACTTCAGCTGCTAGAACAAAAGTTACGAATCAGCTTTTACCATCTGAGCTATATTGTCAGAGATCATAGTGCCAGTAAAATTCAACTAGGTGACTTGTACATGTGTGATATTTAATGCACTGTGTGCTGTATGCTCTGGTTTCCTGGAGTCCTAGAGGATTACTGGAAGATACTCAATGTGACTGGAGATGTAGCATATGCAAATAAAAACCATGGGGGCATTATAGTTACTGGCCCCAAAGTGTCAGCATATGTTAGCTTTGTGAGCCAAAAACAACCTGCCAAAAATGAACCTACTAGAGAATGCAGTTGCACACTGAAATTCAACTTTTTTATTTATTTTTTATTCTTTTTTTCATATTTTTTTCAAGCAAGGATGGTAGCTGATATTAAAATACATCTATTGGTGGCTTCTTCAGAGTTGACATTTTTTGTAATTCATTTCCTTTCTTGGTTAATCAGGTTCCAACTTTCTGAATGACTTCCAAAAGCCCTTTAGGGATCACATATTACCTTTTGTTTAAATAAAAATATTCATGTTATTGCTACAAAATAAAGACAGCATCCTGGGTTTGCTAAGATGGAAATTGCTTCACTGAATATTATCAGTAGCATCATCTCATGATTATCCAAAGATCCTCAAAATCATTAAGGAAATCTGCATGAACTGCTTTTTAACTGACTGTCAAATCCATTAAAGTCCCATGCTGCCTCCTATCTCATTTCAGTCCATGCAGAGCCCCAGGACTTAGGGAAACCTAAGGGAAACCTCTCATCTGCATTCATGCTTCTATCAGTACGATTGTCACTCTCATGTGGGTCATTATGGCTGACCTTGTCCTGGCAAGTTCCATCTCCTGGTTGGCTTACTCTATATTTTTAATTCAATTTCTTTTATATCCAAGCAGCTTTTCAGATACATAATTGCAGGTGAATTGGATAGAGTGCTGAACTTGGAGCCAGGAAAACTCAGATTTGTTTCCCACCTCAGATACTTACTAGTCATTTAACACCTCTCATCCTGTTTTCCCCTCTGTAAAATGGGGATAATAATAGCGTCTACTTTATAGGGCTGCTGTCAAGATCAAAGGAGATAAAGTATGCAAAGTGTCTTACCAAATTAGCCTTTTATAAATGGGAGCTGGTGCTGCTGGTCACTAGAGTTAAGTATTTAACTGGGTTATTTTGAGATAGAATATTTTTGCAACTATGTTTTGCAATTTTTATTTTTAGGATTTCAAGCACAAAGTCAGAAAACCTAAAGCAAATTAAACTACCACTTAAGGATGTAGGAAGCACATATGCAAAAAAAATTGCTTTGGCCTCTAGGGATTACTGAATCAATCACATACTGATTTGCCAGCAATCTGGCAGAAAAAACCCTAGAGCAGTGGTAAAGACGATGCCAAGATAACATATTCAAATCCCCTCCCACTGTAGTTAGTGGGCATCCTACTGCCTCTCAGATTCAAACAGCTACTGTTTTTATGTAGCAGATACAAGGGAAATCCCTAAACACAAAGCCTGATTGTGGCTCCTAACTAGGATTTCCCTTAAAGTGAGCAACAGTGTTCTCTCCCACAAAAATACTCAAGATTCAATGTGGATATCAGATATAGGAGAGCTTTTGATTTCCTTTACCACAGGAAGTACATAATCTGGAAAGGACCAAAATGTATGAATGAACAAAGATAGGAAACAAGGCACTCAGATATTCCATTTCATTTCTCTTTGTGGGGCTACTGAACAAATATTTCTCACTCACCTCAGACTTACACTCACACTAATATCATGAAGAGTTAGGGGAAGTGAATAAGCAATTATAATAGCACCTACTATGTGCCTACTATATTTTATGAATATCATCCCATATGATCCTCGCAACAAACGCTGAAGGGTAGGTGGGATTATTATCCCCATTTTACAGTTGAGGAAACTGAGGCAGGCAGACATGAAGTGACTTACACAGGGTCACATAGCTACAAAGTATCTGAGACCGGGTTTGAACTCAGCTTCTCCTGACTCTAAGCCTAGCGCTCTAACTAAGGTGCCACCCAGCTGCCTCTATTTGGTAATGTCCACATCCCCTTTCATTGCATGACTTCAGTCCTCCAGCTTTAGGCTGACCCTTTTGCACTCCACTCTTCCATGGAGCATTCCATGAAGGAAATATTCTCACTTTGAGCAGCCAAGACCTGACTAAGGAACTCTCAAACTCAAGGTTATCAATAGTGTAACAATAGGCTGGAAACATCCATATCTCAAGATTGTTAGTCAATGACTTGTAATCAGACAAGGAAAATGAAAGGCAGTAAAAGATCACCTGAAATTGGAAAACATGGGTATTAAAGGCTCAGGCTGGCCTAAGAAGCACTCCTATGATCTCCTATGATCATGGACTTTTGCTGTAAGTTATCATCACTGTCTATCAATCTTATGATCATGAAACTCCTATTCCCTCTAAGATCAAATATAAAGTCCTCTTTTTCACTTAAAGTCCTTCATGACCTAGCTCCCACCTACCCTTCCATACTTATTATTCCCCTTCACACACCCTACGGTCTAGTTAAACTGGTTTTATGTTTTGTTTTTGTTTGCTTTACTGTTTCTTAAATACAATATTCCATCTCCCATTTTAGTGGCTTTGCATAGGCTGTATCTTATGCCTGAAATATATTTCTTTCTTACTTGTACCACTTAGAATCCCATTTCTTTCAAAGCGCAGCCCATGGGCCAGTTCCTACATCTCTCACAGCTGCTAATGTCTCTCTTCTAAAATTACCTTGAATTTATTTTGTATATATTTTGCATATACTCATAACTATAAGCTTGTTCCCAATCATTATCTAAATGTCATGGGCACATATTCTACTTTTCTACTTATGTTATTATTTCCTTTGGTTCATATAGCCTATTCCCAGAAACAAGCTGTCATGCTCTTCCTGTCCCAAGTTCCTCCTGGATCCCTACTTCCTTTAAAATATCTTGAATAAGATCATTCTGGAAAGTATAAGGAAGCCACTGCTAGTATTTTTCCATCCAACCTTCCTTTGGGATATAAAACTTCCTCTGCCTCAAAGGACTTTCAGTCACTTTGGAAGGAAACAGACATTTGTTAAGTGCCTACTATGTGCTAAGCTCTTTACAAATATTATCTCCTTTGATTCTCATAATAACCCTGGCAGGTAGGTGCTATTAGGTGACTGAAGCAAACAGAGGTTAAGTGACTTGTCCAGGGCCACACAGTTAGTGCCTGCGACTGCTCAGTGCTCTATCCATGGTGCTACCTGACTTCTGTAGTCAGTGCACCTATGGGGCATCAATCCTGACTGCAACATGCATTTCCCAGTCGTTTTATTAACAAAGCTCATCATGCCACCAATAATTGGGAATCTAAGTCCCAGGTAGATGTATGGCTAATTGGGAATTTGGGGCCACTGTTTCAGATCATGAGTTTTCCCCCATGGCATTATTTTTTTTGAAAAAATATTATAGAGGCCTATGAACTTTAAAGGTGTGCTTTGGAAACACCACTTTTGGGCAATTCTGTTTCCTCATTGTCTATCCTAATTCTAATTCCTTCGATTTCTTTTTGCTATCATAGATATTATATATTATACTAATATATATTATATACTAGCAACAGTACACTATTGAATAATAGTGGCATCCTAGATTCACTCCAGTCTTATTGGGAAGGCTTCTAATTTATCCCCATTACAGATAATACTTGCTGATGATTTTACCTTTGGGTAATTCTGAAGGCAGAGAAGGGCCAGGGTTTAGGTCTCTCTCTATACCTCCATATCTATAAAGAGGCCTGCTTCAGGTTATGTAGACTCAATATGGAAACCCCTTAGACACTGCTACTTTCCATTTGGACCATTTAGAATGGCTACAATCTAAAGTGAGAAAATCAAAATACCCTTTTATCCCACTCCTTAATCTGAAAAGGTAAATAAGATCAGTATTATCTTGTTATTAAGAAATATCAAAGATCAGAGAATCACAAAATCTTAGAGCTAGGTAGGACCTCCAAGACCCCTAGGATTATAGGACTAGAAAGGACTTCAAAGTCATCTAGACAAACTCTTTCATGAAGAAACTGTCCATGGTGAGACAGGCAACATATGGGATTTTTAAAAATAAGTCCCCTGACTGCAGATGCAGTGCAGTATGTAAGTAATATATAAATACTCAATCACCTTCCAAAGGTAGCAAATGGCAAAGGTGGATTTGAACCAAAGTTGTTCAGGCTTCTTTACTAAGACTTTCAAGAACAGTGTAGATAACTCATCTCCTAAATGAGGCAAAATAGATGTGATCATCTCTCAGAGCCCTAGTTTCTTGCTCTGAAAGCTATTATCTGAGACTTAATAAAGTATTTAATTAATAGTTTCACAGTGGATCAATTGTTTAGTAAAGAACAACCAGTAACGATTTTAGAGGGGATTCATGCTTCAGGCTGGCACTGAAGCACATATCCTCCAAGCACTCTATCAACTCTGATTCAGTTTGCCTATGAGAAACAAGAGGAGAATAATTCTATTCAAACCTGTGTACCTACAATCTGAGAGGAGGAGAGGCAGGCAAAAAGACGGAGTGACCACTCATGGCAGAGCAGCCTAACAGAACTAGAAGTGCTTAGTATGGAAAAGAAAGGCCTTTTATGGTGGTGGATACAGAAGGTGGGGGTTGACAGCCGCATTCAAGTAGTTGAGGGTCATCATATGAAAGAAGGATTAGATTTATTGTGCATGACCCAGGAGGTCACTGAAAGACAAATTTTGGCTCAATATAAGGGGAAACTTCCTAACAATTCAGCCTGTTCAGAAGTTAACAGGCTGCCTTTGTTTTTTAATTATTTTTAATTTATGGGATTTTAATTTATTGGATAAAACAACAATATGGTATATTGTTTTATATATATATAGAGTATATATACACTATAACATAGTATAACTTTTTAAAAAGATTACATATGAAACTGCAAATCTATTCCATTTAATTTGCTCTTCCTTTTAAATGTTATCGTAAATTTTTCTTTTTTTCTTTCCTTCCCCCATTCCTGCCCTAGAGATGCCTACAATTAGACATAAAATAGATGTATATAAGTAAAACCATTCTATACATACTTCTATTTATCAGTTCTTTCTCTTGATGCAGATAGCATCTTCCTTCAAAGGTCCTTTGTAGTTAATTTGGGTGTTTATAATAGTCACAATGACTTATTCACTCGAAGTTGTTCTTAAAACAATTTAACTGTTACTGTATACAAGATGCTCTTGTTCCTGCCCATTTCACTCTTATTTCATGCAGTTCTTTCCATGTTTTTCTAAGATGACTGAGCTCCTCATTTCTTATAGCACAGTAGTATTCCATCACAATCACATAGCACAACTTGTTCAGCCATTGCCCAACTGATGGACATCCCAGCAATTTCCACTTCTTTGCAACAACAGAGCTGTTATAAACATTTGAAAACACATAGGCCCTTTTCCCCTTATCTTCTCTGGAAAGAGACCTAGTAGTGGTGTATAGGCTGCCTTTTAAAGGAAATGTGGAAAAGAGGAAAAGATAGTGTGAGCTCTCCGTCACTAGAAATCTTCACCTATGAGTGGAACAGAGGCTTGTCTGGGGTGCTGTAGAAGGGATTCATGCTTCAGCTGGGGTATCAGACTAGATCAGGGGTGGGGAACCTGCAGCGTCAAGTCACATGTGGCCCTCTAGGTCCTCAAGTGTGACCCTTTGACTAAATCCAAACTTCACAGAACAAATCCCCTTAATAAAAGGATTTATGGTGTAAAACTTCAACTCAATCAAAAGACTGCACCCAAGTACTTAGAAGGTTACATGTGGCCTCAAGGCCAAAAGTTCCCCGGAATAAATAAAACCTGAGGTCTCTCTTCTAGAAAACTGATTCGCTTCCTTTGATCTCCTTTTCCTTTCTACACAGGGCAGGATTCATTTGCCAGTATCTTTTTCTTCTAACAGTACCAAGTATGAACTCCAAAGAGATATTCCCACACACTAAACCCTGGTTCATATATGTTACTTTGTAGTCTTCAAATCCTAAAAAACATCATCAGAACTAATGTCAATTTTAAACTTAGACGATGGTTCTCCACCTCTCTGCCATGTCCCTGGCAATGGTTCATCAGGCAGTCACACAAATACGTGGTGTGACTGCAAAGGACAAGGCTGATTTTCATGCCTGGCTTATGCAAACGATTCTTACTCTACATGGATATGCCACTATCCTTGAGACTGAATGTTCAAAACAAAGTCCTGCTGAATAGAAACTTCATTTTTGGTTATCCCCAAATGCCCACTCTAGTAGAAGGAATTAACAATGAATATAGGGTCAATCTGCTTTTTACACAGTTAACTTTGTTGACCTTCCAATATTGAATAAAAATGCAGTGGTTAGTGGATGTGCACACTGAGAAGTTACCCAACAGATGGAGCTGTTGTCTGTTGTCCAATATTACATGCAAACTAGATGTATTCAAAGGACACGTGTGCTATTTATTGCAAAAGAGGGTCCAAATCCTCTTCTCTGGTATCCAAATTTACACACTTTGAAGGTAACAAGGATAATTCCATATCTACCTCAATACCCTTTAAAATTACCCAAAAAAGTTAGAATTTCGACTGAGGTTTTTAATGTCAATCAATGAACAAATTATTTATTAACTCCCTACCATGTGTCAAGGTTTGTGCAGGAAGCTTGGAATGCAAATATAAAGATAAAACAATTCTTGCTCTCAAGGACCGTATTACATTCAATCAGAAGAGACAAGCGGATGTATTAGTATATGCAAAATAAACATAAAGAGAAAATACAGACAGATGAAAGGTTGTTCAATATAAGGCAAACAGGAAAGATGGTCACTAGCAATGGCGGTAAGGGGGAACACCAAGAAAGATTTTATGCAGAAGGTGGTGAACTGTATCTTTCTATATAAGAAATGTTTTGTTAGAAAATATTTTTAAAGCTGTTTTTTTCTCCCAAGATTTTTTTTCCTACTTTCAGCTTTATTGATGTATTTGGTTTTTACTTCACATTTACAGATTACTCCCACTTCAAGAAGCGTCTCTTGTAACAAGACAAAATAGCTAAATAAAAATAATAATACAGTGACCTCATATGAAAGTGCATGTGACATTTTACATCTGTAGCACCAACAACCCTCCTGGGCCTCTCTACTTCAAAAAAATGAACAGAAATCTATTTTCTCTCCTTTCCAACCCCATTACCTACTGAGAAAAGAAAAAAAGGTTATTTCTTTGAACAAATATGCTTAGCCAAGCAAAACAAATTCCCCCAACAATGGCACACATACATACATACACATCACATATATGTATGTATGTGTGTTTGTGCATATATAATATCTATACATATATACATGTATACATTGTGTTTATGTATTTGTGTATATTGCTTATAGATATCTACGCCTCATTCTGCACCCAAAAACAATAGTAACACACAGCCATGTTTAATTACCAGTCCTCTGGAATCATGAATGTTCATTGTTAATATAGCTTTTAAAGTTGTTTGTTTTTACAGCATTGTTATTATATAAGCAATTTCACTGGTTTTGCTTATTTCATTTGTCATAAGCTTATAAAAATTCTCAAATTGTTTTTATAACATTGATATTATGGCATAAATTATTCTGATTCTGCCTACTTCGGTCTACATCAGCTCATTTGAATCAGCCTTTCCTTGTCTATTTGAAATCATCTACAGGTATTCCATCACATTCAAAATCAGTTATTCAGTCATTCTTCAATGGTTGGACATCCTCTTAGTTCCTAGGTTTTTTGGCACTATAAAAAAATAAACAAACAAAAAGAGATATTGTGAATATTATTGTAGTTAATAGACTTTTTCTTCTTTTTTTAAATCTCTTTTGCATAAAGTTCTAGCAATAATATAGCTAGGTCAGTGGACACACAGTGCTTAGTAATATTTGTGTATAATTCCAAATTCTTTCCAGAATAATTGAACTCATTCATAGGTCCACCAGCAGTACGTCAATATGCCTTTTCCCTGCATTCCCTCCAACATTTGTCATTTTTCCTTTTTTGTCATCTTTCCCACTCTGATATGAGCTCAAGTTATAGAATTACTTTAAGTTGAATTTCTCTAATTAGTAGTGATTTCAAGGATTTTTAAAATTTGTTTATAGATAGCCTGGGTTTCTTCCCTTGAGAGCTATCTGTTCATATCCTTAGATTATTTATCTATTACAGAATGTCCCTTTTTCTTATAAATTTCAATTAATTACTTATATATCTTAGAAATGTGACCTTTATCAGAGAAACTTGCTGCAAAGCGTTTTCTCCATTATTTGTTTCCATTTTGTTTTTAGCCTTATTAGACTTGTTTGCAGAAAAACATTTTAATTTTATGTAATGAGAATTACCCATTTGTCTTCTATGATCCTTTCTATTTCTTTTTTGTCATAAACTTTGCTCCTATACATGGATCTGACAGGCAATTTTTTCCATGTTTCTCTAATTTATGATGTAACCCCTCATATCTAGCTCATGTATTCATTTGGAGCTTGTCTTTTTATAAGGTGTGATGGTTGGTCTAAATCTATTTTCTTCTATACTGCTCTTCATTTTTCCTACAGTTTTTGTCAATTGTGAGTCCTCATCCCAGTAGCTAGGGTCTTTGTATTCACTGACTCCTAAGGTATTAGATATATTTGCTTCTGGGTGATGTGTACCTAATCTGTTTCACTGATTGATCTCCCTATTTCTTAAACAATATTACATTGTTTTTAATGATTACTGATTTGAAATGTATATGTATGTATGCATACATGCATGTATATATGTACATATATACATACGTACATACTAGGTCTATATCCCAGAGAGATTTAAAAAAAGAAGGAAAGGGGCGTATATGTACAAAAATATTTATAACAGCTCTTTTAGTGGTGGAAAAGAATTAGAAATTGAGGAGAAATGGCTGAACAAGTTGTAGTATATGATCATGATGAATATTGTTGTGCTATAAGAAATGATGAGCAGTATTCTCTCAGAAAGACCTGGAAAGACTTACATGAATTGATCCAAAGTGAAATGAGCAGAACCACAAGAACATTATACAGGGTAACAGCAATATTGTAGGATGATCAGCTGTGAATAACTATCTACTCTCAGCAATAGGATGATCCAAGATAGTTCCAAAGGATTTATTATGAAAAATGGTATCATCTCCAGAAAAAAGAATTGATGGAGTCTGAATGCAGATCAAAGCATACTATTTTTTTACTCTTTTTTTTTTGGATGGGGTCTGTATTTTCTTTCACAACATGATTAATATGGAAATGTTTTGTTTGACTGCATATTTATAATCTATATCAAATTGCATGATTTCTCAATGAGGGAGGAGGAAAGGAAGAGAATTTGGAACTCCAAATTTTTAAAAAAAACAAATGTTAAAAAATGTTTTTACATTACAAAATATTTTTAAATTTCAATTTCAATATTTTTAAATTTCATGTTGGCTCTCATTTCTGAAGCTGTGTTATCCTGAATAGCCCCCCCAAAAAAGGAAAAGAATAAAAGAGAAAGATACCAAATGATGTGTCATCATATTAATGGCTAAAATTATGTTTCCACTTTAAATATTGATAATTTTTCCTTTATTTAGTGTATCAAAATATTCTTATAACTGAATCAAGAATCAATCATCAGAAGACTTGTTATTGCTACCTTTTGTTCCTCAGAAGTTCCCTCATCCCTATCCTCCCTTCCCCACACAAACCCTCTCCTTAACAGCAGGCAAATTAGAAAATTTATCATTCCAATAATTAGAACCAATAGATTGTTCGTATTCCCCAACATGTCACTTTGGGAAAATATTTAAACTGTATCCTCTGGTAAGAAGAATGAAGCTTAGGTGGCAGAGTGGATAGAGTGCTGGCCTTGGAGCCAGGAGAATAAGGATTCAGCTTGTGCCTCTGACAAATACTGGCTGACCCTGGAAAAATCACTTAACCTCCAATACCCAGGCAGTTCTCTCAGATTGAGTTGCAGGGAAGATGTCAATCGGCAATGGAAGTCAAGCAAATAGCATTTATTAAGCCCCTACTATGTCCTAAGTGCTGGGGATACACAGAGCTCCTCAAGGAGCTCACAATCTAACAGAGGATACAGTGCGCAAACAACTACAAACAAGAGATACATAGAATAATTGAAGACAGTCAGATAGGTAGAGAAATGGAATGTTCCCTACGTAACTGTAAAGACAGGGCTGGACAAAAACAAAGGGAGGCATGGAAGCAGCGGTTGTTGTTATTGATTAATCATTCTCAGGCATGTCCAACTCTTCATGACCCCCTTTGGGGGGAAGGAGTTAGTTCTTGACAAAGATAATGGAGTGGTTTTCCATTTCCTTCTCCAGCTCATTTTACAGATCAGGAAGCTGAGGCAAACAGAATTAAGTGATTTGTCCAAGGTCACACAGTTAGAATCTGGGGGTAGATTTGAACGGGGTCTTCCTGACTCCAGGTCTAGCTCTCTGTCCACTATGCCACCTAGCTGTCCATGGAAGCAGCCTATTACAGTGGAAATAGGATTGGTTAGAGAACCTAGATTCAAATCCCACCTCTGACATTTGCTACCCATATAAACATGGGCAAATTACTTCAGTGAGCTGCAGTTTCCTTATCAGTATGAGGAGTTTGATTAAGTGACTTCCCTTCCAGCTCTCAATCTATGATTCTTAAACACAAAAAAAATAGCACAGATAGACAGGGACTAATGTATTTGTACAGTCAGAATGTGTTTGGGATTAGAATGAGCAGAGGGAGAAAATGGGCAAGACCACACATGGCCATTGATGGGAATATATCATTCCCACAACAGCATGGCACCAGGACAACCAAATTCCTAACAAAATGGAGGGTTTAATCAAGCAGAAAACAGGCTGATGGTTCCTGGGCGACAGAAATTCTCCACATATTTTCTCTTCATCACCACAGAAGTTGCTTCCAAGCCCAAGGAGAAACTGCTCCACTCTTTATTCCTCCACCCCCACCCTACCCCACTTTTTTCTTGGAACAGCTTTGCTGCTAGCAGTAACCTGGCAACTTATATTGGAGGGGCTGCATATGGGGAAGGGCTTAAAGGAAATTTGTCATGCCATTCAGAGATACATAATTTCTCCAAATGTCCTGCATGAGTACAACTGGATGATGGGGGACTGTTTGGGAGTTCTACCCAGAGCAGTCCCCCAAAGGCTTCCTGAAGGCAGAGGAGAAAGAAATTAGAATTCCACCTGGTGAAACTCAGAGGAAAACAGACTTCTTAAGGACCTCCTCCCTTCCTTCCATGTCCTTTCTCTTAGTGGCACTTCTATAAATGCCATCCAAGATGGTGCTTCTGACAGCAATATACAATATTTGCTAGTCTTATGTCAGGAAAGTGAATCCTTCCTCTGACTACAACCACCCATGCTTCTCATATTTTTCAGAGAGGTGGGAAGCAGGAGAGGGCAGTTAGGTGGCACAGTGGGTAAGAGCTCTGGATTTGGGGTCAAGAATACCTGAGTTCAAATCTTTCCCCATACACTTACTAGCTATGTGACCCTAAGCTAACCATTTAACCTCTTTGCCTCTGTTCCTCAACTACAAAATCAGGATAATAATAGCACCTACTTGACCGGGTTGTTGTGAGGATCAAACAAGATAATATTAGTAAAGCCTAGCACATAATAGGTACTTGATAAATGCTTATTTCCTTACCTAACCCTCTTTCAGAATAATCTCTTTATCTGTAAAATGAGGATAATAATAGCACCTACCTCCTAGGGTTGTTTTGAAGATCAAATGAGATGACATATTATAGGATGTCCTTTGCAACCAAGGCTTTATATAAATGCTAGTTATCATCATCATTATCATTTTTATTATCTGGGACATTTTCAAACTTCCCCTGCATTATCTCATCATGAAGGACAATGGAGGTGACCCCTCCATTCTTCAAAGCTATGCTAGTGGAATATGAATTCTGACAGGTCTTAAAAAGTCTTCATCACAATTTTAGAAATGGACTTTGATGCCTGTCATCTCAAGACCAGTCTGCGTACATATGGAGATAGCTCTCACCAAAAGAATCACTACCCTCTATAGAAAGTCTTCCCCAAACTCCTAGGTGGGATAATGGATAGAGCTCTGAACCTGAAGTGAAGTATTCCTGAGTTTGAATCCAACCTCAGACTCTCCCTAGTTGCGCAACACTGGGCAAGTCATTTAACTGCTCTTTGCCTCAGTTTCCTCATCTGAAAAGGGGGATAATAGTAGCACCTTACTTCCAAGGGTTATTGTGAGACTCAAATGAGATAATAATTATAAAGTTCTTAGCACAGTACCTGATATACAGTAAGTGCTATATAAATGTTAGCTATTATTATTAGTGCCTTCCCTCTGTTGATTTTGTATTTATTATACCTATTTCTCATTTGTACGTAGTTTTTTGCATGCCATCTCCCACATTAGGTTGTGAGCTCCTTGAGAGCAAAGAATTAACTTCTGCCTTTTTTATATCCCAATCACTTAGCATCATTCCTGGCACATAGAAGGCACTTTTCAACTGACTGGGTAGATAATGTATTTTTTTCTTTTTGCCAAAGACATTCGTCTAAGAAGACAGAGGTGGAGAGGTGACCTTCCTCACCAGAAAGACTCTGGTCTTTTCAACAAGAATGCTTGGAAGTCCTCTACTTCATTGAAGTTCCATTTTTCCCCTGAAATATTATTCTCAGTTTTGCTGGGTAGATGATTCTTGGTTATAATCCTATCTCCTTTGACCTCTGTAATATCGTATTCCAAGCCCTTAGATCCTTTAAGTGTAGAAGCTGCTAAATTGTGTATTATCCTGATTGTGCTTCCACAATACTTGAATTGTTTCTTTCTGGCTACTTGTCATGTTGTCTCCTTGACCTGAGAACACTGCAATTTGACTACAATATTCCTTGGAGTTTTCCTTTGGGGATCTCCTTCACGAGGTGATCAGTGGATTCTTTTCATTTCTATTTTACCCTCTGATAATTGTGATTGATAATTTCTTGACAGATGATGTGTAGGGTCTTTTTTTGATGATAGCTTTCAGATAGTTCAATAATTTTTAAATTATCTCTCCTGGATCCATTTTCCAGGTCAGTTGTTTCTTCAATGAGATACTTCACATTGTCTTCAGTTTTTTCAATCTTTTGATTTTGTTTTATAATTTCTTGATTTGTTCCATTCTAATTTTGAAGGATTTATTTTCTTCAGCAAGCTTTCATACCTCTTTTTCCATTGGGCCATCCTGCCCACACTGCGTTCTTCTCCTCACTGGCTTTTTGGACCTCTTTCACCACTTGTGTTAGTCTAATTTTAAAGATGATGGGAGTTTTCTTTAGCAAAGAAATGTTGACTCATTTTTCAAGATTTTCTTACATTACTCTCATTTCTCTTCCTAATTTTTCCTCTACCTCTATTACTTGATTTTCAAAATCCTTTTTAAGTTCTTCCATGGCCTGAGAACAATTCATAATTTTCTTGGAGGCTTTGGATGCAAGAGTTTTGATTTTCTTGTCTTCTGGTTGCACATTTTGATCCTCCTTGTCACCAGAAAGTAAGAATCTACAGTTAGTTTCTTTTTTGCTCACTTTCCCAGCCAATTACTTGAGTTTTTAGCTCTTTGTTAAATGGAGGGCTCCAGAAGCAGCATATGCTTCAGCAGTGGCTGCTGCTGACATGGGATTGAGGCCCGACCAGGCTCTCCTCTCAGCCAGGTGACAGACCCTTCCCACTGATCTTTGAAGCTGTTTTTGGCATTTGTGGGTTGAGAAACCTGGAAACAGTAGCAGCTACCAACAATTCAGTCCCCTAAGCCCTGTTCCAGCTCTATTCACCAAGCAGCGCTCTGCTCCCAGTCTGGTTCAATAGACCCTTCCTGTCAATCTTCCAGATTGTTTTGGGCTGGAAATTTGCTTCAGTTTGTCATTTTGAGGCTTCTGCTGATCTAGAATTTGTTTAGAGTCATTTTTACAGGTTTTTTGAGGGATTTAGGGGGAGAGAGCTAGCAGGTCCCTGCTTCTACTCTGCCATCTTGGCTCTGCCCCCCTGTAGCAGGCATTGAATTTAGAAGCCTCTCAAGACCTCCCAGCCTAAAAGAAACCTATATGAAATCTATAGACAAATGAGTTTTTATGAAAATTGTATGATTTTGATGCTCCTTGTTATCAGAGGTCATGAAGCTATTATACCTGAAAGTATAAGAAAGAGAAATGAAACTGTTGTGAGCAGCCAAAAGTCATGGCAATTCAAAAACAAACTTTGAGACTAACTCCCTGAAGGCAGACTATTTTCATTCTTGTCTTAATACAGAGAAGGACTTGGCATATATTAAGTATAAGTGCTTGATTAAATAATCAATCATTAATCATTTTTATGTGAAAAGTAGTGCTAAATGTTGAGAAGAAGAAGAAAAAATGAAATATGCCTTGCCTGCAAGGAGCTTTGTGAGTTGAATCACTTCAAAGCAGCTATGTGGCAGAAGGAATTCAATGTTCATTAATTACCTATTAAACATTTTAAGGGTCCTAAGTTAAATAAGATACTACTCTTACTTAAAAGGAGATTATATGTTAGTGATGACATGAGTTTTAGGCACAAACATATAATTCAAAATAGAATATTAGTGTATAAGAAAGGGAGCCATAATAGGGCCATGGAAGAAGTGATTACTTTGGACTAAGAGGATAAGCTTCATGGAGAAGGTAATATGGGATAAATATGAAATAACAAACAGAGGAAAAACACTAATAATGTAACACTGGATCTAAGCCTTGAAAAGCAGGGAAGAGGGATAAAAGGTGTGCCATTTAGACATAGTGGATGGGGATATATTCCAGAATGGTGAGTTATTTCTCTCTTTTATAACTGTCATTAGGAATTATGTTTTGGGAAATTCTGTATAAAAATATTTTTGAGTTTCAAAAAGAAATAATGAAGACAATATCCTAACATTTTAACTTTATTATCAATGTTTTCAAAGTTGGTCCTCCAGAATACTTAGGATCTCAGGAAATATCTTCCTAACAACTCTTCAACTTTTCCATGGTAACAGAATCAGGGGGATTTTGAAAAAGAAAACTTGAGACCAAAAGCAGAAGGGAAATGTCACACTTGTTAAAAAGAAAATACACGAATACTCTATTTAAGGTGCAATGATGCATAAAATGGAGCCACAGGCAGCTAAAAACTAATCATCACATGTAACCAAAGTTTCTTTCAAAACATGACATCAAAACACAATGGTGTGAAGGGCAAGTAAAAGCACACAGCACTGACTCATTCAATGTTGTTGTCCAGGGTCATCACAGCCCTCAGAAAGCCTACTGCTAACAAAGGTGTTCATCTTCCAGAACTGGAGAATAGCATTCATTCAAATGGAAAGACATACTCAAATTACAGTTTCAGAACAGATTCTCTTTTCAGAGAGGATCATCTACTTCTGTACCCACATGTACAAGGAAACAATGAAGACTTTTTTTCTAATTGTCATTTTTAGGACATTATTTTGAAAATATTAGCAAATGTTGGGGCAAATTCTGCCCTCAGCAACTGTACACCCTGAATATTCCTGAACTAAAGGATGTGCTATGCAGAATATTCAAATATAAGCACTGTTCTCAATCATGTCCTTCCAAACCAGAAAAAAAAAATCAGTTCAACCTGTTGAAAAATTTAATTCAACTCAGCATATCTAGGTTTTTGCTCATCTGAAAACACAAGTTCATATCTGAAATTCCCCTTAATGATAAAACCGAAATCAAAAGTTCCTAGCATCCATCTAAAGAGTCATAATATTTTTAGTCTAGATCTTCTCCCTTACTCATTTTAGCAGTCTTTTTCTGGACCTTTTTTGGGTCCATTATATAGATTTCTTAATGTGCAGTGACTATAAATACACACAGTATAGCAAGTGCAAACACATAATATGATGATAATTTCTGAGTTAAGATACAGGAAGGTTCTAAAATATGCCCAAAATTAATAAATTAGACTCATCTTATTTCTCATGGTTTTTTTACCTATGAAAAAAGTATTCCTATAATCATTGACCATTTTTTCTCCTCCCTCCACAGCTCCCAAATCCTAAATCCTAACAGTTTTCTTAATATCTTGCCTATAATATAATATTGGAAGTAATTCCGTTGACTGTATTGATTCATTGAGCATCTCTTTCTGGCTCTTGTTCCAACAGTACGGGCTACCCATATGCTTCAATATGTAAACAGTTGGTTCTGCTTACCCTAGGTTCTAAATCTCTGGTAATGTTTGTTCATAAAGAAGTATATTATTATAGAAATACAATAAAGAATGGTCAAAACAACTTCATTGTGGCACTTTAAAAGGAATGACTTAGGTTGTGAGCATAATTCTATGTCCAAGTAGAATCATGAGACTGTAAAATATTAGAGCCAGAAGGAAGACCTTAATTATCATGTAATACGAGAGAGTTAAGAGACTTTGGATTATAGAGATAGGACTAGATACAAGACAGCCACAAGTACTGGATTAACTGGTTATTTCGTTTCTCTGATGTGATGACCCTGATATCAAATGAATGTTTGGGAGAAGCACTGATCCTTGATATGCTTCTCCCCAACCCTTACATGACAAGCCAATTCTAGAGGCCTGGATCTTGATTGGAACAGCTCAGGGGAGGTCTAGTCCCAAGGAAATCTTTCTTAAGACAATACAATATTATTGATTAGAAAAATCAGAATTCAGGTGTTTTGTGCTTCTGTTCTATCCTGTGTCTACTATAGTATTCAGAATTCTGGAGCAGTTGCATAACTTAGAGATTTTAAATACATTAATATGATGGTTTGGTTAAAAGACAGTGGGGTAGACATCAGAGTTGACTATGTTAATTTAGCAAATCTCAACTCTCTGGGCCTCAAAATGGGAAATTAGATGACTCCTAAGGTCCTTTCTAGACTTAAGACTCTTTGATTTAATGAAGCTACTGATTCACCATTAGTCAAAAAATAGAAAATAGACTTGTTTTCCAATTCATCAAAAATAACTCATAAATCTGAGTTCCCTCGATTTGTATATAGCAAGATTTAGTATCATTCCTAAATATGACTTTTTGCTATTGCTATTTTCAATGAATGAATGACTAAATGGATAAACAGATGGCATTCTAAAGTCTAACTACCTAATTGAAAAACCATGGTAAGGGAGGTTGAGGGAGACATCAAACTAAGTAACAGGATGACCTACATCAAGGATTTTCTGTGCTACAGAATCTGTGAGGACTGGGAAGGAATCCTGAAATGGAACTGGATGGGGCTCTGTTGATGTTCATGATTGGGATAGCACCCTGGTCCATATAAAGTAATAGTGGAGAGGGAAGGGAAAAAATATTTACACAGGACTTTCCTTGTGACAGACACTTTTACAGATATGACCTCATTTTATCTGCACAACAACTCTAGGAGGCAGGTGCTATTATTATCTACATTTTTTTTACAGTTAAGAAAAATGAAGCAAACAAACAGAGATTACGTGATTAGCCCAGAACCACATAGCTAGTAAGCGTCTGGGGCTGGATCTGAATTCAGGTCGTCCTGACTCCAGGTTCAGCACTCTTATCCACTGCACCAAAAGCTGTAATCGTTCCTATGACTCTAATAAAGACACAAGGAGAGAACAGATAAGGCTGAAGGCTAACCCTACACAATACAATCACAATAATCAACTAGAGCGTGAGGACAGCTAAAGGAGCAGCAATTCCTTTGCATTCTGGAGCCATGGGAAGAAACAGTATATCAGAACAAATCAAGAACACCCAAATTCCACCTGCTAGAAATGCTTCAGTGCCAGAAAGGCTTCCCTTAGCAACATCCTCAACTCCAAGTTACACATCAATGTTTTGCATATAAAGTCAGGGTAATCATAAGATAACTTCAATTCCTAAATTCAAGTTAGATGAAGTAAGGGCAGAATTTGAGGAGTTACTTAAATCCATAGAGGCAAAAGCTAAAAAACCTGAAGGCATTGAAAATGTACATTTACAACACTGGTTGCACTTTCATTCATTCAAGTGAAGGAGTTGCCCTCACTACTGCCAGCTCTCACTTATTCCATCACTATCATTCAGTAACACCTTCCTTTGAGGTTCACTCAATCCATATCAAATGCTCAATCGAAATTCTACCAAGCTTAAAACATGTTTTTTCCTCCCTCAAAGAGGTCAATGCCTGGCTCACAATCTTTCTTTCCTTGCCAATTCCTGCTATCATACCGGGGAAATTCAACATATATATTGATATTCCTTCAGACATCCTAAACTCTCAGTTCCTCAACTTCTTCATTTCTCTTGACCTACTTTTTAACCCACTCTCCTACCCAGAGATGGTCATTCCCTTGATTATTCCTTCACCCACAAATGTACCACTTCCATGTCCATGAACTCTGAAATTCCCTTATCAGATCAGTCTATTGTCATTCCACCTCCCCTCTATCTTGGAACCTCA
Organism: Notamacropus eugenii; assembly: GCF_028372415.1. Classification (NCBI taxonomy): domain Eukaryota; kingdom Metazoa; phylum Chordata; class Mammalia; order Diprotodontia; family Macropodidae; genus Notamacropus; species Notamacropus eugenii. Next base: position 261,112,332 of record NC_092873.1, read on the forward strand.
AACTCTTTTTCATCCTCCCCAAACCTTCCAAGTCCTAAAACCTTCAACTCTTTCCAGACCATCACTCCTGTACTGGCTACACTCTCCTCCCTTACCCATCTTGACCCCTTGTTGAAGTAGTTCCACATTATACTATCCTCTTCTCTCAAAATTCTTTGACCCTTCTATTGCAAAATCTTGCCATGCCAAGTCACAGCCTTAGATTACTCTCACCATCTGCTACTTTCACTCCTGCTTAGATGCTGCTGAATGAAGCTGGAGAAAATCATGAAACCATATTGACTGGATCCACTACAAATCTGTTAGACAAATTCAAATGGACCCTAATGCAGCAAAGTAATACTTTGATATTTCCTAAATTGACTTTCCAATTCTACTGAATACAGTAGCTTTTCCAAACCTTTTCATCCCTCCTCAAATCTCATTCCACCTCATGAACCGAGGACTTTCCCTCATATTTCACTGAAAAAAATTGAAGACTTATCAAGATCTCCCTCTTCTCATCTCACATAAGTCAGATGCTTCCTGCCACTGTCTCCTCCTTCACCTCTCTCAAGGCAACTTGTCTACATGCACAAGTGAGTAGATTCCAACCCCTCTTCTCCAACATATTTCCCCCCTTCTCTCACTTCAATTTTTCCCTGTCTATTGGCTCTTTCCCTAATGCCTACAAAATATTCCCATGTCTTCACCACTCTCAAAAACACCTTAACTTCAACCATCTTATAGCTCTCCTCCCTTTTGTGGCTAAACTCCTTGGGAAAGCCATCTACAACCAATATTTTCATTTCCTTATTATTCTCTTCTTTGCTTTTCATCATATGGTTTCTGACTTCACCTTTCAACTTAAACTGTTTTCTCCAAAGTTACCAGTGATCTCTTAACTGCCAAATCAAATGGCCTCTGAAAAATCCTTATCCTTCTTGATCTCTGCAACCTCTAACATTGTCAATCACTCTTTTCTCCCACTCTTTAGGTTTTTCTCCTACTGCTCTATTATGGTTATGTTCTTACATGTCTGACCATTCCTCAATCTTCTTTGCTGCATCTTTGTCCAGATCACACATGCCAATGATAGGTATCCCAGAGGGCTCCATCTTGGACCCTCTTCTCTTCTCCTATACTATTTTACTTGGTGGTTTCATAAGCTCAGATGGATTCAATTGTCATCTCTTTGATTGTGATTCTCAGATTTATTTATCTAGCCCAAACTTCCAGATTCATGTCCCCAGCTGTCTATTAGACATTTCAAATTGGATGTTCAGTTGGCATCTTAAACTCAACATTAGCTTTCCCCTCCACCTTACACCCCTGTGACTTTCAAGGGCATTAGGATCCTCCCATGCTCACAACCTAGGTGTCTTCTTTGACTTCTCACTCTCTCTTGCCACCCATATCCAATCAATTGTTAAGACTTGTTTTTTTCTACCATTGTAACATCTCTTGTACATGCCCCCTTGTCTCCTCTGGCACTGCTACCACCCCAGTGACATCCCCAGTGATATCCCTTATCATCTCCCATGTAGACTACTTCAGTAGCCTGCTAGATGATCTCCCTGCCTTAAGTCTCTCATTCAGCCAGCCCATCCTCCACTTAGTCAAACTGATATTACTAAAGTGCAGGTCTAACCAGGTTGCTCCTGATTCAATAAACTTTAGTGACTTCTTATCATCTCCAGGACTAAATATAAAATCCTTTGCTTGGCTTTTAAAGCCCTTCATAACCTGACCCCTATCACCCTTCCTGTCTTACACCCTGTTCACCCTCCACATACTCTATAATTCAGTGACCCGGGCCTCCCTCCTGTTCTTTGATCAAGGTATTCTAGCTCCCTATTCCATGTATTAGCATTGTCTGTGAATTATTCCTAGAATGCTGTCCTTCCTCATCTCTTCTTTCTGATCTCTCTTGCTTCCTTCAAGTCCCAGCTAAAATCTCACCCTATAAAAGAAGCATTTTCTGTTCTCTTTAATTCTAGTGCCTTCCCTCCATTGATTATCTCCAAATTATCCTATCTATATCTCATTTGCACACAGCTGTTTGCATGCTTCCCCCCCATTAGAAGGGAGAACTATCTCTTGTTATTTTCAGCACTTAACACATAGAAGATGCTTAATAAATACTCACAGACTGACTGCAGAAGGGCTACCCAATAATAAAATGAATGGCAAAATTATGCCCATATAATGAATGAATGATTTTGAAAAAGAGATGGGAAAACTGAAAATGGAATTTTGGAAAGTTCTTTTTGAGTTTGGTGGCATGTATCCAATCAATAGATACTAACAAGTCAACTATACCAAAGAGCAGTAATTTTTAAAAAGCTGTTATCTGTTATAACTATAATAAACAAAAGTATTTTCCACAATATTTGCCCATGAAGTTCCTGAATTTTTTGTAATTGTAGTCAAATATTACAGGAGAATGCCACAATAAGGATCATGGATAGCAAGATAGAACTATATAGGGATACTTTCAACAAAAGTCAAAACACCACCTTGGCAGAAACAGTTTTATTGAAGACCTGTAGAAAGATATTGTAATATTACAACAATATCTAAAGAGTTTTCTAGTAGAGAACCTGAACAACTTATCACCCAATTAATGAAAAAAAAATCTGGAATGGAGCCTGGAAAAACAAAGGGTATCAAAAATTCTTGATAGCCTTCATCAGAAATTAAAAATGAAAGGCAAAAATGTGATGGCAATACAAAAAAAATCAAAGTGGCAGAGAGAAAAAAAATAAACATTCTACATTAACACAAAGCTATACCCAGAAGACTTGAGAAACATCAATGGGGAGAACAAATACTCTAGAAGAGGGAAGTAGTGGAAAACGTTTTGGTTGCCTGTATAGTAGAGAGAATTCTAACACAGAAAAAAGTTCAGATTAAGTCACATGTGAAACATAAAGCTTGTGCACCATTAATCATAACCCGAGCCCCAAAGTCCATTAGTATGGGACTCTCACATTTGTGGAGATCAATGTCCCACTCTGGTCTGAGGGTTAGGCTGAAAGTGTTGAGAGTGAGAAAGAAGAGTTCTTCTTCCTTCCTGATTCTTCAAGCTTCCAGGAGTTTTGGCTTTGTGCTCTGAGGGAAAAGAACTGCAATGCCAACCTCTTTTCAGGATGCTGAAAGGAGAGAAAGTCTGGGGAAACTCTGGGGGAAAGTCGACATGAGAGAAGATGGCCGTCTCTATCATGTCCTTATCCTGAGCTTGCTATACTAGAGACTTTGAGAAATTTTTTCCCCTGTGTGAGATCTGGGACTCTTGGTTGGGATGGGATATCTCATTCCCAATAACAGAAAACTCCTTCAATCCATACTGTCTTGTATATATTCTTACGTGTATCCTTTCCTTGATTTCTGCTTTGCTTCTGACTTGGATAGATTTCTTTGTCATTTGAATTCACTGTGAAATATTTGAAGGGAAGTCAAGCCTTGAATATAAAGCATGGGGAACTCCTTTCCCTATTAAGAAAGAGTGATAAGGAGTTTAGCTTCAACCTTAAATTTACTTCACCTAGACTCACAATATTTAAGGGACAAAATAGATAGAATTCTAGCCCAGTGCCTCCCCTCTCTATGGTGAACAGAGTGGTCAACTTTTGACCCCAACCTCCTGCTCCCTTTTCTGATCTTAGGAAAGGAATTAAGGTCTCTCTTGGAGAATGGTAGAGTGAGGAGATGCTAGAGATGTCTATTCTTGCCTCCTTGTAAGTCACATCTTGACAGACATACTACATAATGAATGACAAAACAGTTATTTTAAGGGAGGTAACAATCTCCAGTTTCTCTTCAAAAGTGGAAAATAGTAATTTCAGGTAAGATGCATAATTATTGACTTAAATGCTTCATAGTGGCACATAAATTTCTAGCAAAACACATCATTAATCTGATGCCATATTTCTTAACAGCAGGAATTATTTCTTATCAAAGAATTGAAATGCTTGCGACCCCTCCAAGTATAGGCCAATTACATGTCCATATATTTTATACAAAGCATTTTAGCCTATATCGCTTTAAGAAAAACTATAAAAACTTACAAAATATACATTGACTGTGGAACAAAAGAAAAATATTAGCCAAAAAGTCTAATGGATTTAAAATTCAATTCATTATCACTATGAGGAGAAATACTTAGAAGTCAAAGTATTTCTTAGCGGTCAATTACATTGCTACTAAGGACAACACTACAAACATCCATTGATTATGAAACAAATTGCTTGAAAGCTCCATAACATTAATACCACTTTTATTGATTATTACAAAGCCTTTGGCTCAGTCCCACATTCATAGCTTAGTTGTATACTACAAATCTATAAAAAAAAATATTTTTAAATAGTGAGGATGCTAGAGTATTTGATATCCATCTGGAAAACTGTTCTCTATTAAATATGTGCCACCAATGAAATAATATAAATAACAATTAGTGTAAATTGTGTCATCATCCAGGTAGATGGCAAAGTCCAGTCTGATTCTGCCTAGCTTTAAGCCCATTACCACCACTTCTGAATAGAATTGAGTATGGTTTTCAAGTCAAAAAGGCAGTCTTATCAAAACATCATATTAATCATTTAATGTACTTGAATGATAAGTTATTGTACTCCATTGAAAAATATATTAGTTATTTCAACTCATGGAAACTTTCTCGAGTGTTAACAACATGTTCATTTGTTTTAATAAGTATTACTTCTTAATGTTCACCAAGGAATAGTGAAGACTGTAGGCTCTGAACTTGAATCAAGAGGTCAAATTAAACCAACAGATAAAGGTGTTACTTATAAATACCTTGGTCTTTTCCAGCCAAAGTACATCAAACATAAAGAAATTAGGGAGAAACTGGATGTAGCATATGTTGAGACTGAAGTTAGAGCTTAATGGTAAAAACACTGTTACAGCACTTAACACTCATGCAATATCTATATTACCATGTATTGTGGGCACAGTAAACAGACAAGAAATGAATAAGTTGTCCAACAGAATCCCCATACAATTTTAATAAAATGTAGAGCTTATTACGCAAACACAACTATTGAAGATTTAACACTTTCTCATTATAGAGGAAGGAAAAAGAGTTTTATCAATGTTCGCAGAAAACATGTGAAGTTAGCATTTATAGAAATATTTTGGAAACAAAAAGACCCCATTTCACAGATCATTAAAGGCTGACAAAAGATATGTGCTTGAGTAGGGAGCATTGTGATATTTCTGCCCAGAGTCTGAAAGGAACACGACCCTCTCATAACAGAAGAGAGTGATGAGAAACTATAACTCAGTTCACCCAGCCCAGAACATCACCACAACATAGCACCACTGCTAGAACACACAAAATTGCTGTCCAAAGTTACTCAGACATAACATTGACACAAAAAAAATAAGAGTAAGAACAAGAAGTTGATAAAGGTTGCCAAACGGAGTACTCAATCTCCAACCTACAAGGTATGAAAAGTTTTCAAAATATAAGAGACCTGGAGGAAGAAATCAAAGCCATACAGGAAGATGAACTTCTACCCTATTGTTCTTATTCAGTTACAAAAAAGATTCATTTTATCCCTTTGTGCATTAGTCTGCTAAAAATTTAATATAATAAAGATCCTTCCCTTCTACCATACAGATTTCTTCTACCCAAAAGACTTTTATAAATTTACAGAAGGCAACTTTCATTCAACTACAAAAAGTAGTTCTGCAAATACATAATAAGAAAATAGTGACCTTTTTGGTTGAGAGCCATTCCTATCTGAATTCCATCAGATACAAGAAGATTATTTATACTAATAACAAGCACTTTAAAGGCAAAGGAACTAGATCTGTGATTTCATTAGCATAGGAAACTCATGGATAAGTAAATTCCCTCTACCAATGCAGATCGGTGCCTTTTCTGCAATTTATGGTTTTAAAGATTTTTTTCTAGACACAGAGATGTTGAGTGACTTGCCAAAGATCATACAGCAGGACTTGAACTCAGATCTTCCTGACTCCAAGACCAGCTATCTACTTCAACATGATGCCTCTCAAGGCATAGTAGATGGAGAGCTAGACTCAGTAAAGAAGTAAAGAACATATAAGCCATTTCTCAACAGATAAGGGGTCAAAGTATATAAACAAGAAGTTCTCAAAAGAAGAACGGTAAACTACTAACAACCACATCAAAAAATGTTTCAATTCACTAATAATAAGAGAAATACTGAACACCCCTGAGGCTTTATTTGCCTCATACTCTGCTAACTGATGAAAATGACACAAGATGGCAATAGTCAATGTGGGAAGACAAGCATACAAGTGCATTGTTGGTGGAACTGTGAATCCATACAACCGTTTTGGAAAAAAATTTGTAATTATGCAAATAAAGTAACTAAAATGTCTATGCCCTTTGACTTCGAGATTCCATTACTAGGCTTTTACTTCAAGAAGATCATTGATAATAAGAAAGTTCCCCGAGATAGCAAAATATTCATAGTAGCACTTTTGAGGATAGTAAATAATTAGGAACAGAAGATGTTCATTAATTGGTGAATTGCTAAACAAATTGTGGTACATGAATGCAATGGAATATTCCTGTTCTGTAAGAAATAATGAGTGTGAATACCTAGAAGCATAGAAAGATCTACATGAATTGATGCAGTGCAAAGTAAGTAGAACCAAGAAAATAATATAGACAATGACTATGCCAATATAAAGGGAAAGAACAATCACACAAAAAATTTATTTCAAAAATATTTTTAAAAAATAAGCATGTCTTGAAAGAAGAGATAGGAGAAAAAACTCCAGTCTATCCCTTTACCAAGGTGAGAGGCTCACAAGTTTGTATACTGCAAACATTTTCAGACTTTTTCAACGTATTGATCAGTAATGTTGATTTTTTTCCTCTTCTTTTTCTTTTTTTTTAATAACTTCTCTTTGTTATTGTAGGATGGGCTTCAAAGCCAGAAGGGGAGGAATATTGGGAAAAACTATGGTGATACAAAAGACTCCTAAAATTCATAAATAAACACTTGTTTTAAAAATATAATAGAAAGCATTATTATTTTCAGGCTGCACTTTGAAGTGTTCAACTATATATTATAGTTTGTTTTACTGTCAGCATTGAATTCTCCCCTTGTTTGAGGACAGCAGCAACCTGCGGCTACAAATGCCCTAAAGGTTTCAATTACAGTCAAAGGCAGTGGTTCCTAGAGCCAATTCTATATCAGTGGGAAATCTTGCTCAATACCACTGTTGGAAAAGGATGCCAGAGAATTTGGTCTTTTATTATTTGCAAAAGCCATACTTTTCTCATAGCAAAAGAAAGAGGAATACTATTCCCAGTGGGGTGAAATCCCCAGAAGCTGAAGTTATTTCTAACAAGTGGCTGTACTTGCTATTAAGGGTAAAGATCTACAATCCTCCAAGAAACTGTGCCCAAATACCCTGGGGGTGGGGCTGGAGGGGAACTGACTGATGCTTGGAGAAAACTAAGGAGGAGAAGGGAAGGAGAGAGAGAGAGAGATAGCAAGACAATTAGAGAAAAGAAGAGGGGAAAACAGGAGAAAGAAGGAGAATGGGAGAGATGGGGAGGGAGAAAGGAAGAGAGGGGGTGAGTGAACAGGAGAGGGGAGTAGGGGAAGAGTGCAGAAAGTATATATGCCATTTACTTTAAAGCAAATTTCTGCTTTAACATTTCCTGTTGTTATAGGAATTTTTGTTTTGTTTTGTTTTCAATTTTTCATCTATCCTTGACATCACAGGGGATACAAATTTAAATTTGCAATTTGGCTGGTGATTTTTCCTCAGAATTTCCTCTTGACTATATTTTGGATAGATGCTGCTGTGCTATTTTAAATTCCAAATCATGGTAGGGAGAAAATAGTAGTAGAAAATAAAAAAAGTACTGTCTGGTTCTAGGATCTTCATAAAGAAAGCTCTTTTTTGCTTATCTTATCTGTAAAATGGGGACAAGAATCACTCACATTTGTAGAGCTCTTTGCAGTTAACAAAGCATTTTTCCATAAACAACCCTGTAAAATAAGTGAGTTAACATTATTACCTTCACTTTACAGATTAGGAACCTAAAGCTCATAAAAGCTAAATGAATTGGCAAAGGTTAAAGAGCTAGGAACTGTCTGAATCAGAATCTGAACCATCATCTTCCAACTCTAAGGCTGATATCTTTAAATTTAATCAAACTGCCTGCTGCCACCTTCCTTCGTAATTAATGAAGATAATGTAAGAATTAAACAGGTAAGATCACATGACAGTAATGAATAAAGAATTGGCCTTGGCACCAGGAGACCTTACTTATTTGTCATGTGGCTTCATCATTGTTCAGTTTTTCAATCATGTCCAATTCTTTGTGACCCCATTTGGGCTTTTCTTGGCAAAGATACTGGAATGGTTTGCCAGTTCCTTCTCCAGCTCACTTTACAGATGAGGAAACTGAGGCAAACAGTTAAGTGACTTTCCCAGGGGCACATAGCTGATAAGAGTCTGAGGCCGGATTTGAACTCAAAAAGATGATTCTTCCTGACTTCAAGCCTGGTACTTTCTCCACCAGGCCAGCTAGCTGCCCCAGTGTGGGGTCCTAGACAAATCTTTTAATTGCTCAGGGCCCTTAGTGACTAAGAATATAAATTTCAGAGACGGTTGGCAATATACATCAGAGCGGGGGTGGGTGGGGAGGGGAAAGTCTCCTTACCAGAGAGCTCCCTATAATGGTGAAATTGCAAGTCTACTTCTATATCTCTAAGCCCATCCCTACTTACAAGGTAAGAGGTAGAGGCAAAAACAGACCTCTACAAGGTCATGCCCTGGCAACCATACCCTTTAATCTCTCCCTCAGCCTGGCTTCCTTCCACCCGCTTACAAATATGCTTAGGTCTTTTTTCCGCAATTAAAAAATACATACATCACATCGCCTTCCATCCTTCTCTCCTACAGTTATTATCTCGTCTTTCTCCTCCCTTTCCAGCTAAACTTCTAGGAAAAGTTTACACCCAACCCTTTCTCTCAGTCCCTTGAAATTTGGATTCTCTAGAAGTATAATAAAGTCCTTTTATTAAGGGAATTTGTTCTGTGAAGTTTGGGTTCACTCAAAGGGCTACACTTGAGGACCTAGAGGGCCGCACGTGGCCTCAAGGCCACAGGTTCCCCACTTTGGCCCCCTAACTGGACCAGTCTATGAACATCCCAACATGCCTTTTAGTTTCCTGCCTCTAGCTGTTATCAATGCTTAGAATGTCCTCTCCGCCTATCAAATTTCTGTTGAATCCCAAAAATTCCACTCAGTTAACCTACTCCATAAAGACTTTCCCTGGTCCCTTGACCCTCACACATCTCTTAGTTTTACTCACTACTCATGCACTTATCTAATATCGAATACTTATCTGTACTTTAGTTATTTGTGTTTGGATTTTCACTCTAAGGACTATAACCTCCAGGGAACAAAGCCCAGAACAAATATAAAATTTCCATCCTCTGCAGCACCTGTAAATAGCAAAAACCTAAATAAATTTTGTTGAATGAATTTATTTTCTAAAATATGCTAAATGAAACATAAAAGGCATTAATCATAGTACAGTCATTTTCTATATCACTACCAATTCTATCATTCTCTTGATCTTGTCCCAAATTCATTTGCATTCTCATGTAATCATTGCTCCTTTGCAAATACTGTTATTTCTTTCTCTAAAATCTCTTCCAAATCAGTACACTTCCTAGCTGCCAGGAAACCTGTCCAATTACCAGCCGTAACCTTCTGTTTACTAGCCTACTTCCAATCTAACCCAAATGTCAAAGTCAATATTACTCTCTCCTTCTACTACTCTGAATCTCCCTGAATCCCATTCCCTCTTCTTCTACAAAATTGAAATACTGTGGAATCTACCAGGACTCAGAAAAAGAGTCTACCATATAAATAGATAAGATCACTATGTAATACAATAAAATGAAAAGCTATGTAATATAATAAAATAAAAAGCAATACATTGTACAGTCACATAGTATGACATGATATTATTAGAGAAGGGCAGTATGATATGATGGGTAGATTTAAGAAGACCTAAATTCAAGTCTTGCCTCTGATACATACAAGCTCATGACCAAGTCATACTGGCTCTGTGCCCCGGTAACTCTATAAGACTATAAAATACCTACAAATTACTGATTTGTATTCAGGAGAGAGTTTCTACATTGGCAGCTCCCTACACCGATGAAATCATAGGTCAAGAGCAACAGTGTTAAAACAATACAATAAATCTCTTTTGGCATTTCATTTCTTTTTTTTTCTTCCCTACTCAACCCACGCCTGGCCCTGGAGATAGCTACCATGAGGCACAAATAAGTACACATGTGTGTGTGTGCGTGTATATACATATATATAATATATATACACACATATATACATATATATGTATGTATGTGTGTGTATGTATGTAAACTTATTCTACACATACTTCTATTTTTCAGTTCTTTCTCTGGATGTGGGTAGCATCTTTCTTCATATGTCCTTTATTTTTAATTTGTGTATTTATAGTGGTCAAAATGACTCAGTGGCTCAAAGCCATTCTTAAAACAATATTCTGCTATGCATCTTGGTTCTGCTTACTTTGCGCTTCATCAGTTCATGCAAGTCTTTCCACGCCTTTCTAAGATCACTGAGCTCATGATTTCTTACAGCACAGCAGTATTTCATCACAACCAAACACCACAACTTGTTCAGTCATTCCCCAACTGCTGAGGATCCTTGCAATTTCCAGTTCTTTGCCACCACAAAGAGAGCTGCTAGGAACATCCCATTCACATTCCAAGTTATAATGACTACTTGTGAATTTTTCTCCATCTTATTTTCACTCATTATTTTCTTTCTCAGCCTCTCGTTTTACCCTATCCCTTGTTACCTTGTTACCTTGTCTTGTCCCTGCACCCTGCACTCTTCCAAGAGTCTCCCATCCCTTCCTTCACTCACCCAAATCCCAATCCACACACCCCCCTAAAAGTCTCTTCCCTACCCTGTCCCCCAGTTTTCTCATTTTCCTACATGATCAGAAGACTTCTACACCCTTCCAGTTGTACACCTTGTCTCCTCTTCAACACAGATGAGACTAAGTTCCCAACATTACCAGTCCTCCACCAACCTGCTTCCTCCATATTAGTTCTTCCTTTCACACCCCATTTTTATATCATTGTTCTCTTTTACCTTTTCCTGCCTGATTTTGTTTTTTTCAGAATCACCCAATCATTTACCGATCAGCCCCAACTTTTCTTTAAATCTATCTTAGCAATGATGACAGTTTTAAGAATGCTGATAATATTTTCACATATATAATAAGTAAAGAGTTTGACCTTAATGAGTACCTTATAATTAGTTTTTAATGTTTTCCTTATATTTCTTCTGGATCTTTTATATAACATTTTCCATCAAGTTCTGTTCCTTTTGTTATAAAGACTCAAAAGTCTTTCAGTTCATCAAATGACCATTTTTTTATTCAGGGTTTTTTCAATTTTGCTGGGAAAGTTATTCTTGGATGCAAATGCAGCTCTTTTGTTCTTCAAAATATAATGTTCCAAGACCTATGGTCTTTTAGAATAGAAGCTGCTAGGTCTTGTGAAATCCTAGCTGTATTTCCACAATATTTAAATTATATTTTTTTCTTGTTACTTGCAGTATTTTCTTATCTATTCCTGCCTCTAACCACAGTTCAAGGAGGAGAACTGAATTGGATAAAAGGCAGCTTGAAGTGCAGGGACATAAGTTATTACTATGGACTATAATATTTTGTGTAAGTGTGACAGCAAGCAAAGTAGCATCTTTTGCTGTTTTTGTTTTAGTATAATCAAATGCCTCTGATTGAATCTTACCCTTATCAACCAAGCGTCATACTAGGAGTAAAGTAGAGAAATAAGGGTTTCTTTAACTAGAAACAGTATATGTATTTATATTATTAATTATTTTAACGTGATTAAAGATCTTCCCCACCGATTAATGGGCCTGCCCATTACGAGAAGTTTGATTATGGAAGATTTGTAGGAAGGCCCACACCTTTTGTTAAGTTTCTAATAAGGTACTGGTTCCCAAGGGTTGTGATACCCTCTGGCTCTTAAGAAATATATAAATACTGTGAGGGTGAGGTTTTACTTTGGGGCTTACTGACTGGAAGTGTTTTGTTTGGCCAAAATGAGTCTCTGGGAAGCCACTAAGGAGCCCCCTGGCTTTGAAAATCCAGATGTTAGTGCTTCCCTCTCTAGTAACTATGTTTGTATGGTCAGACAGTTATCTGTCAGTCTGTGATGTGTGTCAGACAGTTGGAAGCCTGTCTGTTGATCTTGATTTCTCTGTATTGTCTCTGAAGTTCAGGGTCCTGCCTTTTTCCCTTGAATTAAGTGAATAATACATGTGCTTGATTAAAGCAATTGTTGACCCCTCAAAAGTTGCCTTTCATTTTAGAAAAACAGATCAAAGAACCTGTGAAGCAGGCCCTGCTGTGTATGCTGAGGTGTTTGCTTTTACAATAAGTCACCAACCTGAATTAGTTCAACAATGAAATAAATATTTATGATGCTGAAAAAAGGAAAAGGGGGAAAGGGGAAGTGTGGAGGGGTGAAGAGAGGAGGGGAATGGCTGGGTGCCAAACACAGTGAGTTGGTCACCTGCATCTCAATGATGATGAAAGTAAGCTAAAAGAGGAGGAAGGAGGGAGGGAAAGGAAAGTGTGGAAAAGGGGGGGAAGGAAACTGGAAGGAAGGAAAAGAAAGGGCAGACAGAAGGCAAGACTTTTATGTTTTACCATGTTTAGGTTAGTTCTCTGAAGGCTTGATATAAAGTCTTGTGTTACTGTACTGCTTCAATGTTACGTGAAAACAATCCAAAACACCATGAAATACTTACTATGATGGTGCTTTATAATTCAACAGGACTTTTAGGTGGACTGATTTATTTTTTTAAAAAAGGTAGAAGAACAAGCACAATGTTTTACCACTCTAGAAAAGATGAATAAAATAGAGTGAATTATCCTCTAAACAGTCAAGGAATTGTCATACTCCTGATTTAGAGTGAGAGTCACAAAGATGAAGTCTAACTACACTTACCTTAATTATAGCAAAATCAGGCTCTGAGTGTGTGGGTATGTGTGTGTGTGTGTGTGTGTGTGTGTGTGTGTGTGTGTGTGTGTTTTGTAACTCAGTATTCCATAATAAATATAGGCATTCACTGTTGGGTTACCATGGCAGCACTGTTTGTCAGCACTCTCGTCATCATACCTGCATTTAGAGGATCTCGTCATTTCCCCACATTTTCATGCTTTACTGGAGGACAGTCCATGCTGTGAATCATTCTGAACATCAGACTGGGGTCTGTTTCCTAATCTCCTGATATTTATTGATAATAGGCAAATCTGCAGGGTTTTGGAGTACACAGCAAACAGAAACGCTCCCAAGTCTGCAGCAGGAAATGGCGAATCAAGTCCTTGTCCTAAATTGCTTCTGAAAAAGGGAATTTGTCCTGATTAACATGCAAAACTCAGCCTTCTTTTTCTTTTCATTATATAGGAGGGTTGTTTAGAAAGCTGAATGAGTCAAAAAGAGACAACTCTTTGTTCCCTTGGTGACAACCTAAGCATTCATTTCAGAATGGCGGGCACCAAATACAGTGAATTGGTGTCGTGCACCTTGGTGATGATGAAAGCAATAACACCATAAATCACAAAAGAGGATTATCTCAAAATTGGCCAGAGCTGGGGTACAGGACAAGGGCAGAAAGCAGTCTCTATTTTTGGAAAAGAACCCTCAATTACAACTGGAAGATATTTATACTACTATATTCTCTCTTTCATAAAAGTTATGAAATTCACATTGCTAATTTTTGACTTGTTAATTTTTCATTATTTAATATACCTGAATAAATAAATCTGTCTTCTGCATCACTGATTCTCTCTGGAGAATCATAATTGATTGGGGGTGAGGAGGGAGGAGAAAGAAAAATTGCCTATCAGGGAAAAGTATCCTTGTCGCTAAAATAAATTAGACTAGATGATCTCTAAGGGTTAGCTAGCTTCCAACTTTAATATTCTGTGGTTTTAAGAAATTATTCAAGAGAACCACTTCCTTTGACTTTGTCAGTATCAGTCAAGTACCTTCCAACTATACTATATCCTTTTTGTCTACATGTTATGTATCCTCTTTTCATGTGGCTTGTCAACATGGCAAACAAGGAAATAAGGCAAAAATCTGGGGTCAAATAATACTGTATATAATATATACATATATAATGCATAGACATAATATACGCACATATATACTTATAACATACATAATGTGCACATATAATATATATTATATATAATGTATATTTTATATATTTATACTATATATAATATATACATATAACATGCATAATATATACATATATTATATATAGTATCATTTGACCCCAGACTTTCCATATATATGTATATATGTGTGTATGTGTGTATATTCATATGATCCAGGATTTATATATATTTATGTAATATTAAATATTTATATAATATATATTCTATAAGTATATTACATAAGATACTTAAAGAATGTATATATATATATATATATATATATATATATATATTTGTAGCCATTGCAATGAATCTACAACAACCTAAGCAGTATTCTCTCTCTCTCTCTCTCTCTCTCTCTCTCTCTCTCTCTCTCTCTCTCTCTCTCTCTCTCTCTCTTTCTCTCTCTCTCTCTCTCTCTCCCTCCCACTCTCTCTCTCTCTCTCTCTCTCTCTCTCTCTCTCTCTCTCTCTCTCTCTCTCTCTCTCTCTCTCTCTCTCTCTCTCTCTCTCTCTCACACACACACAGTATCTGGGCAATCCCAGCCTCACCTACCCCAAGGCAATATGATTAAGAGGGAGTGTTCCAAATCAAAATTTGGAATGGTATTCAAAATTGCTACCAGGTCTCAACAGTGACTCTCTACACCTGTAACTTAGGAGCCACAACAATCCAACTCCACAAATAAAGTGAGAGATTGAGAACTTGCAAGGACATTCCGGGTCTGAGGAAAGGTGTCCCCAAATAACCTGAAGTCTAATTCTCAGTCTCCTAGATACCAGCTTTAAAATACCCAGAAAGTAAACAATAGAAGCTGCCTTTCCACCTGCCTCCCTGGCTTGGATTCAAGAGATCTCCTAGGGCGAGGGTTCTCAGCCAACCAGTAGTTTGTGTGGGGAAGCAACATAGCCCCCTGAAGGCAGATATGCTCTTTACATGATAGCCAAAAATATACTTTAATAAACAACTTGGCTTTAAATACAATAAAACACATTATGATGTGGCATTCCCTTAAGGAGAAAGTGACACTCTCTTAAAGAAATACCTCAAAGGCCAGAATGATTTAATATTAAAAACATACCAACTCAGGTTCCAGTGGAACAGTGCATTTGCTCTCTATCAAAACAATGGAGGTGAAGGGTTGGGGTGGGGATCATGACCAATATGAATATAATCTTACTATGACCCAGATCTGTTTCTAGGGTATTATGGAAGCTGACAACAGGAAGGCCTCAAGGGAAGATCATTACTGTAAGAGGGTGGTCTTTGGTCTCCCTTGACCACTAGCTGACCATTCAAGATACTCTGCTCCTGTGGGCCTTATCAGCTCTCTTCACTCCACTCCCACTCATGCACTCTATGTCCCAGATAAAATGGACTACTCCATACTCCAAGCTCAATGTTCCGTTTCTCACCTCCATGCATTTGCCCAAACTGTACCAATAGATGGAAAGCAAATCATTTTTTTTTTAATTTCTTCCTCTTAAAATCCTTGTCTTCTGTTCAGACTCAGTTTTCATTTAGCTAATGCAAGGTGAAGGGAAAGGAAAAAGCATTTAATAAGCACCTACTATGTGCCAGGTACTGTGAGAAATCCCTTAATAAATGTTTTCTCATTTGCTCAATGAGAGATGGGGGCTATTATTATCCCTATTTTATATTAAAGAAAACTGATAAACACGCGAACTTCAGAAATACCTGGATAGTTTTATATGAACTGATGCTGAGTGAAGTGAGCAGAACCAGGAGAACACTGTACACAGCAACAGCCACAGTGTGTGAGGACTGTTTTTGATAGACTTAGTCTTAAGACTCTCCTGCAACGTAAGGACCTAAAACATTTCCAAAGGACTCATGATGTAAAATGCCATCCATATCCAGAGAAAGAACTATTGAGTCAGAATGCAGAGTAAAGCAGACCATTTTCTCTTCTGTTATGTTTTGTTTTTCTCATGGTTTCTCCCATTTGTTTTAATTCTTCTATGCAACATGAATAATGTGAAAATGTGTGTAATAGGAATGAATGTGTAGAGGCCTTATAAGATTGTGTGCCATCTTGGGAAGGGAGGGGGAAAAAATTGAAAACTTACAGAAGTGACTTGAAAACTGAAAGCAAATAAATAAATTTGAAAAAAAAGAAAACCGAGGTAACAATAATAATAACATTTATATAGCATTGACTATGTGCCAGGAATTGTGCTAAGTAAGCACTTTGCAATTATTATCTCATTTGATCCTCACAACAACTCTGGCAGGTAGGTACTATCATTAGCCTCATTTTACAGATGAGGAAACTAAGGTAGACACAATTTAAGTGACTTGCCCAGGGTCACACAGCTAGTGTCTGAGGTCACATTTGAACTCAGGCCTTCCTGACTCCAGGCGTGGTGCTCTATCCACTGCATGTTCTAGCTGCCGCGGAAGTAAGTAATAAGGGCATATAAAGCTTAGAGGTAGTAGTTAAAACCTACAGCATAATATAAAATTTTATTTTAGCGTTCTACATAGTTCTAGTTATACACTGATTCTGAATAAAATTTAATTTCTTAGATCAAAATATAGGCAAAATAAAAACATTTTGATATTTTGGATGGATTTGCTTAAAATTTGGGGGTTGTTTAAAACAAAAATGGTAAAATGAAGAAAGGAAAACAAGTCTCCATATAAAATATTTATGATTTGAAGATGAAAACATAGTTTCTTAGGTTGCCTAGAAATATGACATTTTTATTGAGAGCCTTCTTATCCTGAGAAATAAATCACTGGCTACCACCTTCAGTGCTGCTTTTTAAGTGTTCTTCCTTTCGATCTCTTTCAATTTATTGTGTTTTATTCTCAAAAAGAATTGTTCACACGTATAAGCAATGCCAAATGGAGTTATTATTCTCAATGCAAGAGGGTGAAAATGCTATCAATATATAAATAAATTTAGGTAGGATTGTATGGCATAGAAATCTGCCACAGAAAACAGCCCCAGGGAGATGGAAAGCGTTAAGAAACACATTCTTTTTTTTTTTTTTTTTTTTTATTAAATTTATTTATTTAACTTTTAACATTCATTTTCACAAAATTTTGGGTTACAAATTTTCTCCCCTTTTATCCCCTCCCCCCCCCACACACCAAGCATTCTAATTGCCCCTATGACCAATCTGCTCTCTCTTCTATCATCCCTCTCTGCCCTTGTCTCCATCTTCTCTTTTGTCCTGTAGGGGCAGATAGCTTTCTATACCCCTTTACCTGTTTTTCTTATTTCCTAGTGGCAAGAACATTACTCGACAGTTGATCCTAACACTTTGAGTTCCAACTTCTCTTCCTCCCTCCCTCCCCACCCCTTCCCTTTGGGAGGCAAGCAATTCAATATAGGTCATATCTGTGTAGTTTTGCAAATGACTTCCATAATAGTTGTGTTGTATAGGACTAACTATGTTTCCCTCCATCCTATCCTGTCCCCCATTACTTCTATTCTCTTTTGATCCTATCCCTCCCCATGAGTGTCGACCTCGAATTGCACTCTCCTCCTCATGCCCTCCCTTCTGTCATCCCCCCCACCCTGCTTGTCCCCTTATCCCCCACTTTCCTGTATTGTGAGATAGGTTTTCCTACCAAAATGAGTGTGCACTTTATTCTTTTCTTTAGTGGAATGTGATGAGAGTAGACTTCATGTTTTTCTCTCACCTCCCCTCTTTATCCCTCCACTAATGAGTCTTTTGATTGCCTCTTTTATGAGAGATAATTTGCCCCATTCAATTTCTCCCTTTCTCTTCCCAATATATTTCTCTCTCACTGCTTGATTTCATTTTGTTTTAAAGATATGATCCCATCCTATTCAATTCACTCTGTGCACTCTGTCTCTATGTATGTGAGCGTGTGTGCATGTGTAATCCCACCCAGTACCCAGATACTGAAATGTTTCAAGAGTTACAAATATTGTCTTTCCATGTAGGAATGTAAACAGTTCAGCTTTAGTAAGTCCCTTATGACTTCACTTTGCTGTTCACCTTTTCATGGTTCTCTTCATTCTTGTGTTTGAAAGTCAAATTTTCTTTTCAGCTCTGGTCTTTTCATCAAGAATACTTGAAAATCCTCTATTTCATTGAAAGACCATTTTTTCCCCTGAAGTATTATAGTCAGTTTTGCTGGGTAGGTGATTCTTGGTTTTAGTCCTAGTTCCTTTGACTTCTGGAATATACTGTTCCATGCCCTTCGATCCCTTAATGTAGAGGCTGCTAGATCTTGTGTTATCCTGATTGTATTTCCACAATACTTGAATTGTTTCTTTCTAGCTGCCTGCAGTATTTTCTCCTTGACCTGGGAACTCTGGAATTTGGCCACAATGTTCCTAGGAGTTTCTCTTTTTGGATCTCTTTCAGGCGGTGTTCTGTGGATTCCTTGAATATTTATTTTGCCCTCTGGTTCTAGAATCTCAGGGCAGTTTTCCTTGATAATTTCATGAAAGATGATGTCTAGGCTCTTCTTTTGATCATGGCTTTCAGGTAGTCCCATAATTTTTAAATTGTCTCTCCTGGATCTATTTTCCAGGTCTGTTGTTTTTCCAATGAGATATTTCACATTATCTTCCATTTTTCCATTCTTCTCTCTTTGTTCTGTGATTTCTTGGTTTTGCATAAAGTCATTAGCCTCCATCTGTGCCATTCTAATTTTGAAAGAACTATTTTCTTCAGTGAGCTTTTGAATCTCCTTTTCCATTTGGCTAATTCTGCTTTTGAAAGCATTCTTCTCCTCATTGGCTTTTTGAACCTCTTTTGCCAATTGAGTTAGGCTAGTTTTCAAGGTGTTAATTTCTTCAACATTTTTTTGGGTCTCCCTTAGCAGGGAGCTGATCTGCTGTTCATGCTTTGACTTCATGTCTCTCATTTCTCTTCCCAGCTTTTCCTCCACCTCTCTAACTTGATTTTCAAAATTCTTTTTGAGCTCTTCCATGGCCTGAGCCCATTGGGTGGGCTGGGACACAGAAGCCTTGATTTCTGTGTCTTTGCCTGATGGTAAGCATTGTTCTTCCTCATCAGAAAGGAAGGGAGGAAATGCCTGTTCGCCAAGAAAGTAACCTTCTATAGTCTTATTTCTTTTCCCTTTTCTGGGCATTTTCCCAGCCAGTGACTTGACCTCTGAATATTTTCCTCACACCCACCTCACCTCCTGATCCTCCCAGCCCGTGTTTGTGGTCTGAGATTCAAATGCTGCTTCCAGCCTCAGGGCTTTTGGCGGGGGCAGGGCTGCTATTCAGTATGAGATTATGTTCTGGTGCTGAGATCGGGGCAGGGCCACCTCTCAGGCTCAGTTCCCTCAGGGGGTTTATGCACAGACCTTCCGCAATAGATTCAGATTCAGGCTCCCGCCCGCTTGGGGAGCCCCTGTCTGCAGCCGCCTCTCAGCTTCTACCTCCCGGGGGGGCCTGAATTATGGGGGCACCCCACTCCCCTCTCGACCCGCCAAAGAGACTCTCTCACCCACCCCTGTCACCTGTGGGTGGAGGGACTTGTGCGGCCGCTGGAGATCCCGTCCCTGAAGCCTGCTCGGATCTGTTTCTCTCGGTGCCGCAGCCGTGGCCGCAGCAGGTCTGGGCTGGGCTTTGTGTCTGCAGCGCGACGGACCTTTTGCGAGAGGTTTGCAGATCCCTCTGTGGGTGGAGGGACCCGCGTGGCCGCTGGAGATCCTGTCTGTGAAGCCTGCTCGGATCTTTTCCTCTCGGTGCCGCGGCCGCGGCAGGGCTGCACTCAGCTCCCAGTCCCGGCGCCCAGTCCGCAGCGCGAAGGACCCCCCCGCGAGAGGTTTGCAGGTCTCTCTGGAACAGAAATCTCCCTCGCTCCAATGTTCTGTGGCCTCTGGGTGCGGAATTCGCCGTGAGTTACTTCCCTGTAGCCGTTCTATGGGTTGTGGGTTCAGAGCTATGTGTATGTGCGTCTTTCTACTCCGCCATCTTCAAGAAACACATTCTAAAGGCACATTAATACTGTCTTTAGTGGATTCCTAAGAGAAAGTCAAGAAACTGATATAGATATACAAGAAATTCACTGATCATTTTCAATTTTTAAAATATATATATAGATAAATGCACATATTTCTATACACACATATATATACACACTATATGCACACACATACATATATGTATATTGTGTATGTGTACATATATGAGTGTATATGTATGTGCATATGCATATACATGCATATATACACACAGCATATATATGTATACACACATATATACATATATATGTGCACTATTCATATTGAGAGCAGGTAACTAGGATAGAAGACATAGTCCAATAATCATTGTTAGTGCTTTAAATTGCCTAAACATGTTACCTAATCTCATTTGATCCTTGGTGATAATGCTATAACACTAGTTTCAATACCCTCCCGCAAGATGGGTACTGTCTTTAAAAGGAAGAGAGTTTCACTGTGATGTGACTGTTAGAGAGTTTTCACTGCATGAGACACAGAGAAAGGACCAAGAAAACTTTTCAGAGAGACTTAAGTTAACTGTCAAAGAAATGGTTTGAGTTAACTTGTAAGAAGGAAGAATCTGAAAGGATATTTCAAGAGAACTGAGTTGAGTTCCATAAGTAAACTCTGATCCTGTGAAGAGGAGATGCTATGGAAAATCTATCCTGAGGTGAATCTTTGAAAGAGTTTAAATAAACTTCCTGAGAGAACAGGGTCTGCAGAGGAGACTATAGTCACAGGTGATGGTTACAAGTGATGCCTCTGGCTGTGATCTTTCTCAGAGCTGATATATATAGACTGTTGATATTTAGATAAGCTATTGTTTGTTATGATGTAATAAATTTTATAGTAATAAAATATTATTAGATTCTTTCATAATATAATAATAAATTATGCAGTAATAAATTTTACAGAAATGATGTTGCCTTTGAGACCAGTGGGGTTGGGACTGGGATGGTTGGGTGTTGAGGAATGACAATCCCATAGAAGAAGAGGTTTCTCCAGTTTATTTATAAACCAGGGTAGGAAACTCAAAGTTAACTGAATAATTACAGAGATTGTGTATTTCATTTTGGGTCTAAGCGTTCAAGTGAAGGAGGGCTGCCTCAAAGAGGGATGAGAAGGGGATGGAGGGCAGGGTAGGAATCCAGATAGAGTCATCCAGTTCTTAGTAAGAACTGAGCAAGAGCAGAAGGAAGAGAAAGGAAGGAAGGAATCATTTATTAAACAGCTGCAATATATCAGGCATTGTGCTAAGTGCTTTATAAATATTATCTCATTTCATAGGAAAGGGAAAGGGTTTGGTGAGGCCTGCCCCTATTTCACCCTTAGGAAGCCAGCTTGCATCTGGGCAGCAGGTGTTATGGGGTAAAGACAGGGGAAGGTTTCTGCTTCTCCACATCAGTCAGGAGGGCTAGTCTGGGGAAGGTTATTGATTTCAAATTATAAGACCAAGGAGATCTACATCCCAAGTTACTAAAAGAACCATCAGATGTGGTTGTTAAGGCAGTCAATGAGGATCTTTGAAGAATCACAGAAAATAGAAATATTCTAGGTCTGAAGCACTACCTGTATGGCTATTTTCCCATTTTTGAAAAAACTCTTTATGAGAATAATCTACAAATGAGGCATCCTTGATGAAGGTATGAGAAGGGAATCAACACCTTTAAAATCACACAATTAACTGTACAGAGAGAACAAAAGATCCCAATGTACTCCTCACTTTTTGATATTTGTTTGAGTTTAGACATGTAATTTCATCGATGTAGGGAGCTACAGGTATGAAAACTACGTCCATTGATATAGACTAAAAGTTTATCCATAATAGAGTCTTAAAAAGCTGCCTGAAGCACACCTAAACTTTAAGTGATAAGCCCATGATCGTACAGCCACTGTAAGAACACTCTCTGCTTTAATTCACATCATTGGTAAAAATGATAAAAAACACAAAACCATGCACAAATCCCAAGGATGTTCCAGTAGAGACTGTCTTCCAGGTCGACATCAGTCCATAAATGACTTCTCTCTAAACCTGATCATTTAGCCAGTTCTGATATCATATGATTCTAACTAACATCTGGGCTACCTCTCTCCATCTTTTTCACAAGACCAGAAGAAGATACTTTATCAAAAGGTCAGCTAAAATCTAGGTCAACTATGACATTCCTCTGATATAATAAATTCCTACCCCTGTGAAAAACAAAATAGCTGGAGGGGGAACTAGACAAGTCTGGGATGACCAGTTCTTGATGAAGTCACACTACCTCTTTGTGAATATCCCTTTCTTTTTCTAGATGTTCACTAACCATAAAGTTAATAATCCATCCTAGAATTTTGTTAGGAATCAAATTCAAGTTTATTGGCCTGTAGTGTACAAACTCTATTTTCTTCCACTTCTGGAAATTTTTTACAGTAAAATTTACCTTTGGCCTAAATTATCTCCTCCATTCTCCACAACATATCAGATATCACTGACAGTTAAATAGTGGCTAACTCTAATTCTGAACTCCTAAATCAATCTGATCATAAAGTCGTTGGAATGCTCAAACAAAAAATTAATTTACATATTTCTGTTATGCTACAAATTGTGGAAGTTTATGATTCTGTGTACAATGTTTATTTTCCCTTTTCTTTGCATATTTTAGGGTTTGTGTTGAGGCCTGCCAAGTTCATAATAAGTTTTTTTTTAATTTTTTTAAATGAAATAAATAAATGTCAATACCTGAGTTAGACAAGGCACTAATTATCTGATTGTTTCTTTCTCTTTCATATTCTAGGATGTCTATTTCTGCCCTAATGTAATTTTGGGAAATTTTATATTAGATCAAATAAAATGCAGCAGCTGACTATATTCTTTGCCCACCTCTGATGAAGTATATCCCTGGGGAAAGTCAGGAAAAGAAGTCAGATCAGAGACAAAATGAAATTAAATGGTGGTACGTTGTGTAGCTATGGGAATAACACTAGCAAGTCTAAACTTGTTAGGTGTAAGTACACTAGACTAACTAGTCATAATGCCAGAGAAAATGAGGCAGCCCCATTTAAATCAATATTGAGCATGAACAATATAAAAAGGCTAAGCAAAGTAGCAAAGTGTGTCGTAATCATGAAGACGAAGGGAAAAATGTCAAGAGAAAGGCACAGTACAATGGGTATTGTGCAAGCTTGAGTTAAACTAATCCCTTGCTTCAGCTCACCAAATATCTGTGATTACCATCAAGCAGAAAATGATTCAGAAACCTCATACATAAAAGCCCTCTAGAAATAAACAAGCTCATTTTCCTTTACTTAGGCAAAATAATTTGAAACTCAGGAAATGAAAGGTTATTAAAAGTGCATTTAGTTTTAGTGCTTGAGTTAAAGAACAATGAACCAAATCTAATAAGGTGAAAATCTTAAATTTCTACCTTTGAGTTTAAAAAAATCAATTACAAAATGAGGGAAGTAGGGCTAGATATTAATTAAGTGAAAAAAATGGCTTAGGGTTTTCATGGATTGGAAATTCCATAGGCATCAAGAACAAGACAGAGCAGGTAAAAGAAGCTAACGTGGTATTAGGTAAAAATGAGAGAGCCATAATGTCCAGAACACAAAAAGTGAGAATCCTATTTACTTCATCCAAATCAATCTACATGTAGGCTACTATGTTCAGCTCTGGCAGCCATATTGTTCTGAAAACATATGGATGTAACCTAGGTTTCAAGCCTGAGGCATTTTGAAGATGCTGCTTAAGCATAATTTTGGAAGGATGGGAAGAAAGACGATTCCATGCTATGTAACTGTATAAGAGACGAAATTCATGCTAGAACTTTTAAGAGGAGAGTTATCCTCCTTTCTCACTTTAAGAGAGAGATACTAGTGCTAGACTCTCCTCAGGAAAAGACCTGTGATGGGAGGGAAAAAAAATGTAAAGTTCCAGAAATGCTGGTAGAAAGGCTATCTTCTTAATATATTCCTGATTTTCAGCTTGTCAGCTTGCCTGCCTGGAGATTTGGGGGAATTTACTCATTGGTGAGATGGGGATTGAGCTTGGCTGAGCTATCTCTCTCCCAATGAGAGAGCTCATTTATTCATTGTATATTTTCTTATATGTTCTAATCTCTGTAGATTCTGTGATTCCCATTTGCTGTCAACTTTGATAAAGAGTTCCCTCACTGTTCACTATTTGCCAAGGTCTTTTATGTAGCTAGAATGTGGTTGGGAAGGAGTGAAGCCTAAAAGTTTAAGTTTGGGGTTATAACTTCCCTTTAAAAGATAACACTCAGGAACCAACATGAACCTTTAAAAAATCATGGCTCTGAACCAGCAATATTTAAGGGGACAGATATAATTCTAGTCTAGTCCCTCTTATTTCAGAAGAGAACAGAGTTGCTAACCTTCATGTCTCTTCTCTTGCTTCTTTCCAGTCAGGAATCAGTATCTCTTGGAGAGGGATGGGCTAGACTCCAGAAATATCTATCCACATGCTTGTTCAAGCCTCATTTAGAAAATTAATGTGGATATACACTTAATCAACATGTGAAGACGAAAGAGAAAGGAAATAAGCGTTCATTAAGCACCTACCTTATGCCAAATCCTGCACTAAGTACTTTTTAAAAAATATCCATATTCAATCAGCATCCATGTGTTGGATGTTGGATCCCCACTTTGTAGCTGAGAAAGTTGAGACAGACAGAAGTTAAGTAACTTGCCCAGGACCACACAAGACACTCAATTTGAACTCAGGTCTTCCTGACTCCAACTCTAGCCCTCTAACCACTGAGCTACCAGCTGTCAAGGGCAGCACACACTTTATAATGATAAGCTGGAGAGCATTCAGAGAAAGAAAACCAGGATTCTGAAGGGACTCAAGACCAAGACATATAAGGATTACTTAAAGGAAGTAGAAAAGTGTCTTCCTAGAGAAGGGAAGATTTAAGATGGAAATTATAATTATCGTCAAATATTCAAAGGGCTACTTAGTCTGCTTGGTTCCAAAGGACCTAAATACTATTCAATCAACTGGTGAAAATTGCAGTGAAACAGATTTAGGTTCAGATATAAGGAAAAGCTTCCTAACAATTAGAATTATAGCAAATAGAATTACAACAAAGTAAAATGGGCTACTTCAAGAGTTGAATTCCCCCTCACTTTCTCCACCACCACCACCCCACCACCACTAAGTAACAAGGATGTATTTTTCATTCTTTTGTCCCTCTACTATTCCTTTCATTTAGCAATTTTTTAAATAAGTTGAAGAACAAATTCTTCAGTATATACCTACAGAGTCCAGAAAAACAAATTCCCACATTGGGCATGAATGAAAATGCATGTCTTTTCTGCATTTTAAGTTCACTTCTGTAGCAGGAGGTGATGAGGAATGCCTCATCTTCATTGTTTTGGACTTATGGTTTATCATTACATTGATCAAAGTGCTAAAGTCTTTCAGAGTTGTTTTTCTCCAAAATGCCATCACTGTATGAAATGTTCTGCTCACTTTACTCTGCATTCATCCATAAAAGCTTTCCCAAATTCCTCTGAAGTTGTCCATTTTACCATTTCTTAAGACACATAATATTCTATTATATTCACATAGAACAGTGTGTTTGAGACATTTCCAGTTCTTAGCTACAATGAAAAGAGATGCTACAAATACTTTTGTACACATAGAACCTTTTCCCCTGTCTCAGTCTTCTTTAGGGGTCTAAGCATACTAATGGTATAGTTGATTTTCTGGGCTTTCCAGAATGATTGAACCAATCCACAGCTCCATGAATAGTGTACCTGTTTTTCCACAGTTCCTCCAACATTTCTCATTTTCTTCTGTCATCTTTGCCAGATAATAGGTTTGAGATGGTACCTCAAAGCTTTTATTTTTATTATTATTATTTATTATTATATTATATATTATATTACATATTATTATATATTATTATATTTATTAATATTATTATTAGTGATTTAGAACATTTGACAGTTTGGATTTCTTCCTTTGAAAACTACCTATTCATTTCCTTTTGACCATTTATCTACTAGGAAATGCCTCTTTGTCTTATAAATTTGAATACACTCCTTATGTACATTGGAAATTTTTTATCAAAGAAACTCATTGCAAATATTTTTTCCCCACGTACTTATTTCCCTTCTAATTTTCATTACATTAGATTTGTATAAAAACTCCTTAATTTTATATAATCAAAATTGTCCATTTTATCTTGTATAATATTCTTTGTTTAGTCATGCACTCTTCTCCTATCCATAGATCTGATCTTCCCCTATCTATAAATCTAATTTTTATATGACCTTTTATATTTAGGTCATTTATTTATTTGAAACTTAGGTGCATGATATGAGGTGTTGGTCTAAACCTAATTTCTGCCAGACTGAAGTTCAGTTTTCCCAGCATTTTTGGTCAAATAGTAAGTCCCGCTCCCCCGCCAATTTGAGTCCTTGGGTTTACCAAACACTACACTACTGTCTGTTTGCTTCTCTATGTCACATATCTAATATATTCCACTGATCTACTTTTTTTTTAGCTAGTACCAAATAATTTTAATGACTACTGCTTTGTAGTACAGTTTGAGATCTGGTACTGATGGAACCCCTTCCTTCCCACCATTTTTTTCATTATTACACTTGAGATTCTGGCCATTTGTTCCTCTGCATGGATGTTATTATTTTTTCTAGTTCTATAAAATATTCTTTTGGGATTTTGATTAGTACAGCATGGAATGAATAAATTCATTTAGGTAATACCATTGTTTTTATTATATTGGCCTGACCTACCAATGAGTAGGTAATGTTTCCATAATTTCTTAGAACTAACTTTATTTCTGCAAAGAATGTTTTATAATTACATTCATATAGTTCTTGAGTCAATGTTGGTAGATATATTCCCAAGTATTTTATAGCTCCTATAGCTATTTTTAATTGAATTTCTCTTTCTTGCTCTTCTTATTGGGTTGTGTTGGCTATATACATACATATATACATATATATATGTATATATATATATATGTGAAAGCTAACAATTTATGTAGAGTTATCTTACATTTTGTAACTTTACTACAGTTATTATTTCAATTATTTTTAGTTGACTCCCTACGGTTTTCTAAGTGTCCCCTTTACTTTCAAACAAAGAATAGATGATGATTTGAAGAGGATTTTACAAGGGAGATGTCTCTATAGAAGCAGATTTGACTAGAGACTCATCCAGTCCTGACATTTTGTAATTCTGTAAAATACTCTTTAAGTATAGTATCCCTTTGGGATGTATGACAAATGTGCCCTTCCCTGCCTCCCCCTTCAGAACATGTGCAAATATCCTTTGACTGCTTCCTGTTGGCCATGATTATACTTTAATTGTCTACTCAGCTATATAATTCCCTGGATATACTAAAGGTGCAATCCCTACCTCTCAGACTTTTCTTCCATCTGGACTTTTGGTCTCTCTGAGTTCCAAAGGGTAGGTGCAGAGAAAAGTTTACCCCACTAGACCAGGCTTGGTGTGAACATGTGGCCTCCTGGACAAACCTATCTCTTGGATGAGGTCGATGTATTTTTAAAATATTTTTTACAATTATGCTTCAACCTAATTGATTTCAACCTGTGCAACCCTATGTATTTTATTTTATTCATTTCAAATTCATTATTCTGAGGATGGGTATACTTCACCAGACTGCCAAAAGGGTCCACAACACAGGCTAGATTAAGAACTTCTCTCCATCTTTTAGTCATATCCATCCTAATAGACAATTCTAGTCCTACACCAATCCCTGAGACAAGTTATAGAATAAAGAAACGTTACATGAAATCTCTGAAGTAATCAGAAACAGGTTTTCTTGAACAAAATAGATAGGACAAATCTAGAGTCCAGATTCAGAAATAAATGCTCACCTCCTTACATACTAGTTAATTTCTCCCCCAAATAGGTTTTTCAGTCATATCCAACTCTTTGTGAGCCCATTTGGGGTTCTCTTGGCAAAGATACTGGAGTAGTTTGTCATTTCCTTCTCCAGCTCATTTTAGAGATGAGGAAACTGAGGGAAACAGGGTGAAGTGACTTGCCCAGGTCAATTTAGCTTATTTATACATAAGGTATCAGAGGGTAGAGTATTGCCTACAAAAGTTTCCTGTTCTGCAGAAGCAATCTTGCTTCCAATAGCCAAAGGGGGTGGAGAAAAAAAACCAGGTTGCTGCTAATGGAAAAGGAGAGAAGGAAAGGCTACTACATAAACAAGATGAGTAGTCAGTTATAATAACAATAATTCCTCATCCACCAATGATTGATGATTTCATAGGAACTTAGATTTAGAGCCAGAAAGGAAGGTCATTTAATTCAACTACTTCATTTTTCATATAAGGAAAATGAGGCTGAGTTTAGGCGGACTGGAATTAGAACCAGGGATGAGATCTGAACCAAGGTCCTCTGAATTCAAACCCAGGGTGCATCCCACTGGACATTTTACCTGGAAACTCACTCTATCAGTTTATATTCATCTATGGTCTTAGATGACTGAGAGGGAAGTTAAAGGAGCTCTCCATGTTTGCTCAGCTGGCAAGTGTCAGTGGTAGGATTTGAACTAAGCCTTTCTGACTCCCAAGGAACACTACATTCACTATGTCTATTTATGCAACCTTTCTAATAACAATCAAAGGGCCTATAATTTAAATCACTAAGACTTTTATTGTTGTTCAGTCATTGCAGTCATGTTGCACTCTTTATGAACCTATTTGGGGTTTTCTTGGCAAAGATACTGGAAAGGTTTGTCATTTCCAGCTCATTTTATAGAAGGGGAAACTCAGACAAACAGGGTTAAATGACTTGCCCAGGATAACACAACTAGTAAATATCTGAGGCCAGCATTGAACTCAGAGACATGAGTCTTCCTGACTCCAGGGCCAGCCTGGCATTCTGTGCACTATGGCACCACCTTGTTGATCCCACTAAGACTTAGCACCCTAGACAAAAAGCAAGCCTCAGCATCAAGGTGACTTGGGTATGAGTCCTGCCTCTGATACCTATGGGCTGTGTAGTTATGGATAAGTACCTTCATTTCTCAGGCCACTCAGCCATTTTCTAAGACTCAGTTAGAACAGGACCATTTGCTGACCTGTACTAGTAAAAGTAGTTTCCTAACTAGGAATTTCCTTATATGAATGAAATCACAGGTCCAAACATAAAGGACAAATAACCAATGATACTTTCCATTCCTTCCAAGAAAAACAATCATCCTCTTTCCTGCCACTCAAAAAAAATTAGACCTACATGGAATTTGACAATCTGTTACTTTTACTTTTAGACACCCAGGAGCCCTCAGACACCTCCTTAGTATTCCATAAATATCAATGAATCATTTGCAGGGTTTTTAGTGGTATAAAAAGAATTGGAATTATTCTTTTCCTCCCTGAAACACATACTCTCTCCCACCCCCAGAAAATTCTACTGAAGCAGAGCCTGAGCTTCATGCCATGTGCTGTGAGCAAAGTTCCCTAAAGCCTTTGGTGATTGAGAGCAGCTAAGAAAATTGAGCTCACACAAGGTGAATTTGGGTCTCCTTTGGATCTTGCCACCACCTCAACACCCCACTCCCACCCCTACTCTCTATCAACAAGACAGAGAGAAATAGAGGGATTTCTTAAAATGGAGAGAAAGACAATACACCATCCTGGATGAATTATTTTATTCCATTCATTTCTATGCAGTAACATCTGGAGTGCATTATGAATATCATATATAGTCTTCAGCTCTTAGCTTAAATGGCTTACAACCACTTAATTTCATAGATTAAACATGGAAAGGTTGGAATTTAAAACTGACAGGATAATAAAAATGTTAACAAACAACCACTAAAAAAGAAAAGGTATTTCCTGTTATGGTTGATCATTTCTAAGAAAGTGGTATATGTTGAAATGAAATAAAATTTAAAAAGAACTTTCTCGGGTAATACAAAGCCTAACAAATGTTAACTCCTTATGACATGTGTCTTTTCTAAACACTTCATATTCATTAAACAATGTTAATTGTCAAATCACCTCCAAAAGTAAAGCTAAGGCTGTAATTTTTTTGCAGGAGGCCACCAGTTCATTGGAGTGGGCACTTCCTCCACCAAGGCAAATCAGTACCCATCTGTTCATTGACTGCACAATAGAGTGAAAAATGAGGCAGAGGACCCAAGTTCACATCTTCACTCTTCTTCTCACTAGCTGAGTGACCTTGTCAATAATCTTTCAATTCTGTGAGCTTCTATTTTCTCACCTATAAAATGAGGGGAAAATAACAACTGACATCTGCATTATATTGTTGTCATTCAGTCATTTCAGTCATGTCTGACTTTTCATGACCCCTTTTGGAGATACTCTAATGGTTTGCCATTTCCTTCACTAGCTCATTTTACAGATGAAAAAACTTGGGCAAACTGTGACTTGCCTAGGGTCACACAGATAATAGGTGTCTGAGGTCAGATTTGAATTCACAGCAATCCTGAGAGGTAAGTGTCATCATTATCCCCATTTTACAGATGAGGAAACTGAATCTGGGAGAGGTTAAAAGTCTTGCCCAGGGTCACACAGCTAGTAAAGCGTCTGAGGCAAGGCTTGAACTCGTCTTCCTAACCCCAGGCCCAAGGCTCTAGGAGATTGTTCCAAGGTCCTTTCCAGTTATAAATCTATAATCCTATGTCTTAGAAAACAGTTTCAATTGTTGCATGACTGCAAAAAATCATTCCTTACTGGCCAGACTGCAGTTGATAAAGCTCTTTAAACTTAGCTAGCATAGCTCCCAATCATCCGTCACTGAGAGTGTACTTGGCAGGAATTGTCAGTACTTGTGATACCATGGAGTAGTGTTCAAGAACTCAAGCGCACCACACAAAAGTAAGTCAGTAGAGTAGGACATTAGTGAAATAAGGTTCAGATAATATCATCATTATTATTATATTCATTATTAATGATTAATTATGTTAGTAATTGATAATTGTTAGCAATAAGTCTGCAACAATAATAATAATGTGGTTCACATTTGGAAAATGCTCAAGGCATTTTCCTCAAAAAAATGAGTTGAAATCATGCTTCTGACACTATCTGTGGGACCTTGGACAAATTACTTAACCTCCTTTGGCCTCAGTTTTCTTATCTGTAAAATGAGAAGGTTAGATTTAATAACCTCTAAGGTTCTTTCTAGTTCTAAATCTATCATCCTTTGATTCTATGACTGCTATGTTATTATTTTTTATTATTATTCCCATTTAAGAGATCAGGAACTGAAGTTCTAAGGAGTCAAGTGGCTCACCCTGGACGAGCTTGATTGAACATCAAACTGATCCAACCGTATCTTCTCTTTTGTTTTTTTCCTAAGCACAGGTAAGGAAACAATGATTGTAAGAGATGTGTTTTGGAGGGCAATGGCTAACTCAGGAATTTGAGAGTCAGAAGGTTCCTCAGTCAGAGTTGACCAGAAGGAAGAGGAGTGAAGAGGAAGAGAGGGGATGGGCTTTTTTGTTGTTCTGTTTTGGTTTTGGCAACTACATCCAGTTTGGAGAACAAAACCAGGAGAAGGGTGATCCCAATCTAATCTTTTACTTGCCAGAAGATATGGGCATAGAGAGAGTTACTCAGACAATGTAGATCTTAAGTAAAGATGAAATGACTGTTCAGCAATGGTCCTGGGTGCTTTATGTCTCAGTATTTTATATGTCACCCTGCAGGAAGACCATGCTAAGAGTTATGGGTTATTGTTTCAAATTTTGTCTTTGTCAATGTGTGTGTATGAGGGGTTTTTTACATTTTTATGTTTTAAACACTCCTTTGTACAGAATAAATAGCTTTCCTTTATATGTTCTATATTACATACTCTATATCTTTCTAATCCCTTTAAGGGAGACATTGGACATGACCCATTTGTTTAAAAGACTGTTTTCTATGCTATGAAGATATAATGAACCGAAACTTGACATATGGAAAAAGGAGGGATTTTTTGGAGTTGCCATCTTAGTAAACGCCTTTTCTTTGAGCTGTGTCTTCTGACTATTAAAGATAAGCCTACTGATGTGAGTTCATAAGCTATAGCTTTAGGAGAATGGATCCAGGGAGTACATTGAATCCTAGAAGTAGATCTCTGAGGATCTAACCAATATGCTGCAAATACTGAGTTAGGAAGGTGGCCCAGAGGGCTATACATAAATTTACATAGATTTGAACATTACATTTTAAAAGGTTTAACCTCTAGCATAATGTTTCAAAATTGTAGTCAAACATAATAAACAGGGCCAGTCGAAGCAGGTAGAACTAATGGTGTTCTATAAGGCAGCAAATCAATTTATGGAAATCCAATGCAACCAAGACCAAAATAGGAATGGCTCAAAATCCTAATTTAAGCATTATCTTTTTAAGAGTATAAATAAAAGTATAAAGTATATAATTAAAGACACTAAGATACCTAGAAGTTAACATATTCACCCACAGTAGTCATAGTAGAAATGTACTCCAGGATAAGATATTCAATTGATTAATTAACAAATAATTACCAAGTGTCTACTGTGTGTCTCATAGTGTACTAGGTACTGGATAGGCAGATGAAAGGAAAAGATATGAAAATATATAAAAGAGTCATATAGTAAGATAGCTGGTGGCCCTATGGACACAGTGCTGGGCCTGGAGTCAGAAAGATTTGAGTTCAAATATGGCCTTAGATACTCACTAGCTATGTGACCCCAAATAAGTCACTTAACCTTTATTTTCCTCAGTTTCCTCATCTGTAAAGTAGGAATGATAATAACAGCACCCCACCCTCCAAGGTTGCTGTGAGGATCAAATAAGATGATATTTGTAAAGCCCTTAGCACAGTACCTGGCACATAATAGGGAGTATGTAAGTGACCACTGCCTTCCTTTCCCTTCCCATGGTCCCTATCCTTAAGAACTTTACAATCTAGTTGATAGGACTGATATATAAGATGTATTTCTAACCCTCTAGTTAAAAAAATCTGTCTCTTTTCATTGATGTTTTCAGGATATTGTTTTTTTATATAAACTCATTTCCTTTGCTTTTAAGAATAACATATTCCAGTAATTTTTTTCATTTATTGTGCTTGATGTTTATTTTTGCCTGGTATGTGAAGGGGCTTTCCCTGGTTACTCAAAAGATTAACTGCTTGATGTTAAAGTTACAGAGCTTGGACAGAAAATTTCTAGGTTAATTGAACCTGGGGTTTCTCTCTGCTTGTGTCTACTAATTCTATTATTCTACATTTGCTCTCTAATTCTAATCCTTCTAGACAATTTTCTCTATATTTTTGAATAATCAGTCCTTTGGTCTCTTCTTGTGAATGCCCACAGCTTTAAAGATATTCTTTACAACTTGCTTTAAATTATTTTCTTGTTTGCTGTTTTGAAATTCATCTTCGAGAACTGTAGTTTTTGCCCTAATTTTTGCCCTTAATTTTTTATATGATATTCTAAACTCTGGAGGTTTTGTTATTATTTCATTATATTTGGAGGTAAAGAGATCTTTATGTTTTGCTGCAGTTTTCTAATACTTTTCTGAAGGTTTTGTATCACATTCTTTAGTACCATAAGTAAATGTCTGCTGTACTGAGAGGGAGGGGCCTCTTTTGATAGCTTGTTCCTTTTTTTCCCATCTTTCCCATATTTCTGATTTTTCTGTAAGGTTTTTCTTATGTTGAAATCTGTTATTTCCCTTTTGAGTTTCTTTGTTTTTCTATCACTCTTTTCTTCCTTGGGAAAATTTTTAGCTGATTTCCAATGATAAAGGGATCTGGATTTAGATATGACCTCTCATTTAGTCATCTTGCCATAAATTCCTCATGTATGAAACAACAATAAATTAAATTTTGTGGTATACATTATAATTGCTGTTTAAGAATTCACAGCTCAAAGGATATGAACAGGCAATTTTCAGAGGAAGAAATTAAAGCTATCTATAATCATATGAAAAAATGCTCTAAATCACTATTGGTTAGAGAGATGCAAATCAAAACAACTCTGAGGTACCACATCACACCTATAAGATTGGCAAACATGACAGAACAAGAAAATGATAAATGCTGGAGAGGATGTGGGAAAGTTGGAACACTAATTCATTGTTGGTGGAGCTGCGAGCGCATCCAACCATTCTGGAGAGCAATTTGGAACTATGCCCAAAGGGCTACAAAAATGTGCATACCCTTTGACCCAGCAATATCGCTACTAGGACTATATCCCCAAGAGATCATAAAAATGGGAAAGGGTCCCACATGTACAAAAATATTTATAGCAGCACTCTATGTAGTTGCCAAAAACTGGAAGTCAAGGGGATGTCCATCAATTGGGGAATGGCTGAATAAATGATGGTATATGAATGTAATGGAGTACTATTGTGCCATAAGAAATGATGAACAAGAAGACTTCAGAGAGGCCTGGAAGGACTTATATGACCTGATGCTGAGTGAAAGGAGCAGAACCAGGAGAACTTTATGCACAGCAACAACCACAGTGTATGAGAGTTTTTTCTGGTAGACTTAGATTTGTGTAATAACACAAGAACTTCTTACCAAAAAAAAAAAAAAATCCCAATGGAGGATCTCAAGGCAAAATGCCTGCCACACTCAGAGAGAGAAATATGGAAGTCACTCACATATTGTAGCAGATCATGTTTGTGTATGTGTATGTGTTTGTGTATCATGTTCTGATTTGTTATATGATTTCTTTCATTTATCTTAGTCTGACTACATAGCATGACTATAGTGAAAATATACTCAATAGGAAAGTATATGTAGAATCTATACAGAATTGTATGCAGTCGTGGGGAGGGAGGGGGGGAGTGGGGGGTATAAAATCACAATTGTATGGCAGTGACTGTTAAACATTACAAAATAAAAAAAATAAATAAAAAAAAAAAAAGAATTCACAGCAATAAGAAACAAGTGAGTCCTGTAATACTCTGAATTTCCTTATCTGGAAAATGAGGGATTTTGGTCCACGTGACATTTCTGATTTTTCATAAAGATTTTCTTGACCTAGTCTTTTTCATTTGCCTCTGCTAGACATGTCCTCCTTGGTCCACTCAGAAAACCTTTTCTTTTCTGTCTTCTCTATGTCTAGAATCTTTCATAGTAGAAATTTTCTCCATTCTCACTAATTAGGCCAGAACCTTTCCCTTCTTATAAAGCTCCTGGCCCTTTTACCACATTCCTGAGTGGCCCTGGTGTATGATGTCAGCCCCAGGTGACCCACTGACTGAACACAGGTAGAGTAATATGAACTTGGCATTAAGGATTTTCCAATTTGGGGAGTGTGTGTAGTTGCTTGGATTTCTTTAACTTCATTTCCTTCTATCATACCTGGTTTGACAACCACATCCAAGACTCTGGCATTATCCTTGGTTATATCCCTTCCTTTTTTTCCACATCTCATTTTAAGGGTATCAAATGCTATCATTATTTGGGTGGATGATTGGGTGTATTGCCCCAAATCCTTTCTTTGTTGTCTGTCTCCTCCAATACACTTCTACCATTGGGAGTTTTAAATTATGGCATATAACATTTTCTTGTATGACTTAAAACATGCCAAGTAAAGAACTGTTGCTTTCAGCATGGAAATATTGGTCTAATTCTTACGCAAAGACCTCAGTGTGTCACAGAACCATGGTTTTGGACTAGAACCATTTTTAAGGACCCCTCCAGCAATGGCATCCTTTAGTTTAAAATCAGAGAAGATTTTATGGAAAAGATAAGACATTAACAATCTATTGGCATAGTCAAAACTAGAATCCAGGATCCTGAAATATGACTAGGATGTGGGCAAATGCAATGGGAAAGGATCCACATTCCAGTTTTAGGCAAAAGAACCTGAATCAAACAGCATGGAGAGTAAACTCTCAAGAAACTGAGGAGGTAATCAAGCCTGACTGAATTGAAGGGTTTATATCATAAAGCAATTAAAAATAAAGTAGAACTAGATTATAGGGGTTCTTAAAAGCCAAGTAGAGAAGTTTAGATTTAAACCAGTAGGAAATTGGGAACCTCGAGATTTTTTTAAGCAAAGGATAATCGTGCCTTGCATCTATATATAATGTTCTATAGTTTTCAAAGCCCTTTCACATAAACTAACAAAACACTTTTAATTTTAACATCATATGCTATTTCTAACAAATGATATTTGCTATTGAAATGAGAGGAATGGTATACCAAAAGAGACTATATTCTACACAGAAATCAATTAGTCCTAGGCCATTTGGAATGCTTGACATAGAACTAACTCTTGGGGACCTCTAATAATAGTGATGAATGAAAAATTAAGTTTTTGTAGATTTCCATCCCTATCCCCACTCAATATATTTCAAATGTACAAATGCAAGTACTCCTACCTGTGCTTGATATATAGTAAGATATTTCAGAGACAGTTTGATGGGAGTGTAGAGGTAGTTATGGCTTGTATCGATGATTTGGGGAAGATTTGGGGCTTCTAGAAGGCCTTCCCACAAGTCTTTGGCATCCTAAATCTTGAATGTAATTAGGAGAAATTTGGAAGAACTTGAGAAAAAACTAAAGAACAACTCAAGCTGAAGAAAGACTCATTCATTTGGAAGAAAGACTCAATCTGAAGTCAAGTCATCTGAAGGAGTAAAAAGATTGGGAGAAGGACCTGAGGAGAGAGAAAAGAAACAGAAAAAGAAAGTGGTGGGTACGGCACAATAAGAAAAAAGTAAGACAAATTGGTAAGACAGGTAAGAGGTTAATAAGAGAAAGGAAGTTGAATGTGGCCATCAAGTTGTTCAGAGGCAATAAAAAGATGAGGAGGTGCTCATAAAAGGGAGTCTCAATCATTCCTAGCAATTTTCAATACTAGGATTGAGGATCTCACTGTCAAAAAGAATGGAGAGCAAGAACTTCTGTAGCGATTTGCTTTGAGTGTGCATGCCAAAGGATTGCTCTATACTTCCAGCGTACCAACAGACTTCTCTCCCATCATGAAGAGAGAGTGACACGACTTGATAAAGGTCCCACAAAACTCAAGGTTGCTAGAGCTGATGAAGTGTTCTTTAATTAAAAAAAAGAAATAAGGAATTTCAATGAGGAAAAGAGTTTAAAAAGAACATAAGAATGCAAAAAAGAAAACTGCCATAAAACTATGGGGCAGGAAAACACCATATAGAAGAAGAAGGTAAGAAGCAGCTGTGAGACTTAAAGATGAAGAACAACTTTGAGGCTTTTAGAGAGAGAGAAGAGAGAAGAAAAAGAAAGGGAAAGGAGGGAATAACGACATTGATATATCACCTACTATATGACAGGTACTATGCTATGCACAAATATCTCATTTGGTCCTCAGAGAAGCCCTATGAGGTAGTTTGGTTTTTTTTTAATAGTTGAGGAAACTGAGGCAGACAGAGGTTAAGTGACTTACTGTCTGAAGCCAGATTTGCTCTCATTTCTTCCTAACTCCAAGACCAAAGCTCCATCCACTGGACCACCTAATTGCCATACAGCTGTTGTCCACTGAAATAAGGGAGACAAAAGAAAAATGCAGATAAAGGCATGGAACATCTTGTTAAGAAGAGGGTGTCCTAGAATACAATTTGGATTTCTGGATCATGGCTTAAATAGAAAAATGACAGAGTCCTGACAAGGAATTGGAATGTAGTTAACATAGGCTGGTAAGAATGTATTTTATTTGGGATCTTACAAATCATATCAAAAGAGCTTTTACACAGAGAAGGAAGAAA
The DNA here is from genome assembly GCF_028372415.1 of Notamacropus eugenii. Lineage (NCBI taxonomy): Eukaryota > Metazoa > Chordata > Mammalia > Diprotodontia > Macropodidae > Notamacropus > Notamacropus eugenii. The sequence continues at coordinate 261,150,281 of NC_092873.1, forward strand.
ATTATGTATATTCAGCAAGCTACATGTCATTGAAAGTCATTACAATGTGGGAGGAAGAATGACAGTTGAAACATACAGAAATTCACAGGAGATAAAATCCAAAAATAGATGATAGTATTAAAAGCCATGACCTCAAATGTCTATCTACATGAATAAAGAAGTCAAATAAACGAGAGATCCTAATACAAGGGGGTAAATTTTACCTCACAGTTATCACTGAGATTTGATGGAAAAGGACCTATGACTAGACTATGGCTCTGGATAGCCATGCTTTATTCAAAAGAAACAAGCCAGCTTAAAAGAGGGTAGGGTAGCATTACCTATTCTAAAAATATACTCAAATGAAATCTCAGAACCAGAGCAGGGAAAACGTAGTAGCGTGCATTTGGGTGAAGATCCATGAGGTAAAAGACCCAAAAGATTCTCTCATCAGAATACACCACCTAGACAGAAAGAGGACATAGGTGAGTTTGGGAATTAGATCACAAGCCTTTCCCAGCAGAATTATACAATAGTGATGGAAGACTTCAATTATCCAGATATCTGCTAGAGTTCTCTCTCTGCCAAAAACAAAGCAACTAAAAAATGTCTTGACTTGTCTTAATGGTAACTTTATCCCTTAAATATTGAAGGAACTGATAGAAATTCTATTCTGGATCTGATTCTTATTATTAGGAAGGAACTAGATGGTGGGGTAAAAGTAGAGGACTTTAGAGGGAAGTGACCACTACCTCCTAGAGTTTTTGACAGAGGAGAGAAAAGCTGTACATAGTTTGACATGTGCCCTAGATTTGGGGAAAGCATATTTCCAATGGTTCAGAGGTTCCCACAGACTAAAATTCTATAGAAGACAACCCAAGGTGGAGTGGGGAGGAGGCGGGGTGTCACAGGAAACAACTCAAAAGAACGAAATTGTCAAGACAGAATGAGAAACAATTCTGATGAGGAAAAAATAGGAATTGTCAAAAAAAAACTAAATGAAGAACAAAAAACTCATCCACTTAGATTTCTTAAAGTTAAGTTCAAAAGTTAGAAGGACAAGAAACTGAAGATAAATGCAAAAATATGGCACAGTTCTCTAAGGGAGAGTATCGGGAGTTCTAAAGCTCAGAGTGCCAAATTAATGAGGAAAGCTAAGAACAACAAAAAGACTTTCAAAGCTATATTGGGGAAATTGAAGGAGGTCTCCAATTGCTGCTAAGGTGTGAGCAGAAATATAATTGATAACAAAGAGAAGGCAGTGCTGATTAATTTTTGCTTTGCTTCTATTGTCTAGACCAGGGGAAGGGAACCTACAGCAGGTTCTCCAGCCCTGATCTAGACTCGATGATAAGGAAAATGGGATCTTGGACTACGTTAAGAAAGATATCACTTCCAAAAAAAACAAGGAGCTTGAGACAACATAGATAATGTACCAGATTTAGAGTCAAAGGACCTGAGTTCAAATACGGATTCTGTCACTAAGTCACCCAACCTCTCTTGACCTCAGTATCCTCATTTGTAAAATGAGAGCACTAGAAGAGATGATCTCTAAGGTTTCTTCCAACTCTAAATCTATGATCGTTATCTATGATCATTTAGAATGGTCCCAGTCTGCTTTGCCCTGGTATGCGGAGTACAGTTCTCAGTTCTTAATGTTACAAATTAGGCTGAATAGCAGCAAGTTGGATAGTATCCAGAGAATGGCAATCAGAATTATGAAGGACCTCAGGTTCATGCTATAGAAAAACAACATGAAGGAATTGGGTGTATTTAGCCTGGAGAAGAGAAAAAGAGGGAAGGGGGGATTTTTAACTTTTTAAAAGTACTTAAAAAGTTGTTATTATGGAGAAAAGATTGATTCTGCTTAGCCCCAGAGGGCAGAATCAGGAATAATGGTCAGAGACTCAGCACTTACGATTATTTTTATGGGATTAATCTATGTGTAGAGTGACATTAACCTTGGTAAAGAAAGCACACAAGTTTTTGCAGATAGTATTCTACAGCAGTCCACATCTTGAAAGTCACAAATTAACTAAAAGGTACAGTCAATAGATCTCACCGTGCTAATTTATTTTGTTTAACATGTTCTCCCAATATGATTATTGGCTGAAAAGTATAGAACACTATAATCTATGATTAATCAAAATTGCATGACATTCAAAAGACAATAAAGAACTATCTGATAGGTATAAATGGTCTACAGCAGAAGTATCAAACGCAAATAAAAGTAAGAGTCACTGAATTGTAAACAAGGATCCCTGCTGCCTACATATTGACTTAGAAAATCATATATTAACATCATCTATGTTTTCTTGTATTTCATTAATTTTGTTAAATATTTCCAATGATATTTTAATTTGAGTATTGTGAGTCTCATCAAGTCAACAGGAGCATTACTAACTCCTCTGGTCTACAGTATATTTCCAATGAGCACAAAAAGTTGCTAAAATACATCATTCAGGAGAGTGCAGTCAAAAAGGAGGTAGGCCAGTCATGCAGCTGGAATGAGAACTAACACATGGATATTTTGTATGCTGTTTAATACCTGGTCCCCAAAACTAGGGGGAACTAGCAGTAGGTCCTTACTGGCATAAATAATGAATTCAGAGGTCACATTACTTGAATCTGCATTGCATATTTCCATTGGGCTAGAACCAATCATCATATTTTAATATAACTATAACTCTGAATAGTGAGAATTCAAATATGTTTCACCACTTCAGGGGATTTAATAGTCAGACCGTGGGGATTTAATGGGATGACATAGCCAAAAACCTCATAGAATGATTAGTTATGAATGGGTTATGACCTTGATCTTAAAGCTGGTCAATCAACAAACATTTATTGACTTACCATATGCTAGGCACTGTGCTAAGAGCTGGGGATACAAAAAAGATCCCCCAAAAGTCCCTGTTCTTAAGGAGCTCACAGTATAACAGGGAGACAACAAAAATAACTATGTAGAAAATGCATAGAGAATAAATTGGAGTTAATAAATAGAAGGAAGGAATATAGCTGGGTCAGGAAAGACTTCATGTAGAAAGTAAGATTTTAGCTGGGACCTGAAGGAAGCCAAGGAGACTGGGAGATAGAGATGGGGAGGGAGAGAATTCTAGGCACGAGGAACAGCTATGCAAGGTCCAACCAGGAGATGAAGCATCTTGTTTGCAGAACAAGAACCCAACTCTGCAAGGAGGTGGAATACCCACATTGATGAGATTATACAACCTTTGAAATATTAAGGAATATGATTCCAGTATCTTGGCTTCCTTATCACTGTGCTTGAAGCACCTGCTACCTACCCACAGATTCATTTTTATTGTTTACATTGCATTGCTAAAGACTACTTAATCAAAGTGTTCCTAGCAGGGGTAAGCCTCAGTTAGAACAGAATGGTATAACTGGCAGTTTAGCTAGATCACTGCAGGCTAAAGCTTCCAAAATAAATGGTGATGTGCAATTTAAAAGTGATTTTGGTCATCTTAAAGCCCTGTAGAAATGTAGCAACTTTTCTTTCTTTGTAAGAAAATTAAATGAAGGCATTTAAGCAACCATTTTGTTGTATTTTTTCTAGTATTTATTGACTGAAATAATATTAACCAAAATATTTATGTATGTTGTCTCCCCAGAAAAAGTATATGTTCCTTGAATGCAGATTCTTTCATTCCTGCCCTTTTCTCTCCAATGCCTTTGTACAATGTCTCATACGTAGGAGATGCTTCATAAAGGTTTATTGATTGATTGATATTTACATAGCCCTTTAAGGTTTGGAATATAAGGTATATGTGTGTGCGTATACATACATACACACACACACACACACACACACACACATACACAATCTCATCTGATCTTCACAATCTTTTTAACTAGAAGCTATTCAATTTCTGAAATTTACAGAGGAAAAAACCGAAGATCACAGATAAATGACTCAATCAGGGTCACATAACTAGAGAGTGTCTGAGGTGGCAATCAAACTCAGGTCTTTCTGACTGCACATGGCACCACTTATCCATCAGTCAAAGTTACTGTACCTTTACCTTTTTCCCTTCCACTCACACAAAACAGCAACAGAGCCTTAGAGAGCTAATCATTCTTTGTACTCCGCCCTTCTTTGACATACACCTTATCCCAATCCCAACTCACTAAGAAGTGCTCTATTGCTGAGTTTACCCTCATCTTTCTCATTCTCTTCTCCTCATTAATACTTGTCTTTGTACTTTTCCCTTCTCCTCCTTTTCAAGGTCCTTTTTAAACATGTCTCTCCCCTTCCTTCATCCTTCTTTTTTTCTACCTTTTAGTCCTTATTTTTATAAGTTACTCCTTCTCCCATGCTTTGTAAGTGTGTGTTTTTCCCTCTCATTTCTTCTTTCTCATACATTTTTTCCTTCTTTTTCCTCCACCTACAATCCCTTGATTTAGTGAAAAGTAAATTTGAAGTCAGAGATGTGTTTTTAATCCGGTCTTTATGGTTTTTATAGAATTAAAGCTGAAATAAGATGCCATTTAGAACAATCTCCTCATTATACAAATGGGAAAACTAAGTGATTCTCTCAACAAGTCCATAATCCTTTGCGCCACCAAATTTGCTACCTCATTCATTGCCTTAGGATTGGACACTATCTCTCTGAGACTCTGAGTTTTTTCTTCATCTGTATTTTGGGCCCAGGGGGAGAATTACTAAAAAAACCTCTAAGGTTCTGTCCCCCTCTAAATCACATTATCTTTTCTCCCTTTCCTCCTCTAAGCATAGGAGCAGTATGTTTCCTTTACAAGACCTTCCCCATTTAATCTGTATTTGTTTCCCCAAAGAACGTTTTCTTTATTTTGGCTAAACCACACTCGCCTAGACATTTTCTGGGTCCCTTTTGCCAGGAAGCCTCAGGCTTTGGTCTGCCCAAAGATTTGGAGAGGCTCCACAGGAGAGACAACAGAGAGCTCCCCTGCACTTCCGAGCTGTAGCCAAATTAGCAGCTGCAGGCTGCGGAAGCCCCACACCCCTCCCAGAGGCCCTGAATTTGAGCTGCAGCTGCAGCCAACCCGGCCTTCTGGTTGCACCTGCCTCCCATTGCAAAACTCTGGGATAAGAGGCGCCCAGACTTTTCTTACTCAGTGAACTGGGTTATTGATGAGCTATTAGAATAACATGCACCAAAGATAAACAACTGCAGGTTGTTTTTGTTGTCTGGGGTTTTTTTAATTCATGCACAGTTCTTGGTAGGATTTTAAAGTGTTACGTAGTTTATTGCATGGGTTGCCTGCACTGGTACCAAAGAAATCTGAAAAGACTAGAGAAAGATACGAGTAGCTCTAAAGTCTACGGAAATCTCTTCTACTGTGGGTACAGAAAGATATGCACAGGAAACATATAAGGAATGGTGCAGACTACAGTCACATGGGTCAGATCAGAGATGCAGTTAAACACTGAAGGATAATCAGAAGTATGTAGTTTGTCCTATGGCTTGATTCAGTGCAAGAAAGGGTAACAGATAGGGAAAAGGTCAAAGATAGAAAGCTGAATTGTACTTCAGGCACTTTCCAACTATGCAAATCTAAGGAAGACATTCCACCTCTTCATGCCTCAGTTTTCTGTAAATTAAGTTGGATTTAATAGCTTCTAAGTGACTTCTGGCTCTAAATTTGTGATCCTATAATTGAATTAATTAAACATTTATTAAACCAATATAAGCATTTATTAAACCCCAAATGTATGGAACTTGCTAGGTGCTGGGAATACAAAGCTATACATAATAGGTTTGCAGTTTCATGTATAGCCTTTTTTTATTGTACTATTTATGGAAATGTATGTTTTCTTTCATAAATTAAAATCAATTTTTAAAAATTTAAAATGTATGATTTGGTGAGTTTTGTCATCCTCTATTTTGAAAGGGCTTCATAGTTCACGTGGATATGTGGGACTGAGAAGGGAGGGTGACATGCATGTATCCAACCCTAAATGTGTGCCATACAGCAGAACTCAGTTTACATCTTCTTGAAAATAAGGCAGAACAGTTCAGTGATGACTAGATTATTTATGTACCAATTTGCATGCTGTTTTTAATCTGTTGCACATGAAATGAAACAACCCTAATCATTTCACATGGAAAGTCATGACGGCTTTTGCAGGAACATTCCTAAAATGCCTTCGTGCTTAAGACATAATACACAAAAGAAAAAGAGGCGATAAAATTATAAAGACAGGAAGGAAAAGAAAGACAAAAAAGCACAGAAAAATAGAGGCCCAGCAAAATATTGAGTCCAATTAACAATTTGATTGCACCAAGATTTGAAACAGACTTCATTTCTAACGGAGTAGCACTGATATCTAGAAAAATTACTTCTTACCAATCATGGCATAAAAGGTATATCTGTATAGATTCATATCTAATTCTAAAAAAGTATGTCCTACCCTCTCCCCAACACACTCAGCCATCCATGCATCCTGAGGAGTTTCCTCATATCTTTAAGCCATCTCCATCATTCTTCATGTTTCTTACAATATCTGTGTTTTTGTCCTTTGTCCCTCAAGCTCATGGGTCACACATTTTATTTTGTACAACCCCTAGAGAGGAGTCAAGTGACTTACGTAGGTCATACAGATATTGTTGTTCATGATACCTTGACTTCCTTGTGAATTGGATTTAAGTGAGTCAGAGTCACACAAAGACATCAGCCTCAAGCTCTACCAAAGTCATCAAAGTCTAGTGGCAGGACAAAAGTCAGGATGGTTGGTGATGGCCGGGGATATAGTGGATGATTTTGGCATCTTCAATGTCTGACCAAGCTCTCAACTCTCCACAGGGCCTGCTTTAGCCTTCGTGGTGGCTATTGGAACAAACTGTTCTCATCTAACCATTCCACCAGAGTAAGTCTTCATATAGTTGGGGAAGACATCCTTCTAAGTTTGAGGCTAGTCAGTTACCCTCATTTCTTTCTCTATTACATCTCTTACATACATCCCTTACTGTCCGCTGATACCTGAGTTTAGGCCCTCACCCCTCCTCATCTGAACTAATATAATAATAACCTTATAATTGGTCTCCTGACTCAAATCTCTCCCTAGTCCAATTCATCCTTCACTCAGCTGCCTAAATGATTTTCTTAAAGTATAGGTTTGCTCATGTCACTCCTCTTCTCAATAAAGTCCAATAACTCCCTATTTTCTCCAGAATCAACTATAAAATCCTTTGTTTGCTATATAAAGCTCGTTATAACCTATTCTGTTCCAACCTTTCCAATGGAATAACATTCTACTCCTCTCCACACACTCTACAATCCAGTCGTGCCTATTAGCTATTCCTCATTTATTACTCTCCATTTCCAGTCCCCCTGCCTCAGCAATGGCTGTTTCTGATTCCTGGAATGCTCTCGCTCCTACTTCCATCTCTTAACTCAAACACCACCTCCCCTGCAGGGCCTTTCCTGGTCCCTCCTGCTTTTCTGCCATCCTTTCATGCTACCTTCTCTCTACTCTGAATCTGTTTTGTATGTTTTCTCCTCCAATTAAAATGTAAGATCCTTAGGGGCAGTGACTATTTTTGCCTTTTCTTTATAACCTGAGTGTTTGGCACATAGTAGGCACTTAATAAATATGTGTTGATTGATTGAGACTGACTTGCTCTTGCTTATATGGAGAAAACGGTGCATCTCTGAACAGTACTTAACAGCAAGACCTAGGATAAGATCAGCCTTGATGATTTGGGAACAAGTCGGTTAGAGTATATGTGACTGAACTCATGGATGGTCTTTTCATAACTCATGATTGGTTCCTCAGACAACTGAGCTTCTGTACTCACTTAAGACCCTTAGAGGCCTCAGATACAGGTGGCTTTCTTTAGAGAAACCCATGATGAGCAGGTTGTCATAGTTAGTCTAAAGGTGACACTACCCACTGATCTTGGGGTAGATGCTCTGCTGAATTCAAGTACTAATAATTAACTATAAAATTAACAATAAAAGATATAAAAAAAACACTATCTGCATCCAGAGAAAGAACTGATAAATAGATATATAGAATAATTTTACATATATATGTAATATATGTAATGGTAGCCATCTATGGCAGGGAGGAAAAAAAAGGAAAAAAAGGAATTTGCATAATAACTTTATTATATATTTAAAAGGAATAGCAAGTTGTATAGAATGGATTTGTAATTTCATGTGTAACCTTCTTTTTTATTATACTGTGTTATGGAAATTCTTATTTTATTCCATAAATTAAAACTAAAATAAATTACTTTTTAAATAGTTGTTATTATAATAAGTACTTCTAGTACTTGATGTTAGGATGAATGTCAACTAATTTGAATGTTAGGGTGATGTTAGAAGACGCTACTGCCATTTTTAAGCCTACTCAGCTTCTTACAAATGTTGCCAAAAAGGTTTCATAAGAAAGTGAATGCAGACTATGAAGTTAGCAGCTGTGTTTGAAAGAAGGGATTACCATAAATCATAGGAAACAAATCTCCCAAAATTTGGCTGGCCTTGCACTGCAATAAGCAGTAAATGCAGGGACTTAGGCTATCACTTACCTTCACCTTTAGAGACAGAAATTCATAGCTCAGGACAGCTTCTCACTATGAGGTTGATTATAGTATGTCTAATTGTGAAGCGAATCACAGCAGTCATGCTGACCAAGAAAAAGGCCACTTAGAACAAATGGGAAAATTTCATGAAAATACCTCATTCTGAAAATTATAATTAACCTCAGGATATATAAAGAAGCCATAGAAGAACCTGAATATGCCTGAAAGATAGGCATATTGATTCTAGCATTCATAACTATCAGGATTTTAATGCTTAAAAAAGGGGGGGGGGAGAATTAAGAGTTTCCTATCACTCTCTAGTCTATCCCATATGAACTTTGAAACCTACAGCACAGTATATTGAAAAGAGTATTGAATATAACATCAGAGGACCTGGGTTTGAATTCCAACTGTGTCACTACCTATGTGACCTCAGGTATGTCATTTAACCTTTATGGGTCTCAAGTTCTCTATCTATAAAATGAACACAATAGGGTAAGATGATCTCCAGAGTCCCTTTCATTTCTCACTCTAAAATGCTAGCAACCATGCTTATGGTAAGGATGTTATCTTGTCCAAGGACAACTAGGTGGTACAGTAGACCAAGCTTGCTGGGCCTGGAGTCAGGAAGACTCATCTTCATGAGTTCAAATCTGGTCTCAGACACTAGCTGTGTCACCCTGGGAAAGTCACTTAATCCAGTTGATCTGTTTCCTCATATGTAAAATGAGCTGGAAAAGGAAATGGTAAACCACTCCAGGATCTTTGCTGAGAAAACCCTAACTGAGGTCACCAAGAGTTGGGCATAACCGAAAAACAATAAATAGGCTAGAGAAGGAAGTGGCTAAACCAAACCCCAAGCGGGGTCACGAAAAGTCAGACAGGACAGAGAAAACAACAACAACCTTGTCTGTCTTTGTTGGGTTGCTATTTGAATGTAGTAATAAAGTTGTCTTTGCCCACACCCTTCCTGTTGCTGGGAAAGGGAACACCAACTCTCCAGTGATCTTTAGATCCTTATCTTCTTTGACCAGGTTGTACTTTGAGTAGGTAAGATTATGAGTACAAGGTAATAGAAAAGTCAACAAAGCAGACTATGTTGTCAATTATAATGCTGAAGTCTAACTATGGTGATCAAACCCGCCCTATCAGGGTTTATAATTCTAACAGGACCGGCGGTACAATTTGAACCAATAAACAGAGCAGAATTACCAGGAAACCAGTTCTCCTTCCCTCTCACATTATACCTTTAGATTTGTCACTCTGCTGGCTTTAAACATCACTTTTCTTATTCTACAAACATGGAGCAGGTAAAATTGAAGTGTACCAAAGTCTCTAGAGAAGGGATTTCTAACTTATAGTCCATGAACTTATCTTTTTTTATTTAAACATGTATTTTATTTTATGCACCTTAAGACACTATTGTGATGAGTTTACAGGCTTCAAACATGGTGCCGAAAAAAATCATGCAACTATGCTGATGGGTCTACTACAAATCTATGCTACGTAATCTCAATTGAGTCTTCATTGTAGTAAGGCAATAGAAGGGAGTTTCTCCTCTTCCTCTAAAAGACAAGAGGCCAAGCAAGAGACTTCTACTCCCATTCACCTGCTACATGCATGTATATGTATATACACGCATGTATATATGTGTATGTGTGTGTGTGTGATCTCAACTGGACTATAAATACCATTATGGCCATATGCCCCTCAAGGCAAGCAACAAATCTTAGTCTAGTTGCCTTGCATATAGTGTTGATTTTCTCCTTTCTCTTTAAATTCTTCCACTGTGGCAATACTTGAAACAAACAAAAATACAAGATAGGCCCAGGGCTCATGTAGAAACCTTGCAGTTCTACATTGATGGTGACACAGTGTTAGAAAAAGGGAAAGGTGGTGCTAAGGATAGCACAATTTTTAAATCATTTATAAACTTTGATGTGTTGTTGTTACTCTACAGGTAAAATTATCCAGTGACCAACATATGAACGTAGCACTTAAGTACCTGGATCATATCAGTCTTGTCAATCTTACTGTAAATGAAACCAGCTGAAAGAAGGTGAGGATGGTGAAAGATGTATTGGAAAGCATGGGTTAAGCATAAGGGAATAAGACAGCACAAAGACTTGTAGACTACACAGAAGTCTCATACCTCTACATTATTGAGTTTATTTATTTGAGAAAAGAATGAGTATAAGATGGCTCTCTGAGTGGGAAATAGGTTTCCCATATACCTACTCCATCAAAACCTCAAAGTTTGCACCAGACCCAAGAAATCCAATGATAAACCATAGTAAGGGACTTTGTCCACTCCACAACTACTCAAGAGGTGACTCGGAAGCCCAAAGGCATTAGGAAAGGGGGCCACTGGCACAGGGTATCTTCTCAACTCAATCCAAAATGCGCCAAGGCCCTATGTAGCCTTAAAGTTCACATGGTTCAGGTCAGTTCTAAAATAAACGTGTAAAATGTACACCATTTTTTTAAAAAATCTTAAAAAGCAGACATTACAAAATGGAGACTCATGGTTTTCTAGAATGCTCTTTTTGTGTTTAAATTCAGAATTTTTAAAATAAGCCATAGAAAAGAAAACAATGGACATGATAGGCACTGAATAATAACAGTGATTAAATCGAACAGAGAGGAAGTGATTCATTGCTAATTCATTCATGAATCAAATACTTGTATGGTCAGTCAGCCTGCCACCTTATTGTGTCATTCAATTGTTTTTTAGTCATGTCCAGTTCTCCATGACCCCATTTAGATTTTCTTGGCAAAGATACTGGAGTGGTTTGCCATTTCCTCCTCCTGCTCATTTTACAAATGAGAATTAAGGCCAACAGAGTTAAGTGACTTGCACAGAGTCACACAGTTGGTAAGTTTCTGAGGCCAGATTTGAACTCACGATGATGCCTTCCTGGCACTCTTGGCACTTCCTGGCACTATGCCACTTTATTAGAACAAAAATTAAAATGAGTACAAAGCTAAGAGAAAGGAGGGAAAAAATACAATATGCAGTTGAAAGAACTCAATCCTGAGCTATTAAAAAAAAATCCTGATAATGAAAAATGAGTAATAAGTGGAAGAATAGGTGGAAGAAATTACTTATAATTTCATACAGAAGTTTCACCAATGCAAAGAAGTTTAACCAATGCATAATGAGAAGCGATGGTAGTCTAAAACTAAAAGCCCTTGCCTTACTAGGAAATCAACCCATCAGTAAGCATTTATTAAGTCCATTTAGAGTCTTCAGTTCCAAACTAGGAGAGTATTTTGTTATATCCAAGCCTCACAAGGTAAAATCAAATCACCTCAACCACTTGGAACAGACCACCTACTGCACCAAGTTGAAATGTCTTTGATTGACTCAAGGAGGTGCCCAAACCTTGTTCACAACAAACTGATTGAATGGTTGATTGGGTCAATGCAGAAGTGTTCTCAATGAACAAAAATAATTATTTTTAAGTGGGGTAAGGTAATCAAAGGACACTTTACATGAGCATGCCCAAAACACAGAGTTGATATAAGGCAATCTCGTCAGAGAAGATGACACTAATGGCTGTGGGACCAGCCGCTTTAGTAGGTGACACTTGAGCTAAGTCTTGAAGGAGACCAAAGATTCCAAGTGGGAGAGCTAAGTGAGGTCATTCCAAGTACAGGGAACAGCTAATGCAAAGGCAGAGAAAGAAATAATAGAGTATCGTGTAAGGAACAGCAATGAAGCAAGTGCAGGGAGAGGAATAATATATAATAAGGCTGGAAAAGTAGGATGAGAACAAGTTGGGAAGAACTCTAAAGGCCAAACCAAAGTTTATATTTGATGCTAGTAACAGGAAGTCATGATAGTACATTGAGAAAGGGAGTGACATGGTCAAACACAAAAATATCCAAAGAATTGAAGATGAATTATCACACAGAGGGTAAGATAAAGGTACAGGGTATAGGTGAGCTGTCTACAAGATATAACAAGTTAGGTAGCAGAGTGGATAGAATGCCAGGCCTGGAGTCAGGAAAAAATCATCTTTGTGAGTTCAAATTCAGCTTCAAATACTAACCGTGTGACCCTGAGTAAGTCACTTACCCCTGTTTGCCTCACTTTCCTCATCTATAAAATGACCTGGAGAAGGAAATATCAAACCATTCCATTATCTTTTCCAAGAAAACCACATATGGAGTCAAGAAGGGTCAGATATGACCAAAAAATCAGTGAACAACACTCAAAAAAACTACTCCTAAAAGTAGGAATAAAAGTTGTCATCAGTATGATGGGAAAAAAAAGAAGAAGGTCTAGTCCTATGGCCTGAGTTCTCCAATCATAATTTCAATACTCAAGAGAAAGCAAAGAAGACCTCCAGAATGTTGGGTAGATCCTCTATGGCAAATTTGGACAAGAGTTACATAAGACAGTCATAAATGTGTCCCAATCTGTATCATCAGAGAGAACATTCAAATAGTTGAAATCACAGATTCATTTGAGCATTTTGAGGTGTACTATGAATAATAAAAACAAATGAGTAAACTCATATCTTAAATGGGGAGGAAAGGGGAGAGGAAGTCATTAACCAAATCTTTCCACTTTTTAAAAAACAGTAGAATTACATCTAATCCACAGTATCTCATTCTTGTAATTAAATACCAGTTTAAGTTTGAACATCATCAAACATCAGTCTTCAGGTTTAGTTCAACATGTCATCCCAAGCATGAAATACTTCAGATTAGATATAATTTCACTACCCACTTGAAGAAGTTAAAAAAAAAGAGAGAAATCATCCATAATTTTGCCATGATAAATTATACCGCTAATATAGGTACGAAGTCCTTTCTTATTTTCAAATAAACATTTTCATTTAAAAACTTTTCAAAACCTTTAAAAAAACTTTGGGAGCCATTTTTCTATGCATTAGACATTGTTTAATAATAATAAACTATTTCTTTACAGACTTTGTCAAGACATAAAAACATTTAAGACAGCAAAATTTGCTAAATGACCAAAATATTGACTTTGAAGCCAAACTGCAAAGAAAATAGGTTTTTAAATGAAGTCAGAAAGATACTGTTGCATGTATTTTGAGGAATACCATCTGTGATTTCTTTATTATACTTACAGCTTTCCTATGAGGTTTTTTTTTGGTAGTGAGTTAAAACAAGAAAATACATTTTGTACCCTGTTTCAGGTTGTTTTTTCCAAGTCATTTAATTATTTTAAGATACTGAGAAAAAAAGGTAGATTCTGATCTTGGAACCATTTTTTAATTAATTTAAAGATAATGTATAAAGCATCTGGTCAAAATATTCTTCCACTTGATTTTATTATGCTTTTGTGGACATTTTATTCCTCTAAAACAAACATCTTTACTCTTTCACAGCATAAGATTGAAGCAGCCTACTATTAGACATGTGAAGAAATTTTTGAAGCCCTCACAGTTAGTGGAAGGCGGGTGAAAAAGGAAAGTATGACTAGGCAGGATAAAGATCTGAGGGTTTTAGTGGGCCTCAAGAGTCAAAAATGTGTTTTAATAGTCAAAAAGCCTAATATTATCTTGGGCTGCATTAATAGGCATATTTGTTGCTCATTGGTTTCAGTCATGTCCAGTTCTTTGAGATCCCACTTGGGATTTTCACGGTAAAGATACTGGAGTTGTTTACCATTTCCTTCTCCAGCTCTCTTTATAGATTAGGAACTGAGGCAACAGGGTTAAGTGACTTGCCCAGGGGCATATCGCTAGTAAGTGTCTGAGGCTAGATTTGAGCTCAGGAAGATGAGTCTTCCTGACTCTAGGGCCAGCACACTTCCAGAATTAAGAAGGTAATAGCCCTGTTGTACTCTGCCCTGGTAGATCACATCTAGATCATTGTAATTATTTCTGAGTGACACATTTTAGGAGGCATATTAACAAACTGGAGAGTGTCCAGAGTAGGGCAAACAAGGTCTCAAGTTCATGCCATATCGAGATTAGTTGAAGAAACTGGGTATGATATCCTAGGAAAGAAAAGGGGAGAAAGGAGAAGAGACATGAAAGCTATCTTCAAGTAAAGGTCTGTATTGTAGACAGAGATTAGATGTGTAATGGATGGAAGTAGCAAAGAGATTAATTTTGTCTAATCGTAAAGAAAACTTTTTAAAAAACAATTACCAAAAAGTGTCATGGGATACAGGTAAGAACGGGACGTTGCCACACTAAAGATCATCGTTGCCTGAAAGATCCTCTTGTTTTTCAGATAAGGTAACTGAAGGGGAAGGAAATAATTTCCCTTGGATCACAACAGAATAAATGCCAGAGCTAGGACCTGGCAGATGGAAATATGGTGTTGAACTGGGAGAAAGCCCTGCCTGCCTGCAAGGCTTCCCAAAGTTTCTCCTGTTAGAGCAGCCTAGGTCTAGACTGTTCCTTCTCTCCTGGATGTCTACCCCTCCAGATTGGCTTAGGCCTGGAAGGAGAGCAGAATTTCAGTCTCTGTTAGTGTTTTTCCTCACTATCCCCATCCCTGACCTTCCTTTTGTCACTGAGGAAAACTAACCCCATCCTACCCCCACAGGTGATTAACATGCTGAATGAATGAAAACCTCTCTGACCCTGGACATTTCTTCCCTCGCCTTAGGAAAGTCAAGGATATCTTCTTAAGTGCCCCACTGATCTTTACTGCAAGCCTTACTCTTTGCTCTCCAAAGAACAATCAACATCCTGACCATGGGCCAACTGAACAAAGACTCATTTGTGACGTCATTTTGGATTATGGGTGCCTATTTAAATACCGACCTCTCTGGGGCCATTAACAAGTGTATTTTTCTAAAGAGAAAACAAATAAATCTTGAACGAATGCAAAGTGGAAAACTTCAAAGCAACAAACCAGGCCATTGAGTTTTATATATCAATTTATCCTAGATTTTTAAATTACTCTAAGCATATCTTAGTAGCAAAGCAAGAGAATGGAAAGTGAGTTTGAGATTTGAAAAGCAGAGTGTAAAAGGGTAAAAATGTGATGGATTTGGAGTCACATGGCGCAATTTAAATCTTGGCATGGGCAAGCAATTTAACCTCTCTGTTCCCAATTTCTTTATCTAGAAAATGAAGGGATTGGTCAAGATCAGATGTGTCAAACACATTCCAGCCTGACACTTAGCTCACAACACTCATGAGTATGAGTGATGTGAACCAGATAAAAATGTAATTGGGAAATATTTAACAAGATAAAAATACAATAAAATATTAGTGGTTATTGTTCAGTTGCATCCAAATTGTGACACCATTTGATGTTTTCTTGGCAAAGATACTAGAGTGGTTAGCCATTTCCTTCTGTAGCTCATTTTACAGTTGAAGAAACTGAGGAAACTGGAGTTAAGTGACTTGCCCAGAGTCACACAGCTAGTGTGTGAGGCCAGATTTGAACTCATGAAGAGGAGTCTTCCTCATTCCAGGTACCATCAAGTTGCCCACAATAAAACATAAGTGATGTTTTTATGTATCAATTTTTACCAAATTTTAATTTTTAATGTAATGTACCACAGCATTTTGGTCCCAGGATTTTTTCTTTCCCTTCCCACCTGTAGCCACTGATATTTGATAAGGGGACATTGATACTGTGGAGTTTTCTCTACTGTCCTCCCCACTGTTTTCTCCCAAGCTCAGAGGACATACTTTCTCATGGGATATATTAAGGACAATAACTAGGGAACAAATCTGGCCCAGAGGGTGGAAAAAATGGAGTATCAGAGAAAGTGCAGCCTGGCCATATTCCAAGGGAAGGAGCAGACCATGAGAGAGTAGAATGTTTTCCTTTCTTTTCACTGTATACAGCCAACCATGCAAGGCAATCCAAAGATTATTTAGGGAAAGCATTTCTCAAACTTTAAAGCACTTTATAAAAGCAATGTCAGTTATCATCATTCGTGTTGTCATTGCAGTACTAAAACCACATGGGATTAGTTTCTGAGACCTTTTAGGCATTTCAACATTGAAATCATTTAAAAATATTGACAAGAATGGATGGATGAACATGATTGATTTTTTTGAGGTAGATCCTACTTCCACATACTCAGGACCCAGGCAACACTTTCTCATTTCATGGCACCTTTCTGTCCTCCAAAGAATTACAGAGCTATGGCAGTAACACATAGTTAATTCAGGTCATTTTAAAAGTCTCCACAAAAGTGCACAAAAAAACTCTACCTAACAGTCTTTATTTAGGTGCTGAAGAAAACTGGAAGATTGACATATAACTTGTCGAGATACTAACCACTTTGAAGTTTGGTTTCAGTAATGAATCACTTCACAGTTAAAAAATATTGACAAAATATAATAGAGGAACTTATTGTTTTAACACAATGAGAGACATTTCAGTAATGCCTATTTCCTAAGGGACAATCAATCAATAAACATTTTTTGAGCACCTTTTGTGTAAGTGTCTGAGGCCAGATTTGAATTCAGGTCCTCCTGACTTCAGGTCCAGCATTCTATACACTGTGCTGCTATGTTAATAAGTAATGAATAACTTGAAAGGCAACTTTTGGCATAATGTACAAGTTCACATGGAGGATACAATGATAATCCTTAAGGCTTACAAACACTTTCCTTATAGCACTATTATGTAGAGAGTATAAACATGATTATCCTTATTACGTACAGGAAGAAACTGAGATTTAAAGAGGCTTGTGGGCATATAGCTAGCAGATGTCAGAACTGGGACTCAAACCTATGCCTCCTCATTCCAACTTCAATGCTTTTTCCACTGTACCTAATTAATCTAATTATCGTAGGCATCCCAAGACAGTAGACCAAGGGCTGGACTCGGTGTTGGGAACTCAGGTTTGAATCTTGCTTCGGACACTTCCTAGCTTTGTTATCCTGTGTAAACCAATGAAATTCTATCAGCCTCAATTTCCTTCCTTGTGAAAGGGGCAATAAAAACATTACCCTCACAGAGTTGTTGAGAGGATCCAATGATATAATATACGTAAAACACTTTAAAAACCTTAAAGAGAGATATAAAGTTAGCTACTAATAACTAACCTTAATAAATAATATTATTATTAATTACCTCATAATTAAGTTCCAACTATGGGAAATTTATTTTCCTTAATACTTATGTATCCTTACTGCTATCAATGTTAAAATGTAATGGGCAATACCTTAGTTTTTTTGCTTTAAGGATCTATGATGTCATTTCAGTAGAGGCAGTAAGATTATAAAGAATGCTGAAGGCTTACCATCATAATGATTGGGTTCAGATGTCAGTTTACTGTGTTTCTCTCAGAGATTGCTTTCCTACTTTGAGTCTGTTTCTTCATTTCCAGGAATAGCGATACTTGTGTTAGACTTGTGTTAGTAATCTTAGGATTTCTGTGAGGAAAGCACTTTATAATCCTACTACTACTAATATTAACTGTTATTAAATACATTCATACTCTCTTATCTGACACAGAGTAAGACTCCATTTACACTTTGATGGTTTTAATGAGAGCCTGTGCTACGGCCAAGAAAAATTCTGGCAGCAAATAAATCTAAACTTAGTCAGGCTTGCCTTGCTATGGACATGAAGTCTTTTGTTAGGCCTATAATAGAACCTTTACAGCTTTGTGAACCCTTGCTTGTGGAAGGAAATAACTCTTGAAACTATGGTTAAGGAGAAATTTGTGAAATAAGCAAGAGATAGCAGTGATCATAAAAGTTAAAACAGACAATTTCAATCACATAAAATTAAAAAGCTTTTACTCAAAAGCAAGGCAGGTCAAATAAAAAGATAAATCATTCATTTAGGGAAAATAGCTGCATCAAATATATCTGCTAGAAGTCTGATATCAAACTTTTACAGAGAATTAACAGAAATATAAGATCGAGTATCGTTGTCCAGTAGATAAGTGGTCAAAGGATAATAATAGTTTTCAAAAGAAACATTTCAAACCATTAACAACTGTGTAAAAAAAGCCTTAAAAATCATCAATTATAATTAAATATACATTAAAATAACTCTGAGACCTTATTTCATTCCCCTCAAATTAGAAAACAGTAAAAGATGGAAATAGTCAATTTTGGAGGGTCTACAAGAAGACAGGCACACTAATACACTATTGATGGGATGATTAATTGGTACAACTATTCTGAAAAAATTTGAATTTTGCAAGAAAAGTCACTAAATAGTTCATGCCTTTTGATCTAGCAATTCCTATGTTGGGCACATACCCCAAGGACAGATTGAAAGGCCCTCTATATGTAATAGGAATGCTTGTGGTAGTTAAAAATCTGGAAACAAAGTAGGTACCATTAAATTGTGAGTGGCTGAACAAATTATTGTGTGTTAATGTAATGTAATACTATGTCATTGTAAGAAACAATGGAGAGGCATCTTGATAGTGAATTGAGAGCCAGCCTTGGAATCAGTAAGAGCTGGGATCAAGTTCCACTTTTGACACATGAGAAACTCAAAGATACATAAGAAGGCTTGTATGACCTGATACAGATCAGAAAGAGCAGACCCAGGAGGACCATAGTCATAATGACTAAAACAATGTACACAAAATATACACAATATACATAAAAGTCAGTTAAACTCAGATTAATTTGATTGACTAATCTTTGTCCCAAAGAATACCTCTTTTCTGTGGAGAAATAGGAGGTAAGTCAAGAATGTTGTACACACTGTCAAATACCATCGCTTGGTTTTGCTTAGCTGTTTGATTTGTTGTTATTTAATAAGGGAGGGTTCGATTAGGGAAGGGAAGATGCTATATTGGAAAATGATCACAATATGAAAACAAAAGGAAATCAACAAAACATTTTTTTATTGCCACGCAAAAAATGACATATTTGGAACACAAATCCCATTCTTCTGATGACAAGTACAGCAATCTTTCCACTATGCTACATTAATCACTATTATTCCTCAACTTATCTTTTTCCATTGCCTTCCACATTCTTCTTCTTTCCCATTTCCCAGATTCCAGAAAAAAATATTGAATTGGGTTTTAATTATTTCATTTTAATAGATAGATGAATAAATGCAATCAGTTATGGAACTCATTCTTGAATGTAAGGTCATGTTCTCTATAATACTAATTGCAAATGAATCAAGTCACAGAAAAGTGATTGTTTCTGAAATCTTTAACTCAATTGTTCAGCTCCTCACTATAATGTTATAATGTCCTCAGTGTTCTCATTCATCTGGCTGAGTCCCATGATTAGAAACCTCATCTGTGATTTTATAGGATGGTAAAGGAAAGCACCCATTTATGGTTATCAGCTGGACACCGATTTAGAGCCAAAGGCATTTAATCCAACCCATCCGTGCTATCCTAGTTTCCTTCTTCTTCAGAGTATAGATGGAAGAGATCTCAGTGTTCCTCTTACCCAACCACCTCATTTTACAGAAGAGGAAAATGAGTACCAGGGAAGAAATCTGACTTGCCAAAGGTCATGCTCTGTCTCCTTTAATAATTTATCATCCTCGTCCTGAATCCATCAGATTCTGTCCTTGAGCCCCCTCTATTTTCTTCCTTGGTAATATCATCCATTCTCATGATTTCAACAACTTTCTCAATACAGATGACTCATAGAACTATTACTTCAGCCTTGATCTATTATCTAAGTTCTGTACACACAGTTGCAGTTGCATCTAGGAGATGTTCTTCCAGATGAGCCGTTGTCACCTTGAAGTCTACATGTCTAAAACTAAGTTCAGTATCTTCAACTTTGTTATTTCTTCCGTTAGCACCACTATGACTCAGACTCTCATGTTTTAAAATGTGTTGCTATTATTGATTCTTTCCTCTGTCACCTCTCAAATCTAAGCTGTCACCATTTTTTGTTGATCCTACCTTCATAAAACATCTTGCTGGACCTAAAATACTTCCAAAGGACTCATGATGCAAAATGCCATCCACATCCAGCGAAAGAGCTATGGAGTCAGAACATAGAATGAAGCGGACTGTTTTCTCTTTTGTTATGTTTGCTTTTGTTTAGTTTTACTCATGCTTTCTCTCATTCGTTATAATTCTTCTATGCAACATGACTAATGTGAAAATGTATTTACTAAGAATGTAACTGTAAAGCCCATATAAGATTGCTACCATCTTGGGGAGGAAGGGAGAGAAAGAGGGAGAAAGTGTAAAACTTATGGAAGTGATTGTCGAAAACTGAAAACAAATAAATAAATAATTTTGAAAAAATAGAACATCTTGCTGCTACCACCTTAATACAAATAGGTTCTAATTACCACCAGCCTGGAGTATTTCAATAATAATAATAGCTTCCATTTAATATAGTGTCTACTATATGCCAGGCAGTGTGCTAGGCATTTTACAAATATTTGCTCTCATTTGATTCTCCCAACAACCCTGGAAGGTAGGCTCTATTATTATCTTCATTTTATAGTTGAAGAAACTGAGACAAATGGATATTAAGTGGCTTGCCCATTTCTGAGGCTGGATTTGAACTCATGCTTTCCTAACTCCAGGTCCAATGTTCTATCCACTGTGCCACCTAGTGGCTTGCCAATTACATTATAATGGGTTTTTCCACCTCTATGCTGCTGCCAGATATGTATTGCTTCCTTACATATCTAGTCACCCTCAGTAGTCCTCAGTACACACCTACTGCCCACCCAGCAAAATTCAGATTTATCTACCTAAGATTTAAGGCTTTTCCACCCATTCAGTCCTATCTCATGCTATTCTCCTCCATATAATATTTGTTTCAGATAAACTGAATTATTCTCTGTCCCCTAAATATCCTCACTATTTTTCCTCCATACCTGAGTTTGCCCTGTTCCCTTTAACTAGAACATCATTCCTCCATCCCTGATGAATTTCTACTTCTTCTAAAAAGCTTGCTTTATAATGCCATCTTTCATGAAGTCTTCTTATATCTCTGATTAGTAACTATTTTCCACCTTCAGACCTTCATCAAGTCACTTATAGTCAATCATTGCCATCTGTCTTTCCTTATTTCTCTCCTTTCTGGATGCTTCCCTGTCTTTTCTGGGAATCAGTTTCCTTAACTGCAAAATAAAAGGGTCAGACTAACAGATGATCTTGGCACAGTGACAAAACCATTGATTTTAGTCATAGGATTTGAGTTCAAAATCTGCCTTTTCAGGTTCTACAGTGAATGATCCTTAGATCACAAAGTATTGCCATAACTGCAACACATGTAAAAACCTGAGTCCAGATGAGATTGTGAAATATACCAGTGGTGGTAAATGATGATTTAGGGTTTGTTCTAGGAAAGATATAAAAGTGATGAAATTTATCCTTAATCAGGCCCCTTTCCTCCATCCTGGATCCCTACTCCTCTTCTACTCACCCTTCTGACTGATTCGCCATGACCATTATGTCCCAACCTTGCTTTCAGTTAGTTATAAAACAATCCTTAATTCCGAAGAAAGTCAAAGACAGAAAGATCCCAATTCACCAAAATACTCATGGCAGCACTTTGTATGATAGTAATGAGTTTTAACCAAAGTAGATGCCCATTGACTGGGGAATGACTAAATGAATCATTTGACTAGAAAGGTTTATCACCAAAGTCCTTGTCACTGTCAAATGCTTTAATTTCAGCAACTGATACAATTTTTATCAGTGGAAATGACATTAAAGAATGGGTTTTAGCACCCACTCTGCTGCTGTTTCCTAAGAACTATTAAGTGCTGAACCATCTGACTTGCAGCTGAAACCTATATGTGCAATATCCCCCATTAGAAAGAGCTCCTTAAAAGCAGGGACAGTTTTATTCTTCTATTTGTATCATCAGTGTTTTGCACACAGTAAGTGCTTAATAAATGCTTTATTGGTTCATAAGAAATAGTAAATATGAAGAATTCACAGAAGCCTGTTGTTGTTTAGTCATTTTTCAGTTGTGTCTGACTCTTTGTGACCCCATTTGGGGTTTTCTTGGTGAAGATACTGAAGGGACTTGCCATTTCCTTCTCAAGCTCATTTTATAGATGAGGAGACTGAGGCAAACAAGGTTAAGTGACTTGCCCAGGGTCACATAGCTAGTAAGTGTCTGAAAACAGATTTGAACTCAGGAAAAGGAATCTTTCTGACTCCAGGCCCAGCACTCTCTACTGTGCTACCTAGTCATCCAAAGAAGCCTATGAATACTTAAATGAACTGATGTATAGTAAAACAAGCAGAAACTAGAAAATACACGCAATAGCAATGCAAATAGAAAGAACAAAACAAAAAAAAACCCCTGAAAATTGTGCATTTACAATGACTAGAATTAATTCTTTGGAAAAAAAAGATTTGAAAATGTACCTCCAGACCTTCTTTGTCAAGATGAGAGACTGTGTATGTGAAATGTTGTATTCACTGTTAGGTACAATTGGTATGACTGATTTTTGCTGAACTGCTTTTTATTTCTTCTTTTTTTTTCTATTACAGGAGATGGTTGCTGGGTTTGGGGCTGGAGAGTGAACTCTACCTTGATACTTTTAACTAGATTCTGGTGTTATTAGTTCAAATTTAGAGCTCCCATGAGTCCTTGGTCCTTTATTTTGAGGACCCTTATTATCCAAGAGGATAATAGTGATTCAGAGGTAGACATATCTTTATTAAAAATAAATAAAAGATCTACAATATTCTCAGATACAAACATGATTTAAATATAAGATCAATAAAAATATTTTATATAAAATTAATCCATCTTAAAATACCACCTGACGACTGGCTTAATGATATCTGTACTCTAAGCACAGTGCCTGATACATAATAGATAGTACAGAAATGCTTATTCCTAGAACACTTGACTTTCAAATACAAAAATCAAGAGAAACATGAAAAGGTAACAACAAAGAGAAATCATAAAGGACTTAGTAAAGTTGAACTGTTTACATTCCTACATGGAAAGATGATATTTGTAACTCATGAGACCTTTCTCAATATTAGTGTAGTTGGAGGGAATATAGATAGATAGATAGATAGATAGATAGATAGATAGATAGATAGATAGATAGATAGATAGATAGATAGATAGAGCGAGCACAGGGTGAGTTGAATATGAAGAGATTATATCTAAAAAATAAAATTAAGGGGTGAGAGAGGAATGAACTGGGAGACTGAGAAAGGGAGAGGTAGAATTGGATCAGTTATCTCATATGAAAGAGGCAAGAAAAAGCTTTTACAATGGAGGGGAAGAGGAAGGTAGTGAGAGGAAATGAATGAACCTTATTCTCACTGGATTTGGCTTAAGGAAGGAGTAACACACACACTCAGTTGGATGTGGAAATCTATCTTACCCTATAGGAAAGCGGGGAGGAAAAGGATAAGAGACGGAGTGATGATAGAAGAGAGGGCAAATGGGGGGTGGGGGGTAATCAGAAGAAAACACTTTTGAGGAAGGACAGGGTCAAAGGAGAGAATAGAATAAATGAGGGATGGGCTAGAATTGAGGGAAATATAGTTAGCCTTTCACAACATCTCTGTTATGGAAGTGTTTTGCATGACTCCACATGTATAACAGAAAGAAAGAAAGAGAAAGAAAGAAAGAAAGAAATCAAGAAAAAGAAAGGAAGGAAGGAAAAGAAAAGAAGAAATGTTTATTCCTTTCCCTTTCCTCCCTTCCCTCCTGCCCCTTCCCTCTTCCTCAACAATCTCTAGACCCAAAGGAATAAAGCTAAAAAGGTGGAGTAAAAGGTGAAAGGACTGACAATTTGGAGGTATAGAGCCACCATTTCCTGTAGAGGCTGGTCCTCATTCTAGTGCCAGGCTCTTGGAGAGAGGTATAAATATGGGAGGGGTAAATGTTAGACTTCTGTCTTTCTCCCTCCTCTTAACTGCATATAGCTGTCTTATCCATGTCTCAAGATAGTACTCCCAAGGGTGCCTCCAAATGCTCTTCTGCTGTTGTTGTTTCATTCCACAGTACCTTATTGAGGTGACCTATGGGTGACTGTCCATGACACCATCCTTCAAAACTACTCTTCCTCTATTTGGAAGAGTGAAAAAATAATGTATCATTCCACCACCAAAAAGTTGGCCAACCATAGTTTAGAACCTTCTAATTTGATGTTTCTTCTAGTGGTATAAATCCAAATCCTGGACTTCCAGGCACATAGCCCTCATTTTGAGGCTCCTAATTATCTTCAGGGGTAGTTATGTGCATACCTCAATATCATCCTGGGGAGACATTGGAGGGCTGAATTATTTAGATGCTAAGGTTATCTATATCTTCGCAGATCCCTAGTGATCTAAACAGTTGAATTAGTCTATCTATCTGGGTATTCTTTCATTGATAATGGCAACTACTTGTTTAAAAACCCTGTACATGCAAAAGGATGATGCTAATACCTACAGGGGGTATGTCTAAGCCCTTATGCCTTATGATCATTGATTTATAGCTAACAGTGTTAGGCAAAGTTGCTAAACATATTTTCAGTGCCTCTCTACCTAATTTTTTGCCAAACTGAATTGTAGATTCCAACATGTTCTTTCATATTGATGGAAAGTTTCCAGCTAACCAGAATGATAAGTGCTAGCCAAAACAATTTGTGTGCCCAGACTCTCAGTCTTCAAAATTGCCAGCAATGTCTTCTTTCATCTTCCCCTCTTCTGTCATCTATCTGACATCCCCTCACATTGATCACCCTGCACAAGCACTAGTGTACCTAGCCCAGTACTCTGAGGCACAAAGAAAAAGGCTGAATGAATGGGTAGAGAAAGCTCAAAGCCTCAAAAGGTTTGCTGGCCACAAATGCCTCTGAATGCTAAGAACAGATCTTTAAAAAGGAAGGAAAAAGATTTTGTCTCCTGGGGAAAAATAAGTGTTGGAATTGAGAAATTTGGGACCCTGGGAGACCTTGGCACATTGTTAGAATATATTGTTGAGTTGTTTTTCAGTCATGTCTGACTCCATTTGGGGTTTTCTTGCCATTTTTCTTTGATTCATTTCACAAATTAGGAAACTGAGGCAGAGTTAAGTGCTTGTCCAGGGTCACACAGCTAGTGTCTAAAGCCAGATTTGAACTCAGCAAGATGTCTTCCTGACTTCAGGCCTGGCACTCCTTGTACCACCTAGGTACAGATAACAGAAGGGAGAACATGACCCAAATACACAGGAGAGCTAAGGGAAATGAAAAATAGGAAAGGATAACAAATAACATAAAAAAGACCAGTGAAAGCCACAAGAATTCTAAATGATGGTAAATAGTAGACAGCGGGAAAGAGAAACTTCATAGAATACTGAGATAAAGCAAAGGAAGAATCAGTACAACACACTGACCAAAAAAAAAAAAAAGGCCCCAAACTATCACAAAGATGGAGAAAGAGGCCAAATACAAAGAATACCAAGAGTGGGGGTGGGAGAATAAATCAAGAGAGTAATTGAGAAGAGAAAACCAAACAGAATCATAGGCATCACACTTTTTAATACTGTTATTGTTGTTGCTGTGTTCGTCCTTCGTTGTCCAAGAAGACCATGCCATCAGAGACATGATGACATGACTTGCACTTGACTTTGTTTTGAGTGAGGGAGGGCTGTGCAGGTCACCAGCCTCACTTTCTCCTCTTGAGGCATCTGGGTCCAATGACCAGATATTCATCAGGATGACTGGAGATGACCCAGGATGCACTGGGAGACCTTGGTCCGTTTAGGGCAAGTTCTAATGCAGGTACTCACTTAGAGTGTGCATTCATTGAATAGATCTGTTTAAGAAGTAACCAGGGGGTGGCCCCTTTAATGAGACAAAGAAAAAGGCTGGTAGGGAAACAGCAACAGTTACTATTGATAATCCTACAAATGAAAGAAAGATGAAGGAAAAGCCAGTACAAGGTCCCTCCCATGCATGTAAGTCATAAGGTAACACAGATTCTTAGGACAACTATCATCTGGACCAAGTCTTGCATTTTCTAGATAAGAAAACTGTAACCAGGAGGTGAATTTACTTGCTCGAAGTCCTGTAGCTAGAAAACAGCTCCCCAGATTTGATCTCAGACTCTAGATCCAGTACACTTGACTTTTAGATTGTAAGTGTTTTTGTAGGTCACTATCACTGTCTTCTCTCTATGTGTCCTTAATTAATTTCTTCACATCTCTCAAACAAACTACATCTTGAGACCATTGGTCAGCCTTAGTACCTGTGTCTTACAGCCTTCTAAAATTCAGGCAGGGCTTCCATAGGACATATCTGACCCTGGGGGCTGATTCAAAAAGGTAAAAAATTTTTTTGCTCATTGCCCCCATGTCAAGTTTACTCCAGGGAAATTTCCAAAGATAGCTTTTGTCTAGGTTCTCTTAAATGTGGGTAACAGGGTCTTCAGTTCCCATATAAGCATTCAAAACCTTAAAGCACAATATAAATGTCAGGTATCCCAACCAGGTCTTTATCTCAAAGACATCACAAAAAGGACTTACATGCACAAAAATGTTTTAAACAGCTCTTTTTGTAGTGGCAAAAAAATTGGAAATTGAGGGGATGTCTATCAGTTGGGGAATGGCTGAACAAGTTGTGGTATATGATTGTGAGGGAATACTATGGTGCTACAAGAAACGATGAGCAAGATGCTCTCAGAAAAATCTGGAAAGAATTACATGAACAGATGCAAAGTGAAATGAGCAGAACCAGGAGAACACTGTACACAGTGACAGAAATATTGTACAGTGATCAACTGTGAATGACTTAACTATTCTCAGCAATACAATGATCTAAAACAATTATAAAGGACTTATGATGGAAAATGCTATCTACCTCCAGATAAAGACCTGATGATGGAGTCATACTGTTTTCATTTACTTTAAATTTTTTCATGGTTTTTTTTTCCTTTTCGTCTGTTTCTTCTTTTACAACTGTGACTAATATGGAAATATATTTTACATGATTGTACATATATAACCTGTATAAAATTGCTTACTATTTTAAGAGGAGGGAAGGAAAGTGAGAGGGAAAGATATGGAACTCAAAATTTTGTAAAAATGAATACTAAAAATTATCTTTAGATCAAAAAATTGATTTAATTAAAAAATAAAAAAGTTAGGTCTCGTTAAAATATAGGATGCGCTATGCCAATGGTAAAACACCACACAGGCAAGCCAGTTGCTTTTGGCAGTACCAATAGCTAGTATCTGGTATTTTTAGTGGTATTTCACAAGCATGCATAATGCTCTGCCAAGCTTAATGAAGAAATACCCAAGTAGGTCTAGATCATGATCAACATCTTAGAAGGAGATCCTAGAGTCATCCTTGGTAATCTAGGTATCTAATCTTGGTCTAATCTTGGTAATCCCTTTCACTGTTGTACACTAGGTTTAATTTTCAGTCAAGGAAATATTAGTTTCTAAAACTCTGAAAAACTCTGGGTGGATCCACATTAATTTTCCCCTTAATACTGCCAGACATTTTAGATGAAAAGATTGTTTTCATTATTTTATTAATAACTTCTAGCCATTAAAATTCGTATGTAAAAATTAAAATTATAAATGTCAATTCAATAAACACTCATTAAATACTATGTGCAAGGCCTTGGTAACACAGACACACAAACAGAAAAAAATCCCTACCTTCCAGGTACTTACATTCTACTGGGATGATATGACACATTCACAAATAAGTAGCGGAAGGAAAATTGAGGGAGGAGAGAGAACAAATATTAGTTTGCAGTGAGAGAAGGAGTCAGGAAAAGGTGAGATCACACCTGCCTTGCACCTTAAAGCAAAAGGAGGATTCCAGGATAAAGATTATGAGATTCTATGATTCTCTTTGTGAGTCAATGGAGGCAGTAGATTAAGCATGAAGTGTGGAAAACAGCATAGTAATTCAGTTGAGTCTGTGAAGAATCATAAGAAATAAAGCTGGAAAAGTAGATGGGAACCAAGTTGTGGAGGGTTAAGGAACTTGCTTTTATTCTATAAGCAATGGGGAGGCACATGGTCAGAGCTGTGTGTTAGACTTTTTCGGAAGCTTTGTGGAGAAAGGATTATGGTGGCAGCTGTGTGGAGGACTGATTAGAAAGAGTAGGCACCAAGATGGGGTCCTTTTCTCATAGCTTGTAATGTTTTTTTAATTCATACTAAAAATTTGTCTTAAACTTGCAAAACCTTTTCAAAATGCAAAAGGTTTATCATTCTATTTTGTTGATGTTAAATATGAAATATAATTATTTATTTGGTTTTTAGAACATGTCAGATCTGTAAAGATCTCCAGGCTTATTGGAAATATGAGAAAAGAAGAGTATGTTGAGTCAGTCCCATACTGAGGAAATCCAATTTTCCAACAAAATGGTAAGCAACTTGAGAGCAAGGACCATGTCTTATTCTGTGATTTACATATCTAGCACATGTCTGAGAATTAGAGAACTCAATAGATACTTACCGATTGATTGGAGAACTGGAGAACTTGGAGGACCCTTATTTCATCACTTTGATAGATCTATGATCTGTGATCTCATAGAAAGAAATCCCCATTAATGATGCACCTTCTCATTTTGTGCAGTTCTTGTGAATGTCCTTCCATAAATCTTTTCTAGACAATTGACCCAATGTGCTCCAGAGTTTCTAATGTGCTCTCCATATACTAAAATTTCCAGGTTACCTGTGTAGTACCCAGGTTTTCCATAGAAAATCCCTCGAATGTTGCTTTGCAGCTGACTCAACTCTTTTTC
This sequence comes from Notamacropus eugenii, assembly GCF_028372415.1. Lineage (NCBI taxonomy): Eukaryota > Metazoa > Chordata > Mammalia > Diprotodontia > Macropodidae > Notamacropus > Notamacropus eugenii. The sequence continues at coordinate 261,179,375 of NC_092873.1, forward strand.
TGATCATACATTTCACTGACAGTTTTTTAAACATTTTTTGTGTGCAAATCATTAGTGATAATATACTTCAGCCTTCTCTTGCCCAGCACACATCTCTTCACTATCTTCTTGTCTCATTTACAGTTTTGATTCTTAAGAGACTGTGGTGGTCTATGATTCACAAAGTTATACTACCACCAGACTACTGAGCTTGAGTATAGCTGGCCAGTTGCTGTTTCTGCCCTTTGGGTTTTGCTGTATCTATCCTCCATTAGATGAAAACATTCACAAGGGCAGGAGAGTATCACCTACTACTATAATACTGTCTCCAGTATCCACGGCAATGTTTATTCAATAATGCAGATGCCGGTTTTTTTGGAAGGGAGTTGGTGGCCTTAGAGACAAAATAATGGAAAAATGCACTCATAGATGGCATAAAAAAAAGAGGGGAAAATTTTTATTTTTAGCCATTATCTCCCTGGTTTCTGCCTTAAAGAGGCATCTTTAGAAGACTATAAATTAGAGAAAGGCTGTTGATCTGCATCAGTGAAGGATATTTCCACAATGGGAGTTCTCTACTCTGATGAAATCACAAATATAGACCAAAAATCCCAACAATATCCTAGGACACCTTTTAGTCATTTGAAAACAGATGGGAGTCTGAGCTCATCTTGAAATCTTAAAGGTCAAAGGAACTAACCTTCCTTTCTTTGAAATGGCAACCAAAGAAATTCACAGTCTTTTAAAATCCTTCTGTTGGCTTCCATTTGTTCTACAAAATGCCTAGGGCCAGACTGGAGGGTTATATTTAAATTTTTGAGGCTGCAAAGTCATATATAACAATCATAGGAAATATCATATTTCTCAAAGAAATGAGACCATATTACATGTTCATTTTAATGGGAAAATAATCCCTGTGTACAATAAATGCCAACAGCATATTCAAAGACTTTTATAGTTAGGCATTGTGATAGTCAAAGTCAGGTACTAAACAATCCTGTAAATTCCCTGACCATACAACATGGCTGAAACTGAATCTGAAATGTTAAATGTAGCTTTGGGAGCAGGAAAGAGTGATACAGCAGCCTATATGCTGACTTCTGTGCATCCAGTTTTCTGTTAATGACTTTACATGGAAGAGAGATCCCATCATTATATAACTTGTCATATCTCAGATTCAGTTATACTCTAGGCCAAATCATGCTTCCCGTGTATACAGAATACATTGCGTTCATCCTTCGTTGCTGAAGAAGACCATGCCATCAGAGACATGATGACATGACTTGCACTTGACTTTGTTTTGAGTGAGGGAGGGCTGTGCAGGTCACCAGCCTCACTTATCCTCCAGAGCCATCTGAATCCAGTGACCAGATATTTATCAGGATGACTGGAGATAGATGCTTATCAACTATAACTATGTCACTTTTTAAAATTGTACTAAGAGCTGATTTTGCTATCATATTTTAAGGTTTACAAAACACTTTACATTATTTTATTTGATCCTGATAATCTCCCCGAGACAGATACAACAAATATAAATTTCTCAGTCTCATTTACCTTCCAGTAACCAATTAGGTGGCATAATGGACAGCTGTGTGATGAAGAGGATGGAGCACCGACCCTCATCTTTGTGAATTCAAATTCAGTCTCAGACACTTAGTAGATGTGTGGCCCTGAGCAAGACATTTGACCCTGTTCGCCTCAGTTTCCTTATCTTAAAAATGAGCTGGAGAAGGAAATGGCAAACTACTCCAGTACCTTGGCTAAGAAAACTCCAAATGAGGTCATGAAGAGTCAGACATGACTGAAACAATTGAACAAGTGGCATAATGGATAGGGAGCTGGATTTAGAATTAGGAAGACCTATGTTTGAATCCTGCCTCATTTATTAGCTGTGTGATCCTGGACAAGTCACTTAACCTCTCTCAGGCTCAATTTCCCTCATTTGTAAAATGAGGATAATAGCATAGAATCCCCAGGGTTATTTTAAGGATCACATGAGAAGATATTTGGAAAGTGCTTTGCAATGCTTAAAGCAGTATTATGCTTACTATCAGTAGCAAACAGTAAGCAATTAACCTGTCTATATTAAGGAAAAGGAAATGGAATAAGCATTTAAGTACTTACTGTGTGCTAGGTATGGTGCTAAGTGTTTTACAAATATTATCTCATTTGACCTTCACAACTTTCCTGTGAGGTAGATGCTTTTATTAACCGCATTTTACAGTTGAGGTAACTGAAGCAAAAGGAAATTAAATGACTTGCCTAGGGTCACACTGCTAATAAGTGTCTACCGCAGGATTTGAAGTCAGTTTTTCCTGACTTGGAGCCAGCACTCTATCCACTGTACCACCTAACTGCTTCTAAGTTCCTTTATTAAGTGCCTACTATATACTAGGCACTGTGCTAATTGCTCAGGATACAAAGAAAGGGGGAAACACTATTCCTTCTTTTCAGGAACTTACAGCTTAATAGGGAAAGACAAAACTCAAGCAACTACGTACAAACAAGATACAGACAGTAAAAAAAATTGAGGGTTGTATCCATTTTACAGATGGGAAAACAGAGTAGCAGTATAACGCCAGGGAAATAACACTAAATTGGGCATCAAAGAACTGGGCTGCAAATCTCTGCTCTACTACTTGACCTTTGGTCTCAGTTTCCTTATCTGTAAAATGAAAAGCTTGAACAAAATAGCCTGAGAGGTGCCTCTCAGATCTGGATCTATGATCCTAGGCTCTCATGGTGTCTTACCCATAGTCCCACAGCCAGGAAATATCAAAGGTAGGATTCCAACCCTGGTCTTCTTGGTTTCAAATACAGCAAACACTCCTCCCCACACTGTACTTTTTTTTTAACCCAGTGAGCAACTAGTCTAAATGTAGGTGCTAGTCTCATCTCCTGACAATAGTATGCTTAAAAAAGTTTCAGTAGAATGACATTACTATTTTGTACATAGAAAATGTCCACTGCAGAAATCAAAGCACCTTAGAGATATCCCTCCTCTTAATTTTCAACATTTTTTGGAAATTAACCTAGAAATTTTTATTTAGAAATGAGCCTATGATTCAGAAGGAGGGATCTAAAAATCTCTCAATAGTCCAGGAATGTCTAGAAGTAGACTCTTAGTGATAGACACTTTTTTTTCCTATTGTGACCCACTGAACCACAAAGGGTAAAAATAAATACAGAAAGGTCATCTAGTCTAGTCCAAATACCCTTAGTTTACCAATGAGGATATTGGTAAAGTTACAAAGTAACAAATTTACAAAGTTACACATCCAGTTACAACACTAAAAGCCAGGTCTCCTGAATCCCAGAATGCCAAAATTCTCTTTATACCACATTATTTCTAAAGCATCACTTAAGTAAAAAGTAATCCGATTTAATTAGTTTACTGTTGTCTTTTTTAAAAGACAGGACTACAGTATAAAACTTTCTAAATACTTGCTTCTAAAAATAAAAATGGTAAAGAACAAAGATCATTGGATGGAAAAGCAGAAAACATAGGCTTGAGTCTCAGGTCCACAACTTTTTAGCAGTATAACCATGGATAAAACTAATTTAATCTCCCTGATTCTCATTTTACACATTTGTAAAATGAGAATGATATAAAAATTTCACTTCCTGCCTCAGCAGGTTGTTGTAGAGAATCAATGAGATAATGTAAACAAACGCTTTGTAACTATGCTTTGCTATACAGATGTGTCACTGTTATTGTTCAACAAGGAGAATATATGCCCACATTTGAATTTGATATCTTGAATTGTTCAGGGGGTGAAAGAGAAGAAAAGGGGAAATAATGTGTATGTGGGAAGAACAGGAAAGAGAAAGAAACAGAAAAAAACCACCATAACATGCAAGAATACACACAGAGGAAGATACAGAAACAGACAGACAGAAGAGGTAAAGAGACACAGACTCACACAGAAAATCAACCTCACAAAAGTAAGTCAGGAGACTGCTGTTTGTACCTTTTACTATTACATTTTTACAACTATCAGCATTAATGGAACATTACCTACTGACACCTGCTGAACTTTTGTATAAAATGAAGGCGATCCTGGATCTGAACCACAGCACAGAGGTTTCGTATCCCAAAACGATATGATCCACTCCTTCCTAACATGGCCCTTAGGCTCTAGGCTGTTTTCCTCCTCAAGTACAGTAGTTGTGAAAATATATATTTGTTTGTTTGAGCTACCATTGCTTTTAATAGTTAAAGATCTTGATTTGAATGCTGAATTTGCTCCAGGTCTATTGAAACAGGCATTTTAGAAAAGAAACTTCTTGTGTCTTCTCTCTTACCCAAGCTAGATATCCTTCACATTGTATTTGCAACATAACCTGAAACTGTCCAATTGAGAATGGTTTTATTTTCAACAGGCCTGGACCTCATTTTCACAGGCAATGGACCTACAGAACCTAGCAGGTGGTTGATCTAATTCACTGTTAATTTAATTTTTCATATTTTATGTCTAATACTATTTGGATCTGATCTCCTATCTTGAAAGACCAAAGGAAAGATCCCTCCAGCAATATTTTTTAAGTTCAAAAAAATAAAAAATCTTTAACTCTAATTTAAAACACAGAGAAGGCTTACAAACATTATTTTTAAAAAGGATATGAAACTAGTTACTTTTGAAGTTTTATAAATGAGTCAGATGTTGAAGAAAAACATTCTGTTAGGCTTATATTATTCAGGCTTTATCTGAGAATCCACATTTTATTGCCCTTTCAATTTTGAAGTTGTGTACTAAAATGCTCCAAAAAATGTATGTATATATATACATATATATGCATACATACACATGTATATGCATATATACAGGTATATATTACACATAAATCTCCAGTTGGAAACTGAGACTATATGGTCATTGAAACACAAAACTATTTAACCATTTATTCAAATAATAAATAGAAATGTTCTTTTTGAATGTTATATACAAATGTACAAAGCCACTATGATATTTACACAGTCCTTAAAAATACTAAAAACACATACACAATGCTTCCCTCCCTCCCACCCCTAATTCATTCTCCAAATAAACTGCTCCACCAGACCAGAACATTTTGTCCTGTGTCCTGGTACAGCTGAGTGCATTTTTTCCTACCCCATTTGGTTACCCTTTCCCCCTAATACAAAAGATATTTTGTGAGTACTTCCAATAGAGACTATGGTCTTAACAAAAGCTGACCCCTCTTCCCCCTCCCTCCTGAGTCCAGTGCTTGAAAACAATTCCAGTAACTGTGTTTCAGGAAAGACGTGTGTGTGCACAGCATACAAAAAAGACAGCTAAGAGGAGAGAACAAAGCAGATGATGAATCACCTGTTGTATGTCAACAAAGTAACACATCCGTTAAAGCACTCGTTTACCATAGTCTATCTACTATTTCCCGGGGTTATATCCTTGTTCCCATCAGAGGTGGATTTGCCTTTGAATTTCCAGGATCTCTAATGCCTCCCCACCTTCATCTTTCCAGTTTTTGGTGAAAAACAAAATCTAGATGCATCAGATGTAAAGAGATTCAGCACCAGCTATCCTATCCGATTCACCCAAGTCCAGCAACAGGCTTCTCGGAAGAGGAAGAAATAAAAATGTCATTCAGAGCCAGCTTTCAGTTACCTAAGTACCTCTCACATGCAGACTGCTCCCAGATCTCTCCCAGAAACTACTGACTCTTAAAATCTGGCTTCAGCACAGGGCTTTATTTAAATGCTCTATATGAAACATAAACTGGAATCACAAACCGGACTCCAAGGGTTAGTTTCGGAGAGGTTGCATGTTTCTTTTCAATCCTTCTAGTTTCTGGTCTCTAGGCAAGAAGCACTGGGATGTGTAAATGAAGCTTTGTGGTGGGGTTTCAAGGCATTTTGTGGACCCTGCTGATTTTTAACCCCAGGAATAGCAAAAAAAAAGGAATAATGAGCTCCACAGCGCAGGAAGACTGGTGTAGAAGGCTAATGCCAAGAGCCAGCTATTCAAAAGATGAAGGAAAGGGAATGAATCTATGTCTGGAAAAATAAGTGGGCAGAGGATTGCTACTGCTGCCACCTTGGGTTGGGGGTTATGTGTACATGGTGTATGAATAGTAAGAGGCCTGGTAACGGGGTTGCAGGATTAGGAAGAACACTGGGATAAAGAAGTTTTAGTCCCTGTGAGGCATACCTGTGGGCTTTAACCCTCAAACCCCACACTTATTCAAAAACAGGGAAACAAGGCCTGAGGGGAGCATCTGTCTCTTGCTAGTGCCTCAGAGGGTGCCCAGGTGGGGCAGGGTCTCCAACTTCTCAGCCCTGTCTCTGGTGGCTGCAGCATTCTCCACACCCCGTAACCATTCAGTACATTTTCTCACCAGGCCCTCATCCACTGCCTCTGCTTCCTCCTCATATTCTACGTCATCATACTTATGGTGCTCATTCAGGAGAGATATCTTCAGCAAGGTCCGTAAGTCTCCACTCCCCAGGTGCCCTCCTCTGGAGGTGGTGGATAGGGGTTGCGTGGCACCAGAAAGAAGTTGGGGTTGGGACTGTGTGGGGCGGCGACTAGTGCTCCCAAAGCCACCAACCGGGTTGCTACCAGCGCCGCTAATGGCAATGCCTTTACGTTGGCCTGAGGTGGTACCCACGGCTCCTGCTTTGCCTCGGGGGCAAGAGGCTAAGAGGCGTTTGGTGTCTGCAGCTGGTGAAGGGAAGGGTCTACGTTGCCGTGCTAGCAACTGCTTCTCCAGGTTGCGCCTCTGGATCACCAAAATTGCCTCTGGGGTCAGGCTCAAAGAGAATCTCACAGCCTCCTCCTCCCCACTGCCGGTGCCAGCCCCTGGCCCTGGCACAGAGGACCCACCAGCTGCCAGGCTCTCACAGGAGTGGGCTAGCCCAGGCACAGTGCAGGTGGCAGGGAGAAGCGGGCGGGTTGGTGGGGAGGTGGTCGCAGTGGCAGGAGCTAAGGGTTGCTGAGTGGGGCGTAGTGAGGGCTGTGGCTGAGTTCTGCTGGCTGGTGGGCCTGGAGTTCTCCTAGCCAGTTGTCTCTTCAGTGTTGCCGATGGCCAAGAGCTAGAGAGGAGCATCTCTGGCTTTTCAGAGGGCCGTTTCTTCTTTTCCCCTCCAGCTGTGGGTGCAAGGGAACCTGGGACCGGAGGGGCATGCACAGCGGTCTTCCTCTGGGTCGCGGGCTTCTTTGGCAGCTCCCGGGGAGCAGTAGCACTGACAGTGGAAGGTGTCGGAACCCCGGGGACCTGCTGCTGCTGCTGCTGCTGCTGCTGCTGCTGCTGCTGCTGCTGCTGCTGCTGCTGCTGCTGCTGCTGCTGCTGCTGCTGCATCGGTGGAAAAGGCATGTTTGCTGCTGGGCTGCTGCAATATGCAAAGGAGGGGTCCCTTTCTTAGTCAGTAGTGCAAAGGAGGAAGAAAGGTCTCTCCAGGCGGATTCCTGAAGAGCATCGCAGTCCTCTCCATCTGTTGCTGAGACTTCCTGCCTGTCTTTCCTTCCCTTCCCTCCCTCTCTATCCAACAGCAGCTCTTTAGATCCTCAGTTGCCCAGGGGCGAGCCCAGGTACTGCAAGCAAGAGGGGGAGCAGCCCTCCCAGGCAAATCCGTGGTTCCGGAGCCTCATTGGTGGCAGAGGCTTCGATTCCCGTGGGAAAGCTCAACCAGGGCACCCGGCTGGCAGGGAGAAAGTGTCACCTCTCTCTGCCTAGCTCAGGCTGAATGAGACGCACTGAGATGGGCTGGCAAGAGGAAGAGGAGGAGGGAGGAGAAAAGAGGGGGAGGAGGAGAGAGGGAGAGGAGGGGAAAAGGGAGGAGGGAAAGGGGGAAAGGAGGGGAGGGGAAGAAGGAGGAGGAGCCCCGAATACGAGTGTTGGGAAAAGGATTAAGCACCCAGAAGTCCTGGTGTTGTATTTGGCCGCTCACATGAACAGAACTGTTGAATGCATACCAGCCACCCGGATGGTGGGAGAAGGCGTGCAGGAGTAGGATAAAATACAAGCCAAAAGCCCCAAGGAGAAAATATTGGGAGAGTAAGGCCACTGCTCTTCACAGCCAAAGCTAATGACGAAGCCATGACAGAGAAGGGTGGGAGGGACCCTTAGAAAGGCCGGGCTCTGTTCCTGGGTTCTCTAATGAGTCCTTGCGTGTTTTCCTCCCTAATTACCCAAGATCTTGAAAAAGGTGGGAGGGGAGGTACTGCCAAATAAGCTGCTACTGCATCAGAGTGTGGTGCCATTGGAGAAAAAAATAAAGGAAGTTTTATATGGTTTGCGCTTTATTGGAGTAATAACGTGGGAGGAAATATTCAATCTGAGTAATTAACCTTTTGAATCCACTTTTATATTCAAATCATTTCATTATTTCAATGCATCAGCATCAATGCATGGCAAAAAATAGTCTAGTTCTTTCTGTTGCTGTAATTAAAGATAAAGCATTTATTAATCACCGAGTACCAATCAGGCTGAAGGGAAAGCACTGAATTGGAGTCAGAGATCTAGGTTCAAATCCTGACTTTGCCACTTGCTGTCTGTGTGAACTTAGCACAGTGCCTGGCACATAGTAGTTCATTAATAAATGTTGACTGATTGAGGGACCTTGGGCAAGTCTCTTATCCTCTCTGGACCTCGAGTTTCTTCATCTGTAAAATGAGGGGTTGGACTTGATGACCTCTAATCTGGAATCCTACATACTCTTATCCATATGACTGTTCAGCATCATACTTGTATTGAATACCTACAATGTGCAAAATGAAGTAGACTGAATAGTGAGGGTAATGGAGCCCACAGGACCACTATAAGGAAAGCAGATTGTAAAAAAGAGAGTTGTTCACTTCCCTTATCTCTGTACAGAGGTCAGAGACTATGGGTTCAGAACACTGCATATGTGGGCAGACAGAATGTCCGAAGGTTTAGTTTCATTATTTCTTTGTTACAATTTAGTGCAATATTGGGGGAAGGGCGTGCTATAAGATAATGACTGACTGAAGAGAAAAGGCATTATAGGCTTCTTGGGTTTGTTTTTTTTTTTTAAGTGACCTGAGTCTGTGATTTCACCAGTTTGGGGGATTTCCCAATATGGAAATTCCCTCCACCAATACAAATGAACAGCTCCTATGTGACTTAAAATCTTAGAGGGCTAGATTGTGTCTTGAGGGAGCACTGGGAAGTTGAATGCTTTGCCCCTGGTCACGTGACTAAAAAGAACTAGGATTTGAACCTAGGACTTCCCAACGCCAAAGCTCATCATCTGTCCTCTACAGTCTATACTACTCTGTCCCTCATCATTATTATGTTATGAGATAAAATCTTGCTTGGAGTTTACAATGAAGTTGTAGGAACGCAAGTTATGTGAGAAAACAGAACGATTACTCAACCTTGCATTAATGACTTCAAAATGATAGGCAAGGTAAAACCATGTAATTAGGCCATGGGTTAGGAGGCAGCCATTGGAGAGAACATGGAGATAGAAATCTATATATGGAGTGCAGCCATGCCTTGTGTTAAAGACATAAAAGGTGTGGCTATGACTGGCCCAGTGCCTGGCACATCAGAAGGTCTCAATATTTGTTAAACAAATACTGTGGAGTTGATTTTAGGTGAGGGGAGGTATTATTGAGAGAAGCTGGAAATTTTTAGGAGCTGAAGTCAAGTCATCCATGAACATGTTGAAGTCACATAGGATGGTATTATGGAAAAAAAGAGGCACGATGTTTCACTCATGTATTTGTATCCCCAGTGCCTAGAACAGCACCTGGCACATCATAAGAGCTTAATAAATGATTTTTGGATTGTTGAACCAGGTGGTTTAAAGCATTCAATATATATTTAAAAGTACCTACTATGTGCCAAGCACTGTGCTAAATGTTGGGAATGGAGAGATAAAAATGAAAGTCCCAACTTTCAAGGGGTTTACAGGGAAGGAAATGTATGTGTGTATGTATATACATGTATATGCATATATGTACGCATGTATACATGCATCTACACGTAGATGTATATACACATATGCATTTCTATGTGTGCACACATACATCGAAGATACCTACAAGGTAGATTCAAGATAATTTGAGAAGCGAAGGCAGCTAGGGAGGATCTGGAATGACTTTCTGCATAAGATAAGAGCTTCGGCATGACAGACAGCTAGTGCAAATGCCCAGACAACAGACGAACCATTCTGCGTAACAGGCAACGAATCTCTGGGCCATATCATAGTAATAGCTAACATTTACATAGTGCTATGTGGGAGACACTGTGCTAAGCACTTTACAGCTATTATCTCATTTGATCCCCACGATAACCCTGCCAGGTAGCTGCTATTATTATCCCCATTTTACAGTGAGAAACTGAGGCAAACAGGGTTAAAGGGACTTGTACAGGGTCCTACAGCTAGCAAGCGTCTGAGGCCAAGTTTGAACTTAAGCCTTCCTGACTCCAGGCTGGTGCTCTATCCACTGCACCATGTAGCTGCTCAATAGCCAACAGTGAGAGTGATTAAGACAGAAGGAAATGGATGACAAAGGCTTCAGCTGAGAAGATGCTGAGATTGGTGGCTTAATAGACTGAAAATGACAGTGGAGAGAACCCAGGGCACCCCCTCCACTGCCACTCCCTCCCTTTCCATGAAGGTTAGCAAGTGTTACTTTCAAGGTGGGGGAAAGACTGCATGGCAGTGGTATCTGCTGGAGCAAGGAGGCAGAGAGAATTTAGAAACAGGTTTAAGACAAAGGGAAAAATGAAATGGGGTGGGGGCAATAGAGGAGAAGGGGGGAGTCATCAAGGAGATGTAACAGAGGTAGAACAAGAGAGAACTCGTTAATAGATGCATATGTGCATGCACACACACATAATAAATGTCTTGTCTAAAAAAGTAAATTATAAACTACTTAAGTACAGAAGTCACATTCCCTTACTTAGTATTCATTCTGAATAGGGAAGGCCTGGAAAATTGGAGGCAGGGAAAATTCTTACAATAATGGATAACGGGTTCCCTTCCATCAATATATTTTCTTCCTCTACCTTATATTTCTTTGTAGGGGCTGAACAAATATGATGGTTCAGGTAGGGGCAGTAGCAGGGGATTATAAAGATTGGAACACAATAGGAGGAAGAAAGAATTAAGGGTATGGTCTCTGAGGAGCTACCGGGGTCTGCTGAGAAGTACACTCATATGCATCAACCTCCCCCTCATCCTTCTCCTCATCCCCCAGAATCTAGAAGAATCTTTCCTTCCTCTTGCACTCAGAAAAGAGACAGCCACTACAAAGGGTTTCTAGCATCTCCAGCTGTTAGGAGGGTTTAGGAGTCTGAGCAGAGGTGACAGTGGGTCTCTTCACTGGCCTGTCTGTGCAAAAGGTTTCCTAGAGGTGGCAGTATAAACCATTGACCACTGATGCTGATACTCAGAACCCTTCATCCAGGGTCAGATCTAAACTACAAACGATAGATAGCACGTAGGGAAAAAAAAAAAGACAAAAAGACCAGGGTTTAAAGTTAGGAGCAAACCATAGGAGTTGAGTTTCTTCCTCTTTGTAACTGCATTTGAATGCAACTTGTGACAAGCCCCATTACAGAGACTCACTAAAAGAATGTTCAGATAATAAAATTTCCTTCTTGCAGAGGCTAAGAGGAGAATTTAAATGAACCGGAAACAAGAAAGATGGCTGAATTTAACTATTATTCTGCAAGATTGTGAAGCAGAACAAGTACTATATCCAAGAAGCAACCAGAAAAGTGGTAACCATTTCTTTCATTGAAAGGGAGGAAGTAAATAGCTGATACTAGATTACTTTATAAATTAGCCTGAGTTTTAGAGGCACATTTCTTGTGTAACTGTCTAGGGCAAAAACTGACTCATAAAATATGCTATTTATTTTCATCCTGAGATCAGTAAATTAAATATCGAAATAAAAGGACTTGGTTTCTGCCCAGATCTACCAACTTTTCAGGAAAATCCCAATGTGGAAATTCCACCTAATGGATATACCTGAAATTCTTCGGTAATTTATAATCTTATAGAGTAGCCTAGGGACACCAAGAGTACTGTAAATTTGCCCACAGTTAGACAACTAGTAATTTCAGTGGGAGGACTTGAATTCAACTCTTTATAACTCCAAGGTCTGCCTATCTATCCATTACACCACCCTCCCTCTCATCTAAAAGGTATCATTTGGAAAATAAATTTATTTTTCATTTTGTCCTCTACTGTTTTTTGACATGATATAGGTTTCAAATCTCCCTTCTTTAATAGAACTATTTTTTAAAATCACTACAAGTTATTCAGAATAAGTTTGCATTCTATCACAAATTAAGTGAAGTTTATAATAATAAGTTAACATGAATATAGCACTGTGCCAAGTGCTACAATTTTTATCTCATTGGATCCTCCCAACAAACATAGGAGATAGGCGTGTATCTATCTATTGTACTGCCTATCTGCAGCTGTTGTTCATCCTTCATTTTTGAATAGGGCCAATGACAATGAATGCCTTGACTTGCTCATGAACTGGATTTAAGTGAGGCAGAATTGGCACAGTCAGTACCTCTTTCTCTTCCAGAGTCAGTGGCAAGACAAAAGTCAGGATGACCTGGCTTTCAGTGGATGACCTTGGTGTCTTTGATGTCGGACCAAGCTCTAAGCTCTCCACAGAGCCATTGGAACAAAATGTTCTCATGGGCCCTTTCCTCTGGGGGAAGTCTTTACATACTTAGGGTAGACATCCCCTAACATACCAACAGGTTTGAGACCTGTCAGTTACCTTCAATTTGGTTTAGCATGTCTGCCAAAATTGTTTACTGTAGTATGTTGCACATACCACAGCTTGGAACAAGTTATTCTCATCTGCCCCTTCACATGCTTGGGGTGGACATCCCCCTAACTCACTGGCAGGTTTGAGTTACCCCTCTAATAATGCTAAAGTAAGTTTACAAATAAAAGGGTTTTTTTTTTAAGATTTTCCAGAAGAATTCTAATATAAAAAGATAACTACATTCAGAAAGCATTTCACTCCCCAATAACAAAAGCACATTGAAGATTTGGAATTTAGGTAAACTATCTCCCTATTCAACTGAAACTAAAGAAGAACAGTGACTATAAACTGTAATTGCTGGAATTACAAGCTATCCAAGCTTCTAGAACAATGATCCTTTTTTTTTTAAAGGGCTATATATCTAATGATAAGGTGCCTGAATTTTTATTACCTATCACACAAAATAAAACTGTGATGCTAAAGGAAACAATTTTGTTGTTAAATCTGTTATTATTAAATTTCCATAGAGCCCTGGCCACAGCACTTAATAGCCACAATAGTATGACAGGGGAGTTCCCAGCTTAAGTAGAGAAGGTCAGAGACCAAGATAAAGACAAAGCCAAGGAGTAGGAAGGAAGATACAAACCTTCTACCCCTAGACATGAGGTTCATCACCATTTTGTGCCATGGATCCCTCTTCAGCAGTCTGGTGAAGCCAATGGACCCCTTCTCAGAATATCGTTTTTTAAATGCACAAAATAAAGTACAGAGAATTAGAAAGGAATCCAATTATATTGCATAGTTCTCATAATTAAAAAAAGTTCACGCACTCCAAGTTAAACTTCACCCTGGCCTAGATCTCTACAGGCCACCCAACTCATGGAACTCATGAAGAAAATGGATTTTGCTCTTCCACATTACAATCTTGTCCTTCATTAAAGGTCAAATCCAAGGAAGAAATTCAGGAGGGAGCTTTAGAAGCAATGAGGTTTCAATTGGGAATTAAGCATCCATAGACCTTCATCCTCAAAGTATTTGACATCTTATTAAGGAGACATCATCACTATTAAGAACAAAGCCCTCATAAATGGCCTACTGGGGCTTTTTAAGTAGAGAATTTCACACCTGGACCTACAGAAATACCTGTGTACAACCTCTTTATTATATAATTCCCAGTTTATAATTTGGAACTATATGGTTAGGTGGTGCAGCAGATAGAGCACTGGGCTTGGAATCAGGAAGATTCATCTTCACAAGTTCAAATCTGGCCTCAGACACTTCTTAGCTGTGTGACCCTGGGCAAGTCACTAAACCCAAACAGGCAAACAGCCTCAGTTTCCCATCTATAAAATGAGCTGGAGAAGGAAACGGCAAATCGCTACAGCATCTTTGCCAAGAAAACCATAAATGAAGTCATGAAGTCAGACATTACTGAAATGACTCAACAAGAAGCTTAGCTAAAAATATATGAAATTTCTTATAATGGGAGGCGATGCAATTTTATAGAAAGAAGGCACTGTTATTTTCACCTGTGTGACTTTGCATAAGTTAGTTACAAGCTCTCTTGGGTCTTGTTTTCTATAAAACAAGACAGGTGGGAGTAGGGGATTTCTAAGGATCCTTTCAGGTCCATGAATCCTAAATTAAACAGTTTTCTGGATGTTCTGGATTAACCAATTTTACACATTGTTTAGACAGTAGATACGTAGAGATTAGAATTTGAACATTGTTTCTAAATTAAAAGGTCAAACTTTTTTCTATGAGTTATGAGTTTGGACATACCTGACCAAAAAGATTTTTAATTTATAGATGAGTCATCTTTAAAGTTGTCTAGGAAAAAAGAGAATTGGTTATGTAGTGCGGCAGAAAAAGAGTACTTATTTTATTAAAAATAACCATTCATAGTATTTAAAACTTTATTTAAATTTTTTATTAATACTTTTTGTTTTTACATATTCCGGTATAATCCTTTCCCTTCCTCCTATAATAATAAAAATAACTAACAATTACATAACATCTACTATGTGCTAGGCACTATGCTAAGCATTTAATATTACAAAAATTACAAATATTATCTCATTGATCCTCACAACAATCGTAGGAGGTAAGTGCTGTTATTATGCCCACATGCCCATTTTATAGGTGAGGAAACTGAGGCAAACAGAGGTTAAATGACTTGTAGCTGGTGTCTATAGCTGGATGTGAATTCAGGTCTAATCTGACTCCAAGGCCAGCACTCTATCTAGTCACTTGATTATGAGAGAAGATCTCTCACCTTATTTTCACCAACTTATTTCATGGAGAGGCAGTTAGGTGGTTCAATGCATAGAGTGCTAGGCCTGGAGTCTGGAAGACCCAAGTTCAAACCTGGCCCACACACTGTGCAACCCAGGGAAATCACTTAACTACTGTTTACCTTAATCCAGTGGAGAAGGAAATGGCAAACCACTCCAGCATCTTGACCAAGAAAACCTTGAAGATAGCATGGTCCATGAACTCAGGAAGAGCTGGACGTGACCGAGCAACAACTCCACAAATAACAGCACCATAGAATTTTGTAGTTCCAAGGTACCTTGTTCTTACATAGTTTTCAATAGTGTCCAACTCTTGGTGACCCCGTTTGGGGTTTTCTTAGCAAAGACATTGGAGTGATTAGCCATCTTCTTCTTCAGCTCATTTTACAGATGAGGAAATGGAGGCAAACAGGATTATGGGACTTGTCCACGGTCACACAGCTAGTAAGTGTCTGAGGCTAGATTTGAACTCAAAAAGATGAGCCTTCCTGACTCCAGGTTGGATAAACTGGATCCAATTGCTTTACAGATGAGGAAACAGAGACCTAGAGAAATTAAGTGACTGTTTGCCCAAGTCATACAAGTTTTAAGCAACAGAGATGATTAACAATCCAGGCCTTCCAACCCAAATTTAGAGTGACTTGATACTGTAGGGATTTATCACTATTCAATTCATTAAATATTTATAGCTATTTTAATTCAACAAACATTTGAAGAATTTAGCAATTAACAAGTAATTAGTAATTGCTTGTGCACAATTGCTTTAGAGTTGGTTCTTCACTTTTTAAGCAAGGCATATTTTAAATATGTCTTTGCAAAGGCTACATACCTTGGTTGCCTACACACACACACACACACACACACACACACACACACACACACACACACACACTCCTTTGATTCATGACAGTTGAAGAGCCTAACAACAGATTTTAAACTTCAGAAAATAATAAAGAGAACTCACATTTATAGAGTGCTTTACCATTTACAAAGCGCCTTCCTTACAAATATGACCACATTTTGCAGATGAGGAAACAGGTTCAGGGACTTGTGACTTATCTCCAATCACAAGGCTAGTGGCAGAATCAGGATCTGAATACGGATATTTTCACCTAATGATACCTCTTAAATTATTATCCTCAAGATTATTATTTTGTTGTCGTTGGTCAGTCGTGTTGGACTCTTCAAGACCCCATTTGGGGTTTTCTTGGCAAAGATACTGGAGTGGTTTGTCAGTTCCTTCTCAGGTTCATTTTATGAAGGGGGAAATTGAGGCAAACAGGGTCAAGTGACTTGCCCAGGGTCACACAGCTAGTAAGTGTCTGAGGTTAGACTGAGCTCAGGTCTTCTTGACTCCAGGCTCAGCACCACCTAGCTACCCTTGTTTTTTTCAGTGAATGTGAAAAACTGTTCCCAGGGCACAATTTTTAAGTTTCCTCAGAGTCCAGACTGTCATTTAGCACTCCTTTTGAATCAGTATTTATTGGCATTCACAGGGTATTCATGTTCTTTGCAGGAATGAATGCTCTCCTTTCACCTACTTGAAGAGAGCCCTAATTCTACTGGAACGTGGATCTGTAACCATAAGAACTATTTTCATTATAATCTGGGAAAATCCAAAACAATGTCTCTTAGGGGAAAAGATTTTAATTGGTCAAAGGCCCTGTGGCTCTTGGGACTTTCAGGCTATCTGAACTAACTTGATTTAGGCATACTCCCAAACCTTTCTGAATTTCTGACTGCTAAGAAACCCCTCTGCCCAAATCCTCATCCCTCTCCACTTCAGCTTTACCCTGACAGTATCCCACTTCACATCTGCCCAGCTGTTCCACTGTGCTCTCTGACAGTACTGTTGCATAATTAACAAGCTGTCTTTCATTTTAGACCTCTACTACCTGGCACTCACTGGTGACCTTCCAGGAACTGGCTGCACTTTCTCTCATACCCCACTAGTCACTTGTCCTGGTTGGGGAGCTATGAGATTCCTCACTCTTTCTCTACTATCATCATTTAGCAACCTTTCCTCCTTTGAAGTCCACTCTGTCTAAATTTATTACCAAAACCAGATTCTGGTTGCCTCTCCATCCCAACTCATTCCCTTGTATTAGTGACAAAACAGTAACCTGCTAAATGGAATGAAAGGATTCACCTTTGTATGCACTAATAATCAGGACTTCAACATACAAGATATCCCCTCAAATGCCCTAACTTCCCACTTTCTCAATCTTCTCAATTCCCATGAGACACTCCTTCAATCTACTCC
Source organism: Notamacropus eugenii (assembly GCF_028372415.1). Classification (NCBI taxonomy): domain Eukaryota; kingdom Metazoa; phylum Chordata; class Mammalia; order Diprotodontia; family Macropodidae; genus Notamacropus; species Notamacropus eugenii. Next base: position 261,196,645 of record NC_092873.1, read on the forward strand.
AGCCAAACATAGGAATGGTCATTCCTTTGATCTTCTCATCACTGACAGGGGTTCTAATCTCATGTTTAAGAACTTCAAAATTCTTTTTTCCCAATCATATTTTATTATTCCATCTCTCACTTCACTCTATCAACCCCAATTCTCTTTTTTGTACTCACCATGACACCAGTCCCTCTACTTCTTTGTACGTTCCTAGGATATCACCTCTGCTCTGGCTATACCCCACCCCACCCTTGACTCTCGATTTCCACCCTTTGGTGAACCAATTCAACTCTGCTCTATCATCTACTCTTAAATTTCTCGTCCTTTTGTCCTCTCTCCAATCATGCCTTGACAAATCCTAGCCCTGGCTTATTAACACCTTCTACCTCTTCTACTTCTGCTCACATGCTGCTGAAATAAGCAGGAATAAGTCATGGAATTGTGTTTATTGGGTTCACAACAAATTTATGTTAAATAATTGTAACTGGGCCCTCACTGCAGCAAAGCAATCCTCTTATTCCTTATTCAGTTCTCTATCACACACCATGGAGATTGTTACAAACCTCTTCTGTCCCATAGCATCCCCTAACCCTCACCTTCTTAGCTGGGGACTTCAACCCATATTTCAAGAAAAAAATAAGACCATTCTCTGAAATCTCCCTCTTCTCCCCTTTGCATCTCTGAATTATCCTCCACATACTATGCATTTAATAAATGCTCATTCACTCATTCATTCTCTCATCCAGTCATCCCAACCTACTAGTTCCTGCCCTGTAGATACAAACATGCCTAAGTGTCCCCTTTTGTTAAAAAAAAAAAATCTCTCACTAGAACCAACTTTTTTTGTTTTACATCTCCCTCCCACCCTTCTCAGCTAAACTTCTTACACCTGGTGCCTCCATTTCTAAACTGACTGCAATCTGACTTCTAACCTCATAATTCAACTTAAATTGTTTTCTCCAGTTACCCATGATTCCTTTATTGCCAAATCTAAGAAACTTTTTTCCAAATCCTCATTCTTCCTGACTTCCCTTTAAAGCATTTGACAGTTTTAACCAACTTCTGAAATCTCTATTCTCTCCAACACTTGTTTTTTTTGTTTTGTTTTGTTTTGTTTGACCTAACTTTTGCTTCTCAGTCTTCCTTCCTAGGAGATGTTATGCCCACTAACTGAGTTTCACCTAAGGCTCTGTCCAAGACCCTCCTCTTTTTTCTTTCTCAGCTCTCTCACTTGAGGTAATCAGGTCCCATGGGTTCAATCATTGTCACTACACAAAAGAATTTCAAATTTACATAGCTAGCCTTAGTTTCTCTCCTGAAAATTGGATACTTTGAACTCGACGTTTTGTAGGCATCTCAAAATCAACATGTCCAAATCAGAAATCAGTTTCCCCAAAACACACTCCTCCTTTGAACTTCACTATTATTATCAAGAGCCATCCTTTGAGTAGAACTGGCTTGAAACCTCAACTCTTTGTTTATCCTACAAATCCAGTCAGCTGCGAATCTTGACATTTCTATATCCATAGTATGCCTCACATATCCCTTTCTCTATTCACATAGCCACCATCACAGTTCAGAAACTTATCACCTTTAACTTCTCAGCACAAGTCTTTCATCACTCCAATCCATTCTCCACATAATCACCCAAGTCACTTTTCCTACAGTACAGATCTGACCAAGTCATTCCCTACTCAGTAAATTCCAGTGGCTTCCAACTGGCTCTAAAATCAAATATAAACTCTAGCACTAAGGGCTCTTCACAACCTGGTTCTTTCCCATGTTTTCAGGCTTCTCATACAAAACTCTATGTACTCTATAGTTCAGTCATACTGATTTAGTTACTACTCTTCACACTCAAAGCTCATCTCCCAATGCCCTACCTTTGTACTGGCTGTCCTTTATGCTTTGAATATTCTCCCTCATAAATAGTTGTCTCAGAATTCATGTTTTCTTTCAAGAAGAAACCCAAATGCTACCAACACTAGGGGGCCTTTCCTGCCTGTGACACCACATGTACCCCCACCAGCTGCTGATGCCTTCTCCCCTCAGGTCACCTGTCATCTGCTCCATGTATCATATATAATGCTTACTTCTAAACATGTCATCTCTGCCATTAGAAAGTATGGGACTGTTGTTTTTCTTTGTAACTTCAGAGCGTAGCACAATGACTTTGACAAAATGTCTCATAAATGTGATAATTAATAGACAGGGAGTTAAGAAGAGTCCGAATTTCCACATTATGGAACGTACCCACAGTCATATTCATCTAATTTTAAAGATGCCCATTCATTCTTCTTGTTTGGGAAATCTGTCACTGCACATCCTTCACTTTGTCTCTAAACAAGGCGTCCCCACCCCCTCATCATTCTCAGTCTCTGAAGTACTTTTGTGGTCGACTTAGTTTCTTAAATTGCTTTCAGAAACAGGGATAGAGAAAGCAGCTGTGATTTGACTGGCACAGGAAACTTCTGCACAAGGAAGCCCCCTCTGTGATCTAATTCATACCAGCTTTGATTGTTAAATTTTCAATGTGAAGTATTTCTTCCTCCGGGGAGCTACAAATCAACACATGTTTCTTGTTTTATTGACAAGTCTAGACCAGGGATGGGGAACCTGCAGCCCTGAGGCCCAATGCAGCCCTCTAGTTCCTTAGGGGTGGCCCTTCAACTGAAGCCAAACTTCAGAGATTCCCCACTCCTGGTCTAGACTTAAGAAAGTGACAGAGAAAATGTTAATGATATAGATTAAACTTTAAAGTGCTTCATGATTTGGAGGAGCCAGTTCTTAAACATTTACCAGCACACTCGTGAAGACAAGTCAGTACCTTCTCTGAAAATTATAGTCTTGGAGAGTCACCTAAAGCAGCCAGAGGTTAAGTGACGTGCCCAAGGCCCCACAGTCAGTCTGTGCCAAAGAGAGTGACTAGAGCTCAGGGCTCCCTGGCTTTGAGGTTAGCCCTGCGTCTGCTACATTGGTTGGTTCCCATTTAGTGGTTCACAAATTCCTTAAAAGTTCATATGATGGTCCAAGGGATTTGAGCTGAAAATTCATTAATGGTACAGTAAACAAAAAATAAATAAAACTGTAGAAAATATTATGAGTAGCCTATTACATTACCTTGAGGGTTCACAACCCATTTTGTGTTGTTGTTGAAAGGGGCTGGAGGAATAAAAACACTCTGGGAATGACTACACTATACACCCCGATGCCTCTCTGGTCTGGGGACAGTTCCAGATGGGACTCCACATATGGCTGTGAATATAGAGAATCAGAAAGCTAGAAGAAACCTTTGAGAGTATCAGCTCTGATTCTCTCATTCTAGAGATAAGGAAACTGAAGATTTATAGAAATGAAGCACCTTGCCCAAGCTCATACAGCAAGTTAGTATCAGAACTCGGAGTAAAGCCCGGCTAAATCATAAGTACATGCAAAGGCAGATTCTTCTGTTTCATCTCGAAAGTTCTTGACCAGTATCCTGTAGTCCAAAGAAGTGACATTTTCATTCTATCCTCAGAAATGAGCTCTACTCACTTCCACATGGTGACTGACTGCTTTTAACTTTTTGCAGAACTTGTCTAGCCTTCTGGTTTAGGAATCAGAAGGGGCCTGGAGGTTACTGAAAGTGGTGTAACATTTACCTTACTTCCTTCAACTTTTTATAACCATTGCGTAAAATGGTCAGTCTAAATGTGGTGGTGGAATCTGTCACAAGTTGCTAGGTTTCCCCAATTTCTTCTGAAAAATGTTCTCAGAGGATCCTTCCAGAGAAGTATATTAATATGTTAATTATATATTATTGCTTAGATACTATATATCATTATATAATACATGAACATATTATTACATGTAAATTACAATTTATACTTGTACAGAGGTCTTTATAATTATGAAACCCTTTTAACAGCAAGAGTACTTATTAAACTTTTATTAGATACAAAGCCCTGTGCTGTAGACTGGGGAAATAAATATGAAAAACAAAATAGCTCTTTGTCCTCCAAGAACTACTGTGGTTCTTGACCTGAGTGAACTTTCAAAAATACTTTAACAGTGTTTCAATATAATTGATTTTCTTTGTAATCCTATTCAGTAATATATACTTTAAATAGCAAGTATCTATGTAGCACTTTAAGATTGACAAACATTATTTCATTCAATACTCACAACAACCTGGGGAGGGAGGTACAATTATTCCCATTTTACAGATGAGGAAACTGAGTCAGAGGTTAAGTGACTTGCCCAAAGTCACACAGTTAGTGTCTGAGGCCATATTTGAATTCAGGTCTTTCTGACCCCAAGTCCAACAATCTAATCAATGTTCCACTTAGCTGCCTACAATGTATTTTGTTTTATGCATCTAACTATTGTGCTATAAGAAATGGTGAAAAACAGGACTTCAGAGAGGCCTGGAAGGACTTATATGAACTGATGCTGAGTGAAATGAGCAGAAACAGAAGAACATTGTACACAGTAACAGCCACAGTGTGTGAGGACTGCTTCTGATAGACTTAGCCCTTCACGGCAATGCAAGGACCTAAAACATTCCCAAAGGACTCGAGTCACAATGTCATCCACATCCAGAGAAAGAACTATGGAATCAGAATGCAGAATGAAGCAGACTATTTTCTCCTGTGTTATGTTTTGTTTTGGTTTTTCTCATGGTTTTTCCCATTCATTTTAATTCTTCTATGCAACATGACTAATGTGAAAATGTGTTTAATAAGAATGTATCGGGGGAGGAGCCAAGATGGAGGAGTTGAAAGATACATATATGCTAGTTCCAAACCCACAGTCCATAAAACACTTGTAAAGAACTCCTAACAAATTCTGGAGCAGCAGAAGCCACAGAACAACGGAGTGGAGGAGATTTCTGTTCCAGAGAGACCTGAAAACCTGACTCGAAAGGTCCATCAAGCACGGGACCTGAAGCAGAGCCCAGCCCTGCCTTGGCCACGCGGCACCGAGAGGAGCAGATCTGAGCAGGCTTCAGGGACACAATCTCCAGTGACCACGCAGGTCCCTTCACCCACAGACACAAAGGTTGGTGAGAGAGTCTTTTTGGCTTGCCAAATGGGGAGCAGGGTGTCCCCATGACTCAGGCCCCCTTGGGAGGCAGCAGCGGAGGCAGCAGCAGACCGGGTCTCCTGGGGCAAGCAGGAGCCCGGATCCATTGTTGAAGGTCTCCACATAAACCCCCTGAGGGAACTGAGCCCCATGTGGAGGCCCTGCCCCCACCTGAGCACCTGAACTTAATCTCACACTGAATAGCAGCCCTGTCCCCTCTTCCCCCCCAAGCTCTATGGCTGGGAAGCAGCATTTGAATCTCTGCCCCCAAGCGCTAGCTGGGCGAATCTGGAGGCAAGGTGGGTGTGGAAAGGATACTCAGAAGTCAAGTCACTGACTGGGAAAATGCCCAGAAAAGGGGGAAAAAAAAATAAGACCATAGAAGGTTACTTTCTTGGTGAACAGATATCTCCTCCCTTCCTTTCTGATGAGGAAGAACAATGCTTATCATCAGGGAAAGACAGAGAATTCAAGCCTTCTGTATCCCAAACATCCAAAAGAAATATTCCATGGGCTCAGGCCATGAAAGAGCTCAAAAAAGGATTTTGAAAATCAAGTTAGAGAGGTGGAGGAAAAACTGGGAAGAGAAATGAGAGAGATGCAAGAAAAGCATGAAAAGCAGGTCAACACCTTGCTAAAGGAGACCCAAAAAAATGCTGAAGAAAATAACACCTTGAAAAATAGGCTAATTCAATTGGCAAAAGAGATTCAAAAAGCCAATGAGGAGAAGAATGCTTTCAAAAGCAGAATTAGCCAAATAGAAAAGGAGGTTCAAAAGCTCACTGAGGAAAAAAGTTCTTTCAAAATTAGAATGGAACAGATGGAGGCTAATGACTTTATGAGAAACCAAGAAATCACAAAACAAAACCAAAAGAATGAAAAAATGGAAGTTAATGTGAAATATCTCATTGGAAAAACAACTGACCTGGAAAATAGATCCAGGAGAGACAATTTAAAAATTATGGGACTACCTGAAAGCCATGATCAAAAAAAGAGCCTAGACATCATCTTTCATGAAATTATCAAGGAAAACTGCCCTGAGATTCTAGAACCAGAGGGCAAAATAAGAATTCAAGGAATCCACAGATCACCACCTGAAAGAGATCCAAAAAGAGAAACTCCTAGGAACATTGTGGCCAAATTCCAGAGTTCCCTGGTCAAGGAGAAAATATTGCAAGCAGCTAGAAAGAAACAATTCAAGTATTGTGGAAATACAATCAGGATAACACAAGATCTAGCAGCTTCTACATTAAGGGATAGAAGGGCGTGGAATAGGATATGCCAGAAGTCAAAGGAACTAGGACTAAAACCAAGAATCACCTACCCAGCAAAACTGAGTATAATACTTCAGGGGAAAAAATGTCTTTCAATGAAATAGAGGACTTTCAAGCATTCTTGATGAAAAGACCAGAGCTGAAAAGAAAATTTGACTTTCAAACACAAGAATGAAGAGAAGCATGAAAAGGTAAACAGCAAAGAGAAGTCATAAGGGACTTTACTAAAGTTGAACTGTTCACATTCCTACATGGAACGACAATATTTGTAACTCTTGAAACTTTTCAGTATCTGGGTAGTTGGTGGGATTACATACACACACACACACACTCACACACACAGACAGAGACAGAGAGCACAGAGTGAATGGAATAGGATGGGATCATATCTTAAAAAAATGAAATTAAGCAGTAAGAGGGAAATATATTGGGAGGAGAAAGGGAGAAATGGAATGGGGCAAATTATCTCTCATAAAAGAGGCAAGCAAAAGACTTTTTGGTGGAGGGAAAAAGAGGGGAGGTGATATAAAAACATGAAGTTTACTCTCATCACATTCGATTGAAGGAAGGAACAAAATGCACACTCATTTTGGTATGAAAACCTATCATACAATACAAGAAAGTGGGGGAGAAGGGGATAAGCACGGGGCGGGGGGATGATGGAAGGGAGGGCAATGGGAGCAGGGAGCAATTTGAAGTCAACACTCTTGAGGAGGGACAGGATCAAAAGAGAGAATAGAAGCAATGGGGGGCAGGATAGGATGGAGGGTAATATAGTCAGTCTTACACAACACGACTATCATGGAAGTCATTTGCAAAATTACACAGATATGGCCTATATTGAATTGCTTGCCTTCCCAAAGGGAATGGGTGGGGAGGGAGGGATGAAGAAAAGTTGGAACTCAAAGTTTTAGGAACAACTGTTAAGTACTGTTCTTGCTACTAGGAAATAAGAAATACAGGTAATGGGGTATAGAAAGTTATCTGGCCCTACAGGACAAAAGAGAAGATGGGGACAAGGGAAGGGAGGGATGATAGAAGAGAGGGCAGATTGGTGATAGAGGCAATCAGAACGCTCGGTGATTTGGGGTGGGGGGAGGGGACAAATGGGGAGAAAATTTGGAACCCAAAATTTTGTGAAAATGAATGTTAAAAGTTAAATAAATAAATTTTAAAAAAAAAGAAAAAAAATGTATGTGTAGAACCCATATAAGATTGCATGCTGTCTCAGGGAGGGAGGGAAGAAAATTTAAGACTTATGGAAATGATTGTTGAAAACTGAAAACAAATTAATTAAAAAAAAATTTTCGAAGAAAGGGTCTATAAGCTTTTCTAGAATTACCAAGATCAATCACACATAGACACAAACACACACGAATTCCTACCTAGCGGAAAGATGAGACCACATTTATCCACCAGGGGGTGAGGCTAAGCACGTCCATAGCCCTATTTGATAAGAGGCCAAATGCTATCAGTACTCACCCCAGAGGTTACTGAGTTTCATCTAACAGCAGAGGGCACTCTGAAGCACATGCTCATTGTTCTCAGGTCTGGCTACCTTTTTCCCCTTGCTCTGCCCTTATGGTCAGTTGACAGCACTGCTGATCTCATTAATCTACAAATCAGAAAAATCTCAGAATTTTTTATCTCAGGACTCCTTTGAACTCTTAAAAGTTGAGAACCCCTAAGAGCTTTTGTTTATAGGGGTTAATTTATCAAAATTTATTGTATTACAAATGAAAATGTCTTAACATTATTATGAAAATAATTTTAATTTTGCTGACCCCCTGAAAAGGTCTCAAGAACCCAGAACACAGGTTGAGAACTCCTGATCTAAGAGATTCAAGGTATTTGTGAATATGTGCAATTAGACTCTGGCTCAGTCCCCATCCATTAATGAAAAAACTCTACTCTTTTTTTCTACTGCTATAACTCAATGGAGTTTAACCATTTAAAAACTATATATCTATATAAATACACACAGACACATATATGTCACATCTTTATCACAACAGGAAAAGAAATAATACCACATACATTAAACGGGAGGATTACATTCCCGTGGCTTCTTCTGAGACAATGCAGTCTGAACTCCTTTTTTGGGTCTACAGGTAATTAAAACCGAAGCAAACAACAATAAAACAAGAGATCCAGGAACACAATTTGGATGCTCAAATTCAAGCTTGCCTTTTGTGTGCGAGCAAGACCAAAATACAGGGATACAAATGCACAGAGCTCCATGTTCAGATTCAAATCTTCTGGAAGTAGCTCAGGTCCAGGCCCATGGTGATCTGGACCAGATGATTCCTCCTCTGGGAGATCCTATCTGACAGCAGCCTCCAGTTTCCTACTGCTGCACAGAGTCTCACTATCAAAGGAAAGCAGCTGCAGAGTTGCCTTAAAGAAAGCCTCCTGATGACGGGTAATTTTTGTCTCTTCCTGGCTTTCTCCTGGAAGTTTTCACTGATACTGATACAAATTGGTTCAGCCACTCTAGAAAGCAATTTTGACCTATGTCCAAGTTAAGTAAATCAACAAGTACTCATGAAGCACCCACTATGTAAAAGGCTAAGAACTGGGGTTACAAAGGAGGCAAAACCAACAAAACCAGACCCTGCTCTTAAGGAGCTTCCAGTTTAATGGAGGAGACACCATGCAAATAACTACATACAAGATACACACAGGATAATACATTGGTGATAATCATAGAGGGAAGACACTGGCATTAACCAATATCAATCAATAAACATTTATTAAGTGCCTACCACATGCCAGGCACTGTGATAAGTGCTAGGGATACAGAAGAGGCAAAAAAACAGTCCTCAAGGAGCTTATAATCTAATGGGGGAGGCAAAATGCAAACAAACATACAAAGCAGCTATCTATAGAACAAAGCTTCTTGTAAAAGGGGATATTAGCTGGGACTTGAAGGAACGCAGGCAACTGAGAAAAATTTACTAAACTGTGAATGCCTTTTGACTCAGAGATAGGTCTATACTCTAAAGAGATTAAAGAAAGAGGAGGACCTGTATGTACAAAAATATTTCTAACAGCTCTTATGATGGTGAAAAAGAACTGAAAATGAAGGAGGTACCCATCACTTAGGGGAATGGCTGAGCAAATCATGAGATATGAACATAGTGGAATACTACTATGCTGTAGGAAACAATAAACAGCACAGTTTTGGAAAATACTGGCAAGACATGAAATGAGCGAAAGGAGCCAAGCCAGGGCAATTTATACTATAATATTGCAAAAGCAACCTTAAAAGACATGAGAATTACAATCAATGAAATGACTAAACATGATTCCAAGAGGATGAAGAAAGCTATCCATCTCCAGGTCAATCTTCATCCCAATAATTCTTTGGCTCTTCCTTGGAGGGTAGGGTTGTCAGGAAGAGATCTATAGACTCACTTCCCCCATTCTACCTGGTTCCCCTTCCTTGCTTTGCCCTGGACAACGGAAGGGATGTCAGGAACTGTGATGTAAGTAAACAAATGTGCTGTTCACTGTGACAAGAGAAAAATTTGTTATACAAATCTTCCAGCTCTTTTCCTATTTTTCATCTGTTTATAGTGCTCCAGTTTCTTCCTTAAAAGCTCTCAGGATGGTGTGGCTTAATTGGGAGTCATGCCAAGCTTTCTGTAAACTCATTTTCCCCACCACCATTTCCTCAATGTTTATAAGATAGGATAGGCCATATTCTTTCCCTGTATTCCCTCATTGGATTTTACAAATAAGCTTCAATTCTAAACAGGTGTTTAGTATCTCTCCCCTTAGCAAAGAAACCATTAGCTGAAGTAATTTCAAGGCCTTCTGGTCTCCTTGTGGTGGTGATTGCTTTATGTCAGCTAAGCTTCAGGCGACAGCCCAAAGGAGCAATTTTTTATCCATTTTTCAAATGAGGCCTTCAAGGACAAATTTAAATAAAACAGATTGGAGATTTGCTTTAACAAATTGATAATGTAACTGTATAGATAACTTGCTAACTGGTAATTTCCTGACTATTATAGTCCCTTTTCTCATCTTTGTGCTTTTCAGAGCTTGTCACACCTAGAACCTTCTAATGCTCTTCTGGAAGAGAACATTCCTATGTAGATTTAGTCAAGTCTTTCACTTCCTTTATTTCTTGATCTGCAGGCACATATTTTTCAACATGTTTTTTGTCTTTTCTCTAGATTTGCCTTTGCATTGATGTCATCAACCATTAAATATATGTTGATTTAATTTAGCGGGTCTTACTAAGCTCAACAAATTTCTGTGCCTACTCTTCCTCTGAAACAGATGTTGGCACAGAAGCTGTATGTATTTACAGAATGGTCTTTTGGCTTATTTTCATTAGGAGTACTACAAGTTGAGATAACCAAGAATTCCATGAAATTGTTCTTGTTGCATTTGTATCATATACATGACAAAATTAACTCCACCAACTTCTTTATTTGAATCTCTGGGTAAAACTTATGAGTTATTCTTTCACTTAACTGCAGCTTTTGTTTTCTTGTTTCATTTATAATAAGAATGTCAATACCGACAAACTCAGTTCCTCCAATCAACTCGCTTGTTGGTGGATAAATTTCAAATTTAGAATACCAGTGTTTCTATATAGTATTAAAACTGATTTTTAGCATTCTCAGGTATTTCAGGATCAGAGGTTCATAGATATAGAGCCCTTAGAGGTCTCAGCCTAATTCCCTTATTTATAGACATTGAGGCCGAGAGATTGTGACTTGCCTACTCAAACAGTAAGCATCTGAGGCCAGTTTCAAACTTAGTTTTCTTTCTTCAAGCCCAGAATTCTCTCCACAACATTGTGCTAACTCTTAAGATGGTCAATCATCACCATCACTGAAATCAGCTACACAGCAGCTCTATAATAGAGCACCCTAGGGCTTTGCAATGTGTCTTTTGCCAATATTTTTATCAAGGATCTGTGTAAAAGAATAGATGACATGCTCACCAAATTTGCAGACAACACAATGCTAGATGAGATAGCTAATGTAGTGGATGACAAAGTCAGGATTCAAAAAGATTTTAACAAGCTACTATGTTGGGCCCAAACTAATAAAATGAAACTTAATAAAGATAAGTGTAAAATCTTATTTTGGTTTTAAAAAATTTGAATTTCACAAGTGCATGATACAGAAGGAATAGATAAGAGTTTGTCTAAGAAAAGATTTGGAGATCCTTTAGTGGAATGCACATTCAATATGAATCAAAAGGATGTTGTGGCAGTCTGGAAAGCTAATGCCACATTAAGAGGGGCATAACTTTTGGTAATGAGGAAGTGATGGTCCTGCTGTATTTTGTGTTGGTCAAAAAAACCTCTGCAGTATTGTGTTCTGTTTCCAAGCACCCCATTATAGGAAAAGGTCTGGAGGAAGAAAATCATTTTAGTGAAGGGTCTCAAATTCATGCCATTTGAAAGAACTGAAGGCTTTTAGCCTGGAAAAGACTTGGGGAATGGAAAAGACATGCTAGATTTCTTCAAGTATTGATAGGAGTTGTTCTATGAAAGAGACTTGTTTTGCTTGGTGCTAGAGAACAGAAGGGAGCCGTTGGTGAAGAGTTGCAAATTTAGGCTTGGGGGAAGGAACAACTTCCCTAACAATTAGAGTAATCACAAAATTGAATGGCCTGCTTTGCAAGGAATGCTGGTTCCCTTCTGAATGACCACTTGTCAGGTATGCAGACCAAATAGCATTATTTTTCACATTGGACTAGATAGACTCTGCCATCTCTTGGTACTCTGAAATCTGGTGATTCATGAAATATAATAATGCTTTTTAATAGTAATGAATGGTATCTTATTCAGATGCAGACAAAGTGTCTCTCTCAAAGAAAGAAAACTAAAGAGCCAGGAGTGTTTAGGAGCTGGGAGGCAGTCTCCAGAAAGTCATAGGAAGATGTGAACAGAAACACTTCAACCAGCTTTCTCTGATATTGTACTTTCTAAATAACCTCTTTTCAATTTCTTTCCTCAAATCTGTAGAAAAAGTTATGAGATCACAGGGAAGGCAAAACTGCTTACATAACCAAAACACCTTTTTGGGGGGAAGGGGACATAAATGGAGGAGTGTAGGTGGGGCCTGACTTGCTGTAGTAGTGTCCACCACCTCTCATCTTCCCTCTAATAAGGTGAATACAGAAAGTCTTTTTTCAAATTTTTGTTTTATTTCAAAATTATAATGATTTATATATTAATTTGTCTGCTATACATAATATGTGACTCAATCTAAAGAAAAACGACTTCACATTTCAAATAAAAGCAATGATGTCTTAGAAAAATTATAAAGAGCCAGAAAATTGTATGTATCTTGTTGTAGATTTACAATAAGCTCTCTCCAAACAAGTACAAATCTCAAAGCAGTCTAAAGGAAGCTATAATAAGTGATTTATAAAATAATCTAAGCTCTATGATTAAAATTTCCTGTTCTTTGGAAAATAATGGCACATTATAATGGCACAATAATGGCACATTGTGAATTTAAGACAAAAATATTTAACAGTTTAATTAAACATAAAAGATTTTTACTCAGTATACAAAAAATGTTAAATTACCACAACATGTTTTTGGAGTGAAAATTAATTATGAAGAAGTATGCATCACCAAGAAAACTGGACATCAATATAAAAATTTCCTCTTCAAAAAGTTTCTTAGTTTTAACTTATTAGGGAGGAACAGCATTTCTTCACTGCATCCCTAGGGAGAAGGAAGGAGGGAGAAAATGGTCAGAATATAACAACCTTCTCATAAACATGCCTACCAGAAACTTTTCTTACCAAGAAGTCCTGTATAGATACTAAAAGTCAAATACCATTAAAGTATCTTACATGTAATATTTTGACATAATACAAGCTTAATAGTGCCTGAAATATGTATGACATTACTAGATCTTGGGAATCTTTTTGAAATGGCAATTATTCCAATAATTGCTATATATAAGCGATCTTACCTGAGCAAAATAATTTAGCTATCAAAAAAAGTGACACCAATAAGGGATAACGAATGAGAGCTCCAATTACTTTTCAAAATTTGGAGACAAGCTACAATTTAAAAAAAAAAATGAATGAAACCTATATTAACTTGTCACACTGAATACATTTTTGGCAGATAATTATTTCTATTTTGGATTATCATTTCATATTAAAATTCAAACAAGTTAAAAATTTCTGGCATAGTATTAGAATCAAGTCACTAATGATGCTTTATTACAGAGAAATCTTGAACGCTGTTCTATACAGGTAAAGGTTTTGTAAAGGTACCTGTTATTTCCAGGAAGCCATAAGATCACTGGAGGTGACTGGACAAAAAGGTGGGGCAAGAGATGTTCTAATAGCAAAGTCCATAGGAGATTACTACCAGTTCTCTCTACCAAAAACCTTGTAAAAAGTTGGGAGTTGAAGCTGGGGGGACAGAGTAGAATGGAAATGGAAATGGAAATAGAGATCTACCAAGGCTTCAGGATATACTGGTAGATTCCAATATACTGGTAGAACGTTTCCTTTTGCATCTGTGAATGACTCATAAATCTCTCCTTTAAATTTTATATCCCATTTATGATGGAATAAAAGACTGAACAATTTTCTGCAATAAAAAGCATGATTTTTTTTTCCTGGTTCCTTGCATATGTTACATTTCAAAAGTTGGAAAAGAGGAATGAATCCCATTTTTTCTCTGAAGTTAAACTGCATAAATCTCTTTGCCATATGGAATAAAGATATTCCAGCAACATTGGCTTTAAAATAAAATGCCAACAGACTCCATTCTCTACATCCCCACTAACTTTCACTTTTAAGTAAGATATATGTTCCAGAAGCTTGCACTCTTATTGCAAAGTGTTTCTCCCACCCTCTTCCACTGGGTAGGCCTTCTCTGACTTTTACATCTAATAATGAAAGCATAAGTACGACACAAATAAAACAAGATTACTCAAAACTTTGTAACTACAAAGATGTGTAGGTGAAATACATATAATTCACTCTCACCACCCAATTCTATGTCAAAACGTGTAACATATGATACTTGTCACATCTCTTTTTTTTAAACTAATTCACTTCCTGTAACTATGCAGTAAAAGGAGAAAGAGATTAAAATAAACTTACCTTGCATACGGGATATATGATAAACTATACCTGTAAGAGAAAGACAAAATGATTGAGATTTCCAAGTATACAGATTTTTTAAAGATACCAATTTTTACTATTCCAAAACCAGAAAAGCAGCTGATTTTTTATAAAAAGTAAGATCACCCTCTTGTGTTACATACTCTTAAAAAATAAAAGAGCTCTGCAAGAACTAAATATACTGCTAAGATATTCTCAGTGATTAAAGAATTTGTTACCCATTAAACACAAATACTGGCCAAGGAAAAATATAAAGATATGAGATACCAATTTCAATTCTCAAGAGGTGCAACTTAACTTCTTTACAGTAATAATCTTATTAAACATCACAAGTTCAAGCACTGATGCTGGTGCAGTCCACTGAAGACTACCTTTCAAGGAAATTTAAATTTCCTTTAAAGTACTATTGTAAGTCTAGTCACTCAAAGAGTTCTGAATCTACCTAATTAGGTTACCTCCTCTAGAGCACATATTTCCAATTTTCCTACAAGAATAGGTATGAGATTTTGTTAAGGGCATGTGAAAACCTAGGTAAACTATAGCTAAATGGACTACAAATACCTAAGTATTTCCTGATTTCAGTCCAGTTATTTTCTCAAAGAAGGAAATAAAGTTACTTTGCCATGATGGGCCTAGAGGCAGAGGGACCTGAATTCAAGTCCAACGTCTGATACTAACTCTGATGCAACCCTGGGCAAATCACTAGCCTCTTTTGCCTCAGTTTCTTCAGCTGTAAAAAGGGTTAATAGTAGAACCCACCTCCCAGGGTTGTTGTGAGAATCAGATGTCATATTTGTAAAATGCTTACCATAGGTCCTAGAATACATAAAAGCTATGATTATATACTACAATTTTGCCAGAAAGTAAGGTCCAATTCATCAACCTGTAGTTTGTACACTTCCCTTTTCTGAAAATGGGGATATCTGCCCTTCACTTTTCACATTCACCATGATCTTTTAAAGAGTCCTTTGAAATTGAAACTTGAATTTGAAAGACAGTAGTTTAGCAATAACATGTCTGCAACTCTCCTGAGATGCAGTTCATTTGGGTTTGATGCCTTGCACTGCAGGCACCTGGCTGCTCTCTTATCTTATTCCCTAACTCTATTATTAGCTTCTTTTGCTGTGTCTTTTCTAGTATCAAAGCCATCAGCAAAGTTGAGCCGCTCAGCTTTACTCCCATCATGTTGTCATCACCCTTCCACCCTTAGAAGTCATCCTATTCTTCCTCCAAACTTTTTCTGCTCCTTAAATATATACATCTGAGATCAGGAGTTTTGCTCCTCTTTCCTTTCTTCAGTGTTGTCTTCTGAAAATTAATGAACTTCTCTACTGTTGTCCTCTTCACGCGGAAATAATTTCTCTTTCCTTTTCTCAAAAAACATTTTCTCTATCCCTGTTAGGTGGGCTCTATCCCTGGTAAAAAGCCCATCATTCTCATATTTTGAGCTATAATCCAGAAATTCAAATCCCGTTCTTAAACAATATCTTCCTATCCAGCAATAAACTCAAGAAAGGAAAAAGAAGGAAGGAAGGAAGGAAGGAAGGAAGGAAGGAAGGAAGGAAGGAAGGAAGGAAGGAAGGAAGGAAGGAAGGAAGGAAGGAAGGAAGGAAGGAAGGAAGGAAGTCAGGCTCTTTTTTCCATTACAAATAAAAGGCAGCTCTTCATGCTTCCTGCTCACTAGGAGAGTGAAGAGGCATTTCTCAAACTCTATTACCTTCTCTTCTGGGACAGAATTTAGGTAACATTCTGAGCTTAGCTGCTTGTCTGTGACAGAAAGACAAACACTATGTACTTTATGTGAGATACTACGAACTTCTCCTTGTCCTTTGTACTTGTGAGAAGAAACTGTTTCAGGTCTTCTTTTTTGGCAGCTGTAGTGTCCAAAGCCCTTGTACAGTCAACTGCCTGTTATGCTTGCAGGGAGCTACTGAGGAAAGTTTAATTGTTTATGGCAGTCTTCCTAGCTTTTGTCCTGAGATGAGGCTTGCTTGCTCAACTGCCTTCGACTGGCCATCAGTGGTTTCCTGAGAAAGGCCCACAGAACCTTTAAAATGTTGGCACTCAATGTTTTGTTGACTTGGTTTAATTATACTACTTTCAAATTAAGCAGAGGTCTCTCAAGGAAAAGACATTCAAAATTCCCACTCAGACACAAAATAAATGAAATTTTTAAAGTGCCAAATTCAGAAAGTTCACTTTTAGCTTCCATAATTAAATGGAAAATATACCATTTGCTATTTCTGACAAATCAAGTGCCTTTCAAGTAGGGTTATACAAAATCGAACTGGATGGTGTAGTGCAAAGAACAGAGACCTTGGAGTCTAGACATTTGGATTCTTGTTCCAGCTCTGCCACTAATTAAGCTCTGCAACTTCAGGCAAGTTCCTCAGTTACTATGGAGCTCAATTTTATTGACTATTTAATGAGGGGGGGTCAATTATATAATCCCATGGCCTGTCTTAAACTATGTAATCCCATCTAATTTTGGAAGATAACAAATTTATTTATCTCTATTATTATATTCATTAAGGTTTCCTATCACCTTTACTGTAAAACAGCAATTACAAAGCGTTTTTGAACATAAAAGTGACAACTCTGGTATCTTTCATCTAAGGATTGGGAAAAAAATTAACTATGGATTTCATCTATTAGAACTTCCACTATTAGTAATCCAAGGAAAAGCTTTATCATTTTTCTGTAATTATACAGAAATTGTTAACACTGGTTCACATCAGAAATTCTGTAATTAAAAAATCATTATGAAGTATATCTTAGCTGCACATTTCCAATTAATACAAACATTACTTTAATTTGGAAAAAAGTAATGCAACAGTTGGTCTTCTATTTAACACTCAGACTATTAAGCAATTTCATTTTAGTAAATAATTATTAAAATAATAAAAAAGACTTGGTTGAACTTATCATTCGTCAAGTCAGAAAAAACATTTCCTCCCAAACTTCAAACAATAGGAATGCTTTTGTTCCCTTCCAGGTTGATAGTAATATAGCCCTTGAATTAAATCTTTTAAAAACACAGGAGACTGATAAGAAGAAGTAGAGAAAACGAGCCATAATTATTAAGGATATCATAAGACTTGAAGAAAATAAAGGAAAATATTCTAATTACTCAAACAACGTTTTTCAGCTGAAGAACGTATACAAAACAAAATAGTAAAGATTCTCCTAAGGCTTGTCAGAATGCATAACTACTATTCATTTCAGGTGATTCACATAGGCACAAGTTATAATGATAAAAGGAAACTAGGAGAAACACTGTCAAAGTTTACAAAGTCTTGGGCAAGAAATCAAAGACATTAGGTGAACAGGAATTGTTTCCACCACTCAAAGAAGGCAAGGGACACAGATATAACGAATGGATTTGGGAAGTAAATAGCTGGTTAAGAAGATGGTACATAAGGGTAGGATTTGGGTTTCGAGACTACAGCTTAAAATACAGTAATGGTGAGGTATGAACTACATCTAACAAGAACTTGGGGAAAAAGTACTTTCAGGCAGTGGATAGAATACAGGGCCTGGAGTGAGGAAAACGTGAGTCAAACTGGACCTCAAGTATTTACTCTCTGTATGACCCTGGACAAGCCATGGAACTCCTGTCTCCTCAACTGTAAAATGTGGATAATAATAGCACTTAACTCCCAAGATTGTTTTAAGGACCAAAAGAGACAATACTGGTAAAGCCCTTAACACAGGGCCTGGAACATAGCAGACAATCCAGTAAATGCTTGTTTCCTTCCTTCTTATTGGCCTAGATTCTGGAAAGTCTAATCAAAAGAGTTTTTAGAAGCATCTTGGAGGCAAAGAGGGCTGTGTAATTCTGAGCAAGTCACTCAACTGCTGTTTGCTTCAGCTTCCTCATCTGTAAAATGAGGACAATGGCAACAGGATCTTCTTTCCATGGTTATGAGAACCAAATGAAAGAGTGTTTGTAACGTGCTTAGCACAGTGCCTGACACACAGTCAGTGCTTAATAAATGCTTGTTTCCTTTCTTCCTTTAAACTAAAAAGAAACAAAGAGGGAAAAGCAGCCACCAACCCATATACCACAGAGAATATAAAGGATGAAGAAGGATAATAGTTGATATATAAAAACTTCACAGAACGAAAAATCCAAGACATTAGTGAGTAGTAAAATTCTGATGTCTATACACAAGTGCAGAAAGAATAGTCAACAAGCACAGTGGATTAAAGACCCTAACACAAGAAGGCAAGTATGGGATTTAAAACTAGCATAAAGCTTTAGATACATATGTCTTATTCAAAAGAAACAAGGTAGGTAAAAGGGGGAAGAAGTTAGCGTTTATGTATTAAGAAGATAAAGACAGATAGGTGGGAGCCAGGAGGAGTGAGGGGTAGGGTGGGGCAAAATGAGTGAAGACCAATGCAGGTAGAAACAGAAGCAATTTTGTCATGTAAATACAGCCTACCTAGACCTCTCCCCTCTGCAGTCTACCCAGAAACCCCTTGCCCAAAAAAGCACAACAAGAAATTTGGAAAACAGATTGCAAGCCTAAAATAGAGGTATACTATAGTAGTGATGATAATAAAGTTCAGTTGTTGAAGTCTGTCCCAACTCTTTCATGAGCCCATTTAATTTTCTTGACAAAGATAATGGAGTGGCTTGTCATTCTCTTCCCCAGCTCATTTTACAGATAACAAAAGTGAGGCAAACAGGGTTAAGTTAAGGTTAAGTTTCCCCAGATGATAAATGGTCAAAGGATATGAACAGGCAGTTTTCAGAGGAAGAAATTAAAGCTATCTATAGTCATGAAAAAATGCTCTAAATCACTATTGATTAGAGAGATGCAAATCAAAACACCTCTGAGGTACCACATCACACCTGTCAGATTGGCTAACATGACAAAATAGGAAGATGATAAATGCTGGAGATAAAATGGGAGAGTTGGAACACTGATTCATTGTTGGTGGAGCTGTGAGCTGACACAACCATTTTGGAGAGCAATTTTGAAAAATGTGCATACCCTTTGACCCAGCAATATTGCTTCCAGGACTATATCCCAGAGAGGGCATAAAAATGGGAAACGGTCCCACATGTACAAAAATATTTATAGCAGCTCTTTCTGTGGTGGCCAAGAACTGGAAATCAAGGGGATGCTCATCAACTAGGGAATAGCTGAACAAGTTGCGGTATATGAATGTAATGGAATACTATTGTGCTATAAGAAATGATGAACAGGAAGACTTCAGAGAGGCCTGGAAGGACTTACATGAACTGATGCTGAGTGAAAGGAGCAGAACCAGGAGAACTTTGTACCCAGCAACAACCACAGTGTGGGAGGAATTTTTCTGGCAGACTTAGTCCTTCATAGCAGTGCAAGGACCTAAAAAATTCCCAATGGACTCTGAGGCAAAATGCCTTTCACATCCAGAGAAAAAACTATGGAACTGGATTGCAGAATGAAGCAAATCATTTTCTTTTGTATTATATTTTGTTTTGTTTTATGGTTTCTCCCATTTATTTTAATTCTTCTATTCAACTGACTAAGGTGAAAATGTGTTTAATTGGAACGTATGTGTAGAACCTATATAAGATTGTACACCACCTTGGGAAAGGAGTGGGGAGGGAATGGGGAAAGGAGGGAGAGGGAGGGGGAAAAATCTAAGATACATGGAAGTCATTGTAGAACACTGAAAACAAATAAAATAATTTTTTAAAAGTTAGGCTAAGTTAGGCCCAGGGTAACACAGTTAGTGTCTCAGGACAGATTTGAATAAATAAAGATCAGTCCTCCTGACTCCAAGGCTGGGACTCTATTCACTGGGCTAGAAATGGGCATAAGCTGGAGCTCCGTCTCTGCCAAAA
Source organism: Notamacropus eugenii (assembly GCF_028372415.1). Taxonomy (NCBI): domain Eukaryota; kingdom Metazoa; phylum Chordata; class Mammalia; order Diprotodontia; family Macropodidae; genus Notamacropus; species Notamacropus eugenii. Next base: position 261,216,937 of record NC_092873.1, read on the forward strand.
ACAGCTCATTATTTCTTAACTAGCTTTAATGGTAATTTTATCTCTGAAAGGGTGGAGGAACCAATTCATTTCCAGATCAGATTGTCACCAACAAGAACTGCTTACTAGGGAAATACTCACTTCCTCTTAGAGTCTGTAAAAGAGAAGACGAAAGCAAGCCAACATCTGACATTAACTCTAGATTTTGGAAGAACCGATTTCAAAGACCTCAAAGGCAGAACATGTGGGATGTCATGGACTAAAATTCTACAGGGGAGATCAGCTGTTGAGATATGGCAATAGCAAACAATTCTGATGAGGAAGAAAAGAAGAGAAGAGACATATTTAGTTACAGAGGTATGGTGAAAGCAGTATCCTAACCCCTGTGCCCCATTCAGGCTAGGCTAGTTTTCCTTGAAGATACTTTGAGATTTGATTAGCTCAGAGGATTACAAGGTTTGGATGGTTGATGTCACTTCCTGGCGATAGGAGTACAAAACAGCCCTGAGGGGCTCCAACCCCTTTATATGACTGCCGGACCACAATGAGCAAACAGAGACAGGGACAGTTGTCACTCAATCATCTTATGGTGTCCTCTGAGCACAACTTTCCTCCACTATGGCCAAATACATCCCCTTTTATTAACCACTAAATGACCTACAGGTGTCTCCTTCTAGCATTCAGGAGTGAAAGTTGAAGTTGTCTCCTTTTAAACCTCTGAAACTGGTACTGCATCAACAGACCTTAGCAAATAAACTGGGGTTGTGACTGGCACATTTGTCTATATCCTCAGTTCCAGAAAAGTCTCTAGGTTCCTGAGGAGACTCACTACAATTTCTTCTTATATGCCTTTCAACAAAGTCCATGTGGCACTGGTCCCAATGGCCTCTCACATGCCCTATAAAAATGTCACAAGCAGTTCCTTCAGCAGTTTTCCACTGTCCCAAAATTACAGTTGAGCTGGGCCCAGGCCTACACAGTTGGTGGGCCTAAAGACCAATATCCTCCCCAAGTACAAGAAGTTGTCTAAGTTCAACCACCAATAGTTTGATACAGTCATCTTCAGGATATCATTCTTAATGATACAGAGCATGTTCATGTCAGTATCTCCTTGCTGAATAATCACAAAGTGAGCTCTCTAATTCCCAGGGTTGAGGCTACTTCACAGTAAAGTGAAGCTATCACCATTTCTAATGTCCTCAATCTGGGCTCACCTTTCTTTGAACGGCCCATCCCCCATGACGTTTTCTCTTTTGTTGTATTCCTGTCTACTACAATAACTGCTCTGGGCTAGATGTGACTCAGATCAGTTCCCTCCTCGGTAAAAGCATACTCAGTAAGACCAGAGGAAGGATAACTCACCCAGGATACTCATCAAGGATATTGCAAGTTCATTCACCTGACTGAAACTCTCCTTACTTTGAATTATCATTTGTGATCTGCCAGTAAAATCTCAGAAAGAGGCTAAAGCTCTATGTGACTGTCTTATCCTCAGGCAACTAAGAAGTAATGTCAACCACCCCACTCCAGTTTGGTCCCCTAAGCCAATCAAACCTCAAGGACAGATGCAATATCTAATTAAGCAAAAACTAGCTTACATGAAGACAAAAGATTAGGATGCTGCTCTCAACACAAGAAGGAACTCAAAAACCAACCTCAATTTTGAAAAGATATATAAAAGATAAAAGGGTCAGAAGCAAAGGAAAAATATGAAAGTGTGATATGGTACTGCAAGAATAAGTAAGAACAGATAAGGAAAGATACAAACAACAAGGAGGGCTTTTTTCCTCAATGTACTTTTGGTAGCTCTACTGGGAAGAGCATCAAAGAAGAGACAGCCACAGATAAAAATTAATGAGAGAAGGTAAAGTAGCTCAATTTTTACTTTGCTTTTTTCTGCCAAAGATGACCATGGACCACAGAAGACAAAATAAATGCGAATAATAGTTAACATCTAAGGTAAATAAGGAGATAATGAGAAAAAGCTAGCTGCCTCTGATGAGTTTAATTCTCCAGGCCAAATAAACTCTATCTTCTTATACTAAAAGAAGTGGTGGATGTGAATGCTGACCTACTATGAATGGTATCTCAAAATTACAATGAACAAGTCAGTCTTTAAGCAACAGGGTAAATGACTGCTGGTCATTGTCATTCATGGGCTAAGCTACATGGCCACTGAAATCCCTCTCAACTTTAAAATTCGTAAGGTAAATGTATTCACCAATACAATATCTAAACTGTTTATTGTGAAAATACACTCCAACTGTTTAAAATGTCAGTGGCTTAAAAAAATATATCCAGTCACAACATACACTAGAGATACTCACTCATGTTATGAGCTCAGAAATCCCCTCTCTAAAGATGAACTACACAGTTCTGTTTAAGATAGGACAGTAGAAAGTTTGCTGTTTTAAAATTTACCCTGCTTTCATCAAGTGTTGGGATGTTATCATTTAAATACTTCATAAATTCACGAGGAAGTGATTAGCAGCTCCTAGGTGATAATATGCTTTAAAATCAACATAAGAAGAACTTACCAACTCATTGCCAAAAACTGCAATATGCAGAACAGGAGAGCCAATCCTATTTTATGCCACTAACAGAAAAACAAAAAATACTATTAGTAAGAACATTTTACAATATATTGTCCAATGTCCACAACGTCCAATTCACAACTGTGGCCACTTTTAAACACCTAGAGCAGTCACCTTGCCTCCATTTTTATTAGATGTGGAACTTACTTGTTTATAAAGTGTTTTCCACATCCTAGGCTTCACTTATCTATTAACTATTTCTCTTCAATATGCAATAGTTTTTTTTAAAAAGCTTCTAAATCATTGCTTTAAGGGCAAGAACACAAACTCTTCAATATGTTAAACTTTTCAGGACAATTGTACTTTCCCCCCATATCTGACACTAAAATCTCAGTTGCCAAAACTTCATACTTTAGTAATTCAATCACGGTTGTCAATTTTAGCAGATAAGCTTTCAATGGTTGTTAGAAGAGTCCCAAAGTCTATAAGTTTCACTTCCTTCCATTTGCAACTCTTGTGTTTTTCTGGGTTTGCTGGGTGTATTTTTAAGAGGAAGTCTTCATTTTATCTTGATCTTTTAAACATTATTTTAAATGATCAATCTTTACACTCTGAGTTCAATCTTTGAAATTTAAGCTATTTTTTTTTCTCAATCCAGAGGTATCACCTCATCCTCAAATTAGCAAAAACCAGAAAACTCATTATTAGGAAAACTGCAGGAAGAGTGAGGCAGTGAATTGGTTCAATTATGTGGAAAATAAGGAATTATGCAAGAAAAGTTAACTATTTATATCCTTTGACCTAACAATTCCACAACTAGGATTATGTCCCAAGGAGGTTACAGACAGCAAGAAAAGACCTATATATGCAAAAAATATTCACAGCAGCATTACTGGTTGTAACATAAAGCTATAAACTAAATATATGACCAAAACTGAAGAATGGTTGAATGAATTTTGGTATACGAGTGTCAGTGGAATAAAGAATAGTGAAAATGAAGAAGAGAAACATGAGAAGATTGATATCAATAAAAATGCAAAGCCAAAATAACTACTCACATACACACACACTTTGAATCATAAAAAGTAAGAGGTAACAAAAACCAGGTCAAATTTAAAGACAATGTTGGTACCACATTTCAAAATTAAAGCATATATCCTATCATTCCTTTTTATTAATACCTCACAAACCATAAAACGTGGAAAGTGACAAATCTTTCATCACAATCAAGCTATTTTGCACTGTTTTCCACAACAGTCTAATGTACTTTTAGGGAGAGGTTTGTTTGGGAATGTCATGGTGCCACAACATTTTTTTTAATTGTTTCTCAGCCACTGAGAGAGAGAGAAACAGACAGAAACACAGGTTGTTCTGGAATTACAAATGTGTGTATTTAAAGACAATGGGATAGTAACCCCTCATTCTTATGCAATTAACTCATAAGTAAATTTCCTGAATAATAGAAACTTATATTTTTTGGATACTATTTAAAATAATATAACCAATTTCCAGGGAAGTCTTATCTGAAACTAAAATGCATTATGCAATGTTTTGTTTTCTTAAGAATAAGTTAACATTTTCTTAATGATTTCAATTCATTAATATATTTTTACTAATTATGAATTGCTCTTCTCTAAATGATAGTGCCCGGAAGCTACTGAAATGTGTGTAGTCTTGACCTAGACTAGTGAGGATTGGGGAGCTTTTTGTAGATTTTTCTAACTCCCATCAGGTTTTAGCTGTCATTTTTTGTTGCTGTTCGTATGCTTTTCCTCTTATATTCTCTTTCCTTGCTACAAAGTATGACAAGACAAATTAGGATTCTATGTCAAATTAAAAGTTGTAGGCTGGGGAATGAACTTTCCACAAAATAGAAGGGGCTTTAAATTTAACACGATTGAGTTATTTTCCCTCACTCATTTCCAAATTCTAGGTTGTGCTAATATGACCGGCAGATACTCAGTGGCATTATTATACTCAATTTTATAACCATCTTTTATTCTCTTGGTGAACTCAAGGGGAACATAAAGCAAAGTTACTCGTCAGTTCCCTGAATTTTATCCCAAACACTGCTCCAGTTTGTTGAGCTCAGTAATGATATAATTAAAAGTATTTAAAAGAAAACTAGACAGTTGTTAACACTTACCCAAAGAGCAGCACATAGAGTTAATACCAAACAAAGCTAAGTAAAAAAGAAAGACAGCATTTATTCACAGGTAATAATGTGACATGAGTTAAATTGTTTAAAAATATGCATTATTTATAAATGAGTATTATTCAAAAGTTAGCAAATGACCTTGAAAATATTTTCTTATTAACATACTGAAAAATCATCTCTAAAAATAGGCACAAATGCCTCTGCAAGACCAAACATTCTATTGACATTCTGTTTTCTTAATTACCTTCTTAAAACATGTTTAATACTGCCTTGCCCACAATGTTATTTGCAATATTGCTTTGCACAAACATCTGTTGATTGACTAGAAATTGATGATACTGAACTTACAAGTTTAAGACTGAAAACTTTATGTTAAAAATTTGTGTTTACAGAACATATTTTATTCATACATAAGAACAGATTTTATTCATATACATGCTGAGCTTAAAGCAATAGTTCCCTTATACATGGAAAAAATGATTATCATCTTTGATAAACCAAAGATGAATGTGAACGGTATGAGAAAATGATTCTACAAGGTGACAATTTACTTTTGGAACACTTGAAAGGTTAATGGCACAGGAAAAATTAAAAGGAACCTAAATTAAAAGACAGACACAGAATCTAATTAGTTTTATTTCAACTCTGCCTCTGCATATTTTAAGCAATTAAGTAACATTTTAAGTGTCTATGATATAAATTTCAAGTCTATTACTGGTGTAGCTTTTTTGTCCAGTATACAACATTTCTGAAGTTTTTTTAGTCCTTTCATCTGCTCATTTAAACTACTGAAAAGTCTGACAGAAAAACACCTTAAGTATAATGATAAATAGAATTATTTGCTGAATTGAATTCCTAAGTGAACATAAACTTTTAGTAGGCATAGTCCAAGTTACAAGAGATCTAGATTAAGTAATCTTATAAAAACTGAATTTAATTGAATTTGGTACATCTAAATAGGATGCACATTTTTTCCCTCACAAGAAAGTTTAATGTAGGTACCATATGCTCTACATTCTTCGAGAAGATTTTTAAACTGATTTTAAAACTGTTCAAGGAAAACAGAATAACACAAGTATTTTCGTTATAATATATACAATTTAAACCACTGTGCAAAATATGCTTCAAAAATAATAAAATGTTATTTACCAACATGATAACTGTAGCAAACAACCTTGTTGATTCAAACATCTTCTTCAGTTGTTTCACAGGTCCCATTAAGAAGCAAGTACTATTTGAAAAAGGTCAAAAGAAAAAAGAATTTAGCCATATTCAATCAAATCTTTGCTAATTAAAAACTGGAATAAGTTGTTAATAAAAATCAGATAGGTAACTAGTTTGAATAAAATTCATATCATATTTAGATGCATACATGCAGTTTATGTTTTTGCATATACTGTCACTTTATGTGTAAATGGAGACATCTCTTAAATAAATTTCTCACATCTCAAATTCTAAAAAGTAAATGTAAACACTTCAGTTACCAGAGACACGATATTCTGATTAACAAAATTAGTTATATTGCTAACCTACCGGGCTGACAATTTATCTTGCATTTCTAAGGTATTTTTTTTCCCATTTAGGTAGTACCTAATTTGACTATTTACCTATCCTTATGTTTACTGCATTTGATAATGAAAATTCTATGACTAAAAAGACTAAAAATACAATTTAGCTGAAGTAAATGAGTAACAAACTTATAAATACACTGCCTGTCTCTGTTGTAAAGGATAACCATCTGTGAAATTGAAATTCACCCTACACTGTAATCACAGGTGTCCACACACTGGGTCACTGACTAAACAAGAGTTCCCTACTGCAAAATCTAAGGTGTAGGAAACACCTAACACTCTGATAGCAATTCAAACATAATAGTGATTCACAGGGATAGGAAAGCTTCAGCCAGAGAAAAAATCTTACTTAAAAACATATAATTTCTATGAACCATGATAACGGCAAACTCCTAAGTTTATGAATTTGCTAATTTTTTTTTGCCTTTATAAGTATCAGAAACAGTTTGCAAATAGTAGATTCCATTTCTACTAGTAATTCAATATTAATTTAATTTTAAGACACTCAATGTCTACTTTGTGTAAGGCACTACAGAACATACAAAGATAAATAACGACAAGGAACTGCCTTCATGGAGCACATGATCCAGCTATTCCTTGACTCTAAGTGCTTAGTCAATTATAACTTTGAGTATTTGATAAGTCTTGCATGTTATGTATCAAGAAGCAATAGGTGCCACATATATTTACCTGAACTTTCATTTAGACATACCATTAACCTTTCAGCTTTAGTTTCTTCTTCCGTAAAATTGGGCTAACACTTTCTCTATCTACACCACAAGGCTATTAGCTATGAGGACTGAGATGAAGAATTTTGAAAACTATAAAGGACCACATGTATATAAAGTGATACTAAGATCTGAATTATTATCATTACTATTGAAACTTTAGAAAATGGTTGTAAAAAAATGAAGTTTAAGAATTCATGCTTTGGATATCAGCAAAAACTATGCAGTTATGATTTGTACGATGTAAGTCAATAAGATGAATATTTTTAGAAAAAAGCAACCAAATGTTTCTAGTTAACATGATTTTAAAAGCAGCAACATAAAAAGGAAAATATTTAACACACACATACCTGGCTAATGCAGAAAAGTTTCCCAAAGTATAGAAAACTGCAAAAAGTTTTATCCCTCCTGGAAGCCATAGCAATGCTGTTCCCTGTATAATATTTTAGAGTTAATTCAATATGCCTTTAAACCAAAAAAGACTGATCACCTACTACTAAATATAATTTTAAAATCTAAGTCAATACTAAAGATGTTACATAGCTCATTTATAGCGAAGAATCTATAAACAAACAATATTTTTTTCAGACCTAGTTCCAAGTAACAACTAGCACTAAATAGATTTCTTTGTGACATTTGCTGTTTAAATAGAGCTCAATGGATCAGGGATTAGGAGACTCAAATTTTGGTCATTCCTTTCCTACTAATGAGCTGTAGAACCTTGAGCAAAAAAGCTCTACTTCTCTGAGCCAAGATGACAAAATGAAGTGGCTGAATTAAATAAACTCTAAACTTCCTTCCAATTCTTATTTCTATGAAATACTCTTTTTCAATGACAGGTTAAGAAAATAACAACAAATCTAAATTACTGGAGCTTTCTCCACACACAAACTGCTCCTGGATAACTTGGTGATTGTTTTTCTTAGAAAAAAAGAATAAATGTTTTAAAAAAATCTCATTCAAATCTAGTATTGTTCTAATATTTGTTACCAAAAAATACAGACCATATCCCAAAAATAAACTATTTGGGAAATATATATATACATATGTGTATATATATATACACATATGTATATATATACATATATATATATATATACACATATAGGAAAATTATCATATTTCAGTATATTTTATTGCTTTTATATCTTAACTTAAATAAAGATGTAATTTATTTTTCTCACTCTTTTTTGTCTCTTATTTGTGTATGTTCTTTTCTCAACTGTTACACAGAATGTTAGTTTCACTACCATGCACTGCATTTGAAAAGCAGAATTTTTGGAATCCAGGAAACAAGAGATTCAGTAGATTCAGGAATTGTTTTTAAGAGCTAAAATCCAGCAGATTTTAATATATCTGCACAGCATTGTGGCATTTTCACTCACCAAAAGCACATCATAGAATTGCCTAATACTAAAAGATTGGATCAGGGGCTGAATTCAGGTTTTATACAAAATAGATTTAAAGAGTTAAAAAAAAGTACACCAAAGGGAAGTTACATTCCTGGGCTCAATCTCATATTTCAAGTGATAACTTCAAACCTAAGAAAACTACAATACCTATGAACTTTAAGTACTTACATCTGGTATGGTTGTAAATATTTTTGGTTATTAATCTTATTTATACAAATTATTTTTAAAAATAAGATTCTGACTTACGATAAGAGAACATAAAATGCCACTTATGAAACATATGGCAAACCACTTCAATCTAGTATTCCAAGAAAGTGTTGAGGCATCCAGGACCTTAAAGAGGAGGAAGAAAAAAAGATTTAAAAACTATGTTTAAATTGCCACTCCAGTCCTTACATTTTTTTCCATGATAAATTGAGGCAATGGCTTAAATCTCTTAGAGATATCTTAATTTCACATATGGTCATATGATTTAAGTACCTAAAGATTCTATTTTTAAAAGAGGTTCAAGGTCATTACAAGAACCAAAACACATTAAATTTAAAATGTTTTCAATTGACAATTTATGAGCAAACTCCTACATATTAGGTAAATCCTTATCAAATTATGTGAATTAATGTTTCTTATACAGTACTAGGTTACCACACTCAACTACTAAATACCACAATTAATTCTGGTTTACCACCAAAGTTGGAACAGATCTGTTAACAGCTAATTGAAGAAATTAAACATGTAGAATTAGGAATAACTTCCTCTCTAAAGTGTGAACGTGTAACATATTAAGTGCATTTCAAAGTAAGATTGCATGTTTTAGGAATAATGAAATAAAATTAGAACTTCTTTAAAAAGTATTCTCCAGCTAAAAATCCTATGGTTGTGTTCCTTACCTGATCAAATCCATCACGAATCCTTAGGTAGCATGAAAAGTAGATAAGAATAACTAAATAAAGATTTTTGTCAATTAACCAGTCAAGATTAATTTTTAATATAGCATAAAATATCTGCTCACTTTGTTTTAATTTTTCATCTACCTTATAAGTGCTGATTTCATATGAAAGGTTTTTTACATGAATACAATAATAGTAATGACAGATTTGAGAAGAAAGTAGCCACCGTAAATCTGTGAATCAACAAATTCTCTTTGGCCATGGCCTCCCCATTCTCCTTACCACCGTAAGTCCATGCTGTAGAGGAACTTTCACTTTGGGAACCAATTCTCCAGATTAGCTGACTGCCTCTCCAAGCATAGTATTTCAGAAAAGTCTCAATCATGCATTATTTCTTCCCTTGCTCTCCGATCATCTCCTCTTTTCATACCTTCTTCACTAGCCACTTCCTCTGGTAATTCTAATTCACTTAAAATACCTGCCATAGCATACCCTCTCCTTTTTCCCCCTCCTTCTACTTTCCAGTTCTGAACCCACAAGCCAATGTCAAAACAAACTGGCTAGAATTCCCTGATGGGGGTTGTTAATCTATTCCCCGAAAACCCAATTCACCATCCTAGGAATTTTCAGACCACAGTGCCACTCTCATTAGAAAGTAATCACCTTTAAGAGCAGGGATAATATTTTCCAAACAACTGAAAATGGGAAATGGACACAAAAAATTACACTGATAATGACTGTACTTTCATCCACAAGTTTAGTCAATATAAATCAAAAGTTGTTCGTTCTTCGTTTAGAAGAGGACCAGTGACATCATGGGGTGATATCCTGAGTCATGAGTGAATTGGATTTAAGTGAGGAAGAGCTGCACAAAGTCAGGGGGACTGGTGGTGGGCAGGGATGCAATGGATGATGGTGTCTTTGAGAACTGATCGATCTCTAAGCACTCCACAATGCCTGTTTTAACTACTTTCATGGCAACTGGAACAAACTATTTTCATCTGCCTGTTTCACCAGAGGAAGTCTTCAGATGCTTGGGCTAGACATCCCCCAACTCACTGAGTTTGAGGTCTGTCCATTACCTTCAACCTAGTTTAGACCACCTGCCCAGATGGTTTCACCACAGTGTGGCCACTACAATTTCTAGGCGCTCCAGGTGAGAGTTAGTAGAAAGCTGGACACCAAAGGTGGATAAGAATCCCTCAAAAGGACTCAGTAAGTCCTCACATCACATGTGCTAGTCCTTCCTGAACACCCCATACAATCATACCTACCATTAGTGAAATCATTTTGTATAGCAAAAGGCAAATCCTACACTTACTCTAAAAATTCACAGGAAATCCAGAGTTCTCCTTTAAACCACAACCATTCATAGGAACTACTAAAGCCTTCTCTAACTTTATGAAATAGTAGTTATAGTTCAAAATATTTCAATTACTGACTGGCGTCACCTGCAGGCAAGCCTGGAAAGCCAAGTACCCTCTATAATATCACTTCTGTGGGGAGACTACTTGTAGTCTGTCTTGTATAAATTGGTGCTTCTATGTGAAAAAGAGCAGACTGCCTTGCACAGCCTCTTTCCAATGCACACACCCTTTGCCTTCTTCCTATCTATACTACAGTTACTATTTTTAAAATGCACACTTCCATAGTACTGAGAAATATGGGTATTCTACTTCACTTCTAAAAAAAACCCCATACCACCTCAGGGTTACAGAAGCCCTTTAAAAAAAAAGGTACTAGAAATAAAACCATAAGGTTACTGACTTAATCAGGCCTTGAGGGGATTTCCTATATCTAAAATACTAAGAGTTCCAAGGTCAGTTACTAACCCATAGGTTATGAGTTATACATACAAAAATGTCCATTACCAAAGAAGTTTCTTAAGGCAGTTTAACTAGTACACTTAGAAGATTTCTTCAGAGATAAAAGGGTATATCATTTCTATTAAAAATTCTAATGGGGCAGCTAGATGGCCCAGGGGATGGAACATGGGCCCTGGAGTCAGGAAGACCTGAGTTCAAATGTGGCCTCAAACACAACACTTACTAGCTGTGTGACCCTAGGCAAGCCACCTAACAAAAACTGCCTCCCCATTCCAAAAAAAAATATTCTCTTAATAGAATGCAAGTTCTTTGAGGGGCTGGTACTGTTCCATTTTCTTTGTATCCTAATGCCTCTATATCACGAATTCAAAAAAAGTAGTATTTGCTGAACATGGTGAATCCCACATAAAGCATAAAGAATTAAATAGACATTTTGACAGACATTAAAAATTTATCATTGATGTGGCCATTATTTCTAAATCTGTATACAGTCAAATCAATAATTCATCAAAGCTAACATCAGTTATTGCTTTTAAAATAAAAAAATATATGCTGTACAATAAAAAGACTTAATCCAGAATTAAATAAATGAACATTTAAACATTAAAAAAGGGTAATAGTAACTCCTGGAATCATTATGTCCAATAATCATTTTTAAGAAATTTTTTTCAACAATATTTTGTACTTCTATTTTCACTTTGTTTTTTTCATGGTTTTTCCTTTTGTTCTGTTTCTTCTTTCACAATGTGACTAATATGGAAATGTATTTTACATGAATTGTACATGTATAACCTATATCAAATTGCTCGCCACCTTGGGGACTGGGGAGAGGATGGTGGGAGAAAAATTTGGAACTCAAAATCATTTAAAAAATGAACGCTGAAAATTGCCCTTACATGTCATTGGAAAAAATACTTTCTATGTATATTTTATTTTTAAAAGATTTTGTTCTAGTCATATAAAAATGCTCTAAATCACTACTGATTAGAGAAATGCAAATAAAAACAACTCTGAGATACCACATCATACCTACCAGATTGGCTAACATGACACAGCATGAAAATGATAAATGTTGGAGAAGATGTGGGAAAATTGGTACACTTATGCATTGTTGGTGGAAGTGTAAACTGATCCAAACATTCTGGAGGGCAATTTGGAACTATGCCCAAAGGGTTATAAAAATGTGCATATCTTTTGATCCAGAAATGCCACTTCTAGGTCTGTATCCCAAAGGGATCATAAGAACTAGAGATAAGGACCCAAATGTACAAAAACATCTACAGCAGCTCTTTTTGTGGTGGCAAAGAATCAGAAATTGAGGGAATGCCCATCAATTGGGGAATGGCTGAACAAACTGTGGTATATGTATATAAAGTAATACTATTGTGCTATAAGAAATGATGAATAATTAAATTTCAGAAAAACCTGGAAAGACTTACATGAACTAATGCTGAGTGAAAGAGAAGAACGAGGAGAACATTGTACACAGTAACAGCCAGGGTGTGTGAGGGCTGATTTTGATAGACTTAGCTCTTCTCAGCAATGTAAGGATCTAAGACAACTCCAAAAGACTCATGATGGAAAATGCTCTCCACATACAGAGAAAGAACTTTGGAGTCTGAAGGCAGATGGCAGCAGACTATTTCTTCTCCTTTTTTTGTTGTTGTTTTGTTTGGTTTCTTCTTCCTTGTGGTTCCTCCCATGAGTTCTAATTCTTCTTTATATCATGACTAAAGTAAAAATATGTTTAATATGAATGTATAAGTAGAGCCTATATCAAATTGCCTGCGTGGGGAAGGGGGAGGAGAGGCAGGAGGAGGAAGTGAATACTGAAAACTAAAAATAAATTAATTATATTTTTAACAACAAAGAAATGTTTTTTAAAAGATTTTGTGCTTCTTTGATCATTTAGCCAGTTTTAATTTTTAAGGAGTTATTTTCTTCAGTAATGTTGTTAAATTCTCTTTTCATAACTTTCTTGCACAGCTCTCATTTCTTTTTCCCATTTTTTCTTCTGATACTCATTTGGTTTTTCTTTTCTTTTTGGCTCTTTTTAAAAAGTCTCTTTATTTTCTTCTAAAAATTCTTGTTGGGCTTGTGTCCCATTTGCATTTTTTTTTGAGACTTTGCTTGTAGGTGCTATCAAGTTACTGTTTTCAGCTTCCCCATTCTCCACAGAAGCTCTTTATAATTGGGTTCTTTTTTGTTTGTTTGTTTGCTCATTTTTCCTGCCTATTTCTTGGCTTTGGACTTCATGTTAGTGTTAAGCTCTGCTCATTTCCAGGGGATATCTAGCCTGAACTTCTACTGCTTTCACAGTTCAGAGTCTGGGGTGGGGCTCTACAATTTTTCAATGCTTCCAAAGTGGTATGACCTAGGGGAAAGTCTGTTTACTGGCTTCATGGTACGAGCTCTGAGTTCCTGACTCAGGTTTAGATCTACTGGCTTTTGTGTAGTTAAGTTTCAGTAGACTTTTGCTGGACTCCAGCAATGTCAGCACACTGGGAAGTTCTACAGGTTTGGAGCAACTGAACTGATGGCTCTCCTTTGGTCTGGGCCCTCGTTTTTCCACTGGGGGCTTATGTGCTGGGCCACAGGTTAGAAATGAGTCGCTGCTCGCCTCCTGGGGAATCACAGAGTGAAGTTTACAGAAGGTGTTTTGGGCCCTGTCCTCAGCTAGGATCTGCTCAATCACTACTGTTCTTCTCTGCCCAAGATCTATGACCTTTAACTAGTTAATGGGTGACAGATTTGCCAGACAGCACCTGTTTCTGCTAAATCAAGGGTCCCCTAGTATCCCTCTCTCCATTGGTTATTGTCTGCTATTGTCACCACCACGATGCTCCTGGACAGCCCCAACCCAGTATCTAAAGACCTTTCTGTCTCTCTTCCTAAAATTCTCTGAGCTAGAAAAATGACTCTCTTGTGACTTTTTATTAGTTTTCCTGATCTGAATTCAGTCTGGAATGTTTTCTGGGCTGTTGCAAAAGAGAATAACCCTGACTTTCTGCCATCTTGATTCTACCCTCCAAAAACCATTTGAAATGAGACAACAATGTCTCAATTTAGCACAATTTAGACAATTCAGCACAATGATTGGCATACAGTATGTGCTTCGTAAATGTTTTTATTCAAATGTAATACACACACAAGACTATTTTCATTTTGTTACTTTTTTGTTCACATACACTGAAATGACAAAGTATCATTTTTCAACTCACCCTGATGTTTTTGCTCGTGTTTTTTATCAATCTAGAAAGTTGGACCCAATATTTCATAGGCCAAAGTAGAGAGGGGAGAGGGTAAAAAGAGAGGATAACACAAAACTTGACATTTCAAGCAAAAGAAATATTACAAAAGTTAAACAAGAAATCCATAAATGTTGAAAATAATCTTTCTGCTGCAAAGAAACTAATATTTTGATAGTGTTTTATAAAATGTAAATCTGACCACATGGTATTCTCATTTAAATGAATAATAGTAAAAATCAACTCATAGTAGATACTGTATAATTTTCCTGGTAGTATTAACATTTTTCACGTAACATTCTCCTACAGAAGTCACTGTCAAAACTACTCATCAAGAGACTTTCTAAGCCCTTTTGAAATTTTTATGAATGGTGACAGCAATTTTCTTTATTCAGTTACTTCTAAGAGTATCAGGGAAGAAATACAGGAAGAAATAAAAATAAAATCAGTCCTTTCTCCTTTCACAGAACACATTCTTGGTATCAGCAAAAGCTGCTCATCAAACCTGCATCTAGTTTCAGCAGAGAGAATACATATGTATAAAGGAGAAGAGACAGTCTGTAATTTTGTTGGTGTGAGGAGCAGCTAGTATGTAAATTTCCCTCTGCCTCTGCAGACTGTCAACTAATGTATTAAATTATAGTCTTAGAGAGCAAAAGAGTATTTTACTTACGCACATATTGAAAGTGTTTGCATAAATAAAATCAATTCACCTGAATAAGAAGAAAATGCATGGACTGAGAAAACAATTTTGCATTAATGTCTCTGATAAAAGTCTGACATCCAAAATCTTTCAGAAACTTTTATAAAACTTCATAAGTGAGGGGGGAGGGGAAGAGGTTAAGGCTAAAAGCAGCCTAGCCTCAGGGATTTGTGTACCAGAGGAAGTGGAGGGGCCAAAGAGTAATAGGGAGAATAAAAAGAAAATGCTTAAAATACCAAAAATATACAAAGAAAAAGTCAATAAGAGCCAAGTGCAAAGCAGACAAATCAAGTAATAGTAAAACAGAAGGAAGAATGAATAATACCTCAAAAAGAAACCAAAGTACTTTTATGAAAAAAATCTAACGTGAAGGAAAGAGAACCAATATTATTTGATAAAAGAGACTTATGTAGAAATTATGGAACAGCAGGAAGAAACTTCAGAATGGATCAAAAGAAAAATAAAACTCACAGAAGAATTATGAATGAATTTAAGTCAGAAATAATGGTTCTTACAGCAGAATTTTAAAACACAATTAAAAAGACAGAAAAATTGGATTCATGATGAAGAATCTTTCCAAAGAAAGAGAAAACTAAAAAATGAAAAAAAGCTAATTAATTCAATACAATCATATGCCATGAAAAGTAAGAATTCAAAGACCAAAGTAAGCAAATAAGTAATCTAGAAATAAGCAAAAGTAGAAGCAGAGACCTTAAGATGATGGGGGGAAGGGGGAGGGATTAACAAATCATAAAAGAAGTGCCACAGGAAAAAGAGCTAATTCTAATGGACTTAACATGAGTTCTAACATTTAAAGAAAACATTCAACAAAAATTACTCTCAAAAACATAAAACTCATCCTACTAAATTACTTTTAAGTAACAAATACCATTCTGATAACCCACACCAGGGAAACATAGCAAAATAACAATTAACCATATTTGCTAATGAGTATAAACACAAAAATTTAAATACAATTCTTGCAATATAGCCAAAAATTGATTTACTAAAACCAAATTGGAGTCATACTAGGAACAAAGGATGGATCAACCTGAAGAAAACAATTATATTTAACAAAAAAAAGAAAAATTATTATTATTTCAATGAATAATGAGAAAATATTTAAAAAAATACAGCACTCATTTATATTAAAAGTCTTAGAAATCATAGGCATGGAAGGGCCTTTCTTTAATATGATTAAAAATATATATCTAAAACCAAGTGCTATCATGTGCAATGGGAAAAAATTATTAGAAACTTTCCCAATATAAAGAGAGCTAAAGCAAGGTGGTTCCCTAACCACGCTGTTATTGAGCATCATTCTAGAAATGCTAGTAGCAACAAACAAAAAGAGAAGCTATTGGAGAAGAGAGATAGAATCATTTTTATAAATTATCACTGATAAAAGTTTGATATCTTGGACATATATATGTATATAACTGGGAACACTTTTGAGAGCAAGGCATTTCTAAAAAGTAGTCAAAGGATATCAAGTTTTCTATAAAGAATTATACTCTATAAATGACCAGGTATGTTCTAGACTACTAAAATGAGACATAAAAATTTAAACAACTGAGGCTTTACCTTACACTTTACAAAATGGCCAAAATTAAGAAAGGAGAGGAGGGGAAAGGGGAACCAACCAAGAAAATAAGTAGGCATTGTCAGGGGGGCTAACCAGGGAAATGAAAGCAGCATGAAGAGGCAGAGTGCTGAATGCATTATTAAAAAGGTTTACTGGATTTGGTATTTTTACTTAACAGTTTTTCTTTGTTACAGAAGATGGTTCAATTTTAAGGTGACGGAAGATTTTGAAGGGGGAATATTTCCAGACACGACTTTTTAAAAGTTAAGCCTTTCTACTCTGACATTAAGTTTTGGAGAAGAAAAAAAACCTTTCTCTTTTTAGTAATCTCCCCCATTAGATTTTAAACTCCTTGAGCACAGGAATTGTCTTTTGTCTTTTTGTACCTCTAGTGCTTAGCACAGTGCCTGAAACATAGCAGGCCCTTAATGTTTACTGACTGATTGCTTACTGTCCTTCCTCACCTCTACCTCCTCTTCCCTGGCTTATTTTAAGACTCAGATTAAAATCCATCTTTTACAGAAGAACTTTCCTGACTCTTCTGCTAGTCCCTTCTCTCTGAGATCACTTTCCATTTACACTGTGTGTATGCATATGTATCTCTCTCTCTCTTTACATATATATAAATATATCTTGTATATACATAATTATTTGCATGGTATCTCCCCCATTAGAATGTGAACTTTTTGGAGACAGGGTCCCTATTTCTGCCTTTCTTTCTGTCTGGAACATAGTAGGTGCTTAATAAATGCCTGCTGATTGACTTGTTGACTGACCAGACTATTATTTCTCTGGGGTAGTGACTTTCAATAGGACAATACAATAGTAAACTTTTTCATAAGGCTTTGAGGATACTGAATAAAGCATCACTGTGTTCAGAATTAGCATAACTTCCCATGTGATAAGGAGTTTACTATTTTGAATGCCCCTCTTGTTCCAGAATCTCTTCCAAAAGCTGAGACATTACTTCTGCAATAGGAACTTATTTTATACATGGCTTCATTATTTAACAATCACACAATATCCTTGCCCAGGAGTAAACTATTCAACAATGGAGTTCTGTAGCAGGTCAAATTTGATTGGGGGCTTAACATAAGTAACAAAACAGCCAAACGATTCCTCTTACTCATCTCCTTAAATGAAAATAACTTTATACTCTATCAAAAATGGTAATTCTCCATCTCAGATGACAGTGAACCTTGAATTAAGTTGAAAAGCACTGAAATCAGATTTTTCTTCATTCTTCGTAAACACTGAGTTATGACTTCTGGAATGGGAACATCTCAGTTAAAGATAAAGATTATCATCCCAATTAGTATCTTACCATAAGAAAAATGTCTACATATTATCTTCTTAACTACCTAATCTGAGTAGTCCTAGAGTATCCTATTATGGGCAGTTTTCTCCATAGCTACTTATGGTAACAATGTAATTTATCATTACTATTATTAATATAATTGTAGAGTGTTAATCATTTTCTAAATTTCCACATCATTATTTCATTTGATTTCCATGTAATTGACTGAGGTGGAAAAAGACTACATTTCCTAGGATAAGAAAATTCTATTTCTCAGGAGTCGTGTGCATAAAAACAGGAAATTAGTAGAGAGAGACCTTTAGGAAGATAGAGGAATGAGGGAGGTCACTGCCAGACTCATGACCACAAAGAATAACAGGAACTTATGAGAATGAGAAGTTTTATTACACTATGAATAATAAGTTTTATTACACTGTGAATACTGCCTGGTGTAGAATCAAAGAAATGAGATACCCTTATTGGGGAAATATTGGAGAATGGGAATCTCATCCTGAAGCAACAAGTAGCACTTAAAGCATGCCTAGAAACTGACGCAGTGCTTCACTAAATTCTTAAGCCACAGGACTCAAAAGTACAAAGGTTTCTGACTTTGCTCAGGCCTTCCCTAACAGAGCCACAAGTTTTGGAAGAGGTTCAAATAAATGAAGTAACTTTTCTAAGGTGATAACTTTTAGTTATAAGTCAGGATCAATACCCAACTTGACCTCTGATAGAGCAAAGAATGAGGGTGTGGGGGGAAGAGTGGGAGGGCAGAAGGACTAATATTGGTATATGGAAAATCTGAGTTCAAGTTCTCATTTTGCCATAAATTTGCTGTGAGACCTTGGCCAAGTCACTTAAATTTTTTACTCTTAGTTTTCTTAGCAGTACTCCTTGGGCGCAAAAATGCCTGCCCATTGTGCAAATACAAACAAAAATTGTAAGAATGTATTTGCTTGGAGTCTTGCAAATATGATAAAAAAAAAACCAAAACATTAAACTAAAAGGGGTGGGAGAGAGGAAAGAGAAAAAATGACTGTATATTCACCAAGCTAGACACTATGGAGCAGCTACAATGTAGAAAGAATAACAGTAGAGACACCCAAACCACAAAAAAGAAAAAAATCTAAGAAAAGAATCATTAAAATCCTTGGTGTCAGATGTCTATGAACAAATGCAGAATATGTAGCTAATAACCAAAATAAAGTAGTGACGCTAATGTAAAGGATAAACTTGACCTTCTAGGAATTGAAGGGATGAACCCCAGGATTGGAATAAGTTATAACCACATCATGATCATGATAAAGAGGGCAGGTTTAAAAGAAAGGGGAGAAATAGCATTGTATATTAAACTATATTTGTATGAAGAAGTCCAGAAATCACAGAGAAGCACAGGAAGAGAATATGTCTGTGAATCTCAACAGCGATAGAAGTAACTAAACCTAAAGAGGAAAAGGCTGAGAAGTTCATAAGTTATGGAGGATGTCAATTATATCCATATCCAAGAACAGAAAGGAGGAAAAGAAAGGAATTCTATTCTGAATCCAATATTCATCAATGAAGAGAAACAGATTGCTTAAGTAAAAATAATGACTACTTTGGAGGTAAGGTTCATGTCCTGTCAGAGTCTGTAATAAAGAAGACTCAAGATTTTGAGAAAGCATATTTTAAGAGGTTCATAAGAGAAATCCTACGGATAAAATTTCTGTAGAAAAAGTCATCCCTGCAAGTAAGGGATGAGGGAACAACAGCACTGAGGAAAAAGGGGAACCTTCTTAAGAAATTATGTGGATATAAAGGGAACTCACCAGCCACTTTCAATTTTA
Organism: Notamacropus eugenii; assembly: GCF_028372415.1. Classification (NCBI taxonomy): domain Eukaryota; kingdom Metazoa; phylum Chordata; class Mammalia; order Diprotodontia; family Macropodidae; genus Notamacropus; species Notamacropus eugenii. Next base: position 261,236,691 of record NC_092873.1, read on the forward strand.
AAGTGGCATGTACGTTAGAAGATGCAAGAACACTTAACAAAGGAGAAACACAAAAACATGACATGGTACTATAAGAATAATGTTATCAGTGCTTCAAACTCATGTTTTAAGTGAGACTGGTAAGGAAAGGTAAAGACAACAAAAATGGATTTCTGTTGTTATACTGAAAAAAGAGGAACATCAAAGATGGGAAGGGAATATGCATTTATTAAGCACCTACAATGCGCCAGGCACTGTGCAAAGCACTTTGCAAATAATCATTTGATCTTCACAAAAACTCTAGGAGGTAGGTGCTTTTATCCCCATTTTTAGATTGAGGAAACTGAGGCAAACAGAGATTAAGTGATCTGCTGATGTCTAAGGTTAGATCTGAACTCAAATGTTCCTGACTCTAGGCCCAGAATCTTATCTAGAGGCAACCAGCTTGCAGGTGTCTCTTAACAGAGAGAAGGCAGAACAAACAGTTCAATGCTTGTTTTTCTTTTGTTTTCTGCAAAAAGGAGAATGATCATCTTTAGACTAGAAAGAAAAAACAAAGATGAATAAGGAGTTGATGCCAAATAGAAGGGGTAAATAGCAAGAGATCACCTACATGCCTTTGATGACTTCAAGTGCCCCTGCACAGATGAACTGTGCACTTGACTTTGTTTTGAGTGAGGGAGGGCTGTGCAGGTCACCAACCTCACTTCTCCTCCAGAGCAACCTGAATCCAGTGACCAGATATTCATCAGGATGACTGGAGATGACCCAGGATGAGGCAATTGGGGTTAAGTGATTTGCCCAAGGTCACACAGCTAGTGAGTGTCAAGTGTCTGAGGTGAGATATGAACTCAGGTCCCTCTGACTCCTCTACTGGTGCTCTATCCACTGCACCACCTAGCTGTCCCACACAGATGAATTATGATTTCAAAGACTGAAAGAACAAATAAATGATGACTAAGTCACTACCAGGGACAAATCTCCCAATTTTCAAAATTCTAGATAATGCTAATGAATATCAAGAAAAAGAGGTCCTCCATACATGTAAATATGTTCATAGCTACACTGTTCATGATAAAGTTGGAAACAATAAACATGCACAACAATTAGGGAATGTACAAATAAATGAAGAAACATAAATGTAACAGATCACTATAATATAAAATCAGGAAGTTGGCACACTACTTAGTATTTTTCAATTTTGCCAGCACCGGCTGATTGAAAAGCCATGTGTCTGATCTCAAAAGGTATGGTAACACTGGTTACAGTGGCAGTAAGGTTCTCATGATTGCGAATTACTACTTTTGATTAAAGCACTCCTCCAAAAATGAACAGTCACTTTCACTTCATCTTTGGTGGTTTCTGGCACTCTGGTGGCCTTCACTAATCTACTTAGAATGGTATCATTATGTTTCCCCAGTGATAGCCTTGCTAAAATGAGGACTGTAATGGCAAAAGACCCCAGAAGCCATTTCATCTAGCACCTATGACAGCATTTATGTTTAGAGTCAAATCTTTTGGACCCATTCAAGGAGGTCACAAGTCTAACCTCGCTCTGCGGATATAACCACCAATTTTTATGGTGAAGATGAAGAAATGATAGTACAATTAGGTAGGTTTTTGTGTTGAAATTTTATTGCTTTAGTTCCTTGACCACTTCCCCCTCTCCCCCCAGTTAATATAGAGTAAGTTAGTTTACATGTAGCTTGTATAAGTTAACAATAGTAGGAAATAAGATTGCAAAGGTAGAACTAGAAGTCACTTACAAACTGTCCTATAAATTAAGTTAGCATGACAGTTACTTGCAAACTGTCTCATCAATTAGGGGAGCATAAGTAGTCACTGGTAACTGCCTCAAAAATTAACATCCTGAAACAATGTGCTAAATTAGAAGAAGCTAGTTAGGACTTAATGCAAGTCCTGCTAACTGCCCTTGGTCTATAAACTTCAGATAAGCTCCAGATATGCACAGTAAGAATGAGTAACAAAATATTATGCTAATGAACTAACCCTTAGGTATTGTTGATAACTTTGAGATGATGTGAATGATAATGAACTAATCCTAAATTGGCATAAGAATTGGTCAGTCCCCTACCATTAAAGCCCTATAGAAATAGGACTCCAAAGTCCTATCCCCAACCCCTGCCCCTCAGCACTCCCCCACCTGCTACCTATACATGCTGCCTGAGTGCTCCAAAACTCCAGGGTTCCATAAATGACTCTGTGACCTTCCCCTTCCACCACACCATCCCTTGTCCCCGCCCTGCATCCTGTCCTTTGCCTCTGGACTCTCTGTGCCATTCGCCTCTGTATTCTTTACCTTAGTAATGTGTAACTGAAGCATTACTCTTTATTTGTTGCCTTTGTGGTCTCTCACAACAAGTATCCAAAGAACTGGGCATGCCTGCCCCCTGTGCCCAAAGGAAACTCCTAGAAGTTCATTCCTTTAGTCATAAACCAGGAGCAGGAGAACTGACTGAGACTATATGCTGCTTATAGTAGCTCCAACAGTAAACAAGCATGCTTCAATGACCTCACTGGTAGAAAGCAAGAGTGGGCAGCTGAACCCCATGTCCCTCCCTTGGAGAATTCTCCCACATATTTGGGCCAAAATAAATCAATGAATAATCTCATAAATTAATTAACATCTCAATTCAGTTTGCAACTATTTGAATGGCTGGATTCAAAAAGTATTCATTAGCAGCTCAATCTGAAGTTAAAAGGAAGTCTCTACTTTATCAGGCATGGATAAAAGGATAGGTGTAATGTTTATCAAAATAGCAGAAGATACAAGAGGGATAACTAACACACTGATAAGTTAAAATTAAAAACTAAAAAAAAAATCCTGACTGTCTACAACATTAGACCAAATTAAATAAGATGAAATTCAGTAGGGATAAATGGATTTTTAAAAATGTCTTTACATAAACATAAGATGAGAGAAACATGACTAGAAAATAGTTAATCTAAAAAGACCTGGAGGTTTTTTAGCAAACTTCAAGTTTAACATATACAAGTCAAGTGTAATATGGGAAAAAAATAATGTGTTCTCAGGTACAAAGAGAAGCACAGCATCAAGGACTAAAACGGTGATGGTACCATACTACTCTGCCTTGGTCAGATTACGTTCAGGATATGACATTCCGTTCTAGACACCACATTTTCAGTACCTTTGGAAGATGGAGCATAGAATAAACAGGACAGCAAAGTGCCTGGAGATTTTGCAACATGATGACTAGTTGAGGGACCTGGGGATGTTTAACCTGAAAAAGAAAAAACTGGGGGCATGGGGAAAGTTATCGTGTGGAAAATGGATTAAACTTGCTTTGGCTGATTCCCAAGGACAAAACTTGAAGCAATCGAATAGACAGAAAAGTGATTTTAAGCTTCATGTAAGGAAAAACCTTCTAATAAATAAAGTTAAATGGGTTGTTATCTCAAGAGGTAGTAGGTTTTCTCTACAGGCCTATATTCAAACACTCAACGGCCATTTGTAAGGTATGTTACGGAGAGGATTCTTGTTTAGGAATGGGGTAAAATAAACAGCCTCTAAGATTCTTTCTAATTCTGAGATTTTGGTGATCTTTTCTCTTGTTCCTGTCTATGTAAGTCATCTTATAAAGAATCTGTATGATCGTGCTGAAAATGAGCCACTCCAGGTTTGGGGGAGTTTTTTTGGTTCAGTCCTAAAGCTGTCGTAACCTCTCAACTTATTGATCAACCTCAAACATAACAAGTACCACTATCAGAAGGAATCTATTCAATAAAAATTTTAAATTATAAATACATTTAGAAGTTAAGAGTGCAAAAGAATTGGGGGCAAAAATATGTATACATATACCTCCTCTTCCCCTAGGCTATCAGTTGAAACTCAGTGCGCAGTCTTAATTTCTACTGTAGTCCATGTAATTAGAAATGACATTTTAGCAGGGTCCTCAGGATAAATTTATTCTAAAAAAGGGTACTGGACTACAACTATCACAGGTTCTAGTTTCCAGGATGCTTTTTGTTTTATTTGCCACTCAGGAACTCTATGACTGGGTAAAACACAAATTTGCTGCCTTGGTTTCATCTGTACTGTTAACTTCATTCCTGTTCTATTATTTAAATAGTGACTGGGCATCTATTATGCTTAAAGCACTATGCTGGGAGCATACAAAAATAAGAAAACCTAGGTCCTTACCAACACAAGCAGCTTACAACTTTATCTATAACATGACACCCACATAAAATACAACACAAGGCAAAACATAAGTGCTATGGGACTACAGAAGTAGAAAAGTTAGAGTCCTGGTTAGGGAATCCAGAAAGTAGGTCTAGGACAACACTGAGCAGGCTGAGCAGAACTCTGGAGGAAAAATGAATACAGCCAGGCTTAAGAGTCTGGATCTTATTCAGCTAGCCACGGCTTTTTTTTAATTAGGATTTTTAAAATCAGTTCCAGGGTGTAGAGCAAACTACAAAATCTTAGAAAAGATATAAAGCTTAAATAAAAATTGACCGCTTCCCTTGTTGCACTTTAGAACCTAAGGGATATCTTTTTCATGCACTATACTCAGTTTGTCTCAACTAGATATTAAGTTCCTTGAGGACAGAGATTAAGTGTCAGTTTTTTGATTTCTCCAGTGGATGTTCTTTAAGGCCACTTCCAGCTCTATTTATACAACGCAATGTGCTAAACCAAAAGACCTCAGCATTCAAAACACAGTCTCTCACAACTTCCAACTTTAATTCTCTCAACTAAGAGAAAAGGGCTTTATCAGGTCACATGGTATCTTCACAGTCTTCCTGCCTCTAATTTATCCTTTAAATGCCCTAGTTTCCTAGATTAGCCACACTTACCCTCTAAAACAGGGGTTCTTAACCTTTTTTTTTTTTTAATGTTATGGATTCCTCTGGAAGTCTAGGGAAGCCTTTGGACACCTTGGGAGAATGTTTTTAAATAACTTAAGGAAATGCTATACTTCAGTTAGGTCGGTGAAAATAAACATATATGCATATATACATTGGTGTAAATGTGTATACATATATATGCATGATATACATACACGCATGAATATATAAGTAACATTTATATATAATGCCTACTACATGCCAAGCACTTTTCACAACTCTTTACATTTAGTAAGTCATTTGATCCTCACAACAACCCGGGGAGGCAGATGCTACTACTATCCCCATTTTACAGAAGAAGTACTGAAGCAAGGGGGGCTGGTGCCTTGCTCAGGGTCACACAGCTAGTAAGGGTCTGAGGCCAGATTTGAACTCAGGGAGATGACTTTTCCTGACTCCAGGTCCAGTGTTCTATCCCCTGAGCCACCTAGCTGCCCCATGTATATACATATACAATATATAACATATAACATGTATAACATATAAATATATTTTATTTTGCATGTTAGTGTGCACATTCTAAGTAATGTATGCATAGATCATACGTATATGTGTGCATTTTATATATTTATAAACGTAGCATCAGGTACATTAAAAGCATACGTAAAGATGTTACATATTCTTGCAGTGTGTGATCTTTATCAAAAGAGTTCAATACTCTCTGAAATGTCACATTTTCTTACTTTACAGCATGAGTTTTTAATTTGGGGCGCCAAGCGCTGAGGGGGTGCCTATACACTTGGATGGGAAAACATATACCTGTGAGAGGGGACAAGGAGTTGGGGTCCCCAGATTAAGAATTCATGCTCTGAAGGAAGGACACGTGACATTTCGGAGAGCTCTTCCGAGACAGGTCACAAAGTGCTGGAAGAACATATGCCCTTGCAAGTCGCAGCAGCGCACGTGCCAAAACAAACTTCCCAGGCTAGTTTTATACCTCTCACTAACAATACTTCTCTTTTGGGGGGGGGCCCGGATGAGTTGGAAGAGGCCTCGGGGGCTAAGTCCACCTCACCCCCTCATTTCATGAATGAAGAACATGGGACCCAGGAGTTATGGGCCAGAGGGGGGATTGAAAATGGGGGGAGTTAAGGGTCTTTCCTCCCTCTACGGAGCTCAGTTTCCCCATCTGTCACAGGAGGAGATGAGGTTCTTCCTGCTCGGAATCGTGTGAAGGCGCAGGAGCAGACCGAGGCAGAACCGCCGTAACCCGCACGACCGGACAGGTCAGGGTAGGGTAGGGTAGGGGGCGCGCAGGAGGCACTCGAGGTCCCCGGGCCAGAAGGCCGGCCGGGTAGGAGGCCGGGGGGCGGGGCCTCCATCTCGGCCAATCAGATGTGGCCCCGAAGCCCCCCGGAGGGTGGGGGACTGCAAAGAGACGCCGCAGGAGGGGGTGTGTCTCACGCCGGGTCTAGGAAGGTGCGGATTACCTGGGAAGTCAGTCCCTGTTCTTCATCGTCCTGGCCGCTCAGCACCCGCCGCAGCTTTTCCATGACCGCAGCGGCCCCTCTGAGCCCTCCTCCCGGCCACCGGGAAACGGAACAAACCGCGACCTCACAGGACCACCGGAAGCCGCGCGCGCCGCGAGGGACACAGATCCGGCGACGCGCCCTGGGTTCAGTCGCTCTGACCCGAGGAGCTGGCGCTACTGGGCATGCGCTTTGTTCCTCTCCTTTCCCCCCTTCCCATCCTCCTCCCTAGTTCCTTCTTTAGCTCGACAAGACCCGCCCACTCCTGAAACTCGACCAATCCTAGAGCCTTGGAAGCTGGAAGCCACGCCCCCCATGCTAGGAAGGTTTTTGCAAAAAGTATCAAGTAGGCTTGTTCTGGTGGGGTTCCCCCTGGAGGAGTGGGCAGACCAGAAATTTATTTTTGTAGTTGTTCAAGCTAAGAAAAGGGCAAGGAGAACAGGTGCTTCCTTCTTCATTTCTCATTAATTGGAGTAAGAAATCCCCTTTGAGCCTTTAATTTGTAGACATACTTTTTGACTGGACAGCAAGCCCCCACCCACCTAGCACAGAGTGGATGTAATAACTAAATAGCAATTGTTTCTCTTTTACCCAGGAACCCTGAGGGTCTGCCCTTCCCAGTTTGATTTTTTTAAATTTTTATTTATTTTTTTAAAATCTATTTATTTATTTAACTTTTAACATTCATTTTCACAGAATTTTGGGCTCCAAATTTTCTCCCCCCTTATCCCCTACCCCCACCCCAAAACACGGAGCATTCCATTTGCCCCCATCACCACTCTGATCTCTCCTCCATCATTCCTCTCTGCCTTTGTCTCCATCCACTCCTCTGTCCTGTAAGGCCAAATAACTTTCTATACCCCTTTACCTGTATTTCTTATTTCTTAGCGGCAAGAACAGTACTCGACAGTTGTTCCTAAAACTTTGAGTTCCAACTTCTTTTCCTCCCTCCCTCCCCACCCCCTCCCTTTGGAAAGTAAGCAATTCAATATAGGCCAAATCTGTGTAGTTTTGCAGATGACTTCCATAATAGTCGTGTTGTATAGGACTAACTATATTTCCCTCCATCTTATCCTGTCCCCAATTACTTCTATTCTCTCTTTTGATCCTGTCCCTCCCCATGAGTGTCAACCTCAAATTGCACCCTCCTCCCCATGCCCTCCCTTCCATCGTCCCCCCACCCTGTTTATCCCCTTGTCCCCCACCTTCCTGTATTGTAAGATAGTTTTTCATACCAAAATGAGTGTGCATTTTATTCCTTCCTTTAGTGGAATGTGATGAGAGTAAACTTCATGTTTTTCTCTCACCTCCCCTCTTTTTCCCCAAACTAAAAAAGTCTTTTGCTTGCCTCTTTTATGAGAGATAATTTGCCCCATTCCATTTCTCCCTTTCTCCTCCCATATATTTCTCTCTCACTGCTTGATTTCATTTTTTTTAAGATATGATCCCATCCTATTCAATTCACTCTGCGCGCTCTGTCTCTATGTGTGTGTGCGTGTGCATGTGTGTGTGTGTAATCCCACCCAGCACCCAGGAATGTAAACAGTTCAACTTTTATAAGTCCCTTATGACTTCTCTTTGCTGTTTACCTTTTCATGCTTCTCTTCATTCTTGTGTTTGAAAGTCAAATTTTCTTTTCAGCTCTGGTCTTTTCATCAAGAATGCTTGAAAGTCCTCTATTTCATTGAAAGACATTTTTTCCCCTGAAGTATTATACTCAGTTTTGCTGGGTAGGTGATTCCTGGTTTTAGTCCTAGTTCCTTTGACTTCTGGAATATCCTATTCCACGCCCTTCTATCCCTTAATGTAGAAGCTGCTAGATCTTGTGTTATCCTGATTGTATTTCCACAATACTTGAATTGTTTCTTTCTAGCTGCTTGCCATATTGATTTTTTTTTATAATAAAGGGGCATCCCTTGAGGAAGACTGTTCATTGAAGGGATGTATCTTACTCTAAGTGAGAGTGCTATAAGACCTTAGCCTGAAAGTGCCAGGATCTCCCATTACATCCTGGGTCATCTCCAGGCGTCCTGATGAATATCTGGCCACTGGGCCCACCTGGCTCAGCAGAAGGAAGTGAGGTTGGTGACCTTGCACAGCCCTCCCTCACTCAAATCAAAGTCATGTCATCATCTTGATGTCATGGTCCTCTTTGAGAATGAAGGACCACAATTCACTACATATATAGAAACCAATTAACTTTTCAAGAACAGGGACAAAGGGTGATGTGAATAGCTCCAAACTTGGACTTGGAAAAAAGGCAGCATGCATGATGCCATGGGATGGATTTTGGGGTCAGAATTTTAGTACAAAATCATGGCTTTGCCACTGAGTACTTGCAAGTCAGAGCCAGAGTTTCAACATTTCCTCAGATGTGAAGAAGGAGGGTCACACCAGTGACTTCTAAAGTCCTTTCCAGCACTAGATTGACCCCTTAAAAAGTATTCATTGCCATTCCATTTAGGGGTATTGATAGGAAAACTGAGTTTATCTGAGCTCAACACTTTTCCACTAGGGTTTTTCAACATGTTTTAGAATGAAACATCACAATTTCGGTTTGAGTACTTTAAGTAGCGTAACATATAAAATCAACATAAATATCACTAAGAAATGAAGAAGAAGGAAATGAAGGATAAGGAAGAGAAATGATACTGAAGATAATGATAACTGACTATTTTTTCTGATCCAATGGCTCTTGGATGAAATATAAAATCCTGTTTGGCTTTCAGAGCTCTTCAGGACCTGGCTCCTTCCTACCTTTCCCACCTTACTACATTTTATCCCCTCTACATACTCAGTTATCCAACTACCATCACTTTCCTTTGCTGCTCCTTGAACTGGACTCTCCATCTCCCTACTCTGTGCTGTTTCAAAATGACTATTTTTTCCTCATCCCAGGAATGGATCAGCTTCAGGCACCTTTGTATGCTGTCAAAACTCAGTTTTACAACTTTGATAGACTTATCTCTTTTCAGCAATACAAGAATCTAAGACAGTTCCAAAAGACTCACAATGGAAAATGCTCTCTACATCTGGAGTCTGAATGCAGATGGGAACAGTATTTTTTTTCTTGTGGTTCTTCCCTTTTGTTCTGATCTTTTACAACATGACTAATGTGGAAATATGGGCAGCTAGGTGGTGCAGTGGATAGAGCACCAGTGCAGGAGTCAGGAGGACATGAGTTCAAATCTCACCTCAGACACTTGACACTGACTAGCTGTGTGACCTTGGGCAAGTCACTTATCCCCAATTGCCTCATCCTGGGTCATCTCCAGTCATCCTGATGAATATCTGGTCACTGGATTCAGATGGCTCTGGAGGAGAAGTGAGATTGGTGACCTGCACAGTCCTCCCTCACTCAAAACAGAGTCAAGTGCAAGTCATGTCATTATTTTTCTGATGGCATGGTCTTCTTCGGCAGCAAAGGACAAACACACAATGTGGAAATATATACATATTGTACATATATGGCCTATATCAGATTGCCTGCTATCTTGCAGAGAGAAGAGGGAGGAAGGAAGAAAATAATTTTCGAATTCAAAATCTTATAAAAGTAATGTTGAAAACTATATTTAATTGGAAAAAATAAAATACTATTGGGGTGTGATAAAATGCCTGACAAAAGAAACAGTTTAAATTCCATTTCCTACAAGAGGCCACTCCTACCTACCCCACTTCCCCCCGCCATTACTTCCTATCTATAGATGTATCTTGTATTTACCTTGTTGTCTCCCAGATAAGAATGAGTTGTTTGAGAATCAGTATCGTTTTTTGGACACTATCACCCCCAAAGGACACAGCCCAGGGCTCTGAACCCAAAAGCCTTGGGAGCAGGAATACTCACAGCCCTGTGTGTTCACCCATCATCCTGGGAAGCAGACCCTGTGGAAAAGCAGCCTGGCCATGCTGCAGCCATAGCCATAAAAAACCCAGAAAAGAAAGTTTTTGCCAACAAAGTCCTAGGCACTGACAGACATCAGAAACTAATCTTATTTTGTCTGTGGAGATGACACATAAGAAGCATCACGGTCTACTTGGCTGCTGTGCCCGAAGCTCCATAGGACCTTTTCATTTTATTTGTAGCTCGAACCTTCCATATGTGTTGTTTCCCCATTACAATGTGAGCTTCTTCACAACAAGGCTGTTTTGTTTTTCTATTTGTACGCCTAACACATAACACAATGCTTTGCACATACTGAGTGTTCAATAAATGCTTTCCTGATGTCTTTGAATGCATGTATATGTAGACATATAAACATATGTATGTATATGTGTATATACATATATATGTGTGTGTATATGAATGTGTGAGTATGTATCTATACACACACAGATCTGCCTGGATAGGTTACATTTTATTCCTCCCCTGGGAAAAGCTGAGACTATCCTGACCTCTGAGGGGAGAGAGGAATTCCATCAAGCCATCAGTTTTTATCTTATTTGACAGTAACTGGAGGATTCACTACAGCAGTGAGTGCTGCAGCAATGGTACAATAGTAGTTGGGGAAGGAGATAGAAGCCCCTGACAGTGTTTTGTCATGTGAGTTCAGAGACTAGAGTCTAGGCATTGCAGGCTTTGCTCCAGTGGTCAGGCTTCCAGCTCACTAGAATAAAGAACACTGATGCATGACTATGGCTAGAATGGACAGAACTTATGATTTTGTGGTTAGAAGAGTAAAGCCAGTGGGTATTCATTATAATTTCTGCATAGTTCAGAGGCAGCTAGTAGATGGAGTGCTGAAGCTGCAGTCAGGAAGATCTTGCAGTTTGGAGAAGAACCAAGAAAGTAGTGTTGCCAAAGCTAATAGAGAAGAATATTGCAGGATCAACAGTGTCAAAAACTTCAGATACATCAAATTTAAATGAAGACTGAGAAAAAGATGTTAAATTTAGCAGTAAAGAAATCATGGATGATCTTGAAGAAAGACATTTCAGTTGAGTGCTAGGAACAGAAACTGGCAAGAGATTTAGAAATGAATGGAAGAGGAGGGAATGGAGCCAATAATTGGAGATTACCATTTCTCAGAAAGGGAGAAGAGATCAACGACTTGAGAGAAATAGAAATGTCAAATGAAAGCATTTTTGGTTAGTTTTGGTTTCTTTTAGGATGGTGGACACCTCAGAGTGTTTGGAAATATTGGAATAGGTACCAGGAGATAAGGAATTATTGAGATAAGAGGAGGTGTGATCAAAAGCACAGGTGGAAGGGTTAGACTTTACAAGTAGAATGCCCACGATTGCATCAGAGACTGAAATATTATGAGGAGGGAATTGGGGATGATGAAAACGGGTTTTGAGGTCTGGGATATGGGAGAAGAAGGAATTGCCAATGAATAGCCTCCATTTTCTCAGTAAAGTAGGAATTCAGATTATGGGAAGAAGAGAGATAGAAGGAGTCGGTGTTGGATATTAGAGGAGAGACAAAAAGATTTGGTATAGTCATTGTCGAGAATATGATATTAAGCAAGTTCCTACTATGTGCTAAGCTCTTGGGATACAAATATAAAAGTATGTCAATTCTTTTCCTCCAGTAGCTTATATTCTTTTAGGGGAGAAGGAATATAATATATCCAAAGATAAGAAAACATAGCATAAGTAAACATATGCAAAATAAAAACAGATAACTGAAAACTGCTAATAACTGGGGGAATCAGAAAATTTTTCTTAAAAGGAAGTGGTACAAACTGAGAATTGAAGGGAACTAGGGTTTACAGAGGTGGAGGAAGGGAGACACTATTCCCGGAATTCTAGACAGTTTGTGCCAAGGTGCAGAGGCAGAGTTGCTGCATAAAAGGAACAGTAATTAGATCAGCTTGACAAGATTCTACCGTGTGTGAAGCAAGTAAGATATAATTAGCTTGGGAAGATAGACCAGTTTTAAAAGGGCTTTAAATGCCAAACAGGTGAGTTCATATTTTTTCCTAAGAACAAAGGAGAGACTGGGATTTTCTTGAGCAGGGGACTGCCATGTTCAGAGCTATGCCTTTGAAATATCAATTTGGCAGCTGTGTGAAGGGTAGAATGAAGAAACCAGAGAATGGATACCAGGAGACCAATTAAGAGGTTGTTGTAACAGTCCAGGGAGGAAGGTGTTTTGCCTTGGGCTAGAATAATTGTAGTATGAATATAGTGAAAAGGGATAGTTATGGGAAAAATTGAGCAAGAAATCAAATATGGAAGAATAAAAGAATTTCAACACAACAATGAGGACATATTGAGATCAGATAACATAACTTGATGGTGAACCCATTACCACAGCTGCATGACTTCCTATGTGAATTCAGTAGCATGTGAGCAGGGAATGGAGAAGTTGAATGATGATGGCTAGGAGAGGAGAACCTGTGGCCTCAAGGCCACATATGGTTCTCTACGTCCTCAAGCTGGGTCCTTTTATTAGGAGGATTTGTTCTGTGAAATTTGGATTCTGTATAAGGACCATGCTTGAGGACCAAGAGAGCCATATGTGGCCTTGTGGCTGCAGGTTCTCCACCCCTGATAAAGGATATTCAGAGTTGGGATTTGGAATATACTTAGAGTATGCCATTCAGCAGTCTAATCACACACACAAATGGCATAATCAATATAATTGTTCTTTTCTGACTGGCATTTCAAAGCAGCCCGTAAATAATGGATACCAGAAAGGTAGTCCATCAAAGCAATCTGTGGTATACCTAGTAATACTAGAGCAGACTTTCAAGGGATATATAATAAATGCTTCAAGATAAAACTTTGTATTCTTGGTATAATAAACTCCATAAACCATAACTCTTAAACTTTCAGGACAGACAAATCATAACTTTTTGTGGCAAATTGTTTTATCTCTAGACAATGTTTCTAGACATAGCCATTAACTTGATAAACATAAAACTGATAATGCAGAATAATGTAATGATTTATTTTCATTAACTTTATACTTCTAACCTGCCCCAGTATAAAATCTAAAAAATGCTTAATAAAATGAAAGTATTATTAAGATATTCTTTAAGCAATATATCACTCATATGTGTGTGTGTATGTGTGTGTGTGTGTATGTGTGAGCAACAGCTCCTATATCCTTTACCCATTCATTTACTGGCCATCTGGTCATCTACATTCTTTGCCATGGTTTCCATCTTTTATTTGGGTCCTAAAACTTCCAGCTTGACTCAAGAACTTCTGACTACTCATCTAGTAACTACTATATGTAGATATAGATATAGATATACACATATCTGTATATATATACTATATAGTAGCTCATCTGTAGATAACTGATGAATTAATTTGATTGAATATGCAGATAACTGCAATATATAACCTGAGGGGAGGATTTTTTAAAAATCTACTTTGTTTTTCCTGTATTCGAATTTAGTCCAATCACTTTCTGTGACTATGGATTACATTAAAAAAACTTCATAGTATTCTCATGCTCTAAGAAATTTGCACATCACCTGTAGGGAAAAAAGGGTATGAAACACTTTCCAATTGAATGGAATTTATCTTTCCCCTCAAAGACACCCCTCTTCTAAAATTCCCTATTAAATGTACTACCATCCTTTAGTTACCTAGGTTCTCAACCTCTCAGCCATCCTTGATTCTTCTGTCTCTTTCGCCAGACCCATATCAGGGCTATTTCCTACTTTTGTCACACATCTATCTCTTTCTAATCTACTTACATAATCACCACTCTGATTCAGGTCCTTATCACCTCTTGCCTAGACTATTACAATTGCTTCCTTGATGAACTTCCTTGATGTCTCCCTTTTGTAAGCTGCCCTCCACATGACTGCCAAACTAACCTTCTTAAGAAATAGTTCTGACCGTTTTACTCTTCAGTTCATAAATCTTCTCTAGGATGACCTCCTCAGTCCAGAATTTAAAGCCCTTAACTATATGGTTCTCACTTACATTATGAGATATTTCAAATTATTCCCCCTTATACATTCTGTGTTCCATTAAAACAACCTAATAGCTATTCCCCCAATTGACATGACATTTGCCATCTCAGTGGCTTTGTAAAAAATGTCTCCCAAGCCTGAAATGAGCACCTTCCTTACCTCTGCTTCTTAGAAACAATTCTCAGCTTCCTTCACAGCACAAATCAAGCGCCATCTCTTTAATGGAACCTTTCATGATTTTCTCCAGTTGTCAGTATTATCTTTCTCTGCTTCAGATCAAATCCTACTGTCTTCAGGTGGCCTTGTTCCTGCTGCGATTGCCTTCCCTCTGAGGTTACATCCCATTTATATGGGGTATGTATGTGTGTGTGTCAGTGTTTGTGCATGTGTGTGTATACATGCATGTGTATATGCATATGTGTAGGTATTGTGATATATACCTGTATGTGTGTATATATTATGATATATGTACATACCTATATGTACATATGCATGTATGTACTTAGTTGTTTGAATATGGTCTCTGCCATATGAACTCCCTGAGGACTCTTTTGGCCTTCCCCTCCCCCATATCTCAGCACAGTTCCTGACACATAGTAAGTCCTTAATAAATGCTTGTTAATGATAGTAATGATAATCCCGCCTCCAATCACTTTGTATTTACTTCTTCATGTATGTTTTGAGTCTGCCCTTCCACTTCCCCCCACACCTTAATAGAGTCTCAGTGCTTGAAGTTGGAGACAGATTTTTTTTCCTTTTTTTTTATCCCTGGCACCTAGCATAGTATATTACATAAAGTGAATCCCTAATACATGTTGAATTATTGAATCCCTATTATATTTGGTCTTTACAGGTGTTCTCCATGACCTTTCAAATAAGTATATATCTTTTTTATACCTTAGTATATTATTGAACAAAGTTTATCTCCATGGACTCCTCTGACATAGAATTTTGTATGATCTTGACATTTATGTATATGAGACACCTGTGTGATACAAACTTTTTAAATTGCTTTTTTTCCTACTGACCAAAATGCTTTTTTTTAAGTCAACAAATGAACATGCCTATTTGCACATCTCAATTGGTAGACTTTTATAGATAATTGTTCTTAAAAGTGTGCTTGTTCTCTTCTCATATTTTCACTAAGAATATCCTCTGCATACATAGACCATTCTTATGAAGAATTTATAAAGATCAGGAAATAAACATGAGTTCATAGGTGCTGATAAATTCTTGGTCACCCTTTTTGGTAAAAGTATTGCATATTGTCCTTGCCATTTTTTGGACCCCTCCTCTATGTCAGGTACCTTGCAAACTAGGTACTGAGTGACTTTTAAATGGTGTCAATTACCGCATGGATTTATGATCAAACAAAAAAATATGACAAATATGTATTTAATGCTTATTGTATGCAAAGCATTTTGCTATGCATTGAATTTCTTCTGTGTTTATTTGGTCAGACTCTGGCAGTTTACCTGACTTCAGTCTCCTTAAGTACATACCCACTTCACCTAGCTTATCAGAGACAACAATGCAAGGATAAATATGTACCAGTTACACCACTCCCACTGATGAGAAGAGATCACCACAGAAATGCTGGCAAATTTATTCTATTTTTTTGTATTTATTATTCTCATTTCATTTATAAATACTGTGAGGATGAACTGGTTTAGGTAGGTCTCCTATTGCTTTATATCATTTCCTAGGTTTAGAACTGGATGTCAAGTTCCTTGCAGGCTCATTTTTTTCTCTTCCTCTTTTCCTGTTTTATCAGTTTATACATCTCATAGTGTTCAATCATCTTCTGTTTTGTTTTGCAAATATCTATGTCGTCCTTGGCTGTAGAGTATCTCTCTTTGTCAAGGAGTTTATTGTCCTACGGCTGGAGTGGTTTCTGGGTTCTTTTAGCCTCTTCATCATAGTGATTGCTTTGCATCAATTAAACTTCTCTAGGTAATGGTGATAGGGTCAATGTCTTTAGTTTTGTCTTTTTCCCATTTTTTTCAAAGCTCACAGTTTATTTAAATCAGCATTTAATCCTCACAACAGCCTTTGGAAGTCCATTCTTAAAATTAAACCCTTTGCAAGACGTTAATCAAAGCTCCTCATCATAGATGAGGAAATTGAGCCTCAAGTGCATTGGACTTTTTGACTAGACTCACTTTCCACGGCAAAAGGAAGAGGAGGAAGGAGAAGGGATTAGGATTTAGTTAAATTTGAGGAGCATAATAAATTCCTTTGTGAACACCTATTGCATTCTTTAGGACAGTCCTATTCTGATGCTTTGTCAAAGCAAGGAGTTGACTCTGAGTTAGCAAAGGCTATACCAATGGAGTACAAACTGTGGCACATGGTGCCAGGTTCTGGCTATGGACTGGTGAGACCTTGTATTTTCAGACTGAGACTATCCTAGTTAAATGAAGAGAGGAATTACCATAACAAAGCTGATCGTTTGTTTCAGATTCAGTAGATGAAAACTTGCTACTAAGGTTGAGAGCAATCGTGATCTTTACCAAAACCAGAAGGAGGGGAGAGAGTACTCTGGCCAATAAAATCATGGCTCTTCTAAAGTATTAATGTATTGCAGGGATCTGTGCTAAGTACTGGGGAGGAAGAAAGCAAGGGAATACGAAAATAAGTAAAACCAATCTGTGTCCTTGGGGATATTATGGGTTATTAGGCAAGACAAGATAGACACAGAATAAAATAGCAAGGACTATACATTTTTCTCTACTCCAAATTGTGGCAATTCTGAGAAATGATTGACTTCCCCTGTTCATTCCCCTATTCTGAAGGTTTCTCTTTAGGGGAAGATTCTGGAAAATTTTAATAACCATGCCCAGTTGGAGGTGGAAGAAGAACAAGGGATAACTGAGAGGAAATTGGGATATTTTGTCATGCAGTTTTTAGAGCTTAGCAGGAAACACCCCATGCAGGAACTTGGGAAGAGGACATCAGATTGTGAATCATATTGACTCAGTGTGGTGTCAATGATAGAGATCTATTCAAAGACAAGAGAGGAGTGAGTGGCTGTGCTCTTGACTGCTGGACAGTGTGAGGCCATGGGAGTGTGTGATTGGTGATCCAAGTAAGAAGCTTCCTTGGACAGCTCCCTAACGCTGGAATATGAAATGCCCCTCTCATTCACTTGAGTCAGGCACACAAGAAATGAGAGGCTTTTCTGGGAAAAGAGTACCTGTTGGAATTGTGGGAATCCGAAGATAGAGCTACTTAAAGGAGTTATTTAGTCAAATTATCACCAGAACCTGTGGGAGGTGCAGAGCTAATCTCTCACCTCCAAGCATTTCCACTGGCCATCCCTCATGCCTGGACTTTTGTCTTCTTCCTCATCTCCTCTTCCTGACTTACGTGCCTTCCTTCCACTCTCATCTACAAATCCCACTTTCTGCAAGAAATCTTTCCTGATCCTCTTTAATGCTAGTTCTTTCCCCACTGAGATTATCTCCAATTTAGTTTGTATTATAGTCGTTTACTGCTCTGTGCCCCATTAGACCATAAGCGTCTTGAGAGTAAGGACTGTTTTAGCCTTTATATTCCCAGTTCTCATTTAGCATAGGGCCAAGCACTTAGTAGGGGTATAATAAGTGCTTCTTGACTTGACTTCAGAGAATTGCTGCAATTATGACCCATACCTGCTGTGAGGTGTGAAAACCTGCAGACACTGTGAATCTACAAAAGGCAAAACCAATTGAAAATTCTCCCTAGTATGTGAATATAAACGATGGAAATCTCTGGGGAGGGTTTGGTCACTGTCAGTGACAGGTTTGTTTGTCTGTTTTTTAAATCTCTGAGCTCTGATTAAAAACTCTATCTTTTCTTTGACTGGCAAATGACTCATCTTTCCCCTTAGAGCTTTATGAACTCTGTGCTTGGAAAGGGAGTTGGTGGCAATACGTTGGCTGCTGTGATACATTAAAATTTCTAGATTGTCTGTGTGGTGGCAAGGAGTCAAAGATGTGAGAAATCCCTTAAAGTGTACCTAAGCTTTTGGTGACCTATGAGAATCTCTGACACTAATATTTTAAATAAAAAAATAACAGCTAATATTTATATCATACCTTAAGGTGTTAAAGTACTTTACATATTTATTGCCGTTTGATCACAAAATCTTTGTGAAGTAACATTGTTAGCCCCATTTACAGATGAGGAAAATGTGGCTGAGAGAGATTCCCTGACTTAGCTAGGGTTATAAATCTAGAAAGTGTCTGAGGAGAGATTCAAAATCAAACTTTCTTGAGTTTGCCACACTTGCCAACTGGAACATCATAAAGGCCGTATATACTAAAGATTTTATGCTTTATATTGCCTCAGGAGAAGAAATTGTGTAAAACCACGGGAATTTTGCAAAATCATCGAGTAAATTATTAACAAACAGAAATAGTTCCTTTTTCTTTGAGTTTGCATTATAAAAGATATTTACTCATTCTTTTATTTCAGTGCAATTCAATATACATTTAGTAAGCATAAAATTACATGCAAGTTAGTAAGCTAGTAACTACAAGATGAAAAATAACTTAATTTCTATGTGTTTTATGAAGAGGAATAAGACATGTATGTTAATAAGTTAGCACAACCACAATTAATAACTCACATTTAGGTCAAACAGGGACCTAGGTGGAATAATAGATAAGAGTGCTGCTGGACTTGGAGTCTTTCTGACCCTGAGTTCAAATCCTGCCTCAGACATTTACCACCTGTGTGATCCTGGGCAAATCATTTAATCTCTCTCAGTCTCAGATTCCTCATCTGTAAAATAAGGGTGGTTGGGAAAATCAAGTGAAATAATGTGTATAAATGTATGTAATCTAGGCTGCTGTTATTAGGGAGCAATTCTAGGTGAAGGGACAAAGGAAGGCCTCATAGAAAAATAGCTCCAGATATGAGCATTTAAGGAAGACAAGGTTTCAAAGGTGGAGATAGGGCAGAAGATATTTCAGGCAAGTGAGACAAGTGGAATTGTCAATCTGTTTGGTTTTCTCCTGTGTGAATTGTTTGAACAATGACTTATTTTGAGTCTTCATAGATCTCATGAAAGATACTATGGTAGTCCAGGAGTGCATACAGTCAATGAAATATCTTTTGCAAACAGATACATCTGGAGAACCCCAATATCTTTAGGTAATCTCTCTTCTATCCGGACCCTGTAAAGAATGTTTCATGACAGTGGAGTTAACCTTAGGTTCCCAGAGGCTATTCTATTAGAATACAAATTCTAGGTCTTTCCAAGCTGGGAATATTTAGAGAATAGGACCAATGATGGATTGTGTGTAATGTCTCAGAACCATCCCAGTTAACTTTAGAGAGACTCATTGCTAGAAGACTGGACACTAAGTGATGGATTTTGAGGGGCTGTACCAATTCTTAAGAAGTTTTAAATTGTGAAAGTACATGGAGTACCCCAATTCTCACTGCCCTTCCCCCCTACACTGTTGGAATGATAGCTTTTCTAAGTCATTCAAAGTAAAAACAAAATCGGTAGACCTCTGATAGCAGATTTTTTACATTTATTTTTCCAATCCCTATAATTTTATATTTACTTGTAGAGGGCTCTCTTAACTGACATATTTAAAGATAAGCCAAAGGTAAGGAATTATACAGGAACTTGGCTGTCACCTTGTACGACTAAAAATACAGAAGAATTGGTTTAGTATGAATTAGAGAATTTTCAACCCTTGTCCTAAACAGTTATTATTAGGTATAAGATTGTCCAAATTGCTTTGTTGGACATGATTACAAATCTTGATACAAGAGTACACAACCACTACCCTTACTTCAGTCCTATCTGCCCCAGATAGGCTCGTGAGTGAACAGAGGACCATTAGCAGATCTGTTGCCATAGTTACCAGACAGCTACCTTGGAAATAAGAGAGATGGGCTGGGGAGAGGAGGTAGAGATGGATTAGTTAGGTGAGGAAGAAGAAATCATGGATGCCTGCTCTGACAAAGTTGGAGACAAACAAGAAGACACAGATCAATAATTTTGGAAACCCACAACCTCCCACCTAATTGTAATCACTGCTATGCCAACGTCATCTAAATCCAGTCTACTTTTTGCAGCGTTTATAGGGCTTCTTTTATGGAAGTTATTTTTATGGATGGTTACTATAGAAACACAGTGAGGTACAATACCAAGTCTTACAGCATCTTCCAAGGTGGTGTGGGATGGAACTGGTGGCGGGTCCAGTGACAACAAGCATAAGCTATTGTTATTACAGAAGCCTGAGAAGTTCTGAGAAGTATCTGAGAAGTTCAGGGTATTGCATATTCTCTTATGCTCACCCCATTTCACTTACAGGGACCCTAAGATGTATCTTTTCTCCATTTACACATAGGGTCAGTTGCAAAGGTAGGATTAAAATGAGGCCTTCTGAGACTTGCTCCTTTTTCATTACTACTTGACAGACTCACAGAATTTCTTAGCTAGGGTGAAGGGAAAACATGATTTTTAAATGAGCAAAATCTAATATTTCATGTAATATTCCACAGCTTGAAGGAACCTGAAAAACTATCTATTCCAACTTTCTGTTTTTAAAGATAAGGACCCCTAGTGAATGAGTAACTTGTCCAATTACATATATGGCTAATAAAAGAGTTAGAACTAACCCCAGTGATTCTTGGGGTTCAATCCAGCCTTCTTGCCTAATATAACTCCCTCTGAAGGGAATATAGTACAATCTTTTCAGGTACTCACTTAAAGTGAGGCCTTAGGCTAAAAGGGCCAGGGTCTCCCATTGCCTCCTGGGCCATCTCTAGTCGTCCTGATAACTATCTGGCTATTGGAGGAGAAAGTGAAGCTGGTGAATTTGCACAGCCCTCCCTTACTCAAATCCATCAACTGCAAGTCAAGTCATCATTTCCCTGATGTCATGGTCCTCTTCAAAACAAAGGACAAACATCACCTGTGAGTACAGCAATGTTAGTTGAGGGTGGAAACTAGGGCAAAGGTCATCAACCCTAGCAGCTCCACACAGACCTTTTCAGTTTTCCTGGAGAGTTTATGTTCCTGGCAAGTAGGGGCATTATTGAGGGTGGGGTGGTGGTGTGTTCCGGAAGGGACCCTTTCGTCCCAGTTCCACCCAACTTCCTTGTAATGTTGCTAAATGGGATCTTTAGTATGATTTCAAAGAAACCCAGGGATAGGATAGGAATTAAAAGGAACTTTATAGACTGTCATTTACACAATAATATTATCTAAGGGGGTTCCCAACAGCTGCAAGAAGAAACGAGTTCAAAAGGCAGACTTTAAAATGCTTGAGTTTTTCTCTAGCAAGCTGGAGAGGGGCAGCTGGCAAGGATCATGAATATCATGAATGAGTCCAAAAAATGACCATTGTGCCTTATCAAGCTAAGGACCTGCCAGATCCCCTGCCATAATATTGTGGTTTCATGGTGTGTTGTGGGGTTGTTTTGAAAGAATTCACAGACTTTGGCACAGAAGCCAAAGACCAGAAGATATTAGCAGAAAGTACAGGCAGCAGAAGTACCCAGAAAATAGGAATGTGAGCAGGAAAACAGAATAAAGTAGAAGTCTAGCCACACAGAGAAAGCAGCTTTTCTGAGAATAGCACCTGAGGATGTTGGGCAGTTTTGTAGGGTCGGAAGCATGTGTTCACAGCTCTGTGCACAGATGGAGGGGAAATTGCAATAGTCCTTTGTGTGTTGTCTGACCAGACATAATATGTCTCCACTCTGAATTGTCTGGGTTCTTGGAAGATTCTGAAAAAAAATCAAACTTTCCATAGGTTACACAAAAATCAACAATAAATATTCACCCAGACTCCACTTGGAGATATCTGGTGACAAAGAACGGAAAACTGACTGATTCTGGAGGCAGCCCCATTCAATTTTTGAATAGTACGAATAGTGAGTGGGATTTAAAAAAAAAAAAATCAAAATCTGCCTCCCTCTAACTTCCACTCGTTGGTCCTAGTTCAATGCCTCCTAGGGCTGTGGCTGCTGCTGCTGCTGCTAGCTCACATTTATATAGTGCCTAATATTTGCCAGGTGCTATCTCATTTGAGACTCATAGTAACCTATTCTTTTCCCCATTTTACAGATGAGGAAATGGAAGCAGAGGGTAAGTGACTTATCACACAGCTGCTAAGTTTCTGAGGCCTGATTTGAACTTAGGTCTTCCTGACTCCAAGTTTGTGACATCTACCTGCCTACTTCCCTTTAGATATTTGAAAGCATCTATTATATCATTCCCTAAGAATTCTTCTTCAGGATAAGCATCTCTAGCTCCGTCAGTAGATCCTAGTAGGAAATGGTTTTGATTGGCCTTCCCATCTTAATCATCTTCCTCTGGAATCATTCTACATTGTGCTGAGATTGCCCTGAGGGACCATGGTGTTATCAATGGGGCACTGGACTTGGCCTGGCAAGACCTGGGTCTAAATCCCAGTTCAGATGCTTACTAGATACGTGACCCTGGGCAAGTCACTGAACTCCACTGTCTCCGAGGTCCCATTCAGCTCTCATTCTTCAATCCTGTGATCAAAACTCCTGTGCTACTTTTTGAAGCACAAAACATAATTTTCTCATGGAAAGATTATTTTATAAACATATAGGTGTATGTATGTATTCCCTGAAGGAATGATAAAATCAGAAAGTGCTATAGTAAGTCTTTAACATCAGCTCTCCAGAAAAACAAATATATACACATATTTTAAAATTTAATCTGAATTATTAACATTTTCTCCATTACTTTCTTAAGTCTAGATAATCAATGAAATAATAAAACAAGCCCTGGCTTGTCGTGTTTGCTGATTTCTGAGGTGTAAATGATCTAATTGAAAATTTGGCAGTTGGGCTTTCTTGGGCTGGTAGGAGCAGGTTCTAGCATACCTCTGGGTAAAATCCTAATTTATGGATTGACTGTAGTTTTATAACTTTTTTTTTTTAACCAGGAAGAAATTGGGTTATCTTGGTTGATCATGAACATCTATCTGTAAAAGAAGTTTGGTATAAATTCTGCACACCTGCATTCTCTGTCTCAATACTCTTTTATATTTTGCCACATGAATCACCTGCTGTCTCTTCTCCAGAACAATTTTAGAATCAGTAAACACTCTAGCAGCAGATGTATTCTACATTCTAGTGTAGGACACACCAAACACACATCACAATTATTAAGCCTCTTTTTTTTCATTTCCAGGAAAATGAGTGCAACTTTCAAAGCACTTTAAGAAGAACCTTTTTATGTTCTGTTATATATGATAAATTCTAATCAAATAGATTAGAAGAAATTGATGGGCATAAACATTTTTGAAGAGTCATTTGGTAAACTATCCTAGCTAAGTGAAGATGCATGTTTTCTATTTACCTTAGCTCTACAAGGAATGGAATAATTTATTACTTTGCATCTTGTTACAGAAATGAGCATCACCCAAGACTGGCTAGGATTATGTTCTAAATTGTTTTTTTTTTTAATCCTATAACAATAATATAATAATGCAAAGAGCACAAAGGACTTTGAATGAGATTAGGTTTTCTGTTTGTTTGTTTGCTTCTGAACTTTACCAGTCATTCTGTTGAGTATTTGTTTACAATGACTGGATGGACTTATTTATACCTTCCAAGAAAGACAAACAACACAACAAAGAATTTCTTCTCAAAAAAGAAAAACAAAAACAAAAAACACTCTCCTAGAAAGCACTTCAGTTGAGTCTTTAACCAGCAGTTACATAAATTAAAGCTACATAAAAGTCTTATAACAACTTAGCATATTGGTTTGTAAAGTCTCAGCTTTCTAAATTTCTGAAAGTATTGTCCATACTTAGCTGAAAATCATGAACATAGATCACAAAATATTAAAACTAGAAAGGACTTCAGAGTTCAAAGAATCCAAATTCCCCACTTCACAGATGAGAAAACCAAATCCAGGGGGTAAGTAGGCCATAGTTTCCTCAACTGTAAAATGAGAGGCTTAGATCAGATGGTCTCTGAAATCCACTCCAACTCTCAAGCTCTGAGCCTACAACTTGTCCAAGATCATACATGTGTAATTGTCAGAGAGAGGGCTCAAACTCAGGCCTTCTGTCTCTATAGTCTGGATTCTTTCTTCTACTTCATGTTTAACTGGAAATGCAGAATAATAAAATCAGAGGCCATCTGGTTCAACCCATTCATTTTACAGTTGAGGAAGCTTATTACCCAGGGAAATTAAATAACTTGCCAAGGGCCGCACAAGTAGTAAACATCAGGGGTAGGGTTTGAACCCAGGTCCTTTGACTTCAGAACCAGTATATATTCTCTTACACCATACTGTCTCTCCCATGAAACCTTTGAGCTGGGAAAAAACCTTTAGAAGTTATATAAGTCAACCTCCTACCCAGTGTGGGAATGTCCTCCATACTTTCCCTAAGAAGTGGTCATCCACTTTCTACTTGAACACTTTGAGTGACAAGAAACTCACTAAAAATTTTAGTGACTAGGGCAAGCTTCAGAAGTAACATAACCTGTTTGGGCAGCTCAAGTTGTTAGAAAGTTCTCCCTTGTGTTGAGTTATCATCTGCTTCCCTTAACATCAACTAGTCCTACTTCTGAGTTGTGTGTGTGTGTGTGTATGTCTAATTGACAGTCTGTTTAAAAATTTTTCTGCCCAAGGAGAACATCCCAAATTTCTATTGCCTTCATAAGACGTGACTTCAAGAGCCCTCATTATCTTTGTCATTGGGGCTGTATTTGTGTCGGGAGGGGATGTTTTTTTAACATTATAAATCTTCTCTCCCTATGACATAGGTGATTTACTTTTACCTTTATGAATGTGGCTATTATGTTCTTGTCAAATCTCTGATAATACATGAAGAAAAAGCCCTTAGAAAGAAACAAGAAGCTGGACAGTCTTTAGTTTGTCAATGTGTTTTACAGCAGGGTACTAGAAACTCAGGGCTATAGGGTGTGTTCAGGGAGGACCAGTACCTTTGGTATGATAGCGGCCGAGCTCTTTCCACCTTCTGTGTTCACCTGTTCCACCCAACTCTTACCTGTGGCTCCATGAAGCTGCAGCATGCGCAGCGGCCACACCCCAGCAAACCATTTTGGCAGACTGACCAAACCTCGTTG
Organism: Notamacropus eugenii; assembly: GCF_028372415.1. NCBI lineage: Eukaryota > Metazoa > Chordata > Mammalia > Diprotodontia > Macropodidae > Notamacropus > Notamacropus eugenii. Next base: position 261,261,997 of record NC_092873.1, read on the forward strand.
ATGGTAACCAAGGGGTCTCAAACCCATTGGTGAGTTAGGGGAGCATCTACCTCAAGCATGTGAAGACTTCCCCTGATGGAATGAGCTGATGAGAACAATTTGTTCCAATGGCCATGAAGGCAGATGAAGTAGGCAATGTAGAGCACTCAGAGCTTGGTTAGACATCAAAGATGCCAAGGTCATGCACTGCAACCTGAGCCCTCACCAGACATCTTGACTCTGTTCTGCCACTGGACTATGATGCCTGTAGAAAAGAATGAGACTGATGACTTCGTGCAACTCTGCCTTGCTTAAATCCAATTTACGCATGAACCAAAAGACATCGCCCATACCATTTCACTATTATGCCTCAAAGTCCTGTGGTGACAGGCAAGTGATGAAGCAGTAGGTGCAGATACATTGAGAGCTGTAGTCACAACCCTGCACACAGGTTGCCCAGGCCATAGGGTCATTTCTCACTGGAAGCAGCAGTGGGACTCGGCAGCCCCCTGGGTGTCTGAGCAGCCTTTTAAGGATTGCACCGCTCACCTCTTGTTGTGAAGAAGGGAGCTAGAAAAGGTGCCCTAAACATTGTCTGCTTACCCAACCCTGGCCTGATTCCAGTGGCAGGCAGGGAATCCTACTATGAGGTCAAAACACAAAAAAAATGTACAAAGTGTATGAAAACATCTGCAAAGATGATTTCACACCATTGGCATGTGGAATGTGGGCACACTAATAGATGACACAAAATCCAATAGACCTGAAAGAAGAACTGCTCTTGTTGCAAGGGAACTCAATAGGTATCATATCCAAATAGCAGCCCTGAATGAAACAAGGTTGGCAAATGAAGGTCAGCTTAATGAAGTTGAAGCTGGATACACCTTTTTTCTGGAGTGGGTGCAGTGAAGGGAGTGCTGTAAAGCTGGCATGGGTTTTGCAATCAAACTAATCTAGTCAGCAAGATGGTATGCCTGCCAAAAGGAGTGAATGACAGACTCACAACAATGCGATTGCCACTCGCAGAAAAACACCATGCCATCATCATGAGTGCCTATGGCTCCCACCATGACAAACCCTGATTAAGTCAAAGAAAAATTTTATGAAGACCTAGAGATCCTTATTATCAGTGTGCCAAAAGAGGCCAAGCTTATAATTCTGGGTGACTTTAATACTAGAGTAGGCTCAGACTACCAGACTTGGCAGGGAGTCCTAGGGAGGAATGGAGTTGGAAACAGCAACAGCAGTGGTCATTTACTGCTGAAGACTTGTGCACCGCATGAGCTTGTCATCACCAACACTGTCTTCCATTTACCTAAACGCAATAAACTTCATGGATGCACCCTCTCAGCAAACATTGGCATCTAATAGACTATGTGATTATAAGGAGAAAAGACAGATAAGATGTGAGAGTGACAAAGGCAATGTGTGGTGCAGAGTGCTGGACTGATCACACACTTATCCTTTCCAAGCTAAATATTCGCATTCATCAAAAGCACCACCCCCAAAGCAAAATGACTACCAGAAGAATTAATGTCAGTAAATTAGAGCTCTTCTCTGAGCCTGAACAGTTTGTTGCTTTGAGGGAAAACTTTGAGGGAAAGTTGAGTCAACACACAGTTGGCAGCAGTGGAACAGAAAAGGAGTGGGCAGCTTTCAGAGATTTGGTGTACAGCACTGCATTTGCTCATCTGGGTCAGAACACTTGCAAACACCAAGACTGGTTTGATGAAAATGATGGGGAAATTCAGAAGCTGCTAAATGAAAAACGAGAACTCCACAGGATTTGCCAGCAGGATAGTTCATCCACCTCTAAGAAGGCAGCACATAATTCCATGAAAAGCAAAGTACAAGCAAAGCTCAGAGAGGTACAGGATTCCTGGCTCAATAAGAAGGCAGATGAAATTCAGTTTTCTGCTGATAGTAACAATCCAAAGCATTTTTATGATTTCCTGAAAGCTATTTATGGACCAAAAACCTATGTGATGCACAACTACTCAGTGCTGATGGAGCCACATTGATTAGTGATAAGGACATGATCCTAGAGATAGGTTGAACACTTCCACAGCGTTCTCAACAGACCATCATCAGTCAATGCTGAGCCCATTGACCATTTACCTCAGGTTGAGGTCAATCCCTCCTTAGCTGAACTTCCAACTGAAGAAGAGGTTTTGAGGGCCATTAGGCTCCTTGTATGTGGCAAAGCACCTGGTGCTGATTCTATTCCAGCTGAGATTTACAAGGTAGGGGGACCATTGCTCATACAAAAGCACACTGAAATTTTCCAGGTTATATGGCAAGAGTAGCTTATCCCTCAGGAGTTCAAGGATGCCTCCACTGTCCGTGTCTATAAAGGTAGAGGGAATAGATTGCCCTGCGACAATCACAGGCAATCTCTCTCTTAGTCATTGCTGGCAAAATTCTTGCTAGAGTCCTTCTTAATAGGTTGATCCTTCACTTGGAAGATGGTTATCTACCTGAGAGCCAGCGTGGCTTCAGAAAGGATCAAGAAACAGTCAATATGGTGTTTGCTGCCCGACAACTCCAGGAGAAATGCCAGGAGCAGAACAGAGGTCTGTAGACAACATTGGTGGATCTGACGAAGGCCTTTGATACCGTTAGTCATGAGGGCTTATGGAAAATTATGTCAAAATTTGGTTGCCCAGAGAAGTTCATCAGTATTGTACCTCAATTTCATGATGGCATGTTTGCCCGGGTTCTAGATAATGGACAACATTCTCGTACTTTCCCAGTCACCAGTGGAGGGCTGTGTGCTTGCTCCCATGCTTTTTAGCATGATGTTTTCAGCCACGTTGACAAATGCTTTCAATGATGATAAACAAGGCATCAAGGCCAACTACCATACTGATGGTAAGTTCTTCAATTTGAAAAGGCTGTACAAACCAAGACCAAAGTGGAGGGAGTGCTGGTGCATGATTTTCTGTTTGCAGATGATTGTGCACTCAGTGCAGCCTCTGAAGCTGAGATGCCACAAAGTATGGATCAATTTTCTGCTGCCTGTGCTAATTTTGGCCTAATAATTAACACCATGAAAACACAGGTGCTCCATTAGTCACCACCACACCATCCATACGTGGACCCATCGGTTACAACAAATGGAGAAGTTTTGAATGCTGTGGATAAGTTCACTTACCTTGGTAGTGTACTTTCCAGGGATGTACACATTGACAATGAGGTTGATGCATGCATTGCCAGAGCTAACTCGGTGTTTGGGAGACTCTGAAGAAAAGTTTGGGAGACAAGAGGTATTAGACTGACTACCAAACTGAAGGTCTACAGAGCTGTTGTGCTGACCTCATTATTATACGCTTGTGAAACATGGACAGTCTACCAGTGCCATGGCAGGAAACTGAATCACTTCCATTTGAACTATCTTAGGAAGATTCTGAGGATCACCTGGCAGGATAAGGTACCAGATACTGAAGGCCTTGCTCAAGTATTCAAACTATGCTTCAGAGAGCACAACTCTGATGGGCTGGCCACATTCTTCGAATGCAAAATGTATGCTTGCCAAAAAGCCTATTTTATGGAGAACTCGCATGGGGCAGGCAATCACATGGTGGCCAGAAGAAATGATACAAGGACACTCTCAAGGTCTCCCTCAAGAACTTTGGATTTGACTGTGCAACATGGGAGACACTGGCACAGGACTGTTCAGTATGGTGAGCCCACATCAAAAAGGGTGCTGTGTTCTCTGAGCAAAGCAGAATTAGACAGCACAAAATAAATGCAGGATGTGCAAATTTGAGATATCCACCCCAAATATTCACACAGACTATCTGTGCCCAACATGTGGTAGAGCATTCCAAGCTCATATTGGTCTGATCAGCCACAGTCGGCCACACTAAAATTTCACTTTATGATGGTGATGTCATTTTGGTCCTCTTTGAAGATGAAGGACAACAACCAACCATACCAGGAACTCAATATAATATCTCAGGTGTGACCTGTCCACTGAATAATACTGCATCACTATTACTCACCTCAGTATGGATCTTACTTGCATTAGACTTTGAGCCAACACTAGCAATTTTGGGGTCCATCACAAAAACGAACTTTAAAAAATAAATTCATGGGTAGTGAAAACTGGGCATAGACCAGTGCCTGACACCGTGCACAAGAATAAAGTCTAAATGCATACCTGATCTAGTATAAAGACTGATACTATAAACAAATTAGGGGAACAAGGAATAGTGTGTTTGTCAGATTTATGGAGAATGGAGAAATTTTTGACCAAACAAGAGACAGAGAACATTATGATATGAAAAATGGATAATTTTGATTACATTAAATTGAAAAGTTTTTGCACAAACAAACCCAATGCAACCAAGGTTAGGAGGAAAGTAGAAAACTGGGAAAGAATTTTTGCAACTAGTATCTGTGACAAAAGCCTCATTTCTAAAATATATAGAGAACTGAGTCAAATGTACAAGAATACAAGTAATTCCCCAATTGATAAATGGTCAAAGGATATGAACAGGCACTTTACAGAGTAAGAAATTAAAGCTATCTTACAGTCATATGAAAAAATGCTCTAAATCACTATTGATTAGAGAGATGTAAATCAAAACAACTCTGAGGTACCAAATCACACCTGTAAGATTGACTAACATGACAAAACAGGAAGATGATAAATGTTGGAGAAGACGTGGGAGAGTTGGAACACTAATTCATCATTGGTGGAGCCATGAGCTGATCCAACCATTCTGGAGAGCAATTTGGAACTATGCCCAAAGGACCACAAAAATGTGCATACCCTTTGACCCAGAAATATTGCTTCTAGGACTATATCCCAAAGAGATCATAAAAATGGGAAAGGGTCCTACATGTACAAAAATATTTATAGCAGCTCTCTTTGTGGTGGCCAAAAACTGGAAATTAAGGGGATGCCCACCAACTGGGGAATGGCTGAACAAGTTGTGGTATATGAATGTAATGGAATACTATTGTGCTATAAGAAATGATGAACAGGAAGACTTCAGAGAGACCTGGAAGGACTTATATGAACTGATGCTGAATGACAGGAGCAGAACCAGGGGAACTTTGTACATAGCAACAACTACAGAGTGTGAGGAATTTTTCTGGTAGACTTAGTCCTTTACAGCAATGCAAGGACCTAAAAAATTCCCAATGGACTCTTAAGGCAAAATGCCTTCCACATCCAGAGAAAGAACTATGGAATTGGACAGCAGGATGAAGCAGATCATTTTCTCTTGTGTTACGTTTTGTTTTGTTTTATGGTTACTCCCTCTCATTTTAATTCTTCTATGCAACATGACTAAGGTGAAAATGTATTTAATAGGAATGTATGTGTAGAACCTATATAAGACTGCATGCTCTTGTGGGAGGGAGGGGTAAAAAATGTAAGATACATGGAAGTGATTACAGAAAACTGAAAACAAAATAATTAATTTTAAAAAAGAAATAAAAAAATTAAATTCATGGGTAGCTAGGTGGCAAAATGGACAGAGTATCACCAGCCCTGGAGTCAGGAGGACCCAAGTTCAAATCTATTCTCAGATACTTGACATTTATTAGCTGTGTGACTGTGGGCAACTCACTTAACCTCAATTGCCTTGCCAAAAAATAATAATAAATCTTTCTTTGTGGAAATATGTTTAATATGATTGTACATGTACAACCTATATCAGATTGCATGTCATCTTGGGAAGTGGGGAGAGAGAAAAGAGGGCAAAATTTGGAACTCAAGATCTTATAAAAGTGAATGTTGAAAACTAAAGATAAGTAAATAAGTTACAGAGAAGAGAGACCCTGTGACAGAAGGCACCATAAGAGTAGTGGACTCTGGGATACCTAGAGACAGCTTAGGTTGGGGGAGCAGGTGGGACTGGACTAGGGAGAGCTCACCCAGGGTGTGGTCATGCTAGAGGAAAGAAGCATGATCTGGTAACTTCCTATTTTAACTAATTAATTGTTAATTCAGTACTAGGCTCATTTGTAGTTGAAGGAGCTAACTGCTATCAGAGTATAATAATCAATCACTGAATAAGAAACATTTATTAAATGTCTACTATATGTCAGGCACTGTTCTAGGAGTTGAGAATACAAATACAATGAATGAAACAATTCCTCTTCAAAAGGAGTTTATGTTCTTTGAGGGAAAAATTGCCTAAATTTTGGTGCCCTAGGAACCAAACTCCCCTGCCCTACTCATATCTATTATTTTTTCTTAGCCACATCACCTTTGGCTCATTGAGCTTGTAGTCAATTTAAAGTCTCCGTTCTTTTTCACAAAAAATTCTACTGTGCAATAGATTTTTTTCTGTTATGCTTCTTTTTTAAATTATACTTTAACAAAAATTTCCTTTTCTCCCTGCCACTTCCTTCTTTTGCCACTTAATAGTATTTTGCTTTTTTTCAATTACATGTAAAGATAGTTTCCAACATTCACTTTTATAAGATTTTGAGTTCCAAATTTTTCTTCCTTCTTCCCTTCCTTCCCTCCTCCCCAAGACAGCAAGCAATTTGATACAGGCTGTAAACGTACAATCATATTAAACATATTTCCACATTAGTCACGTTGTGAAAGAAGAATCAGAACAAAAGGGGAAAACCATGAGAAAGAAAAAACAAAAGAAAAAGAGAAAATAATGAGTCTTTTGGAATGGTCTTAGATCGTTGTGTTGCTGAGAACTAAGTCTATCAAAGTTGGATATCGCACCTTGTTGCCATCACTATATAGCATGTTCTTCTGACTGCTCACTTCACTCAGCATCAGTTCATGTAAGTCTTTGCAGGTTTTTCTGAAATTGCCCTGCTCATCATTTTTTATTAAGTGATATATTAAGTGATCTGAAATACTGTACTTGGAAAGCCTCTGGAGTTCTGACTTCCATTATGATTTTATAAAATGTGATTCTCTTCCTTGCAGGTCGCAGTCTGCACATGAATCCACAAGGTGGTGATATTTCCCCACAAACTGGGCCACGAAATTTGCACGTACCAAGGAGTAAAATCTAAGCCTGCATGGGAAGCTCATAGGAGCCCGTCAGCCAATAAATATGCGCCGATGTGCAGTAAAGATTAGACAAGGAGTTGTGGGTCTCAGCAAGTAAAACAGATATAAATAACACGAAGATGTTCAGACTCTTCAGTTCCATGTTCTTCACCCCTAGAGTTTACCAGACTGGTTGGCAAATGGATAAATACCATCACTGTTGCTTCATGTGGATGTCTCTGAATACTGCTAAGGAAGGAATTATGGTCACGTGTGGCCTTCTAGGTCCTTGGGTACAGCCTTTTGACAGTCTAAGTTTTACGAACAAATCCTTTTATTAAGGGGATTTGTTCTGTGAAGTCTGGATTCAGCTAAAGTTACTTAAAGACCTAGAGGACCACGTGGAGCCTTGGGGCTATAGGTTTCCCACCTCTGAGCTACGGTAGAGTAGATAGAAAGTTGGTCTCATAACTAAGAGGGCCTGGATTCAAGTCTTGTCTCTGACACATACTGGTTTGTATGACCTTGGGCAGTTCTAAGCTAAGAAATCTATCTGCCCTTCATATAGTTCTCCCCACAGGTGAAACCATGGGTCTGATTTTGCTCCGTTCACATCCTAACTCCCAGGAGTGTGCCCAAACTAGGTCAAACAGCTCATTAAATTTTCAGTATGAACATTTAGTTTGGAAATCAGCAAATGCTACAAATCAGGGCTTGATGTATTATTATTCTGTTGATTGTCTAGACTTTAAGAAAGTAATAGAGAAAAAATAATGCAGATTAAACTTAAAAGTGTGCCCTGTGGACAGGTGTTTTTTTTCCTGGACAGCTGATGGTTAAACATTTAGCAGAACACCCTTGTTCTATTCTCTCCTCAAAAAGGTTAGCAGAGACTCATACCCTATATATCAAAAGCAAAATGTCCCAAGTATTACTGGGAAGACTATATAGGCAATCATATAACCACACTCACTGAGTGCTCTTGGCCTACTTTTGGGAGGTTCCAGATCTGTGATTTAATTGATGTAGAGATTTACCAATGTAAATACTCCTTCTACTTTTATATCCCCCTATAACTTAAAGTCAAAGTTGGGGCTCTGAAAAGTTATATGACTTATAATTTGGTTACTTGGTCATACAGTTAATATGTGTTAGAGATGAGACCTGAACCTAGATCTTTCTGACTCCAAGCCAGGTCTTTTATTGTCAAGAACTGGCTACCTCTTATGCACATGAGCTATATGTTCAGAAAATTTCTTTCCAGAATCCAGGATCAAAATTCCTAAAACATTATCATCATGCTTCTAGCCATACTTGGGCTTTGAGTCACTTTAAATTACCATCATCACCTTCAAAAATCTTTTACTAAGGCTAAGCACTTATCTGTACATGGCACAGAGTTAAACTAGCAGGTCTGGTTTTCCACAGGCTTATAATAATCTAAGACAGCAACAGCATTCACAAATACACATGTACCTAGCCCTTTTCCAGCTTTGCTTCAATTTTACTCCTTCAGACAAAGGAATTTAGTCAAATTCACTTAACATTTATTAATTAAGCACTTACTATGGCTAAGTAATTGTGCAGGGTGATGGAAATGTGTTACATTAATCTAAATTATAAAGTTTTTCCTTTTGTGTTGAAGTACTTTTTGGAACTTGGATCCTAAAAGTCACTCTTGGTTTTTGTTTTTGTTTTGAAATTTCAGTCTTTTTCTTCATATGATCAGGTTTCAAACCTTGGCCTTCAGATATTAAGGGTCATTTGACTTAGGTTCATGGACCCTAAATTATTAAAAAATTACTTTCTGCCCTAATGGCTTCAAATTGAAAATCACAATAAAGATATTTAAGTGGAAAAAAATAAACTTGGACTCTTGTAATCCTGGATTAGGCGGCCTATCAGGAAGGACAGAGTGGGAATTGATTTTGTTCAAATCAAAGGAAATCTAGTGTGCACTGGCAGCTGAGCATAACATGATGTTTTCCATGCTTCTATTTGTTTATAAAACAACCACTGTGCCAGACACAGTTAGGAAAGCACTCAGTATGCCCAAGAGGAATGTTACCGGATGCTTTTTTTGTGTATTCTACCAAGTTCAGTGCTGCCATTACCGCCTTCTGAGACAGGCCACACAGTAGGGGCCTGATGCTGCACACTTCTGAATTTCAGTTATCTCTTTAACCTTCTTTTCTTTTGTATCAATGATACCTTAAAGAAGATGGTAACCTGGGGGACTGACAAATTTGAATTTTCTTATTTCTTCATAACTATCATCTGCTTTTCTACCTGTCACCTTTATCTACTAAATCCACGTAAAGCTGGTCCTTTGAAAAGAATTATCACTCTCGTTAACAAAAAAAAATGAACACATTTCAATAGCCATGTAAGTTGCCCAGGACCATAGAAATAAGGAGAAAAACACACAGGAGGTTTATTACTCCTGCGTACAGTGGATGCTTCTAGTTTCTATGACAACTCTGCTTTATTTTCAAAAAGGAAAAGATATTACTATCACATTACCAACTAGTTTCCTTTTTTATCATTTTTTTCTCAATTACATGTAAAAAAAATCTAGCTTTTTTTAAGTTTTAGTTCCAAATTCTCTTCCTCCCCTCCCTCCTCCTTGATAAATAATTTGATATAAATTAAACATGTTCATTCAGACAAAACATTTCCATATTACTCATATAATAAAAAAGATCAAAAAAGGACAAAGAGAGTAAAAAAATATGCTTCAACCTGCATTGACTCCATCAGTTCTTTCTCTGGAGGCGGATAAAAATTGTCTTACTACCAACAAGTTTCTAAGGATTTTAATAAACCTTTAGGATGTCATAGCTTTTGGATTTTTCACCAATTCTCACTTTACTTCTTATAAATTCTCCATATAAAATATTCAAGTTTGAGAGGCGCAGAGAAATTTGCAAGGAAAATAAGGAAGCACCTACAACCTGTGCTTTGTACATACTAGGAATAAAGATTTGTTTCACTGAATTAAAAAGCAAATAACCTTACCAATTTGAAAGTGAAGCAGGATAGATTGCCTTTATAGATCAGGTGGGAAAAGTGCTAGAAGGAGGCAATCTGTTCCCACAGAAAGAACACTAGCTTTGAAGCCAGAGAACCAGGGTTCAAATCCTGGCTCTGACATTTACTACGTCTATGACCTTGGACAATTAACTTAGATCTCTCTGGGCTTTGCTTTTCTCATTTGTTAAAAATGAGAAAGTTGGACCAGCATGGTGGAGCATCCCTGTAATCCCCTACTGCTGGGGAGGCTGAGGCTGGGTAATCACTTGAGCTAGAGATTTGAGCAACACTAGTCAAAGCTGATGGGATGTTCATACTAAGTTGGACTTCAACATGGTGCACTCCAGGGAACAGAGAGCCATGCATAAGGAGGGCTGAATTGGCTGGGATCAGAATTGGAGCAGGTCAGAGGATCTGTGCCAGTCAGCAGTGGACTTGGGCTGTAAGCAGCTGCTGCCCTTGCAGTCTGGGTCAGATAAGGAGACCCAATCTCAGTGACCAACAAAATGTGAAGGTTGTAATAGATGACCTCTAAAGTTCTGTTTCCCTACACCAGTTCTAAAGATAAGATTATCTAACCCTAATCCAGTGAGATAAAATGCTGGACAAAAGTCAATCAACGCGCATCTAAGCAAAAGAAGATGACAAAACAAAGTTCATTCATTTCACAACTCTTTGCTTAATTCTGGCCATGCAGGAAGCCTGAGGCCTTGTAGCCCAGAGTTCAGAGATCTAGGCAGGCACACTTTTTAGCTGTGTAGGAAGTCATACACAATTGGCACCAATTTCACAAAGTCCTCTTTCATGGATCTTGTGACATTACAGGGAAAGGAAACTACCTTTATAGGTGAAATCAAACTCCAGTGTTGAATAATTATCATACATCTTGTTTTGGAAACGACTAAGAACTTGCCTGATTTTTTTTTTCCAGTTTTGTGGATTTTTTAAAGGGTGAAGTTTTTTTAAATTGAAAGTGTGCAGTTTTTTCTAATTGAAAGAAAAATACTAAAGCAGCTTTTTTTAAATTCAAGGGAAAAAATACTTAATTCTAGCTAGGAAGGATGTATATATGTAGTTAGTAATTAGCAAATTTGACATACAATACTGCTAGCATTTTAAAAGGACATTTAAAAATTAATTTTGCACCAACCCTAACTGTGACATTTTAGTAAGGGGTTTTGAAAGCATGCACTCTAGTTCCTAGTACATATAATTGCTGCTATCAGTGTTCTTTATTAAGCTTATTGGATACCAGAGCAGTAACAGGCTGAGAATATACTGAGAAAACTTGTTCAAGATACTGACCCATACTTTAGGGTAGTTTTGATCTCCAGCTTTTGAAGGATCATAGCTCTAGAATTGGAAGAGACTTCAGAAGTCATCTTGTTCAATCCACTTATTTTATAGAAAGTGAAGCATCAAGAGGTTTAATGAGTAACTGCTCAAGCCACCCGTACTAGGAGGTGGCAGAAGAGGGAACTGATTCTGGATATCAACTGCAAAGTACTTTAGAGGCCACTAGTCCAATGGGTTCATTTTACAGAAAAGGAAACTGAGGTCCCAAAAGTTCGAAGGATTTGCCTTAGGTCATCCAGGCAGTAAGTGTTGGAAAGAGGATTAGTACTCTGACTCCTGTTTTCCTTCCATGCCTCTTGGTTTAGATATACATGGAAATGTCTCCATTAATTAAAGTATAATGTTCTTGGGTAAGTGTACAAAGCACTGATATACAGGTTCCTTTGACACCACATGTGTGAGATGGTATTTGCAGGGTCCTTAGGGCTGATTTTTGCCTGAGCTCTACATACCTGGCTAAGAGTCACAGGGCCCCACAGTAGAGAATTTGAGTAATTTTTGTTTCTGGTTATCTCCAACACAGTACAGTGATATCTTTAGTTAAGGTCTCATTTCAACTAGGATATTTGTAAATATCTGAATATCCATCAGTGTTAAAGGCTCTAGGAGGGAGGAAAGAAGGGAGAACCATTTTATATGACGCTTAATATTTGCCAGAATTGCACTAAGCACGTTTTCCAAATGTCATTTCTTCATGACAACCTTGGAATGTAGGTCTATTATTATCCCTATTTTACATTTGAGGAAACTGATGCAAACAGAGGTTAAGTGACTTGTCCAGGGTCACATTTAAAGATGAGTCTTTCTGCTTCCAAGACCAGAGTTCTATCCATTTCACTACCCTGCCACCCTCTTCAGCTTTTGTGTTAGATTAGATTGTGAATTCACATTAAATTGTGAGCTCCCTGAGGGCAGGAGTTATCTTTTGCCATTCTTTATATCCCCAGTGCTTAACATAACTGGCACAGAGTAGGCACTTAAAAAAATGCTTATCAATTCTGACTTCCTGTTTCTACAAATAGCTTTCTATCCACCATGCCATCCTACTTCTTGGAAGAAACTGCTTATTTACCCCAAATTGCCGTCCCTTCCCAAATACCTTGACCCCATAAATGATTTTGATTCTAACTTAGTTGGGGGTGGGAGGAGGGTAATGCTATATAAAGAATAACACAATTGAAGCTCCTTCATGAGCTCCATCTGGTGTTGTTTCCTAATCTCAAGTGAACGAGCATCCATCCTGAGATGGATGTATCTAGCTTTGGAAATTCTCTTGGGAATTTGAGTTTGAGAGATACTGGGTCCAAGAGTTAAAGGTGGTGGAGGGAGGAGAGTCCCCAACAACTACTGTAGTGCAGGAGAATAAACCCAAACCCTGGACCCAGCTTGCCAAAAGACAATTGCCATGATAGGGGAAGGCAGAGGTGACAAGAAATATGGGATGCCTCTTCCTTAAGACTCACACACTGCCTCACGTTCTGATTTTATGATCTGACTTCCCAACAGATTTGTGACCACGCTTACGTACTGCTTTTTGTGGTTGTGAAGTTGTGCCCTACTCTTTATGACCCCATTCAGGGTTTTCCTGGCAAAGATATTGGACTGGTTTGCTATTTCCTTCTCTAGCTCATTTTACAGATAAAGAAATTGAAGCGGGGGAGGAGCCAAGATGGCAGAGTAGAAAGATACACATACGGTAGCTCCAAACCCACAGCCCATAAGATATCTGTAAAGAACTCCCAACAAATTCTGGAGCAGCAGAAGCCACAGAACAACGGAGCAGACGAGATATCTGTTCCAGAGACCCCTGAAAAACCGACGAGAAAGGTCTGTCGCACACCGCACCGAGCCCAGCCCTGCGTTGGCCGCGTGCCGCCGAGGGGAGCAGATCTGAGCAGGCTTCAGGGACAGAAATCTCCAGCAACCACGCAGGTCCCTCCACCCACAGGCACCGGGGGTGAGTCTTTTTGGCTTGTTGAGAGGGGAGTAGGGTGTTTCCATAACTCAGGCCCCCTCGGGAGGCAGCAGCGGGGGCGGTGACAGATGGGGGCTCCCCAAGCAGGCAGGAGCCTGGATCCACTGTTGAAGGTCTCCACATAAACCCCCTGAGGGAACTGAGCCCCATGTGGTGGCCCCGCCCCCACATGAGCACCTGAACTTAATCTCACACTGAATAGCATCCTCGCCCAAAGCCCTGAAGCTGGGAAGCAGCATTTGAATCTCAGACCCCAAGCGCTGGCTAGGTGGATCTGGAGGCATGGTGGGTGTGGAAAGAAAACTCGGAAGGCAAGTCACTGGCTGGGAAAATGCCCAGAAAAGGGAAAAAAAATAAGACTATAGGTTACTTTCTTGGTGAACAGATAATTACTCCCTTCCTTTCTGATGAGGAAGAACAATGCTTACCATCAGGGAAAGACACAGAAGTCAAGGCTTCTGTATCCCACACATCCAAAATAAATATGCCATGGGCTCAGGCCATGGAAGAGCTCAAAAAGGATTTTGAAAATCAAGTAAGAGAGGTGGAGGAAAAACTGGGAAGAGAAATGAGAGAGATGAAAGAAAAGTATGAGAAGCTGGTCAACATCTTGCTAAAGGAGACCCAAAAAAATGCTGAAGAAAATAACACCTTGAAAAATAGGCTAACTCAATTGGCAAAAGAGGTTCAAAAAGCCAATGAGGAGAAGAATGCTTTCAAAAGCAGAATTAGGAGAATATTCAGAAGTCAAGTCACTGGCTGGGAAAATGCCCAGAAAAGGGAAAAGAAATAAGACTATTGAAGGCTACTTTCTTGGAGAACAGACATTTCCTCCCTTCCTTTCTGATGAGGAAGAACAATGCTTACCATCAGGCAAAGACACAGAAATCAAGGCTTCTGTGTCCCAGCCCACCCAATGGGCTCAGGCCATGGAAGAGCTCAAAAAGAATTTTGAAAATCAAGTTAGAGAGGTGGAGGAAAAACTGGGAAGAGAAACGAGAGAGATGAAAGAAAAGCATGAAAAACAGATCAGCTCCCTGCTAAAGGAGAACCAAAAACATGTTGAAGAAATTAACACCTTGAAAACTAGCCTAACTCAATTGGCAAAAGAGGTTCAAAAAGCCAATGAGGAGAAGAATGCTTTCAAAAGCAGAATTAGCCAAATGGAAAAGGAGATTCAAAAGCTCACTGAAGAAAAAAGTTCTTTCAAAACTAGAATGGCACAGATGGATGCTAAGGACTTTGTGAAAAAGACAGATATCACAGAATATAGCGAGAAGATTAGAAAAATGGAAGATAATGTGAAATATCTTATTGGAAAAACAACTGACCTGGAAAATAGATTCAGGAGAGACAATGTAAAAATTCTGGGACTACCTGAAAACCATGATCAAAAGAAGAGCCTAGAAATCATCTTCCATGAAATTATCAAGGAAAACTGCCCTGAGATTCTAGAACCAGAGGGCAAAATAAATATTCAAGGAATCCACAGAACACCGCCTGAAAGAGATCCAAAAAGAGAAACTCCTAGGAGCATTGTGGCCAAATTCCAGAATGCCCAAGTGAAAGAGAAAATATTGCAAGCAGCTAGAAAGAAACAATTCAAGTATTGTGGAAATACAATCAGGATAACACAAGATCTAGCACCCTCTACATTAAGGGATCGAAGGGAATGGAATAGGATATTCCAGAAGTCAAAGGAACTAGGACTAAAACCAAGAATCACCTACCCAGCAAAACTGAGTATAATACTTCAGGAGAAAAAATGGTCTTTCAATGAAATAGAGGATTTTCAAATTTTCCTGATGAAAAGACCAGAGCTGAAAAGAAAATTTGACTTTCAAACACAAGAATGAAGAGAACCATGAAAAGGTGAACAGCAAAGAGAAGTCATAAGGGACTTACTAAAGCTGAACTGTTTACATTCCTACATGGAAAGACAATATTTGTAAATCTTGAAACATTTCAGTATCTGGGTACTGGGTGGGAGTACACACACACACATGCACACACACACATACATAGAGACAGAGTGCACAGAGTGAATTGAAGAGGATGGGATCATATCTTAAAAAAAAAAATGAAATCAAGCAGTGAGAGAGAAATATATTGGGAGGAGGAAGGGAGAAATTGAATGGGGCAAATTATCTCTCATAAAAGAGGCAAGCAAAAGACTCATTAGTGGAGGGATAAAGAGGGGAGGTGAGAGAAAAACATGAAGTCTACTCTCATCACATTCCACTAAAGGAAAGAATAAAATGCACACTCATTTTGGTAGGAAAACCTATCTCACAATACAGGAAAGTGGGGGACAAGGGGACAAGCAGGGTGGGGAGGATGATAGAAGGGAGGGCATGGGGAGGAGAATGCAATCCGAGGTCGACATTCATGGGGAGGGATAGGATCAAAAGGGAATAGAAGTAATGGGGAACAGGATAGGATGGAGGGAAATATAGTTAGTCCTATACAACACAACTATTATGGAAGTCATTTGCAAAACTACACAGATTTGGCCTATATTGAATTGCTTGCCTTCCAAAGGGAAGGGGTGGAGAGGGAGGGAGGTAAAGAAGTTGGAACTCAAAGTGTTAGGATCAACTGTAATGTTCTTACCACTAGGAAATAAGAAATACAGGTAAAGGGGTAAAGAAAGCTATCTGGCCCTACAGGACAAAAGAGAAGACGGAGACAAGGGCAGAGAGGGATGATAGAGGAGAGAGCAGATTGGTCACAGGGGCAATTAGAATGCTTGGGTTTGGGGGGGGGAGGGGATAAAAGGGGAGAAAATTTGTTACCCAAAATTTTGTGAAAATGAATGTTAAAAGTTAAATAAATAAAAAAAAATAATAGCCATGAAAAAGAAAAAGAAAAAAAAGAAAAAAAAAAAAAAAGCAGAATTAGCCAAATGGAAAAGGAGGTTCAAAAGCTCACTGAAGAAAATAGTTTTCAAAATTAGAATGGAACAGATGGAGGCTAATGACTTTGTGAGAAACCAAAAGAAATTGAAGCAAACAGAGTTAAGTGACTTGCCGAGGGTGTCAAGCTAGATTGGAACTCATCTTGAGTCTGTTTGAACTCATCTTGAGTCTTCCTGACTCCAGGCCTAGCACTCTCAACTGTGCCACCTAGCTGCCTTATTGATTGCTTAATTCTTGTCAATGAACAAGAATGGGAGAATTGCCTGTTCTCCCAATTGATTCAGTTTTTTGTCTTAGCATTTCTTTGGTGTAGAGGAAATAAAATAAATTCCTGTTTCATACCCAATATGGACTGTACACTCAGTCTTCTACTCACCTTTTTGGGGAGACACAAGCCAAAACCTAAACCTTAAAACATTCTCCAGCAGTAGGACCAAAGCATGAGTTGGGATCCATCATGTCCATGGATCCCACTGAGCAGAGGTGTCTTTTAGTGGAGAAAGGAGAGGGTCTATTACTTCATTCCTCTGGACCAAGCAGCAACCAAGCAGCAGCTCTGTTACATAAAACTGAACATCTTTTCTACAAGATAACATTTTAGCCACAAGCTATAACAGAAGCATGATGTTAAAAAAGACCAAGTTTGGTATTGAAGCATCTGGGTTCAAATTCTAACCCCACTTGGCCATTTCTTCATTTGTAAAGTGATGGTGTGGAATGAAATCATCTTGGGAATTTTTTGATTCTAAATCACAGCCCAGTTGAGAACTCAAATCACCTGATTCCTAGGCTAGATAGAGCTCTCTCTCCATTATGACAATTCACTACTTCACTCCAGAAGAAAAGGCTTCTACCACTGTATCTTTCTCAGTTTGTATCGGAAAGAGTTTTGATGCATAAAAAGCTTATGAGGGCAGTTTTCACTGATCACAAATCCTAGCAACAACTTAGATCTATTTCTAGAAATGATATTTGATGTGATTCTTGAATAACCTTTTTCCCAACATCTCTACTCCATGACTTGCTCGTGTCAAATTCTACCATCAGTCACTTCTTTGAGCTGACACTTTCTCCCTAAGTAGCATGTGGAAGTATCTCTTTATGTACACATTTGATTTAAAAACCCAACTATATTTATTAAGTACAAGGTGCTGGGGCCAGGTAAAATTCAGAGGAAGGGTGGGGAAGGATATGAATATAGGTAATTAAAAGGCAGAGAATGTAGGAGATGAGACACAGGAGACAGAGATCCATGAATAGTCCTCTAGGAAAATTTGAGAGATTATTTTTAACCAGAAGGAAATGGGACAAGAATGGATTCATGGAGGCTGAACCTTGACAAAAAAGAATTTTGAAAGATAAGGATGCAATAGTACATTTCAGGAATGGGGGACAGCTTTTGAGAATATATTGAGATTGGGGGAAAAGTAGTCCAGGTTTTTTGGGACATAAGTGTATATAAAAGACAGTAAAATAAAACAAGGTTGGAAAGGTAGATTGGAATCTGATTTTGGACAGTCTTAAGTGCCAAACTGAGGAATTTACATTTTATCCTACAGGTAATAGGGAGTCCCTGAAGGTTTTAGAGCAGGAGAGTGCTATGATCAAATGTGAGCTTTGTGTAAGTTTTTTTGACAGCTGTGTGATGGACTAAAAATGGGTGAGAGGCTGGAGACAACAATTTGGAAGCAATTCCAATAGTACAGTTTAGAGGTAATGAGGACCTGAATACAAATGGTGGCACTATGACTGATGAGAAAGGGACAGAAGTTATAGAAGCAGAGGTAACAAGGGGCTGCAAGCCCAGTCAAGGGTGGCCTCCTTCAGGTGGCCTCCTGACCAAGGCTACCTTCCATTTTCCTGATTACATATCTATCTTGTAGGTGTCTGTTTTGTTCACACACCTTCTGTTCCAGCAAAAATGGAGCCCATTCTCCCCATCTTCCTGGACCTTGCTTCTCCCACCTCTGTGCATGCACATGGAATGTATTACTTCATCCCTACCTTTCTGAATATCACCCTCAAGATTTAGCTCAGGTACTACACCATTCAAAAGTGCTGAATGTTTCAAAACACTCAAGGAGAATCAGGACGGAGAAATTAATAAGTTCATATCCTCAGAGGAAATTTAATATTTCAGTGATTTATTGCAATTAAGTTACAGCATTTTGATCGTACATACTGCATGGAAGTTACCCAGATAACTGATTCAAACAATTTACTTCATTGGAAATAAATTTTTTGTATATGGCCAACTACCACAAGCTGACCTGTTACTATTATAGAACAAACCAAATCTGTGTACCAAAGTGCTCAAAGTTACAAGCTTTGCTCTCTTCAGTTTTTTATAAGATAAATTTCATGACTGAGAGCTAATATACATATTATGAAAATTAAAACTATCATTGAGACCATTAAATGAGTTGCATAATTTGAACTATTCTTTAAAAAGAGAAAATATGTTAAGTATTTGTAAGGCAGCAAAGAGTTATTTTAGGTACTCTTAGCTCTTTCTAAAGAAATAAGTCTGGCTAATGAAAAGATGCTGTTATCTTCCTCAGCAAGACCATGTGGGATGGAATCTGTGACCCAGCTGCTGCTGCTGGAAATGCTGTCCCTACAGCAGATATGACCCCTCCTCCCATTGTTACACGGAGGTTTTTTTACTCATCCTGTAAAGAAAAAGAAAATCAGTGAGCATCAAGATCACATGGCAATCATCTAATATTTGGGTCCAATTCAGACCCAAACAAGAATATTTGTTAAAATTTCCAAATTAATAAAAATACAGAATGACTGAGCTGTTTAAAAAAAATGACTTTACAAAGCTAATGCACCATAAAAAAAAAACCTGGCTTCATCGTTTGCCAAGCTTTAAATGAAATTCTCTCAGCACTTACGACAGGCCCTGTCTCCTGCCAGTGGAAGGGCCCTATTACAGCTGGCAAACATCTAACCATGCCTGCCACAGGCCGTCGGTTCAGGGTTCAGACTCTTTCTTCTCCCTCCTAAACCAATGGCTTACTTGTGTTTGATGAGCCGTCCTCCCTGGATGAGCTGGGCTACTTCATTCGTGGCGTGGCATGCAAAGAGGAGCCAATTCCGAGGCTGCACTTTGTAGGCGAATCTCATGAATGTTAAAGAATAACAACAAAGAGCTGTGCAAAAAAGCAGCCACAGAGAACCGTGAGTCAGCCAGATGGCAGACAGCAACCCACAAGTATCTCCTACTGAGGGTCATCTGCCCTCAGCTTACATACCTCCAGTGATGGGCAAGTCACTACCTTGAGGATCAAGGTGGCCAACACTGACTAGTGTACTTCTCAATAATACTTAGAAAAATTTGGTGGTGGGCACAATGTAAAATTAGTTCTATTAATGATCACTACAAATGTTTGGAGACCAAGGTCTTCTTAGATAGTTTATGCACGTTGTTAGTAAATACAGAATGTCAACATAAGCTTCCTAAACATGAGTATCTATCAGTCAATAGAGAGAAATAGATACTCATGCCCAGGAAGTTTATGTTGGCATTCTGTATTTACTAACTACATGGTCTTGGGCAAGTCACTCAACCCCTCTGGGCTTCACTTTCTTCAATGGTAAAATGAAGTTAGACTAGAGGACACTGATGGCCCCTCCACATTCAAAGCAGGAATTCTTCACCACAACTAGGTGACACAGTAGATAAGAGTGTCAAGACTGGAGTCAGGCAAACTCATGTTCCTAAATTCAAATCTGGCCTCAGATACTCATAATCTATGTGACCCTGGGCAAGTAACTTAAACTTATTTACCTCAGTTTCCTCATCTGTAAAATGAGCTGGAGAAGGAAACAGCAAACTACTTCAGTATCTTTTGTCATGGAAACCCCAAATAAGAATCTGAAACAACTAAACAACAAACCCCCTCCCCACTCTGGCTGTCTAGGGAAGCTCATGGACCTCTTCTCAGAATGTTTTTAAAAATACAAAATGTCCAGAATGTGTTTAAAAATATAAAATATGCAAGAATACAAAGGAAACCAATTATATTGAAATAAGGTTATCAAAATACTTTTTAAAAAAACCAAGTTCACAGACTCCAGGTTCAGAACTTCTGTTCTAATGCTATAATTCTATGAAAATGGGGTTAACAGTTAGTGTGGTAGAGTGGAAAGAACTCTGAAATTGTCTTCAGAACCAAGAACTTCCACTTAATGGTTATGTGACTATGGCTAAGTCACTTAACCTTTGAGTCTCAGAATGGCCTTTTAAGGTGTCTTCCAACTCAAAATCAGATCCTGTGATCATAGTTTTAAATAATTTTCAATTATCTGTAACATTTTCAAACTTATGGCAAAGATGAAGTGTATAACATGTGATAAAAGGCAGTATGAGTATAATAAAGACCCATTTATCATTTCAATATACTGGATGTTTGAGCCACTTTAGTTCTTAAAAGCATATTAAGGGAGGAAAATGGAATTAAAATGTTTCGAATAGGAGTCAAATGTCTCCCCTGTGTCAGTACTATTTCTGTACCATTCTCTACTCTAATAATGACTGCAATGTTAGACCTTAACAAAATACTACAAAGTAAACTAAATAGCAAGATACCCTTTGAAAGATGTCAAAATAAACTTTAAGAAAGACTGATAATTTTTAGCCAATATTCTTTTCTTCTCCTTTTACACATCACAATCCCCTCCCTTCCCGAGCAAAAACAAAACAAAAAAACCAAACAAAAACAAAACCTGAACGTAAAAATTGTATTTCTAACACTGTAGTATAAAACAGGCTGAAAACCTTAATAAAGCACGTCAATTTTCTAATTACTCAAATGTCACATTCTTACCAAATGTCATTCTGCCACTAATGATCTCTGGAGATTTCTTCATATCATTGATGGCTGCAATGGGGAGCCCCCAGTTGGCTACTGGTCCCCAAAAGTGCTACAAAACAATGAAGAAATAAAAACGGGGAACAAGAATCAAGTCAAAACTATGAAATGTCAAATTATTTCCTATTTTCAAAAGTAACATTAATATTAAAATGTCCCTCCTACTTTGTAAAAGTAACATTAGTATTAAAGTGTCTCGTTACATCTAATCTATCTTCCTTCATTACTAGCATTACTTCAATAGTGTTCAAAATTTAGACATTGAGTTGCTAAAGTACATAAATATAGGCTTGAAGTTTTTATATATTTAATCTAGGACTGGAAGGGGCTCTAGGCAGACCACCAATCTTTAGACAGACCCACTAGACCATCCTTAACCACCCCATTTAAAAATTGGGAAGGAATAAAGATTCGTCAACCTCTTAACTAATGCATTCAGTCTCATCTTTGGGAAAAACATAACATACCTCTTTAACCTAGCCTTATGAGGGTTCACTCACATATTTATCCTGATATCTACTTAAATGCATAGCCCAAAGTGGACATACTTTCTTAAGTAGTAGCCTAAACAAGAAAATAAATTATTTTCCAGCTCTTACATGTGACATTCCTGATATTCCACAAACTTAAAGTAGTACCTCCAACACCTCCAGTTGTCAACTATACAAAAAAAAAAAATGTAATTGTTTCTAAAATAATAAAAATAATTTGCTTACTATTTGGACCAATGATATTTTTTCAACTTGAAGCACAAAGCTCTTTAGGAGCTTTTTAGAGATCTGGTCAAAGTAATGATGGATATTTTACTTTCAGTTAGCATAATTTTTGATCCTATTTTTACCAATACAGAAATAACTAGCAAATTTAAGGGAAAAAACCCTAAAAAGACCCAAGCACCTAAAAACTTAATTTTAAGACCACTATTTATGACAGTGAAAAGAATCTATGAAAAGACACATTTGGATTAAAAATAACCATTTGTCATAAAACCTTTGATGGAAGGGAATCTGACAGGTTACCTGGTCACACACTTTATGTGGCAAGATATTATTGTCTCATGAGACTTAATGCTAAAATTCCTTATGTCTGCATGAGCATCCTCTGTTCATCTCTTCTTTTTCTCCTTCCACCTCCCTCCAAAGCCCCCCCCAACCTATCTAAGCTTTCTCTTTCCAACTCACTTTTTCCCCCCACATCTTTTTTTGGCCATTCTTTTTTTCCAACTCTCATTCTGTTTTCCTTTTTGTCATCATGCCTTCCTCCACCTGGGATATTTTATTTTCCTCTTTTTTCTGCCGCATCTCTCTTCCTCTGCTACATTCTTTACTGACTCTCCAAGTGGCCAGTTTGTTCAGGAACTCAGGGATACTAGAAGACCTAGTGAGCCTGCCTAGGCAGAGGCTGCCAGCGCTGTCGGCCTTCTCTGGGGTGTGCTGCTGATTCGCCTCTTGCCACAGACACTGCTGTTAAGACAGAAAAGGCCAACGGCATCTGGCTCTACACCTTGATCTCCCTTGAGATATCTGAAGTCAGGGGCTGGCGAAGGCTTTGAAAATAGCTGCATCACACTGTGCTGGGGGTTCTGGCGGCGTGGGGCAGAGATGGCCCAAGATTTTTTTTTTAAGCTGATGTTTCCAAGATTTATGGTTGATAAAATAGCTACAATGGAGGAGAAAGAAAAGTCTGTAAAACTTACTGCTGATTTAAAGTTGTCTGCCTATTTTTCTTGTATAGACAAAGCAAGTACTGCCCCCAGTCATGTAAACGTAGACAAATACAGTTAGCATTAACTTTTACCTACCAGTGAGTGTGAGGAAAAAAACTACACAGGATTTCCACAATTCATTTTACAAAACTGCTCAGTGTCTAAGTTTTTTGGTACTCAAGTTGATCATCTATGATATAATTTCTGGAAACCTACTTTGCAAATACTTTTTGTTTATGTACATATGCATGTTATACACATACACACATATAATTTAATGGGAGAAGGCAGTGAAAGAACTTAATTTCTACATGCTAAAAATAAAAGGTCTCAACACTGCTCTATTTGTGACTTTTGTCACAAAGTGACTTTGTAACTTCTTTCTACTTCATATCACTCTCTAGATGTTTCCATTCTAAGGAATAGTAGTAAATAGTTCACAGTTATACTTTAACTAAATCGATGAAACTGAGTAGATGGAAGACACAGACAGATAGACAGATAGATAGATGAATGGATATATATCTATACACACACACACGTATATATATATATATATATATATACACACACTGTCATAAATATGTGTATATATATATATATATATATATATATATATATATATATATATATATATATATATATATATATATATATATATTTTTTACCAGTAAGCTAAATTAAAGGTAAAAGCAATCTCATTTATGGACCCCTAAATCATCTAACCATTTAGTTTTATTATGCATGGTTTCTTTCTAGCAAAATACTGTATCTGAATTCTTTTCTTACTATATGTAACATCTATGCTCAGTCAGAAAAACAAGGAATTTTATAATTAGCATTAAGAACAGAAATGGCTATTTTAAGATCAAAAAACCTTGTGTAATCATAGCTGTGGAGCAGATATCTGTGTTAAAACAGCTGATGCTGTAATATATGGCACAATGTTTTGGATGATGATTCTCAAGTATAGTCATGGCAATACCTCTGTGGAGAAAGAAGTACCTCCTACTTTTGCTGCCTTTTGCCTGATCTTACTGGTTGGGGAGTTCAGTTAACTGGTAAAAATGGAAACTATTATAAGCTCTCTGTACATAAACAGGAGTAGGAGAAAAGCTGCTATATGGGAATCACTTCTCCTTAGAAGTCAGGACAGAATGGACTTAAAAAAGAAAAGAGGTAAAACTGGGGACAAATTTATTCTATAACTCACCAGTCAAGGTGGTTTAGATATGCTATCTCAGACAAAGGGAGCCAGGTCAGGTGTCCATAACTTTGAAAATGAAGTTACTCTGTAAGGCCCTGAAATGAAGTACAAACAGTTTTCTTACCGTACTATTTTATGAGTGGCCATCGAGGTTCAAACAGGGAAACATAGGGAAAAAAAAAAAAAAAAATAGTTCAGTTGCTTTCATGAAAAATACTGGATCTATGAGTTAATCCTAACCTCACAGGTGTATCTGGACCATTGTTCTAAGTCATTCGGCCTTAAATATGTCAAGCATTCTTTTACTTTTTTTGGAAGGTTCTTTAAAAAGTTCATGATGATTATTATCTAAAGGTAATATCTGTTAAAATATTACTATTTTATATATGTGGAATACTTATGAAAAGTTATACCATAAAAGCAGATTATGATAGCCTTATAATCATACTAATTATATTTCAGTGTTCAGTAACAAACCAACCTAATTTCTGCTAACTTAGTAACAAGATGATGGAAATGCCCAAAGTTCAACATTTAGAACAAATTCTAAATTTCATACTGAATTGACTTCTATTTCTGCACTAACTGCTTGTTGCAATTTTGTACCTCCCACTCCCCCTCAACATTTCTGTGGTTACAGCAAAGGCATAAAGAACAAGTAAATTGATACTTAGAAGATTCTCAGTAATATGTTCCCAACCCATTCAATTTTCTATAATTTTTGTTTATCAGAAGTATTAGATATCAATAGTTATAAATTCTCATGTGAAAAGTGTTAACTGACTGTGTTAGTAGCATTTAAAAGTACATTTCACATATATAGCCTGTATCAGAATGCATGCTGTCTTGGGGATGGGGAAGCAAAGAGAACGGGGAAAATTTAGTATGCAAAATCTTACAAAACCAAATGTTGAAAACTAAAAGTAAATAAATAAATAAATTTAGGGGGGAAAGAACATTTCAAACAGCGTTCCTATTTTCACAGTAGAAGGGACCTTGAAGGTCACCTAGCTCCTACTTTACAGATGAGGGAACTGAGGCTCAGAGAAGTGAAGAAGTGACTTGCCCAAAGTCACCCAGGTAGGAAAAGACAAAACTAGGATTTGAACCCTCATCCAATTATTCCAAGGTCAGGAGTCTTTCCACTAAACCACTTTGATTTTCCAGTATATCAAGTGCACCAGAACAAGCAGGCAAACCACATTATTTAGGGAGACAGAACAACCTGAAATGACAAAAATTCTGTTTCCCAACAAATTCAAACATAGCATGCTGTCCTGCCGGTGAGATGGAGCCAGTTAGAGTATAATACCCTACAAGATGCCCTAGCACAGAACTCCTTGTTACTACTGCTCACTCCTCAATGATGTCTGACACATTGTGACCTCACTGGGGGCTTTCTTGGCAAATATACTGAAGTGGTTTACCATTTCCTTCTCCAGTTCATTTTACAGATGAGGAAACTGAGGCAGACAGGGTTAAGTATCTTGCCCAGGGTCACACAATAAGTATCTGAGGCTGGACTTGAACTCACAAAGATGTGTCCAGGTCTGGGGCTCTGTCCACTGTGCCATATAGCTGCCTGTCTAGCCAGAACAAGGAACCATTATAACACAATAATCCAAATATCCTTGTTCAGGATCTAAAGCCATGTTTTCCACATAGCCATAAATTATAGGGGGAAGATGGGAGGAATAAGATATGTGTTTTACGGCTACATGGAAAGTGTGCTTTTATACACAGAACCTGATCAAGTGTGTTATAGTGCTGGACCTTCCTGGCTCGGGAATCAATCCCTTCTCAGCTGCAAGATAATATGCTAATAAGCTTGTACCTGCTCTTAAGCAGAATTTTTGTAACTTCAAATTTGCAACTTTTAGGAACTTTGGTAACTGCCACTTTGAGAAGTGCAAGTAAAGCCACCGTGGCCATATAAATATATCAGGGTTCCCTGGACTCAGGGTCTGAAGATTTGGGCACCAGTCCCTCTTCTGCCATTAATATGCTGCTTGCCTTTGAACTAGAGACTTTAAACTGTGAAGAAACTAATACTTCTGCCAATTTTAGTGGACTGTTGCAAATATCAAGTTAATGTGAATTACACATATAAGTATATTTTTACACATACATGTGCTTCGAAAATTGTATTCATTTTCAGTTACACAAAACCAATACAACTTGGCAAGTATTTGCTAAGCATCTGGCATGTACGAAACAGCATCTAGTCTTCAATAACACTATATGCCGGGAACTGTGAACTTGAACACAAGAGTGAAATAGTCCCTGACCTCAATTAGTTTATATTCTACTTGAGGGATGGTGGTGATAGAATGTGTGTTCGTCCTTCGTTACTGAAGAAGACCATGCCATCAGAGAAATGGTGACATGACTTGCAGTTGACTTTGTTTTGAGGGAGGGCTATGCAGGTCACCAGCCTCACTTCTCCTCTAGAGCCATCTGAATCCAGTGATGAGATATTTATTAGGATGACTGGAGATAATCCAGGATGAGGCAACTGGGGTTAAGTGACTTGCCCAAGGTCACACAGCTAGTGGGTGTCAAGTGTCTGAAGTGAGATTTGAGCTCAGGTCCTCCTGACTCCTGCACTGGTGCTCTACCCACTGCACCACCTAGCTGCCCCTCGGTGACAGAATACAGCACACCTATAAATAAGTAAACACAAGCTAATTTGAGGGGGAAGAATACACTGACTGATGAACATGTAAGTATATATATATAAAAATTACATGACACGTGACTTTGAGTCATCTAAATAAAAACACAGAACAGAAATTAGCTAGGAATCTGGAAAATGTGAATACATTCCTTTTATACCACGCCTATTCTACTAATCCTTAATAGTCAACTGGGGAAGAGAAAACAACTCACAGCAAAGGTCAGAATTACTACATGAAAAAATGGTGAGAAGTATCCAGGCATATTTTACAGGGTCAGCATGAAAAATTAAAATAACGTTTATTTGTCATGATCATTTAATATGTGCACGTGAGTCATCTTAGAGAAGGGCCTCCAAATTTTTTCTCCTTTAGACTGCAATTTCTCTCTCAAAAAGAACTAAAATAAATACTACCAGTTAAAAAAAAAACAAACAGCATTATCTGTATATAGTGATGATTACAACAGTACAAAAACAAGTTTTCATCTCTATGACTGTCTATCATCTCCGTATGGGGAGTTTCAGGATACTTACAGGGGATAGTATAGTTCCCACTTATTCTACCCTGAGATTCCCAGGAAGGAAAGCTCTTCTTTTGGACCTAGCAAATGACCACGTTCATCTTCTGGGTGGTGTCACTGCTAGAAGCCACTAACACTTGCTGCTGCGTCAGGGGCCTATTTCTAGAGAAAGGCAACATGATATAGTGCAAAGAACATTACACAAGGTCTGGATACTTGGGTTCTACTAATTGCTGTCCCAGCTACTAATTAGTAGTATGACCACTTTTGGGGTCCTTAGCCTACATTTCCTTCCCCTTGGTAAAATAAGGGGTATGGGTATGTGTGGGGAGGGAACCTGTCCAAGGTTTTTTCCAGCTCAGATATCCTGATTCTTTCTGACCACACCCACACCCAGTCACATAAACACACATGCCTACCGTTTGAACAAAAAATTGGTAACATAAATTTTTCTAAAAATCAAAATCTGCAGATCTTTGAACCATATTTTGGATAGCAAAATGAAGTGGGGGATTACTGTCTTAGCACCCTAGCAATGTGGAGTAAGTTCAGAATATTCTGAGAACTTGAAGTTTGGGGTTTCAAAAGAAATTTTTAGACAGTAAATGATATAGCAGTTTAAGATTTAGCCTCTTTTCCAGAAATAATTTGTTATATTCTACCAAAGAAGCAATTTATAAAATGACTATTATCTGTACAGGATTAGGCTAGAAACTGGAATAGTTTAGATGACATATAGACTTTGTCCTCAGCAAATTTACAATCTGTGATGGAAATATACTACATACACAAATAAGGACACTCAATCCTCAACTTTCTCAAGGGGAATGTTCCTAGAAAATGGGGTAAAAATCAAAACCACAAATAATGATGTATTGAACTTATAGGAAAGAGGGAGTTAGGTTCACATAACCACAGAAAATTATAATCCTTTCCTAGATATCGCTGAAAATACACTTTTCTGCATGTAATTCTTTATAACAAAACAATACTTCTGTAATTTGCAGTTTTCCTAACACAGTAAAATGCAGGGGAGAGAAGAGCCTGAGGGAGAGGAAGAAGAGCTGAAATGCCAGAAGCCTGAGGTAAAAAAGGGAAAGGGGGAACCAGCCATCTCTAATCTCCCCTTTGTCTTGGTGTTTGAACTGTTTGTTACCCAATGGAAAGCACATCCCTTGGGGTGAGTCTCAAGGCCCCACTTGGGCAGAGGCAGTGGGAGAGGCAGTATGCTTGGCAATCTAAAAATGAAAAAGAAGTTACTAATAAAAATCACAACTTGAAGTTGCAAAAGTTAAACGAATGTTGCAGACTGACTGTATATACAGAAAACTAAAATATCAACTCGTATATAAGTGCATCAAAAGTACCAAGTTCTATGGGGGAATGAAGGTTATCATTGACTGGGGAAAAAAAAAATCATACAAAGCTTAATGGAAGAGTCTACCTTCAATATGGCCTTTCAAGGATGGTAGGAATTCAACAAGCAAAAAAAGCAGGGCAGAGGAAGAATGGTGAAGAGCAAACATGATTAAATGGTGAATAGTACAACTTGGCTGGAGCACAGAGTACATGGCAGGAGAAGTATGAAATAGTAGGAAAAATAATGGTAGAGGAAGACTGTAAAAGTCATTAAGAGGTCATTAAGGAGTGATGACAATTCTACTTGCAAATAACAAAGGATCATTGGAAGGTTTTAAGAAAACATATGACGTGACCAATCTGTCCATAAAAGATTATTTTGACAGTGGCATAAAGGCTAAACTGGAGTGAGGAAGAAAGATATGAAAACTTGTAAAGATGGTTTTCCAATATTCTGATAGGTTCTGAAGAGGCCCTAGCCTGGGGTGGTAGTAGAGGGGCTAAAGAAAAAGAAGTAGATCCAAAAGTCACTGTAATAGTAAAATGAACAAAATTTGATAACTGATTAGATGTTAGAAGGGAGGGAGTATATTCCATTCAGGTTTTTCAGTTAAAATAAAATAAAGAAACTAGTCTAATATTAAGGGTAAGTAGATTTCAGCTCTTTAACAGTAAATTATATCTCTGGTCTCAGCAATTTGAAAGTTCCCACAATGAGGCAGATTGCAATCTATCCATCTCTCATCATGATCAGCCTATCATTTCTTCCAATTCCAAGGGAATTCTGAACTATGGTGAAACAGTTCAAAACAGTTGAAAGGACAAGCTTCAAATTCCCACCTCTTATAGTAAAATGTAAAGCATGAGAGTGCAAGAGACAGAATCTGTATGAGGGAGGGGGCAGTAGAAATGAGGAGGGAAAGATGAAAGAAGTATATGATACTTGGCCTTTGGTTCTTTAAGCAGAAAAAGGTAGCTTAGTTACATAATACTTGACGGTTTGAAAATAATTTTCTCCACAAGAATAAGGCTCAGAGAGATGAAATTATTTGTCCATATTCATCTAGATGGAGGCAGCTGGGTGGCACAGCGGATAGAGCGCCAGGTCTTCCTGACTTCAAAAATCTGGCCTCAGACACTTACTAGCTGTGAGACCCTCGGCAAGTCATTTAACCCTGTTTGTCTCAGTTTCCTCATCTGTAAAATGAGCTGGAGAAGGAAAACAGCAAATCACTCAGTATCTTTGTCAAGAATCTCCCAAACTGGGTCATAAAGAGTCAGATACAATTGAACAATTCACACAGCCAGTAATTTTTGAAGCCAGGACTCAAATCTGGACCTTCTGATTGCAAGTTGATTGTTTCTTTTCACTACACTGCCTGTTTTGTTACCCATCTACACTGCACATCCTTTTTATCTTTAATGCCCTTGCTGATATTAGAAAGGTCTCAGAATCTCCCTTAGGTCTCTCATTATTCTATCCTGACCTCTAGTCTAGAACACAGCAATAAGTTCTTGAGGATACTGTGGAAACTTGGCAGCTAAAATTAGCACAGCTCATTAACTCGAGTGCTGAAATCACCCACCACATTCATTTCAGATTTATTTATAGATATGGAATACAAAGAATTATTTGATCTATAATACATATTACATGATCTGGCCCTACCAAAGAAAGCCTGTCTCTGGAACCTCATTGAATATCAAGGGTTCAAATTTTCATGTCGGAATTCCAAAGCACCAAAACCAGGGTATCTACATTAAGTGAGTAAACAAATAGACAATCACTAACCTCACAGAGTTGGAGCAATTTACCCATGGGAATAACTACTTCAATTTCTCTTTATCGTCATTCTCATTTCTTAATCAAAAACAGAATAGGAAAAGGGAAGAAAGAATGACTGTTCTTTTCTCTCTTCTTAATGGGTATAAGCAGTGTGTGAAAAGAAATGCTCAAAGGTGGAATTTTCGAAAAAAGACAATCAGATCAGCAACCTAAAATTAATCTACTTGATTTAGGTTCTTCAAAATTATGGGCTACAAGAAAGTGGGATGGGAGAAAATATAAAGGACAGAATACTAAGAAACCCAAGAAACTAAGGATACTGTGTTCTAAAAGTCCTGTCCAACATTTGCCATTGTAGTTCAGCCATGGCCTACTCTTGGGTGACTCTACGGACCACAGCATACCAGTGTTGTCCGTGAGGTTTTCTTGGTAAATATACTATAGTGGTTTGCCATTTCCTTCACCAGTGGATTAAGGCAAACTGGGGTTAAGTGACTTGCCCAGGGTTACACAGCTAGTAAGTGTCTGAGGCCAGAATTAACCTCAGGTCTTCCTGACTCCTGGTTCAGCACTCTATTCATGAGCCACCTGGCTGCCTCTAATATCTATCTCTCATAAACTCAGAAAATATCGGCAGTTGGCCTTTCCTTAAGGCTCTGCCCACAACAATCTTATATGGAATTTGGTACCAGTACTGTCATTTCCAATTTACAGAAGAAACCAAGTGTTTGCCCTTAGTCAGATGTCAGAGTCAGAATTCCAAACCTTTTTTCTTCTATACTGTGCTGATTCTTGCAATGTAAATTAAAAGGTTTCTTTACTAATATATAACAACTCCAAGGATTTTTAGATTCAACAAACATTTATCCAACTTGTACTACTACGTGAGACGCTGTGAGAGAATGACATGGCACACAGAAGCACTGGGTTAAAAATACTACCTCTGAGACTTATTACCTATGCATGTCTGCATATGCCACCTAAACCTCTTGGTTTCAGTTTCCTCATCTATAACATGAGAAAAATGACAGCACTTATTTTACAAGGTTGTGAATATAAAATGAGATGATGTACGCAAAGGCTTTTCAAATCCTAAACAACTATATGCCATCTATTATTAATGGCTGCTACTACCAAAATAAAACCTAAACAGTTCCAGCTCTGAAGGAGTTACAATCTACTGGGGAAATACAACCTGTGCACATATATAAAAGTAAAAGTATAAAGTAACTCCAGGAGGTATTTGTTATCAAATAAGAGAGACTAAGAAAGGCCCAGGTTGGAAGTAGCCCTAGGAGCAGGGTTTTGAAGGAAGATAGAAATTAGAAGAAGCAGTGATAAGGACAAAGCCCAGCGTCGGGGGAAGGAGCACAAGAATGGTGTAAAGCTGAGGAAAAGGGAGCTGCTAGTGCTTCCTACCGGTGTTATGCTAATAACCTAAAAACTTCAGGAGGGAGGGCCATTTAATTTCTTTCTTTGTATCCAAAGTGCCTAGCACAGTGCCTATGCATAAAAGGAACTAAATGCTCATGTGATATGGCATCCTGAATTCAGGAATTAGTAGTAATCCAATTCTGGGTTGGAATACAGAACATATGAAATGAAGCATTATGGACTCTATCTTGAAAACTAGGTGGGAACCAGGACAAGAAAAGCTTCAAACATCAGAACATCTGTATTTCATCACAGAAACAAAAGGGAACAACCAAAAATTTTTAAGTAGAGGAATGACATGATCAGGCCTGTTTTAGGAAAACTATTTTGGCAGGTAGTGGAGGTTGGATTATGGAGGGTAAGACTAGGGATAAGGAAATCCAATAGTAGGT
This sequence comes from Notamacropus eugenii, assembly GCF_028372415.1. Lineage (NCBI taxonomy): Eukaryota > Metazoa > Chordata > Mammalia > Diprotodontia > Macropodidae > Notamacropus > Notamacropus eugenii. Next base: position 261,294,198 of record NC_092873.1, read on the forward strand.
TTTGCAACAATCCAGGAAAGAGGTGATGAGGGCCAGAACTTCATTTTTGCCATCGGAACACCAAGGCCTAGCAGTGTGGACATCTCATCAACTGCCACACTGCTGCATGCACTTTTCTCTCCCATCTTTCACCCAGAATCCCAATAACTCAGACTAACTAGGCCAAAGCTCCCTTTCTTGGGCACCATCTCTGATTCCTTCACATCCATTTATATCAATCCTATCCATCCCTTTTCATGGAGCATGCCTGCCTTTTTTTTGGCTAGTTACATAAGACTCCCTCTGTCATGTACTCCATGCTTCAGCCAAACAAGCCTACTTGCCAAGATATCTCCCAGCTCTAAAATTATTAGTTTTAGTTAAAGCATTAAATAGAATTATATGATCCTCTAGTAGCAGAAATAAGTAGAATCTAAAGGAATGGGACAGCTGGGTGGCTCAGTGTGTAGAGAGGCTGGGCCTGGAGTCAGGCAGATGAATCTTCCTGAGTTCAAATCTGGCCTCAGACACTAGCTGTACCCAACTGAACAACAACAAAGGAATGGAAAATAATTTAAATGATATCCATTTAATAAACTTCCTCCACTATTAAAAAAAACTTGTTATATGTCACCTTTTCAATATACTTAATAAATGCCTCATTTTATTAGCAGAAAAAAAAAACTATGGTAGTAAACAGCTAAAGTAGCACTCAAGGCCTTAAGTTATTTCAAAACAGACATCTGTCTGCTTTACTTCTCCCTTCCTTCCATTACGTTGTCTGCTTCCTCCAAAAAGGACTACTGATTTTTTTTTAATTTAAAACAAAACAAAATCTCCCACTACCAAAATCATTCTTGGACATTTTTTCTTCTTCTTCATCTGAGGACATGGAAGTATTGACAAGTCAACAGCTTTTGTTCCCCAGTTCACTGTTCCACAAGAGAGGGTGCATTATATTTCTTAGAGATCTACTAGGATTTCAAATCCATATAGTTTTTCCCAATGAAATATAAAATACAAAACTGACATTTACTGAATTGTATAAATACAATATACATCTGTAAAGTGCCCTTGGGGGTGAGATGAGTGCCAAGGCAGAGTTCACTAAAGTTCTCTCACCAATTTACATGTTTTTGTATAAAAAATCAGTTAAGTAAAGAAAGCCTGCTTTAACCTAGTTTATCAGCCAAATTTGTATATATTAGTTATGCTTCAAATGCCTCCCCATCCTTTTAAATAGTAATTTCAAAATGAGTTGTGCTAGAAATGTCAAAAGGAAAAGCTTGGAAATGAAAGTTAAATGGGTGCTGAAAATACATACGGTCAAATGGGGCTTTTCATCTTGAATATCCTTTCACTGTAACTTAAAGGAAACGTAAAAGATGGAGAAAAGGATTTTAAAAAAGAGTGGTGTACGGTTCTTCTAAATTACATCATATACAAATGCTCAGTTTATATAGTATAAAGACTGTTTAGCTATTTAACATAAAATAACGCTACCCCCATTTTAATGTGAAGTTCTTCCATTAAATAAAGAGTAGACTTGTAAAACAATCACACTGTTTGGTCACATTTTACCATAAGGGTCATGTTGGTGTCCATACCTGCTTTTCTCAAACCCCTCATCAGCTGGGACCTGAGAAGTGCAAGGTGAACAGAAGGTGACTTTCCTTGTGACTTTTTATAGTACTAAAAAAGTCCAGTCATATATCCTGATGTAGTCACCTGTGTGCCAGGTGAACAAAGAATGTATAATTGGCAGCTGGCCAGTTCCATCTCCATGGAGAGCCTCCAGTCACCTCCAGGTCTGTTGATCTGGTTGGGAAACCTGACCTCCCTACAGTATGTATTCCATAAGCAGTACGTATTCCATAAGCACCTATGGTGTGTGAGGCTTAAGGGACAAAAAGACCAAAAAAAAAAAGTAGGGCTTTTACTGAGGAGATACAACTGTGTACACCAAGAAATACATTACTGCATCCTGGGCCATGTCCAGTCATCCTGATGAATATTAGGCCACTGGACCCAGACGGCTCAGAAGAAAGTGAGGCTGGTGACCTTGCACAGCCCTCCCTTACCCAGATCAAAGTCAACTGCAAGCCATGTCATCATCTAGCTGTCAGGATCCTCTTTGAGAAAGAAGGACAAACACAACAACAAATGTGAAGTACACACAAAACGAATACAAAGTAAGATGGAAAGGGAAATACCACCCACTCCCGGAAGAGAGGTCAGTAAAGTCCTCAGATCGGAGGCCACCACAATGCTAAAAGTAATGGGCTTCCAGGTCCGGTTCATAACAAGTTAGTGACCTGGTACTAAGTCAATTTACATTTTCAGGACCTCAGTGGTAAAATGGACAGAGAACAATTCCTCGTGTTTCACAGGGCTGTTGTAAGGCCAACATGACAATGTATACAAAATGTAACCTATTATTACAGATAAACTGCAAATCAGTTAACAAGCAGGTAAATATACATCTTAAATTTTTAGTGCTTTGCCTAGCAAAAATAACACTTAGGACAACATGGCCTTCAGGCCAGCACACAAAAGTTTTCTTTCCCAATGTCTAAATGATAAACAGGTTCAAAGTCATTTTAGTTCTGAACCCTAGGGGGAGGCTGGGCAGACCACGAAATTCCTCACTAAAGGAATATCCTACTAGACATCGATCACCCTTGCTCCAGGCTCCTAAACTGCCTGCAAAGTTGTCCAGTCAAAAGCCCCAAGGCCATGACCTGGGCTGCCCCAGACCTGAACCTTTCAGGGAGATGAGGAAGGACTGACATGAACAATCAGCACCGGATCTTCACCCCCTCTCCTTCCCCAAGCTGGGTCAGTCACTCCTGACACTCATGGTCCATTAGAAGAGGGCACTGGGGCTTCGGTGGGGTCAGAAGAACTGGGTTCACATCCTGCCTCAAACACCTAACTGGCTTTGTGGCTCGGTGCAAGTCACTTAATCCTATGCATATCTCAGTTTCCTTTTGTGTAAAATGAGCAGGTTTAACTCCTGGCCTCTAAAGTACTTTCCAGGATCAAATCCTGCCTCAGGCATGCACTAGTGGTGTAAGGACACATCACTTTAACCTCTGTGCCTCAGCTTCCTTTTTTATAAAAGGGTCGGGTTGGACTCAGGGGCTCTGAAGTACTTTCTAGGTCACTATCGTCCAGCTCTTACCAGAGGTGTGACCCAGGACAAGTCCCTTGGCCCCTGGACGCAAACACTTAGCTGCGTGAGCCCGGGCACTTCAGGTGAGCCCTCAGTGCCTCAGTTTCCCGGTCTGTAAAAGGAGAGTGGTGGGTGCGCAGTCTCCAGAGCGCATTCCAGCTCTAATTTAAGACCTATTTTATTCAAGCGGCAGCCAAGCCCGGACCCGGCTCCCCCCGACCACCGCAAACCCTCCGCCTCGGCGCCCAAGCTCGAGTCCCCGCTCCGACTCTTCCGTGACAGGCCAGCCGCAGCCCGTGAGCCTCAGTTTCCTCGTCTGTAAAGCGAAGCCGCGAGGGCGAGGAGGCCGGACCCTGGCTGCGGAGCTCAGCGCGCCGGGCTGGGTCCGGAGGAAAAGGCTCCCCCTCGCCTCCGGGCCGCCAGCCCGAGCGGAACCGAGCCTGGGCAGGTGCGGCCGCCGCTCAGGTCTCCCGCCGAGGACGGACCGGGAGACCGGGGGCTTCCTCTCCCCCTCCCGCGGACCCTCCGTCGTCACCTCATCAAGTAGTCCCGGAAATCCTTGCTCCGGACATAGTCAGCCGCTTTCCGTACCAGCGCCCCCGCCATGGCTGCCGACGCCGCTGCCGCCTCGGCTCTACCCCAATGACAAGCCAGCCGACCCGGCCCGGGCGGGCAGGAAGTTCCCCTTCACCACCCCCAACCGTAGCGGCTTCACCGCGGCGCCACCCGCGCTTTACGGCGGCCTCCCTCTCCCTCCCCCCTTCCTCAGTCTCCCGGGTGATTAGCCCCAGGGGGAAGGAGCGGGCGACTGATTGGTTCCGCATAGGCTGCACACCCCTTTCCCTCCCCTCCGTTGGTGGGGTAGGGGAGGGGGCCGTAAAGCACCGCCGAACCCACTTGGAAGGTTGCTAAGAGATACCAGTTCCCCCGTCCGGAGGAGAGGAGGAAAAGGGGGCGGGGCGAGAACCGGGGCGGGCTCCTCGGGGTTGGCTGAACCAGGAGGTCCCCACCCATTGGCCGACTGCGGCGCTGTCTGCTCCCCAATTAGCGAGCGGCTAGGTGGCCCCGCTGTCCCGCCCCGCTATTGTTCCGGTCGTCTTCCCTCAAGGGCGCCCTTGCGGAGCTCCTGAGGCTGCTCACACTCCCCGCCCCCAACCTGAGTGACCTCACGCCGGTCGTCACGCGGATGCCCTGCGCTCCTGTTCCGAGCGGCGTGGTTTTCACCTTGCCTTCGTGAACCGTAAAAGCTGAACCCACGGGCTACCACGGACCCCCCACGTCCTCCTCCCTCTATATGGGGTGCGTGGGGAGGGGGGAGGGCGGAGGACGGTCTCAGCTTCAACGTTAATGACAAACAAGCTCCCGTTTTAAAGACGGTTTATGACAAACCGCGAAAGCCAGCCTGAAGCGTGATTCCTGGGGTTTGAAAGGACCGCTTCTCAAAGATACTTTTATATAAAACGCTTATAGAAGCCGTGTGCCAGGCCCTGGGCACCTTTATGTCACCGCATCCTACCACAACCCTGGCAGGGAGGGGCTGCTCTTACCCTCCTTTTACAGATGGGGTAACTGAGGCAGCTCGCGTCACTTGCCCAGGGGCGGGAATCTCGAACTCCCTGGGTGTCGCAGCCCGGCTGCGGGGCTGGCACTCGTGGTGCCCAAGCCCGGCTCCTACCTACTGAGCCACCTGAACCCCCAGGTTAGCCCTTCGTCCGTTTAACCAACACTCGTTATAGACCAGGTCCTCTTAGGCCCCGGGGGGTAGAGATGAGCGCCCCAACCCTTCCTTGGCTAACACCAGCGAAGGCGGCCGCGTGGATGGAAGGGATTTCTAGCTAGCCAGGGGCTCCTGGCGGAGACTGGCTGGAGGCTTTGTGGTCTCGGGGGCTTTTAGTCTGATTTTTAGGTGGAGATGCCCTGATCTGAGCCAGCCCTGCGTCAGCGCCTAGGAGTCCTGGTTCGCGATCGGCGCTGCGGGATGATGTGTAACGGGGGACCTGCCGTCCCCCATTCTGCAGCTGGATTAATGAATTTGTCATAACCTCAAGCTAAAATGCCCCCTTGCAAAGCAAGTAGCCTGTCTCATAGGAGGCGTTTAATGTAATAATTTAATAATAAAAAGAAGAAATAATAATAAATATTTCTTGACTTCCCTTGCAATTTTTCACTCACTGCTCCTAGTTCTTTTTTTTTCTGGGGACAAGCAGAACAAGCTGTAAAGCTTCTGACGCTAATAACCCTTTACTTATTTAAAGACAAGTATTAAGCACTCCACCACTTCCTGGGTTCAAAGCCAGTCTCAGACCCTGTAGGAACCATAATGATGGGGTTCAGACTGTGGGAACTTTCTTGAGCTCCCTGGAATCTTCCCACTTAATCTGGCCTTTCTTACTCAAATCTAATCTTCCCATTTGTTCCAGCAGTCTCAGGAAGCCCATGGGCTTTTTATTATCATTCTACTCAGGTCTCTGTTGCACCCCCCCCCCCCACCCCATTCCCCTGGCTGCCCGCCACTCCCATCAAGATCTGTATCCATTCCCATACTGCTCCTATCAAGATCTCTGGATTGCCCCACCTGCTTCCCACCCAAACCTCCATTGTCTGATATCTCCTGATAGCCTCCAGCTGTTTCCAGCCTTTGTCCCTCTTTGGATTCCCTCCTTGGTCTTCTCCTCAAGACCCTTCCTAAACTCCTCCTCCCATCACCCTGGACTACCAGACCACCACCCCCAGACCCCTCCTATACTCTTTTCTGTACAAGTTCCATTTTGCCTCCATGAGGGCGCTCAGATGTAATCCACTCAGACTCTGTGTAGCTGGGATTCTATCTGGCCCGCTTGTGAATACAAGCGTTACAAATGCTTAGGCTCCTTAAGAGGCAACCCAATTAGATGAATCCTTAATAAACTTTGTTTTCTTTGGCTTTAAGAAGGTTTGATCGAATTCATTCGAGCACGTATTTTGCGGTCCCCTTCACCCCTGAACCTCTTCAATATCCTGAGTAAGTCACTTAACCTCCTCCTCAATTACCTCAACTGTAAAATGGGGATCATAGCAGCACCCATCTGCCCAGAAACCTGCTCTAGCACCCACCTAGCAAAGCCTGAATTGTGTGCTGGTTGTCCCACAGAGAAGACTCACCATCCAAGTTCAGGAAGAACAGTTGTAGTGAGGATCAAATTAGATAATATTTGTAAAGCACATAGCAAAGTGGCTGGCACAGAGTAGGTACTTAAGAAATGGGTGCTTCTTTTCCTTTAGGTATGAAATATTTTACAAGGTTATAATTTCTTAGCTCTAATAAAAAAAGTGGCCGTATCATTTCTTATTAGCACTACCCTTTTGTAAATGTTTTTCATTACATGAATATTAAATCAGAAAAAGCAAACAAATATATGGATTTGTTTCTCTTTAGGAACTGATTATGGTTAATTTCTGAAACTTGATATTAGCAGTTTTGGCACAGGCTCAGGAATCTTAGGACTTGCCATGGGATGAGTATTTTCAGCCCCAGCAATTCAAAAGCCCCTCTGGTGAAGTGTGGAGGGGTTGTGGTATGCACTGACGGAGAAAATGCTCTCACATCTGAAATCATAAGTTTTCAAAGCATTTATCTTTAGCCTAATCATTTTAAATTATCTTTTTTTTTGCCATAGTAATAATAGCTGACACATAGCACTTTAACGTTTGTAAAGTATTTTATTCAGAATAAATCTGGGCAGTGGACTGTACGTATTTCAATATCTCCATTCGCTGTATTAATTCTCTTAGTGAAAACTCTCAAGAACTTGAGATGGGTCCTGCTATGCCAGTATCAGATTAAAGTCCTTAGGGCTTTTTGCTGAAACTCCTCATCCCCCAATAAAAATGTCAGTCCTCTCCCTGGAATCTTAACAGCAACGGGTATATAATACTTAGCCCAACATACTTTGAGCTAATATAATAACAGTTGTGGAACTAAATTAGTAAAGCTGTGCATGCATTTCCTAGTACTATTCATGAAAAGTTAAGTGCATGCTTTGTTTTGTAAAACTTGGTAAAAAGGAAGCAGAGTTCCACCTAAATTTGTGCTGCTGTATTAAAGCCTACGTAAGGTATTTTGGAAATGCATTCAACTGAATTAAAGTCACCTGACTGGTCATGCGTTTTGTTTCAAGTTTCAAATTCATAGTATTATTTATGATGTTTCATAAATATGCTGTCAGGAATATAGATTCTCTTCTAATCTGGATGTTGCTAAATTATGAATAAACTGTTAAAATAGGAAAATGTTTGAAAATTGTTAATATTCTGAAGTTCTGTAATTTAAGAAACGGGAAACTTCCAGGTTTGCCTACAGTAATCTGATATTTGATCTGAAATTAGCTTTCACTTATAAAAGTTTTGCAACTCTGTGAAAGAATTTGTTCATTGTTCAACTCAGAAAAACTGAATTCCCCTCCCCCATTGCAAACATTTCTTGATGGGGGGAGTAAGTAGGAATTTGTTTATAATATAGGATGGTTTATTGTGAATTATGAAGTTAAATAGGGAATAGGCTATGTTGATATTATGTCTTTAACCAATTTAATCTTAATAGACTAGAGTCTTAGAAATATATTTTTGCTTTAGAGGGTTTTAACTTTGTTAAATTCTAATAAATGCCTTATTATACCACATTGAATTTTAAGCTGTATTTGAGAAAGGGGATTATTAGAAGAAAAAAATATAACACAAAATCTTTGTAAAAGACCTTTTTATTTGCTGCCTAATTTATTGCAACAGTTTGATATTGAAAACAATTGTTATCAACCCCGCTGTGGTTAGTGAGATTTTGCTGTCTGAGGTGAAAGCTTTTGAGGTTATGAATTTTCTTTTGAAGTTTCATTTTTCTGATTTTTGTGTGTCCTTGAGCCAGTGTTTCACTGCTTCACGGAAAATGCTAGCAGCTCAATGGGAGTTAAGCCTGTGGCCTACAATCAATGGATATCTGTCCCTGTGAAAAAAGTTGGGGGGAGGGGGGAAGGTGATCTTGGGAAGCTAAGGTAGGACCCTCTTGATTTAGCTTCCCATACAAAAAATTCTTGTCACCTGATTAAACCTGAGCCTTACTTTGGTATCTTGTCATACACTTGCTTGCTTATGCTATTTTCAACTGAAATCAGTTGGAACTAAGGAAGCTTTAATTGCTTTGTGCCCTTGGGTTTCAGTCTGAAGGGGGCTATATTGGTCCCAAAATCTCTACAACCAGGGTAAGTCCTTTCTCATATAATTGTTGCAATACTTTAGTGCTGATGGGGTTCAAGACTCTAGGAACTTCCTTGAGCTCCCCTGGAATCTCTTCACTTAACCTGGCTTTTCGTACTCAGATTGAGCTCTCCCTGTCTCTCCTCACAGAATCTGGCTTTTCATACTCAAATCTGTGACCATTGTCTGTTATCTCTTGATTGCCCCACCTGCTTCCCACCCAAACCTCCATTGTCTGATATCTCCTGATAGCCTCCAGCTGTTTCCAGCCTTTGACCCTTCTTGGATTCCCTCCTTGGATTTCTCCTCAAGACGCTTCCTAAACCCCTCCTCCCATCACCCTGGACTACCATACCACCCCCACCCCCACCACCCCCACCCCGACCCCTCCTATACTCTTTTCTGTATTTAAGTTACATCTTGACTCCATGAAGGCGCTCAGATTCAATCCAGCTCAGACTCTGTCTAGCTGGGATTGTGTCTGGCCAGCTTGTGAATACAAGCGTTACAAAGCTTAGGCTCCTTAAGAGGCAACCCAATTTGGCGAATCTTTAATAAACTTTGTTTTCTTTGGCTTTAAGAAGGCTTGAGTCGAATTCATTCGAGCACGACCCGGACTGTCGGTATTTTGGGGTCCCCTTCACCCCTAAGCCTCTTCAGTGCCACCTGCTGTTTTCAATCTGAGATTCCATACTCTGAACGACCAAGTAAATGATGCTTTGACCTTGTCATCTGCTTGTTTATAGTTATATATTCATGTGTGGGATAAGGTTCTTAAATTTTTCTAAACGTTATGGGAATAATTAGACAATGATGAGTGTGTGGAATCAGAATATGTGTGTATGTAATATACATACATATAAATACATATATATGTATATATATGTGAAACATCTTCAGTTTTGTTTTAGAGAAAAGGATTAACCTTAAAGGAGAGTAACTTATTGGAATATCCTGTGCTACCTCAAAGAGAATTCCAATTTTTTACTTAGGTATATTACTTAATGTGGGATTAACACTTGCATTTAGAACATGTTCTGAAATGCAAGCAAATTGTACAGAGGTTTAAAGAAGATTTGAGAGCAGTGATCTCCATGGGTGTAACGTCCAGTTCATTTGAGCATAGTAAGTAACAACATGTTTTACTATACACAACTCATTTGATACAATCTAGAATTATTTACTTACTCTATTCAGACGCTCAATCACAGCCCTTTGTTTAAAAAAAAAAAAAAGCATCTTTGGAGTGGATTCCTTTGTCTGACCATTAAATTTAGGCATACGAGCCACCTACTTTTACAAAGGTTGCTGTTGTTACAGCCTTAGCATCTCATCATCCTAAGGGAGAGTGAGTTGTTAATATTTTTTTCCTGTACGTTTTATAGACATTTTGAGTTTACATGCTCTTGGAATTAAAAATTATGATGGTTCTGTGTATTTGATACTTCTTCATTGATATGTTTGAGCAAGCACTTTGATTAAAAAAAAATGTGTTTTATCATCTAGGATGGCCATCTTGCACAGGTTCTTAGATCTGTTTTACTAAAAGGAAAGCAACTTTTGAGGGGTCAACAATCTTTAGTTATGTATACCAAAAGAGAAAATACAAGCAGAGAAATAAAGACCACCAGATGGGACTTCTGTCTGACCACAAGCAATGCATAAATCACAGATTAAACAGATCCAACTGTCTTATCACATACATATATAGTTACCAGAGAGAGAAGCACCAACATCTGGGTTTTTAAAGAAGGGGCTCTCCTTAATGGCTACCCGGAATCTCATCTGGCACACTAACATTCTTCCAAAGAGTAAGCCCCCAAAACAAAACCTCAACTCAGAGCATATATATACACTTTTCAGAGAGGACATCATTACCCTCCTGACCCAGTGCCTCATTAGCAATTAACAAAAGGTGTGGGTGGGCCTTCCTATAAAACAAGCCTTCCCTAATCTGAGGCCCATGAATGGATAGGAAAGATCTTTATATTACACTTGCCCAGAGTCACACAGCTAATAAGTATCTGAGGCCAGATTTGAACTCAGGAAGAAGTCTTCCTGAGTCCAGGCCTGATCGTCTATCCACTGAACTACTTAACTACCCAAAGATTTAAGGGTCACAAAAATATTTCAACTGATATTGAAACTTTAAGTCCATAATGCTACATGCCTATTCTTGCTGATAGCATGGGTCAGTGAGTTCTTCACTGAGTGCCTAGCAATAATTTAAAATCAAATGTAAGGTACTGTTACACGGTGGAGTTCAATTTTTCATATACACGTAGGAGCCAAAACCTAAATAGTCATCTTCCTTTTGAGAATTAGGTTGTAGATTTACCACCCTGAGAAATTATATGTATATTTTGCTGCTCTTCCTTGTCACATAGATGATTCAAGATGCTTTTTAAGTTTACAGTAGTTACAGCATTGCCAAATCATTCAAATATTTTCATAGAAAATATAAAATGCCAAGTGCCAGACAGTGCCCACGCGTTCTTTCCAAGACACTGTGACCATGGACAGTAGAATTTTAATTTCCTAAAAGAGAGATCTCCCAGATATCACCTAATCTCCCCTGACTTTTATAAGAAGGGAGCTCAGCTAGTGGGGAAAAACAAGGAAATTTATGACTGGAGGTTTATATCTCTAGGTTGATTTATATCTCTAGGTTATAGCTAGTCAGCTGCTGCGCATCCCTCAGATTCTGGCTTTCCTAACCTCCTTACATTACTCTCTGCCTTTGTAACCAAGTTTCACTAGTATATGTGACTCCTTAATGTTTCCCCTAATTATGGAATTCTATCTGGACCAAAAGAGGGGAATGTTGAATGATTACCTGATGGTACTTGAAACCAATTAAAAGGAGATTATCAAAACCAGTTAAAAAAGAGGAGGGGGAGGGCAGATGGAGGCTCCCAGGCTTTTTCCCTTTGAGTTGTTATGCAAAACAACCTCCATAACAGCTTCTGGAGGCCTCCCATGAAACTCCCTCAAGGCTGAAAAGTAATTAATCTTGCCTCCTTCTGCCCCCCCCACCCCGTCAGCACTCCAGAACTTATGTACTGCATGGTGCCCTGCATTGCAATTCTCTTGCCTCAATGAAAGATCCTAGGTTTTGCTACTTTGGAAGTCTTTATTTCAGGTTGAAAATATCCACCTGTGTGGGATGGCTCAGGTCCCTACATAAATCAATTACTCAGAGACCTCTCAAAGTGATGACAGAAAAGTGATTTATTCGATTCTCGAGAAGCGGGGCTAACCTGTAGGAGTAGGAAAAGCCCGAAGACAAAGAAAAGGGCAGTGATTTATATAGACCCTAATGCAAGTCCCTCCTCCCCCACTGACCATTATCCTCATTAGCTGAGAATATGATCTTACATTCTAGACACGAAATCTAACCAATCCCTTTTGAAATGAAGACATCGAGGAATTATGTAAGTTTTATCCAGTCATTGAGACCCTAATACACTACACAGTTTTATATCCTTATGAAGAGGTTTGGGGTGATAGTGAACCCCAAAATACCAACGGTCCGGGTCATGCTCGAATGAATTTGACTCAAGCCTTCTTAAAGACAAAGAAAACAAAGTTTATTAAGGATTCACCTAATTGGGTTGCCTCTTAAGTAGCCTAAGCATTTGTAACGCTTGTATTCACAAGCGGGACAGACACAATCCCAGCTAGACAGAATCTGAGCTGGATTGAATCTGAGTGCCTTCATGGAGGCAAGGTGGGACTTAAATACAGAAAAGAGTAGAGGAGGGATGGGGGGGGGGGGTGGTATGGTAGTCCAGGGTGATGGGAGGAGGGGTTTAGGAAGGGTCTTGAGGAATAGTCCAAGGAGGGTCAAAGACTGGAAACACCTGGAGGCTATCAGGAGATAGACAGTGGAGGGTTTGGGTGGGAAGCAGGTGGGGCAATCAAGGGATAACAGACAATGATCAGAGATTTGTGTATGAAAGGCCAGATTCTGTGAGGAGATACAGGAAGAGATCAATTTGAGTATGAAAGGTCAGATTCTGTGAGGAGAAGCAAAGAGAACTCAATTTGAGTATGAAAGGTCAGATTCTGTGAGGAGATACAGGAAGAGATCAATTTGAGTATGAAAGGCCAGATTCTGTGAGGAGAAGCAAAGAGAGCTCAATTTGAGTATGAAAAGCCAGGTTCAGTGAGGAAATTCCAGGGGAGCTCAAGGAAGTTCCCAGAGTCTGAACCCCATCACTTCCACTTTTAGCCTCAAATGTCCTTGGGATGATTTTCTTTAGTTGGATCTCTTGTCCAGCTTTCTTAAAAATGATTTTGCCTTCCATAGCTTCTCTCTGTTTCATGAGGAAACACTGCCCTTGACTTTCCACCACCTTTCCCTGTAAGATTTGATAATTGAATTTTATTAAAAACTTGTGTTATTTTTGGCTTCTGCATCTATCTACCTGTCAAGAAAGTCAATTGTTTGCTAATAAGCAGCCTTAGGCTCTTTTCATTTCCTTACTATGGCAACTAGTTTACACTGTTGAAACTTTTCTATGACATTAGCTTAGTATCTGTATTTTGTTGTTGTTCACCCTTCATTTTGGAAGAAGACCAGTGCCATCAGGTGGATGATGTCTTGACTTGCCAATGAACTGGACTTAAATGAGGCTGGGCTGTGCAAAGTCATCAGCCTCACTCTCTCCTCCAGAGTCATTGGAATCCAGTGGCAAGACATAGGTCTGGACGACTGACCTATCTATGTTTATCTTCTCTCCAGATCCCGTTTTCATCATCATTAACCTTTTTGCAAAGATCAGGACACAGACACACAATCATTGTACATCATGGAAGGAATCATAGATTTTGACCTAGAAAGAATCTTAAAGGTCATCTAGTCCAATCCTCTCATTGTACAGATAAGGACACTGAGGACAGAGAAGCTAAGTGACTTGTCCAAAGTCTCATAGTAATGAATAGCTAAGGTAGCAATATTTGGACTTCAGATTCTCTGAATCTAAATTCATCTTTCTATTTTAATACATCCCTCTTTATTTTTTTCTCATTTATTTCTCTGACTTTGTATTAATTTTCATCTTTTTTTCTAACAATGCAATGGTCTGACTATATAAAAACAGCTGATGATACATATCTGTACTGTCCTTCCTGCTTCCAGACCATATGTCCTTCCTAGTTTACTGAAACGAGAAAGAAAAAAATGTCTTCATCTGAATAGAAAATTTTCCCCAAATACCATTCTCCATCAAATCTTAGCAAAAAGATACCAGCCAGGAGATTCAAATTGTAACCTGTCCTTTAGCTATAATATCTGGTCTTCTTTAGTCCTTTCCCAGCTTTGTTTAGGCCTCTGCTTCATCTGTCTTCATGGCCGTTGTAACAAATTGTTCTCATCCACCCATTCCAGTTCTACCAGAGGGAGTCTTCACATTCTGGGAAGACACCCTTCTCCCCCACACCCAACTCACCAATGGGTTTGAGAACTCTTGGTTACCTTCAACCTGAGTTAGCCCCTCTGCTGAAATAGTTTATCAGGGTGGTGGCCGCTGCACATGCTGCAGCTTCTTGGAACCACAGGTGAGAGTTAGGTGGAACAGGTGGACACCTAAAGTGGAAAGAGCCCTGAAAAGGTCTCAGCAGCCATCACACCAAAGGTACATACCCTACACCCCAACAATTCTCTGCCTGTGCTAATTTGGCCTAATAATTTAAACCAAGAAAACAGGTGCTTCGTCAGCCACCACCATACCATCCATCCATAGAACCATCTGTTACAACTAATGGAGAAGTTTTGAATGCTGTGGATAAGTTCACTTACCTTGGTAGTGTACTTTCCAGGGATGTACACATTGACAATGAGGTTGATGCATGCATTGCCACAGCTAGCTCAGTGTTTGGGAAACTGAAGAAAAGTTTGGGAGAGAAGAGGTATTAGACTGACTAAGAAACTGAAGGTCTACAGAGCTGTTGTGCTGACCTCATTGTTATATGCTTGTGAAACATGGACAGTCTACCAGCGCCATGCCAGGAAACTGAATCACTTCCATTTGAACTATCTTAGGAAGATTCTGAAGATCACCTGGCAATATAAGGTAGCAGATAGTGAAGTCCTTGCTCGAACTGAACTGCCAAGTATTCAAACTATGCTTCAGAGAGCACAACTCTGATGGGTTGGCCACATTGTTCGAATGCAAAATGTATGCTTGCCAAAAAGACTATTTTATGGAGAACTTGCATGGGGCAGACAATCACACGGTGGCCAGAAGAAATGATACAAGGACACTCTCAAGGTCTCTCTCAAGAGCTTTGGATTTGACTGTGCAACATGGGAGACACTGGCACAGGACTGTTCAGTATGAGGAGCCCACATCAGAAAGGGTGCTGTACTCTTTGAGCAAAGCAGAATTGAGACAGCACAAAGTAAATGCAGGAGGTGCAAATTTGGGATATCTACCCCAAACATTCACACAGACTATCTGTGCCCAACCTGTGGTAGAGCATTCCGAGCTCATATTGGTCTGATCAGCCACAGTCAGACACTGAAATTTCACTTAATCATGGTGATGTCATTTTGGTCCTCTTCAAAGATAAAGGACAACAACCACCACCAGGTATATGTATATGCATACAATAACCTCCACTTAATGGCTGGTTTAGAGTGATTATCAATAGTAACAGTTTTTCCTCCTGCCCCCCCCCCCCCCCATTTAGTTATTTTTTTCTTTTGCTCATTTAAAGGGCCATTCCCTGACTACTTCTTAAAGAGGCCTATTCACTGAATGGGTGTTACCTCCTTCGAAGTGATTATGTCAAAAGGTCTAGCCTAAAAAGGCCAAGGTCTCCCATTGCATCCTGGGCCATCTCCAGTCATCCTGATGAAGATCTGGTCACCAGATCCAGATGGCGCAGGAGAAGAAAGTGAGGCTGACCCTGCACAGCCCTCCCTCCTCAAAACAAAGTCAAGTGCAAGTCTTTGGAACTGTTTGTTTGGCCAGATGAGGCTCTGGGCAGCCACTAAGGAGCCTCTCCCCCCACTCCCCTTTGAAAATGCAGATATTGGGGCTTCCTTCTCTGGTAACTATGTTTTTATGTAATGGTTAGACAGGTGGATCTGTCTGTTGATCTATGATGTATGTATTGCTTATGTCAGACAGTTGGAAGCATGTCTGTTCATTTTGATTTCTCTATATTTTCTCTGAAGTTCAGGTTGCTGATTTTCCTCCTAAACTAAGTGAATGATACGTGTGCTTGATTAAAGAGATTGTTGACTCCTCAAAAGTTGCCTTTCCTTTTAGAAAAGCAGATCAAAGAACATGTGATAGCAGGCCCCACTGTGTATGTTGGAGTGCTTGCTTTTACACTGGCTGGCCCCAGCCCATCTAGATCACCTAATTAGACTACTTGATGTTCCTTTCACGGTGGCACCTGGCCTATACCAGACTACTTACCACTCCTTAATTCTATCCAGATTCTTTCACTATCCTTTTTGTATGTAAGCATCCGTCTCACCCCTCATTAAGTGACAGATTCCCTAAGAATCTCAGCACTATAGGTGTTACAATAAACCTTCTCATTTGACTGGAAGGTTTGAGTTTCATGAATTGATCCCAGGTGGACACTGCCCTATACCCTGACACTTCCAGGTTCCCAGCAACCTTAAAACACATCAGACATTAGGTGTCTTGCTCATGTTACAGTGGTACTAAGTTCCAGAACTCAAGTCTTCTGACTCTGAATATAATGGAAGCTGGTCTTTGAGAGAAATCAATATTCTACTATATTAATAACTAATTATTAATTTGTGATCCACCCTTTCCCATCTATTTCTATTAAGATCCAACTCCTGAAAAGATTAGGCCTGGCTTAGTGATAGATTACTCCTAGCCCCCAAAGTACATGTTCCTTAACTAGGTTGAGGATACCCCACCCAACTGGGAAACCTAATTTCTGTTTAGAGTATAAATGGAATCCAGTCTGGGCAAGACTCTTGCCTGGAGAAGGAACCCTTGAACCCCTTTGTGATCCCAGCTGTGTGACTCTGGATAAGTCATTTATTTACCCCTGATTGCCCTTCTCCCCACCCCCAAAAAACCAAAGAGTTTAGGGTGACCCAACTTACGAGGGAGGAAAACTAGCCAGAGAAGTCCATATAGAAATGACTTCCCTTGCCCAAATGCCTTAAGGCTACTAAGTTTCATGATCAAGCCACATTGTTAGCATGAAGAGCTGAAGACTTTTAGCCCACCTCCTCATTAAATATCTGCCAATCAAGATTGTTGAGTTTTACTTTGTCTGAGAGTTGTTTGTCAGAAGGTACACATCTGATTTAAGGCTTTTTTGAGTCTCCTTTGGCATCTTTGGTTAATGAGAGACTGACCATTGATAATGTTTAATATAAAATTTTGGAATAATCTCTTTGTTCTCTCTGAAGCAAACTCAGAGAATGCCTCTTCCTATGTCAACAAAAGCCTGCCAGGGCTGACTTAACATTCCTTAAGAGACTTTTAACCTAAGACACTATCTTGAATAACGGGACGTTTTCCATATCTTAATATTTGTAGACATATACTATGTTATGGCAGGTTAATGGTAAAGAAAACACAGATATCTTGGGTGGTAATTTCTATGTGAAACTTTATCAAACTCTGTTATCTTATTGTATTTACAACCTATGCAATTAAGAAATTCCTTTACTAATGGTCTAGTTAGTCACTTATGGAGATCATAAATCTGAAGGACACAGAACACTTCTTTGTCCTAAAACATATTTAAGGCTGCCCAATTCTTTGTATCGGTAGCCAGAACATTTCTGGCTCCATAATGCATTATGTTACCGTTGTCTTTAATAGGGAATTGATTAATTAATTAATTAAATCATGAAATGTATGCATTTAGCCTATTGCCTTTTCTTTAACCAGGTTTTCAGGTCAACACCATCAATTTATTGACTAGAGGCTAGACTAATTAATAAATGGATTGTTGATTATTTCAAAACTCTTGTTTCTTGGGGGTTTTCATTAATAGCATCAGGTAGGTAGTTAGACTACCCACATGCTGAGATTTGGAATATCCTAGGAAGGCCTACAGGGCAAAAATATCTTTCATTTGTTTTCCATGTTTATTGAAATGCTGCCATTAAAGATTAATTTCTTTAGGTCACCATATAATCTACCCCTGCATCTTTTTGGGTCTGTGGCTGTGATTTCCTTAATGTAAGGAGATTTAGTAGGATGGGGAGGCTAATGAAGTCCTTACATACTAGAATCTGGGTTATCTTGACCCTGAGGCCAGCTCCCTACTCACTAAGCCACATTGCTTCTGCATGTATGTATATGTGCCCATAAATAGGCTCTCTTTCTCTCTACACACACACACACACACACACACACACACACACACACACACACACACACACACACACACCCATGTCAAACATACAAAACTGTGTGTGTATATCCATATTCACTATATGCTTATGGGGCTTCATTCCCTAAAACTATAATTTTCAAATCCTCACTGGTATATTTATCTTATATGTAGTTATCCAAAAGATATAATATCTCCCCATAAATCTGGGATTCACCCACCTACAAAATATACAGTATTAGTGGCAAGAATGGACATGGAGTTCAAAAATAGAAAGGCCTTCATCCATGTTGGGAGCATATGTGGCCATGTGAGGAAGCAGGAATGCCAAGCTGCTGAGGCCTTCTCACCGTTTTTATTATCCTGGCTCTCAGTTTGCCTTGGACGTTGCTTCATTGCTTGGTTATAGTCTCTATCACTTCCAGCTTCTGGGTCTGTTGAAATTCTGGCCTTGTCTACTATTTTGCCCTTACTCAGATAGAGCAGAACCTTACCCTAGGATATGTAGAAGTCTGCTAGTTTTACCCTCTTCAGAGTCCCAGCTTTAGGGTCTATGATGTGGATACAAACAGTGCCCTAAGATTTAAAAATAATTTTAAGAATTGACTTTGTGAAGTCCCTGGTATATTTTCTAACCTGAAGGCACCCCAAAGTCTCCCCTAACCACAAAACTTCTCCTTTTCCTGAACCATGAAATTCCTTGTCCCTACCCCATCCTGGGGAAAGGGATTTCCTGTCTCCCTTATCTTGTGTCATTCATCATCCTCATCCTGTGTCTTTATCATGCAAGACTTTTGTTATCTTGCATGACTTACCCTAGATCTCCAACCTGCCTAAGGAAATCCTAAAATCATTGTATGTAAGTTTGACCCTTTTCCTATTTCACTGCTTTTGTTTAACTCCTTGCTAAATCTCAGGCTGCTGCTTTTGTGTCAATAAAGCTCCCTTTTGGCTAAAGAGAAGGTCTAAGTGAATTCTTTCACATCTGAACTAGCTCTTCCACCTCTCTCTCTTCAACAGCAGGGTCCCAGACCTCAGAACCAGACTTTTTCTGTCACAGCTCACCCAACTTGTTACCATCACTAGACTTTGTTCCACTGGATGCTGCCAAGGTCATAGGGAAGGAGAAGATAAAAATCCATCCCTTCTTGCCAAAATTCTTCCAGAAACACTCCTCAAGCCTGGAGGTCTCAATTCTTTCTCTAATTTGATTGGTCATCTCTCCTGCTTTTAAATTTTTAGTCCTTCTCATTCACCCAAGTTAGGAAATGGACAGAAAAAAAGGGCACTAGATCAGGTCCATTTTCTGTGCTAATTCTCAAATGGGCCACTCAAGGTCTGATGTCTTTTACAAGGTATGAATGAGCCACTTGAAAGTCTAAAGCCTTGAAACTATGCAGAAGAGTCACTTAACATTTGAAAGGAACACACACTTTTGCAAATTGTAAAAAATTCTCCTATTATCTCAACAAGATGATTGAGGTGAGAGAATGTGATTGTTCAAGAATCTACTAGTTACAAATATATCTGTAATTCATATCCATATATCTATACACAAACATAATGTATTGTCAACCTTAACCAGAGGTTTGGTCTAAAAAACAAATGGATCAGGTTACCCCCTAATCAGAAGTTTGCTCAAAAAGAACAAACAGAATGGGATTCACCCTTAACAGAGGCTTGATCTAAAGAAACAAACAGAATCACATTGTACATGTGCTATGCATGCTATTTTTTCTCTGTAAGCCAGAGAATCATGCATACATGGGAGGTCAGACTTATTCTGAACTCCAGAAAAAGCCAACTGAAGGAGAATTTTTATCCCCTTAGGGCAATACACTCCCTTCCTGACTCAGGATTCCTTGGCAAAAGAATGTTCTAGTCAGTAAAACCTAGCCAGAGAGTTTGGGTTTACTTAGAGAGCAAAACATGTCTGTTATGTCAACCAGGGTGCCTTTTCTGATTGGTTAGTTCAGGTTTGGGGCTAGTTCAGGAGAAGGGGGCTCAAGCTGATTTACAGTATATGCCAATAATTATATATTTTGTGTACATGTATATATATATATATAATATGTGTGTGTGTCACTTTATAATAAAAAAATAATCACCACTTGGGATTAGATAGTGTAAATATTATTAGTCTTATTTTAGAGATGAGGAAAATCAGATTTGGGAAAGTGTCTCATTCAGTTCACATGGTTTATAATTGATAGTGTCAAAATTTGAACAAAAGTTTTCTGACCCTAAGTTCTGGGATCTTTGTAATATATCACAGCTGCTTTTCATTAGCAGTCTTTCATCATTGAATCATATATTTAGAGTTGGAAGGAATTTTAGATGTCATTCAACCTAACGCTCTCTTTTGGCAGATAAGGAAACTACATCCCAGAAAACTAAAATGAGCTACCCTGGGTCACACATCTGGTAAATGTCTGAGGTGGGATTTGAATACAGTACTTTTTGACTCCAGTGATGTTTTAATGTGAATTCATCAGATCACATTTCTCTGTGACAATTGGCTGAGAACTGGGGATGGAGAAGGCAAAATTTTGATTTGGGGTAAGAAGAGAGGGTAATAATCTTAAGGGAATGGCACTAGAGGTTGTCTGTAGATAGGTAGTGGGGGTGGGGATGGTATAAGAGCACTAGGCACCTGAAGGAGGATTATTAGGAAGAGGAAGAGGATACAGAAAGGATTTTAAGACAAAATTTATCTATTATCTCAAAATTTTGCTGAGGGCCATTCATGGCTATCATAGTATTGGCCAAACTCTGCCTCAATTCAAATCCTACAGATTTGTATATATTAGCTGGAATTCTAAAAGGTAACTTGAAGATTTATTCAACTGATGAAGGTACTTTTCATCAGTCTTTTCTGAACTAAGTATCTTTGATCTAATTTTCTCTCCTAGTAATGTTTAACTGGCTGGTAAATGTTTAACTGGCTCCTGAGGGAGGGGGGGGGCGGAGCGGAAGAATGTTAGTGTGACACACTTTCAAAGTTTCATGTTCATTTATCACTTTCTTAAAATCTAGACAGTCAATAAAACAATAAATCAAGCCGTGATATAAAATGTATAAAAAAGCATTCACTTTTCTGAGGTGTAAGTACTTACAGAAGACTTACTTGAACTGATTCCAGCACACCTATCCTGACTGGGTTTCTCCAGTTGTATTATAGTTCACGAGTTGCTTCTAATCCTGCTTAGATACATTTTAGACCCAGTCATTTAACATAATGGAAACTTTAAAGACTAGGAAAAAATGTGTGATCTGGATATGTGATGCGAGTATGATACATTTTCTAAAAAAATGAGGGTTTTATTTTTCTGTAAAAAGAAATCAAAGCTAATTGCTCTTCTTTTTTCTTTGAGGCACAATTAATTTTTCGAATGATTCATCCAAAGTTCCTTCTTGGTTGTGTTACCAAATCATCAGTATCAAACTCAAATAGGAATGGGAGCCACTATCCATACATGAGAATCCCTGCAGGATAGGATGTATATTCATTTAGTTTTAAAATGTAAAATTATCTATGTTTTGGTGCATTTTTATTTATTTTGTTAAATATTTTCTAATTACATTTTAATCTGATTTGGACCCACCATGGGTGTGTTACAGACCACATGTATCTCAATAGATCATGTGATTGACATTTCTGGTCTAAAGAACAATTAGAATTTGCTGCTAATCTTCCACAATTATCTCTTTTTATTTACATGAAACAGATATAGAAAGTCGGAATTTCAAGCTTATAGGGACTCTGTTTTGTACATATATTAATGACTGAGGTTAACTATTCAGGAAGATATAAAAAAAATAAACCTTCAGCGAATCATAGATTGTATACTGCTTGCCATTATACAGCCCAAAAATCAGTAGGAGACTGATGGATTTTTCAGCCTTGAGTCTTCAGAATCTCATTTACCTAAGAAGTGAAAATGAGTTAAAAAAATAGTTTACTTATCTCAGAAAAAGTGTTATGAATACTATGAGTGAGAGAGAAATTCTGATTCTAATCCCCAAGGAATGTCTGACTAAGTTAATATTTGAGTGACCCAAAGCCAGAACCTTTGTTCTCCTGACACACAGAGAAAAGAGAATGTGTATATTTCAAAAATCCTAGAATAATAAACTTTAGTGTCCTTGTATGATTAACCTGAAATGAACTTTGATTTTAGTCCCAGGAAAAGTTACCCAGATTAGACTTTGACTGACTTTTGGTATAATGGTCAAGTTTTTTAGATAATGAACCATGTCAGGTTGTTGTCCTTCCTTTTGAAGAGGACAGATGGTATCACACAGAGTGATGTCTTGACTTGCTCATGAATTGTATTTAAGTGAGGCAGAGCTGCACAAAGTCCTCAGCCTCACTCTCTCTTCCCGAAGTCATCCAAGTACAGTGGCAAGACAAAAGTCAAGATGACTGTGGATGAGTCTGGCATCTTTGATGTCTGACCAAGCTCTAATCAGTCTACTATGCCTGCTTCAGCTGCTTTCATGGCCGCTGGAACAAATTGTTCTCATCCACCCATGTCACTGGGGGAAGTTTTCACATGGTTGGGATAGACATCCCTCTAACTCACTGATAGATTTGAGGCTTGTAGTTTACCTTCAACCTGGTTTAGCCCATCTGCTGAGAAGGTTTATGTGTTGTGGCCATGAGAGGCACAGCTTCTTGGAGCCAAATGACAGTTTGGTGATAGGTGGACAACAAAGTTAGATGAGCAGCCCTGAAAAGAGGTTGGCAAACCCTCACACCAGAGGTGCTAGTCCTTTCTAAATACCCCATACAACTCATGTCAGTAAACACAAATATAAAGGAGACATTGTGTATAACTCAAAGACTTTAGACTCTATTGGGTACATTAAGATATGCTCACAAATACATTCTTTTGGAGATAGAAGAACCATGGAATTAGCAGAATTTCAAAGTTAGGAAGGACCTCAGAGGCCATTTAATCTAACATCCATAAGTAAATAGGAATCTCTGTACAACATGTTCAGTGAGGAGTTCTGGCTAGGGAGAACACACTGTTTTCCTAGCCAGCCTATTTCACTTTTGGATAACTTTAATTTTAAAATATTTTTAATTAACAAGAGTTTATTATTTTTAATTTTTCTCCCTATTCCCTGTACCCACAAAAAAAAGAAAAAAGAACTCTTTTATTACATAAGCATAGTTAAGCAAAACAATTTCCTCCTTTGACCACATCTGAGTGGTATTTTTTATTCTGAATATTAATCCATCGTCTTTGTCATGAAGTGGTTAGCATTTATTTTTATTAGAACTCTTTGTGGAAGCATATTTAAAAACTCATTTTAAAAATTATTATTTATTTTCAGTTTTCTACAATCACTTCTATAAGTCTTACATTTTTCTCTCCCTTCCTGCCCTCTCTCTCCCTGAGACTGCATGTAATCTTACATGGGTTCTACACATACATTCTTATTAAATACATTTTCACATTAGTCATGTTGCATAGAAGAATTAAAATGAATGAGGAAAAACAAAACAAAACAAAACACAAGAAAAAAAATTTCTTTATTCTGTTTTCCAATTCCATAGTTCTTTCTCTGGATGTGGATGGCATTTTGCCTCAAGAGTCCTTTGGGAATGTTTTAGGTCCTTGCATTGCTATGAAGAGCTAAGTCTGATGGGGTTCAGACTCTGGGAGCCTCCTTGAGCTCCCCTTGAATCTTCCCACTTAATCGGGCCTTTCTTACTCAAATCTAATCTTCCCATTTGTTCAAGCAGTCGCTAGAAGCTCATCAAGATCACTATTCATTCCTATACTGCTTCTATCAAGATCTCTGGTTTGCCCCACCTGCTTCCCACCCAAACCCTCCATTGTCTGACATCTCCTTTTAGCCTCCAGCTGTTTCCAGCCTTTGACCCTCCTTGGATTCCCTCCTTGGACTTCTCCTCAAGACCCTTCCTAAACCCCTCCTCCCATCACCCTGGACTACTAGACACTCCCCCCCCCCCCCCCCCCCCCCCCCGCCCCAGATCCCTCCTATACTCTTTTCTGTATTTAAGCTCCATCTTGCCTCCATGAAGGCGTTCAGATTCAATCCAGCTCAGACTCTGTCTAGATGAGATTCTATCTGGCCTGCTTGTGAATACAAGCGTCACAAATGCTTAGGTTCCTTAAGAGACAACCCAATTTGGCAAATCTTTAATAAACTTTGTTTTCTTTGGCTTTAAGAAGGCTTGAGTCGAATTCATTCGAGCACAACCCAGACTGTCAGTATTTTGGGGTCCACCATCACCCCTCAACCTCATCAAGTCTACCAGAAAAATTCCTTGTACACTGTGGTTGTTACTGTGTGCAATGTTCTCCTGGTTTTGCTCCTTTCCACAACTTGTTCAGCCATTCCCCAGTTTTTGGCCACCACAAAGAGCTGCTATAAATATTTTTGTACATGTGGAACCCTTTCTCATTTCTATGATCTCTTTTGAGATACGGTCCCAGAAGCAATATTGCTGGGCCAAAGGGTATAGTTCCAGATTGCTCTCCGGAATGGCTGGATCAGCTCACAGCTCTCCACCAACAATGAATTAGTGTCCCAACTCTTCTCCAACATTTATCATCTTCCTATTTTGTCATGTTAGACAATCTGGTAGGTGTGATGTGGTACCCCAGAGTTGTTTTGATTTGCATCTCACTAGTCAATCGTGATTTAGAACATTTTTTCATATGACTATAGATAGCTTTAATTTCTTCCTCTGAAAACTGCCTGTTCATATCTTTTGACCACTTATCAATTGGGAAATGACTTGTATTCTTGTAAATTTGACTCAGTTTCCTATATATTTAAATCTCATTTATAATAAACCCGAGAATATTAAATAATTTTTTTTGCTCTATTTTCTAGCCTCTTGGGAAAAGTCCTTTGAAGATTTGATAGGTCAAGATAAAAAGAAAAGGAAAGTCCTTTGGTGGTGGCAGCTGTTCAGTCGTATCTGACCCTTCATTATCTCATATGGAGTTTTCTTGGCAAAAATACTGGAGTGGTTTTCATTTTCTTCTCCAGTGGATTGAGAGGTTAAATAACTTGCCCACGGTCATATAGCTATTGAGTGTCTGAGGTCAGATTTGAATTCAGGGCTTCCTGACTCCAGGCTCAGTGCACTATCCATTGAGTCACCTAACTGCTTCCAAGGCCTTTGATAGGTCAATGGGTTAAAGATAGTAGTGAGAAATTTAACAAGGATTACTTATTCTCTGGGGCAGTTAGATGGCACAGTAGATAGAATACTAGACCTGGAGTTAGGAAGACTCATTTTCCTGAGTTCAAATCTTACCTTAGATACTTACTAATTGTAAATAAGTGACTTGATAAGTCACTTAACTCTGTTCACCTCAGTTTCCTTATTTGTAAAATGAATTTCAGAAGGAAATGGCAAACCACACCTGTATTTTTTGCCAAGAAAACCTCAAATGGGGTCATGAAGAGTCAGACATGACTGAAAAATGACTGAACTGAAACAATATATAATCTAGATGAGAACATTGTCTTTCCCTGCCTCATTACACTACTCCAACATTGATTCATTTAAGGGCATCCCCCTTCCATTCACAGAAGCGATTATTCTAGGGTCCGCCCCATAAGATATACAGTCTCCCATTGCGCTGGAGGAACTCAAACCACCTCCTATTCAATTTTGACTTTCTATATTGATCTTTATGAGGGACCTCACTGTTCTTGGAGTTGTCTAGGAGAAAGGAGATACAGATATATATATATATATATATATATATATATGAACTATTTTTAGCTTGGCTAGATGCCCAAACTGGCATAGTAACCGATACCCAGGACAGGTAGGTGGCAAACTGAACAACAACAACAACCCCACACCCACTGATATAACCCTCTGCCCCCAGGAAATTTCAGGTAACATTTACAGGACATCCTGAACAAGGAAGAAATATCTTAAGATACAGCCTGAGTTAACACTCAGCTTAATTCAGCAACCATTGGACTTAGATGTAGATTAAAGAAAAAGTCTCCCCACTTCTACCCTTTAGGAAAGGGCCTCAACTAAGCCCAACCCCAGAGGAGGGATGACCCTGTACTCAGACGTAAACTAAAGAATGAATCTCTACCTCTGCTCCTCTCTTCCTTTCTTCAGTTAAGGGTTATCCCCAGAGGAAAGGAGAACTTTGATGTCTAGGAAGAAGGAAAGATCCTAGGTGAGTCTCAACTTAATCTGATCCTGGGAGGAAGGGGGAGTCTAGGCAAATGTGAAGGAAAGAGCCCCTAGGAAAGGCCTCAAGTTTCTCTGATCCCCAGAATAGGGTGAACTTTGATTCCACCCCTGAGGTAAAGGAAAGGTTCCCAGGTAAAGCAGAAGATGGATCAGCCCCTAGGAGATGAGGATGACCAGATAAAGAAGCAGAAATGAGTAAATTTTTTTTAAAAAAAGAAACTTTTACAATAAGGATGTTCAAAACACAAATCCAGAAAAGGAGATAACTGGAAAACACAGGTAAAACTTCAAAGAAAAATAGTTTGCTCATATGATCGATTAGAATTCCTAGAAGAAATGATACAAGAATTTTAAAAAGAGTTAAAAATGATAATTGTAAGTGAAATGAGATTTATAAAAGTGACCTGGAAAGAAAATAAACAGTCAAATAGAAGAGGCACAAAATCTTCCCCAAGTAACAGACTCTCTCAAATTAGAATGTACCAAACATAAATTATTGACTCTAGGATATAAGCAGAAATATTAAAGCATAGTAAAAAGAAAACAGCAACAATGACAACAGCAAAACATAGGACTCACTGGATTCAGAAATGAATTCTGTCAAACATTCAAAAAATAATTCATTTCAACATTTCCCACACCGCAAATGTAACAAAACAATAGATCCTACCAAATCCCTTCAATGATACAAATGTAGTCTTCATTCTCCAAATATTGGCCTAAATAAGGGGAGTCCAAGTTGAGAAGAAAAACCAGAGACTAACACCTATATCCCCAATGCATATATATTGATGAATAGTTAGGATGGTGGTAGAAACACACCCATATTTGATTGATCTTTTTCACTGTCTTGTTGAAGAAGTTGTTGACAATTGACACGATGCAATAACAAGTATTTGAATTCTCACTACACAATAGGAATAATCCCTACTTTCCCACTAAAATTTGTTTTGGAAAACCACAAAACCAGGCTAGATGTATTAGTTTCTCTATTTTTCAATTAGCAAGTATCTTTTAAGTACCTACTGTTTGAGGCTCTGGGGATACAAGTATAAAGAATGTCAATTCTGAAACACAAGGAGTTTATATTCTAATAGTGCATATGATATACATTTACATGTCACATGTATATATGGAAATATGGACGTGTACATATATGAATATATACTGAATAAATACAAAGTGAATAGATACAAATACAAAGTTAAATAAAGGTAATGTGGCAGGAAGGGAAATAGCAGTTGAAATTATCATGTCAGGAAAAACTTCATGCAGAAGATGCTGTTTGAATTGTGTCTTAAAGAAAGAGGTGGAGGTAAGGTAGGCATGTGGAACTGAGAGTACAAAGGCATAGAGGTGAGAAATGGAGTTTGGTTTGTGAGAAATAGAAAAAAAGACTTGTTTGGATTGCAGAGCTCAAGGGGAGGAATAATGTATATTTATACTGGTAAGGCAAGATGGGACCTGGTTGGGTAGAGTTTTAAAAACTGAATGAAGGGCTATGTATTTTATTCTAGATACAATAGGAAGCCATTGGAGTTCATGGAATAAGGCAATTGTATTGTCAGATGGGTACTTAGGGAAAATTATTTTGGTAGCAGAATATAGGATAGGTATGAGAGACTTGAGGCAGAGAATGAATATATACAATTCATATATTTGTGTGTATATATGTATATTTATAGATATGTAGTGTGCACATATATACATAGATATACATACATATACCTTGAGCTGAATTTGGAAGGAAACAAGGTTTTCAAAGAAGTAAAGGTATGAGAAAGTATAGTCCAGTCCCAGGAGACAGCAATTGCAAAACCTCAGGAAGGGGAGATGGCATGGCACATGTGAGAAACAGCAAGAAAGCCCATTTAACAGAACAGAGACTGTAAGTAGGTGAATGAAATATAAACAAGCTGGAAGCATAGCTTGGGGCCAGGTTGTGATGGGCTTTAATGCCAGAGGAGTTGTTTTTTTTTAACCTAAAATCACTATACCTGTAGAATGTATTGATTGGAGAATGATGGGGTCGGACAATTCATTCATTCAAAATCACTTTAGTGGCTATGTCAAAATGGATTGGACAGGGGATTGATTAAAGGTGAAGAAAACCAATTAGGAAGGTACTGTAAAAAAATGCAGTTGAGAAATGAGGAGAGACTGAACTAAGGTGGTGGTTGTACAAGAGAAAAAAAATGTGTGTGAGAGATGGAAACAATGTGATTTAGCAAGTTATTGAATATATTAGGTGGGGGAGAGTAAAGATTAATGAAGGTTGATGTTGAGATCACAAATCTGGGTGGCTGGAAGGACAGTGGAACTCTTGACCAAAATAGGAAAGTCTGGAAGAGGGGTTGCAGGATGAAAGATAATGAGTTTTGTATTAGACATGCTGGTTTCAGACTCCTATGGAACATCCTATTCCAAATGTCTAGTAGGCAGTTTGTGACATAGTATTAGAGTTGAGGAGAAAGACTAGGGCTGGATATATAGATCTGGAAATTGTCTACATAGAAATGATAATTAAACTCATGAACTAATGAGGTCACACAGAAAAGAGAAGAGGATCTAGGACAGAGCATGACCAGGGGCAGGGTGGAGGTGGGGGTGGGGGTGGAAAGAGACAGTTAATGTATTATGATCTAGCAAGACACTGAGGAGCTGTCATATAGGCATAAAGAAAACCAAGAGAAAAACTATCATTAAAAATGCAGAGAGGAAAGAATATCCAGGATAGGGTGGTGAATGGTGTCAAATGTTGCTATGAGGTCAAGATTTTCATCTCTTGTAAAGGCCTTTGCAAATTTTTAAAATCGGTGTGTCATTAATACATTTGATAAAGAATCTTTTACCTTATCTTTAAAAGGTAAAACAGAAATTGTTTCTCCCTCCCCTTTCCCTCTTTTGTAGGACACCAGACAATAAATTAAGTGGAAGTACAATAATAAAATCTGAAATGCAATTAGACTACTTTTCTGAATTTTCTTATAAATGTGTAGTTGTTATTATTTCAGTTTACTTAAGAACTGCTGCAGCTGAAAATAACCAAGAGACATTAATTAACTGTACTAGTCAGGTCCAGAGAAAATAGCAGACCTGCTATTGAATAAAACATTCAAAAAAAGCTTTGAGAATCAGTGAGCTTGCAATCAGATAAGAAGTCTCCATTTAAAGGAGTCTAGGAAAATGATTAGTTGTTTCTATTGGGTAAAGACTTGTACTTCCACTGTTAGTATCTGTAGGGTGGGAGAGTTGAAGGGAAGTTGAGGTAGGAGAAGCTTAAATAAATCTCACGCATTTTTACAGCAATGTGTAACTTTCTTATTTTGAAAGGTTATCTGAAGAATTCTCTATATTCTCTGTTGGGATAGCAAATACTAAAAACACCAAGGCAAACACTGGAAGTTCAACAGATCTTAGCGACCATTTAGCTGGTAACTTTTGAAAGCTGAGATATTTAGATGGACATTTTCATTTGTTGAAAAAAGTTGAGTTCTGGTATGTTTCTTCTCACTAGATGTATTCAAGTAAAGTCTGGATGACCATTTATTGGGTACATCGTTCAGGAAATTAATTTTCAATTACAGTTGGACTAGATAATCTCTGAGATTTCTTGGAGCTCTGAGAATCTCTGACTCTGTAGGCTCTTTGAGTATAACCTCTTAACAAACCCTCCCAGTAGTTAGGGAGAGATGGTTTGCTTTTGGTGCTCTCCTGGATATTTTGGCATGAAGTTTATGTTGTCAGAAAACTATATAGGATCCTGTATTTCTTTTTTTTATTTGTGGAATTTACTTTCTTTATATAAATTATGTTTTTCTCTGGGCACACAGCCTTTACCTTATTGCATTAGCAGCACATCTCCAATAACAAGCTCCAAGACAAATCTTGACAAGAGTTTGTGTTCTTCAATGTAGCACTTGTATACTAGGCACTCTGGAGAGGAAAGGGGCAAGGAAGCTGCCAGCCTCCCTTAACAGGATCTGCTAGGAAGGGTAAAAGTGGGAAGGAGGAAAGGTATGCCTTTCGAATAGGACTCCCAGGAAGGGCAACGTGCAGAGCTCACAAATGAATTCTAGGGAAGGCCTGGGAGGGTGTATTAAAAGGCCAACAAGCCTAATGCACACTGCGACTTAACTCCCCTTATTTGGGAAGTTTAGTTCTGAAGGAAGCCTCTTCATTTGTAACAGGTCACCCTGGCCTAAGCTATATGTTTTAAAGTTACAGGTGAGCTACAGTTGTCAGAATTAGCAGCAATTAAGAATATGTCATACACTGACTGAGGTGGATTCTATCTTGTGCCACAGCACATAAATAGGGAATGAAAGCCATGTATGTCTCAGTGATTAGTGCCAAATCAAGACTTGGGGCTGCTTTGGTAGAAGTCCCAAATCAAGCTTGAATGTGAAGCTGCTTTTTAGGCACAGAGGTCCCTTGGACCACACTCACAGTGTGGACAAATAGAAAGCTCTGATGTCAGGGTCTTCCAGCCATTGGTCAATGCTGTAATGAGACAGTACAGTATAGGCAGAGTGAAGGGGAGCCCTGAGTTGGTGGAGGGGAACCGCAGGGCTGTGCTGAGGGTCAACAGGCAGTAACTGAAACATGATTGAGCCTTGCTTGCGGATAGAGAATCAGGGTTGGGTGGGGAGGCTGGCTGGAACAAGGTTCTGGGAAAATTGCAAGCCCCTGGAGTTCCTTTTATTCTGTGTTTGCAATACATTCGTGATAAGCTGATTTCATATTCCAAAGAACATTTTAGACACAGGGGTAGAAACGGGAGAGGAAAGCAGTGATTTGGTATGGGGTGCTGCACCAAGTTAGGCCTTCACAAGAGCAGCCACCACAGCTTTGGCATTGAGGCTACACAGGTCACTGTAGGTCTGGCCAGTCCCAACAAAGGCAATGGGTTTGCTTGTGATATATGTCATAGAAATGGCAGCACCCATCCTGTCATCAATGGTATTGAATTTGGTGAGAACAATGCCATCAATAAGCCAGGGTGTTTGAGCCATGGAGTGATCAGCCAAAGTTTTGTTGAATTTTACCAGTTGATCTACAGCTTCATTTCCCACCAAGGCTTCCCCAACAAACAGTACCAGATTGGGTGTGTTGATAGCAATGAGTTTGGCCAGAGCAGTTATCAAGGGTACATTGTCTTGTATTCGGCCACCTGTATCCACCAAGACCACATCAAAGGCCTGATTCTGAGCAAAACAAATGGAATCCATGGCAATGCCAGCAGCATCCTTGCCATAGCCCTTCTCAAACAGGTGCACCATGGTTCAGCCACCATGGTTCTCTGAGGGAGGGTGCAGAGCACTAAGATACCCGGTGTGCCTGCACAGCTGCTCCAACACCCCTTCCTGAAATGTATCATAGACAGCAATGGGGATGCAAGTTATTCTCCAACAGGCAGAAGGAGATCTTGGCAAGATTTGTGGACTTGCCCACTCCATTGACCCCACATAAAGTAACAGCATAAGGACACCGACTGTGCTCAGCATCCATGATATCTTGGTGCATGTCTACACGTTGCTGTGGCTGAAAGATCTGTACCAATGACTCCTGTAAGGCCTGTTTTACTGTCGAAGTCAAAGAGCTAAATATGCCCATCACCTTCCCCTCCAGCTTGTTGGTGACAAACTCACTAAGCTGGAGAGTGATGTCTGCAGCCACATTCTTAGCACTTAGGTGGTCTTGCATCTTGCCCAGCACAGATTCCATGTTGTCACAACTTAAGCTCTTAGAGCCAACCAAATCTTTCAGCATCCCAAACTTGCCCCCCCAGGCTCCCTTTATAGCACTGGGTTTGGCTGAGTTCTGAGCTGCTGCAGTCTAGATCTTGTAGTTGTCTCCCTTCTCCCCGCACCCCCCCCCCCCCCCGAGTTTCTTGCATCAGATTGATGTCCTCTTGTAAGGTGGCCTCAATGGCAGTTGGTGTGCTATAGTCCAATCCTTCTTTATTGGCACAGCCACCCAATGCCCACACCAGAAGTGCCTTTTTGCCTTTCTCCTTTGGTGCATCTGACTTTGAGGACTTACTAGACTTTTCAGCACCTCTCCCAAGCTTCTGCATGAATTCCTCACACTTCTTTCACATCAGCTCTTCTTTGGACAGTTCCATCTCATCCCCGGGACAATTGGAAGATCAGACTTTCCTGTAGTGGCCTCTTTGCTGGTGAGAGAGGAGCCTTCAGGACCTTCTTTCTTAGCCCCTTTGTTTTTCTTGTTGCTCTTAGCTTTTTCCTTGGGCTTCTCCCCACGTATCTCAATCATGGACCTTACAGTTTTCTTGGCCTTTTCAGAATCTTCAAACTTTTTCATGGCAGTGGGAGCACGGATCTTACTGCTCTCCTCTGTTTTCTGAAGGAGATGCATGAAGTCGGTGTAGAAGTCAAGGGTGCCATTTAGTAGACTCATGGCACTATGTGGTTAGATTTCGGTGTGACCTTGTCTTGGAACAGTTGATGCACATCATCTATCAATTTGTCTACGTACCTTAGCATTAAGATTTTCTGAAAACCAGCCACAAACACCAGCTCAAACTGGTTGTCCAGCTTGTATTTGAGTGTGAGTGCCTCATGGTTAAAGGAGTGGTTGCCTCCCTGCTCCTGCAGCAGCATGGAGTGGATCAGTGCTTTGACTGCCCGGGTGCATGAGTCACTCACGCCCTGGAAGCACCAGAGTTGAGCCAGGAGAGGGAGGATCCTGTATTTCTAAGCTGAAAGTAATCTTGGACATCATCTCTCCCTCCCTTTCTTTTTTCTGAAATTAACTTTTTTAAATTATTATTTTATTTGTTTACAGTGTTCTATAATCACTTCCATATGTCTTAGATTTTTTTCCCCTCCTTCCCCCCTACCTTCCCACTCCTTCCCTGAGACAGCATAAATTTTATACAGGTTCTGCACATGCATTCCTATTAAATATATTTTTACCTTAGTCATGTTGCATAGAAGAATTAAAATGAATGGGAGAAATCATAAAACAAACCAAAACATAATACAAAAGAAAATGATCTGCTTCATTCTTCCATAGAATTTCATAGTTCTTTCTCTTGATATGGAAGGCATTTTGCCTTGAGACCATGGGGAATTTTTTAAGTCTTTGCATTGCAATGAAGTACTAAGTCTACCAGAAAAATTCCTCATACACTGTGGTTGTTGCTGTGTACAAACTTCTCCTGGTTCTGCTCCTTTCACTCAGCATCAGTTCATATAAGTCTTTCCAGGCCTCTCTGAAGTCTTCCTGTTCATCATTTCTTATAGCACAATAGTATTACATTACATTCATATACCACAGTTTATTCAGCCATTCCCCAATTGATGGGAATCCCTTTTGATTTCCAGTTTTTGGCCACCACAAAGAAAGCTGCTATAAATATTTTTGTACATGTGGGACCCTTTTTCATTTATATTTTCCCAGATAGTCTATATAGTATTGGAATTGACTGTTCTTTAAATGTTTGATAGAATTCACTTGTAAATCCATCTGGCCCTGGAGATTTTTTTCCTAGGGAGTTCATTTATGGCTTGTTCAATTTCCTTTGCTGAGATGGGGTTATTTAAGTACTCAACTTCCTCTTCTGTTAATCTGGGCAATTCATATTTTTTAAAGTTATCATCCATCTCATTTAGATTGTCTAATTTATGGGCATACAGTTAGGCAAAGTAATTTCTAATTATTGCTTTAATTTCCTCCTCATTGGAGGTTAGTTCACCCTTTTCATTTTTGATATTGGTAATTTGGTTTTCTTTTTTAATCAAATTGACCAAAGGTTTATCAACTTTATTGGTTTTTAATAAAACTAACTGTTAGTTTTATTTATTAGTTCAAGAGTTTTCTTAATTTTAAATTTATTAATCTCTCCTTTGGTTTTCAATATTTCTAATTTGGTATTTACTTGGGGATTTTCAATTTGTTCTTTTTTGAGTTTTTTCAGCTGCATGCCCAATTCATTGATCTCTTTTTTATTCATGCAGGCATTCAAAAATATAAAACTTCCCATAAGAACTGCTTTTGCAGTATCCCATAAGATTTGGTACATTGCCTCATTATTGTCATTCTCTTGAATGAAGTTGCTGATTATTTCTGTAATTTGTTGTTTAACCCATTCATTCTTAGGATTAAATTATTTAGTTTCCAATTAGTTTTTGATTTATATTTCCATGGGCTTTGATTACATATAAGTTTTATCACATTATGATCTGAGAAGAATGCATTGACTACCTCTGCCTTTCTGCACTGGATTGTGAGGCTTTTATGGCCTAGTACATGGTCAATTTTTGTACATGTGCCATGAAGCACTGAGAAAAAGATATATTTCTTTCTATCCCCATTCAGTTTTCTCCAGAGATCTATCATATCTACCTTATCCAGAGTTCTATTCATTTCCTTAACTTCTTTCTTGTTTATTTTGAGGTTAGATTTATCAAGTTCAGAGAAGGGGAGGCTGAGGTCCTCCACTAGTATAATTTTGCTGTCTGTTTCTTCCTGTAACTCCCTTAACTTCTCCTCTAAGAATGTGGATGCTATACCAGTTGGAGCATGTATGTTTAGTAATGAAATTGCTTCGTTGTCTATGGTGCCTTTTAGCTGGATATAGTTTCCTTCCTTATCTCTTTCGATTAGATCTATTTCTGCTTTTGCTTTGTTTGAGATTAGGATTACTACCCCTGCTTTTTTTACATTAGCTGAAGTACAAAATATTCTGCTCCAACCTTTTATCTTTATCTTGTATGTATGTCCCCATTTCAAATGTATTTCTTGTAAGCAACATATTGTTGGATTCTGGTTTTTAATCCATTCTGCTATCCATCTCCTTTTTATGGGAGAGTTCATCCCATTCACATTCACAGTTATGATTACTATCTGTGTCTTTCCCTCTATCCTCTTTCCCTTTGGTTATGCTTTTAGTTCTCCCTTCTCCCTTCCCCTCCACAATAGTTTTAATTTTTAACCATTGCCTCCCTCAGTCTTCCCTCCCTTCTTTCAGCCCCCCTCCCTTTTAATCCCGTTTTCCCTTACTACTTCTTCCCTCCCTTTTAGCCTCCCCTCCCTTTTCTTTCCTCCTTACCCTCCAACTACTTATAGAGCTAGTTGTATTTCTATACTTAACTGAGTTTGTTGTACCCTCCTTGAATCCAATCAGATGAGAGTACCTCTCAAACAATGCTCATCTCCCTCCCCTCTTTCCCTCTACTGTAATATATTTTTGTGCCTCTTCCTGTGATGGAATTTATTTTTTTCTGCCTCCTCCTTTTCACATCTCCCATTATAATCCCTTTGCATCCTTAAATCACATTTGCTATCATCACACCATTTAATTTATACCCACTCCCTCTATCTATGTATATCCCTTTTACATTTCATAATAAGTATGCAGTTCTCAAGATTAACAGGTATCATCTTCCCTTATAGGGATGTAAACAGTTTGCCCATATTGAGTAACAAGTTTTTTTCCCCTGTTTACCTTTTTATGTCTCTCTTGAGACCTGCGTTTGAAGACTGAATTTTCTATCGAGTTCTGACCTTTTCATTAGGAAGGTCTGGAAATCCCTTATTTCATTGAATGTCCATCTCCTTGCTGAAATATTATGCTCAACTTTTCTGGGTAATTAATCCTTGGTTGTAGTTGCAGTTCCTTTGCCTTATGGAATATCATATTCCAATTCCTTCAGTCTTTTAACAAGGTCGTATGTGATCCTGACTGTAGCTCCTTGATATTTGAATTGTTTCTTTCTGGCTGCCTGCAGTATTTTCTCCTTGATAGTTCTGGAATTTGGCAACAATATTCCTTGGTGTTTTTAGTTTGAGGTCCCTTTCAGGAGGTGAATGCCAGATTCTTTTAATGACTATTTTGGCCTCTGGGTCTAGGACTTCTGGTCAATTTTCCTTGATGATTTCTTGGAAGATGTTGTCCAGGCTCTTTTTTTCATCATGGCTTTCTGGTAGACTAATAATCCTTAGATTTTTTTTCTCTCCTGGATCTATTTTCCAAGTCAGATGTTTTTCCAATTAGATATTTTACATTTTCTTCTATCTTTTCATTCTTTAGATTCTGTTTGACTGATTCTTGATGTCTCATAGATTCATTAGCTTCTACTTGCCTGATTCTATTTTTTTATCAAATTGTTTTCTTCAGTTAACTTTTGCATCTCCTTTTCCATCTGTCCAATTGTTCCTTTAAAGGAGTTATTTTCTCCAGTTAGGTTTTGTACTTCCGTTTCTATTTGTCCAACTGTCCTTTTAAATTCTTCTGATTTTTTTTCATATTTTTAAAGTTGTTGGCCAGCGTTTCTTCTGTTTCTCTAATTTGTGTTTTAAAATCCTTCCTGAACTCTTCCAAAAAGGGTTTTTGTGCTTCAGGCCAGTTCATATTCCTTTCTGAAATTTCAGATGGGAGTATAGTCTCAATGATGACCTCTTTGGTATTTGTGTGTTGGTCCTTGTCCCAATAGAAAGATTCCATGGTCTTTTCTGCTTTGCTGTTTACTCATGATAATAACCCTTTTCCTGACTTTTAAAGTAGATCTTTGCTTCTGGGGAACAGGGAGCTCTGTCCCATAGTTCTTGTGCCTAAAACTTGAGGCTTTGTATATTGTGGCCTCTGGTTCTTTCAGCTAGAAACTAAAATGTTGCAGCCTACCTGGTGGTGAGCTGGCTGATATTGGAAAGCAGAGGCCAGGTGAGGTCTTTTTGAGTTTTCCTGCAGTTACCCTGGATCTAGCTAGTTAAGTATGGGGGAGGGGTGGTCTGGACACAGGAGGTCTCCTCTGCTGAGCTAGAGCATAGTCAAACTCAGCAGTTGGTGATCCCATCTGCGCTACTGTCTTCCTGATTCTCCTGGGGTGCTGAGGCACGCCTGGGGTCCTAGTGTTGGCTGTTGTTGGCTTCACCCCTGGGACTCAGGATCTTCTCTGGTTTGTTGAGGTGGGGCTGTCTGGGACAGCTCTGATCCTGCACTGGTCCCCTTTGGCCACAGCAAGAGGGACCTTCTGTAGCTATCTTTCTAGCCTCCCAGGTTGAGAGTCTGTTTATCCCTTCTGTTCCTCACACTGGGCTTGTCAAGGTCAACAAGGGGAAGGAGATAGCAATTACCTATCACTCCACCATCTTGGCTCCCAACACAGTGCATTCTGAAGCTCATAGATCAGACAACAATATGTCCTGGTCCACACTCCACTTAATGGCTGTTTTCTGGACCCTCCTGAATTAATAGTGATTATCAATAGCAACTGTTGCTCTTTCCCTCGTACCTTGATTTGCTTATATATTTTTTCTTTTGCTCATTAAAAGGGCCATTCTCTGATTACTTTTTAAAGAGGCCTATTCAATGAATGGGCATCACTTCACTCTAAGTGAGTACCTGGATAGGCCTTAGGTGAAAAAGGCCAACATCTCCCATTGCATCCTGGGCTGTCTCCAGTCATCCTTATGAATATCTGGTCACTGAATTCAGATGGTTCTGGAGGAGAAGTGAGGCTGGTGACCTTGCACAGTCCTCCCTCACTGAAAGTCAAGTGCAAGTCATGTCATCATTTCTCTGATGTCATGGTCTTTTTCAAAAATGAAGGACAAACACAACAACAACTCCAGTGCATCCATAAACCATATATTTTTAGTCTTTCTGAATTGATAGATACCCCCTTAGTTTCCAGTTCTTTGTCACCACAAAAAAGCTGGTTTTTTTTTTTTTGTACATGTAGACCCTTTTCCTCTTTTTTGATCTCTTTGAAGAATAGATCTAAATGGTATATTCTTAAATCAAAGGGTATGCACAATTATTAAAGCTTTGGTCATAATTCCAAGTTACTTTCCAGAACGAGCGGAACAATTCATAGGTCAAAAATTCATTAACATATTCATTTTCTCATATCAACTCCAACATTTGGGATATTTTTTAAAATCAGCTTTGCTGTCTTATAAGTATGAGGTGGAATCTGATTTGTTATAATTTTCATGTCTCTGATTGTTGGTGGCAGAACAGTTTTTAAAATGTGGCTATTTATTACTTGGGTTTCTTCCTTTGAAAGCTACCTATTCATATCCCATGACTGTTTCCATTGGGGGAATGGCTCTTTTTCTTATAAATTTGTATCAGTTCCTGATATAACTTGAAAATAAGACTGTCATCAGAGAAATTTGCTGCAAATGTTTTTTTCCCTAGTTACCTTCATCTTTTCTAATTTTAGCTGCATTGGATTTGTTTATGCTGAAACTTTTAAATTTTATGAAATAAAAATTGGGCATTTTAATTTTTGTGATATCTGGTCATGAATTATTCCCTATCCATGGATTTAAAGTGCATTTTCTTCCTCTTTCCTCTAATTTGTTTATGATGTTATCCTTTATGGCTAAGGGATGTACCTACTTGGAACTCATTTATAACTTGTTTATTCCACACACACCCCTCCCCCCCCGCAACAAAACAAAACAAAACCTAGATAAAGAAACAGTATATCTACCAAGGATCAAAAGTTCCAGGACATATAAAGGGAAACATTAACAATTTTGACAATTTTTGAACAAGTCGCCTAAAAAGTACTAGAACATTATTGATTATCAAAAAGGCTTTGTTTCAATTCTGTATTCATTATTTATTTAGTTGCTACATCATATACATATGTGTATATAAACATATATCTAAAATAGACTCAAATTAATAAGAATACTAGAGTAGTTGATGTCCACATGGGAAACTGTTCTCTAATGCACAAGCACCAGTACAATAACGTTAGGAACAATTGGTAGAAAACATTGCATTTTCTAGGGTGATAGTTTAAGCTCCTAATGGTTCTGCACAGCCTTAAAATTGACATCATTTCTCTTAAAAAGACCTGATTGTCTTCTAAATTAAATAAAGAGTTATATGAATACATCTTATTATTCCCTTGGCATACAGGGATGACATCAAGTTGCATGTCAAGATACTTTTAGGAGATATCTCGTTTTCCAGAGCTAAGGCCTACCAAGCAAGCTGTGCCCTGAGCTTGGCATAACAACAATCCCCTGTGCTTGTAACTACCAAGTGAATTGAACCAGGTGTCCTCCTGCTGCTCATGCTCGTGCTAACCCTGGTTCTGTGCCCCACTGAACAACCACAAGACTCAATGATCCTAACAACCTGGAGATTGTTTGTTGTGGTCCAGCTGTGGACTTGGAGACTGTTTATACAAGATCCCAGAATGCCTGTGTTGTGATCCAGGTGGTTATGGTTTTCACACTTAAAAACCCTGCCAGTGCCATAAACAGGTGGACTTCTTTCTTAGGAAGGACTTCACTTGCAAGCCACTTCCCTCATTCTGAGATTAAACTTATGTTTGATTCCTGACTCCTCTGTCTCCTTCCTGCTCTGTTTGACTTTCTTCATCCACAGGTTAGAGCCTGATTTGGTCCAATTGATATGTGTTTAATGTGAAAAACATGTTAAACAACATTTTTGTCTTGAGGAATCTTTCTCCAATGATAGCAGATGTCATTTGGACTTTATAAGTGTAAATTCTTAAACTATACCAAGGAAATATAGAGACTGGAAGCTTCAGGCTTGAATTTGGGGCTCACATTGAGCTAGAAGAGAAGGACATAGT
This sequence comes from Notamacropus eugenii, assembly GCF_028372415.1. Classification (NCBI taxonomy): domain Eukaryota; kingdom Metazoa; phylum Chordata; class Mammalia; order Diprotodontia; family Macropodidae; genus Notamacropus; species Notamacropus eugenii. Next base: position 261,333,739 of record NC_092873.1, read on the forward strand.
TACAAATACATTTGTATTCTTCTGGAAAGACACACCAAGAGAAAACTGGGGTAGTGTATATCAACTTACTGTTGGATATCCTGAAACTAAAGCTTTCCTAAGTTTTCCTCCAAGCAGAAATGCATTTTTAAAGCAAGCAATTAGCAATTACACAATACCAGTATTAACATTTACTTTAGGTATAGTAAAATGGATCTTAACAAATTTGGAAGTTATTCTAACAAAACCCCCTATAATAAGGATACTTCTGGCCCAGGTGTAAGGCACTTTTGAAAGATTAACACTTCATTTTCAAAAAGGAGAAAGAGGATTGATAAATGTTCTCAAAGCACATGGTAATCAGGTTAAAAACTTGTAGAATCTTTATATGTTTGGACATGTCTTCACGAGGCATAAGTAAAGGTTAACAACAGATACATGCTACTAGATTTGTTGAATATAAACCATAAGTAGTTTACCTGAAGATGGAGCCTATAAACTGCTAAGATCCAAGAGTGGAGTCACCAGGTCCTCAAAAAGTGACATTCACATGATGTAAAACAATATCTTGAAGCAGAAGTGTCCAAAAAGTAACTGAATCATGTAAATTTGTTTATGGAAGTCTATGACAATCCAAGAGTAGGTCATCACCCCCAGAAATTAGAGGTACTTTTTCTAAAAAAGTTACTTACTGATCAAAGCAGATTGTTTAAGGCAAGGGTAAAACCTGTGCAGCATGCCTATCAAATACACAGCATGAAATCTAAGTGACCTGGTAGTTAGGATTACATATGAGAAGCTTGCTGTTGTTCATAAACTCATAGATGACAGACAACCACACATAATAAAGACTTCAAAATATCCTTGAGAAGTCAACAAATACATGGCAATGCAACCAGACCATTGTGAACAAACAGAACTGCTGTTCTTAATCATGTGAACTTAATATTGATTAATTAAAAAATTAAAATGCTTTTAATAAAAATTATAAATGCTTTTAATAGATGTCACTAAACCAATTACAGTATTCACAATCTCCAAGTTATATAGTGTTGACCTGAAAACTTAATTAGAGAAAAGGCAACAGGCTAATTGCATACATTTTATGATTTAATTAATTAATTGATCAATTCCCTATTAAAGACAACGGTAACATAATGCATTATGGAGCCAGAAAGGTTCTGGCTACCCAGTGCAGAAATCTTCTGGCTTATATACATTTTGCCGTGAGAAGGGAACTCTCCTAGTTGAACAAATCATAAATTCAGTAAGACAAGACAATTAACAAAGCAATGTCGGTCAGGCCTTGGGATTTCAGGCTGGGTAAGCATATGTCTCGGTGATAAGGAAAGAAATCCCACCACTAGTAAGTGGGAGGCTTCCTGCCCTAAACAGATAACTGACATAGGAAAGGGTAAACAATGTTCAATAGAAATTACGACCTAAGATGTCTATTTTTCTTTACCATTAATATGCCATAACATAGTATATGTCTATAGATCAAAGGAAAGTCCCATTATTCATAACATAGTATGTGTCTATAGATAATAAGATTCATCAAAGGAAAGTCTCATTATTCATCAAAGGAAAGTCTTACTATTCAAGATATAGTGTCTTAGGTTAAAGGTCTCCTTAAGGAGTGTAGAGTCGACCTTGGCTGGCTTTTGCTGACATAGGAAGAGGCACTCTCTGAGTTTACTTCAGAGAGAACAAAGAGATTATTCCAAAATTTTATATTAAACATTATCAATAGAAAGAAAAGTTTTCAAAATATATACCTATAAGAAAAAAATCAAAATAATATGAAAGTGGGATAAAGTACATATCACCCTCATAATGATTCTGTTTTCTATTGGATTATTCCAAAGATGTTCTGAAGATGTTTTCAGCAAGCATATAGAAGATAAACTTATATTCTAATGCTTTTATTCAAACACAACTTTATCCATCCATGTCATAGTTTTTTAGGACATTAAACATAAAAGACCAATGGCTGGATATTAACTTATCTGGGGATTATTGTCTGAGTTATATCAAGTAAGATAAGAAGGAACACACAGCAACAATTAATGGTAGTAACGAGTACAGTGACATGGGAACTCTTAAGGTTTACATAACACAACAAGGCTAGAGGTAGGTAGTTCAGTGTAATTATCTCCATTTTAATTATCCCTTGTTTGATAAAGGTGAGGCTCAGAAATATTAGGTGAAATCCTGAGAGAGAGACAGAAACAGAGACAGAGAGAGAGACAGAGAGAGACAGACACAGAGAGGGAGACAGGGAGAGAGGGAGAGAGGGAGGGAGGGAGAGAGAAAGCAAGAGAGAAAAACAGAGACAGAAGGAGACAGAGAGAAACATGGGCAGAGGAAGAGGGAGAGAGAGAGACAGAGACAGAGAGACAGAGAAAAGCAGAAACTCTGGTAATCTGGTGAAGACTTAATACCTCAGAATAAGAATGTTTTTAAATGTATTAAATAAAACACATGAGAATATATAGGAAACCAGAGGTTAGTGTAAATAATGAAATAAATACTGTAAATAATTTTGTTCTCATCCAAATTCATAGACTCCTAAAAGTCTATCTCTGGATGCAGGCAAAGAAGCTGGGATCGTTTCTCTTCCTGCACAATTTGTGGAGAGCTGCTCAGATCTCCTGTTCTTGATGAGCCCTCTAGTGGCAGATACAATATCTCAAAATTATTTCAGAACACATTCAAAATTCTTTAGGACTGGTGAAAGGAAGCAAGCTTATGGAGTAATTCATATAATATTTTCCCACAACAACTCTGAGATGTTGGTAGTATAAGCATAATTTTTTAAAAATTTATTTTTAGTTTTCAATATTCATTTCCAGAAGATTTTGAGTTCCAAATGTTCTCCCCATCCCATCTCTCTCCTCCTTCCACCCCAAGACAGCATGCATTCTGATTACCCCTTCCCCTAGTCTGCCCTCCCTTCTATCATACCCCTCCCTTCTCTTATTCTCATTCCTTCTATTTTCTTTGAGGGCAAGATAGATTTCTACAACCCATTGCTTGTATTTCTTATTTCCCAGTTGCATGTAAAAACAATTTTTAACATTCGTTTTTAAAACTTTGAGTTCCAACTTCTCTCCCTCCCTCCCCACCCATCCCCACTGAGAAGGCAAGCAATTCAATATAGGCTATATATGTGTAGTTTTGCTGAAGACTTCCATAATAGTCATGTTGTGAAAAACTATATTTTCTTCCATTCTATCCTGCCCCCCCCATTTATTCTATTCTCTCTTTTGACCCTATTCCTCCTCAAAAGTATTTACTTCTAATTATGTCCTTCTCCCATTTGCCCTCCTTTCTATCATTTCTCCCCCACACCCTGCTTATCCACTTCTCACCTACTTTCCTTTAGTGTAAGATAGATTTTCATAGCAAATTGAGTGTGTGTGTTATTCCCTCCTTAAGCTAAATGTGATGAGAGTAAGGTTCACTTTTTCCCTGTCACCTCCCCCTTCTCCCTCTCCATTGAAAAAGTTTTTTCTTGCCTCTTTTATGTGAGAGATAATTTGCCCCATTCTATTTCTCCCTTTCTCCTCCCCATATTTTCTTCTCTCACCCCCTTAATTTTATTTTTAGATATCATCCCTTCCTATTCAACTTACCCTGTGCCCTCTGTCTATATGTATATAATCCCTCTAACTACTCAAATAATGAGAAAAGTCTCAAGAGTTACAAATATTATATTTCTATGTAGGGATGTAAACAGTTCAACTTTAGTAAGTCCCTTAGGATTTCTCTTGCCTGTTTGCCTTTTCATGCTTGTCTTGATTCTTGTGTTTGAAAGTCAAATTTTCTATTCAACTCTGGTCTTTACATCAAGAATTCTTGAAAGTCCTCTATTTCATTGAATGACCCTTCTCCCCTTCCCCCCTGAAGTATTATACTCAGTTTTTCTGGGTAGGTGATTCTTGGTTTTAGTCCTAGTTCCTTTGACTTTTGGAATATCATATTCTAAGCCCTTTGATCCCTTAATGTAGAAGCTGCTAGACCTTGTGTTATCCTGATTGTATTTCTATAGTGCTCAAATTGTTTCTGGCTGCTTGTAATATTTTCTCCTTGACCAGGGAGCTCTGGAATTTGGCTACAATTTTCCTAAGAGTTTTTCTTTTGGGATCTCTTTTAGGAGGTGATTGGTGGATTCTTTCAATGTTTATTTTACCTTCTGGTTCTAGAATATCAGGACAGCTTTCCTTGATAGTTTCTTGAAGGATGATGTTGAGGCTCTTTTTTTGATCATGGCTTTCAGGTAGTCCCATAATTTTTAAATCATCTCTCCTGAATCTATTTTCCGGTCAGTTGTTTTTCCAATGAGATATTTCACATTGTCTGCTATTTTTTCATTCCTTTGGTTTTGTTTTATAATTTCTCAATTTTCATAAAGTCATTAGCTTCCATCTGCTTCATTCTAATCTTTAAGGAATTATTTTCTTCAGTGAGTTTTTGGACCTCCTTTTCCATCTGGCCGGTTCTGCTTTTTAGGGCATTCTTGTCCTTATTGGCTTTTTTGCATCTCTTTTGTCATTTAGGTTAGTTATTTTTAAAAGTGTTATTTTCTTCAGCATTTTTTTTGGCAAGCAGTTGACTCATTTTTTGTGATTTTCTTGCATCACTCATTTCTCTTCCCAATTTTTGCTATACTGCTCTTACTGGATTTTCAAAATCCTTTTTGAGCTCTTCCATGGCCTGAGACCAATTCATTTTTTCTCAGATGCTTTGGATGGAGGAGCTTTGACTTTGTTGTCTTCTGTTTGCATGTTTTGGTCTTCCTTCTCACCAAAGTAAGATTCTTTAGCTGATTCTTTTTCCAGTTTTTGCTCATTTCTCCAGCCATTTACTTAACTTCTGAACTCTTTGTCAAGGTAGTTCTCTGCTTCCATTGGGGATGGGGGGTATACTGTCTGTTCTTTGATTCCCCTCATAATCCGTGGGCCTAGAACTCCAGAAACAGTGGCTGCAGCTGCCCCTGCTGCTGCTGTGGCTGCCCAGGATTCCTCTACCCCCTCCACCTTCTGCCAACCTGGGGCTGGGGCCAGACTACTCTACTCTCTCACACCCAGTCTCACTGATTTTTTCACTGACTTTCCAATTTGTCCTCAGCATTTTAGGGTCATGAAGTTTGGAAATTGCCACAGGTGGGAGAGATTCAGTCCCCCTAATGCCTGCTCAGGTCCTGCTTGTGCAGGCACTGTCATGCTGCACAGTGCTCCACAGTGCAATAGTTGCTTCCCTGTTGACCTTCCAGGCTGTCTTTGGCTGGAGATTTGCTTCACTTCGTCATTCTGTGGGTTCTGCTGTTCCAGAATTTGTTTAGAGCCATTTTTTACAGGTATTTGGCTGGGCTTGCGGGGAGTGCTCTAGAAAGTTTGTACTGTTACACTACCATCTTGGCTGTACCTCCAGTATAAGCATTATTTCCCCCATTTTGTAGATGAGGGAATTGAGGCTCAGAAAACTTAAGCAATTTGACTACAGTCACATGGGGTGGTGGTGGTGGCGATGGGCATCTAGGTGGTACAACAGATAAGAGTGCTGGACCTGGAGTGAGGAAGACTCATCTTCCTGAGTTCATATCCAGACTCAGATACTTACTTAGCTGTGTGACCCTGGGCAAGTCATTTGACTCTGTTTGTCTGAGTTTCCCCATCTGCAAAATGAACTGGAAAAGGAAATGGCAAAGATATTCCAGTATCTTTCCAAAAAAACCCCAAAGAAGGTCATGAGTGGACAACAATAACAACAACATATGGGGGGATTGTGTTTGTCCTTTGTTGCTGAAGAAGACCATGCCATCAGAGAAATGATGACATGACTTGCACTTGACTTTGTTTTGAGTGAAGGAGGGCTGTGCAGGTCACCAGCCTCACTTCTCCTCACATTGGGGGAAGGGGAATGCAAAAAGCATTTATTAAGTACCTATTATGTACCAGGCTTTGTATTAAGCATTTCACACGAGTTATTTCCTTATTGATCTCAGAACAATCTTGGGAAGTAGGTACTATTTTATTCACATCTCACAACTGAGACAGGCAGAAGTTAAATGACTTAACCTTATGTGCCTGGTAAGTGTCTGAAGCCAAGTTTGAACTCAGGTCTTCCTGACTCCAGGCCTTGTACTCTATTTACTATGCTACCCAGCTGTTGCACAGCTGGTAAGTATGGGAGTTACAATTTGAACTGTCAACTGGACCAAACCAACCTCTAACTTGAGGATGGTTGAAGTGGAACAGAGCCGGCTAGAGACAGGAGAGTCAGGAATCAAACAGAAGTTTAATTTCAAAGTGAGGGAAATAGCTTGCAAGCAAGGGGGGATCTAGACACGTGCTGGGGCCTCATCCCTGCTTTAGTATAGGCAGATCTCAATACTTATACCTATGGCTGCATAGTGAGCTGTAGCCTTGACAATGAGAAGTAGCAGCAAAAATGAGACAAGTTTGATACGTAGCAAGGCTTCATGACCAGAACACGAGTACTGTGGTGCTTGTCTGAGATCAGAGAACCCCTGGTGCTGGTCAAAGCAATACAATAATGATATGATTTTGCCAGAAAGTGAGGTCATCCTGAGGGTGAGTGCAAAGGATTGTTGTTATGTCAAGTTCAGGGCACAGCTTGCTTGCTAGGTCTTAGCTCTGGAAAACAGTGTCTCTTAATATTTTGGACAGAACCCAAGTCTCCTGATTTCCAGTTCAGCACTCTCTTCACTATATGATTCTACAAGTATAGTATCACTCTTCTAATTTTCCCTTTCTATTGTAGCCAGGTAGAGGTTGTTGTTTAGTCATTTTGGACATGTCTAACATTTCATGACCCCATTTGGAGTTCTTGTGACAAAGATACTGGAGTGGTTTGCCACTATCTTTTCCAGCTCATTTTACATATGAGGGAACTAACGTAAAGAGGATTAAGTGACCTGCCGAAGACAATTTGAACTCAGGTCTTCCTGACTGAAGGCTCTGCGCTCCACCTACTGTGCCACCCAGTTGCCCACATGGGTATAGAAATGGAGCACTATTATACCCATAACGGGAATACAGTCAACAGACTTCCCTTGCATATAGACAGGGCCTGAAAAGAAGGTCTCTTTGAAAGGCTAACACACACACACACACACACACACACACACACACACACACACACACACACACACACACACACACACACACCCTGTGTATGCAAAATGCAGAATAAGATAATACATATTTGAACACCCCAATGTGAGAATTTGCTTTTCATAACTATACATAGTCAATATGAAGACTTTGCTTTCTTTTCCCCAGTGGAAGGTGTGGACAAATGGGTATATGGCTGTTTAAAAAAAAAGAAAGGAAGGAAAGAAAGAAAAAAAGGAAGGAAGAAAAGATGAAAGGAAGGAAGAGAAAAAGAAAGCAACGTAGGTCATTGAAGCATCTTTTTAAAAAAATGCAGAGAAAACACAAGAGAAACCACAAAGAAATACAGATAACCTGGACAGCTTTGAAGGCTACAGGTTTAATTTACTCTGTATTTAAAGAGAAAAGCAAACTCTACATGATAAAGATTTTTAGTTTCACATATGATACTCTTTTTCTCTTTTACGATGTATATGGAAACATCCATTTTATTTGATGTTTCCTAAGTTCATAATGAAAAAGGAAAAAATAAATGATTAGACTTGATCAATAAGACTTCAATTTATTTGGAACTGTTCACTCCCTATACGACCATTAATAATCTTGAGTAGCCACATGAATATGTGTATGTGAAATGAAATAATTTCATAATTTAAATCCCTGAAGTGTTTTTAAAGTTCTTTAAAAGAGCATTTCTGCGTCCATTAACCTCCATTTACAATTCCATATATAGCTGTGTCATTGAGCAGAAAGACAATTTAAGGGTATGTTGTTAGACAGAGCTTACAGAAACACAGTGAATGGAGATTTTCAATTTAGTGGGAGATGTAGGTGGTTTTTGTTTTTCTTGGCTACTGATTAAATTTTGAACTAGATTAAATCTATTTTTCCATTATGCCGCTCAGCATCCTTCATTTATTCCTCCACAAAGCACCCTCATATTAAAATGAAAAAATCCATGAAATATAATTTATGGCTATTTTGCAAGTCTAGATTAAGATTCCTACAACCAACTCTCTCTCTCTTTCTCGATTATATTTGCTTTTTAATAGGGTGCTTATACTATAAACATAAAATAATGAGCAATGTGGCTTTGGGAAGCAATACAATACTCCTACAATTTAGTATTTCAAAAGGAATTATTTTTTCTGTAATCACAGACATAAAACAACTATTCTTAGAGCAGTGAATATACTACCATTTTTGTACTCATTGTACTTAGACCTCACTTTTATTCATTTTAGAAAAAGGGTGTATTTATCCATCTGTGGGGGTTTTGAGATAGAATGAAAATTGAAAACTGGCAGAGTGCGTCATAGCAACCAGTAGTAAATAAGGTAATTGACATGTGTCATGTCTTTCACTTTCAGACTTCATTCCTTAAGGTCTAGACAAGGGTTCTGAACGTAACAGAGACTTAATAAATGTTTGTTGAATTTAATTAAGATGTTAGGGATTTGTTATATAATAGGATGTTATTTTGTTACAGTGATATACCTTTTCTTCATAAATAGAAAATAGTTCTATTTTGGCATCTGTCTTGGAATTATTTATTAAGAACCTCTTAGAATTTTTACATATCTAGATGAGCTTAAAAAAAGCACTTATACATGTATTCCAACAGACAACCAAAATTAACCAGTGAGATTAGCGGGCATGAAAATTGTAGAATCATAAAATTTTAAAGTTGGTAGGAACTTTCAAAATCATCTACTCAAACTCCTGTTTCCAGATGCCAAAGGTCTGCTAGAATTGGTCTAATCTCAGTTGTCACAAAGAGCTTCCTGTCAGGGGTGGGAAACCTATGACCTAGAGGTCACATGAGGTCTTCCAGGTCCTTGGGTTCAGCCTTTTGACTGAATCCAAGTTTTACAGAACAAATTCTTTTATTGAGGGAATTTGTTCTGTGAAGTTTGGATTCAGTCAAAGGGCTGCACTTGAGGGCCTGGAGGGCCACATGTGGCCTAGAGGCTGCAGGTTCCCCACCCCTGTGAGACAGTCTCATTCTTCTTTATTCAGTTAACTGAATCAACCAATAACTATTTATGTGCCCACTATGTGTCAAACATTGTGTTAGCTGCTGAAGGTACAAAGGGGGGACAAAGGAAACCCATGCCCCCAACCCTTTGCTCTATTTCACTCTTTGAACTTTTTGATCTGTAGAGAGGGAAACTTTTTGAGGACAGGAATTTTCTTTTTATGTCTTTATATACCCAGAACCTACTACAGTGCCTTGTGTATTGCTGCTATTTAATATTTTTGAGTTGACTTGAATTTCTGCTGAGACTTGAAACCAAAATGGAAGCTGAGCTGATCTTGGAAAAAATAACAAGGTAGGCAGTTTGTCTTCGTAGTGTGTCATTTAAAAAGTTTAAGAGATGTAATTTATGGGTAATTCATCATTTTATTAGTAAATTTTTCTAATTTACCAATTAATATCAAAAATTAGCATTTTCCATAAAAGCTAGGTGACCCTCTAGAATGCCAAAGATCCTCATAGTGGCAGGCTCAAGACTTATATACCCTTGGAAGGGCAGGTGTTCCTGAGAGTGGCAATCAATTCTGATTGGTTAATAATTAACCCATTCTTCCTCTCCCCTCCATCTTCCCTGTAATGCTCAATGACCTGGTACCTTTTTTTTTTTTTTTTAATTACTCAGGGCTCTTCCTGGGTAGGTCCCCATTCTTCCAGATATTTGCTGTAAGTCTTTAATGATTTCCTTTGGATAAAATGGAGAGAGGTGGATTGGATGAAAGTAGATTAATGGATTTGAAGCTTGTTGAGTGACTGGACTCAGGGTGCTTATAAATTGATCAATAGCAGTATGGAAGTAGATTTTTTCAGAAGTGTCAAACACAGTGAGCAGAACACATGTGGCCTATAACACACCTGAGTGTGGTCTGAATCAGATTAAAATGTAATTGGGAAATATTTGATAAAGTAAATAAAAATGCAATGACATACAGATAATGTGATAATATTATAGTTTAAACAGATAATATTATATTTTAAAACTAGATCAATACACAGGCCACAGTGATCCCTTTGCATGGATTAATAACACCCATTTCTATCTGAGTTTGATACTACCTCTTTTACACTATCACAGAACTTTTTCCTTCTCCCTATTCTTTCAACATTTTATCTTTTGAATTGACTGATCACTTCAGTGGTATGCTTATTAAATTTGTAGATGAGATGAAACTGGGAGGGATAACTATTACATTGGCTATAGATCTGGAAAGATCTTAAAGGCAAAAATGATGAGATTAAATTTAATAGAGATAAAAGGGGGAGCTGGAGTATGCCCAGACTGCCTACGATGGTGTCATCCACATGGGGATACTAGGAAGCTGCTTCTGGGAGACTAGAGGATGGAAAATGCATAGACTCTCTCTGTTGACCTACCAAGTAGGTAGAGGTCAATGTCTTCAAAATGGCCTGTCTCTATACTAACAAGGGTACTAGGTGGTACAGTGGATAGAGTGCTGAACATGGAGTTAGGAAGACTCATCTTCTGAGTTCAAATGTCACCTCAGATACTTATTAGTTGTGTGACCCTGGGAAAGGCATTTAACCCTGTTTCCCTCAGTTTCCTCATCAGTAAAATGAGTTGGAGAAGGAAATGGCAAACTACTGTTGTATCTCTGCTAAGAAAACCCTAAATGAGGTCACAAAGAGTTGAACATAACTGAAAAACAACTGTACAACAGCAACATCCTAGCTGGAGCTTTGTTTCACTTTAGGTCACTTTGAAGACCCTGGGAGTTCTGACTTAACAGTCAATGGCAAAAAAGCTCCTCCCAATACAAAATGTCAAAGTATGTTCCAGTCTTCCAGTCTCCTAGAAACAGCTCCTTAGCATGGACAATGCCATCTTAGGTGGTCTGGGCACACACCGAACTCGTATTACAGAGGTGAAAGCAAAGTTCAGTTAAAATGAAATAAACTGTACAAGTACGACAGAGAATACAAAGCTAGTTAACAGTTTAGATAAGAAAAAAATACCTGAGGCTATCACAGTATAGTTTAGTGTAAAGAGAATGGTATTTGAAGTTGGAGGATATAGATTCATATCTTGGCTTTGCAACATAAAAGCTACTTAAACTATGTAGGTCTCAGTTTCCATATCCATAAAATGAAGGGGTTGGCTTCTCTTCCATCTCAAATTCTATGAACTGTGAAGCTGTGGATTTTACTGGCTTTACTACCAGTGCAAACACATAGCCATGAATACCTGACACTTCTCTTTCTCATTGTGTTTGTTGGTTCCTGATCTCAGGCAAATGAATGTTGGAGATGGAGCAGACCAAGTTTCAACCTTGTGAGCTTCAAAAGGTCAGAGGAACCAGCCAGGGTCCAGTGGTGGGAGTCCGTAGCAGAGGCTGCTATAGAGATGCCTCAGGATGAGAAGCCAGCATAGCCACCTGAATTCATTAGTGAATCAGCCAGGTAGCTGAAATAATATGTCCTTCAAGCAAGGGAGCCAACTATCCATTAGTTATACTGCATTCAGAAGTAAAGTTGCTTGGAGAAATGTTTGTAGCAGCCTTTGTAAAGGTTGAGTCCCCTCTTTCCAGGGACTGAGATGAGAATGTGCCCCAATTGGGAAGGCAGGATATATTTGTATTCTGTTCTTACTAAATCTTCTCAATAAGTAAATTGTTCTCTAAAAGCTAATTAATGTTAATTACTTATCAATGATATTGGAGAGGTATTAATTGCTTAAATGATATTTAGACTCAAGCTGTTTATGATATTGGGGCACTAATTATAGGGCACTAATTGGTTATGAAACTGAGGCACTATTGAGGGAACACACAGGAGTGAAGATCATCGCTGGACAAGGTATACATCCCTTCACTAGTTTCTCTAGAACCCTATAGAGGTATTTAACAGTGAGCTGGCACTGGAGAGCCAACCTACAGTTGAATTTGGGGTTGGGAGAATGGACCCAGAAACTATATACACAACATAAGCTCAATAGGAGTTTTATGACACAATGTGGCAATAAAAGGTAATTTAATTTTAGTCTCCTTAACAGAAGTATGCGTGTATGTGTTCTTTCTTCGTTGCTGAAGAAGACCATGCCATCAGAGAAATAATGACATAACTTGTACTTGACTTTGTTTTGAGTGAGGGAGGGCTGTGCAGGTCACCAGCCTTATTTCTCCTTCAGAGCCATCTGAATCCAGTGACCAGATATTCATTAGGATGAATGGAGATGACCCAGGATGAGGTAATTGGGGTTCAGTGACTTGCCCAAGGTCACACAGCTAGTGAGTGTCAAATGTCTGAGGTGAGATCTGAACTCAGGTCCTCCTGACTCCTGCACTGGTGCTCTATCCACTGCACCACCTAGCTGCCCAAAGTTGGACTGAATCTAAACATGAATGATGACTCAAAATAATGTCATATAATGATCACTGGAAAGGTTGGTGATATTTATCCTGAAGAAGAGAAAACTTAGGAGAGTCATGATGGCTATCATGAAGTATTTGAAGGTATATCCTATGGAATGGGTTTAACCTTGCTTTTCTTGACCCCTGGATAGCAGAAATAGGGAAAACTGGTGGAAGCTGTAGACAGGTAGCTTTTAACTTGACCAGGAAAAGCAACCTAAAGGTTAGAGCTGCACAAAATAATTATTTATCTTGATAGGTAATGAATTTTTCATCACTGAAGCTCTTCAGGTAGGAAATTCCTCCACAACATCCCAGACAAGTGGTCATCCTGGCTCCACTTGAGGAACTCCAGTGATGAAAAACTCATTATCTATCAAAGTAAATCATGTCTTTCCTAAGTTTCCTCTTCTTCAGTCCCTCCTAGCTTACCATCCCATAACGCTTACATGCTTTCTGTAAGTGGGTCATTATCTCAGGGTCCTGCTGTTCATCTAGAAGGAAACTAATTTAAACTAAGATGTTATGCTTGGTAATAACAATGTTATTTTCCTCAATAATATTTTTGTTTGAGATCACCTTCAGTCTCCCTAACCAGAAGTGGTTTCCCTCTCTTGAACTTTCATAGTTATTGATTATATTTTCTCTTTTTACCATATATAGTGGTTTACTCGTATATGTGTCCCATTTTTCCTTCTAGACTGTGTAGACCCCTCCCCAAATCATTCTGAACTCCCAAGACCTAAGAAAGAACTAAAATCTGGATTGGCCAATCAGGAGAGGCATTGTGGCCCACTCTGAGCTTAACTGACCATAGTGCTTTGCATATTCTGGCATAACAGACATGTTTTGCTTTGCTGAGTGAACTTCAAATATCTCTTCCTGTGTCAAAAACTACAGCTGACAAGGAGCATTCTTCTGTTTATGACCATTAAGAAGAAGATGCCTGGGACCAGACACTATCTTGAATAGGGGGACTTTTCTTCTCTTGGTGTTTTATGGACATGTGTTATGTAAGGGAAACCCAAACATCCTGGATCTATAATTTGAATAGACCTAGACATTCTCCTATCTTATTGTATTTACAACCTATCCATTTAAGAAATTCTTTTCTCATATCATGGTTAACATATCTGGAGACAATCATTTTGGCTGACAGGCATCCTGAGTCAGGAAGGGAGGGATGGGTAAGAGGGAATTGCTCTGAAGACATAAAGTCCCCTTTTATCTGTCCATCCTTGAGTTCATTGTGTTACTATGAACTCCCATGCTTATCTCTTTATGCATGTTCTGTAAGCTTTGAGAGAAATAAACACTCGTATTCAGTCTAATTTTGTTTATCTTTCAAAGAATGAACTTAGTGATGGTTGACAACCTTAGAGTTCATGTTAGCAGAGGTCTTATTTCTGTTTATATCTCACATAATGCCTTGAATGTAGTGGGCACTCAGTACATGCTATTGAATTAAATGTTAGAGAAGTAAGTTGTGTAAATTTCATGGGGCATGTAATCGCCAATGGGGGAAGATATTTTGGGGAAGGAGAGTTAGTGTTTTTCTAATTATATGTTATTAGAGGTCAACTCTGAGGGTAGACTGATATGGTGACATATGGAATAGGGTACAATAGCTTGACATATATTTGTCATGCCCACTGAAAGTCTGAGAAGGAATGGGTTTCTCATATCCCATAGATCATCTGTGGTCCTTGGTATCAGAAACTTGGAAGACAAGGGTCAGCCTGAAATACACAATTCTATTTGAAATGAAAAGGAAGACCCCAGAAAATGGGAGCGGCAGGCAGAGAGGTATGCATTGAATGTAGGAATCACAGGGCTTTGGAGTCATGCAGGAATTCTTGAATGGGAAGTTAGAGACTCCTGAAAACAGTCAAGACAAGGAAATGGGCAAAGTAACACTGTAGGGATCCCAATAATATGGAGATATCTTTGTGAAATGCTGGATCAAAAAGCTTTCCTACTGACTGACTGGTTTCTAGGAGAATTTATGCTGTTATTTGAAGGGATCTGAGTACAATAGTAACTCCAAGAATCTCTCGTACAGACAGTACAGAAACTGTTACTGTGATTTTAAGAAACTCTGGAATGTTGCAGAGTGGCTGTTTCTGGTTAACGAAAAATCAGTGGGGAAGAGGGAGAGTTTTAGCTTTATTCCATGAGGAATCTGAAGAAATGGAGAGTGTTAACTGCTATTTGCAAAAAGATTGAGTTTTAACCCTCTTGTGTGAGGAGACTGTTTTCCTGTTGTGGTTGGAACGAGTGTGAGAGGACACGGGCGGGGGGAGAAGTTAATGAAAGGATTGAATTCAGTCTTTTTGTTATGAACAAACAAGAAGAAAATTGAATTTTATTCAGTGGAATTGAATGGTAGGACTATAATTCAAAAGTGAGGAGAAGTGAAGAGCAAAGTTTGATGGTTAGAGGTGACTAGCTCTGATTCTTCTCAAAATCAAGATGCTGTAAACAATTTTTTATGCTTGTGGTATTTACTAGTTTGTTAATAAATTATATATCCAACAACACTGATATTTCCTTAAGCCTAGGAGGTCAGAAGTTTTTGAGTTTATGTGTGTGTATCTATATATCTATTTCTCTCTCTCTCTCTCTCTATGTATATATACATATACACACATATGCAACTGCTTATGGGAAAAATGGTTTCTCCAGTTTTTTAATAGTCTAGGAGGAAGGTTCAAATCTAACTGATTAATTAGAAAAAGATTGCAATTTTAGAAAGTAAAAAAATTGCACAACATACCCTTGGATCACCTCAGGTGATGAGGATGAATATGGTAACAAGTAGCAGACTATGTAATGACCACTCCATAGCCTGTTATGTCTTTTAGCATGTGTGTGTATCTGTATGTAGATTTCTATTAAATGAGTATATAATAAAGAGAGAATACCTGCTTGAAAAGTCTTTACCTCTGTGCTACTCCATTTCCCAGCTTTTCCTACACTCTTGTTTCCCAGAACATTTCAAAACTTCTGGGGACATTGATGAGTAAGGATGGCATTGCTGTTTTTGTTTTTTCTTCTTTACTACCTTCACATCATCACACAGATTCCAGGAGAAAGTGTGTTCAGGAGAGTATTGGATCACATGCCATAGGATATGCCTGTGGCACTATCATAGAGTTGAACTTAGACTCTGGCCATCTCTGGGGGACTTTCTGGAGTATTTATGGGGCACTGAGCCTGTACTCTGGCACTTGAGTATAATAGAAAGAACACTGAATTTGGAGAGGAGTCTGGGTTCAAATCCCAGTTCTGCCATTTACTATGTGACCTTGAGAAAATAATTTCCCTTCTCTGGGTCCCACTTTTCCTGTCTTTAAAATGAAAAGTCCTTTGAGTCCCCTTTTAACACAAAATCCCATGAAATCTATTGAGGCAATAAAATCAGATTTTCAAGAGCCTGGGAGGATCTAATCACATGGATCCCAAGATCTTCAAGGCTTGCCTGATTCAGGACCAATCTTCTGAGAATAGTTTTCTGGACTTAGATCACTGGTGGACAATCTTTTAAGTTCTCTACCAACCTTTTCCTGGGTCCTTGATTTGGACATCTTAATGAAAAAACTTTTTAGATACTAGAAAGAATGACATTCTGTTCTAAGTTCCACAGCTAGAGTGGGATATGGAGAACCTGAAAAAAGCTTAGAAAAAAATGTAAAAGATTTGGGAAAAAAACCATAATATCTGGGATGACTTGATTTGAAATAGGAAAAGACTAAACTGTGAAGTTATGATTTTCAATTATATGGAGAATGTCATACAGGATGAATTTCCCTATTTTCACTTTGGAAAAGTCAGAAGGATCTAGGAGGCATTTTTTAGGGATCTGAATATGGAAATATTTGTTGATAGGGCTAAAAATGCTAGAATAAATTCTGTAAAGGTGTAGCATCTCTTTCTATGGACATTTTTAAAAGTAAGATCCCTTTTTAGATTTACCTGTTTGAGGACACTAGTCTCCTTGTAGCCTTAAGATGTTATTCATCACCTTGGATTCTAGGCATGGTTGGTCTTCCTTTGAACCTCGTTTTACGCCATTGTGTAGAATGGCTATCAGTGACAAGTAACTAGAGTGGGAAAAGGAGAAAAACTTCTTTGATAATCTGAAGAGAGGGTGTATGTGTATATGCGTCCAACTCTTCATGACCCCTTTGGATTTTTTGGCAAAGACACTACAATGGTTTGCTATTTCCTTCTCCAGATTATTTTACAGATGAGGAATTGAGGCAAACAGAGTTAGGTGACTTGAACAGGGTCACATAGCTAGTAAGTGTCTGAGGTCAGTTTTGAATACAGGAAGATGAGTCTTCCTGACTACAGTCCTGGCTCTCTATCCAGTGGGCCACCTAGTTGCCCCTCAAAGGTTAAATATGTATATGATGTAACATTGGTACTTACATATAGTTAGAATTACATGAAGAACTGGACATGACCAAAAACAAGTGTATCCTTTGAGTGTGCATATCATAAAAAATATCAGCCTTGAGATACACGTATATTGTACAACATATACATTGTTTGAATATGTATATGTGTATATACATTATATATACACACACATATACATACACAGATGTAGGTGTATAGGCTTTCTCAGACTGTGTATGGAAATCTTAATTTCATATTTAAGCAATTAAGATCACAGTTGTGCTAATTCTTCCTTTCTGAACTTCAAAGAGACTTGTCTTTCATCAAAAAACAATTTTGCTTATAAGTATTAATATGTTAATATCTATAGAATATCTCTTGGGAATATGCATTAGACACTTACTTTTATGTTTGATGAGCTCCCTAAAATTCTTTCAATAATATTGCCTTTCCATGACTACAAGTGTCTAGGGCTGAGTTACTTAATCTGGGTCCTGAGCGATCTGGGGATAGATCTCAGGCGACTTGTGAACTTGGATGGGAAAAAATACATCTTTATTTCCACTAACTTCTAAATAAAATTTATTACTTCCTTCAATTATTTAAAAGCTTTTTTTTTTTTGAGAAGGTATCCACAGTCTTCACTAGATTACAATAAGAAATAAGATCTCTTGCTCTAGAAGTTCTTGGTAATGCCCAACTCTTACTCTGCTACAGAGTGGGCAAAATTAAGGTGGTGTGTGTTTTAAGAATGCTTGTTAACACAGATTGGTTACACATTTGCCAAGTGAAAAACGAATGCAAAGAGCCCAAAACAAACAGCATAGAATTTTGTTTTATTTCTTTATAAAGAAGGGATGTGCATGCCAAGCCAAAATGGCAGAGTACAGAAGAAGGATACAATGAGGATTCTCCCCAGCAGCCTACCCCTGTGAGCTCTTGCCCCACTCTACAATCCAACTGTTCATATTCTACCAGTGTCCCTCTTCATGCAACTGGGCTTCTCACCCGCATACACACATACACACACAGAGTTCTTAGTTCAGACAGGTTCACAACACAGTACCATCTACCCTTGAGGATGCTACATCACAGCAGCTGATGCCAGCAGCAGCACTGAGAACAGTGCGAGGAGAAAAGGTAGCAAGAAGCTTATCCACAGACCATTGTTGGGAGCAATATAGAAAGTCCAAAGGTTGTTATGCTATAAAAATATTACACTTCATAAAACCCATGTTTATTCAAAAAAAATCTATTCAGAAAACTCTGGAAAGCTTAATAAATATCTGTACAGTGACTGCTCGTTTCAAACAAAATAGAAAGCGTGAACAAAAATGATCTGTAAACATAGATACTGAACCTGTAAACAAAGTGCTGGGTCATGATATCTAAGGTAGAAAAGCTGTTAAATACTAATGAACACACACATACATATCCAGAGATTTCATTGTTTGACCTACTCATTAGAAGCAGGCCTAAAAGCATTGATTGCCATCTGATTCCTGGCCTTCTGAAGTGTTACGTTTTCTCATCTTCTTGTTCTGAGACTTTATACACTGAAAAGTGAGAGGCAGGAGGAGAACATAGAACCATCTCAGAAATAGAGTGGCATGCAAATGAAGACCTTATGATGTGTTTCAAGAATCAATAAAATTGAAGGTAAAATCCCATTGTGCAATTTTAAGGATAATACCATTTAATTAACAATACTGGCTTAACTTTAAGTTATAGCATTTATGTAAGATGAACACATGTGCAAAGGTTAAAAAAACATGGTAAGCATCTGACTTAAGGAGAAGATCATTTCTGTTTTTGTCTTGTTTTTGGCCTATTTCTTGATTTGGAATTGATACTGTTTGCATGGGCTAGTTTTGCTGGAATTAAATGAAATAGTTGTTTTGATTAAAAAAAAAAATATGAGCATGCTAAGGGTGAAAGAAAATCCTACTCTGGTGCAAGAAGGCCAGTACTGCATTTGTGCTTGTAAATGGACTTAATTATTCCCCCCTTTCTGCATTTAAACCTTTCACCGTGCAAATGTAGCACATCTTACTTAGTTGAGTTGTAGGATGCCCATTGCTAAGAGGGAAAAAAATCTTTTCTGACTTCTCTGTTGGGTAAGCTTAAGTACTTACTTATTTTGGATAAGAGTTTCAATAAATTGGGTGTGCTTTCTAGCCTCCAACTGGATTTGGTTATAACAGAATCTAACGCCTACTTAGCAGCTGCTCTAATAGGGTATTTCCTTCCTTCCTTAATACATATTAGCCAATGTGATATATGCTGATTCATGAAGTAGTTTTAAGCAGGTTCTTCTATGCTATAGCAATAGCAGACTACATCAATGAATCTGTATGAATTAAAAAAAAAAACACCCAAAGTTCTACCTGGTATAGTTTGTAGCACATACATACATATGGAATATGCGTTCACCACATCTGAATGGTACTATAACATTCATTTCTTCCTGCCTCAACTTTTTAAAACCCCCAAGTGAAGTGACAAAAATCTTGGTTTAACAGCCAAGGAATCTTAAAAATCCTCAATCACAAAAGAAACAGACATCAATTTTAGGACCAACATAGAGAGAGACACTGGAGGCTGAAGTCTGCTATCTTTGTTTTTTGTTTGTTTTTTGAAGGGGGGGGTGGTGGTGGAAATCATCAACCAATACCAAAGCTTCTCTGCCTAGTAGTCCATGGAAGAAATAACGACAAACATGAGAATAATAGATGATATGGGAACATGAAAAAAGGACTTGAATGCTCTTGTTTGTGATTTAAAAACAATGAAATCTAACAGAATAATCAAAGATTATTTATTAAGTAGGTTTATTTTTCAAGTCCAGAAAGTAACTGTCATGAGCTAGCATTTTTCTGAACTTGGAACATAACTTGATGGTGAAGTTAGATGGGCTTGGATGTAAATGGTGAGGGGAAAGAGAAATGAACCAAAAGGTGTCATTGACATGAAATTACACTGAAGTCCACCATCAAGCTCAGAAGAAAGGTTGCCTTCACGATCAACTTGGATCTTCTCATAGTTATTACCAAATAAGCTGTCTGGCTTCAGTAGATGGTACAGAAAGTAAAAGGACAAGATGAAAAAACAGTTAAACTACTTTCTTTTGCAACTCTGCTGAGCTGAGTTACTGGACTGAGAACACACTGGACTAAGTGGGGTCCACAGGGATCCTTAGGGAGATGAAATAACACTTAGATCTACTTTCCCAACAACTGCCTGTTGGTGCTGGGTCTTTTGCCTGGTGACTTTCATTTCACAGCATTGTTTGATTTGGCAAAGGTCAGCACATCAAAGCTCCTACCCCACCCTTCCCCCCACCCTTAGCTGCCAACCCCCCCATGTGCACAGCACATCAAGTCAAACATTTAAATAGCATTTAAATTATTAAAATGTCAAACAGTGATTTAAAAATAGACCTACCCAACAGAAACATAACATTCAACACAAAAACACAGTTCCTAAAAAGTGCATCACTACTGTTAATGCATCCTCTTGTTCTGTCTCCCTTTTCCTCCTCCCTGCTTCTTTAGGGCAAGGGAGTGGAAGGCCTTAATGGTATACCTTCTGATTCCAGTTGGACTTGAGAGGCATTGACTCAGCCAACAGAATCTGGGGCAGGGATATCAGAGCTCAATTTTCTCAATAGTCACAGTTTTTTTTCTTAGAGCTGAAAATGAAAGCAAACAGCAAATAGACTGCTTTTGTAAAGCCTAGGGAGAGGAAAATTATCTCACAGGGGAACAAAAACCCAAAGCTCTCCCTAAATCCTTAATTGGCCTTTTTGTCTACAAGGAGCTAAGGGTTGTGGGAGTAAGAAAATTCAGAGGGAACATAGGTTTTTCCTACACTTCTTTGTAAGTTTATTTTCTTCATTTTAGTAAAATTGGTACATGAAGGCCAAAGTACTATCATCTTGGTAGCCTTATTTATGTCGTGGTTAGCCTTTTTTCTCCCCTTTCAATTTGGAAAGAGAAAGAGGCTCATTATAAACTCACCTCAATCAAAATGGGAGGAGAGCAGATAGAAAAGTAATACCTTGGGTTTTTCTGAATGCAAACAGGAAACCAATCCCACATGCCAAAATGGCACATGGCATTATCCAGCCAACTGGAAATCTTAGGGGGTTCCTTTAGTAGCCTTTGCCCTTTTGGGAAATGAACATTGGTGGATTATTGATTGATGTATTTGGACAAGTAAAAAAAATTCTATGCATATTAGCTGGTAAGGCAGCAAACTGTGGGCTCAGATCATTGGCCTTTCGGTCAAAAAATGTCTCTTTAAAACACTTTTAAAAGTGATCTTGTTGAAAATAAGACTAATACAGGCATTTACAGGTTCTCATAGAATCCTGAAGAGCTTTAGAATGATTCTGAGGAAATTAATTCATTTGGTTTTACTTGGGAATAAGGAAGAAGAGCAGTTGGTAATGTTGGCACAGCACAGCTTTGAGAAGTCAAAAAATCAGAGTCCTATTCAGGGCTGGAAAAGGAAATGAAACAAACCAAGGGAGAGTGCTGCCTTATTTTGGAGTTGTGGTCATTCCAGCAATGCTCATGTGTGGTACCCAAGAGTCCAGGAGCTGAGTAACAAGATGGACCTCACTGGGGAGAAGCTGTAGGGTTTGCGGCTAGGTGCTCTTGCCTGCCTGCTACAATCTTGTTGAAGTAAGTCTCTTCATGCCCCGTCGCTGAGCCAGGTTGGAGGATAATACAGGTTCTAATCTTGGTGCCTGAGGGGTTCGGTTTAAAGCCAGGTAAGTGGCAGCCATTGCACCCTGCAAGACAATATATAAAGAAAAG
This sequence comes from Notamacropus eugenii, assembly GCF_028372415.1. Classification (NCBI taxonomy): domain Eukaryota; kingdom Metazoa; phylum Chordata; class Mammalia; order Diprotodontia; family Macropodidae; genus Notamacropus; species Notamacropus eugenii. The sequence continues at coordinate 261,355,490 of NC_092873.1, forward strand.
GGATGAAAGACCTAGAGAAAAGTCATTCACCAACATTCCTCTACCAGTTCGTCTCTTCTTTGCTTAGCTGTCATAAGGGATGGGGAGGGTGATGCTGTCCAGGCAACATGTGCCAACAAACGTACATGTCAATGGAATGATTATCTGGTGTTCTCTGAACTGCTGAAGGTGGGCCAATTCAATCCCAGTGGGTAAGTTGGGGATAAAGTTCTGCTAGTTGAACTGCCTTTCCCTGAACTAACTTTTGATTAATCCTTAGTCTAGAGAAAGGTATTTATCAGAAACCACTTTGTAGGCTGCTGTTTTGAGGGGTTCTATGTTGTTTCAGAGATCTGACCAAGAGTGGTCTTGAATCCTTGGTATTGCTTTGGAACTAGTTATTCCATTGGATGGCTAGAGGGTGCTGGATGATGACAGACAGTCTGGATCTTCTAGGAAAGTACTTGAAAAAACTCCCACATTCCTGAGGTTATGACCGAAGACAGTTGTGGAGGTCAGTGTGCAAGGCAAACTACCATTATTCTTAGATAATTGTGTTTTATAGGAAGAATATTAGACTTACACTCAGAAAAATTTTAGATTCTGGGTCTGCTATTTATTAGTTATGTGATTAGCAAGTAACTTAATCGTTCTAAATCCCACTTATGATTCCATAACAGAGGTGTCACAGAACCTCACAGCTGGCAAAAATCATGAAGTTTGAAGTCATTATATTTGATCTAGAGCCCTCTTTGCAACATCCTTGACAAGAAGTCATTCACCTTCTATTTGAAGATCTCTAGGGAGGAGAAATCCTCTACTTACTGAGATACCCTAATCTACTTTTGGAGTTCTAATAGTTAGGTGACTCAGTGGATAAATAGAGTGCTGGACCTGGAATCAGAGAGCCTTGAGTTCAAATGTAGTCTCAGATACTTTCTAGCTTTGGATGCCTGGGCAAGTACATAACCACTGACTGCCTCAGTTTCCTTATCTGTAAAATGAAGATAAATAATAGCACCCACCTTACAGGCTTGTTGTGAGAATCAAATGAAATCATATTTGTAAAGAACCTTAAAACTCTATATCAGTATTAGCTATTACTAGCTAGGGTTAGTTTTTCTTTATACCAAACTGATATCTGTCTACGCATTTCTACTGGTTGTGTCCTTTTGGGTCAAAGAGAACAAGACATTCCTCTTCTACCTGGCACCCCTTCAAGTGCTTTAAACTAGGCATCATGTCTTCACCTACCTCACAGAGTTGTTGTTAGGAAAGTGTTCTATAAAGTCTGAAGCACTAAATAAACGTGAACTATTTGTACCAATGGGATAATCTGGACTAGACGAATATAAACCTTTTTTGCGTGTATGTGAGAAGACTCTACTTTTCCTTGCTAATGAAGTCTTGGAATTGCTGAAAATGAGGCGGGAATGTGGACACTAACAGTAATGTCCCTTGTAGGGCCAAAAGGGGGATGAGGTTTTTTCCTTCAGTCCCCTCAGTCTCACATTGAAAAGGGCATTGAATTTGGAGTCAGAAGATGCAGTTTTGAATACTGCTTCTGTTACTTATTACGTATGTGATCACTGGCAAGCTTTATGATCTCTCTGGATCTCAGTTTTCTCTATAAAGTGACAGGTCTGGAATAAATGATCCTTAATTATCCGCTCCAGCTACAAGTTCCATGGTCTTTTATGTTATAGTCAGACCCTTTTTAAAAGAAACTTTCCAAATGTGACCTTGCTTTACAAGGTGTACTAACCTTAGAATACGCAGCCTCTCTTGGTATGTTTTGTAAGGAAGGGTGACCCAAAGAAACACTTAAGGAAAAGTTCTAAAGTGTTTTGTTAGTTTTCCCTGTTTAAAAGGAAATAATTGTTAGATTACAATGTCTTACTAAATACCAGGCACTGAACTAAGCTCCGGGGATACAAAGAAGGGTAAAGCAGTGTTGCTCTCAAGGAGTTTACTAAGGGGGAAGGCAACAGGCAAATAAATAGGTCCACTGTTCAGTCATTTTTTTCAGTCATGTTCAACTTTTTGTGATCCCATTTAGGGTTTTCTTGGCAGAAATACTGGAATAGATTGCCATTTCCTTCTATACCTCATTTTATAGAGGAGGAACTGGGGCAAACAGGGTTAAGGGACTTGCCCAGTGTCATACAACTAGTCTGAGACCATATTTGAACTCAGGAAGATGAGTCTTCCTGATTTCAGGTTGTATACTCTCTCTACTGCACTACCTAGCTGCCCAAAGAGGTACATACCAGATCCATATAGAGTAGATGGAAGGTAATCTTAGATGGGAAGGCACTAGTAGCTGGCAGGATTAGGAAAGACCCCTTTCAGAAGGTAGCTTTTGTGGTATATCCAGAAGGAAACCAGGAATACTGAGAAGTGGAAGTGTGGAGGGAGGACCTTCCAGGAAAGGAAGATAGGGAATGTGAAAGCTGGAGAAAGGTAGGCTTGAATAGTAGGGAAACGTAAAACTACACTTATAATGATAAAACCATAAATGGAGTCATTTGGGAAAATCTACTAGGAGAGAAATTTTCAAGAGGTTTAAAAAATTTGTTTATTTTTCTACTCTGTTCCTCATTACACTAGTCCTACTTCAAAGCAGCAGAGCTATTACTAGCAATATAAAACTCTGACATTCACTTGCTCATTACATACTAGCTGAGCAGCACATTTTTAATGGGACTCTCAGGGAACAAGTATTCTCTGACCTCTCAAGAGTTGTATTTTTTTTGGTTCCTATTAGTTTCATCATCAGTGGGCAAAACTAAGAGTCTGGAAGGCAATGCCTGGGTCTTCCATTTTCACTCTCTCTGGGAAGATGACATTATTGCTGAGAAAAGGCATGGTGGATTTGTCAACGTGGATCCAAGCTGTTTTTATTTATTTTTTAATATTCTCATATGCATGCCTTTGAAATGCCTTGGGTTTTTTCAGCACTTATATTAATATTTGTAATATTTTGCTAAAAAGGAAAGGGAGGGGAGAAGTAGAATAATCCTATTAAAGAGGAAGGTTTACTTCTCGATAGCCTCCACTACATTCATGTGACATTAATTTTGATAGGGATGTTGAGTATCTAGATAATGAATGACCTTGAACTGGAGGGTTTAGGACTCTGAATGGTACCCTGTTATACAATGTTAAAAGATGCCAGAACTAATTCATATATAGTGCCTTCTCTCTGTTTTTATGGTACGTGTATCTATATTTCGTTTTAATTTTTACTGTCTCCTTTGATTATTTGAAGAGCAAGAGTTACCAGGACAATTTTTCTCTGGTCTTTCCAAGACCAATCCTATTTCTGTCTTTCCTCCAGCCTTACTTTCCAGACTTGTTTCTCCTATTCCCCTTTACACAGTCTATGTTCTAGCCAAAGCAGACTACTCTTGCCCTAGAACTTGGTTTTCTATTCTTGTGCCTCTGTATAAGCTATTCCTCATACCTGGAATGCACTCTCTCCTTACCTCCCTTTAGACTCTGGATTTTCCTTCAAGACACAGTTCAGATATTAATGCTTGTCTTGGTCCCATCCTGGTTATGAATGACTTCCCATTTCTCAAAAGACATTGTATTGACTAATCATTGTGTATACTGCATCTCATTCTCTGTAGCATGTAAGCTCTGTGAGAGTAGGGACTGTCTCCTTCCTTCCTAGCTTCCCATTCTCCCTTCCTTCTTCCTTCTCTTTCTTCCTCCCTCCCTTCTTTCTCTTCCTTCCTTCCCCCTCCCTCCCTCCTTTCCTTCTTTCCTTCTTTTCTCTCTTCCTCCTTTTCTTACTTGCTTCCCTATTCCTCAACACCTAGCACAGTTTCTTACATAATATTTTTTTTGGGGGGGGGAACCTGGGTCTGGGAACCACTGGAGTGGAAGTTTCCTCCACTTAGCTAGATTAGCATCTCCTCTTTAGTTTTAAAGAGTTGCCTGGTAGCAATGAGAGGTTAATTATTCATCCATGGCTACTCAACAGTTTAAAATCAGGTCCCAGGTTTTCCTGACTCTAAGGCCAGCTACTATATCATGCCGGCTTTTGCCTCACGTACAGCAAATCATAAATATTCATGGAGTTGGACTGAATATCCCACAGCTTGAGAGAAGCTACTAAATAGCTATGACCCTGGATAAGTAATTTTACATCCCTGGGGCTCAGTCTCCTTTTTTGTAAAATGAGAGGAGGAGGTTGAACTGGAAGATGTTCTTAAGGTTTTTGACCAGTTCTAATATTTTTTGATTCTAAAATTCTACCTTCACCAGGTGGACATCCTGTCTGCTGAGCTGGTTTTGAGATAAGTAGTCCCTGTTTACGATCCATGGATGTCTCAGTACTTGGACTGCAGTCAGACGCTGATGGGGGTCCACATGAAGCATCTTGGATACAACATCCTGTGATGAAAGAAGAAAGGGAAACAATGAGAAAAGGAATTGGATTAGAGAAGGTCTCATAGGTCATCTCACCATTGAAATGAACTCTTTAGTATTCAGAAATGTATGTATGATAAAAAACCTTAACTGTTGACTCAATCATTATGCTGATATTTTCTAAAGCAATTAAAACCATAAAGTTGATACATAAAATGATTCTTGTAAATTGATCAAATACCATAGAAATACAAACCTGTTTGGTCCATAGATCCAAGCCTGAAATGGTAAATATCATTACAGCTACAAACCAGCCCCTTCCACAGTTAAAGAAACGGAAAATAATTCATGCTAGCCAAGTATACTTATGCTTTTAAAGCACCATGATTCATCAATGATTATGACTGCCAACAGATATCAAGTACACACATGATAGCAGATCCTATGTTGATATCCAATGTCTAAATTCAACTACAATGCATTTTCTTCTAGTTCTCAAATAACAAATACTCAATACTTATTCAAACATGGAGATCTGCCTTAAACAACCAGTCAAGGAGATGCAAGAATTTCCACCAATGGGAATAGCTAATGACAAACTTAAAAGTTAAATAAAATGTACAAGGCCACTTTAACAACATCCTTAAATAATTTGGAAATGAATATACTTTGCACAGTGAGTTGGTGTATAATGAATAATATAACAGTACTTTTGATTTCCATGTCTTATTTCTTCCAAAAAATTTCAAAATTCTTTTTCATTTCTTAGAGTCTAAAATTTCTGACAACATCTTGAAGAAGACAGCTAAAATGAAGATTTTTATTCCTATTTTACCGATAGAGAATAGCAATTTCATGCTAACATGGAATGTGGATCTTTTGTGGATCTGAGGTCACAGAACATTAGAAATTTCCTCACTTCTAAGTCTAGGACTTTTACCATGAGATACAATCACAGAGTCAGAACTGGAAAGGGCTTTGGAGGCTTGTTACCTGAAGACCTGTGGTTGAGTCTCAGCAGCTTTGGGCAAGAAACTTAACTTCTGGTTTTACTTATCTCAAAAGGTTATTATAAGGATCAAGTGGGATAATACTTGAAAGCTTTTTGTACCTTATAAAATGTTGGGGCAGCTAGGGGGCACAGTGGATGGAGAGCTGGGTCTGAACTCAAGAGAACCTGAATTCAAATCAGACCTCAGAAACTACTAGCTCACCTAACTACTAGTCACCTAACCCTGTTTGCCTCAGTTTTCTCATCTGTAAAATGAGCTGGAGAAAGGAATGTCACAAAAACCCCAAATGGGGTCACAAAGAGTTGGAGACAACAGAAGACAGCTGAACAACAATAAAAGTATTACACAGATGCTCTCCATTCAAACAGTGAAACCATACCAATTATCTTCATCCCACCAAACTTATTCATCCCTTTAAAACACAGCTCAAATTCTACTTCTTACATAATCACCAGCACCACCACTACTACCATCACCATCACCACCATCACCACCACCACCATCACCACCACCACCACCATCACCATCATAGCTAACATTTACATAATAGTGTGAAGTTTGCAAAGAGCTTTATGTTTACTATCTCATTTGTTCCTGTTGACATCCCTGTCAGGTAGGTACCATTATTATCTTCATATTATGGATAAGGAAATTGAAGCCTGAAGAGTTTGCCTATGGTCACATGGTTAGTAAGTGTCTGAGGCAGGATTCAAACCCAGGTGTTCCTGACCTCATGTCCAAGGCTCTACCCACCCTTCCACCTAACTATGATATACTATATCAGATATTCTTTGATTGGATATGAACTGATTGATGTCAATTAACATAGGCCTCAACTGTGAAGTCTGGACAAAATAAGACGGCCCAAAAGAAAAATAACTCCTTGGACACTTACTAGTTGTGTGACCTTGGGCAAATCATTTAACCTCTGTCTGCCTCAGTTTCCTCAGTAAAATAGGGATAACAATAGCACCCACCTTCCAGTAAGTGAGACAATAATTGTAAAGCACATAGCACAGGACTTGACAAATAGCGAACACTATTTAAATGTTAGTATTATTATTATCATAAAAAACCTTATTATTGAAGCATGAAAACTTCCAGCCTGTACAGGCAGGTATGCAAATGAAGTTTTTACTTACTTTTGCAGCATCGGATACAGAATCCCAATTTCCTCCTGAAAGTGCATATTTTCCACTGCCAATCCTTGCCAAGATTTCTTCAGGAGTGTCATCTGGACCATTTGCAAAAGGTGTGAACCTATGACATGAGGAAAACTTAGGGTAACAAAGTTCCTTTCCATAATTTAAGATGTTTATTTCTGACAGATATGCCTTGTGTTATAAAAAATAACTATTTTTAAATGATCTCAGGCATAGGCCTTTCTTGAGTTTCTCTAGTTTCCTTTCTGGCAGATCAGGTTACTACTTGCATCCATATAAAGCCATCTTGATATTCCTTGATATACCTTATTTCAGTGTGAAGTTGAATACTTCCATTTTATAGATGGTGAAAAGGAGATAAGAGGTTCTGTTATATGCTGACATCAGAAGGCTTGTGGGAGAGACTACAGTTGTTCCTTGGATCACTAGGTGGCATCATAGTGCATAGAGTACTGCCTAGAGTCAGGGGAAATGCATCATACATTTTAATCTGGCCTCACACGTTAGCTGTGTGACCCTAGGGCAAACCACTTAACCCTGTTTGTCTCAGTTTCCCCAACAATAAAATGAGTTGGAGAAGGAAATGGTGAGCCACTTCAGTATCTCTGCCAAGCAAACCCCAAATGGGGTCACGGAGAGTGAGGTATACCTGAAAAACAACTCAACACAACAGTTGCTTCTTACTGCTTGTGTGACCTTGGGCAAGTCACTGTATATTTTTGGGTCTCTGTTTTCTCATATATAGAATGAATGGGTTTTACTAGATCAGAAATTCTTAACTTTTTAGTGGAGTCTTTTGGCAATCTGGTGGATCTCTTCTCAGATTAATGTTTTTAAATGCACACAAAATATAAAAATTTACGTTAAAATATAATTATTAAAACATTATGGAAAATTCATGGACATCAGGTTAAGAACCCCTAGCTAGATGATCTCTAAGTTTGCTCTCAGATCTAAGTCCTATCATCTCTCTTATTGGCACAAAATAGGACAGGAAAGCTTCCAAAGGTACAGGCCTAAGGTTCTGGTCCTTTATCCTCCTGCTGTGGCAGTGATGGGTTGGAGAGGGTGTAGGAGAGAAGAAAGAAAGAGGGTGGGAGTCAGTCTCAAAACGCCTTGAGTGTATTTGTGAATGTGTTGTCTCTGGGGAGAGGGGAGAGGTAAGAGTTGGAAAGGGGTGTGTAGATGCCAGTTTTGCAGTATTTTCAAGCCCATGTACTACTAAAAATCAGCCCACACACCCTCCTGTCAGGAACACCCTCAACTGGTTACCCTTGCCAAAGAAGGTGTATGCTTACCCTGCCAGCATTGTATACAAAAGGATCCCTAAGCTCCAGATATCACAAGCTGCATCATAGCCCTGCCGTTTCAAGACCTACATGGAGGAAAACAAAGGATAATTAATTAACGCTCTAGCCCTCTATCAGAAAACTCTAACTTGTAGCATTTTTCTTGAGCTCAATGAGCAGGATGAGATAAGAGGGCATGGTGCAGGGAGAGGCTTTGAAATCTCTATGTCCTTTTACAAAACAAATACTTCATATGGCAGAAGTTCATTGATAATTCACAGTATTGAAAAATTTAGAATGCTGCAATTCCCCTTTATATATTTGTAGCTACACAAACAAGGTCGTGTGAATATTGACCAAACCTTCATATCCACAGGAAGGTGTTATAGTCAAGTTTGTTTGAGTAAGATCACAGAAAGCATCACTAAAGTCGGCTCTTTGGATAGCCTCATGTCAGTTTCTTATCACTTACTTTCATTGCTGAGTCATATTGTAGCAGGTTTAAAAATTCTTAGCGACAGCCAGTTTGTTAGCCTTGTTTCCCCACTTAGTTAACTCTGATACTAGAAAATGGCTCAATTTCCCCATTAGGTGGCAGGCATGCGCTTTCTTCTGGAGCGTCATTTGCTATCTCTTCTACGGGTGCCATAGTAATGAGTGTTTCAAAATGAATAGCTGCACTTAACAAAGGAACTACGCAGAAATAAATATAGGAGAGTAAGAGGAAATAACCAAGAGGAATATTTACTTTTCATTGGTATGAATCAGCTATAACACAAGCATTTTAAAATATCCTTATTATTGTTCTATTAATATAGAGCTGATAAGGTTTTTGTTTACATTTCTGAGTGTTTTGACTTGATATTTTAATTTGATTATCATTGAAATTCCCTCCATACTCCTCCCAAAGCCTTCCCTTTTGTATTTTATTCAAGGTACCTCGTTGCCATAGGGGTCAGGCAGACCTGAGTTCAAATTCTGTTGCAGACCGTTGATTGCTATGTGACTCTTGAGCCTCTGTTTCCTCATCTATAAAATGGGGATATCAATAGCACCTACTTCATAGGATTATTATGAGGATCAAATGCTAAATTGTGAGGATCTATGCTAAGCATCTGCAAACATTAAAGAATTATATACACACTAGCTGATATTTTTAATTATTAACTTTTATTCATCCATTAGTAGCCTAAGCCTCTACCTAACTAGTTTATCTCCTCTGATTCTCTCATGTCTGGCTGTACCAGCTGTAACTAGGGTGAGACCATCTATGCTTTACCTCAGGGTGAAAAATTTTGAGGGTCCCCATAGCATTTTTCTGGAGTGTGCTTTTCTTTCCTGACTCTTCCCTCCCATGCCTTCCCTCCCCTATCCCCAACATGGTGATGGTTTTGACCTGGGGCATGCTTTCTCCCTTTTCAGAAGCAGCCTTGAGATATGCCAGGGCATATTTATTCTTCTCCTTCCCAGTCCTGTCTCTACCCCAATACCTCTTAATTGTTCAGTTACAAGGATAGCTAGTTATGGTTCTGTTGAGTGGCATTCCTACATGGGTCACATCACTGACATTGCAAAGAAATCGAAAGGGTTGAAAAAGACCTTGAACAAGGAAGAAAAAACCTGAAGCCCTTACTAAAGCCTATTACCCAAAGGCATGGGAAACTCTTAGAAAATAACCCTCAGGATTCATTGTCAGATTTTATTGGCAACTCACCCATTCTGAGGTTTTCATGAATCTGTAATGTTATTAATTTTAGTGTCTGCTCTCTGAATTTCCTATTATAGTCAGCAATTTGAAGTAGGAATTAGGATACAAATTATGTCCAATAAAAATCTGATGCTCAGTAAATCTGATGCTGTGATAGCTGTGTTACTAACTTCTTCCTCTTCTCTTTCTTTTCCCTACCCTGAATTCTCCTATTATACTTTCTCTGTCTTGTCTGCTATTACTACATTTTGACCTTGTATCATTTTTATTCATGTACATATGGTATCTTTCATTAAACTAAACACCACAAGGGCAAGAAATAATTTTCCATCTTTGTATTCTCATCGCTTATGCCATAACATTTAAGAATATTTAATAAATTGGTTTCTAGACAAGATACTACATTCCATTTTAAGGAAAAGGAGGATATTATATATGTATATAAACATATACATGCATGTATGTGCACATTCACACAGATATATGTATGTATGTACACACATACACATATGTATGCTGCTTAGAGTTAATTCTCAACCAAATCAGTAACCATTCAAATCAAATCAGTAACCCCCTGCCAGTATCATGCTAACCAGAAACAAGCAAGAGATCATTTTCATATTTCACAAACATAAAAATAAAAATGTGAAGTGCTGGGTGTAAGGTCACCTGAGAGACTCATGGGGATTCATTAGGTTAGAAGAAACGTCCTTGGTCACTGATCCTAATTCCATTGTGGAATAGGGAAAAGAGCACCAGCTTTCATACAAAGGATCTGAGTTCCAATCTCAGCTCCACCACTTACTACCTTACACGACCCCTGGGCAAGTTATTTGTCCTTTCCACATTTTAGCTTCCTCATCCATAAAATGAGAGAGTTGGATTAAGGGATCTCCAAGGTCCCTTCCAGGCTTAGGCCCTTTGATTCAAACTGCCATTGATACGAAGGGAAAAATGATTTTATCATTTTTGTTTACAAATATATTTTGGGTGAATCTTTTTAGAAAAATAAACTGAAGACATTTTTTTGAGAAGGTGTGAAAAAGCTGGTAGCTTTCTTAAGGATGGTTGGGGTATATTTTTCTAATGATCTGTGAGCTCTGACCTCAGGGGCCACGAAGTTAGCTGTGTAGCATGGTGTCATGAGCAGTCCGTTCTCTGCCCTCAGTTGCTTGGCAAATCCAAAGTCACAGATCCTGATGGAATCCGGATTTCCAGACTCATCCATGTATAGGATATTACTAGGCTTCAGATCTCGATGAACGACCTGGAAAGACATAAAACATCCTTAATTCAGCAGCTGGGACAAGGCAAAAAGGAGGAAAGACTGAATAAGGCCAAAAGAGATGGATTTATATAGAGCATGTTCATTCTGAACTGATATCTCAATAGGAAGCAGAACAATTATAACTAATAAGCTATTGTCCTATTTGAAGGGTTTATCTATCACTTATCTTCTCACTCTCTTTCTTTCTCATTCCCCTCCCTCACCTCATTTTGATCTGTCACTGGAGCCCTGACTAATAGTGAATATTTGAGATAAGTAAATACATTCCCATCAGAAAGAAAGGGTAGGACATAATAAGCTATTTTGTTAAAAAGAAATGTGGCGAGTTGGGTTAACCTGAATAATATCATCTACCTTTTAAAAAATCCTATATAATGGTCTGAGGTCAGTTCCTATGGATATGTCAAAGCAAGGCAGATATTTAGGTGGAAAAGTCATTTCTCTTGAAGGGGAGCAAAGAGGATTACTGTAATAACATGTTGTGATCCCTAGGTAGGCTAGGGATGTGAATGTCTCAAATCTCCTATTAAAAAAATCAGGGGAGAGAATCCAAGAAGTAAAGAGGAATAGGAGGGACTTGGGGAATCAGACAGTGTATCTAAGCCCCAGTGGAAAGATGATGAAATTTTTTTGGTTTTAACTTCCACTACCTCCTCTTATTAATCGTAAGAAAATCTGAAAACAAAACCAAGCCATTATTGCAAGTGCTAGCTCTGGAGTTTGGTTATACTGGGGACAAAAACAAGTGTTTTCTTCTTCTATCCTCCCAGATAATTATACACTTAAGAAGCATTGTGTGGTCTTGAAGTCATCAACTTGTTTTAATGAATAAATAAGAAGGACACACAACCTAAGTGCACAGCATTATTTGTTTCACAAGAATGATGGGAAAAAATAGGTAATCACCTCTGTCAATAACACAATCATTCCCCTGGTTAAATAGTGCCATTCCTTACAATATCCCCCATCTTCCCTTATCTAGTTAGGTCTAAAAACCTTAACCAAGTTAAGGAAAATACTAATACATTTCCTTTGGGGGATCATTTCATTGTCCAGTATGAATTTGCCAGGACATATCACTAAGTCTTTGGCTTTAATTCAATTCATTTACTTTCCTTTCTTTTCACCAGTTGTCCTCTGACGTTTCCTTCTGTCATGGAAGTGACCCTTAGTTTTTGAAAATGATGACAGTGGGGCACAAGTTATGGTAAATCTTAGCAAGCTGCAAAGGCTTCAAGTTAAGTTTGGATCTTTATTGAAATCATGGATTCATTCAATATTCAATACACCTTTATTAAGCACCTAGTATATGAGAGAGGGGGCAGAGTAGTATAGATAGACAGCTGGCCTTCAAATCAGGAAGACTTGGGTTCAGACATCTTCTCTGACACATATTGATTGCCTTTATGAGCCCGTGCAAGTCACTTATCTTCTCAGTACCCTAGGAAACTTTCTAAGACTGTATGTTGTAGAAAAGACATGTTTCCTCTTAGGGAATTCATTTTTACTAGTGAAAATCATGGGTTCTTGTTCCTTCCCCATTAAAAAGAACCCCAAATATATTTGGCACTACCGTCAAGTAGCTTACTTTCTCCTGGATCCTTAAAGTACTGAAACACTTTCTCTCTAAAACACCTATGTGTGAATGCTTTGGCATTTGTACAAGGTGTATTCAGTGGAGGAATAATTTAATTTCTATGAAGTATCGATTCAACAAAAATTAAAGGAACATCTTAATTCCAACTTCATAAATTCATAACTCATTTTACTATTCTTATTTTTATTATTAAAATTATGATGATCACGATCATAACTGTCATGTAGGAGAAAGCTAGGAACTTACTCCTTGGGAATGAAGGTAGTCCATAGTCTTAGTAATGGTACAGAGCACAGCACTAGCCTCCCTTTCTGAGAAGTACTTCTGTCGGAGGATGCGGTCTAAAAGTTCCCCACCTCTCATCAGCTCCATCACAAGATAAACATACTTCCCATCATCGTAGACCTAGAAGATCAGAGAGGGGTGACATTAAACGACCCCATAGTCCTGCTAAATTAGGAAATGCCTGTGATTCTATAGTAATCCAGGCTCATTACTGTGAAGCATTATAGCACCTCTTAGAGAGGATCCAATGGTGCCCAAAGAAACTGTAAAAGAGACAAAACAGAATGTTAGTTGCTAGTGGCTAGAGTGTTGACCTAGGAGCAAAAACAATCCCTCCTGAGAAACAAGTGAACAGTTATTCTAATCCACATCAGAAGTAGCCCTCGGTACTGTCATTACCTCCATGAAAATTCAGTTTTAATAATGCACTACAAAATTCATTATTAATAAGCTGTATCATTAGGGCTGCCAAAACTTCGTACCTATGTGTATTCAAGTAAATTTTCTTCATAATTTCACTTAACCTGTTATTCTATGAGTCAATGAAGTGGTACAGTAGATAGAGTGCCAGACATGGAGTCAGGAAGACCATCTTCCTGAATTCAAATGTGGTCTCAAACACATATTAGTTGTATGACCTTGGGCAAGTCACTTAACCCTGCTTGCTTCAGTTTCCTCAACTGCAAAATGAGCTGAAGAAGGAAATGGCAAACCACTCTAATAGGTCTGTCAAGAAAACCCCAAATGGGGTAAGGAAGAATCAGACATGACTGAAAATGACTGAACCACAACAAAATCATTCATTCCTTTATACATCTTAAGTTCTCACTCTTTCATGATCAAAACTGCCAACAAATGGGCTACTTAAGATTAGGCCAGGTTACTGGGGATTCATCTAGCAGAAGCAAATGTAACTTGTTTGCTATAGTCAGGAAAAGATGGAAGTAGCATTTTACAGAGGTGGGAAAAATGGTCAAAGTATAGTTTTTGTTCAGGTTGGATTATGACATCAGCCTTAGTCCATCTGTCACGTTATTTAGGTGCTAAATCCCAGTGTGATATATTCAGAACACAGAATTAGGAGTCAAAAGAAGTGATTATGCCTGCTTTCTAGCTCTATGGTTTAAATTAATTAAGTTAATGTGTGATTTAAATTGATTGGATCAATTTAATCTAACAGCCTTGTTTTTCTTATTTGTAAAATGAGGGTGATAAAATAGAACTATCTACCTCATAGGCTTTAATGAGGAAACAATATGTAAAGAGCATTGTCATGCATATATGAATTTGTAAATTAAACCATTATTAGTATTTTAAAGGCCTATTTGGGAAACTAAAGTATGCTGAGAAGTCAATCTAAGACTCAAGTAGAGTTAAATCAACTTGATAAAGAGAATTTGTCCCAAGGGTCATCTTAGCAGAAAGCATCACTACAGTGGGTTTTTCTTAATGGAAAAGTAACTTCAAACTTTCTGATTTCCATGTAGACAGTGTACTGAAGTGGAAAAAGCACTGTTTTAGGTTTGGAGTCCTGACTTTGCTCCTGTGTTGGCCTTGGATATGTCACCAAGCTTTTCTTTGTCAGAAAAATGATGAAGTTGGACTATATGATTGCTAAGGTTCTTTCCAGCTCTAAATTCTATTAATATCTTTGTTATGACCTGTGTCAAAACATTGGACTTCCTTGAAGCTAACCAGGCCAGTAAAGGTACAGCTCTAAAAGCCTTTATTAGTGTAGAGGATTCCCCATCTACTTTAACCTAAAGATTTATGCTGATCAGTAGAACATTCTATACCCAACTCTCCAGGATCTCACCCGTAAAATGTCCTATGCCTCCTCCCTCTCTATTGGAGCTTTCTCTGGGCTCCCTCCTTTTTCTCTCCTCCACTGCTGTAAGATTTTGCTGGAGCTCTAACTCTTAATTCTCTCCCCCAGAACTACCAACCTTGCAGGATGAACTTAGAATGTGTACAAAGTGAAAGGATAAGAAAAAGACATTCTGGGGCAAGAGCCCCCAGGGCTGAAATAACTTAAAGGCAAAAGCATTTCTTTTCTTTAAGGACAAAAGTGCTGACAACTGGCCTACTGTCTTCCTCAGACAGTACCCTCTGAAGCAACAGGCTTTCTTAAAGGCATGGTTTTTCCAAGAAGACCTCCTTAGACCTAAGACAATTCTCATTTCCTCTTAGACCTTATCCACTCATATTACTCCTTCACAGACAGTTTCATCCATTGTTCATAATTACAAGTCAGTTAAAATGCAATGGACTTTCAATAATTGTTACTAAATTGTTATTAAAGTAGTCTGTTGCCACTCAAAGAAATGTTCTTAAAATGAATGTAACTGCTTTTATCTCATTGTTAATTCCACCCATAACTAAAATAAAAAAATACAAAAAATGGTAATTTCTCTGGTTTTGAAATTGTTCCAGAATTCTACAGAAGCAACGTGGAATACCTGGAAGCTTGTAGGATTGGTTTCTTCGTTTGGTCAACAACACATTGAATAAGGGACAGTAGACTGATGGATAAAGTGTTGAACTTGGGAGTCAGGTAGACTGCATTGAGAATTTAGTCTCAAATGGTTACTTGTTTTATGACCCAAGGCTAGCCACTCTGAACCTCAATTTCCTCATCTATAAAATGGGGATAATACCACCCACCTCACAGGGTTGTTGTGAAGCACAAATGAGAACATATATAAAGTACTTTTCAAACCTTAAATATCTTTATAAATTGGAGATATTAATAAGAATAACAATAATTATAGTAAATTAGATAATGAGAAGATTATGAAATTGAGGCACTACTTTAGTCTAAAGCTACATTTCATTGAATATTTTATTGCTATGAAATACTGCCATGGAAGTCCTCCCATGCCAGGGGTTATACAGGACTAGAGTGGAACTTTGGTGGGAACAGCTCATTTCATAATACACAGATGGGGTCATTTCCCCGAAAGTCTTCTGGCAAAAGCTATTAATTCACCTGCAAGGTATCTTGTATTAGCAATTCTTTTTTGGATACAGATTCTACTTGATGGAGTCTGGGTCCATTCCAACTCTGGAATTCTATGATACTTTTTAACTATAGATTTAAGGATTCCTAAAAGCACTCTGCAGTTCAAGCGAAGATGTATCTTCTTGAACTACCCCTCTTGTCTCTCAGATCCCTTTCATCATAAGAAGGGGACAAGGCTATGAGAGCGCTGAGTAGACTGATCAATAACTGCTCCCTGGATCATAGGCAGCAGAAAAAATAGTCACTGGGCACCTTGGGAGAAATATCAGTGATTTCTAGGAGGTAACCAAGTGTGAGCCCCTTTTACAGATAAAGAAACAGAAAGAGAAGCAGACTTAATAGTGAAAGAATTAAGAAATAAACCCCAGATATCTTGGTTTTTGATGCAGTTCCTAGTCTATTACTTCTATGACTTCAAGTCACAGCTATAAATTAGAATAAGAAAATTACATCTGACTGACAATTCACAAAAGAGATTATTTCATCCTTCAATACAAATTCTGTACAGGATGGGAAGAGGGATGGTGATCAAAATGATGATGGAAGCATATGGTCCAGTTTCTGTATAGAGTTCAGTTCATCAAGTACACATGATATGGTAGGGTGGATGAAGTGGAAGGTGAAGCTTAGCCTATTACTGCTCAGGGGGAGCAGTACATTATAATTATTATGTAATTATATAATTATTATGTAATTATAATATAATATATTACGCAGAAACACAAAATAACTCCTTTGCCATTGATGAAACAAAGAATTAGCAGTAGAAAGAGGAGCAATGTTTTGTTGGTTGGGAGTCTACTTACATCCTTCAGGGTGATGATATTTGGATGCTGTCCATATCGTAAGAGAATCTCAATTTCTTCTGAGGGGTCTCTTTTACTTTTGTCAATTATCTGGAACCAATGGATTGAAGAAACCATAAGCAATCTGTTTATACACAGCAATACCAAAAAAAGCTATCTTCTTGTTTCAGTTCCTCTATTACTGCTAGGAATAATTCCATAAATTGGCTTGAAATCTTTCTTTCCTCTCCCCAAACCCATACGAGCTAGTGTTCTCACTAATCAAACAATACTTCAAACTGCCTATACCTTTTCTTCTCATTTCCTTTGTCTCAATTCTCACAAAATGAATGAAAAAATCAGGACCTAATTTTGAGATAATGCCAATGAAAGGAGGGGTCACAGAAGGCCTGAAGAAGCTGATCTGGGGTATCTGCTATAAATGATGAATTAATGCATGTCAAAACCATTAATTAACAGGATCTTCATTTTAAATACTGCAAATAGAATGCTTTTTGAATTATGATAGCTTTACTATCAACTTATTGTGTTCATCATAAAAGGAGAGCCCTAAACCAAAGACATCCTGAAAGCAAAATTTGAAATACATTACTGTAGGGGTTACAATTAAGATATAGGAAAGCAGAGTCCAGCTGTACACTTCCATTGGGTCACTGAAGCGCCTGAACTTTGGGGTTGCTTTGGTATTTAGAACAAACTATCAGATGGGCATCAGGTTTTATTTCACATAGTGAGTTACACACATTTGCAAGATTCTCTTTAAGAGATGGCAGTCATAAAGAAACCACTACCTGCTGCTGTTTCTCAGACACCTTTTAGTGATTGTTTTGCACCAATGTGTGTACCTGACATTTTTTATACCATGAGGAAGACACTGTGGTACCAGATCCTACCTTTCCTGGGAGGAGGGATTTTTCTGAAATTATTTACTATGGGTTCAAATAATTTTTCTAACTGTAAATCTAGATTCTAGAGTAAATCATTCCCAAGGGATGATGGTGAGGCAGAACAAAGATTCAGCACACTGAGTACATTGAGATGGAAAGAAGTAGCAGCAGGGTCAGGAGAAGTTATGGGTTGGTTCACAGCCCCAGACTGACTATTCCATTTTAAAGAGAGGTAGTAAGTTGTAGAATAAAGAACTATGAAATTGAAGTCATGGAACTTTACCATTAAGGGCAGGCTTAACTGTTGGCTATCAAATATGTTTCAGGTTGAATATTGGAATAGAGAAGGTAGAAGAATGCTTCAAAGGCGAGGGTCTTTGGAATCTCTATGAAGGTTCAAATCTAAGCTCTGCTGTATACTACCTGTGAGACCCTGAGAAAATCACTTTACCTTTTAAGTGTCAGGTTCCTGAGCTGTAAATGAGACACTCAGATAAGATGATTTCTAAGAATCTCTTGTAGTTCTAAGTCTACGATCTTAGGATCTGTGTTGCACCAAAAATGACTTGGAAGTTGTGCCTACAACACAGGAGTATAGTGGTGGTGGTAGTAGTATAGGGGCAAACAGCAAAGATTAGGGTTTGAATAAGATCATTCTAGATACAGTGACCCAGTCAGGAAATGAGGAGGTCTTGAAGTTTAAAGAAAGTACACAGTCCCAGGACCATATAGCCTTTTACAGAAGGAGCTCTGGGTTTGGTCCAGAGCAACAAAATTGTCAACTTTCCATTAAGGGGAGGATTAACTGCTGGCTATCAAATTTGTTTCAGGTAGAACACTTGGAACAAAGAAGGTAGAGAAGGGGAAGAAAGCTTCAAAGGCTAAGGTCTTTGGAATCTCCATGAGGGTAGGGTACATAACCATCACCATCAAACCAGGAAGACTGAGGTCTAGAGGGAGAAATCTTTGGTGGTGATATGGGAAAGGTCAGTGGTATGCTGGAGCCAGTTTGTTCTAGCTTCTAAGGGTTGACTGCTAATTTTCAATGTGACCATTTATATCATGGAAATCAGCAAATGCTCTAAATCAAGAATTGATTCATTCATTTCTTCATCACTTAAGAAGGTGATGGAGAAAATATAAGCAGTGCAGATTAAACTTACAAGTACATCTTAGGTACATTTCCCCCCTAGAGAACTGGTTGTTCAACAATTACCAGCACACCCTTGGAAAGGGTCCCTTTCATGTAGGGGTGGAAGGAAAGGACAGGGCTGCCCCTCTTCCCTAGGTTAATAGCTTCAGTGTCTAGAGTGTGGGAGGCAACTATTAAGTTAGCTGAGAGATAGGAAAAATGTTTATGAGGGAGTAGAGAACATTAACTGGAGGTATAGGAAAGCCTACTTTGTGTCTAGGGCTTCGAGACCTTCAAAACTTCAAAGGTTTCCTATGGATTTTACAGTCCGCTCTAATGTTTACAAATGTAGGGCCTGCCAAAGCTTGTGTAACCTTCAAAAACCCAGGGTGAGCTCTATGCTGTGATGAAGCATTGGTACAGGACTGTAGCAGAGGGCTTGGTAGTAAAACCCTTTTAAAATAGGTTTTTGTTGTTCAGTCAGTTTTTGGTTGTGTCTGCCTCTTCGTGACCCCATTTGGGGTTTTCTTGGCAAGGATACTAGAATAGTTTACCATTTCCTACTCCAGCTCATTTTACAGATGAGAAAACAGAAGCAAACAGGGTTAAGTGACTTGCCCAGGGTCACAGTTAGTAAATGTTTTAGACTGGATTTGAACTCAGGTCTTCCTAACTCCAGGCAGGGTACTCCTATCCACTGCATCTTTTAGCTGCCTCTTAAAAGGAGGCAACACAGAACAATGACTTGTAAAATGGCCTCAGAATCAGGAACTCCTAGCTGTATGACCCCAGCAAGTTATTTAACCTGGTCATGATTTAAACAACTCTTCAAGACAAGAAAATGTAGAGAAGGTGCTCACTTGTATTTTCTTCCTATGGAGTTCCTATACCAATGAAATCTCAAATCTAGTCCCGCCTTCCCCCCTCCCCCCCCAAAAAAGTCAAAACAAAAGACTAATGGAAAACAGTAAAAGCTGGATGCTGTTTCAGGGAGTAGGAGACTGCCTGTATTGTTCTCAGTAGAGAATAAGAAGGGTAATGAGGATTTGAAGTTCAAGGGTATGATTGTGGGGAGGGGTAGCTCTTTAGTACCTCAGATGGCTTGTTCCCCAGCCTAATGAGGAACAAAAAGATTTCTAATACCAAGGGAAGCATGACTAAAAGTCCTCCAAGTGTTACTCCATTTTCAAAATCACAATTCAGGGCCAGCCACCCCACAGCTGCCAACTTGCAATGGGCCATCTGCTGGCACAAGTTGACTATTGTGCCTAATGTCTGAGTCTACAAAGCGTGCTCAAAAAGGCGCTGGTGGAGGCATCTTAACTATGCCCCTGCTTTTGCGGGGCCCAACATATGTGTATAATCCAAAGATCACAATCTGTGGCTTGCATTCAAAAGTGAAAAGGCAGAATGTTTCAATTCTAACGAATGCAATGAAACAACCTATCACAGCATTCCCTACAAGCTCTATTTAACTGGATAGCCCTCCCTCCCTCAAAACAAAGTCAAGTGCAAGTCATGTCATCATTTCTCTGATGGTATAGTCTTCTTCAGCAACAAAGGACGAACACACACACACACACACATTTAACTGGAAAGTCTGTACAGCATAGTTAAAATGAAAATTTATTTAGCGTCAATAATATGATAGAATATTTGTTGCTGACTTTCTCAAATGACCTTAAACACAGGAAACTGTATTGAGTAGCATTTAATATGGATTCTTTAACTGGACAAAAGGTTTGACTGGCATTTGAACACATAGCCCAGGAAGTCCAGGTAGGTGTTTAAGACCTAATGCTTAGTTGGTACAATTGTGCTGGCTTCTCTCTTTTAAAGTCCCTTAACAATCTTGTCCCCTACCCCTCCTCCACCCCCAACTCCACATGGTTTAACAGATGAAGGCCTTAATCCCTTTTTAAATACCTGGAGCTTACTGTCAAACTCCTACAATTTATGCAAGCTGTGAATGAATGAATCCAAGATGACATAAACCTTTAAACAATGAAAATGAGCCTCTGTTTTTTGAACACAAGATCTCTCTCTCTCTCTCTCTCTCTCTCTCTCTCTCTCTCTCTCTCTCTGTATGTCTGTGTGCGTGCCAGTTTCCAGTCTGCTGAGTGGAAAGAGGAAGTTAGGAGACAAAAGTTCAAATCTTGACCCTGACACCAATGAATGACCATACACAAGTCACTTCAGTTTTCTGAGTTTTTGTTTATTATTATCCTCATCTTCTGAAATGAGGATAATGATACACGTGATAGAGACCTTGTAGGATTGTGGCTATTTGCTCTGTCTTGTTGTTATAGACTAACAATCTGTACGCACCAAAATTCCACATAAATATGTTCTTATTATTTTAATGAAGGCATTGAGGTTGTTCATATTAATTCAATAGCTTCTAAGACAATGTTACCCTAAAAAAGAGACAGAATTGAAAGTTTGCTTTTTTAAATTATCTCATGAAGTTGGATTTTAGACAGCCTGTTCCTAGCCACCACTGTGTGGAAAAATTAACTTCATTAATATTTATTCTGTCAGTAAGAAAGCTAAAACTGAAAACTAATCAAGACACTAGCTGATTACAACATACAAATAATGGCTCCTCTAACTTTTGGTGCAATAGGGTTAGGGTTAGGGTTAGTACATTGGGATAGGGCGTTTTCTAAGATGAAATTCCTTCAGACAGTGCTGTTTAGTACCTGCTCTGCAGAGTTCTCGAGAGTTTCTTAGGGGTACCAAGACATTAAATGACTTGCCCATAGTCCCATAGCCAATATGTTTCAGACACTGGATTTGAACTCGGATCTTCCTCTGAAGGTGGCTCTTTATCTGCTAGTGCTCCCTATGTGCTGGCTCAAATGAAGGTTATCAATTTTGGTATTAACTTCTACCCTATACTGTTCTAGTATAGAGAATTACCTAGTCAAACCTTCTCAATGATTCTTCTTCACAGAGAGGGCTTTCCCAACGTCCTAGGGACCTTCCTGTAGGTCTCCTGAGATGATGTTACTATAAATCTAGCAAAAAGGCACTTAATCTCTGGGTTCTCTGGTATCCTATTGCAGAAGTTCTCAAAATATGATCTGGAGACCCCTGAGGATCTCTGAGACACTTTTATGTAGCCCATCAGGTCAGAATTATTTTTATAAGAATATTAAGATGTTTTAATTTCTAATATAGTAATACCTCTAACCCACATAAACACAAGTTCTTTGAGGAGTCCTCAATAATTTTTTAAAGATTTTGAGAGCAAAATGTTGGAGAACCACTGGTCTAGTGGTTAGGATTCACTGTTCTTACCATCATGGATTTAGTTTCTAGCCAGGGCAAGTATTTGGGAGATAGCAAAGAAAGGCAGCCTTGGAGCAAGATGAACTGGTTTCAAACCCACTTCTGATCCACATGGCAGTCACTTCTTTGTGCTTCTGGGCACCTCTCTAATGTCATGAGGGCCATAACCTCCACTGGTATAGATAACCTCCTCAACAGGGAATGGGCTGATACAAATAAAATCCCAGATCTACTCCTGAATCCTGAGATACAAACATTCCTCATTGATCTCACTGCTTAAGGTCAAAAGTAACACAAAGCTATATTTTTGAGTATTAATCTAGAGGAGAGGAACTGAAACTGGGATTTCAATGGCAGAGTGAACTCTCAAGTCAAGAACTCTCCCTACCAATGCAGGTTAGCACTTCCATTGCAATTTGTAGTCTTGGAGAGCTGACCAGAACACTTGGTCAGGGTCATATGTTTGAGGCAACACAAGAGACCAGTATTTCTGGCTTCCAGGCCAGTTTTTATGCCTAATACCACAATACTTCTCATTTTCAACATTATTATTAAATAATGCCAACAAGAGGGCATCCAAGACTGGAAATTAGCACTCCTGGGTCTCAGGACAGTGTTTTGTTTTGTTTTTTACTACAACAACACACTGCCTCCTCAGAGTATCAAATGGTATGCACATATCGCCACATTTCACCTTTGGAATTTGTGTCAAGGATTATTATAATTTTTTCTTTTTTAAAAAATTTATTTTTAGTTTTAAACATTCACTTCTACAAGATTTTGAGTTCCAAATTTTGATTATTATAATCTTTCAATCGAAGATGGGGCAGGTTGTGGCAGGTTAGAGGCAGAGAGGAGAAAGTCTGTCCCCAAACCATCCTCCCTTTCTTGTATCGGGCTCTGATTACAATGAAAATAAAAATGATCTGGGTAAGATTACAACTAAACTCTTATCATTCACAGGTTCCTAATATTTAGAGCCAGGAGGGACTTTAGAGATCATGTTCAAAAATACTTTATTACTTTACAGATTATTAAAGTGAAGCCTGGAGAGAGAAAGCAATTTGTCCAAGGTCACAAAGTCACGTTGAACTTCAATAATGACACACAAACTGACAGCACCTCATATGGATTTTTTTTCTAATTTTTGTCTCTAATGTTTATACTTGAATTGTGTCAGGAAGTGCCAATCGCTATGCCTTCAGGGCTATATCCTTTCAGATACTATTTTTTTTTTTTTTAAAGATACCCTATCAAGAAAGTCAAAGTGGGAAAGGGAGTCAGTGAAGAGGGATGAATACCTTTCCTGGTTACTGAACGAAGATTTCTGCAGGGTTAGTGTGCTGCTAAGCTGGTAAGCAGGGCTTTAACCTATGTTGTTTGGGGAAAACAAGGAACCGAGCCACAAGAATTACTATAAATAGATTTATTCTCTGTGGGCTCAACCTTTCCTGGAACTGCTGTTGTATTCCATTCAAGATAAAGAAAACCGTAAGGATGGTGGGTTTCCGATGCTCTGGGCATTGCAGCTTTCGTTTGCTTTACTGAATAATGAACTCCAAGGAGGCATTTTCAGAGAAACAGCATTGATATTCCATGATTAAGCTCTCCTTTTCCCCTCCTGATGTTCCGCTAACATAAACAACAGACATTGCCAATCTGGGAGGTGATTAATTATATGCCTTTCCTTTTGGGGGCTACTATTGGCTTTGTAGACACAGGGACCAGAATGGGCATCACCTATCAGTCATTCCCTCCTTAAGGCGGCTGATATGCGTGTGTCTTTAATGTCTGTTCTGAGTGTAGTTTCTATCTATAATTGGCATTTATTCCCTTTCTTAGAAAATGTTAATGAATGATATCAGAACATGGGTACAATAATATTGCCCCAATGACTTACAAATAGCAACTATTTTGCAAAAATAGGTCAAAACTCAGAGACAGATGCTCAAAATTTCTTAGAATCTTAAGTAGACACATTGATGAACAGAGAAGAGAGCCAACCACAATGGATTTCCCTTTTTCTGGTTACTGTGGGGAGTGAATGACTGATTGAATGAATGAATAAAAAACATATTAAGTGTTTCCTATGTTCAAAGCACTCTCATAAGCACTAGAAAAAAAAATAAAAACAAAACTGATCTTGCTTCCAGGGAACTCTAATTCTAACAGGGGATGTCAACACATATAGAACATTTTAGCTGCAAGTCAGACGGAAAGTACAGTGGTCCTTAGGTTGCAGTGGCAAATCAGATAATAATGCATCTTCATTAATTTTATTTACACTGATAAAGCCATATTGGCAGTTCCAAGGACTTTGGTGGCAAGAACTTTCTTTGCTAGGTCTTCGGTAGCTGTATCTGGTAGAGGAAAGAGCTGCAGAAGCACCAGAAACAATCTTTAGGTTGACATTTTCATAGGAGGTTTCTCCTAACGATGGATGTGGGGACCAGGCTGGAAGCAAGACTTGGGGTCTGACTGGCATTGCTCATTCTTAGAACTCCTGAACTCAGAGTCCTGGGCTGTCTTCATTGAGGTCTGAGGAAAGGTGGTGGCCAAGATGATCATGGTACCACATACATGATGTTTCCTATCTCTCTCAGGGAGACTCATTGCTTTAGCTAGGCTGGCTTGGGTGGAAGTCTACTGGTACTTAGAAGGGGTGAAAGGCCTCTTCTCCCTGGGGGTTACCCTTTGGGATAATGATGATAAGAACTGGGTTAGAAGCTAAGTCAATATTCTTGGAGGTAGCTCTTCCAAGAGCTCTTGGGTTTATCTCCCCATTGATGGATATTGATCAATGGTCTTTGCTGATGGTGAGAATGGCAGATCACAGGGGTTGTTTCCCCCAGTGATGGCTATTGAGGGTAGGCTGGAAGCAGAGTTAGAATTCTGGGGGACACTGCAAGTGCCAGGGCTCTTGAATTTAGAGTCCTGGAATATTTTCATTATGACTTGATCACAGGTAGTGATATATTGACAGGGGTTTGACTCGCTTGACCCATATTATCTTTTAGAAATAATCTCTTAATAGGCATGTCAGATTTCATCGTATCATCTTAAGAGCTCATTGGATTTCTGGGAAATTCCTTTGAGATGGTAGTTTATTGATCCATTGAATTGTCTAATATACTTTGTGGTTGTCTATTAAATCTCTATTATGTGTAAAGTATCAGACTTAGTGTCATAGGGATACAAAGAATCTGCCCTCATAGGGCATACAATCACTTTCTCATTTACTATCTGCATGACTTAATTGGTCTTACATTTTTAAAAAAACTTAAATGCAAAATAAGAAAAGAAACAAAAACACTAAAACAAATACAAAATAAGAAAAGAAAAAAGTGGTTTTACATTTAAATGTAATAAGTAGGCAATCACTTTTGGAAATTCCAGGCAGGCCCACTAAATCATAAATACTCTCCTTACCCACTCATGTATAATGCCTGAAATTTCCATCATTAGAGATTTACCCTCATTAGTTGAGGACTTTGACCCCTGATTAAATACAAATCTTCTTGAGAGGAATAATGCTTTTAGCTGGGTTAGAAGCCATATGAATCCTTTCTGAGATCAGGTGCTGATGAGGGTAGGAGAAGGAATGAGGAGAAATCCAAAAATGACAGCTCTCTGATGGAGTTACTAAGGGTAGGGAAAGGACTAAGAATGGAAAAGCTGAAAACATCAAAAATACTTTTCTGTCTTCAAATCATCACTCTGGTATGGCTACATCTTCCCACCCTCTCTACATTGTGCTATTTGTGGGATTTGAGGGCTTACAAAGAAAGCAAGAGAATCAACTCAATGGTCATTCATAATTGTGAAGTACTTATTCACACTGGGCCTAAGCAAGATGCTGCTTCTTGTCAAAAAGATATATACTACATTTGAAAAGAGGTATAGTGGGCAATACAATAATTTTAAAAAATTAAACAGATATCTTCTGTGAAATTAATTTAAGCAAATGACACAGAGAAAGAACTTCAGAGCTCTGTCCTGCTAGCAAAAATTGAGTTTCCATTCCAATTAGTTTTCCTTCCCGAAACAAGTCCTATTCATGTCAATTATCTGCCTTAGTTTCATTTCTTTTTGGGTCAGGGGGTTGACAAAGCAATATGAAAATGAATGCAGAGATGGTAACATTATTTAAAATGATGCTGCATGAATGTAAATTTGAGGTCCTTCTAGGAAAAGCTAATTCCAGATTAAGATCATAGGAACCCAGTGGACAAATTTATCATTATAATTAAGAATTGTGTGAAAAAAATCATACCCTTACTTCATACTCATAACTTCTTTTTATTTACATGAGAATCTGGAATTGAAATTAGAAATAGAAACTTTCCAATCACCCCATGAAAATATACTATTGAAAAATAAGTCCAGAAGTAGCCTGAGGGATTCTGGAAGTTGGACTTCCTTACAGAAAGAACGGATCATCACACATGATTCATCCCTTGCATATTTATACCTTTTTTTTTTGTAAAAAACCAGAGGAACAAAAATAATTGCAATGATTAATGAAAAATCCAATGGGGAAATAGAATGAATTGTGTCAGCAGAAGAGCCTGGGAAGATGACAAATTTTCCTCAATGTAGATCACCTCTTGGGTTCATGGTCAGTCAACTAATAATTACTGAGTGCTTACTTTTTACAGCGTTATGCTTAAATGTTGAGAGAAATACAAAGAAATATGAGACATGGTCTGTTCCCCAAAGGAGCTTATTGTCTATTCATCTAACGCAGATTTATCAAGTGTTTGCTCTGTGTAAGGCTCTATGCTACATGCTGGGGATCCAAAGATGAAAGGAAAATAGTTTCCACTTTCAAGGAATGTATATTCCACTGAGAAGAACAAATAAATCCAGATTAATTTAGCTCCCTTCTTTTTTTTGAATATTTCTTGATGGACAGAATTTATAACTATAACATTTCATTAGAGGAATTAAGAAAGTTTCTCAGGATACCTTTGCGGACAGGATAGAAAAGTGTGGATTGGTTGGATTTGGAACTAGATTAATGACCTGAACCAAAGTCTGTGAGTTTACAAATCAACACCAATGTGAATGAACATCTCTAGTGAAGTACTCCAGGGCTCTGTCCTTAGTCCTATTTTGTTTCACAAATAAAATTAGGAGAGATTGATGACAGAACAGGAATCCAAAAAGATTTTGCAAGAATGGAAAAACCTAAGTGAACTTAGTGAAATGCAGTTTGAAAGGACAAATTAATAGTCCTACACTTGGGTTCAGAAAATCAGCTTTATAGTTATAGGAAGGTAGGCAACACATTTTGTTAAAAAAAAAAAAAGACGTAGGTTTTATAGAAGCTACGTCAATAAGACTCAACAGTATGATAGAGCATCCAACAAGGAAAAAAAAAAAGCTAATGCTTTGTGGCTACACCAATGGAAGCAAAATTCTGCAGTAGTCTGTCCCGAACAATTAATTAAAATGCCTCCTAAGTGTAGGCATTGCTTGGTCAGACCATTCTGGAGCACTGTGTTCAGTTCTGACTGTTATATTTTAGGAAGGATATTGAAAAACTGGAGAGTATCTCATAGAGAGTGACCATGATGGTGAAGTCAAAGGGGAAGACACTGAATGGGTTTAAGAGCGAACAATACATATATATTTATAAGAGCATAAAAACAATACATATATATTTATAAGAGCATAAAAATCTTCTAAATTCAGAAGAAAAAAATGGTAAGGGGATGGGGGGGAGAGGACAAGGGAGGGATCTTTAGAGAGGAGGGTGAGGGAATAGGTAAAAGGGGGATATTGAAAGGTGTTTAGATTTATGGAAATGGGAGGATAGGGGAGGAATCCTTGGAGGGGAGTAGGCAAGCAACAGGAGGGCAAGGTAGTATAGAAATAAAGTAGAGGAGGCAGGAAGGATAGGAAACAAGAGATATGCACAAACATAAAAACAAAGATCAGAAGTAGAATTTGTTTGGGAGAATATATGTCTATGTATGTATGTATATATCTATAGCCATAAAGAAATATATTCACACTTAATTATAGCCTTCTGGGGGGAGGGAAGAAAAAAACAAAGTAAAAAAGTGCACAGCAGAGAACAAAAGAAAACTTACAAGGAAACAAAGATGGACAGCTATCAACACAACGTGTAGTAGTTATCATACAGGCTTTCTTGAAATGAAAATTTGTTGTTATATATTTTGAATCCTCTCTTATGTTCTGCTTTGCACATGACATGCTTAACCTCCTTTCTTAATTTGCATTTGTTTCAATAATTAAAGTTTATGATATGTTTTGTTTCTTTTCTCTATTTTGTATTTGTGTTCTGGCATTTGGAAAAAATGAAAGAAGAAAAATATTAGAGCGATTATAAAGAGGGATGGACTTTTTTTGGGAGGTAGTGGGTTCCTCTTTATTGAAGGTCTTCAAGGAAAGGCTGGATAAATGCTAGTCAGATATTGTAGAGAGGATTCCTGCTTTTGGGATGGGTTAGACTTGACTTCTGAGTTTCCTTTCTTTAAAATTTCTTTCAAAATTTAATTTATTTTTAATTTATGACAAATTAATTCGTGAAACAAAACAAACATTTCCATAATATAGTAGAATAAAAAAAAGACATGATTGCACATGGAACTGCAAAGCTATTATATACAGCTTGCTATTCTTTTTAAGATCCCATATACTCATATATATGTATGGGCATTAGCTCTCACCTACTATGATAATAATAGTAGTAATAATATCGTGTACATTTCACAAATGAGAGGGACTCACAAAGAGCACTTCCTTTATAAAGTACATATGGACCTAACACATAAAAAGAACAGGGCATAATTAAAGACACAGAAATATTTCTGATTTGAAGGAACAAGGTCCCCTAATCTTGTTTTCTTTAAATTACATTTTTAGCTCCTCAATATCCTTATATATGAAGGTAAAAAGTAACCCTCTTATTGATTTTTTCAGACAAATAACTTTCATTTTTTAATGCTGAGAATCTGCCCCAAGGAAGAAATTAACTATGACATTTTTTTCCTATAAAATTTATAACCAAGGCTATGTTAATTTGTAATTATAGGTTACCAAAAAAGGAAATTGCCTAGGATAAAGTAGCTGTGGGCTCACTCTCTGATAAGGAGTCGAAAGGAAGTTAACTTGACTTACTGGCTTCTTTGAGGAATTTTAAATACCCACTAAACTTACATGCCTTCCCAAGAGAAGGTATTTGGCAATGCAACTTAACAATTAATGTTTCAGGAGAATCATCCATATTGTAATTCATTTCATTCAACACTCTTTTATTTTGGAGAACTAGAAAGTATTCCGATGAACAAGATTCACTGTTTTGTCACAAAGGATTAACTATACTTTTCCTGTCTTCTCTGACTTTTCTTTTACTATACGTAGAAAAGTTTGCTTCCACACCCCTTTCCTGAGTAGTCTGCTTCACATTCAAAATCACTGCCAGGACACTTCTCTGCTTTTCAGCTTACATTTGCCCCCTTTTGTAA
The DNA here is from genome assembly GCF_028372415.1 of Notamacropus eugenii. NCBI lineage: Eukaryota > Metazoa > Chordata > Mammalia > Diprotodontia > Macropodidae > Notamacropus > Notamacropus eugenii. The sequence continues at coordinate 261,384,829 of NC_092873.1, forward strand.
AAAAAAAAAAAATAAAAAAATAAATAAATCTTAAAGCTATTGCTCCCTGTCCTATCTTTAGAGGCTGTGAATAATTCCCTGTATTTGTACAGAGAGTGTGAAGGTATTTTTAGTCTGTGATCATGTCTCCAGCTGATTCTGTTATTTTCCAGATTGTTAATTTAGCTTCCTCTACATATCTACCTTCCAATCTTCACATCCTTTTTTCTCTTTGCTTAGCATTTTTTCCTGTGCTTAAAAATATCTTATTTTTAGATTCTTAAAACACTGATAGCAGAACAGCACATGATTTCAGGTCTGGCCACTGCTGAATCTAATCTAGTATTACAAGGCTCCCTCTTGAACTCCAACTAGGCTAGCCTGGTTAATCCCACATGTGATGCTGAAATCTCATGTTGTGAGGATCACTTCTTTAGCTCAGCAGCTTAAACTCAGCTTTCAGGATAAAGTAATTGGGGTCTCCCTGAATTCAAATTTCACAGAGATCTCTGTATCTTATGGAGTTCATTTGACTTGGGCATTTGTTCCAATGGAATTTTCAGGACGCTACTTCTAAAATGGAACCTCTAGCCTTGCATTGGATTTGGTTGTTTTTTTTTTTAAGTTGGGTTTTGCTCTGATGACCTTGAAACAAATAACTATGAAATAGTTTTATTTTATTTTTAATTCAAAGTAAAACACACATTTTATATATTTTATTAAAATATCTATTTTTACATAGTAAAACAAAGGAGAATCTCAAATTTTATTCCTTTGAGTTTAGGCTAGCAAATGGTTTGTGCTTATTCTTAATGGCCACGTAACATTATGCTCTAGAAGTCTAGATTTACAGCTTTGCCTTGATTTTCTGTTTGCTCTTTGTGACTATATGACTGCTGTAAAATCTAGTCAGCAGATGAGGAATTAAAATTTTAATTCTATTTCATTATTCTTAAAGTGGGATGTTTCTGTTCTCATCTCCACAGGTAGCTAGGTACATCACTTGTTCTGCCCTTGCTTCTCCAGATATATTGAGATAGCGAGATGGTACAATGCGTCTAGACTTGAGTTCAAATCTCGTCTCAGATGCTAACTTTGTGACCCTGGGCAAGTCATTTATCCTCTGTTTGCTTTAGTTTTTTGAACTATAAAATGGAGATAATAATAGTATCCACCTCACAGGGTTGTTGTGAAGATTGAATGAATTAATATTTGTAAAACATGCTTAGTATAGCTCCTAGCACATAGTAGGTGCTAGATAAAAGCTTATTCTCTTTCTCTCTTTGTAATGTTGTATAAGGGCAAAGGGATAAGATAAAGGATAAAGAGATAGGGATAGAGTTCCCTTGAAAATTAACTCTGGGTGTTAGCATGGCATTAAATAACGACTTTGCAGATTTTTGTCAAAGACTCTCTTCCCCCCAGTTTCTAATGAAAGACCATTTGAGAGAAGGTGAGATGTTGGAGAGCCCACTCTGAACTCTGGCTATATTAGATCAGTTATCACTCACCAAGGAATTGTGTTTTTCAGTTTAGTGTCAACAGCCCATTCATAATAAATGTAACTGCTTAAAAATGCACTTGGCTAATTGCCCTAGATATCTCAGGGAATCCCCCAACAGTAAAATCTTGTACAAGAGAGTTTTCTATACCTTTAAGCGGGTAATAATTTTACCCTTTGTTTTTTACAATGTGATCTCCCACTTTTTCATCAAAATCAATTCTTGTCACCTTCAGATATTAAGAATTAACTTTATTCTTGACTTATTTTTACATGACTGACATTATTGCTTATTAGTTTTAGTCTATACAGTAATGTGCCATGCTATTTTAATTTACTGTAAAATTTACTTCCCTTTCATAAATCACATGAAATTGCTTCTATAAATAACAGTTGAATTAAGTTTTTATACTAATGGGCTGTTATATCTTAATGAAATTGTTCCTGGCCCCAGAGTAGGATCGTTGTGGTTGTTGTTGTTATTTTAGTTATGCCTGACTCTTTGTGACCTCATTTGGGTCTTTTCTTGGCAAAGTGATTTGCCATTTCCTTCTCCAGCTCATTTGACAGATGGGGAAACTGAGACAAACAGGATCATGTGACTTGCCCAGGGTCACACAGCTAGTAAGTGTCTGAAGCCAGATTTGAATTTAGAAGGATGAATCTTCCTGACTACAGGCCTGGCTCTCTATTCACTGCAACACCTGGAGTAAGATGCATCTGTTCAAATAATATGTGCCTGATAATGAATAAGAAGCAGGTTTTAAAAGAAAGTAAGATTTCTTTCATTTAGACTTCATATTTAAGGCTATATGGAAGAGGTTAATTATATAGAGACAAACCTGGAATTAGGACATAGGGAAGGAAATGAGGATTGGGTGAAGGGTAATTCCATTGAGACTCTCTAAAGCCAATCTGATTTTCAAAGAGCTAGTTGGGGGGATTCATTTTGGTTTGGGGGCAATTCCAAGGGACACAGCTTAAGCACTACCATCCCAAAGTTGGTCTCATTTATTTTAGAACCCGTGTATGATAACACAATACACAATCTAATTAAAATAAGTTAACTATATCATTTGGGAATGTGTTTCTGTGTGTTAAAATGTCATCATAGCTATCAAGGGGATCTAATCAGCATGGCTGGGAAGGTCTATGCTATCTATTTCTGATAGAATGTTCCTGTTTTTCACCTTTGAATTATGTGCCTTGATTTACCTAGAAATGTCCATTTTTACTCTTTGACTCTCCTGATTTGATTTCTACTGATCAATTTCCTCACCTTCCAAATGGATTGGTTTCTTTGGTCTGACTCCTGTTGTTTATCATTTATAAAGACTGTGCTCTTCCATTTATACCTTGTGCCACCTAGCTGAGGGTCATTTTTCCCAAGTGGACTTGTATATCTCAAAGTTGATGAAAGTACTGGCAACATACTTGCCACTCCATATTCCATAGTATAGAAGACCTGGGATTCCAGAAGGGACTGAATGGTCAAACAGAACATGTTTTTGTATGAACTCTGTGTTGCCTGGGAGAATCTGTTAGTAGTTAGTATGCTGGTACATTCCCTGCCTCACCTCCAGTACCTGAAGAGCATACTGACCAGACTGGCATGGCAGCCCTTAGTATATCTGGTTATACTACAAATTCATATTGATTTTCCTTGACAAGGCATTTGATACCCCATTCAATTTTCCATGTTCTAATCACAATCATAGTTAATACTACTTCTTCTACCCCATTAAAAAAAGTTGTCTAGATTTATGATTTCACTTCACCTGTCATTTGTGGCTGTTGAGTTGTTTCAGGTGTGTCTGACTCTTTGTAACCCCAATTTGGGGTTTTCCTGGCAAAAATACTAGAGTGGTTTGCCATTTCTGTCTCCAGTTCATTTTAGATGAAAAACTGAGGCAAACAGGGTTATGTGACTTGCCCAGGGTCATACAGCTAGTAAATGTGTGAGGCCATATTTGAACTCCGGAAGATGAGTCTTCCTGACTCTATAACCCAGTTCATCACCTATTTGCCCTTCACCTCTCATAGCCTCCAGATAACTCTCTAAGTGTATAAATTCAAGAACAGTTGTAGATCTTCATTGGTAGAGGTACCATTTTAGGTGGAGATATTTAGCAGGTAATTGAAAGCAGAGGTTTAAAGCTATTTCCTCAGTGAATGAACCCTACCTACCTCAGCGTATGTGTAGATTATATGTGTATTATATATTTTAATATATTTATAATATTTGTATTTGCTTCATTTCATTTTGCACATATACATTTATTTTTCCTTTTGGAAGAATGATAACTCCCTTAAGGCAGAGATTGCGTACTTTTTTCTTTGTATTCTTAGCACAGTGTTAGGCATACAGTAAGTACTTAATGCATTTTTGTTTGGTTGACTGGCTCATCTCAGAAAGTAATTTAACTCTGTTCTTCTGCTTACCATCCATCAATAAAAGAAAAATGTTGACTAGTCATCAAAGTAGCTTCTAAAGATGTTGCATAAGGGTTAATCACCCAGTGATCACAAATATTCATTGCTTTAGAAGTGTTAAATGCTAAAAAGAGTCATGATCTTTAGTCTACTGATGTAATTTATATAACTAAGAAACTCATCCTAAATAATGAACGCTTGGCCATAACACTCCTGGCAGCTTTAAGAGAAGGCCAAAAGCATGCATCAATCCAGATGATGAGGCACCAAATTGAGTATCCTTCATTCCAATATCCTCATCTTCCTCCTTACTTTGTAAGGTGCCTCTGAAATAGCTTTAGGGTAAGGGGGAATGTTGTGCAATGATCTCTATCTTACTGAAACAATCTCTGATCTCTGAATGTAGGTTCTCTTATGGGTATTTCCTTAATTCAAGAATCATGCAGATAGTGACTTACATCCACTGTGATTTCTGAAAGGGCGTGGTTAGTAATTGCTAATATTCGCTCTCTCATTTCTGCACAGTATTCTATGAGGCTTTAAATAAAGAAATGGGAGTGGGAAGGGGAGGGGAAGGGGCTGGATGTTCTTTTACTACTGCTAACTGAAGTAAAAAATAATTACCAAGTTCCTAGATCTCAATTTAGAAATCTTTTCTAAATCCCATCTATTTCATGCCCAGAAATCAACATTATGGAGTTCGATCCCAACCAGGTCTTTGGGAAACTACAAAATCAATGTTCTACTGGATTCAGATGGTGTCTATATTCAGCAGGGACACATAAGTATACATATGAAAAACAGAGGACATAATACCTTAACCAGTAGGGACTTTGTTTTGGATACAACCAGCATTAACTCATTAACCCAACAGTAGTAGTACCAATTAGTGAATCAATCAATATTTATTAAACTACTCTATGCAAGTGAAGTATTAGACATTAAAGATACACAGACAAAAGGGAAACAGTCCTTCTTGCCCCCAAGGAACTTACATTTCAATTGAAGAGAAATGCATTTATCCAATATAGGTAAAGACTATATGCTGTATAGTAAGAAATCTCTATATACTATAAGTATATATACTGTTCATATGGAAAATGAATAAAGAATAAGTTTTGGGAGGAGGGGTATTAATACCTTGGGGAGAGGAAAATTGGGAAAGCTTCATGGTGAAGACATCTAGGGTTCCATTCTAAACACATCTATTTTTGGATGTAAACCTAATCAATCAAAAAAAAAAAAAGGTAATTTCTCCTTAAATAACAAGAGTGCCCTTAGAGGAATCAGGGAAAGTGGCCAACCTCAGCTCCGGGCATCTCCTGCGCATTCCAGAGGAGCAAGGTGCCAATCTGCTGGGTATTTAGGTTGCCATTCTGTTTTCCAACTCTCTATTCCAATCACTTCAGACTTGTCACATTCACTCCCATACCCGCCTTATGTTAACATTGGGCAGGCACTTATTTAACAACTTGACCTGCTTTCCCTTTGCTGGGAACCCTCCTGGTGGATGTCCTGACACTGCAGTAACACTCATAGTCACTGAAAAGAAATCAATTTGCTCTGGTCCCTTAAATCACTGAACATCTCCCTCCTTTAACCTTTCCTAATATGTTCAAGATCTCAAACAGGCATTACTTATAAATCCAGCAGATGAACTCACAAATTTATATTTTCCTTCATTTAAACACATTCTTTATTGATTGAGCAAATCAAGATAAATGGGGCAAGAAGCCATAAACTCCTGGTCCAAATTAAATCAGCGGGGTTTGTGTCTCTGGCTTGTGTCTTTCCTGACATAGCTGCGTGTTTCAAAAGTGCGAGGAATGCAGGGTGGGTGTCTCAAATGAGCTTGCTTACTGCTTTAGGAGTTGCCTTCTTGAAAAGGTATTATAGACCTTTGTCTTCAATAAATGGCTGTGAGATCTAGCTCTGGGGTCTCTGAACTGGGAACTATTTCTCAGCAGTCATCATTTGTATGTATTTTTTAAAGACACAATCAAGGATAGGAAGAATATACTCCTACAATCACTACTCATTGGAAAGGTACTGCTTTCTCCCAAAAACCCACACAGTGTCAAATGATATACAAATATATAGCAAAGCATCAGAAGACTTCTGGGACAGATGGGGTTTTGCCCTTCATTACTCAAATATCTTAAATTACCATCTAATGAATTAAAGAGTAATTATAAAGAACTGATTTTAAGCTACTCACCAAGACTACTGCATTTTACAGCTAGTCAGAATATACTTTAATGCATTTCACATATCAAGAGTTAAAAAACACATTTCTTGGGGGGTTTTTTGGGGGGAAGGGAGGTTTAAACTTTAACATATAAGAATAATAACCCATCTATATATAGCAAAATAAGTGTTATCTTGAATTTTACCAAAAATAAACTCTGAAAGGAGTATCTCAGATATCCAAACAACAATTCTTCAATTTAGTAACTTTTAGTGAGGTTAACACCACGTATCATGAATCTGTTGCCAACAAAATTGAGCTATCAGTGAGGGTTTAAAGAAAAATCCTTGGTTTTTTGGAGCATGAGGGGATGTAGATTCTCTGGGCTTTTATAGACAATGTTGATATAGAATTTCACTTACCTATTAGTCCTAGGGGGAAGATTAGAGAGAATTTATAGGGAAGGACACTTGAGACAGCATTAACTAGAATTTGGAGTTAGTAAATATGATTTATTCCCTCCAAAATCCTGGATCACAAAGCTTTTGTTCTGTCTGTAGACATGATAATATATTTTGGTCCAGATCTATGATTTCATTGGCTTAAGAAACTTCTGGTAAGGAAACATTTTTTACCAATGCAAAAATGACATCTTCTCTGCAACTTACTATCATAGAGAATTGCATGGTTGCCCTGAGAGGTTAAGTGAGTGACCCTAGGTCATAGATGAAGTACGTGTCAAAGGCAGGACTCAAACTGAGGTCTTCCTGGCTCTTCAGATGTCTGCAGGTATGTGCATGTGTACATGCACATATATATGTATATATACATATATGTATGTGTGTGTGTGTGCGTGCGTGTGTGTGGTGTTTTATTTATGTGTTTATTTTTGTCCATACCTACAATTTCATTGGTGTGGGGAATTCTCTCCACCAAAAGAGAGTGGCAACTGCTATGTAACTTTTAGTCTCAAAAAGTTGCTTGAGACACTGAGTAGTTAATTGATTTGTACACGGTCATATGTAACTAGTGTTTCTTAGAGGTAGGATTTGAGCCTAGGTCTTCCCGACTCTAAGACTTTTGTCCATGCCGTGCCATGTCTCATCCTTGTGTGTATACCAAGTGTGTGTATACATATACACATATGTATAACATTTTATGTACTTTAAATCTTATTTATCTTTGTACACACTGATTCCTCTCCATAGAAAGATGTACATGTTCATAGATTCAGAACTGGAAGAAAGTTCAGATTATCTTGTCTCTTCCTATTTTACAAGTAAGGAAATTGATAACCAATGAGGCAAAATAATTTGCCTGAAGTCAACCAGGGAGAAAGTAGAAGAACTAAGACCTAAATCCAGCCTTCTGGTTCTAAACCCAGAGTAGCTAGGTGGCATAGAGTATAGAGAACTGGACCTAGAGTAAGGAACACCTGAATTCACATCCAGCCTCAGATACTTTCTAGACATTTAACTTCCCTCTAAGTCTCCTCAACTATTAAATGAAGATGGTAATAATAGGGCAATTGTGAGAATCAAATCATATAGTGTTTGTAAAATACTTAACACAGAGCCCAGAAAAAAATAGGTGTTTAATAAATGGTTATTTGCTTTCCCTTCCCTTTTCTCCTCGCTTCCCACTGTATCAGCCCCAATCAATATACACTTTAATAATGATATATTGATATAAAACATTTGAGTTCCAAATTCTCATCTTTCCCTGCTCCCCTACTGAGAAAGCAAGCAATTTGCTATATGTTTGCATATTGATAGCTATAAGGCTACTGATGGTGAGCACTGCCTTTATGCATGAGTAGGACTAAAAAGTGTAACAAATGGCTAACAAACAGCAAGAGCAGTAGGCCGCACAACATTTCACAATAACCTAAATTGGAATAAGTTGATCTGTATGAAAATGGGGTTTGGCATTACTCAGTATAACGAAAATACTAGATCACTTTACATCTACACAGCAAGTTATAGTTTCCAAAATGCTCTCCTGATGACAACCCTGTGAAATGGGTAGGGTAAAACTAAATGCAAAACAAAATCTAAGCTCATTTTGCAAATGTGTCAAAAGGAGATGCTGATGATGCAGAAGAGTAGATGGCACATGCACATTTTTTTAATTCCAACATCCCTGGTGGGAGAGATTCTTACCTTCACAGCATACTCGGTATCAGTAGCTTTATGCACACATCTCTTGCACACCGAATATGAGCCTACTCCTATATCCTCCTTGATCTCATAGCCATCTGTAAAGTGAATATTGTTCCCATGTAACTGCTGTGGAACGAAAACAATAAAAGAGGAAAGTGTTAGAATTGACTTTCATGAAATTAACATGGAAATTCTAGACTCACTGAATAAGAAAGGACCCAAGTTTTACAATGATGTCGCTTCATGGACTGGATTATTTAAAGGTGTGGCAATGGAGGATAAGTCATGGTAGTTCTTTTTGTACCAGAAGGCAATGATTTTAGGCCTGGTGATAGAATACAGGTCTGTTATCTGAGGACCAGCCAAAGTTATACAAAGATAATCACAATGTTGACCATTGAAACCATCTCTTCACCCCCCAGAGCAATCCATTAAATGACCCAAAAATTGTCTGTGTGAGTCCTATTCTGACTCTATGGTGAAAGTGATAGAATCCCAGAAAAAGGGGATAGAGAATCACAAAGTTAATTATCAAGTGATGATTTATTTTAGCCTCACTCTCTCCTCTAGAGTGGAATCCAGTGGCAAGGCAAGAGTTAAGATGATTGGTGATGGCCCAGGATGCAGTGGGCGACCCTGGCCTTTTAAAATGAAGGTCTTTAAGTTAAGAAAACTAAGTATGAAGGATAAGAGAGCTTGCTTCTGAGTTTATGGGCAGGATAGTCAACCATTCAAGGATTAGTGGCAAAGACCTGGGTCTCTTGACTCAAAACTTAATGCCCTAATATCATGCCATGGTGCCTCTGTTGGTCACATTCCCCTCAAAAGGCTGAGATAATAAGAACTTTGAAAAAGGAACATGTACATGTTACATATATACAGCTAGGTGGTTCAACGGACAGAGCAATGAAACTGGAGTTTGGAAGAACTGAATTCAAATCCAGATTCACACACTGGTTGTATGACTCCAGGCAAGTTATTTAACCTCTGTTTAACTCAATTTCCTCATCTATAAAATAGAGATAATAGTACCTACTTCTCAGAGTTGCTGTAAATATATACACATGTTAGCTGTCATCATCATCATCATTATACAGTGGGGAATCTATGATACTGATGCTTAAAATTAGCATCTGATTGGAAATATCTGAATGGAAACCACACTCTATCACTTCCAGGTCACATTTATTGTGCCATTGTATAAAATAAAGTATGCAATGTCAAATATTCAAATATATAAAGTGGACATTTTACATAACAAGAATATAATTTCAAGGGACTCTAATCTCTTGATACAGAGCTTTCTTGTCTAGTGCAAACACTCTTTGAAAACATGCTTAATTTGGTTTCTGATTATTCATAACTTTATCTTGTTATGGTTATGCTTATGATGTGGAAAACTACTTATAAAAATTGAATCTTAATTTCCAGAAAAGCACATTCAAGGCCATCTCTGCACTATATGACAGAAAATTTGACACATGAGGCACTTTCCTAGTCTACAAAGACCTTCCCCCAGGTTAAAGCAGGAATGTGGTTAGGCTGGGCTATTACCTTCTCATAGAGTAGCCCAAATCTCAGGACTGGTGACCCTTACACTTGGGGTGGTTCATAGGAAAAAAGAAAACAACTCCTCTGCTCACCTGTTAACTAACATACCCTATGTGGGACCCAGATCTAGTTCTCTGAGTCTTGGGGGACTGGCCACCATAGTGTTTTACAGAGTTAGGTATGATTCTAACAACAGTTTGCTTGTGTGTGAGGATTCTTGTTTCCCACTATCTCTGGGCAAAGATAACTCTGTCTGTGTTGATTTAGACTGAGCTGCCTCAATACAGTGAACCTTCTTGAATGTTGTGGGTCCCTTCCTGGACTTCTCTGAATATGCCTTTAGAAAGCCACAACTTAAGAAACTGTATTGCTTGAGCTGTGAGACATATACACACAAATGAATATATATTTTAAAGAAATCTATCAGTTAATCTCAGTGATTGTAAAATAGACTGTTCTGCAGTATTTCAAGTTGATGCAAAAAACCAAACCAAAACAAAACAAAACCCTGAAAACATCTAGAGCCCTCTGGTTCTTCTTCTTACTCTGTGGTGCATAAGCCCCTCCAGGAGGGGTACCATCATATCTGATTCATGCCTAAGTGGGCTCTGTGATTGCAGAAGTGAGGCTGTCACAGTGCTGAGTCTTGTGGATTCTCACATCCCTGCAATTTGTCTCTCCCCAATTCTCCCTTGAGAGACCTTTCCTATTGAAGAGGAAAAGTGAAACTTCGACTGTTTCCTTCAATGAAAAGCAATGCTCCTACAATAGAAGAATTTGATCTGTTTGTGGATACCAAACTTTTGCTAAGAATGAGTCTTCTTATTTATTAGCACTTTTTAGAGGTTGAGGAAGACTGGGAAAAAGGGTTTATCCTATTTAAAGTGGAAAGGGAAGCCACTATATCTATTTTACTAAGAATTTTTGTTTCCTGGAATCAGTTTGCAAAAATTTTCCCATGTGATGCTAATTAAGAGGCATGATCCTGAGGCCTGATGCTGCTAAAATTGTAAATGGTACTTTTGCTTCTGTCACTGTGTTTCTTGCCAGACCATTAATTCTACCTCATATATGAATCTCCCCCCCCCCCCACAATGAGTCTAACTCCTCAGGCAGTTCAAGGAACTTCAGAGCAACACTCCCCTTGTTACATTGATCTGAACTGAAATTTTCCTCCTCTTCCACTCCTCACAGTAAATGATGGAAATCTAGGTAAAATGGTACTACTCTGGGAGGTCCAAATGTCTTATTCTAGCTGGTTTTGAATATTTGCCTATTCACCCAAACCTAGCATGAACACCTTTGAGGTCTCATTCACTGGGTCTCATTGAACATTAGTAGAGCACATTCATTATGGATACTGCCTTCGCAAAAGGATAGCATGAAGTGGACCAAGGGCCTCATTCACTGGGATTCATTGAACACAAATAAAGCACAGTCATAATGGATGTTACCTGCACAATTGGATGGACTGTGACTTTGTGTAGATCTTGTTGCGCGGGTTCTTGGACCAGGCTGGAAGCCACAAAGCTGAATCCTCTAAAAAGATGGTGAGCATTGGCACTTGGAGGAACACCAGGGGAATCTGTAGGCAAATCAATGTTATGATAAATGGGATCAGATAAGTGACAATTTTTTATGATAGTCATGGTATAAAGGCAGAGGCAGGAAGTGAAGTAGAAGGGAGATGGAGCTTGTAAAATTCAAACCTCCCCTAAAAATATCCAATAATTTCAAATGAGCTTGGTAGTCATAGGTCTTAGATTGATTGGATCTTTTAAATTTGAGGTGAGAGATGTACATAGATTAGGAAAATGTAGGATAAATCTTGCCTAATGTCTTTCAGTTTGCTGCCAATTTCTAATAACCACAATTTCAATTGTGGTTAATGTTACATCTCTTCAGTTGTTTTTAAGTAGAAAAATTTAAAGTTTCAGTGTAAGCTGTTTTATCTATATGGAAATGGCTAGTGTGTCAAGTAAGGATGTCTTTCCTTGTTTCCTCTTACCCTAGTACCCTTTCTTCACTTATTGTGGTACTCAAGAACCTTAGAATGACTTCCCAACATTTTTTCCAACTCCAAACAATCTCAATTCAAACACTATGTTTCTCCATAGGCTTTTCTCTCTTTGTCTCAAACTGTATCATTCTAAGGATGAAAACGTGATTTCCACTGTGGGTTCATTGCTCTTACTTCATTAAAAAGAGAAATGTGGACGCTGGGGAGTGTTTGCATATCCTGAAGCCATAAACCTTCAATTTAGGTGTCACTCAATAATCTCCCCTGATGAAGTTAAGAATATCACCAGAAGTGATGCGTGTAAAAAGAGGATCAGGTGCCACATGATGGCTAATTTATAGGACAAATGATTAAATAACCCCATTACTTTGATCGGTTGACTGTCATGTACAGCTTGTGTTGAAGAATGCATGAAAGCAGTGGTATGCTGGAGCCAGCTCCAATTGCCCTGACTATTACATTTTCATTGTTCCTACACAGAAGCAGGCACATGCTGTCAATCAGGGCTCCATTTACTGCTTTATTGATTGTCTAGACCTAATGAAGTGATGGAGAAAATGGTAATAATGCAGATTAAACTTAAAAGTGTGTCATGTGAACGTTTCCCCACCTCCTGAGAGCTAGCCCTTAAATATTTATCAGCACATTCCTTCATGGAAGCCATTTACCCTTACAGTATGATAAAATCAAGTGAGATAGCACATGGAAATGGCTGCGAGGTGACCCAATGGATAGAGCGCCGAGCCTGGAGTCAGGAAGACTCATCTTCCAGAGTTCAAATCCAGCCTCAGATACTTACTATCTACATGATCCTAGGCAAGTCACTTAACCCTGTTTGTCTCAGTTTCCTCATCTATAAAATGAACCAGAAGAGGAAATGGCAACCCACTCCAGTATCTTTGGCAAGAAAACCCAAAAGGGGTCATGAAGAGTCAGACATGACTGAAAAATAACCGAGTAACAAAAACATATACAAAGCATTTTGCAAACCTTGAAAAACTATATAAATGCTATCGTTATTTATTAATATAAAGTTATTAGCTCCAGATTATATCTAGCTTTTTTGGTTGTTGTAATCATTTCAGTTGTGTCCAACTCTTCATGACGCCATTTGGGGTTTTCTTGGCAAAGATACTAGAATAGTTGTCATTACCCTCTTCAGCTTATTTTACAGATGAAGAAACTAAGGTAAATAGGGTTAAATAGCCTCCCAGGATCACACAGCTAGTAAGTGTCTGAAGCCAGATTTGAATCTGGAAGATGAGTCTTTCTGACTCCAGACCTGGCACTCTATCCATGACATCAAGTAGCTGCCTTATATCTAGCTGTAAATTATGATTGTATTCATTATTATTTCGTATCATTTAAAGAAAACTTTAATAAGTTTTAAAATAAGCATTTTTCTTGACTATTGCTCCATTTCATAAAGTAATTGAAGGTTTAATAGTCTTCTACTCTCTACAATGTTACAGGAATAATAGTTTTAGTTAGAATATGTAGCGTTGTCATTTTTTCGGATTCTTTGTAGACATCATGCTTTTTGATCCTCACAATATCACTGTGAAATACTACTGTAAAGTACATGGTATTATGCCCAATTTGTAGATGAGGAAAGGCTTAGAAGAGACAGATATTAGTATTAATCATACAATTAATAAATATAATAAAATATGTAAATTCTGCAATGAATTGCATATTACATATATATATAGAATTGATCTTGGGCATTGCTAAAGGATGCTTACAGTCTCTGTAATATGGTAAAACCTACTCTTCTTTTTTAAATTTTTCTAATTTCTCTCCATTTGCATGGATACCTTGCTCAATTAGCATATAGAGCTCTAGCAATTGTTATATTTATGTAATTATTACATTGAGGGGACCTGTTCTATAGTAAACCCATATATTAAATATGTAAAAGTACACTTTATATGCTTTTATATATTTAACATGTGAGTTTACTATAGTAAATATACTCCACTGACCATGGAGTCAGGAAGATGGATTCAGGTCATCCCTTTAACATATGTTGACTAAATGAATTTAGGAAAGTCACTTAATCTCTCAGCTCCTAGGCTGAGGAAATTTTTATTTTTAATCTGTGCACGAGGATGGAGAAAACGGGTTACAGGAATCATGTTTTAAGTTCTTACTTTTACTTTGATTTAAAATAATATAAAGGAATCTGTTGCAAGAGATTTCTCCTCAACAATTTATGAACAGTAATGAGCTGTCAATGCCACAAAAATATTTTCAGGAAGCAATTAGCACAATGGAAGAAAATGATGATAATGAATGTTGTCTTGCACCTTTCATTTGCTTAGATATAGAAATATGAATGTCTCAGTGCAGATCACGCAGAAAGGAATAGCTATATTTCTCCTGGAAGACTGCATATTTTTGTTCATCTTCTGTGTCTCGTGCCAATGAAGAAACTCATATTCTAATATCTCAAAGGCAATGTGTGCCAATAGGAAGTCTTAATTGTTTCCAGGTTATTATAACAAAGGTACCATCATCATTTAGTTTTTTATTTTTATTTATCATTTTTATTTTTATTTTTATTTTCACAAATGTCCAGTTGTAGGCACCAACATGATGACTGAATTGATATAATCAGAGTTGACAATGTTTGGGAATAAATTCCCAAACTGCCAAACTATGGAAGCTTAATTAAAAAACAGAAAGCATGGATGAGTAGTTTTTGGAATCTGAAAATTATTCAGTGCAAGACCCATGAGACAACAAACACGTTTTTTGAAACATTGCTTTGCTTTTTCTGCTTGCGTACAAGTTTCTCTGGATGGATGGGTTTCCATTTCAGTTAGTCTTTTTTGTACTCCATCTTTCTTTTCAGTTCACCCTATTTCTTGCTGCCTCTTCAAAATTCCCCAAGCTATCTTGTAGTTCATTGAAAAGTGAACCCACTGGAAAAAAAATACAAGTGGATACATCATCGCTTTCAGCTACTTCAAATGACAGGAATTAATTTCTTCCCTGAGGTTTCTAGATTTAAGGGGCCTGATTCTATTGAAGGGAACACTATTATGGATTCTCACAGGTCATGGAAATGTTAAGGTCTGAGCACATACCTAGGTGGTTAGTAGTCCCTTTTACAATATGAGAAAGGAAAGAACTGCTGTGAGTCTGTACACATTTATTAACACTAAGAGAATGGAAATATAAAAGGAGTAATTTCATCCCTCATACACATGAACTGACTATACAGGGACTTTTACTTTTCCATGTATACATCAAGGGAAATTGTTGAAGGAGTAATGACAGGCAACTAAACGACAGAGAAGCTTTTAGGAAAGGCTGCAAGAATTAAAGTGTGAATAGTCTTAAAATGATGACTACACGGTGGGTGATGTGATTAAATTTGATAAAGATCTGTGAGAGAATAATTCTTTAGCATGACACTTAAAGTGGAACACAAGAGAAAAGATATAAAATAAATACATGAGAAATTAAAACTGAGTACAGTCAAGCCTTGATTATCCACTTGAGTATTATCTACCTTCTAGATTAACCTGATGAAATTTCAATCTTGAGTTTACTTCCCTTTGCTACTCAATATGATCCAGAGTCACCTTTCCTCCCAGTAATAGGTATGTGCTCAGGGAATAAAACAACTGCAGTATTTGCTTAAACTAAATAAAAAACAAAAATACTAACTTATTACAAGAAAATGACATTATGCATCCTAAAGTCAAATAAAAATGATTTTTTTTATTATATGCTTTTTAAAAAGAGCAATGCTGTTGCTACCTTTAACCTATTTCCTCCTTCCCACCCAAGTCTAGTCCTGAACCTTCCAAACACAAACATATAATTAGCCCAGTTTCTAAAAGCAGAGATATTCATGTCCCTAGTACTGCAAAATCCATGTCCTGCACAGGTAAATTCTGTGATATAATAATCCTATGAAAGGCTTTTGAGAACCTCTAGAGAAAAAAAGAAGATATATAAGACTGGTAAGTTAACAATCAATCAATGATACTGGAAAAGCAATCATAGTTTAGAAAAATTAAAATACTAGAGAGTCAACAATTCCCCCAGAAGCATTTATTTAGTGTACAGCACCGTGCTAAGTGCTAGGGATACAAAGATACTGGGGAAACAAACAGTCCCTGTCTTCAGCATTCTAATGAAGGAAACAATACATACACGTTGTTTTAGATGCTGAATGTGTAGAGTGAACACCTCATGGTTTGGGGAACATGTGTCTTAGCAGCTGGTGGGTGGGGGGTGGGTGGGTAGGAGACTGGAAAAGGCTTCATGAAGGATGCTGTACTTGAGCTTAGTCATGAAAGAAACCAGGGCTTCCAAGAGGCACAGTTGAGGAGAGAGAGCACGTTCTTGGTGCGGGGAACAGTCAGTACAAAGGCATAGAGAAAGGGCAAAGAATACAGGGAGGAGGCCATGGCCAGTTTTGGCTATTTTTGAGATACATTCTGTGTTTTTTTTGTGGGGTAACAGATTCCATTTTAATTTTCCTCCTACAAGTATACTAATATAATAATAACATTATTATAGTATACTAATATTTAACAGTCCACTATTAAAATAAGTTTGAACTCCCAGATCATATCAAAAGGTTTATTGGGTGAGGGAGTAGTGCTTGGTAACTAGGTAGATTATAGGGACAGGCCAATATTAGCATAAAAAAAAAAACAGCCACCAGAAATACTTAGCTATTGACTTTGAGTATTTCAAACAGAGGTTGAAGGTTAGAGGTCTGCTTCCAAAATGAAATACTCCTTTTGAATATTGAAACGAGTATTAATAGCTAATGTCCCTTCATCTTAAGAACTGCCATTATATACATTTGACAGATGGATAAACCAGAACAGAAGTAAAATTACTTAAGGAAGCCCAATGACTAAGTAAGGACGAAACCTCCAAATCTCATCCTCTTTCATCTTCTGTCACAATGACTAGATCTAGTGCTAACCTCATATATGTATTAGGACAGAATGTTACTCCAAGTTAAATATCTTTCAAAGCAGTAAAGAATCCTATTATTAACTGCCCCCTATTTGAAGTGGATTTCCTTGTCAATGGAAGTTTTGCTACATCACAGCTATCCGCAACGATCTCCATACTGAAGGCAGTCAACTCTGTATAGGACTCTCAGGTCCTAATACTATGACAGGCTGGATTTTATCTGGGGTCTCCTAGAAGACTCCCAATGAATTAGTTAACAAATAAACTGACTCAAACGAACCTAGGTCTCTTCTATGCAGCTTCGGTTGCTAAACCAGAGCAGTGCTGACTTGCTTAAAGCATCTTATCTGGGAGCACAGTAAGACAAAGCTGCCATTATTCTACATCCCTGTCAAGTCTTACATTCAATTCATTTCTCATCATCCATGGCAGCGGGAATCTGAGAGAGTACAAGGAGTTGAAACTCACAGATAATCCTCCAACCTCACTGATAGAACTAAGGAAATCTCTACTTAAATTTAACTACATGCCCTATCTGTTCATTCCATAACTTTCTTTAAAATTTTTACAAATAAATTTTGATAGATATATTTTGTTTTTATGTTGCCTAAAATTTCCACCTGTATCCCTAGGCCTCTTCTTCCCTTCCAGAGAGCCACGCTACATCACAAAGAATATTTGTTATTCTATAACTTTCCAAGGAGTTGACAAGTACCTCTATACACATTGTTTAATTTTCTTTTGCTTAATAAAAGCTTGTTGACTTGACTTTTCGGATTAGTGTGCAATCTTTAAATAAAATTTAACAGTGCTAACAGCGTTTCCAAATGAGAATATAATTTGATTTCATACTGGATGAGTTCATAAACCTTTAGTCTTACCAACAGTTTCAACCTTCTCCTAACTAAACGTTGGTGCAACATTATTGAGAAGTAGCAAAATTGATTTAAGTTTCTATTACTTTTCCCCTGTGTAGAGGAGATAGTGCCAAGGAGTAAAACAGGCAAAACACAAGAAACAGGAAGGAGAAAAATCCATGCAACCCGGACAATATCCAAAACATATAACTAGCCCCCGGATAATTGATAATTTCTGGATCACTTACATATATAGCTTTAAATCTAGCTAAGAAGGAAAGACAACAAACGATGATAGTTTTCTATTAAATATAGTTTATTCATGTGGTTTTCTGGCTCCTGGATGTCTGCCCCCTAGCTGTTCGGCAATATTGGAAAAATATGTCATTGGCAGTAAGAGTTGATTCTTCCCCTTTGTGCTGCCCGCACTAACCTGTAGGGGTCCTGGATGTGAACTCAGGATCAAAATGAAATGTATCTTCAGGTCTGCCCACTGCTGGTTTAAAAGGTGGCTTGATCTCTTTTCTGTACAGCTTCTAGAAGGAGAGCAGTACAAAAAAAATTCAGACTCCAGAACAGAGGCAGTTTGCATTGACTTTTCGAAAAACAGAAGTAGTTACAAAAGTTACTACCAATTACTTCTATTTTCAGGCCATTTTAACTTAACAAAAGAATCACTAAAGTGCTGGAAATGAAATAGGTTCAGTATGGAGGGTAAGGACTGAAAACATAGTGAGTTTCCTTATCTAAAAATGAAGGGGGTGAACCAGATCACATGAATAATGTAGGCAAAATCATTTTGTAAGCTATGGAACACTTCATAGCATCAGCTATTACTGTTAATAGGGTGATATTTTATGTGGACTCTCTCTTCTTCTAACCTGTGATTTCATGTGCATGTACCTCTGGGTGCTACTTGGGTATAGCCATATCTTTGTAATCAATCCATCAGTGAGCATTTATTAATCATGAGGCATTACAGAAAATACTGGAGATAGAAAAATGAAAACATCTCTGCCCTTAAGGAGCTTAACATTTTAACATGGAGACAACATGTACATTAATACTTACATATGATATAAAATCAGGATAATTACAAAGTAAATTTGTTGGGGGGCAGAGAGAGTCCTAGAAGTTAGAAAGTTCAGGAAAACTTCATATAACGGGTGGCATGTGAGTTTTGAGAATGGCTTTCTTTTATGGTTTCTAAGTTGACTTTGAAAGCAATTCCAAAGAAGGAGTTTCTAAAATGGAACAACAGTAGCATTTTGAAATCATTTTTTTAACTTCCCACAGTGACCACTTAGGAGGAAATGACACTCATTTGGAGGTAAAAAATTGCATTGGGATTTAAAAAAAGTCTTATTACATTAAAATGACATAGATGGAAATGGGACAGTTTTTTTCTATCCATGCCTCCTCCCATGGGACCTGGCTCATCCTGTGTTTTGTATATTGCTTATGGGATAGCAGAAATAACTAGCTAGGCTTGACACCTTGAAAGAGCATATGAGCTAAGCCTCATTGTTTTAACCTCAGATATGCTTGTTCATGCATGTGTTGTTACATTAAAATATAGTTAGTGACTCTTTAAATTTCAACTTCTTAGAAGTCATCTGATTTGAGAAAGTCACAATACTGCTCTGCCCCTTTCCTTACCCTGGTGTCTCCTGATTCCCTCTACCAGTAAGAAACCACGTCTCAATCCCTATAATCCTGTTTTTCTACTTCCTTCAAATACATAATAACTGTAGAATCCAATGGTCAGGGTCTTCATGTGGCCCAAGAGCCTTGGATGTGATTTGTTCCTGCAACTATATGCATTGCTAAAAAAAAAAAAAATCATTGTTTGAATGTAATTGTTCAGTGTCTTTATTCTACCATAACAAATGTGTTAGGCATCCATAGCATTCCAGAAGCAAGTATTTGGGACATGACAGAGATTGTCCAGAAAACTGTCAATCCTGGTTACCACTATCCACTTTTGGTACAAAATTTTGGGGTTCAAAATTATGCCATGGAAAAGCATCATTAAGCAATATGAAATATTCATTAAAACTAGAGGTAGGGGTTCAGAAGAGAAAGTACCTTCAGAAAGTGAACAATTAGCCAAGAAGATGGTGTATGGGAATGGAATTTATGTATCTGAACCACAACTTAAAATTCTGGAACAACAGGTTCCTGAGCAGGGATGGAGTGCACATAATAAGAGCCAATTAAAAAAAATACATTTCCCTGGAGACTTATGAACCTGATAGAGAGGACTTTATACTGCAGAGCAAGGAGAGGGAGAAACCCAATAGCAGAGATCTACTGGCATAGTAAGGAGTAGAAGAATGAAAGAGGCAAGGACCCATCAAAATAGAAAAAAACAAAAACAAACCATGGAGTGATAGGGATGTATACAAATATACAATGTACAATTAATAAACAGATTAAACTAGATATTCCAATACTATGGATAATTTTAACCTCAGAGATTTGGTAGGATGAAATTCGTGACTCAAAATGGCTCTGGTAGAGTATATCTTATTCAAAAGGGGTAGTAGAAGAGTAATGCTATCTATTGGTAGACTTAGATACGTAGAAATTCAGGAATCCAAGTGTGGAAAACATGGTAGAAGATATTTGAATGTGGATCAATGGAAGTCAGAAATCATACTGAATGAGGTAGAGGATATGACAAAGGCAAATACTCTTCAGGTCCCAATTTTGAGAAATAAGGAGAGCCTAACTACTGAAATAGAAAGTCTAGGATTAAGTTATCACTTCATCATAGAGTTTGTATTAGAGAAGAATGTTAGGCATGTTGTGATGTCTGCCTGATATTTTGGGAGATTTCAAAGGGGAATAATGAGTAGGTTGGATCCTGTGGGCTAATATTTTACAGAGGAAGTCAGTCTAAGAATACAAAGATCTTTGAAGTTTGATAAGCTATTTATAACGAACATAACTGCCTTCACATATATTTGTTTACATGTTGTCTCCCCTATTACATTGTAAGTTCCTTGAGGCTAGGAAGCATCTCTTGTCTCTTTGTATTCCTAACACTCAGTACAGTGCCTGGCACAAGATTCTGCTCCTATTCAGTTCTTTCAGTTGTGAATGGCTCTTCATAACTCCATTTGAGATTTTGGTGGTAAAGATACTGCAGAGGTTTGCCATTTCCTTCTCCAGCTCATTTCACAGATGAGGAAATGGAGACAAACAGGGTTAAGTGACTTGCCCAGGATCACACAGCTAGTTAGTGTCTGAGGCCAGATTTGAACTCATGAAGATAAATCTTCCTGTTTCCAAGCGCAGTGCTCTGTCCAATGTGCCACCTACCTGCCCCAGCCTAGCACATAGCAGGCACCTAATTCATGTTTACTGATTGATTGATATATGCAGAAATGACTGAGCAAAAGAAAAGTGAGCCTTGTAGAGACATGTTTGGCTAAAGAGGGCACTCATGGGGTGGAGTCAAGATGGTGGAATGGAGAAAGCATTACAGGTGAGCTCACCCTAAATTCCCTTCCAAACAACTTTAAAATAAAGCATCACATTGAATTTTGGAGTGGCAAACTCAACCAAAGGTCAAAGCAAGACATCTTTCTAGCCCCCAAAAACTTATGAAGGGAATATGTGAACTAGCTGTGGTGTTTGATTGTGATGATATATTATTGTGCCATAAAAGTGATGAGGTGGATCATTTCAGAAAAAGCTGGGAAGACTTGTATGAACTGAAGCAAAGTGAAATGAGTAGTCGTAGAGACAATTCCAAAGGACACATGAAGAAAAATGCTACCCACCTCCAGACAGAGAAAACTGATGAACTCTGAGTGCAGATTTAAACATTTTTTTTCCACTTTATTTTTCTTGTTTTTCTTTTTTCCCCCCTAACATGACTAGTATGGAAATATGTTTAACATGACTTCACATGTATGACTGACATAATATTGCTCTCCTTCTCAATGCATTGGGGAGGAGGGAGAAAATTTGGAACTCAAAATATTAAAAAAATAATGTCACAAATAAATAAAGGAGAGAGAGAACTTGTGATCTAACTCAGATTTTTTTAAAAAAAATATGGAAGATGGCTGCACAGGGACAAAAAAGAAGGGCAGGAATTTTCAAATTGCACTCAGAACAAAAATACTCTTGCTGTCACTAAGTCCACTACATTTAAGAAAACAAGTCAGGAATCAAGGCTGCAAATTTAAGGTTAGGAGAAACAGTGGTATGCAGAATAACAAACAATTATTTATAGGGTGCTATATCTTAGAAGGGTCAAATATTGAATGTTCTGTTACTTTAGTGACCAGAAGGTGTTCCAGAATGCATAAATAATAACTTTATATATTCATTTGGGAATATCAAAAGGGCAATAATTATTCAACTCATATAAGATCTGGTCATTTCCTGCCATTAATGAATTTCTTGAATTGAGTTACTCCTTAAGTTCTTTTCAGAAATAGAAATATACTGCTCTCTTTAGTGACGCATTTGAATAAACTTCCCTGATAATACACTTGTTGGAAGAAATCTAATAAGCAGGAAAAAGCTCTGGGCCATCATTGAAATATTAGCCCTTAAAGGCAAGACTTTTAACAAAACAGTACCACTGGATATAGAATGTTTGTGCCTGTTTTTGATAACCTCTATAAATCACCTCCTGTGATATGGGAATTGAATTATTAAATAAATTTTTGTCCTTAACTGAAACTCATATCCTCTTCTTTCTCCAAATGTCTGCTTCCTCATGCTGCTGTCCTGCAGAGAGGGTTCATTTCTATGGTCAGGACTTGTTCTTTTTGATATGGAGGCATAAACTATCATAGGAATCATAGGATTTAGAGCTGGCAAGGGTGTTCTAGTTCACTTCTTTATAGATAAGGAAGCTGAGGCTAAGAGCCCAACATGTGAACAAGTCTAAATGACTTGGTTAAGGTCGTGTTGATAATAAGTAGCAGAACCAGAACTTGAACCCAGGTCCACTGATTGCAACTCTGGTGTTCTTTCTACCTTATCACACACAGGTAACTACAGAATAATTTCTTTCTCCCTTCTCGTCACTGTGCGTTTCTCTCTCTGTGGTTCCGTATGTGGAGCTGTCTTTGTCTCTGTATCACCTGTCTGTTTTGTTTCTAATACAAACTGGCAGACAAAAATCAAAGTCTCAGGACCTTTAATTCAGTGCCCTCTTATGCTAACTTCTCATTGTGTATGTGTATACATACATACATGGACATACACACATACAGACACAAGGATATATTTCATCTGTATAGGAAGAAAGCTCCTTCTGCCAATACAGATTGGCATCGGTTCTACAATTTGGAGTCTCAGAGAGTAGCCTGGGGTCCTGGGAGTTAATGCACTTGCTTAAAGTCCCATAAGTATAATAAGTATCAGAAGCCGGCTTGAACCCAGATTCTCCATACTTGGATGCTTGCTTTCTGTTCATCAAACAAAACCACTTCTCACAATATAAACTGCCATGCATACATAAATACGTATTCATGTGTGTTCACACACATACACTACTCCCAGAAACAAAAGACCATCTTTTTTAAAAAGCAATATTATATCAATGTTATATGGCAGCAAAGCTTAGAACGCAAGAATCTCTGCAGAGTTAAACATGAGTACTAGTACAGTTTGTTAACAAGGAATTATGATGAAGAACCAAAGTAAAGGAAATTATTATATATCTATTACAAAAATGAGATAGGTTGTTCACATTGCAAAAATACAGAATAGCTGGTGGATCTCCTATATGCTACAATGATGTTCTCAAATTGTTAGAATCAAGCAAGTAGCATGTTGCATTCCCCACCCTTGTTTAGCTTAAGGAAAGATATGGGTAGGAGATGCAAGAGATGGGCAAATGTAGATGGCTTGCAATCTGCATTATTGGAAAAAACATCCAACTCAATACTTGGTTCCATTTCACTATATATACTCACTCTTATTTCCTATCACATCAATGTCCTTTGAAGTTAAGGGACAGAGAGAAGCAAATAATTTCATGACTATTGAATCTGAAGATTATACAAAATAGAGAAAGAAATATAATACAGTGGAGGTAGAAGCAGAATCTTATAAAAGATATTTACAAGATAAAATGAGAAGTGGAGTCTAAGAAGATGAAATTCATGAGGGAGAACTGAAATCCTATAATCAGGCTAAAAAAAGAATTAACTACCTATGGGTAGTTAGAATGGGAAAAATAACTAGACAGTCATTTTTGTGAAAAAGGATTTGGGTGTTTTAAGTGACTTATAACTCAATACAAGTCAACAGTGTGACATGGCAGACAATAAAAGCTTACATATTCTTGGGTTTCATTAATAGATTGTGTCTACAGTGAGAGCAGTGATAGTTCTTTTGGGTATGATTATACTTGATGGCATGGCACTAAGTTGTGGGAGTTACATTTTAGGATACGCTGCAATATATCAATGTGCTTCCTGTGTTTGCTAACACCAGACACCATGCCATTTGAGGTTGGGCCAAAGGAGCTAGTGATGTTTAGCTTGGATAAGAGAAGACTTAAAAGGATGTGATGTTGAATGGATATCATATTAGACTTATCCTAATGGGCCTTCCTATTCCAAACTCAGCCTCAGATACTTATTAGCTCTGTGACCCTGGGCAAGTCACTTAACCCTGTTTGCCTCAGTTTCCTCATCCTTAAAATGAGTTGGAGAATGAAATGGCAAACTTCTCCAGTATCTTTGCCAAGGAGACCCCAAATGAGGTCACAAAGAGTTGGATATGATTGAAAATGACTCAGCAATAACAAGAACAAAAGTTGAATGAATGCCACACTGAAGCAGAATTAGGCGAATTTTATTGGGCTTTCTTATCCAAATCACATTTCATATATTTTGTATATACCTATGTTTGTACACAGTATTTCCTTTGGCTCAACTCTAAGTTCCATGAGGGTAAAATAGTTTCATTTTTCTGTTTGAGTGCCTAGCACAGTTCCTGGCACATAGTAGTGTTGAATAAATGTCCACTGACTGATATAAGGGCAGAACCAGGAACAATGGGATGAAGCTGCTAAACTGGATTATGGTTTTATAGAAGCAAACACTTCCAAATGAACAGAGCTGTCCCAGAGGAGGGTGGACTGTCTTAGAAGGCAGTAGTTTTTTGTTTTTTGTTATAAAAAGCTTTCAAGCAATGCTGTAGAGAGGATTTCGGTTTAGGTGTGGATTGGACTAGATTATCTCAAATCCCTTATATTTCTGAGAGTCTAGAACCACTGCCATTACATGAGCAGATGGAGCAACAAATATTCACAGGAAGGAACTGTGAACATAAGGTCATATTAAAAGACAAAGCTGAAGCAGAAGGTTTCCACTTTCTACAGAGGTCTAACTTGCACATGGAGAAATCAACTACCTCTAGGTACAAGGTGGAACCCTAACTCGAAGTTTTCTCTTTTCCCAATTAGCCTCTTCCACAGAACATTTCAATTCTTAATCCTCAGTTTTACTGGACAGGCAAGGCAGACCTTTCTCAATATGAAACATTACATCTTGTCTTTGTATTACTAAGATTAAATGACTTATCAAAATCATAGTAGAAGTCAACAAACATTTTTTTCTGAATTCTTAGCTCTACAATTCGAATTATTGCAAAAAACTAGTCTACTTGACGTTCTCTGCACATGATGTTCCATCTCCCCCATCTGTGTGCCTTTGTACTAGCTAGTCTCCATGTCTATAATGTTTTCTGTCCTCATCTCTGTCTCCTGGAATCTGGAGCTCCTTCCAAGACTCAGCTGAGGGTGTATTTCCAGGCCTTTCCTGTTCTCTCCCAATTGTTTGTATTGTCTCCACTCCAACCTTGCCCTAAAATCACTCTGTAAACATTTTGCATTGATTTATTTATGGACATGTTCTTCCTACTCTCAATCTAGTAGACTTTAAGTACCTTGAGGACAGGGTCTGTTTCACTTTTTTGTATCTTTCAGCACTTAGGAGAGAGCCTGGCACCTAGGTAAATAATAAATTCTTACTAGTTGAGCTGAATATGAAGGATGAATTAAATTATCTTAACCCAAAGTCTGTAACATGAATTATTGCACTTCAAAATTAAGCTGACCTGAAAATGGAGATTGCATTTCATTTAGGAATTTTAACTTTGTAAGATGCACCTTAGCAATTCTGACCTACATTTTCAGTCTATGATACTACAGAATGATTCACACAGGGATAAAAATGGGATTTATATGATTGAATGTCCTGGGCACTCTTTTAAAATCACCTCATTTTAAAAGAGGTTTCATGACACAGGTCTCACAACATTGATAGAACGAGATTCATGTGACAGAAGCAATATAATAGAAAACTCTGAATAGCTATATTAATGGTTGCTTTTATACCAAAAATGTCACTCTCAAATGGGAGAAGAAACAAAAAGCTATAGGTGGGGTATAATAAGTGTGTTAACTTGCATAGCACCAGAGCCTCCTTTAATGGAATAAGAAACAAACTCTAGTATGGGCTTATAGCCCATCAATGTCTGCTTCCCACAATCAATCTCAGTTTCAAACTAATAAGTCTTAACAGAGTAAAGGGCATTTTTACACGCTGCACAGGAAATGAGATTGCATGAATATGCAGGTGTAGAAGAACGACAGTCTGCTTAGGAAAGACTAATGGAGAAGTTTAATATATATGCTCTCATGCGTTCTGTTGCCTGTAGTTTTTTTTAGTGCATAAATGGATAATGACTTTTTTTTTGGTTTGCCTCATTTTATAAACCTCATATAAAAATCCAAATTTACAAAACTGATAAATTACAGGATTAATAATCGCTTTTAATCGCTTTGAGAAGGATTCACTGTTAGAGTCCTTGAAAAAGAAAATCTTCCTTAGTGTGCCAGGAATATCAGTCACACAAAATATAATAAGAATTCACGGATTGAATTTTCTTCTTAACACGTCTTGGTGCATTGTGGCAAATGCAAACACTAACCTGCCTTCTAATGAATAGCTCCTCCATAGTCAGGAGAGCCAAGATTCTTAGTGAGAGGGCCAAGAACGGATTGGAAACCTTCCAAGTGTTTGCTTATGTGGGTTGAAATGACTGACTTTCCTTAAATCTTTGGAAGGTACTCTTCTTCTGTGTATGTGCTGATTTGGCATTGATGGCATGAGCTTCAGAAAAAGAAATTAAATCAACAACAATAAAGGCTGTGCTGGGCACTGTCACATAACTCAAGGACAGAGATGCTTCGTCTGTAATTAACTTGTTAGTTTTTCACTTTGCTAGTCAGATGAAGAAAGCTCTAAAAGAGAAGTTCTCCAGAACTGAGAACTCATTTGTGGGTATTTGAAACCAATTGAAAAAGCAGCCTGGATCAATCTGGAACACCTGTCAGCATTTCTATTTATGGATGGTTGAGTCAGTTCTTGCTAGAGATGCTCATGACCCAAAGATTCCATGGGACAGCTGCTTTGTGACAGATGTTTGCTTCAAAGAAACCAGGTTACCTTTGCTGGCAGTTTTGGGCCACAGAATAAAGCAGAGCAGAGACTGATTTATCCTTGTGTTTTTTTTTTATTTGAATCCCCCAGGTAAGTACTTGGATTCATCACCCAGGCAGGAAGCCAGCTGTCAGCAAAGGGGGAAAAGATTTCAGGATTCCTGTACCATGATGATTGCCTTCTTGCAAAACAGACTTGATATAGTTTAAATGCCTTATTCCATTATGTTTTCATTTGTCCATGTAGCTAAGAAACAGAACAAATACATCTTTCCCTAAATTTGCTCGGTGGAGTCCTCTAAACTTTTTTCTGTTAACGCTATGAGGTGCATTTGAATTACAGGAGGTACACTTGATTGACTCATCTGGCATCTGCACTTGGTGGGCTAGGGTAAGTTAGACAGATGCACATGTGGGTAAGCCAACCTGGGGTGGCAGAAGGTAAAACTGAGCCAATGTGGATAAGGATACTCATACAGAGAAAACAGCTTGGACTAAGACTAGACAGAATGGGAAGCAACAAAGGGGAGAGAGAAGGGCATCAACGACATACATCATATTCTTCGTATGAAGCATATTCTTAATGCCAGAAAATTCTGCTTTTTGGAATGAGGGTCTCTCTCTGGTGATAGACCAGTTGAGCCTCTGGAAGACAATAGTACATACAGTCATAATTTTAAAAACTTGCCTGAAACCCATAAGTGCTTCATTACAATTCTGGGAAAGCAATTATGCCAGCCAGCCTAAAGGTTTGCTACTTCATGGGGGTACATTAGGTAAAAACTGTAATGGTTGCAAATAACTCTACATTCTCTTCTTGTCCAATCTTTTGTCAATTCATTTCAATTTAACACAGATGTGATAATTCGTGGCTCTTTAGTTACTTTTAGGTCTTCATTTTTCAGAAAATGAATGACAGAAAAAAAATCATTATAATTTAGAGCTTTGGCCAAATGGTTCAGTTCGTTGGTGCAATGGATAGAGAAGCAGGCCTTGAGATCAAATCTGCCCTCATACAATTACAAGCTGTGTGACCCTGGACAAATCACTTAATGCCTATTTGCCTAAGTTTTTGATTTGTAAGACAGAAAGGGACACACTGGAGAAGAAAACAGAGATCCATGCTAGTACCTTTGCCAAGAAAGCCCCATGGACCAAGTCTGTGGGGTCACAAAGAGTCAGACACACCTGAACAACGTCAACATGCCGTTAGTGAGGACACAAATACAAAAATGTGATAGTACCTGCCTTCAAGTAGCCCAAGTTCTAACACGGAAATGGGAGGGATATTTTGCTTTGAAAATCAGACAGATGGTGAATAAGGTCATAAGAGAATTCATTCATACATTCTTTCTAAAAGCAACAGAGGTGTCAATTTCATTGTGGTTTTTGGAGGAATGCGTAGAGGGAGATGATTGGGGTAGAATGTGGATTGTGAGTGGGGTTGGCCAGATAGAGAGGGCTTTTTAGCTATGTGATTTTGCACTCATGATGCTCAATCATGACTGTGCAGCCCCAGGGTGGGCATTCCAAAGATGAGTAGGTTGTCCTATTGGGCATGGTGTCTGGAAGTTCAGTGGTCTAGAGAGTGCAATTGCAGGGTAGAAGGAAATAAGCAATATGCGGTGTTTCTGGAGCCTGCTAGCTATAAAAGGTCATCTGACCACGTGCAGAGAAATCCATGTAAGATACATTTTTCTCTAGATTTTGCCCTTTTTTTATTTGACAGATTAATGATGATAAGTAAGTTTAAATGAATAGGTCTTCTTCAAAATGCACAAATGAACTTGAGACAGTCCTGTACCCCAAAGATCTGTCTATGTGCTACTTTCTGGATCCATAAAAAACCTCAAACCCTGAAATAACCTCTCTTCTTCAAATCAATGTTAATTATCTAGCACATTAGTGTTGATGCTGACTGATTGCATGCAAACTAATGCAAAATACAGTGTATTTGCTGCAGGAACACCATTACCATCGCTGCAATAACAGGGACCTTTCTGCTTAACAATACTGTGATCAGTGCTAACCATTTGCACAAGACCAATGCTTATTTTGCTGTCCAAATGTACTTCCATCCTTGAGGGGTCTGCTGACAGTTTGGCTGTTATCATAAAGGCACAGTAGTAAGAAGTCATTCTCAGTACAAAGCATACACTGACTTGGGAGCTCTAGAACACATACTGGTCCAATCTTCCTATAGCTTTCAAAAGTTTAGGCTGGAAAAAAAATAGTCTAATGGTTTTTTCAAAGTTTGCCTTCCTTAATTCCACCCACATTTGCTCATTCTGTCTTGAGTCCCATCTTTGTCCTCTCTCCTTTCTTCTGCTGCTCTCCACTTCAATGGGACAAGAAAACAGAAGCTCCAGTCTTCAGTAATATTACATTTCAGTACTCCCAAAAAGCACACAGTGCCAGGAAATCCAAGTGATAGGATATTTTAAAGAGGTAGAACATATTTATTCAATGTCTTTCAGGAATTTTGTCTGGTTTCCCTTGAGCCTGTAATAATGTTGGGTTTTGAGTTTAGCTTCTCTTTGCTACTCATTACCTACTGCATGTGACCCTGGAGAAGTTGTTTGTTTATCTGCTAAATGGGAATAATGCCCCTTGTATTACCAACTTCACAGGGTTGGTCTGAAGGCCAAATGAGATAATGTATGTGCAGTCACTATTTGTTTCCTTTATGGCACTGTAAGAGGCCTTTCCTGGTCTGGTTCTCTCCTGCCCTTCACCCCTCCAATTTGTTAGTGCCTGCCCTCTGAGATGGCCTCCCATCTACTCTCTCTCTATCTTGTGGGCACGTGGTTGTTTGCATGTTATCTTCCCCATTAGACTGTAAACTCCTTTATTCTCTCTCAGTGCTTACCACAGTACCTGGCAAAATATGAGTGTTTAAATGTTTCTTGACTGACTGATGTATTTCTCATCTCTTATTACCTCTCTCTCTTATTAGACAGATTTAATTTTTTTAATACTACTTAATTTTTTCCCAATTATATATTAGAACAATTTGAAAACTTTTTTGAAGTTTTGAGTTTCAAACTCTATCCTATCCTCCTTCCCTCTCCTCTCCCCTCCCTGAGATGGTCAGCAATTAGATATACGTTATACATGTGCATTCATGTAAAACATTTTCATATTTGTCTGACAGAGATTTTAAATTGATAGAGCACGAGTTGGGGCTTTTTTGTAATGTTTTTGTTTTAAGAATTACTTACAGATTGCTTACCTAAGGGATATATTTCAAACATAATTTTAGAGAAAGACATGACAAACATAAAATTTGATATAATTGATCCAGGAAAATAATAATAACTAATATTTATTCAGATTATCCTAAATGTCCTCGTGCAGTCTTAAGCTAAGGCTAAGGCTTAAAACTACACGAAGACATTTAGGACACCCTGTATTACACTTTAAGGAAATGTGCTCTGTCTGTCTCTGTCTCTGTCTACACACACACACACACACACACACACACACACACACACACACACACACACACACACACAGTTTGAAGGTAACAGAATGAATATGCTCTTCCAATTTAAAAATTTTATGTCACTCTTGTCTTCCATAGAAATTATGTATGTGGCTTACCATACCCCTCTCCAAAAAATATTTTTCAAATTTGTCTTCTTGAGAAAATGGATAGTAAACTGCACTTAAAACCAAAGCTTTACAAAGAATTTCTCATACTTTTTCAATTTAAATTCTACTATTTAGCTCAGAAAAGGGAAAAATAAGGTGAAAAACAAATTATAAATAAAAAAGATGGTGATTGCAGTCATAGATGTTAATTTCAGGGCTTTTTTTTTTTCTGAGATGTTGAAAAATATTCCAATGTCAGAGAGGGAGAGAGAGTACATTTCCTTAAAGTGTTGACTGTCTACTATGTGCCAGGCACTGTACTAGGCACCAGGCATACAAACACAAAAATGAAACCCATCCTTGTTCTGATGGAGCTAAGAAGTCAAACTTGGGGAGACAATATGTGGCCATATGGGTATATGCCCAATAAAAACAAAGTGACTTTAAAGGAAATCACTGGCAATTGGGGGAATCAGGAAAGGTTTCATGTAGAAAGTGATATTTGAATTGATCCTTACAGGAAGCTAGGATTTTTGAGAGTCACAAGTAAAGAAAAAGTGTAAAGGTAAAGGAAAGAGGCAATCCTAAAAAGCATGGATACAGGAGATGGAACACTGTGTATAAGAATGCTTCCACAAGCAACACTACCATCTTTTAAGTATGAAGATTGACTTCTTTCAGGTCCTAAACTGAAAGCTAACCTAAACCATGCTATTTTTCATGGTTAAAGAACAATAACAAAAAAATCCTCTGTTTTTGTTCATTCTGCTTCCTTTCCCCTTTTCATCCATCACTGCCTATTCACATCCTGCTTGTGTTTCAAAGGCTCAGTTCATCGAGATGAACTTCCCCTAATGTCTCCAGACAGAAGTCATCACTACCATATACATGTGTGTGAAGAGCCAAAAAGTGGAGGGCTACCTCTACTTTGTTACATGGAGTATGTGAAAATATGGGCTTTTTATTTTTACAATGATTCCACTTCATTCTAGTCAAACATATCTTTCTATACTCATTTCTGTCACTTATAGAAGAGAATTTAAATACTATTGAAATGAATTTCATTATACCAAATGAAAACATACTGTAAAATCTGAGAAAGTTATGACTCATATTACCAAAAAAAAAAAAAAAAAAAGATACTATGCAGTCTCTTTTATTTGGCTCCCACTAAAGAATTCTGAGGTTTTGGAATAATTTGGCTGTACAAGCTGCATTTGTACCCAAAGAAATCTCTCTACTTGCATTCATCAGGACAGAGTATCCTCCTCCATGTATAAAATCAGAAAATCTCAGAGCTAGAAGGACTTTAGAGGATATCTTAGAGGACAACTCATGGGATGGCCTTGGGTAAAATGGTGAAATTGACATTTGTCAATAGGTTTCCCTGTCTTTCCTTCATTCGCATCTTTTAGGCACCAAAAATTGCCATGGTCTTCTCCCTGAGATCTTATCAAAGCCTTCTCTCAAGAAAAAGACATGATATTTGCCATTTATGCTTTAACATGAATGAGTATGTGTCATTATGTCACCTCTCCTGGTAGTATGTCCATTTTAGAACTCATCTGTAAGTGCAGAATGTCCTTCTGTTAAAGGAATTTTTCTCTCCTGAGCAAATGGGGTCCCAATGGAGGGGTCACAAAAGGCCATTCCCAGTACTTCTGAAATGATGTCTACTCCATTTTCCTGAATGTTTGCCATAACCAAGCTGAAAGAAAGTCTTGAAACATGTCCCAGGATTGTCTGACTTTTTGACATACAGGCTTATCCCACCTAATGTCATTAATTGGATCCACAAAACTTTGCAACAGAATTTCAGAGATTTCCATTGGAGTTTGCCCATAAGGTTATTTGTAAACTGATGTTGGTTGGGATAATCTTATGTGGAATACACATGTATTTGCATTGTGTTTGGTCTCAGTCTGAATATAGTAATCTTCCATGTCTGTCATTATATCCACCTAATACTATATAGTCTCATGAACATTCTATATGTAACTTACGTTCCAGTCGATGGTAACAAAGAAAGGATGGCGTTTAATTTCTTCTACTCCATCAAGGCCAGCACCTGCCAATAACAAAGCAAAGATTGAGCACTGCAGTAAAAACAGAATGGTGTTTTCTTTCTGATATGGCAGTCACACTGTTTATAAAAGTATGCATTTTATATAAGATGTTCTGTCTTGTATATTTAATTAGGTTCTTGTTCCTAGCTGCACACCTTTTCAATTCTATGTTGTTTCTGAGGAAATATGAAGAGAAAGGTGAAAAGAGAGTTAGGCTGGAATGCCCAGTCATTCTGAAGAGGTTTGCATTTTTAAATTTTGCAAAAGAATCTCAAAATAAGGGGAAAAACTGCCAATGAAAACATAACAAAAGCTGGGGAAATATTACATTGAAAACTGTATCATCATGTGCATCACTATATGTTGTACTGTATAAAGTTGCATTTTATTGTTGTTCAGTCATATCTGATGACATCATTTGAGGTTTTCTTGGCAAAGATACTGGAGTGGTTTGCCATTTTCTTCCCTAGCTCACTTTACAGGTGAGGAACTGAGGCAAATAGGGTTAAGTGACTTGCCCAGGGTCACACAGCTAGTAAGTGTCTGAGGTCATTTGAACTCATGAAGAGGAGTCTTCCTGACTCCAAGTTCAGCATTCTATTCATTGTGTCATCTAGCTGCCCCATAATGGGATATACAGTGGCCAAGTTTTTACTCTCAAAGAACCTTCATTCTGTTCCAGAAACCAGCAACATGGAGCAGACAATGCTGATGTGGTGAGGAGAAATCCTCTACAGAGACAAATGTGTGAGACTCTAACTTTGGCCCTTTCTGTGTCTACCTTTCAATAAGTTACAACCTCTCTGGACTTCAGTCTTCTCATAATAAAAAGAGGGCATTTTTTCATATGACTATAGAGAGCTTTAATTTCTTTATCTGAAAGTTGCCTGTGCATATCCTTTGACCATTTATCAACTGGAAAATAACTTGTATTTTTATAACTTTGACTCAGCTCCCTATATATTTGAGAAATGAAGCCTTAATCAGAGATACTTGTTGCAAAAATTTCCCCCAGTTTTCTGCTTTCCTTATAATTTTGGTTGCATTGGTTTTATTTGTACAAACCTTTTTTAATTTTCTATAATCAAAATTATCTTTTATATTTTTAATGTTCTCTATGTCTTCTTTGGTCCTAAATCCTTCCCATATTCATAAATCTGACAGATAAACTATTCCATACTCTCAATTTGCTTATGGTATCACCCTTTAGGTATAAATCACATACCTATTTTGACTGTATCTTGCCATACGATGTGAGAATTTGGTCTACACCTAGTTTCTGCCATTCTGTATTTCAGTTTTCCCAGCAAATTTTGTCAAATAATGAGTTTCTGGTTCCAAAAGCTTGGATCTTTGGGTTGATCATATACTAGATTACTATGGTCATTTGTTATAATTGTAATTTGTACCCAATCTATTCCACTGAGCTCCCACTCTATGTCTTAGCCAGTATCAAATTGTTACCTCTTCACTCTTCGTACAT
Organism: Notamacropus eugenii; assembly: GCF_028372415.1. Classification (NCBI taxonomy): domain Eukaryota; kingdom Metazoa; phylum Chordata; class Mammalia; order Diprotodontia; family Macropodidae; genus Notamacropus; species Notamacropus eugenii. The sequence continues at coordinate 261,419,100 of NC_092873.1, forward strand.
CTTACTCCCTGCCACATACTTTTTGATCCAATGACTCTGGCCTCCTTGTAGTCCCATAAAAAAGATACTTCATCTCTTACTTTTCAGCATTTTTTTCTGACTATCCCCTATACCTATTTTTCTCTCATCTCCACCTACTGGCTTCCCTGGTTTCCTTTACGTCTCAACTGGAATCCTATCTTTTACAGGAAGTCTTTTCCAACACCTTGTAAATCTTTTGCTTTCCGTGTCTTCTTTACTTCCTATTTTATCTTCTATATAGCTTGTACATCTTTGCTTATTCCCCCTCCCATTAGATTATAAGCTCCTTGAGGGCAGGGACTTTCTTTTGACTCCTTTTGTATCCTTGGGGTTTAGAAGGCTCTTAATAAATGTTTATTCCCTAGTGCTTGCAACAGTTTCATATAGATAGCAAGTGCTTAGTAAATATTTATTGACTGCCCAAAGCTACAATTCTACTATTTTCTGTTGCACTTTAAGGTTTATAAAGTACTTTTTTCACATATGTTAGAGTCATGTAGTAAAAGTTTTATTATTCCCATTTGACAGGTTAAGAAATTTAGGCTGAGAGTTGAAGTGGCTTGACAGTGACCACAAGTAGTGCTAGAGTTGGGATTCTCTTGATTCCAAGTCTGATGATCTTTGTATTATACCATAGTGGCTCTCAGAGTAGATGGTCAATCATGGTGTAGTTTAAGAGAGGCAACCATAGTGCAATGACATGGGGATTCAGGTGACCTCTGAGTCAGGAAGAGCTGAGTCAAAGTCCTATTTCTAACATATACTGGGTGTGTAACTTTGGGCAGTCATTTAATTTTTTTAGAGCCTCAGGCAACAAAGATTATAAATTATAATATATAATATTACACATGTAATATCATATTGTTATATATAATACACATAAATATAAATTATAATATATAAATTATATATACATGTATGTCTTTTATTCTAGGTATAAGAGACAGACAAATAATGTATATATTATTTGACAAAACCTGCTGGAAAACTGAAAAACACTATGGCAGAAACTAGGTATAGACCAACATCTCACATTGTATACAAAGATATGACCAAAATGAGTGTGTGTGTGTGTATATGTATGTATATATACATATATATGATTATAAATAGTGCAGATCATGGTTTACTTGTATAAGGTATTTACTTACCAGAATATCCCTCTATTTTTATCAACAAAATCACAAATTTAATCCCCCTTCTGGCAAATAAAAGGCTTCCTTTTCCTAATGATGTGCCAGTAGTATTTGAAATACTAACACTGGAAGTATGGTCCCACAGATTGTCCTTTATTTACTGTCAGTCTACGACTCAAGAAGAATTTATTAAGTGATTACTATGTGACAGGCACTCTGATAAGCACTGAAGAGACAAAGAAAAATGAAATACACATCCCCAGCCTCAAGGCATTTATATAATAGAGGAGACAACATGTGTATAAATGTGCATATATATTCATGTATATATATACATATATAACATACATACTTGAACACATGCATGTATGATATATACAAAGTACATGGAAAGTGACCTTAAAGATGAAATTACTAGAAGAAGGGGGCAGGAAACTTTCCTGCAGAAAGAGGAGTCTAAGCTATGTTTTGAAATTAGACAAAGAGTTTAAAAAGTAGAGGTGAAGAAGGAAAACATTCTAGGTATAAGAGACAGCCAGGGCACATATCTACTGATAAGCTATTGCTTATATTATATTTTATTGCTTCAAAATCCTCCAAAACTCAAAGTTTTCCCCTAGTTGAACATAAACCTATCAGAAAAAAGTTGAGGCAGCTAGGTGGTACAGAGGATAAATCATTGGGCCTGGAGCCAGAAACACCTGAGTTCATATCTTAGCTCAGACACTTACTAACTGTGTGACCCTGGGTAAAACAAAATAAAAAAGCTCAATTTCCTCAACTGTAAAATGAGGAAAATAGTTATACCTCCCCCTCTCCTCAGCATTCTTGTAAGGATCAAAGAGATGACATTTGTAAAGCATTTAGCACAGTGCTTGGCATATCACAGCTGGTGCTTAGTAATGTTTCTTCCCTTCCTTCTTCAAATCCATGACACTGGACTTCCTTTCTATGTCCTTGAACAAGACAGCTCACATCTTGGCTCTGGGCATTTTTTCTAGCTATTTTCCCATACCTGGAATGCTCTTTCTCTTCATCTCCATCTTCACCTCCTGGCTTTTAAAAAAAAAGCCCTAGCTAAAATCTTACCAACTTTCTTTCTTACTTCTAGTGTCTTTCCTCTCTTGACTCAATTCTATTTCTCCTGTACGTAGACTGGATATAATTGTTTGCATGTTGTCTCCTTTATTACATTGTGAGCACCTGTGTGGCAAGCACTGCTTTTCTCTGTATCCCCCATGCTTAGCACAGTGCCTGGCACGTAGAAGGCACATAATAAATGCTTATCAATTGTCAGAACAGAGTAAGAGACCTCAAAAATGAAATAGCTCCACCCATGCTTAATAAAGAATCCTATATATGACATCCATGAAAAGTAGCCCCTGAGCCTCTGATCGAAGGTCTCCAGTGATAACAAACCCCAAGGTAGCCCATTCTATTCTGAAATAGCTCAAATTGTTAAGTTTTTTTCATTAGATGGAGCTGACATCTGCTTCTCCAAATCTATTACCCATTCATCTAAGTTCTGCCCTCTAGGATCAAGCAGAACAAGATTAGTGCCATATTTCAAATGCCCTTTAAATGCTTGGGAGACATAAAGTCTTCTTTTCTTTAGGCTAGATATTCATTGACTAAACCTTATATGACAAGGTCTCATCATCTTTAGTCTCTCAATTATCTTGAAGTTGCCCTTTTCTAGTTATATGCTCTAGGTCTATATTTTCTAAAATGTGACTCCCCGAATTGAATGCAATGTTCCATGTTATAGAATATTACATACATACATATATATATATATATATGTGTATGTATACATAGTAGTACAACCAGGGCAGATAATAATGGTACTTTTACCTTCCTAGTTCTAGACACGATGCAGCCAAAGATGTACTGCATTAACTTTAGTAGGTGCCATGCAATGCTGGCTCCAAGTTTCATAAAACTCCAGATTTTCTTTTAAATATATGAGCTATTGACTGATCTTGCCTCTACTATCTTGCATTTGTGCAGCTAAGTTTTAGAAACCCTAAGTATTAGTGCTTTCTTCTCCAAGGCTATGTGTATGCATCTTCTACCTACCTATGTAAGTATGTGTTGTCTTTTCCATTATAATGTGAGCTCTTTTAGAGCAGGGACTGTTCTTGCTTCTTCTTTGTGTCTCTAGTGCTTGGCACAGTGCCTGGCCCATAGTAAAAATCTGGTATATTTAAAAAAAACTTCTTGGTTTGAACAATTCATCTTTTAAAATCTTACTACATATGGCTTGTTATTTTAAACTTGTTGAGTTTTTTTGGATCCTGATCAATATGTTAGTTGTGCCTCCCTACTTCATGTCAAGAGCAAATTTAATACTGTGTACATCTTCATGCAAATCATCAATAAAAACATTCAAAGAACAGGACCATGGACAGATCCTACAGAAGTTGACACCAAGCCATTAATCATTGCTGTTTGGGTCTAATCAACCAACCAGTTCCAACTCCAGCTAATTATATTATCATTGTGTACCCACGTCCCTCCATCCTTTCTGTGAGGTTATCATAAAAAAATTCATCAAATGCTTTGCCAAAATCCTAGTAAACTATATCTATTACATGTTCCTGATGTTCCAGTTTAATAACTTTGCCAGGAAAGGACATGAGGAAAATATGGCATACTCTATTCTTGATTAATCCTCTTAGAGACCATTGGTTTTCTTTCCAAATACTCATAATTCATCCTTTTGATAATTAAAAAAAATAATTTTGTCAGGATAGAAGTCCAGCTCACCAGTTTATAGTCTGGAGAATTTGTTCCTTTCTATTTTTTAAAAATTGGAATACTTGCCCATTTCTAGTCTTATGGAACCTCTAATTTTCATCATGATTTTTCAGTGATCATTAACATGGATTCATATGTAACTTGCATCAGTTTTTTTCATTTGGAATTTATTTCACACAGGACTGGTGGTTTGAACTTATTGCTTTCACCTTTTCCTCGCTTATCCTAAGTGTTGCCTGTTAACCAGTTGTGTTCTGCTACTACTGATGAGTTAAAGAGTCCATTATTTGTTAGCATGTTCCACCCATCTTGAGTGGCAGTCTTATCTGCTTATTAATTTCTCCCTTCACTTTCTTTTAAAAGCTCTAGATTTGCAAGTTTCCAAATAAAGATACTTTCATTGGACTTTGTTCAATCAGGCTTGAGAAATCTTAGGAGGCTTTCTATCATATTCTGGATCAATGCCTTTGGCATTGGAAAATATCTTATACAGAGAACTGATGGACTCAGAGTGCAAACTAAAGCATAGTTTTTTTCTCTTTCTTTTCCTTTCAGAATATGGCTAATGCAGAGGTTTGTTTTGCATGACTTTCTATTTGCAATGAATTTTCTATTTCTTGCCTTCTCAATGAATGGGGAAGCTGACTGGGAAGGAGAGAATTTAGAACTGAAAATAAAACTGAACTTAAAAAATAACCTTATAGTCCTATTTTTTGTCAAGACAACAAAGAACTACCTTGACACATCTGAGTAGCAAGTAGCCAATATCTATGACTCATTACTTCTTCTGTTGACCTCTAAGAGATGACCTTTCTTCTGACTCCTTCCTCATCACCATTCCTTAGACTATGAGAAAATGCTTCTCCTGCAGAGTCTAGCTCTATGCCCTATGGGTAGAGCCTCAAACCATTATATTACAAAAGTTCAGAAGTCCTTTCCCCTTTTATTCTTCCTGTGCTATGTCTGCTATTCGCTATGATTTTTCAAAGATTACCAATACTGGCTCGGCAATTGCATATGTCAATTCTTTTAGCACCTTGGAATTCGAGCCTAGAAACCTGAGCTTATTGATAGAACTCATTACAAATCTCATTTTATTGCACATTTGGCTCACTGAGCTAATTTATGTTGTGATCTCATTAGGCAGCAATTATTAATAATTTTACACTCATTTCTTGATAAAAGACTATACTCTGAAGATAGATATTCTATCCAAGGGTATAAATGGAAACCCATCCATGCATTACTCTTGTCCATGCCCTAGGACAAGCTCAGCACTGGGAGTCCTTTCAACGTGCTGAAGGAATGCTTTACTTTTGTTTGTCATCAGAAAGACGCCACTGGAACACATGGGTTGTATATCAGTTATCCCCTGCTCTTGTCACATGACTGGCCTATTCTCTTTTTTGTATATTTCATATATTGCTTAGCTGATATTCTTGACATGGTTTTCCTTCATAGTTTCTTGCTGGTAATGTCTTGCAGCCTGCTTACACCCACCTGTGCTTCCATATTGCTCTCTGAATGATAATACTGGCATTAAAAGACTGATCTCTCTTTCAGGGCTAAATATGAGGTCATTAAAAGAACTTTATAGTTTCCCAAAGCCAATTTGGCTGACAACCTGTTGCACTCCTTCTTTTTAGTTCTGGGCCCAATTTATTATCTGCAGTGTCTATGCCTTTCAAACTTCACAAGTTCATCCTCTGGTTCTTGATCTGGAAGAGGCTTCAGAAGCCATCTAGTTCAACTCCCCCATTTTAAAAGGTACAGATTAAGTACTTGAAAAAAAACTCCAACATGAAAACAATGGCAGATTATGGTCCAACATGTATTGCAGAAGATAAAAAGGCAAGTTTAAAAGGGGGAAATAGTGAAAATATGGTGGAAAATATGTATAATAAATAAGTAATGAGAGAGGACAAAGATTTACAGAAAGCACAGAAACCCCACATCTATATACCATGAATACTTTCTTCAAAAACAGAATTAAAAAGGTATTAGATCTACTTAGTACTTAATAATAGCACAGAAATGAAGCTCATATTTTAGCATATGTGAAACAGCTTATTCATGTAGGAGTTATTTCTGAATCAGCTATCTGTGTATAGTCAGTCCACTGATTTGTAAGAAAAATATATAGCATACAATTAAAAGAGTTTTATATAATCATTAAATTCCCATTTATCCAGAATTACAACTAAGCATTCAGAGAATCAAAACTGCTTTATAATAGTCTAGGATGACTATTGATACACATGACTATTAGCCTGGGGTTGTCGCAAAGTCCTGAAATGCCTTCTGAATTATCAAAGATTAAATTAGGCTCAGTGTTATTTTAATGTTAAGCTTATTTTAATTCCTAGAAAATTAGTAATCCAAACTTGGCAGCTGCCAACCAACCAAAATAAGCCTGCTGTACTGTTATTCAACACATACTATAATTGTAACTGTTGGAGTCAATGTTTTCCATTTTCAGTTGTAAAGTTGTGAAGTTCAGAGAACCTTAACTTGCAGTGTATAGGATCCTAATATAGTGCCACCTTCAATAAAGATAGTGATACGATTTCACATGCAAAATGAGTTTGCCTTCCCAATGGATGGGGAAGGGCTTGGAGGGAGAGGGACCATAGGAGGGAAAGGAGGAAGGGAGAGAGGAAGACAGGGAGAGAGGGAGGAAGGGGGAGAGAGAGGGAGAGAGAGAAACTTGGCACTCAAAATTTAAAAACATTAATGCTAAAAATAAACAAAAAGGAAAAGAAATAATGATGATGCTTTTGGTTTAAAAATCTTTACTAATAAAAATAAACCCTCTTCTTTATTTTAATATTATTGTATTATATTGTATTAAAAAAACTCTTCTTTTAACTTTGCTATAGTTCTTTGCCTTTGCAAACTTTGTTTTTGAAGCTTCCCATTATGACTCCACTGGCACATTATCAAATCTGCTTCAGGTCAGGACACAAAGCACTCACATTATACCAAGAACAACACTCAGTAAATGAATAAAATAATGCATTGCAATACCAAAGAAAGAGCATACATTTTAAGAAGAGGGATAGATCCCATTAATATAGTGCTTTAGACAATGCTGTTGTCACAAAAGTCATATGATGTAGGCGGCACAAGTATCACTGATTCATTTTTCAGATGAGGAGATGTTTTCAGGTTCAGAAAGATTGACTGCTACAAAATCTATTACGATTCCCATCTTAAGTGGGACTTAAGCGCAGATCACCTATCATAGGATTTAGAACTGAAAGAGACCTTAGAGATCATCTAGCTCAACCTTTTTTATTTATGTTTGAGAAAACTGAGTCCAAAGAGATCAAATGAACTTTCCAAAGCCACACAAAGGACTATTTAACCAGAGAGGTTCAATGGCTTGTCCAAAGCTTGGGTGGCCTATGTTAATTCAGTAAACCTCTTCTAATTAACACCACCTGGGATAGGAACCCCAATCCTCTAACTTCATACACATACCACTCTATCATCTTATAACTCCAAGTCTACTGCTAAGTCCTCTATATTATGCTTCTCTCAGTAAACAGGACAGAGGCATTTTTTTATGTCATGACCCATTAGTAGTAACTCTCTGAGGAATCTACTTCTCATTGGATACTTCCATCGGAGTTGACTGTCCTTCAGCATTTACAAATAATATAGATTGTAGGCAGAGGACAAAAAGCTGGTATGCAAAGGACAACTCTAATGGTATAACTATACCTATGTTTTCTTTCTTAGTTAGTGCAGATTATTCTTGGACTATGACAACTTTTATTTTACTCACTTCTTTCGTTCTTATCAGTTTTTGAACTGGTGTGTGCATGTGTATGTGTGTGTGTGTGTGTGTGTGTTTAATGAAAACTATTGTGCATAATACAAATCAGCCATTGTGAGAAAGTTCAGTTTTTTTTGGGGGGGGGTCACATTTATATAGTTCTTCAATAATACTTTGTGGTGGGGGTACAAGTACTGTTGTCTCCATTTTATTTTATTTTTAATTCATTTTATTGATGACTTCTGTTTTTACAGATTAGGCACTTCTGAATACCTCTCTTCCCCTTCCCGCAGGAATCAAACATTTCCTTATAAAAAAAGAAATGAAAATAATTAAGGAAAAACAACTTTTAATTGTCTAACAATGTGTACTGCCCTCCTGTCCCTGCTTCTATAGCAAGAGGAGAGAAGGATGTTTCATTAACTGTTATCTAAGACCATTATTAATTTTTCAATTAGTTGGCTTCCCTTTAGTGATTTCATTTACATAATTGTAGTAATATTGCTTTTCCAATTTTGCTGATATTTTCTGCATGTGATTATATACACCTTCCATTTCCCTAAATTCCTCACATTTACCATCTCTATAATATTAATATATCATGCTATTATAATATTCTATCACTGTATTATAGCTTATTCTCCAATTAATGGGCATCTCTGATGTTTCTAGTTCTTTGCTACAACAAAAAGTACCACTATGAATATTTTGGGGTATGTTGGACCTTTCTTTCTGTGTTTGATCTCCTTGAGGTATATACCTAACAGTGAGAGTACTGAATCAAAGGCTATTGTGAGTACTAATACGTACTGACAAGACCATAGATGCAGACAAGGCCACATAGGCTTAGTGACTCAAGATATACATGTAGCCCTTGGTCATAGAAACCCAGATTAATAATAATAGCTAGCATTTATAAAGCACTTTAATGTTTACAAAGCACTTTACATAAGTTAAGTCATTTGATCCTCACAACAACCTTGTGGGACAGACTATATTTTCATCCCCATTTGATGAGGAAACTAAGCCACAGAGATGTTAGGTGATTTGCTAGCAAGTTGCTAAGGTAGGATTCTAGCACAAGCCCTCCAGCCTGTAAGTCCTGTGTTCTATTCACTGAATCACCTAGTTTCCCTACAGAACAAGGAAGTAGGTAGTGCTATAACACGGTAGTCCTCTTTAGTTGACTGGCTCAATATACTAGGGCTTACTTTCCCCAGTAATTTTTTTCTTCAATTCTTTCTTCGAGATTCCAGCTCTCCTTATCTTCAAACAAAACAATTTGTGATAATGGTCTTTTGTACACAGCTACTTTTAACAAGTAAGCTTAACATGTCTAACCAGTGACAATGAACTGGGCTGAAAGAGAACATCAAATAGTGGGCATGCTTGTCTGAGGACAGATATTGATTTGCTTTATGATCATAATCAATTATTTCTACTTCACTGAGGCAATCAATCTTGGTCAATCCAAAATGGATATCATTTCCTTTAGGGGCCATTTCCAGTTGTCCTGATCTATATCTTATCCCTGGACCCAGATGGCTCTGGAGGAAAAAGTGAATCTGTGACTTTACACGGCCTTAAAATCAATTCATTTATAAGTCATGGCATCACGTTCCTGATATTATGGTCCTCTTCCTGACAAAATGCCCCCAATATTACTGACAATCTACCTATGTTACACATAAGCTATGGGATAGCAATTGAGGCCACAGGAAAAAACTGGCACACAAAACAATGTTCTGACCTTATTATTTGCCACCAGTATCTATCTATAGATATTTAATTTTGGGGGGAACTAGGATAAATGTTCTAACTTAGAGATTCTAAGGATATGGAGTAGATTTGTGATTTAATTGCTATAGGGGATCCTTGGAGCAGGAAAACTCTCTCTACAAATGCAGGCCAATACCTTCTTCCCAGCTTATGGTTTTAAAGAGTTGCCTAGAACACTGATAAGTTAAATGATTTGTCTAGGGTCAAACAACCAGTATTCATTAGAATTTAATGCATTAGAATTGAAGCAAACCCTTGCCATCCATGCCAATGTGCCCTTCAAAAAAGTCTAAAGAGCATCACATATAGGTGTTGATTCTTATATTTCTGTTTATCATCATTAAAGTTTCATCACTTCAACTTCAACACCCTGTGCTATATTCTTTCCTTTAAAGTCACATTTTAAAGTCTTACACTATGATATAACTGTGAACATAACTTAGTCAGAACTCTTACTTTTGCTTCAATTTTTACTTCTATTAAATGCCATGATGATTCTTTGGGGAAATCTTGAAATAAATTATTTCAGCAAGCATGTCATAAAATTTTAATTTCTATTGCCCAGATGATGCATATATAGAATTAAAAATGTGATACTATTATACTATGGGATTTCCATGTACTAAGTAAGTTGTTCCCCAAAGTCGCTTGATAGCATCCTATAATAAAATATTTGTTATCCTTTCTCATGTTAATGACTGGCCTGGAGAGGTGTTTTGTCCCCTTCTTTGGAAGCTTTTAACAAGGATATTTTTATCTTTTAAAAACCAGACTTCTTTTCTAATCCTAATGTCACATTTGTTTTTATTAAGAATACTTACTATTTCTAAATTTAGTTTCCTACTATCCTACAAATTTCCCTTTGTGGATATAATTTTCAGGTTATCTGTTGTAATCACAAAGTTATGAGATCATGTGTAATATGGGAAATGAGTTTGATTATTTTATAACTGTATCTAGTAACTGCATAGATGATTTAGAGGTTTTTTACAGTCTCTTTTCCTTTCGATTATTTCATGCACTATATCTGTTTAAGAGTCAAGTCTTCATAGTACTCAGGTTCCAAGTACAACACTACACTCATTCATTTATTCCGTGTGTCTGAAATACTAACTATATGCAGTATACTGGGCTAGGCATTGAGAGATACATACGTAGATAAAACATGGTCTCTGACTTTACAGAGTTTACTCTGTAGACAAATCATGCACAGGACAACTATAAACCCTTATTTCTATGCAGGGTAGATCCAAGGACTCTGGACTTTATTAGCTCCTCCTGTTTGCTTTGGGGTGAAATGGCTTTTTGTGAGTCAAAACCCTCTGAGCCATCTTTGCTTTAAAACACTACTTCCAGGCCTGGTCTGGTATTAGGGGCAGTCTGGCTATTCTTTACCAATTAGCCCAAAGCTGTCTTCTGCTTAAGTACATGATTAGTGTTAATTTATACCAGGTCAAGATATTTTAGAATCATTATTTTTTAATCCCTTAGCTAAGATGAAGATTGAAAAGATTGACGTTGGAAAGGAAAATATTTGTGTGAGTGTATCCCCCCCCTCCCAATAACAGGGACCATGCTCACACAGGTGCTTTTTGAATGACAATTTGATTGAATTATTGAAAGGGAGCTTGTTTAACTGTAGTATTTTTGGGTTCATCGGCACATCTAACCTTTACCTCAAAATCTCCAGGGATACTTCCAATCCTCCAAGATTATCTGCTTCAGTGATTCTAAAAAAAACTACAGATGCTCATTAGCAATTAACAAAAGTTGTTAATTTTAATAAAAACTTAATAAGGGGGGGGTTTCTTCTTATTTTTTTAATCACACTCCTCCTTGTAGAAAACAAAAAGTCAAAAAAGATGGATTTGTTATCAATTGTAAATACTGCTGCTTAAGTCCATATGAGACTCAATTTGTAATTTTCTTCTTCTTAAAACTTACACAGATATTTAGTAGAAGGGGTACTGAATTGTGTTATTTCTTGTATTCTTTTAGATTTACCAAGCACAGACTATTCTTTGCAATAAATTTGTTATTTGTTTCCATATGATTATTTTGTTCATTTATCAGTCTCTCAGTCCTGTCTACAGTGTGGCTGAGTCATAGTTTATTTTTAGATCCAACTATTCCTTCATAAAAAAATATTGGTAGCTGTGATAATTTACGGGGAATATTTGCTCATGAAATAAAAGGAGAAAGGAAGGAAACAAACATTTAATAAGTACCTGCTATGCGCCAGGCACTGTGCTATGTTTTATAAATATTTCCTTTGATCCTCACAACAATCTTGGGAGGTAGGTGCTATTATTATCCCCATTTTTTGGTTGAGGAAACTGAGACAGAGAGGTTAAGTTACCTGCCCAGAACTGCACAGCTAGAAAGTTTGTGAGGTTGAATTTGAACTCAGATCTTCCTGATTCCAGGCCCAGTGTTATATCTATTGCTACGTTGCTGCTTCTAACAGGCCCTTTGGTCCTTTGATTTCACCTGGTACAAACAAAGAGGCAACCTCTGCAAAAAACAAGTAAACTCTTACCGACATGGTTGAGAGATCAGTCAATAGTCAACAAGCATTGATTCAGGACTTACTCTGTTCTAGGAACTGTGAGATATACAAATTATACAAAGAAAGGCAAAACACAGTCCTTGCTCTAAAAGTGCTCACATTCTGTTTGGGGAGACAACATACAAATATCTATGTCCGTAAAAGATGTATACATTACAAATGGAAGGTAACCTTACAGCAAAGGCAAGAGCAGCTAAGGAGAGGGGCTGGGAAAAGTTTCTTATAAAAGGTAGGATTTATGCTGAGTTCTGAAGGAAGCCAGGGAAGGCAGGAAGCACAAGCAGGGAGAGAGATTTCAGGCATGATGGATAGTCAGGGAAGAGTCATGGAGTCAGGAAATAGAGTTATTACATTTGAAAGATAGAAAGTAGACCAGTATAGATAGATTGTAGAATATGTAGAGGGGACAGTAAGAGGTAAGAAGACTGGAAGGGTAAGAAGGGTCAGGATGTTAAAGGCTTTAATTACTAGTCAGATCATTTTATAGTATTAGAAACTGTAGGTAATAACAACCTACTACGGTTCACTGAGTAATAGAGGTGGGGCGACATGGTCAGATCAATGCATTAGAAAAATCACTTTGAAAGCTAAATGGAGGATTGACTAGAGTGAGGAAGCACTTTAGGCAGAGACACATAAGAAAACTATTACAATGGTCTGTGTGAGGTGATGAAGGCCTGTACCAGGGTGGTATCTGTGTGAATGGACAAAACTTGGCAGCAGATTGGGTAAATAGGATTGGTGTGAGGGAGACGAGGATTATACTGAGGTTGTGAGCCTGGGGAGGATGGTTGTTTCTCAAGAATAATAGGAAATTTGAGAAAAGGGGATAGCTTTGGAGGAAAAATAATAAGTTCAGTTTTGGATATGTTGAGTTTGAGATACCTCCAGGATATCTAATTCAAGATGTACAGAAGGCAGTTGATAATGAGGGAACAGAGCTCAGGAGGGAGATCAAGGCTGGTATATCAATCTGAGAATCATCCACATAGAGGTAACAAGTGAACCCATGGGAACCAATGAAATGATTAAGTGAAATAGTGTGGAGGAAGAAGAGACGAGAGCCTTTCAGGATACTCATGTTCAATGGGCATGTCATGGATGGAGACCCAGCAAAGGAGACTCTGAATGAGCAGTCAGACAGGTGGGAGGAGAATCAAGAGAGATCAGTGTCACCAAAACCTGGAGAACAGAGAGGGTCTAGCAAGAGGAGAGAGGATGATCAAGTGTTGGATAATTTAGGAAAAGAGGTCAGAAAGGATGAGAATTTAGAGAGGGATGCTAAATTTGGCAATTAAGTGATCACTGGTAACTTTGGAGAGAGCAGATTCAGTTGAAGGATGAGGTCAGAAGCCAGATTTCAGTTACTATAGAAAGAATTTAGAAATGGTCTTCTGCCAAAAAAAAAATCTCAACTGGCTTTCTGTAGTTCTTTAGATTCCCCTATTAGAGGTTCATTCCTTTAGGTTAACTTTGCAACTGTTGGAGAGAATAGTGGAAAGAACACTGGATTAGGAATTTTGGAGAGAAGATTCTAATTCATTTCTGCTACTACTAAAGATAGCTCATGGTTTACAAAGCTACTTAAATACATTATCTCATTTGATCCTTACAATAACCCTGAGGTAATTCAGATATAATTATTTTATAGATGAAGAAACTTAGAAGTAGAGAGGTTAAGTGATTTGAGCAAAGTCACACAGCTAATAAACAAGAGTTTGAATCCAAGTTTGAATCCATTCTGAATCCAGTGTGATTTTTCAGCGTATTATAGCAACCTCTTTTCCCATTCTCTCTGCTCACCTCCCAAATCATCACAGTCAACAAGCTCATTTAAGAAAGAATTGTTGGTGGGGGATGGGGGGCATATAAATATGAGCCATCCTGATAATTCAGCCACAGGGGTATGAGATTCCTAAATGAACAAATAATTAACTGAAAATAGATAGCAATCTATACTTTTCCCAGGAGTAGCCACTAACTGATAAGCTAACCAGTATAATGAGGTAGCAAAGCAGGGAAAATGTCGGTTTCAAATATACTCAATACAGAAACACCAATCAACATATAATTGATTTGCTACTTATATTGAATTTTGTATGCAAATCCCTTAACATCCTTTGCTAGGTAATATTTTATTAGCCAGATTCTAGTTACTCCAGGTATTTGAATGTGAGAAAATTTCATTTCTTTAAAAAAAAGGTTTACAATTTGGCCAGCTGCCCTCAGTTGATTTAAATTAGTGAGATTTTATTGTATTTCAATCTCCTGGACTCTCAGTGAAATAATCTGGTCAATTGCAGAAATTTGTTTCTGTTCATTTATCTTATTTCCTTTGGGAATTTGTTAACTTCCAAAGCATGTGGATACATATGTATCATGAGATTTCCTCTCCCTCCCCCATGACCAATGAACTGCTCTCTTTGCATTTATCCTCCATACACAATCCCAATTTGTACTTCATACAGTCCCTCAGGATAATGAACAATCATTTCAATCTTTGAATGTCAGCAACTTTTCAGCCTTGCTAAATATCTGGTCCAGGAAGTCACTGTCCCTATTAAGCAATGATGGGGAAAAACTACCTTCAGAAGGGAAAAGATATTAGAATCAAGGTTGGCGAGTGAGCCATAAGATTTCCAAACTACTCTACAAAAAAAAAGTCAAGAGTATGACTAAGGACAGAAGAATCATAGAAAGAAAAGATAGCTTTCTTGTCTATTCCTTTTCTTCTGGCTCACTCATTTCCTTAGAAGAGAGGGTTTCTTCTTAAACTAAAGAGGGACAAGGAAGAGATAGGTGCACACTGATTTTTCCTAATTAAAAAAATGAACTGAAATTTTTTATTCAACCATTAGCTAGTTTGATAAGCAAAGCTGAGTTCTGTGTAGCTCACATAAGGGGCTCCCTAAGGATGTCCGAATCAGGGTGATTTGTCTTCTCCACCAGATTACAGTAAGGATTCATTTCTTTCTTTTTCTCTTTCTTTCCTTGCTTTTTTTTTTTTTTTTTTTTTTGGCAAGGCTTTATATCTTCTCTTATCATTGTCAAATTTCCAGCACAATCTTTAGTGTTCTGCTAGGCTACCCTGATATACTTGTCAGGGATAGGATATTTATAATGTTAAGGTAAACAGGACCTTTTCCATTTTCCCTCCTCCTTATAATTATCTCAGTAGAGGGGATGAATGGTTTAAAAATGCCCATTTAACATCCCTCAAAACGGTGGGTCTTTCATTACAGGAATAAAGGCTTGCTAGTAGCTGTGTCTACTGTCATCTTCCTCTGCTTCCTATTTTACAACCAAATAGCAGAAAAAAGTGAGGTGTGTATCCATTTTCAGAAAACAAAAGGCCAGGTGAGAGAACAAGGAGAAAGAGGGCAATTTCTATTATTATAGCCCTAGAAATGTTCATATAGAGAGCCACTCTCTCATACTTCCCAGTCAAGAGATTTCCACATATCTACATGAGAGTGAGATGGAATGAAACTAGGAGGATTAGGAAACATACAGATAATAAAGCCAAGCACTATTTTTAATTTCACCTCTGATGGGATCCCATCACCTCTGTATCCTCACTGCTTAGCAGAGTATCTGACACATCGTAGGTGCTTAATAAATACTCACTGATTGAGTATTTACTACTTAGATTTTTCGTTGTCCTAATAGTCTCCCCCCTATCTCCACCCTATAGCTAAATAGCATTTATAATGCAAAAGGGTCAGTAGACAATGTGAATAGTTGGCTGAACAGCAAAATTTTTTTTTTAATTTAACTTTTAACATTCATTTTCACAAAATTTTGGGTTCCAAATTTTCTCCCCTTTTGTCCCCTCCCCTCACCCCAAAACACCGAGCATTCTAATTGCCCCTATCACCAATCTGCCCTCTCTTCTATCATCCCTCCCTTCCCTTGTCTCCATCTTCTCTTTTGTCGTGTAGGGCCAAATAACTTTCTATACCCCTTTACCTGTATTTCTTGTTCCCTAGTAGCAAGAACAGTACTCAACTCAACAGTTGTTCCTAAAACTTTGAATTCCAACTTCTCTTCCTCCCTCCCTCCCCACCCCTTCCCTTTGGAAGGCAAGCAATTCAATATAGGCCATATCTGTGTAGTTTTGCAAATGGCTTCCATAATAGTTATGTTGTATAAGACTAATTATATTTCCCTCCATCCTATCCTGTCCCCCACTACTTCTATTCTGTCTTTTGATCCTGTCCCTCCCCATGAGTGCTGACCTCAAATTGCTCCCTCCTCCCCATGCCCTCCCTTCCATCATCCCCCCCACCCTGCTTATCCCCTTATCCCCCACTTTCCTGTATTGTAAGATAGGTTTTCATACCAAAATGAGTGTGCATTTTATTCCTTCCTTTAGTGGAATGTGATGAGAGTAAACTTGATGTTTTTCTCTCACCTCCCCTCTTTTTCCCTCCACTAAAAAGTCTTTTGCTTGCCTCTTTTATGAGAGATAATTTGTCCCATTCCATTTCTCCCTTTCTCCTCCCAATATATTTCTCTCTCACTGCTTGATTTCATTTTTTTAAGATATGATCCCATCCTCTTCAATTCACTCTGTGCACTCTGTCTCTATGTGTGTGTACGTGTGCATGTGCATGTGTGTGTGTGTGTAATCCCACCCAGTACCCAGATACTGAATAGTTTCAAGAGTTACAAATATTGTCTTTCCATGTAGGAATGTAAACAATTCAACTTTTATAAGTCCCTTATGACTTCTCTTTGCTGTTTACCTTTTCATGGTTCTCTTCATTCTTGTGTTTGAAAGTCAAATTTTCTTTTCAGCTCTGGTCTTTTCATCAAGAATGCCTGAAAGTCCTTTATTTCATTGAAAGACCAATTTTTCCCCTGAAGTATTATACTCAGTTTTGATGGGTAGGTGATTCTTGGTTTTAGTCCTAATTCCTTTGACTTCTGGAATATCATATTCCACACCCTTCTATCCCTTAATGTTGAAGCTGCTAGATCTTGTGCTATCCTGATTGTATTTCCACAATACTTGAATTGTTTCTTTCTAGCTGCTTGCAATATTTTCTCCTTGACCTGGGAACTCTGGAATTTGGCCACAATGTTCCTAGGAGTTTCTCTTTTTGGATCTCTTTCAGGTGGTGATCTGTGGATTCCCTGAATACTTATTTTGCCCTCTGGTTCTAAAATCTCAGGGCAGTTTTCCTTGATAATTTCATGAAAGATGATGTCTAAGCTCTTTTTTTTGATCATGGCTTTCAGGTAGGCTCATAATTTTTAAATTGTCTCTCCTGGATCTATTCTCCAGGTCAGTTGTTTTTCCAATGAGATATATTTCACATTATCTTCCATTTCTTCATTGTTTTGGTTTTGTTTTGTGATTTCTTGGTTTCTCATAAAGTCATTAGCCTCCATCTGTTCCATTCTAATTTTGAAAGAACTATTTTCTTCAGTGAGCTTTTGAACCTCCTTTTCTATTTGGCTAATTCTGCTTTTGAAAGCATTCTTCTCCTCATTGGCTTTTTGAACCTCTTTTGCCAATTGAGTTAGCCTATTTTTCAAGGTGTTATTTTCTTCAGCATTTTTTTGGGTCTCCTTTAGCAGGGTGTTGAGCTGCTTTTCATGCTTTACTTGCATCTCTCTCATTTCTCTTCCCAGTTTTTCCTCCACTTCTCTAACTTGATTTTCAAAATCCTTTTTGAGCTCTTCCATGGCCTGAGCCCATTGGGGGCTGGGATACAGAAGCCTTGACTTCTGTGTCTTTCCCTGATGGTAAGCATTGTTCTTCCTCATCAGAAAGAAAGGGAGGAAATACCTGTTCACCAAGAAAGTAACCTTCTATAGTCTTATTTTTTTTCCCTTTTCTGGGCATTTTCCCAGCCAGTGACTTGACTTCTGAGTATTCTCTTCACACCCACTGTGCCTCCAGATCCTCCCAGCCAGTGCTTGGGGTCTGAGATTCAAATGCTGCTTCCCAGCCTCAGGCCTTTGGGCTGGAGCAGGGCTGCTATTCAGCGTGAGATTAAGTTCAGGTGCTCAGGTGGGGGCAGGGTTGCCTCACAGGGCTCAGTTCCCTTAGGGGGTTTATGCAGAGACCTTCAACAATGGATCCAGGCTCCTGCCTGCTTGGAGAGCCCTTCTCTGCTCCCGCCTCTGCTGCTGCCTCCCAAGGGGGCCTGAGTTATGGGGGCACCCCACTCCCCTCTCAGCAAGCCGAGAAGACCCTCTCATCAACCTTTGGGGCCCGTGGGTGGAGGGACCCCCACGGCCACTGGAGATTCTGTCCCTGAAGCCTGCTTGGATCTGCTCCTCTCGGTGCCATGCAGCCAAGTCAGGGCTGGGCTCAGCTCCGGGTCCGGGGTGCGATGGACCTTTTGTGAGAGGTCTTCAGGGCTCTCTGGAACAGAAATCTCCTCTACTCCATTGTTCTGTGGCTTCTGCTGCTCCAGAATTTGTTGGGAGTTCTTTTTTACAGATATTTCATGGGCTATGGGTTTGAAGCTAGCGTATATGTGTCTTTCTACTCTGCCATCTTGGCTCCACCCCTCAGCAAAATTTTTCTTAAAGAAAAAGCATGCAATCAACTAAATTGCTAGGTAAAAACAGTGGATAGAGTGGTGGGCCTGGAGTCAGAAGAATTATATTCCTAAGTTCAGATCTCACCTTTGATATTTAGTAGTTGTGTCAACCTGGGCACTCACTTAGCCCTGTTGTCTTCTGTTTCCTCATCTATAAAATGAATTAGAGAAGGAGAAGGCAAACCATTCCAGTGTATTTCCCAAGAAAACCCCAAACAGGGTCACAAAGAATCAGACATGAATGAAAATGAAAAATGTAAGTAATGAAAAATGTAATGAAAAAGTAAGTTTCACAAGAAATTTAGAAGTATAGTCTCATTTTGTGAAAATGTAGATTAGTTTTTCATGGGAATTAAATGAAATAATGATTCTGTCTACTACCTCTACCAGAGAGAAAAAAAATCTTTAAATAATAATGCAGTTTCATGGTTTCTAGCTCACAGGATCACAGATTTAATGCTACAAGGAATCTAGTGGTTATCTAATCCAATTTACTAGTTTTATATATGAGGAAACTGAGGTTCATCTGTCACATAGACGCTAAGCAGGGAAGCTGGGATTTGAACCTGCAGTTTACTTTGTTTTCATCCAGGTGAAAATAATATTATAATAGTTTAAAGACTAAGATTAGATATATTTCATCTTCTTTCTTGAGGTATTTAAATTCCTAACACTCTCCATTTTTATTACAATGTGCAAGATATGCTGACACCTCTAAAGAGTAGTGAGCTCATATGATGGCAAAAAGATAGCAGAAGCCAGTTAGTTAAAAGATCTATAGAGTAAAATTTTGATACAAATTCTGCAGTCTGGAGGAAGATTTGTATTATAAACTTCACACTGAAGATAAAAAAAATCAAGCTTCAACTTTGTGACATTTCATTTTTCAAGTTCCCCAACTTAAATAAGGGCAGATAAAAGTGCTTTAGTCATCAAAAATACAAAAATAGCTTCTGGAAAATTTCAGGCAGGATGAAGCAGTTGTTAGAGAGGTCCTTGAAGCATCATATTTCAATTCCTGACTGAGGCAGAGAAAAGCTGAACACTGGGGTTTATGGGTTCAAAGACTGAAATAAAACTAAGCGTGTAGCTTTAATGTATGCCTTTGAATCAAGGTTCTTACACCTGACATCTTAACCTAAAGATGAAGATTAATGTCCTTTTTGAAATCACAGTGACAGGTTTAAAAATTTTTGTAAGCCTATGGAGCATTTGGCTTGAATTCTTTTAATGGAGTTTTAAAAAGAATTTGCATATATACTCTTCTGTGTTCAAAATGTGTCTATGTGTCTGTACATGTGAACAGTAGTTTTTAAATCTCCAGTGCTTTCCTTTTTAATCTATTTTTAGAAACTACCATCAGCAATTTCAAATAGAAAATTCTACATTATTGATTCTTTCCCGGTTCAGAGGCAAAGATGCTCCAACCAGTGAAGAAAGAAGATCTTGAAATCGGGTCTCATGGTAGCTTCTGGGGTTAAGTCTTATAACTACAATCCAGAGGCCTCAGAGCTCACAACAGTAGAGATGATATATAGCCACTCGCTGAATTTTAGAATAGGTTTGCCAGATAGTTTAGAAGGCTTCTGTTGTCAGTAGAAAGATGGGAAGGGAAGATGTACTCCAACTCTTTTAAAGGCTCAAGCCATGTTAAAGATTTCTGTTATTAGAGTTGAAAGGAAAACCAAAAGAAGCTAAACTAGAAAGCAAATCCTTGGAAATAGGCTGATCAACTGACAGTGACACTAACCAGGGATCTACGATAGAGCTATTTCTAAATATAGTCTTTGTTCTTTGGGATTCTGATCCTTCCTGAGTCATTCTGCCTATACATTTAGTTGGCAATTTATCTCCCTTGAGAAACATAAATCTTCATTTTTTTCACTGACAAAATTACAGTTGGCACTCAATAATAATAACTAATAATAAAATAATAAAAATATTTATGTAGCACTTACTATGCACCAGGCACTATACTAAGCACTGTATAGTTATTATCTCATGTGATCCTCACACCCACCCTGGGAATTAGATATTATTATTATACCCATTTTGCAGATGAGGAAATGGAGACAAATAGAAGTTAACTGACTTGCTCAGGCTCATACAGAGCTATTAGATATCTGAAACTATATTTTTTTCCCTTCTCTCACCCCCACTTAATAGTAATTTACTTTTTTCTAATTATATGTAATGATAGTTTTCAACATTCACTTTTATAAGATTTTGAGTCCCCAATGTTTTTCTTTCCCCTTTCTCCAAGATGGCAAACAATCTGATATGGGTTATACATGTACATTTATATTAAACATATTTCCACAGTGGTCATGTTGTGAAAGAAGAATTGAAACATAGGGAAAAACCATGAGAAACAAAAAAAATGAGACAACAGTATACTTCGATCTGCATTCAGATTCCATAGTTCTTTCTTGGATGTGGATAATATTTTCTATCATGAGTGTTTTGGAACTGTTGAGACCATATTTGAACTCAGGTTTGACTCTAGCCCAGAGTTCTATCCATTGTGCCCTAGTTTGAAATTCAACTTTAATTTTTGATTTTTTTATACTCAAGCAAGATGGAGCCTTTAATGCTAGTTTCCCAAATCTGCCAGGTTAATCTGATCACAAAGTCTTTAGTGATCTTTATTTTTAAATGGATATTGCTTTGTTTTTGTATCACTTTCATTTAAAAATATATCACTTTCCCCTCTCCAAATAAGCCTTATAACAAAGATTAAAAAAAGGGGAGAGGAAAGCAATTCAGTGAAACTCACCAAGCCATCAACCGAATCTGAAAATACTTGCAATTTTCCACACTATAGTCCTCCATTACTATATAGTCAACTTTTTGTCTTTTTTGCCCACACAAAGTAGCAGAACTGAGATTCAAGTCCATGTTCTTTGACTCCATTGGCAGTTTCCTTCCTTCCCTCCCTCCCTCCTCCTTCCTTCCTTCCTTCCTTCTTTCCTTACCTAGTTGCCCCTGAACCACTGCTTCTAATAGTCACAGTAAACAACAGATGGTTAACATGGCAGGTGCTTTGGTGACTAGTAGATAGAAAGACTTTTAATCCAACAGACTTGCATTTAAACCTCAACTCTAATGCTTCATCAAATTCCATAGTTCAGAGGTCTAGAGCTGGAAGGACCCTCAGAAGTCATCTTGTCCAATGCCATTTTAGAGATGAGGAAACTGAGGACTAAAGAGGTTGGATGATTAATCCAAGGTCACACCAGAAAGGAGATTTGAACCTACTCAGATTCCAGTGAATGCTCTGGACTGCATAACTGTGCAATCATTAGCAAGGCTCTTAACCTCTCTATGGCTCAATTTCCTCATCTTTAAAATGGGTCTACTTTTTTGTGTTGCTTAGATCACAAGGGTGTTGTGAGGAACAAATGAAATAATACGAAGAATTTTGGCAACCATCTGCTGTTAAATAAATGCCAGCTGTTGATATTGGGAGAGAGCGTACCATTGTAGACTTCAAGCCAGGGAAGCCTGGGGTTTGAATTCTGTGTCTGTTACTTATTAGCTATGTGACACAGGCAAGTCACTTAACCTCTCTGATTTTAGGTTTTCTCATTTGTAAACTGGGGAAAACAATATATAAGTGTACTGGCTTATATCAATAGGTAGAGAGACCTGAGATTTCATTAATATAGATAACTTCAAGGTTATGAAATTCCCTCTACCAATGCATGTTGGCATAAACTCTGCAACTTAAAGTCTTGGGCAGTTACCTAGAACCCTAGGGATTGGGTGAAGGGTGGTTAAATAATTGCTTTGGGTCATAAGCCCATTTGTGTCAGAGGCAGGACTGGAACCCAGGTCTCCGAGGCCAGCTCCCTATCCACTAAGCTAGGTTACCTCTCTATTTGAATAGTTTTGTAATCTTTAAGCATAAAACAAATGTCAGCTATTATTACTTTTCATTGTCTTTTTTTGCCCTCCTATGTCCTATAAGCCCTTAATAATAGGACACTGGGGAATCCATGTATTTCTGGCAATACATGGGAAAAGAAATTAGCTGATTTCCAACTGAAAGGATGCAATGTTTTCTTATGGACTTTGAAGGAAGGAGAAATCCTGAGTTTTTAGAAGAACCAAGTACTTGAAATGATAAATTTTAGTATTTACAAGAATTCTAGGTTTTGTGGCTATTTTTTTTTCAAAGCAGAATAGTAGAAAAATTAAAATTTGAACTTTCCCAAAACTGCATGGAATAACTAGGATGATGTTGCTAATTTTATGAATAGATAATTCACAGCTTGGGAAGCTTGGCCACCATGACTGTATCTTGAGAAAGGGAAAAATGTATAAGAATTGAAGTCAGGATATCCCACACATAGACAATCAAATTCATTTTCTTATCTTTAAAATCCAGTTATTTAAGGAATGAGGGGAAATGAAAACTAATCCTTAAATATGTAGGGTGGTATCAGTCTAAGTCCTGACATTCCTGAAAAATCCAATGCGCAAATAGAAAATAATGAAGAACCACAGGTGCGCCATGAGGACCAAATATGAAAGTCTTTTGAAAAGTATAAAATGCTACACAAATGCAAAGTATTAATATTAAATATTGGCACTTTCTGGTCTTTCAAATATAGTTAAGTATGTTTCAATGATTACAGGTGGCCTTTTTATTCACTAGTGCCTTATGTGACTGTGGTGACCCACCTCATGATGCAAGTTGCTACTGATGTATGAATTTCTATATGTAGAAATAAGTTTAAGTAACAGACTCAGGCCCTGGGTAGAATTAGATCCATTTATCACTTAAAGTATATTAAAGTTAGGAGACATAGATGGAACTTTAGGGGTCTGATAATCTTTATATCCCAAGTTTCTTTTGTTTTCTGCCTTTTTTAAGCAGAAAAAAAATGAATTTTGAAAAGAATTGAATCACTAAAGAGGCTCAATCTTATTTTACAGCATTTAGAAATATATAGAAAAGTAGAATTTAGAGGCAGAAGGAATCTTAGTGATCTTCTAGGGCCATAGAAATCAGTATTTTAGAGATGAGGAAACTGAGACCTGAAAAGATTGAATGACTTGCCAAGGTCAGAGAATGATTATATATCTTTTGGGGTAATAAATAAATAGTGTTATCTATGATTATATACGAGCATAGCCATCTGAGTAGAAGAGGAGTGGAGGGATTTCCATAAAACACCTGGCCTTGTTCAGTTTCTTTGATTTAGGCACAGTGAATATGAGAACTATATGAATCTCAAGGCAGAGGATAGGGACACTCCTGAGAAAGGCAGTGTACCCATACTGTATTCATTACTGGGACCTCTTACCCCAAGGGCCACTGGACACTTACTATTAGTTTAGAGGTTGCACCATGCCATGAAAGTTCCTCTCTGATATTGTCCATTTAGGTCAATTTCTTAGCATATTAATGTTTTATAAAGAAAAGGAAGACTAGGCAGGATTTGTTGGTGATTTGCATTAGGAGAGGAAGTTTTCACTTTGGGAGTTCTTTGTACCAATGAAATCACACCAGACCTAACACAAAATCTTTTAAGTATATTAGAAAAGTTTGCTATTTAAAGGAATCTTTCATAAATTATTTGTGCAGAGATGTATAAGGAAAAAAATCACCCTATAATTGACTTTTCTTTTCTTTCTTTTTTGGTAAACCAACCTCTTCATAATGCTCGGTTTCCTTCAACTGGGGGAAAATCCACATTTAAAGGAATTGTAATTAAAAATCCTCTTTTCAGTTTTACAATAGTTTTCTTTTTAATCAGAAATACTGGTTTATGGAACGCCTACCAATCTGTACTGTCTGTACAGTTTACAGTCTTTGAGAGTTCCCTAAGGCACTGAGACGATGAATCACTTTCCCAACATCACACAGCTAGTATCTAACAGAGTCAAGCCTTGAACCCGTAACTTCCTGTCTGAGGCTAGTTTTCTATCAACAACCACATGATATCACAACCCATAATTCCTCTTTGAGGTTGGAAACTAGTTAGAAACTTCCTCTAAAAGTAATGAAAATAAATTGAGTAGATTTTTTTTATTCTTATTATGATTTTACAGGAAAAAAAAAAACCCACCAACAAAATATATTGCATCCTGGAAATAGATCCAGCTACCTCTCCAGAAACTAGATGCTTTATCTTTTTGCATTTTTCCCCACATGAAGGAATGGCTTACTCATATGATTGTAACAAAGATTTGCCACTTGAAATTTTCAGAAAAACAGATCATGGGTGCAGCTTGTGCTCTGGGGGCCCAATGCTGTATGCATCAGATTATGTGCTTTTCCCTGAAAACTCTTCTGTTATGACTGAATTCTCAGTCTCAGTAAGAATGGCCCTAGATAACATTCAGGGGGAGGGAGGCACAAATAGCCACATCAACATTGTCAGGCAGAGTTGCATGGGGACACACAGAAATAACCCATGTTCATTCATACCCAATCTGTTGGAAGGATTCCTTTTGAAGAGCGCTCGCAGCAAACTCTGGGCTTCAATACTTAGGAACTGAGGCATCCCAAGCTTGGCTCTGAAAAATATAAGAGTTTTTTCTTGTGTAGATAAACGTGTAAAACAGAGGAAGAGAAACCCTTCTGAAGATTGTCTAAAATACCGAGAAGTCAATGTTGGTATCTGAAACTCAAAAACACAGAACTTCCTTTGTATCAGCCAAGAGTACACCAGTGGCACTGAAGCATTAGCAGTCCTTCTGAGATTCTGCCATTCAGATTCATGGACATTCTTGGATAAAAGCAAGACCTGAGGTTATACAAGGTGTCCCCAAAAGTCTTAGGGCAGTTGCCCTAAGACTTTTGGTTACACCTTGTATTTCTAGCAGGTGGCAGAACTTCTCATTTGTTATAGAGATTTCACTAACTTCAGAAATGGGTAAAGTAGATGTACTTTTGTAGCAGCAAGTACCTGGACACATCCAGGATGGCCTCTTAGCACAGGTTCTTAGATCTGCTTTTCTAAAAGGAAAGCAACTTTTGAGGGGTCAACAATCTTCTTTAATCACATATACCAATAGAGAAAATACAAGCAGAGAAATAAAGATCAACAGACAGGACTTCTAACTCTCCGACCATAAGCAATACATATATCACAGATCAACAGACAGATCCAACTGTCTGATCATTACAGACATACATAGTTACCAGAGAGAGAAGCAACAACATCTGGGTTTTCAAAGCTGGGGGGCTCCTTAATGGCTACCCAGAGTCTCATCTGGCACACAACCCTTCTTCCAAAGAGCAATTCCCCAAAGCAAAACCTATCTATAGGTATATATCTATATCTATATATACTTTTCAGAGCCAGAGGGTATCACAACCCTTGTGACCCAGTGCCTCATTAGCAATTAACAAAAGGTATGGACTTTCCTACAAAACAAGCCTCCTCTAATCAAGCTAGCCTTAATGGGCTCCACCTGAGACCTATTAATGGGGGGAGATCTTTAACTCTCATTAACATTACAACTTTATATCTACTTACCCTTTGAATGAAGTTCATTAGGTCCTAAAATTTAGCTATAGTATCTATAGAATAACTTCAACTAAAGCTTCAAGGGCATAATAATAATAGCTTCCATTTCTATAGCATTTTAAGGTTTGAAAAGCGATTTATATGTATAGGGGATATTGTTATTCCTATTTTACAGTTGAGGAAACTGAGGCTAAGAGAGTAAAGTGATTTGTCAAGATCAGACAGCTGGTAATATCTGAGGTAGGATTCAAAGTCAGATCTTCCTGACTACTAATCCAGCATTCCTTCTACCGTGTCACCTAGCTGTCAAAGGATACCAGTTCACAAAGTCGAAGTTTCTATCTTGGCCAAGTTAGGTGAGCCATATCGGTGGGATAACTTGAGCTTCCTTATTCTATTGCTAGAATACCAGTCTGCTGGAACACCAGTTCTCAAAATATGGAGCAACATGTGTTTTAGAGAAGGAGACATAGGAGGAAGAGGAGAAGGAGGAGAAGGAGAAGGAGGAGAGGAACAAGAAGGAGAAGGAAGAGGAGGAGAAGGAAAGGGAAAGGGGAGGGAGGAGGGAGGAGGAGGAGAAGGCATCTCATAGTTCTGGAAAGATGGACAGAATCTTTCTATTACATCAAAAGAATCACTATTAGGCTTCTCTTTCAGAGATAACTATTTCTATTCCTTCTATTTAAATGAAATTTTGTGAAAAGCTCATCTCATAAAGAAGCAAATAATTCACCAAAAAGCATTTTAAAATGCCTCCACTGTTCCAGGCACTGTGCTAGGCTTTGGGGATAGGAAGACACAGAAAGAAACAATCTCTGTGCTCTAGTAGCTGATGAAGTCACAGCTCCAAATAAATCAAGGAGTGGTATGCTGTATTTTAAAGTACAAATATACAAATATTCAGATTTTTATAAAGGAGAAAATTAGGAGGGGATGCTGGTAGGTGGTGGCAGCAGGATTATTTGTTTCCCGAAAGCATTGCAATGGGGTTCCTTTAAATTGCTTCCCTCTCGTTTAAAATAGGATTTAATTTACAAAAATTTTAGCTTATGTTCCACTTTTCAGGAAGCTCCCTGTTGTACAAAATGGCAAGTGTATGCACCATCAGCAGGGCTGGGGGTGGAGGGTTACTAAGTAGACTAGCTCTTGGATTCTTCTGCTGGCTGTAATTTCATTCTCTGAATTGTGAGTCTGTAGAAGCCTTTCCAGAATGCGTTGTCTCCTTCCTCTCTCCTCTCTTTCATTTTCCCATGCCTATCCTTAGCCCCTTCTCTTTTGACTTTTCCATTTCCTGAAATTGGTAGGGAGATGAGGATATGGTTAGATTGTAGATATGTGGCCATGTTCAGGTTTCTTTATCCGCCATCCCAAGCCTAACGGTAAAAAAAAAATTCTTGACTGTAATTAGGATAATGAGCTAAACTAAGCTATTATAATTATTATTTTTTGCCAAGAACAATTTGCAAATAAAGGATGAAAATGTAATCAGGGACTTCCAGTGAATGAACTGGGAAATGGTAAGGAGACTCAGCCAGCATATGGATATACCTTTAGATTTGATTATAATGCTTAGAGAAGCGGCACATTAATTATAAAGGTAGACAGATTCCTCTAATGGCCATTAATTAGGATAACCCAGATAAAAATAGTTTTAAGTTTTCTACAATTGCCCTGTTGTATTCTAGGAAAAGTTGTCTAACGAGGAAATCTGTCCTTTTCCTTACTTAATGCTTGATTCCTCAATGGAGGCTGTATTATCATGTTAGGGTGAATGCCAGGGCCAGAACTGGCTTTATCAAAACTGCTAAGAAGACAAAGTGGTTTTAGGGAACCCCTCTCACATGATGCCCTTTTCAACAATCTCACTTTTCCAAGGACCCATTATCAGAGTCCTTGGCTATCTTATAGGGAAGAAAGCAATCTAGTTAAAGAGTTAAAATATACATGTAATATTTGTATTGAAAGGTAGTGCAGAGTAGTAGATAAGGAGCTGGACTTGCAGGTAGGAAGGCCTGAGTTCAAGTTTTACCCTTGGCCCACTCTAGCTCCGTGACCATGAGCAAGTCACTTGCCTCCAGGAAATTCTTGAAGACCATTATTAGCTGATCTGCCTCACTGGAAGGAATTTTCATCGGTGTGGGGCGTTCCCTAAGTCGATGAAACTATAAATTGAGACTAAAATCTGAGCTTATTTATATTTTAAGGAAAGGGTAATAACTTCAAGGAATGAATATATAATTTTGGTAATTTTTTTTGTACTAAGGTAACTGAATGAGAATATAATTAGGGATGGCGATAACTGTCTGGTGTCCCTGAAATCACCTTGAATTTATCCTGAGGACTATTAAGGACACCTAGAGCTTTAGGCAGAAAAGACTACAATACCTCAGATCAGGGGTTCTTAACATGGGGTTTGTAAACTTAAATTTTTTTTTGATAACTGCATTTCACTACAATTGATATCCTTTGTATGTATTTTATTTTATGCATTTTCATTTTTTACTTTAGGAAGGAGTTTGCAGGTTTCATCAATCTGCCAAAGGGACCCAAAGAATCACAAAACAAACAGACAAACAATCCCCCTCACCCCAAAAAACATTAAGAACCCTTAATGTAAAGGTGAGACCAGATGTGGAGAAGCCTGGGGACACGAACCAGTGAGTGCCTAGCTGGCAAAAATCTGTCCCAAGACTTAGGCTTATTCCTGAAATAGCCTAGGATGGTATCTGTTGAGCCTGTGTAATAGTGATACAGAGACAAATTAAGGTATGCAAAGTCCACCCCTCCAACTCTTATGGATCACCAGAAGAAATCAAATTCAGCTGCTGAGCAGGTTTTTGCAATGATGATGAGGCATGTATTGTGCAACTGACAGGACAGAACATCTCTATCTAATTCCGTGGAGTGCTGAAAAAGCTGGTATGAGGGATAAAGAGGCATTGATTCAGGAGTCTTGACCCATCATTATTGTTTGTCTACTCTCTGCTATTGAGAAGTTTCTGGATTACCTAGAGCAAGAAGGAGGATGGTTGGATTCTTTCTATTCCAGCAACTGCAAAATGATGCTAATTTACCATCAGTATCTGGCAGAGGGTCAGTCACCAGCCCAAGGTCAATCAGAGCAAGTCAGCTACAGAAAGGAATTAGATGAAAATCTCTCTCCCAGTCACTCAGCCACTCCTCTTCTCTTGCTTCTCTGAATTCCCTAAATCACACTGCCTCTGGGTTTTTGTGGTTCATCGCACATAGTGGCCAAAACAAATGAGAGAGTTCAGAATCCCTGCTGTTTACATACGTAACTTTGACTTGGGGTTTCTACTGAACGAGTCACTTAAGTTAGAGTGACCGATCTTATAGCCCTCCTCCTCTCCACCTTCTATGTGGTGTGGTGGGTAGAACAACAGCCTTGGAGTCAGTTCAAATCCAGCCTCAGACTTTTAAGAGCTATGTGAACCTGAGCAAGTTACTTTACCCTGTTTGCCTCAGTTTCTTCATCTGTAAACTGAGCTAGAGAAGGAAATGGCAAACCTCTCATGTATCTTTGCCAAGAAAACCTTAAATGGGTCACAGAGAGTCAGATATGACTTAAGCAATTCAGCAAGAACAACCAACTCCTGAATAGTAATAGGTCTAATAATAACAAGCATTATTATATTATGTAGCATTTTACATCTGGTGTTATTGTTGGGGTTCAGTCATTTAGTTGTGTCTGACTCTTCATGACCCCAAGGACCATGATGTCCATGGGGTATTCTTGGCAAAGAGACTGGAGTAGTTTGCCAAAGGTTTGCAAAGCACTTTACAAATACTTCATTTTATCCTCACAACAGTACTGGGAGGTAAGAATCCTGGGGGATTGTGATCACAAACATCAGTTCTTGGATAGAGAGTTCACCGGAACCTTTTCTGAGTTCACCTGAATCTTTCGGTATGATTACTTACACCCAGACATTTATTTTATGCAAAGATGGAAATTTAGCTGATATTCTGCAACTAAATACATCGCTAATGGTCTATCATGATTCCCAATCATCTACTTAAGACTTATATTCTTAGAAGCAAGGGTAGAGCTTGACATTAGACAATATTAGTAAGTACTACACCAGACTAATATTTCTCTAACCACAGGCTGTCTCTGCCCCAGCCTTGTTTCTGGTAGCTCCTTCCTTCTGCCCTCTCTCTGTTTTGAAATTCCTATCTGTATCATTCTATGTTTGAAAACTTCCAAACTAGAAATTTTCAGCTTCCTACACAATTGGCAATTCCCTGTTTGTGAATTAGGGAAATTGACTGCAGCCATCTGCGCAGAAGTCCCCTCAACTTCAATAAAACACCTGGCCTTGTTCAGTTACTCTGAGCTGACATGATGGAAGCAGGAATTAAAGTAAATTGTTGACCCCTCAAAAGTGGCTTTCCTTTTTAAAAAGCAAATCTAAGAACCTGTATAGCAGGCCCTATGTCAGGGTCCTTGCTGTGACAATAACATTGCTAAAAAGTTATACTCAATTATGAAAACAATTTAAATGTTCACAGACCTCATATTAAGAATACCTGTTAACTCAAGAACCTTTTGCATTGTTTGGATCATCTGATTCTTCTGAGAAACTCTTCGTGCTCCTAGCAATCAGCCCCGATAAAAAGAATGTGCTCAAATAATGAGTTTTTTATTACTTACTTGAGGATGAGGGCCATGGTCTCCTTTCTGTCCTTTCCTTGGAATGGTAGTGACCCAGTCAGCATCTCAAACTGCAGAACAACAAATAAAACGGTGAATTCCATGGCCATAGACTCACAAACTAAGGCTATATAAACTCAGTGACTCAGGAAGCAGAAAATACAAATCAGTCTTGTATAGGTTAGAAAACAGCTCTACAAAAGCAAGTTCTTTGGAAAACAGACAATGACATCAACTATATTTGCTATACTGCTATATTTATATAAGGATTTTATTATCTCAAAATAATTTTCTCACCTGACCTTTACAAAAGCATGGTAGTATAAGTATTATCATCATTCCCATTTTAAATATGGGGAAATAGAGGTCAGAAGAGTTAACTAATTTGCCTTAGTAAGTAGAAAATGGCAGAATGGGGCTCAAGCCCAGATCTTTTGATTGTAAATGCAAGCCTCTTCCTAACACACCATGGGGATAAGAGATGCCAAATATGTTGGAAGGATTTATCAGCTGTAGGAGATAGACCTGAAATGGAAACAGAAAATTACAGTACATATGCCCTTCTACTCCAGGTAGTGAAAAATAATGGATAGCTGCTAGGCTGGAATCTCTAATGAAGAGCAAATTTTGAGGCTTGCCTCTTTCCAAACAATAAATTTCTTTCAAGTGCTCGTTTCCCTTAGCCCATAAAGTTTTAAATTAGATGTAAGCTGGCAGTAGTGGAGCATTTACATGGTTTTATCACAGTAGTACTAACATCTGGCTAGTTCTGATTTATAAGCTACAGCTTCTACTCCCTCTCCCCCAAAAAACAGCCCTTGATAAGATCCCAACTCTAATTGAAGCAAGCCAAGTATTATTCTCTCTATGGTTCTTTGGCAGTTTAAGTTACAAGGGAGGGCAGTCATGGAGCAGATGTTTATGTGATCTTGTTAAATTTGTACCATGCTTGATTGCTTAGGTTAATGTGGTGGCATACTTCTCCATCTCATTTTTATTGCCACCCCCTTGAAATTCAGGCCCGACTTCTGAAAAGCTATTTTCAGATCTCCGCCTATTTGGATGGTTGGAGAGAGCACCACGCTAGTCAAAAGTGCTTTTCTCTGCATAGGAGGGTGGTGATCACAAGACTGTGACATTCACTAAGGGCATTCAAATGTGCCAAGTGTTTTACATACAGTCTCATTGGACCTCCCCAGAAGTCTCTGAAGAAAGGACTACAGGTGGTTTCCTTCCATACTCAGGTCAATAACCAGTCATCTACTTCATGAGGCTTTTCCCTATTGTACCCTGTACTAGTGCCTCCCCCTCCCCCATTACCTAGTATTGATTTTGTATGTGTGGGGAGAGAGAGGAGGAGAGAGGGGATGGGAGACAGAGAGACAGAAAGAGACAGAGGACATAATGAATTTATAGCTTTAAAGTTAGAGAGACCTGGATATAAATCCTGCCTTTGACACACACATGCTGTGTGAGCCTGAATAAATTACTTAAACTATTAGTGCTCCAGAGGCTACCCTCCCAGAGACCTACTTTGGTAAAGGAAGTTTCCCTATCTAATCACACATCCAACCTCACTCTCTCTTCTCCTCCTCCTGCCAGTTACAAATCATGACTTTTTTTTTTTAAAAAATTCTGTTGATTGTTTAAACTTAAGAAAGGGATGGAGAAAATGTTGATAACTCAGATTAATCTTGAAAGTATGTCACATGAATATCACCACCACCACCACACCCACACTGCCTAGAGCTGGGTGGTGAAACATTTACTCTGCTTCTATGTGTTATCTTCCTCTATTTGAGAACAGGAACTATCTTTCTTTTTACTTACATTTGCATTTTTTGGCTTATTTTTGCTTAAAATTGCATTTCTAGTGCTTACCACAGTGCTGGGCATACAGTAAGTGCTTAAAAATACTTTATATATTAGGATAAGAAGGTACAAAATTAGCTAGTTATGATGGTCTAAAAAAAGTTATGATGTACAGTAAAAAAGGGTGGGGGAAGGGAGTATCATATTAGACACAAGGTCCCAAATGAGGAAGGCTTATTCTCTGCTGTATTCTGACCTGAACAGACTACATCCATGAGGGCATCTCCATTTTGAAGGCATTAGTAAAATGGCTGAACAAGTTGTGGCATATTACTGTAATGGAATACTATTGTGCTATAAGAAATGATAAGCAAGAGGACTTCAGAAAAACTTGAAAAGACTTGTATGAACTGATGCTGAGTGAAGCGAGCAGAACCAGGACGATACTGCACACCCTAACAGCCACACTCTTCAATGACTAACTTTGGAAGACTTGTCTCTTCTCAGCAATGCAAGGATGCCAGACTCCAAAGGACTCATGATGGAAAATGCGGCTCACATCTAGAAAAAGAGCTATGGAGTCTGAATGTAGATTGGAGCATATTATTTGCTCTCTTTTTTTGTTTGTTTCTTCTTTCTCATGGTTTTTCCTATTAGTTCGTATTTTTCTTTACAACATGACTAATGTGAAAGGGAGTTCAATATGAATATATACATAGAGTCTATTTCAAATTATGCCCTGTCTTGGGGTGGGGTAGGGGAAAGATGGGGAAAAAAATGTGAAACTCAAAATCTTAGAGAAGTGAATGTTGAAAACTAAAATTGAATAAAAACATTTAAAAACACTTCAAAGATTAAAAAAAGGCATTAGCAAGCTTGCAACTGATTTACAGTAGAGCAAACAGGACTGTGAAAAGCCTGGAGCCCATGGGCAGATGAGGACATATTGAAGTATTGGAAAGGTTTTCCAGAGAGGAAAAACCTGGGATGAGGCAGAATGGTGTTGAGCAATTATTTGAAGGGTAGACCATCTGAAAGAGTTAACAAACTTTATTTTTGGTTTGGACTTTTAAAGCAGAACTAGAAACAATGGGTAGAAGTTGTAGGGAGAATGATTTTTGGCTTGATAAAATAAGGGGGAAAAGTCTCTAACAATTCATAGGGTATCTAGGTGGTCTAATGGAATGAGTGCTTGGCCTGGACAGGAAGACTCATTTTCCTGAGTTCAAATCTGGCCTCAGACATTTATTAGCTGTGTGACCCTGGGCAAGTCACTTAACCCTCTTCGTCTCAGTCTCTCATCTATAAATGAGCAATTAACTTTTTTTTTTTTTGTATTTTACTATGTTATGGAAATGCTTGTCTTGTTAAGTTCAGAATAAAATAAAGTATTTTGCATGTTGAAAAAAATGGCAAACCGCTTCAGTATCTCTGCCAAGAAAACTCCAAATGGGATCATGGAAAGTCAGACCCGACTGAAAAATGACAAAACAATTCAAAATGTTCAACAGTGGAATAGATGTCTCAAGTTGAACCATAAGCTTTCCTTTATCTAAGTTAAAATGTTCTGAAAAAAAACCCAACACATTGCTATTAATAGAACATTTATTACTATTAATATTCAATAGCCAGTCTGCTTTTTCTTTGAAGACTTCTAAGTCCCACAGTAGGCTGGGACATCAACAAGGTGCTAGTCATATGATAGGTGCCCAATGATACTTGTGGGCCTGATTTATACAGCTCTCAGTGCTGTAGCTGGGTCCACACTGCTGCTTAGTGAGGATCATGGTCATCCTTTTTGTATTTTTTTTAAGCTATCATCAGTCTACTTAAATTTCATCTTTATTTCCTCAATAGCCCCTCAAACTCAGAGAAGGAGATCATTTCATTATGACTGCCAGGAATGAGCCACTCAGAAGTTGTTTGAAGGCATTTTATCATTCCATTTAATCAGGAACTGATTTATACGAATCCCTGGAACATTATGCATATTAAGTCTTTTGGCTCGGGTAGACCACATTACTGTACTGACCAAGTTATCCAACACAAATTGAAAAAAGACAGCTCACCTTTGAGACCCAGGCTCTAGCAGAATGTGCTTAGCAAGAGCTACTGGAGAATCATTTACAAATTACCACCTGCTAAGGCCAGACCCTGATGTTCCACTGGGTGGATTTTACGTGGAGCAGCCCCCATTTTGACTGTAGATTCAATCTCTTCCCAGTCATCAGGAGGGGCTTCACAGCTGCTGCTATTATCTATTGTGCCTCCAATTAGAAAGCAAGAAATAGGGTAGAAGCAGAGGGATCCCTAAGTGGACACTTCCTTTACTCTCAAAAAAGACTGAATCCTAGATACAACTATGGCTCAAGCAGCCCTATAGGGGAAATTCCTCAGGGTCCAGGAAAGGTGGGGCCCTTCATGTTTCATGCAGTGGGTCTTTCCAGGGACTGAAGGGGCTAGAAGTTAGAAATTTTACTTGGACGTCCAAACTTTAAACTTATGTCACTGATGGAAATCCTTAAAGTGAATTAAAGGTGCCATTTTAATCCTAAAGGTTATGCAATACACATTCACAGTTCAATTGGACAAACATCGATACATAGCTGCTACGTGTTAGATGAAATGCAAAGCTTACAATCCCTGTCACTGTGGAACTTACATTTGAATGGGACATTCACTTCTGTGTATGGGTACATAAAATAGAATGGTCATGTAAAATCAACTGTTTATTCTTCTATAGCTATCTTGTATTGGGGACTGACTACATATCTTTTATTTAGATATTTTTGTACATATAAATACTTGCTGTACCATAAGGCACTCTTTGAGGAAAAACTAGCCTTGATAATGTGAAAGTAACCCTTTGTCAGTAAAAATGGTTCTACCTAAAAAATTCTGCACAGAGAAGACACAAAAAGAACCCCGTAAGATGATCCTATAAACAGGAGTTGCCAAGAAGCTATGTGGTATGAATACCATCGACCTGGAGAACTGGACTCTAGTTCTGGTTCTGCCACTAATAAGTGGTATGAATTTGGGGAAGTTTGGATCTCTTTTTCCTCTTCTATAATATGAAGAGAATAGACTGTTCTTGCTGTTGAGTCATTTTTTTCATTTGCGTCCGACTCTTTGTGACCCCATTTGGGGTTTTCTTGGCAAAGATACTGAAGTGTGGTTTACTATTTCCTTCTCCAGCTCATTTTTCAGATGAGAAAACTGAGGCAAATAGGGTTAAGTGACTTGCCCAGGGTCATACAGCTAATAAGTGTCTGGGCCAGATTTGCATTTAGGAAAATGAGTCTTCCTGACTCCCATCCAGCCCTTCTCTCCACTGCACCACCTAGATGCCCTGAAGGGATTGGATTAGATAATTTCTAAGGTTCTTTCCAGTTCGTGGATTCTTAGTCTATGAAATTAAAAAAAAATTTATCTCTCATTGCCTAGGAAACTCTGTAAGGTTATAACACCCAGGACTTGCCAATCAGCATGAGTGAAGGGTGTTTCCATGCTAGGAGTTCCTCATATCAAGTAAATAATAGATTGAGAATAGAAAAAAGTAAAAGGACAGGTCCACAAGAATTAATCAAAACATCCCTGTAAAAAGTAATTCCAGCCTGATGTAGAAGCATGCTAATAATTTTCTAAGGACATAAATACAAATGCCATTTAAAATTTTTTTTCTTCAAGTTACAAGTTCCCAACAGGAAATTCAATGCTCCTCAAGGAGATTCACTTAGAATAGCAATGCAGTCTTTTGACAGTTTTGTGAAAGAAGGGAAGGAAAGAAGAAAGACGAAAGGGAAAGAGAAAGAAAGAAAAGACAGAAGGAAGGAAGGAAGGAAGGAAGGAAGGAAGGAAGGAAGGAAGGAAGGAAGGAAGGAAGGAAGGAAAGAAGGAAGAAATACAACTATAGTTTTTTACAGGCTTCCATCTTATGTGACTTGAATCAGTTACCATGTGGGAGACCAAAGAGTCTCCTTGGTCTATGAATTTAATGACTTTTAACTTTCCTTAACAAAGCAAACAGAAGGTACCTCGAACCAAATGTGCTTTATGAGTTGATCTCTTCATGAGCTAAGACACTACAACTCCCCCTATTCCTTCCCAACGGACCATTCTGCTTACTGCAAAATGGATTCTGAAGCTACTGTGGAGAATGTACCAGACACAGAATTGAAAGACCTGGAAGTAAATCTCACCTCCAACCACTGGCTTGTTGTTTGGCTACAGGCAAATTATTTCACCTCTGTAGCACCTTGGCATACTCCCCTCTGTAGAGTAGGGATATGGATATTTGAATTAATTATCTAACAGGGTGGTTGTCAAGAGTTTTGTAAAATGTAATGCTATGTCAATCTGGGTTATAATTATTTTTATTACCAGAGGAAAAGGGAATTCACATTAGGGAGGCAGCATGATACAGAAGAATACTGTATGATACAGATACTAGTTCTGGAGTCAGGGGTCCTGGGTTCAAATTCTACCTCTTAGATTTACTAGTGGTGAGACATTAGGCAAATCAGGAAGACCCAGTTCAAGCTCCATCTTTAATTGCTACTGGCTCTATGGCCTAGAACATGTCACTGGCCCCAGTCAACTCTCTATGCATGTAAACTGATCAATAACTTCACTGGTTGAGAAATTTTATCCGCCAAGAGATTCCATACATCAATAAAAACTACTTCTCTGGGTATACATATGTGTGTGTCCCTCTCTTCCCCTCTTCTGAAAGTGGTAAGCAGTTTGATACAGTTTATACATGTGTTATCATATTCCACTCTTTTCTGTCTCCAGCACAGTGTTTTACACAAATAAGTTTAATCAATGTTAGTTGAATTGAGTTTGTTGCATACCCCAAATATGATGAGAACCCTAGTGTGGGAAATGGTTACATATGGATGGCTTTACTAGTTACTACTTTGGTAATTTTCAAACAGCTGACTAGTCAATGCAGTGAAACTACTAGTCACTTCAGTGAAAACAATTCAGTCCCGGTATAAGAATTATACTGGTGTGGGAGTCAGTGCTAGACTGGAGCCATGGTTAGGCACTTTGAACGGTATAATTGACAGGAAGAATCAGGTAGATATTATTTCAGATGCCAGTAACATCCAGGGTAGGTAAAAATAAGAGACCAAAGAGTTCCTAAGGTGAGCTTACACCAGGTGCAGGGAACATTATCCCCACCAGACATCTAAGGTGAAGAAAGATTAAGCGATTTGCCTATAGTTACACAGTGCCTGCTGCACGATTTTAATTTGGATTTCCCTGTCTCCAAGTCCAGTGCTCTACTCATTACTCCACCTAACTGCCTAGTTAAGTTATTGGGGGGTTATTACGTATTAATTTATGGGACAATGATGAGTGATAACCTCCTACTGATCTCCTCAGTTGTAGTGCTCTTTCCCTCCCTTATTTTTGCCTATGGTTCTGAACATGCCACAAGTGGCATTATCTGAAAAGTCATAAGTGGTATTATCTTAAAAACTACTCTCCTTGGCATGAGTAGCTTTGGGGATATAAGATTTTCTGTGAATGTCTCTCTAAGGAATTCTTTTTCTCTAGGCTAAGGAGTTGGGCTTTTATTGGTAAGTGAGGGGGAATCAGTGAAGGCACAGGAGTGGTGGAGTACTAGAATCAGAAATGTTTAAAGATTAATTAATTAATTAGCAAAGATTACTCTGGCAGTATGTAGGATGGATTAGAGGAGGAGAATTATGGTGAATGTATAATCAATCGACAGGTCTTTTGACTAATTGGATTGGTGGTGGGAGATAGAGAAAGAAGTAAGAATTAAATATGATTCAGAGGACTTAAGCCTGAGTGACTAGAAGGATGACAATGGCATTAAAATAAATGGGGAATTAAAAAAGGACTTGTTTTTTGGGAGAAAGACAGTTAGATCAGTTTTGTAAACACTGAATTTGAGATGTCAATGGCTCATCCAGGTAGATATGTACTGCAGGCAGCAGGAAATGCTCGTCTGTTTCTCTGCTTTAATTTGCCTTAATTTTTATTTATTATATTAATTAAATGGATTTTCTCATCTCTGTTTTTCATTTGTAAAGCAGATGTGTAAAATGTTTTCTATTTCTCTTTCCCTCCTAATTCCTTCTCCTTAAAACTAAATTTTGCTTATTGTACCTTATTTGATCCATTCCATTTACTACTTATATGACCTCAGGGAAATATCTTTACCACTTTGGGCATCACTTCTTCATCTTAAAAATGAGGGGGTTGGACTAGGCGATCTCTAAGGTCTATTCAGTACTGAATCTATGATCCAGTGGTCCTATGATTTATAGGTGATGGAACTTGGTCACTGTAGTTCATCGGAAACAGTTATAAGAAATCACTTAGGAGCTTGATTTCTTTTTCTTCTCTGTCATCTTTTCAGAATTTTAGGGCTGTAGCAGAGATAAATATCATCACAGCAGAATGCTACCAAAGATCATACAAAGGAAGAGAAAGAGGAAAAAAGATAAATTTTAGAGTGACAAACCATTGATTAAAATATACTTTCTTTGGGATCTTGGAAGGTCAGATACTTCCTATCACTATAGTTTCTCAGGGGAATTTGTAATACTCAGGAGTTCAAGGGCCTAAAAACCAAACTGTCAATTTGGTCCCAGAGCTAGTTACCTGTTTTTCCTAAAGCTGGCATATTTAGGTCATTTTTACAGAAGGCAATAGGATACCCCCTAGTCAAAAATGACAGCAGAAGTTTCAGAGATAGATAACAAGTGGCAAGATCCATCTGAACACTCTACTTAAGCCCTGGGGAATTTGGTTGTCTTTGTGGCTTTGTTGCTAGATATCTGTGTGATTTTGGGAAGCCACTGAGCCTCCTTAGGTATTTCCTCACCTAAAAAGTGAAGAGATTAGACTAGATTATTTTTAAAAGTTCTTTCCAATTCTAAAATTCTGTGATTCTTCTTTGAGTGCCAACTGTCATTTTACATGCCTATGATAACGAAAAAGGAGCACACCTAATGCTTACTTATAACTTCATTTTAATACGTTTACAACATAAGATTCCTCCCTCTTTCAGACAATGTTTGAAACCATGTTCCGTATTCAGCACAATATAATTGGAAAAGCAGTGAACATGAAGTCAAAAAGCCCAAGATCAAGTCCTGACTGCTACTGTGTAGCTATTTGAATGTAGTCAAGATACACAAATGCTTATAGATAAGATTATTGTTGTTCAGTCATTTTGCAGTCATATCTAACTCTCTGTGATCCCATTTGTGACTTTCTTGGCAAAGATACTGAAGTGGTTTGCCATTTCCTTCTATAGCTCATTTTACAGAAGAAACTGAGGCAAACAGGGTTAACTGACTTGACCACAGTCACATAGCTACTAAGTGTCTGAAGCTGGATTTGAACTCAGGGAAACAGAAGGACACAGTTTTTGTCCATCATCTCTAAGTTAATATGTTTGATCTTTGCATTTATTTTACTTATTATTTTAAAAAGGCATCAATAAAATGTATTTTTAAAGAAAGAATAAAGTTTAAATGTTTTCAGCTCAGATGTGTAGAAATTGAAAAAAAAAAAACAGGTTTAGCTTTGTTGGAATAAAAACTAATCCTAACAATTAAACTTACTGAAAATTGTGTGTGTTGTCCTATGACATAGTGAGTTCCCTCTCCTTGAAGGTTTTAAACAAAGGATTATGATCACTTGTTATTTATGTTGTGGAGAAGATTTTGTTTTCCACTGTAGGTTAGACTAGATGGTCTCTGAGGTTTTCTTTAGCTCTGAGATTCTATGACTCATATCTTGGAGTAAGGGAAGGCATACCGAAGACTATGGGTGCATGGCTTACAGGGTGAGAAGTCATTGACTAGTTCTTTCTGATAAGTTATTTAGTATATTTCTTCTCCCAGGGAGTCCAGGAGCAAGGAAAAAAAGGGGATGGGGAAGGGCAATGCATATTTTTTTTCCCTGAATGTCTAAAAGATTGCTACATCTACCAGGAGGACTAGAACGAGCCATTACCATGAGCACACCAAAGGACCACCAGTCTGCACTTTGTGTGTGCCCTCGCCGATTCACCACCTCTGGAGCCATATATTCTATTGTCCCACAGAACGAATAAGCTCGTTTATCATGGTCAATAGCCTCCTTGCTCAGGCCAAAATCTAAAAATGGGGGAAAGAAAAGATACAATTTAAATATAACAATAGTCATCATAACTCTTTCCCATGTGCATCATCAAAGTCAGAATCTCAAAAGAGTGAGGTTGTATTCAATCACGTTTTTAGACACATTGGTTCTGATTGGCTAGGTCTTGTGTTCCCCCACTTTTTCCAAATGCATTCTCATCCTTTTAAAAATGCATGTTTTTCTATGGAAAAATACCCTTGAATAGCTCAGAGTTCCCAAATGATGAATCCCAGACAGTATTGCCATTCTGTAGCAGTGATAATTCTGCACTTTTTGGGTAAGTTAAGCAGCAG
This sequence comes from Notamacropus eugenii, assembly GCF_028372415.1. Taxonomy (NCBI): domain Eukaryota; kingdom Metazoa; phylum Chordata; class Mammalia; order Diprotodontia; family Macropodidae; genus Notamacropus; species Notamacropus eugenii. Next base: position 261,460,145 of record NC_092873.1, read on the forward strand.
CTCCAAGCAGAGCATCATCCCAGACTCCTAAGGCTCCATGAAATATCACATGTACCTTTAATTGCCACCTCAGTCAAACTTTTGGAAAGTGTCCGTTTAAGTTCAATTACTCAGCTTCTTAAGAATTAACTCTTTCCATGACCTTGGTCTGAGAGGAAGTTCCAAAGTAGTGCAGAAAAAGCTAAAGTCAGAGAAAGCAGAGTGCCCTCACCTGCTAATTTTATGCCTGTTTGACAGCTAATATGGCTGTACAATCCTGTAAGCAGGGTGAAGTTTTATCAACAAGTAGTAGATAGCCCTTTGGGGAAATTTTGCTTGGATTCCTCAAATTTTTTGCTACACCCCACTGTTTTTAAGTTTATGAGAAAAGTAGAGAAATACCCAAATGTAAGAAGGCATCTAAAATATGATCTAAATAAAGAGGTTCTTGACTGAGAGCAGTATAATGGTATTAAGGAGTATGAATGGGCCTCAACAGGAGGGTATAAGATGAGAGGTGAGAACAGGGGGGAAAATGGGAAATAAAAAAAAGGATTTAAAAAAATCACAATTTGAGAGTTTAAAGTACAGCAGAGAATGGATCATAACTTACCAGATCAACAAAAATATTTATGAAAATCAATTGAAAAGGTACTTGCAAACAAATGGAAGTTATACTAATGGATCTTTTCATTTTCAAATGACATGTAAGTTTACAAGGGCTGAGATGAAGTTTTAGTAAGAGCTGTCTTACAAACCTGTAATCTTAATGTGCCCCTCTTCATCTAGCAGGATGCTAAAATTAAAGGAAAGAAAATAGGACTTTAGAAGGAGACTCAGCATATTAAACCACAAGAGACAGTGGAAAGAACAAATTTCATTAGCATGGCAGAAAAAAAAATGACCCAAGGGAATGGACCATGGCCAACAGGATACTTGTCTTTGTAGGTTTTTGGTTTTGGAGACAACACACTTTCTACTCAAACTCTTTCCTCTTGGTGGTGAGAGAAATGATTCTTAAACCAATGATTTGGAGATCCAGAGTTTTCTCTTTTTCTTTAGTACTCATTTCAAAGTTCAGTTTCTTGAAAGACATTACTGCTAATGAGATTCAATTAGCTCCCCTCAATATTAGTCCAACCCCATCTAATTTTACAAGGAGTTTAAACCAATTGTGTTCTACTTGGGTTTGGGTGAGGATAGGGTCTTTGATTAGATTGCTTGAAGGGACAGTGTAATTTACAAGTAAATGACATAATCAAAGTTCATTAAAATAGGTCCAACCCTTCATTGTAATGTTCATTCTCTCATTACTCATTAAGGAGTCAGAGTTGATTGCCACACTCTGGAACACCCACTTTTCCAAGGCTATATAAGCCTTGAGTTGACTGCCAGGTGGGGTCTTTGGCATTTGAGAGTACCACTGACCTCTTTTATTAATAACACATTAACTAGGCTGGTTAATAAAATGATTAAATTACCCAGAAACTGTCTCTCAAACTTTCTAAATGTCACAGTGGAGTTAAATATCAGATATATATGCTCATACACACACATATACATATACATATGTATAAAAATATATATGATAAATACAAGAATTAAGGAAGGCACCTTAGGCTGTCTGGTATATGCTTGATTAGTCAAATCAACAAGCATCTTTCAATCATACCTCAGCATTCAGACACTTCTGGCCTGCCCTGCCAGCATCAAAGTAGTTTTGGCAATTTCTCAAAGTCTATCTTTGCTTGAGGAAAAAGACAGGATTTAGGAGAATTCTGAAACCACTCTGGCTGATGGCTACTCCACTCCAGAAGCACTTAAAAATAATTTCTTTGAAACCACGATGGTCTCAGAAATCCTAGGGGAGTGAGTGGTGGTGGTAGGAACAGATGCTTCCCAGGGGTTCAGGTCAACTCTCCAGGAATGACTGGAATGTGTTTCTGGTAGTCAGAATTTTGTGGTAATTAAGAAGGGATGTATGCGTATAGAGCTGAAACATCGCAGTGTGCCCAGAGTATGAAGGATATGGGCCAGGAGGAACAGAAAAGGGATAAATGTAAGGATGAAGAAGCGATATCTTTCAACTTCACCGTTCCTTCTAACACATGATTTTGGTGGAAATTTTTGTTTGAGGTGAAAATGTGCTGTGCGCTATCCCTTTCAGCTGCATTTTCCAAATTAATATACCCCAATATACTTTGAGATTTGAATCATATTGGAAAATAATCTATAAATACTAATGTAGGAGTCCCAAGGAGATGGAATATTCATGGGCTGAAGAGAAATTGAGGAAATTTTGGCAGAAAAATAAAGGAATTTAAGCCTATTTTTATGCCCAAAATGGCTGAGCATAAGTGTTTTATACATAATTTAATATTTAGTATTTTAGAAGAATAATGTTGGCTAGCACCACAATGTTTCTCACAGAAGTGTTATTCAGGTCACGCAGAACATGAATTTTCTTTGTAACCAGTTTGGAAAACATTTTATACTGTTATGTTTTCTTTTCTCACCATTACATACACATATAGACACAGAGTTAGACAAGTTTGGAAAGGTAGAAACACTTTACACATTAACTCATTTGTTATCATACATAAATACATTTCCTACGGAAAATCCATTAGAAAAAATTTATACAGTTTTTGTGAGTGTTAGAAAAAAATAGAAGAAAAACGTGTTACAAAGAATTATGAGGCTAATTTTTAGCTGATGAAGCAAATTTGTTGGTCTTACTCATTATCCATATCTAGAAATGAACAACTTTCAAGAATGGTAAACTAATAACTCTGAGATAAACAAGATATTTTTTAAACACTGCAATTAAATGTTACTATATTTAAACTCTAAAAGATCACTTTAACCTTTAAAAGAGAATGGTATCAGTGCCAAGCATCAATATGGATGCATACATTGCTTCTCTCACACATGAATGTTTGTTTACCCCCTACATCTATGGGAGGTAAAGCAGGTATAATATCATATATTTCCATAATACAATATCTAAGAGATGAAAGTTAAGCTTATTTTCAGTGATACCTTTTGTAACTACCAAAGATGACAGAAAAGATCAAGTATGATCTTACACTTGAAACTAACCCAAATGTTGACAGTTAAAGGATTAAAGTGCTTACCTATAAACCAGAGATAGTAATTAAAAATGTTTCCTTTTTGCATCAGCTTTTCAACAAGACAGTTATATTTAACAAAATATTCTACTTTTCTATGTTAAGATTCAAGCTAGAGCTTTCAAAAATAGTTCAAATGCAATTTAATAAGACATGCCAAAAACGTACTTGTTTATGTGGGCTGTCATGCCCACAATCTCACATAAACAATGAATTCCTCCCCTCACAATGATAAAGTTCAGCATGCAAACTTTGCTTATGAATATGCAGATATTTCACACAAAACAGCTGAACCACATTTAGTGAGGCTTGCCTCAGAGAAGATTTTTACTTCATGCTGGTCAATTAGAACTGAAAAAAAATATGCATTAAATCTCGTTTCTGAGTGGCCATCTTATCTCTGTTAGCACTATAGATGAAAGGGAAAGGGAAAAGGTATTTTGAAAAAGCTGCTTTCATTCTTATTATGGATTAAACACATAAAGTGCTCAGAGTAGTGCCTTTTATACAGTAGGTGCTTCATAAGTGTTAGTTGACTGGCATTCTAGCAATAAAATTGCAGGCTGATTGTAAGGAGAATTAAGGGAAAACTGACCTTCTACCTTATGAGAAGGTGTTTTTGAAAGCCAATTGGCTCTAAAATATACTGGGGCAGCTAGGTGGTGTGGTGGATAGAGTGCTAAGTAAGTAGGAGTCAGGAAGACCTGAGTTCAAATCTGGTCTCAGATATTTACTAATTATGTGTCCCTAGGCAAGCCACTTAAGCCTCTTTGCCTCAGTTTCCCCATCTGTAAAATGAGCTACTCTATACTGAGTGGCTTATATTGAGAGAAGCTTGAAATTCCTTGAGTCTGATCAAACATCTGAAAGAACTTACTATGTGCAGTCAAGAGAAGAAAAGAAAGACAAAACTGAGTGCTAGATGAAAAATGATAGGACTACCACCTTAGTTTAGGAAATCCAGGAGGGCCTGAATACATTTCAAAAGGCAGCAGCTTGGTGACTTTTTCAGGGACAGGGAGAGAAGAGCATTCATTAGCCTGTCCTGGAATCTCTGCCTTGGAACCTGACAGTATGAAGATTTTCCCAGTCTGCTTTGCAGAGATTTTCTAACCCTGGTCTGCAGTGCCAGGACTTTTGAAGAAGGAAGGGTGGATACGGGTAAAGGCTTCAGTGTTATTAACACTTGTCAGTTGCAGATAAGGAACAAATCTGGGTTCAAGAAATTCTTATTTCCCTTTGCTTCTTTCCTCTTACTTACTTTTCAGGCTTTAGATCCCTGTAAATGATTCCTAGACCATGAAGGTGGTCTAAAGCCAAGGCCAGCTCAGCTAAATAGAACTTCACATCCTCTTCAGTAAACATTACCTAGTAAGAGAGAAAAGAATAAATCCGTTTACTTTCTTGTGTGGCTGATTTGTTCTAGAGAACTCTGCCAGCAAGAGTGACTCATTTCTCCTAAAAAGTATACAGTTTAGTCCAATTTGTTCTGTGAGAAAACCATGGGCTCCCACTGCCTAGTCATTTTTGGCTCTTCTGATGGAAAAAAAAAGTTCATAGTTTTAAGATAAGGAAAGTAAGAGAATAGATTAAATATGAAAGCACCTCTCAACCACTGATATAAATATATTGGAGCAAAGTAGCCAATAATTCTCCCAATCCCTGGTTACTTCCCCTTGGGCTGTAATTTTGTATTTATAGGTAAGTATGGGTAGTTTTTGGATTATCACAACATTTCAATAAAAAAATGGAGCCACATTGAAAATCTGACAAGAAAAATCTGCAAATATATCCAGATTTTTCTACTCTACTCAACTCCTTTAACTTAGAGTAAGGAAAGGAAGACATCATTCCTAGGTCTCTTGCAAAATTATTCCCTCTAGGGGTTTGCTCTCCTTCTTTGGGGAGAGAAAGAAAGAAAAGAAAGGAGAAGTAGTTTTAGTTTCAAACAGCTTCCCTGCTGAGCTTGAGTAAGGCTTTGTGAACAGTCTCCATGTTCAAGGTAGGATCATAGATCTAGGGCTGGAAGGTACTTTGAAGGTACTCGAATCAAGCTTCTTCATAATACAGATGATGAAACTGATGCCCAGAAAATTGAAATGATTTGCTCAAGGTAATAAATGGTAGAGCCAAGATGTGAAATTAGTCCTTTAACTCTACATCCAGGACTCTTCCACCATATCAAGCTGTTTTTCAACAACCACTAAGGAGGTGTTAACTGATTAGGGGAATTTTGAAACAAGATTTAACATGGAATAGCTGGTGTTGGGGTAATTGGCAATGAATATTCATGCTACCAAGTCTTTAATGAGTAGTACCGTAGTTATAATGGATAAGATCGGACTTTAGAGCCAGGAAGACCTGGATTCAAAATCTCACATCTCACACAGACTGGCAGTGTGATCCTGGGCAAGTCACTTAACACAGCTGGGCTAAGAGTCAGGAAGACCTAAGTTCAACTCCAACCTCAGGCACTTACTAGCTACCTGACCCTGGGCAAGTTATTTACTCTTTGTCTCAGTTTCTTCAACTTTAAAATGGAGGTGGATAATAACACCTAGCTTCTAGGTTTGTTGTGAGGATCAAATGAAGTATTTGTAAAGTGTTTAGCACAGGATCTGGTATATACTAGATTCTTAATAAACATTTGTTTCTTTCCTCCCTCCTTCCCTCCCTCCCTCCCTTCCTTCCTTCCCAGTGTTCTAAGCAACTTTCTAAGAGTATAAATTGTAGAGAAGGTGTTGAACTGCATTGAAAGAGAAAGTTTCTCTCTGGGAGCTGCTTTACACCAAAGAAATAACAAGGCCAATTCTTCTCTCTTATCCCTCACCCAAAATCTTTATGGTCTATCTGCCATTGATGTACCAAGACAACATAGCAAGTCATACTTTCCTGGGACTTCATGCATGATTTGTGGAAAAGAATAATATAAAGACTGTACTAAGCTAAATCAAGAATATGACCATGGAACAAATATGGGTTCTAAAGTGAGACGACTTCCCCCTTTTGGTGCTTACTTCTTGTGTGGCCTTGGGCAAATCACTTCATGTTCAACCTCAGTTTACTCATCTGAAAAATGATGAAGTAGGACAAGAAGCCTCCAAGGTCCCTTTTATCTCTCTGTATATGACTGTATAACTGTTGTTTACTACCTTCTCCATCACTATTATACATCTAATTTCACCAACACAAGTAGTTTCCTTATTCATTTTGCTATTTTATCAGTCAGGTACTTGGCTATTATTCAAGAGCCTGTGGACATATGGCATCACAGAAAGGGATCATACAAAAAAAAATAACCCAAGACTGGCTACCCACGGTAACTTTCAGCTTCTAAGTGATCCGTGGATAGTAACAGACACAAAACAGGTCAAGTGAAACCTTGTTAACAGCTGGTATGTGCAAAGGACAAAGTTTCATTTAGTGAGACACAAATTGAACATAAAATACTTGGGTATATTCAGTCATTTGATGTATAATGTGGAAGTACATGGGTGGAAAATAAAGATCTCGTACCCGTAGTCCAATAAGTAAAATATGGCTAGAGAACGTCAGAAATACAAATTGTACCAATGTATTTTATTAAAATGTTGATTCTTGACTATTCTCTTTTAATAGGGACACTACACATTTATGTATTTTAATTTCAATTGGGTCTTCACTGATACAAGACAATCTTATTACTTCTCACTAATTGATTCCTTATCCTACTCCCTGTAGAATATTTTCTAAACATTTTTTTTCCTTGAGCCTTCCATACATCTGCCTTTTCCCCACTGATAAGCTTAGGATCTTGCCTCTTATTTACTGAAGAAATCAATGCCTCTTGACATGACATCCTTTTTCCTCTTCTTTTCTTCAACTCAAAACTCCATTACAACATTCTCCACTCTCCACTTTCTTTCAATTTTTGATAATAAGGTGACTTTTTCCCCAGCCAACCTCTCCATCACCTTCACTGACTCATCATCCATATCATGCCCCTGACTTTGAACGTACCCTGAAACTCTTTTCATGTGTTCTCTTTTCATCTCTATACTTTTTTTTGGTGATCATATCAGCTTCTATGGATTTAATTATCATCTTTATGCATGTGACTCACAGACTTGCATATTCAGCCTCTGTTTCTCCCCTGAGCTATATAGCTCTGTGTTAATCAGCTAGCTATTGGGTATTTCCAACTGGATATTCCAGACACATCTCAAATTCACGGGTCCAAAACTGAACCCATATCTTCTCCCTCTTGAATTTCTCAATTTCTGTCAAGGGTTCTACCTTAACCTCAGCCACCTTTATACTTCGTATAGAATCATTTGCCTCAGTAAGCTCCTTGAGAGTAAAGACTGTGTAATTTTTTGTCTTGTATGAGCCTTGCACAAGGCATAGCAAATATTGTTCAGTCATTTTTCAGTAGTGTCTAACTCTTTGTGACCCCATTTGGGGTTTTCTTGGCAAAGATATTAAATGGTTTGCCATTTCCTTCTCCAACCCATTTTATGGATGATACAACTGAGGCAACCAGGGTTAAATGATTTGCTCAAGGTCACAAAGCCAGTAAGTGTCTGGGGCTAGATTTAAATTCAGGAAAATGAGTCTTCCTGACTCTAGGTCAAGTGCTCTATCCGTTGTAGCTGCCCCATATAGAAAGTAGTAGGTGCTTAATAAATGCTGGACAAATATAAGCATTAGTATTGTCACTGTTCCTGGCAAAATTCTGGGATTTTTCTGAGCTTTAATATTCAGCATGTCTTTCAACTCAACCCAAGAAGCTAGATTAATTAGGGCAGAGAAGGCCCATACAGTCATAGATTTATATCTGCAAGTGTACAGTAAGATCAACTATTCCAACCCTTTAATAGATGAGATAATTAATTCCTAGATCAATTAAATGGCCTGTCCAAGGTCACAAGGTAGTGAGCAACAGTGTCCAGATTCAAACCCAGGTCCTCTGACTACAAATCTAATGCTCATTCCACTGTAGCAAAATATTCCATTTACGGTGACTGAAGGTTGAACATTATTGAGTTCTGAGCCTGGAGTTAGAAAGACCTGAGTTCAAATTCAGCCTCAAACATGTATGTGACCTTTCTATGTGACCCTAGGAAAGTTGCTTAACCTCTGTCTGCTTCAGTTTCTTCTATTGTAAATGGAGATAATATCACGGTTGTTGTGAGGATAAATCAGATAACCGTAAAGTGCTAAGCCCTGTGCCTGGCACATAGTAAGTTAGCTATAGTAAGTAAGCTACAGAAATGTATTATTACTATTATCTTTATTATTACTATATTGAGAATTACTAATGAACATGAAGAAGGTCCTCTATCTCCATTGTGGAGCACTTGAATAGATGGCCCTGAAAATAAACTGTGATTAAGGACTTTTAGGGGGTAGTAAAGTTTTGATCCCAAGGCATCTTTCCATAAGGACCACAAAGCCATTTGCAAAGAGCTTCAGATAACCATCAGAATAACAAACTCATACTTCTCTATAAAAGGCAGGAAAGTCTAATTATTGTCACTCTCACCATACAGAGCCACATAGGAGTTATTTGCCTCTCAGTCTCCCAGCAATGCTAGGTCTCATTTTTTTTTTGCATCGCCCTGTGACATTCTCCTTATAAAACAAATTCACATCATCAAATCTTTCCTGCATCCCCAACAGCTCTAACTTGAATTCAAGAACAAAACTTACAGCAACTTGTATCTTTTTCTGCTTGTAAACTTACCTCTTTGGAGAGCCTTGTGAAAAGATCTCCTCCCCGTAGAAAATCTAATATTAGATACAGTTTTCCTTCTGTCTGAAAGGCTATATTGGGAAAGAAAGCAGGACAGGACATCGGTGGTGAAGGTCTCTTTGGATTGTACATTACTCATTCATTCATTCTGACTTGTCTCTTTGTACTTAAAAGTTTCTTTTTGGTCAACATAATAACATTCATTTAAAAAACTGAGTCATTTTAGAAAAGATACAGGAACTCATGTGGGAGAATAGACACCTGGGTAGAGAAAATAAATAAAATGGCCTAAAATTAATAACTCTATTATCTTTTTTTTTTTAAATCTACGGTTTTAGTATTTCCTATTCCTTTTTCTTTTCATCACAAAGAAACCTGTCTTATTATTGATGCTAAGTAAGACACGGGCAGAAGTGAGAGGACTATGGAAAATAACTAATTGATTCAAGTTTAATAATAAACCTTTATTACAATATTGTTGAAAATATATGGTATATTCTGATACATTTGATAAGTACATTAAATGGCAAATGCTTGAAAGATTATAGGGCTGCAACAATCTAAAGCTATAACATCATAAATTTGCGTGAGAAGAGACCTTAGAGAATACTACATTTTCCCCTATAGCTTCAAAAGGATTGTGTTCTTTCTAATTGTGTTTGATGTCACTCTGTTATTTCTTTTATGGAAGTATCTGAAACTGGTTTGCACAATTTGTTATGATACCATGCTAATGAAACTAAGTTTATGACCTAGAACACTTTGTGTGGCTCATTATTTTTGTTGTGTTCCAGAGAGTGGACAGCGCATCTAGCTATGGTCAACTGTCCTGCAAATGTATTCCTTTGGTGACCTGGGGACTGGGTGAGAGTTTGTGGAGGGATCAGCCTTTCTGGTAGCTATGGTTACAGGCATGCACCACCATGTTTGGATTCATAAGAATTTCTAAATAAATATATTTAGTCTTTTATTCTGATCAATTTAAGAAGAAATTTTGAGGCAGTATTGTGAGCTGAAACATGACTCAGTTTCTTTCTCCCTAAAATCATTTGTTTCTGTTTTACATTTTTATTTTAGTTTCACGAATATTCTCCCCAAGTTTTTATTCCCTTATAAGTGTTTATCTTTCTGTTCTATCTTGCAGCATTATAGGCTCTAAGTCACTGCCAAGTTCTTAAAATAAAGGAGAATCCTTAAGACTAAAAATAAAGGAAAATCCTTAAGACTCAAGTAAAAATGTAATTAGAATATTGCATCACTTGTGTCTCTTGGCATATCAATTTTTTTTGCAACTTCTCTTTGCAACTGTAAAAATTCCCCTAATTAAAAAATGGCAAAGAAAAATGTAAAAGGTAATTTATGAGATTGTTGGGCCTTTGATCATTGGCCTATTATGATTTTCTTTCTGGCATTTTATTTGTTTATGAAAATAGGAGCAAATATTGAGATTACTCAAGCTAGGATACGTAAGAATGCTACAATCAGACAAGATAAAAATTGATTTCCTAATTCTGAGTTGTTCCCATTCAAAGAAATGTCTTTTAATAGGATCCTGTAATAAATAGGTCATTGTGTATTTTTAAAGGGGAAGTGACGAGAAGCAGAGTTAGGCAGATGGCCCAATCTACCAGACAAAGCTTGAATAAATGAATTAACTATAATGTTCTTCTTTCTACCTTTTGATGTTTCTTTTATTTGGAGTAACTTGCCCCAAGTCCTTACAACCATTTGTTACTTTTTGAAAATTGTATTTACCGTAATGAAGCTTGACAATGAAAGGGTGATTCACTTCTGCCAAAATATCTCTCTCCATTTTTGATCTTACCCGATCTCGAACTGTAAAGCACAATAACAAAGACTTTCAGAAGGCAGGAAGTAGACCTTTCATGTAAAGGGAAGGTATAAACTTAGACGCAACCGGTTTTAAAGGCATGAATATCCCTACAAGTCCCACTTTCCCAAATAAGGACAACTGGGAGGTTTACATAAATCCACAGCGAAAAGGATATTCAAGTGTTCTCTTAGACTTTGCTATGGCAGAATCATGCATGCCATATGTGATCATCATTGGGCCATGGGCAAAGTGTTCAATCCTTCAATGGCTCCCTCTTACTCCTTAAACAGAGTCTAATTATTTTAATTTAGTATTCAAGGTCTTCTACAATCTGTAATGACTATACTTTCTAAACCTGAGAATTCATTATTAGAATCCCCCTGGATGAAATAAAAGAATTATACTTTTCAGAGCTGATTGTGCAGTTAAATTCACTTATTTTACAGATGAGGAAATTGACGTCCAAGAGGCTATATGACTTGTTCAAAGTAACACAGTTAATTATTGGTAAGTCCTAGGACTAGAACTCAGGTGTCATAACATCCTGGATGAAAGGACAATGTATCATTTACACTAATGTACTGTAACACTTAGGGGAGAGTTAGTCTGGAGCCTGAATCCACAGATGACAAATGCTTTGGGGGAAATAAAAGAAAAACAAAGGCAATTTAGGTTGGGAAGAATTTAATGAAACAAAGGCTATGAATGGAAACTATTACCTCAAATAATTACAGCCTGAGACCTGGGTTCAGAAGTGAAAATGCTTGCTGAGCATTTGTATTTACAATACAATTTCAAATCACTAGAAGTGTTTTTGTCTCTAGAGTAATAATCCTTGAGCTTAGAGATCATTTTTCTCTTCATTATCATAGTAACTGTGTTTCAAAATCTGTTCAATAGGCTGGAGAACAGAGTATGGTCTCACCTTCTTTTCTTATTGAAAAATCCACATATACCTTGAAACCCTCTCTTTCAGTTAACTACTAAATTAAGGTCATTGTTCATTCACTTTTAGAAACACCTTTATTGTTCAACAATAAAATGTTGAGATTGATAGGAATGTAGGTAGAAGGGCAAGAGGCTGCTGATAAGGTAATAGGCAAGACAAACTTCCAGAAAGGGGATGGACCAAGATCCTGCCCCTCCCAAAGTATTCTTTCCCAAAATGGATCATAGAGGTCATAGGCTTATAGAATGTCAGTGGTTGGAAGGAACATTGGAGATCATCTAGTCTAATTCCTTTATTTCACAGTTGCAAAAGGTGAACCAAGAGCATGGGTTCACTTTGCCATTCTCACAATTGTTTAGGTTTCCCTTGGCAAAAATGGAATAATACCTACTTGCATATGCATTATATTCCCAACTAGACTGAAAGTGGCAGCGCATTGCCCTCCGTGAGGGTATGACTCTGTTCTATCTAAATTTTGTATCTCATCTACCTTCAAATTGTGTTCTGAATGTATAGATGTTAAATACAATGTTTGTTTAATGGAATGGTTGATGATATCAAATAATAACAAGAACAATAATAGCATATATTATATAATTATTCTGTAATCATATAAATAATATTTATATAGCACTTAAACATTTGTAAAGTGCTTTAGTATATTATTTCTTTTAAAGTGATCCATACCATTAAGCTATATAACACTAGGTAAAGTGAAAGAGAAAAGTGAGGTAGGTCTAAAGCTTGCTATTATCAGAAAAGAGGTGCATCTCTATAGGTGCTATGAGGAAAGATGACATCGACATCATCATCATCGTCATCATCATCATCATCATCATCGTCATCATCATCATTTTTGAGAGATGCAGATACTCTGGGTTCAAGGTCAATTAGGATGATGAGTTGCAGAGGTGTCAGCCTGAATTGGTTCATTGTATACTCAGCATCCATAAAAATTTTCCCACGGTACAGATTTGTCTGACCATGTTATTCTCCTGTTCAAAAGTAATCAGTGGCTGTCTGTTATTTATAGCATAAAATATACCGTAATCTCAAAGCTTGGTATTTAAAATCCTTGACAATCTGACTTAAACCTACCTTTCCTCCTTGCTTCAGATTAATCCCTTTTATACATATTTACAGCTACATTAGATTAATAGCTGATATTCAAACTCACCCTGTCATTTTCTTCTTCCTGTCATTCATAAAAGATACCCCATATTCCCACAATGCATTTTTTCCTTATCTCCATCTGTTGAAATCTTTCTTTTCCTTCAGGATACATTTCAGCTGCCACTCCTGAATGAATCTTTTCCTTACCCACCCAGTGGAAAATAATCTCTCTTCTCTTAAAAAATTGCAAGAGTATTCTGTATGGGTTCCTCTTTTCACATTTTATCTTCTCTTTTGCTGAGTTTCACCTACAGTGCTGTGCAGAGCCAAATGGTGAGTATGAGCAGGGCTACAACACATTGCTAATAAGGAGTTTTGTAGGAGAAACAGTACAAATAATGTCATCATGCTGGGGCTAATGGCCTATAATCCCTACTTGCTGAGGCTGGTAGAGTTACAGCAGGACTAAGTGGATTGGGTATCTTCATTAATTCTGGTACCAGTATGCTGATCCCCTGGGAATAGGGGGCCCACCAGGATACCTAAGGAAGGACAAACTGTATGTTTGTCCAGTAATGGGAATGGGACCATGAGTACCCCTTACACTTTCAGAGTGTGTAAAACAGGGAGACCCAGACTCCAAGAAAAAAATTAATCAAAGAAGTATATTAGCAGAAAAAAGATGAGTCAGTCACTGAGCGTGGGAAGATAACTGATGGGAAGCCATAGGATCCACTCGCAGTCATGCAATATCAAGAGATCTTGAGGAAGATCCTTCAAATATTGGATGGGTCCTTTGTGGTGAGCTTTTGAAGAGGAAAGGAATGAAACTGCATAGGATAGACAGGCATAAATGGTTGTGATTTCTACCATTGAGGGAATAGCCCTACCCGTCAGATTATAAATCTTCAGGAGTATATCTTTGTCTTATCTCCTCATTAGACACAACCTACTTGAGAGTAGGGACTGTGTCATTATTCATCTAATGACATACTGAATAAAAAATTAGACTTAGAGCTATGAAGACTGGATTTAAATCCTGTCTCTGCCACTTACTAGGTGAAAGCTCAGTTTCCTCATTTGCAACATCATGGGATTGGATTCAATGATTTCCAAGGTCCCTTCCAGCTCTAAATCTTTGATTCTACAATATTTATATCTCTAGCACTTAGCCTAATACCTTGCATGTTTTCTATCTGGACCTGTGATTTCACTGACCTACAGAATTACTTCCATGGAAACTATCAATTCAGATGGGTAACCATTCTACAACTTATATGGTTAAAAAGTGGCCTGGCCAAATTAAGAGATGAAATTACTTGCCCAAGGTCACACAGCCAATGCAAGTGCGGGGCAGGACTTGACCCCAACTCTTACTTACTTTGAGCCTGGCTATCTATTCATTACAATGTGCTGCCATTCCTGTACATACTTAGGCTTTAAATTGTGTTCGTCCTTTGCTGCCTAAGAAGACCATGCCATCAGAGAAATAATGACATGACTTGCACTTGACTTTGTTTTGAGTGAGGAAGGGCTGTGCAGGTCACCAGCCTCACTTCTCCTCCAGAGCCATCTGAATCCAGTGACCAAATATTCATCAAGATGACTGGAGATGACCAAAGATGAGGCAATTGGGGTTAAGTGACTTGCCCAAGGTCACATAGCTAGTGAGTGTCAAGTGTCTGAGGTGAGATTTGAACTCAGGTCCTCCTGACTCCTGCACTGGTGCTCTATCCACTGCACCACCTAGCTGCCCAGGCTTTAAATTAATGTTAGACTGAATGGTTAATCTGTGGATATATGACTTCCAAATGCTCAACAAAGCTTATCATTAACTTTGCATTCATATTAAAATGCAAATGTGCCTTTTGATTTAGAAAATATTTTTTATTATTTCATCTTCTAAAATTAATGCAGCTTATTAATAGAAATAAGCAAATATGTTTATCCAAGAACAAAGCCTCATATCAATATCCTAGTTTGTTCATTAGGGTAGTTTTCTCCATCAAGCTACCTTCCCATATGATTTGAAATATTAATACCCAAACGCAGCATCATATGATCATAGTTCTAAAACTGGAAAGAATCTCAGAGGCCACTTAGTCTATGTGCTTTGTATTTGATTGTATGGCTCTGTAACCTAGAAGAAAAGGCAAAGATACTACCCTAGTCCTCCACTCCCCACAATCCACACACCTACTACATGGCAGAAGCAATCACAAAGTACCTATACATTACACCTACTATGATGGATTATAGGTGGTAGTAGCAACTGTTAATGTGAACAACTAAGGAAACATCTTCAGAAGCAGAGAATGACAACTACATTGTAGTCTGTTCATTTCATAAAAGAGAAATAAAAGGTCTTGTCCACATAAAGCCCTTGACGAAAACAATGGCATTAGAAAGGTTCTCTCCAAATAAAAACTAATGAAAAAATGGGAGACTGATAAGAAATATGGATAAGTTTTATACTAAGAAGTGGAAATTTTATGTCATACCTGTGATCATGTATCTCTTCCTTCTTAATATAAGTTCAGGATTGGTGTAGACCCCTACCCTTCCTGAGCTGACTCCCTCACCTAATTTGCACTCACTGACATGTCTGTGGTTCCCCAAAAGGGGTATGCTGCATTAATATAACTCCAAATCTCTCAGGGTTTTAGAGGTAACCCTGGCGTAGAAGTATATATTTATATCACCTGCCACTGTAGCTCCTGAGATCCATCCTCCATTTGATTCCCAAACCAGTCACCATGACACCATTAACTTTTAAATGTAAAAAGAAAAAAACCCTCAATGGTAAGACAAATGCAATAAAGATTATAACATTTACTGAATAGAAGGAAAAAACAAGAATAATCAGACATCACACTTATATAAGAAAAGACAAAATCAGGAATAATCAGAACTTCACAGTATTTGGACAGACCTGAGGGAAATTCTTCTACCAATGAACAACAGTGTCTGTAAGGGAGAGGGGGCATAGAATGAAAGAAATCTGACAGGAAGGCAAATGTAGAGAATTCCATGTTCACATGGCCACTCACAACTCTGACTTGTAGAACTGAAGGACCTTGGTCTCTTTGGGAACATTCTGCACCATAAGAAGCTACTTCTCAAACAGTTGATCCCCTTCTGGGCAAAGACTTTTCTTTTCTGCTTTACAGTTGATACATACTGGCAAGCTCTTTTAGTTCACAGATACTCTTAACAGGATGGTGAGAAAGGAATATACTCTTTAAGTGAAAAAAAAGTATCACCATAGCAATTGCTCAGAGACAAACAGTTCTCTTCAGTTATTGAACTATATAGCTCATCAGGCTAGCTGTCTATGTGATGAAGTCACCAGTCAACTCTTTATTCAACAGGATTCTTATTTCTCCAATCAACACCTAGTGAAACAGAGACTTTTCTCCAATAAGCACAGCTCAGAGCAAAACAGGTGTTAAGTCTCTTTCCCCCTTTCAAACCATAGAGGGGAGTAAAGAACAAACAAGAACCCCTGAGAAATTTCCCCTCTCTCAAACTGTGGATGACATTAGAAGGCAATTACCTAGACAGCTCTGTATACAACAGCAGGCTTTAGCTTTCCTCTAATTAGCACGATAGCTAAACAACTCTCTTATCTGCCCCACTCTTTTTCCAGCAGATGAGTAAAGCAATGCTTCTCTTCTAATCAGCAGGCTCCCAGCAAAGCATCTGAGGTGTCAGCTGTCTCATCTGGAAAGCAGCTCTCCCATCACTATGTCTTCTGTCCCTGGCTTCCTGTGATTACTCCTGCGTTCTGTTTACTTGCCTGCTTCTTTTGTCTTCCTCTTCCCCTAGTTTCTTTTCTCCTGCTGGTCTATGGTTTCTTCTCTGGTTTCTCACATCTCTCTTTTTCCCCTCCTAGCTTCTTATATTTTCAATACTTACATTCAATACATTTTCAATGTAATCTGTGTCCATATCATGGAATATAAGCTCCATGAGGGCAGGAAATATGTAATTTTGGTACTCTCAGACCTCAGCATTGAACTTTGTACACAGTAGGTGCTTTTTAATATTTATTGCAATGAAATTAAAGAAGATACTCTTCCTTCTTTTCTCATTATAACTGAATTAGAGTGAATGATGGAATATAGGAATTGTGATATTCCATTTTTTTCTCAAGATCTGTGGATAGCTGAGGTAGAGATATGTCAAAACAGACCTAACTGGAAATTTTGGCAATATGTATTCTTCTGAAAGGGTTTAAAAGCAAGGCACTGGGCTCGGTGAACCCTAAAAATCCTTCTAGATCTAAAATTCTAGGAATCTAAGAAATTCTTCAATCTCTGGCCTTCATGCAGCATGCTTCTTTTCTGCTATTCAACAAGCTAAGGTTATAATATAATGGATTGTTCTGTTAGAAAAGTGAAAAGAGAAAAATTCTAGTGAATTTTGAGCTTCTTTTCTAATAGCAGATCTTAAATATGTGGATAAAAGAGCTTAATTTGAGCCAACACTATATTGGTCTCCAGCCTAAGATGTGCAGGATTGAGGTGATGTGATTTTCATGGTTTACTTTATGCAATAAGGCAAGCTGCTACCTTCTGCACCAGCTGTGACTTTCATCTACCCTTCAGCACAGGTCCCTGATATAATGGCACATTGCAGTGGTCCTCAGTGGATATGACAAATGTAGAAGTAACTATGAGCTTCATTCTAGTGTGAAGGACACATTTTTTTTTGCTAGCAAAACATGAAGGCATTTTGGCAACTCATTTTAGTAGGTATGATGAATCATGTAAATTTAGCTACTAATCATTTTTTTTTCTTTTGAAAGAAGCATGCTCCCTCAATACTAAGTCTTCAGGTGCTGTGGGTCACTTTCCTGAATCCTTCTCGCTGGTCCTGTCATCATTATTCCAGTATTTGTAGATCTAGTCTGATTTTCAGTCATTACATTTTTTTCCCCTGCAGCCAATATCCATTAATTATTAGGAAGGCTGCTAAGTTGCTGATTCACATTCAACTTGCTATTCACTCTGACCCCTTGGTTTTTTCTTTTCTTTTCTATGAAACCAGACATATCAAATAGAATGTGAATTACCAACATAGTTGCTTGATTTTTTTAAAGCAAATATAATAGTGCTTGATAACTGGTTACTGGCCACAAATGCTGTAAATCAGAAAGATATGTCTGGCAATGTAGTGTGTGAGTCACCATTGTCATGTACACTTTGTCCTATACCTAGCACATAGTAGGTATTCAATAAATGCCTATTTGAGAAGGTTGTGACCTACATCTTTTTTGCATTGAGGATAGCCTGAAGATGCAGTTAAATAATGGACTTATGCTTCTTGCCAATAAGACTTTAGAGTTTCTGGAAAGGTTGGTTGGCTAGAATTACACACTTCAACTGGGATCTCTTTAAATAATGTCATGGCAAAATCACAGTTCTGATGAAGCATTTATTTTTCAAGACTTCCTTTCAAAGCTCACAAAAAGGTACTAGAGGCAAAATTGCATCCCATTCAAGATTCATTCTTAGGTTTCTGAATGAAAATTCATTTTCAAAATTATTTTTCAGCTTTAAGAAACTTAAAGTCTCAACAAAAGAATGGCCTTGAATGAGTGGTTCTGTTGTTCAACATCCAAGAATCAAGGCTATATTTAGTTGCTGTTCAGTACTCAAAGTAAACAAAAAGAAGTAAAGCAACATTTAATCAACAAAATATTAATCTCATTTACCATCCCAGCAAAAATAACCATTAAGAGATTTCTCTTTTCTTTCTTCTATAATAAATAATATTAAAGTCTGAAAGTTACTTAGTTGAAACACTTTGGAATTTAGTAGAATGCAAGCTCCAGAGAGTGAGTAATCAATCAGACATTTATTAAGCACCTACTATTTGCCAAGCACTGTGAGAGGCCCATAGGAGACTAAGATAAAAATCAAACAGTTCTACCTTAAAGAACTTACATTCTATTCATAGGCAAAAAACAAAAGAATGAAACAATGTCTGCCTTCAAGAAACTTATATTCAATCAGGGACATAATGTATGCATAATTGAAAGTATATGTTAAATAAATTCATGGTAATTTGGGGACAGGGATATCTGGAGCTGGGGGGATCAAGAGCTGCTTCATGTAGAAAGTGATGTTTGGAAGGAAACAGCTTCTAAAATATAGAGGTTAGGGGAAAACACATTCTAAGCATAGTGGACAGCTAGGTCAAAAGCAGAGAGAGAGGAGATGACATGTTGTTTGAGAAGAATAGTAGAAGTCCAGTTTGGTTGAACTGCCAAATGTGGTAAGACTGGCAATGTATAATAAGATTGGAAAAATATGTTGGGGCTAGATTAGGAAGGAATTTATATTGCAAACAGAGGAGTTCATATTTTGTTCTAGAAGCAATGGAGCCTCTGGAATGTCTTCTACAGTAGAGGAAATAATATGGGTAGATTTAGTAAAGTCAGTTTGTCAATGATGAGAAAGACAGATTAGAGAAGGGGAGACATTTGAGACAGACCAATTAAAAGACTATTGCAATTATGGAGAAGAGGAGAGGAGGATCTGAACTAGGGTGTTGGCTTATGTGAATGGAGAAGAGGGGACTGATGTGAGCTGTGGGGTCTGCAAATTTGGGTGACTGGATGATGGTGTCCTTGAAAGAAATAGGGAAGAGAGGTAGGTTTTGGGGAAAAGATAATGAATTCAGTGTGAGATGTCTACAGGACATCAAATTAGAAATATCCATTAGGGAGTTGGTAATAGGGGACTGGTTCTCAGGAGTGCAACTAGGGTTTGAAGAATAGGTTAGATCTACGAGTCATCTGCATAGAGATAATTAAGAGTATGGGAATTGATGAGGTCACTGAGAAAGAAGTAGAGTGAAGAGATAAAACCATAGGATGAGTCTTGTGGTACACCCACAAAGGAAGAGTCACGTTATGGATGATAATTGAGCAAAGGAGACTGAAACGGAGCAGTTAAAATGGTAGGAAGAAAAACAAGGGTAATCAACATGAAAATAAGAACCTACTAAAACCAAAAACAGAGACGAGAGTTTTCAGGAGGAGAGGGTGATCAACAAAAAACTGCAAGATCAGAAAGGACCAAGATTGAAAAAGAACATTAGATTTGGCAATTAAGAGGTCACTGGAAAGGACAGCTTCAGCTGAGTTATGGAGCTGGAAGCCAGATTGTTTAAAAAGGATTGAGATGACAGGAAATGAAGGCAATAAAGCAGACCGCTTTTTCAAGTAGTTTGGCTGAGAAAGAGAGGACGGAGAAAGCAATTGCTTGTGGGGATGGTAGGTTCTAATTGGGGTTTTTAAGTAAGGAGGAGATGGGTATGTTTAAAGCAGCAGGAAAAGAACATTCGATAGGGGGATATTGATGATTAATGAGAGGGGGGGATGAGTAAGGACAATCTGCTGGAGAAGGTGAAAGGGGATGGGATTGAAGCTGCGAGACTGCCCTAGGCAAGGAGAAGGTCCACCTATTTATCAGAGTTTGGGGCAAAAGAAGAGAAAATAGAGGATGATGTCAAGGAGTGTTGAAAAGAGAAAGGAAGAAGAGGGAACTCAGAGTGTATGCTCCCTGTTTATTCAGTAAAGTATGAGATGAAGTCTTTAGCTAATTCATTATTTCCAATTACAGTTTTATAAATATTATATTTTAGCATGAAACGTTTCACAAATTCATTGTCTGTAGTGGCCGACTACTTTCCTTAAGCTTGCAGATAATGACAAGCAGTTTAAAATCCTTACGGCGAATTATATACATATTATATAAAAGGTATAATATATACATATATATACACATACATACATACATACATATATTGGCATAGTTAATGCTTCTAGCTAACACAAAAAGGTACTTATAGTAAAAATGGTACTTACAGATGGATCTTATTCTTATTCCCAAGAGCTTGACACTATATCCAAATATGCATTTAGACCACAGACAGATTAGGTTATAGTCTTTGAAGTCTCATTCAATTCTGAGATTCTGTGTCAGATGAAAGGGCTAACAAAATACATAGTCAAAATGGCTTGCCACAAACTAAAAGAATAATTTAATGTTGGTTTTTGAGTGAATTATCTTTCATAAGCAATCTCAGTACAAAAAGGTAGAGACAAATATAGTGATACTTGCCATAACAAATTGAGGCTTGAGACCAAATGGGCCTGTGCAAACATTGTGCTCTTTTGGCACAACTATGTAATCGGTACCAAGCATGCTACTTACATTCCTATAATATCATCCTATAAGCTTTGACATTTTTGAGTGGATTTACTGGCAGAGAATAGAAGAAATTTACTTTTTAGGAAAAGGGTGAAGTTTTCTGGAGGAAAGGGTTTCTATTGATTTAGTAAAGACTCCCAGTTTACCTAATGCACTTCCACAGTTTCTCCCCAGCTATAATCATCAATGAACATTTGTGACTTGACTTTTAACTGACCAGTAATAACTCAGACAGCAGAAGAGGAGAAGTTTTACCAGAAAAATTACCATCCCCTACCATTTTACTTAGCACAGGCTAGCTCTCACCTTGTAGCTATAAAGTTGTCAGCCTGGTGCAGTGGAAAATTAGCTGGGCTTGGAGTCAGAAGGCCTGGGTTCAAAACCAATGCTGCCATTTAGTTCCTCTGTAATCTCAGGCAAGTCAGTTTACCTCAGCGGGCCTGGGCTAAAGGATAGCCAGGTCCCTTCTAGCTCTAAGAAATTTGTGACTCTCAGAAAAAAAATGTTGTTAGAATGAAAGATAATTGAAAATGAAAACAATACAAATAAAACCCTATTATAAAGAATACTAATACACGTAATAAAGTATATTTCCTGTTTACATGGATGGCTCATAGAAATAATTCTTCATTGATTTGATTATAGGAAACTTCATATACCTAGTAATCCTGTAAAATAAATATTTTCTCTAAGCCCCATCCATGAAGGAGTATTTCTCTTTCATCTTGCCTTTTATTCAGTTCAATTTAGGATGTATTAAGTGTCTAATATATGCCTGGTACTAGGTAAAGCGAGGCAGCTAAGTGGCTCAGTGGATAGAGCCCTGGGTCTAGACTTAGGAAGACTTGAGTTTAAATTCAGCTTCAGATACTTGTTAGCTGTGAGACCCTGGGCAAGTCATTTAACTTCTGTTTGCTTAAATCCACTGGAGAAGGAAATGTCAAACCACTCTACAATCTTTGCCAAGATAACTGTCTATATGAGGTTCCATAGGGTCATGAAGAGTCAGATGCAGAAGTTCATTCTTCATAACACTGCTGTGTGTTATTCAGGGCTTGGTAGATTAGGAAATTGAAGCTTGAAAAGGTTTAGTATTGTGTCCACAAATACAGAGCTAGTCGGTATCTGAGGCTGGAGGATAACCAGGTTCTCTTGACGTAAGTCTAATGCTTTATTTAATTTACCATGTTAACCATCAAATGAATAGCTTGCTAAGAAGATTGTGTCAAAGAATCGGACTACCTTGGCTTAATATATACGAATAAGAAGCTCTTGGCCAGGAATAGATTACATCTAAAAGAAAATATTTGCCTAAAGATTTATAGACTAAATCAAGAGGTTTTTAAATGAACAGAAGTGAGGATAAATCTCCCACATATATGCACTAAACCAAATGTTATTTTTTAATTTAATTTTTTGTTCTATTTTAAGGTCAGAACTATCCTCATTTTCTCCCTCTCCACACTAGAAAATGCTACCATTTGACAAAAATATTTAAATACATATAACACCATACTATGTATACTTCTATTTATCAGTTCTTTCTCTAAAAGTGGATGGTATCTTTCTTTATAGGTCTTTTGTAGCTGAGTTGAGTATTTATACCACTCAGAATATCTTGGTCATTCACAGCTGCTTTTTGAACAATATTGCTATCACTGTATATAAAGTTTTCTTGGTGCTTATATTTCACTCTTTATTATTTCATGCAAGTCTTTCCATGTTTTTCTAAAATTAAACCAGCTCATCATTTCTTACAGCACAGTTGTATTCCATCACAATCATGCCACAACTTGTTTAGCCATTCCCCAATGGATGGCATCCCTTCAATTTCCAATTCTTTCAAAGAAAGCTTCTAGAAATATTTTAAACCATATAAGATCTTTTCGTTTTTCCCTAATCATCTTTGGAAACAGACATAGTGGTATTGTTGGGCCAAAGGGTATAGGCAGAGCAATAGCTCTTTTGAGCCAGATTGCTCCTTAAAATGGTTGGATCATTTCACAATTTCACCAACAATGTATTAGTGTTCCAATTTTTCCATATCCCCTCCAACATTTGTCATTTTCCCCTTCTGTTACTTTAGCCAGTCTGAGAGGTGTGAGGTAACATTTCAAAGCTGTTTCAATTTGCAATTCTCTAATGAATAATGATTTAGAGAATTTTTCATGTGACGATGTATAGTTTTGATTTCTTCATAAAAAACTACCTGTTCCTATCCTTTGACCATTTATCCATTGGAGAGCAAATGTTATTGATAATAAGGATAACATAGGAAGAAATTAGAAGAGAGGTGCAGTAATTCACAGAAGATGCTAACCAAAAAAAAAAAAAAAAAGGAAAGGCAGTACCAGTATTCATGATCTTAGATGACTTTACATACATGTATAATTCATTCATAAAGTGAATTAGAAATCTCATCATGTCACCAAGAGATAAATTCAACCTCATGACTACTACTGAGATTTGGTGGAATGAGATTCATGACCATAATATGGAAGTAAATCATTATACTTTTTTTCCCAAAAAGAACAGATTAAACTTTTTTAAACAAATGGTTCTGAGTAATATCTTATATAAAGACAAAGTTACTGTGAGAACCACAAATCAGAGGGGAAAGTGTGGCAAAAAAATCTTTTAGTGAAGATTAATGTATGAAGAAACAGGAGATAAATATATACAGGGTGTCCCAAAAATCTTTGTGCAATTTTAAGCTACTAAACTTAAAAGTTTTAATAAAATTAAATTTAGTAAAATTAAAGCTATGTAAGATATTAAAGCTTAAAACTGCACGAAGACTTTTGAGACACTGTATTATGATACTTACTGAGCACCAATTCAGAAAGAGAAAATGGATGATGAATTCAAATCATAATTCTGATAGTGATGTATGATATATGGCTGTAATGGGAAACTTTAGCCATTTGAACTTCTGAAGCTTTGTCTCTGCTAAAACAAAGCATCTTAGGTTGCTTTTCCTTGACAATGATTTCATTCACTAAATTATGAAGGAAATGAAGGAAGCAGCTCTTCTACATCTGATTCTTACTAATAAAGAGGGCCTTATTTCAGAAGAAACCGGTGATTCTGTCTAATTCAGAAACTTTTTTCACTTGCTCCAGAGAAGTGGAATAAAAGCAAAGCCCTTCCCACAAGAATTGGAAAGTCATTTCACCTTGTTCTCATCTCTTCCCAAGCCTTTTATTCTACCAAGGATAATACTTTGTGAGGACTCAGAGTTTTGACTTTATCGTATATGCTAAGAATTCAGCCTCTGGTAGTCAATGAGAGTGCTTTGCTTAAGACTTAATCTTATCACATAATTCTGTGAGCAGTGTGCTCAGACTTTATGAATTAGTAATTAAAATGTAGGAATTCTACATGAGCTGTCTGACAAAGGATGGAAATAAAACTTCAATTCCCAGGTTAATCGAATTATGCTTCTTTAAAAGTTAAGATCATGCGCTGACCCAACCATTCTGGAGAGCAATTTGGAACTATGCCCAAAGGGCTACAAAAATGTGCATACCCTTTGACCCAGCAATATCACTTTTAGGACTATATCCCAAAGAGATCACAGAAGTGGGAAAGGGTCCTACATGTACAGAAATATTTATAGCAGCTCTCTTTGTGGTTGCCCAAAACTGGAAATCAAGGGGATGCCCATCAACTGGGGAATGGCTGAACAAGTGGTATATGAATGTAATGGAATACTATTGTGCTATAAGAAATGATGAACAGGAAGATTTCAGAGAGGCCTGGAAGGACTTAAATGAACTGATGCTGAGCGAAAGGAGCAGAACCAGGAGAATTTTGTACACAGCAACAACCACAGTGTGTGATGAATTTTCCTGACAGACTCAGTCCTTCACAGCAATGCAAGGACCTAAAAAATTCCCAATGGACTCTTGAGGCAAAATGCCTTCTACATCCAGAGAAAGAACTATGGAATTAGAATGCAGAATGAAGCAGAGTATTTTCTCTTGTGTTATGTTTTGTTTTGTTTTATGTTTTCTCCCATTTATTTTAATTCTTCTATGAAACATGACTAAGGTAAAAATGTATTTAATAGGAATGCATGTGTAGAACTTAGATTGTATACCATCTCAGGGAGGAAGAGGGGAGAGAAGGGAGAAAGAGGAGGACGAACGAGGGGAAAAATCTAAGATATATGGAAGTGATTTTAGAAAACTGAAAACAAATAAAATAATTTTAAAAAGTTAAGCTTGGAAATAAATGATATATTTGCATTTTATGTTCATCTTCTGGTATTTTTATTGCCTTGCCGAGAAAGAAGAATGGGAGTTTTTTTTTTTGTTCTTTAATCTAATTGGAATTTAGAATATTGAGTTAACTCTAAATTAAGATGAAATCTTTGTGAAAACTTGACAAAGTGAGGCATGGATGTTTTTGGTGAAGCTTGAGTGTAGGAACAGGTAATTCAAAACTCATGTCAAAATGGCTGCACAATGTGTTTCTCTTAAGACAATTTTTTTTTCTGTGGGTTTCACACCTATATAGATTTAAACTTTGGAAGCTAACTCCACTCATCTCCATTAGCCATCTTCCCCAAAGTCTTGAGACTCTCTTACCCCTAAAAGACTAAAGTAATGGCAGGTGAATGTTCATTCAGGTTTAAGAAACACTGGCAATAACTAAATATTTTTTAAAATAAAATAAAAAAGACAATTACACAGTGGATATAGTACTGATCCTGAAGTTAGGAAAACCTGAGTTCAAATCCAGTTTCAGACACTTACTGGTTGTGTAACCTTGGATAAGTCACATAGCTTCTATCTGCCTCAATTTCCCCATCTGTAAAATGGTAATAATAATAATAGTATCACCCTCCCAGGGTTGTTGCAAGGTTAAAATGATTAAATGCTTTACAAATCTCAAGGCACTTTATAAATATTAGCTATTATTATTAAGAGATGATGCAGTAACTGAAACCAAAGAGGTAAGTCACTTGCCCAAGGTAATACAGTTAGTACATAGTAGAAATAGATTTTGAACTTAGGTCCAGTGACTCCAAATTCAGCTTTTTCAATACCATGCTGTTTTTCTATCATATGAGGACTTGGGATAAGACTGAAGATGGTGTGCCGCTATTGTGCTTGAAAACAGTTTGAAAAACTAGAAATAAAGACATCGACAGAGGAAATATGAGGAATTTAAACAGACAGGTTATTTTTGGAAAGTCAAATGAAAAAAGCAGCTTCTTAAAGACTTAATTTTAAAACTCCAGATTGTTTCTCTAAAAACATTGATGATTATCATGTGTGCCAAAGTGAAAATTGTTGTCAGCGGGATTCCATAGAACTTTTGGCACAAAGGATAATAGCTTGTGACAGCTCCATTTTATCTTTAAATGAGTTTAGAATTGTTACTTTCCTGCCCCCTCCTTTTTAAATGGATGGTGAATCTTTCCTAAAGGAAATGTCAAATGCTTGAGGACAGCTGGAAGTGGGGCACTCATGGATAGTGCTCCCCCTCCTTTCTTTCCCCTAGCATTCTCCCCACCTGCCAATAATGTGACTTTGCCTATTACTCAGTTCCTTGAGGAATGTTTTAAATTGACCAGCTTCCTTGAGGTTGTAAAGTCCATGTTTTCATTACTCAGTATTGGATTGTAAGAGGTAAAAATGTCTTTGTAATGGATTCCAGAGGATGCAGATTGTTATATTGTAACAGAACATAATTGTTATGTTATAATGGAATGCAATTGTTATGTTGTAATTTTGTTAGGATGAATGAGTTGCCAGAAAACCTGTTCTCCTGTAATAGGATATGGACTAACATCTAGCTTCTCTGCAGTTAATTAGCAAGAGAAAAGAACTTTGGATGGAATCAGAGATGTTACAAACACACCTTTACCCCTAAACCCGTATATCTCAAAGCTCATCTAGCTTTTGTGGGAAATTTGTGAGTTGAAATGTTTTAGATAGTTGGGGTATTTGAGCTGCAAAGGTGAGAGGGAGTTGGCAGGATAATGATCACCTTAAAAAAGTTACCTGAATAAGAACCCCTGGGAGAAAATGAATTGGTAGGGACTTCTTCATCCTCTTTCTCCTGGTCACCATAAAGGTTCAGATAGAAATGAAGATGAAGGCAGTGTAGACCAATCACCCGATTTTACAGATGAGAAAACTGAGGTCCAAAGAGATTGAGTGACTTGCACAAGATAAGACAAGGATTAAATGACAAAATCTTAGCCTCCATTCCCTCCCTATAATCATATGAGCAAAAGTCACCCTCTGGGAGATAAGTTCATCATTATTCTGAAATACTGACATCAACATCTTCCTTTTTTTTCCCCTTGTTGATTATAAAGATGCTTAAGGTTTTCCAGCCTAAAAACAACACAAAACAAAACACTTTCCCTCAAGTTATGATCATTTCTCTACTTTTCCTTTTCTACAGAACTTCTGAAAATCATACATAAGATCCCCACCTTAATCTCTTACCTCATTCATGCCACCATACCTGGTGGTCTATTATCATTAGATGCATTGCTATGCTGAAACTCCTTTCTCAGATCAATAACGTGTGCTTTCTCTCTCTCTGTCTCATTAAACTCACTGGTTTCCTTTGACTTTTCTACAGCTTTAACTCTGTTGTCTTTTTCCTTTCCCTTGATACTCTTATCTCTCATTTGACACTTCTCTTTCCTGCTTCTCCTATTTTCTGTCTATACCTTTTCAATTCCACTGATTCACTATTCTCAAAGTCACTCCAATAACCTTCAGCCATTTTTTCCCTCGTCTTTAGTCTCTCAAGAAATTTCATCTACTTCAGGACTCATATATGACCTCTCTGCGGATGACTGCCAAATGTACTGATCCAAACCCAATGTGTCTTCTAAGATCATAGTTTTCTGAGCTAGGAACTGACCTTGGAGGCCATCTAACCCCCTCATTTTACAGATAAGGAAACTGAGGCTTAGAGAAGGGACACATTCAAATTCACTCACATAGCCATGATTCAAACCCATATTTCTTGACTCCAAATTCAGCAGCCCTTCTGCTCTGAAATACTGCTCCTCCTTATCTCAACTAAGCTACCTCTTGGACACCTCTTACCTGATAGTTCCACCACTACCTCACAATAAATGTCCAAAACTAAACTCATCAGCTCCTCTCCCCAACCTGACACTCCTCTAAACTTTCCTGTTTCCAATGATGGCACCACAAAACTTTCAATCACCCAAGATGCAAACCTGAGTCATCTTTTATTCTTTTTTTCTCTCACACCTGTCATATTACCAGTTGCCAAGTTCTGTTGATCCTGCCTCTAAAAATGTCTCACATCTCTGCTCTGGTTCCACTCCCATTTCTACCACCCTAGTTGATCACCTCTTGTCTAGACTTATAATAGCCTCCAACTAGCGTAAGACTCTCCTCCCAGAAATACGCTTCTGTTACATATACTGAATAAATATGAATTTGCAATCTTCTATCTCTGACTATATCTTGACAGATTTTGTACAGTAATTTACAATCTACAGGTCTTTCTTTGAAAACAGGATTGTAAGTTTAATAAGCATGCATAATTACAAATTGTTCCTATTGAAGAAATTTTTATGAAAAGCCAGATCTGCAAATTGGTTCCTCAGAATGAGAATTAGCCCCATCAGATAGCTGTACCACGTTAGTCAGCTGTAACCGTTTCTAATGTTAAATCACACACAGAACTCAGACACAGACATCACAGTTAGGCAAAGAAGGGAAATGAATAGGGCTAGAATTTATGATAGGGAGAAGACATATACTACATATTGAGGTTAGAAGCAGAGGATGCAGCTTGCAATGAAAAGGCCTGTGGATTCACCAATCCTGGGTTCAAATCTCACCTCAGAAGCTACGCACCTGTGTAAGCAAGTAGCATCATGTCATTGGGCTTCAGTTTTTTTCTCAATGAAGAGCTTGGACAAAATAGTCCAAGGGACTTTCCAACTCTCTAATTATGATCCTTAGCATGTTGATATCACCTTTCTTTTCCTCTTTTTACTTGCAAACATAGTCCTAAGGTATGGCAAAGAAATAAAAATACTATTCTCTGGGCTACATCAGGCTATGCTTGCTAGGGTGCTTTGCAGCATCTATTTAGGCAAAAAAAAAAAAATTAGCAAGAGTTTTTGAGCCTCTTTGCCCTCAGGAGGGAGGTAGGTCAGATATCCTCTGAGGCCTTCTCCAAGGTAAAAAAAACACGAACAAAAATGGCCCTTTCCACAGTGTAAGGCTCTAGTAAGAGAAAGCAAGAGGAAAGAAAGAAGGGGGGAAAATACAGTTATCCCTTCCACACCATGACTTTCCCCACTGTGGTTTTGACATATAGCAGATTGGCATAGGAAATTAAATGGGAATTTGGGGGGAGTTTTGCAGAAACTGCAGATGACACAGAAAAAGTTTAGAAATTCAGAAATACATAAAATATAAGCATAGTGGTGTATAATATCAACATATTTTATCTTTTAATACCATAATAATTCATACTTCTTCTCTGGTATGAAAGAAGGGCCAAAAAATTTTACAGAGATTTTCCAGATCTCAGGGGTACCATGCCCCTAAGCCCCATAACATGGAAGGGATAACTGTACTCTTCAGGATAAATACATCTTTCAAACTGAAGAAAATGTAGATATCATTTTCGTGCCTTCATTCCCCTTGGTTAAGATATATGTTTTAGCCTCTCTCTTTTAGTCTGGTTGGCTTTACAATCATTTGTTTCTTCTGTCTGTAGGTATAATAGATGGCTGCACAAAAGATCATTATAGAACACTTAGGTCCCTTTTTAAATCATCAGATTATTTTACTATGTAAATGTAGCATGAGGGTGGGGTGAGAGAAGGGAGAAAGGGAACAAGCCTGGATTTATTCTTCTAAGTTTTCAATCACATGACTACAGGTTGACTTTGCATAGTGTTTCCGGGTCTAGTTTCTTTTAATCTCGTTCTCATCCCAGGTAAAGTTTGACTCCAGAATTGTGAATTCATGCCATGTGTGCTCATACATAAGCATTGTTATATTTGAAGGATACAGTAGTCAGGTCTATGGTCAAACAAATGAAGGCTACCCCTTTAAAGGCAGTAAAAACACCTGCTATCCCCTATATTATGCTTCTTCTACAGTCTTTCCCACTACTCTAATACATCCACTCAGAGCCATTAAAATGTCTTCCATCAGTCTCTCACAAGTGCTGTGCAGCCTACTAATGTTCGTCTTCCTGAATCCACATTTTCTCTTTATCCTATATGCCATGCTGTTGCTCAAGGGATGTTCTTAATGTATCATCTTCATCATGTCACCCTCTATTCCAAAATTATTTGTGGTTTGCTGCTACCCACAGTCAATCTGGCTCCAGCCTAATTGCCCAGCTTTACCTCTGACTACTCTCCCTCATGTGTTCTAAATTTAAGGTAAACTGGGCTATTCATGGTCCTCCATTCTCATCCTGCCCTTTCTTGTACCTGACTGACCCCATCCCCTCTCCATCTATTGAAATCCCTTCTTTCAAAGCACAGCTTTGAACTGCCATTCAGTCTTTCCTCAACCCCACCTCCAGGTGAAAGTGACTTCTTCCCAACCAGATTTCTCATAGCACCATTCATGACAATCCACTGTCCCTTCACATTCTCCCTTACCTTTTTTTGAGTACATTTCATTTTTCCCTCTCCCAGTAGATCGTACCTTCTTGAAGGCAGAAATGATCATTTCTCACTTTTGTATGTACTTCACATACTGTATTGTTATTGTTCAACATATATCTTAAAGTGCTAGGGTGAGCTCCTATTGTCATTACTATATAGAGCTCTCTTCTGAAGCCCCCTACCTTCATTTGGTAGCCATGAGGGCAAGCATCATATGGGCATCTAAAGTTTTTAGTTCCTTTGCCCAGACCTTTATAATCTTGAGATGTCCTTTCTAGGTTATTTCTGATAGTATCATTCTCTCCCAAATGAATCACTAGATAGTTATTGGATTGGTTGTTCATTCTGAGAAGTCTCAGGACATTTTCTTGCTCCTGAAAAGCAGCATGTCCTCTGATTATTTATGTCGTGTTGGCATATGGCTGCCTCAGTAGCCCTTGGCAAGTGTTGTCAACCACAGGTCTTATCCCTTCTTTATGACTGTAATGCTAATGAGAGTTAAAGATTGTTCCTACCCATTAATAGGTCTGCTCATTAAGGGAAGTTTGATTAGGAGAGATTTTTTTTGTTGGAAGACCTACACTTTTTCTTAATTTGTAATGAGGCATTGGTTCTCAAGGGTTGTGATGCCCTCTGGCTCTGAAATGTGTATAAATACTCTGAGGTAAGATTTTACTTTGGGGCTTACTCATTGGAAGTGTTTGTTTGACCAGATGAGACTCTGGGTAGCCACTAAGGAGCCTCCTGACTTTGAGACAGTTGGACCTGTGATGTATGTATTGCTTACAGTTGGAAGCCCTGTCTGTTGGTTGATCTTTGTTTCTCTGTTTGTATTTTCTCTGAAGTTCAGGGTGCTGACTTTTCCCCCTGAACTAAGTAAATGATATATGTGCTTGATTAAAGAGATTGTTTACCCCTCAAAAGTTGCTTTCCTTTTAGAAAAGCAGATTTAAGAACCTGTACAGTGGGCCCTACTGTGTATGCTGGGGTCTTTGCTGTTACAATGACCAGTATTTGATCTTTTTTCTTTATAGAGCACTTGAAGCTGTTTCCTCTTTGGAGGCTACACTTCTACTTTCTGTAGGAAGAACCTTGAGCCTATTGGGTAGTTCCAACAGTTCAGTTGCCTTTCTTCCCTTCATTTTCTATGTCATTTTCTACTACCTTCCAAACTTCTGACACAGGTTTGTATTCTGTTTTGTCTCCTTGCTTTTTCTACAGTTACCTGGGAGGACTAATTTCTAAGGTATATTTGATTTGCGCTCAACAGATTTCTGTCAATGCCCTACTACAAAAAGTACTATGTGACAAAAATCTCCAGAAAACAACTTCCTCCAGAGGTGTTATTGAAACACACCATCCTTGGTAAGGAAGAAGACAAACTACAGATGTTGAATGTCACATTTTCCCTGAGATGTGAATACTGTGGTAGCTGGTTTTGCTCAATTATCTTTCTTTGTTACAAGAAAGAATTCTATAGAGTTCTAGGGTATATTGGGAAATGACCATTGTCAGGAATAAAATAACCTGAAGGAAAAAAAAATGAAATACAGCTTTCAGAAACTTCTTTCCTTTTCCTTTCTTTCCTCTCCTTTTACCACTTCTCTGAAATTAGAGGCTGTCTACTTATATGCCGCTACTTCCCTGTGGAACCATCTATTATTCTGCTCCCCTGACTAAGGCATGCTTTTATAGGAGACTTTCCCTTTTGGGGAAATGTCCTTAATTTAGTGGTAAGGTCCTTCAGGGCACAGAGCAAATCTTATTCTACTGTGGAGTACTGACAGGCCTAACAGTGTCTTGAAAATTGTAGATATTCGGTGAATGTCTGGTGATAGAGTAAACAGAGGGATTTCAGCTAATAAAACATTCTTGTTTTCTTCTTTTTTCTGAATGCTAATATATTCAAACAAAGAGGGAATAAATCTGAATTAAAAGTTGTTGAGTTACATTTCTAGAACATGGAAACAGGCATTAGAAAGGAGAATAACAGAACTTGAAACCCATTTCATTATACACTGAGCAAGCCACTGATGTGTGATGGTTAGATTGCTTTATGGTACCTCATACAACCACAACTTGCCTTTTGTCCCCCCTGAGTTTTGCTCATTCTAAAGACGCTACTTTATAGCTAAACATAAGGGGACAAGATGAGGGGGCTTCGTACAAAATGTTTCCTGAAGATGGCTGAAATGACTAGAAAATATTCTCGGTATCCACAAACTTGTTTTTAATACTGCATACTCCCAGTCAGGGGCAGCATGCCAGAAAAGTATATACTGCTTTAGTGACTGTGGCTGGAAGTTTCCAAAGGTGTACTTCCCACAGAAAACAAGCAAAGTAGAATTCACAGCAGTAAACAATTTAATATATCACTTCATTTTTTCAGTATTGTTACCTTTTAATGTAGCTTTCTTAAGAACCTTCATGGCATAAAGCTGTCCAGCATCTGAACCCTTGATTTTCCTTACAAGAAACACCTAAGGAGGAAAAAAAACAACTCAATAAAGAAGGTATGCATACATTGAAAAGAAAGAATAAGTTGAAAAAAGAAACATTCTCCTCCAGTCTAGCAAGAAAGAAAGGATTGGATTTAGTAGCAAATTATTTAGGATTAATGAGAAAAATATTGAGTGATATTCTAATTGTATCATTGTTTTAAATACAGTGACTCATAATGCCACCTACTGCTTACACACTGTGGTTTTAGCACAGAGCTTAATTTATTTTGATTTTTTAAATTTAAAAACGGATATTGAGTCAGTCAGTCAATGACTACTTGTATACTACAGTGTGCCAAGCACTCTGTTAAGCACTAGAAACAAAAGGAAAGGTAAAAAAAAAAAAAAGCCAAAAAAAACCCCACTCCCAAAACAAAAATAGTTCCTGCCCTCACAGAGCTCACAGTCTAATAGGAGACAGTATGCAAACAACTATATACAAAAAAGATGGATACAGGTTAAATTGGAGTTAAGAAGCAAGAAGGCACTAGGATTAAAAAGGACTGAGAAAGACTTCTTATAAAAGGTGGAATTTCAGCTGAGACTTGAAAGAATCCTGGGACAGAGATGAGGAAGGACAGGATTCTAGACATTGGGGGCATCTAACGAAAATGCCCAGAGTTTGCAGATGGACTGTCTTTTGCAGGGTCGAAAATGAATGGTTCTGGTATGACAAAAATCCTGAGAAACAGAGTTTGAGGGTTGGGAGGGACCTCGGTTGCCATTTAGCCCCCCAGAAAGAATCCCTACCATAACATATCCAACAAGTGATCATCCAACCATTTCTTGAAAACTTCCAATGAAAGGAAGCCCACTACATCCCGAGGCAGCCCATTCCATTTTGGGGTAGCTCTTTTTGTTAGGAAGTTTTTTCCTGTCATTGTCTGAATTTACCTCTTTGGAACTTTTACCTTTTGCTCTTGGTCTGTTCTGTGGGACCCAGCAGAACAAATCTAATCTCTTTTCTACATTAGAACCCTTCAGATACTTGAAGACAGCTATCATGTCATGGCTAAATAAAGCATAGGATATGAATGGAATGGAATACTGTTGTGCCATAAGAAATGATGAAAGGGATAGCTTTAGAGAAACCTTAGAAGCCTTAAACTGTGAAATAAGCAGATTCAGGAAAACAATTTAAATGCTAAGAACCTTATAAAAATGAACAACTTTTAAACACTTAAGAATTCTGATTAATGAAATGACCCATCATGATTACAGGCAACTGATGATGAAGAATAGTGTCCACCTCTTCAGAGAGCTAATACGCAGAAAGAATTTGAACACAGATAATATGGGAATTCATCTTTCTTAATTATATATATGTTACAAGGCCTGTATTTTTCTTTTCTTTTAGTGGTTGGGAGAGAAAACAAAAGGTTGTTAAAGAAAAATTCAGGGGAGTGATAGTGATGCAAAAAATGAACAAAGAAAATCTTATCAATGATATATTTGAAAAAACATATAAAAAAGAGTCCAAAAAAGTGCAGAAAGGGACACTGACCATCAGGTCATTGTTGGTACTATTGTGTTAAATTTATTATATAATTAAACTTTGCAATCCCTTTTTTTCTCCTATAGTGTCTTTTTTTTAACCTTGTATATGAAAATGTTCAGATTTGTTTATATTTCTAAAGTTCATAATAAAAAAGACATTCTTTTTAAAACAAGTGGGGCCTTCTGTGCAAAACTTGAAAAGCATAAAAGGGCAATAAAAACCATAATCCCACAAATGGAGTTGACAGTAATAACATTCTTTCACATTATCAGACCTATGGTATATCACCACCCATTCATGTTATATTTTGGATTTCTTTCTTCTCTTGCCTCTTCTCTCTTATTTGTATAATTTGGAAATAAAACCCTGGGCAGTGAAAACTGTTTTGAAACCTCACTGAGCAATTTTAGTAAAAATAACCATTCAATCTTTAGCATCTAATAAAGGCAACTTTTGATAGACTTGCGCATTTCAATATTAGAATTGTCATTTCAGTAACTCAGAATGCCACAATACAAGGGAATTAGGCAATTAGTGAAATGCACAATATTAAGCAGTCAAGGTTATATGCTATATCATCTTAAAATGTACCACACACTGAAATGTATAATTAAAATAAGCAAAATTACCAACTACAAAATTACACAAGTCTAGCTACTCTTCAACTATTTCTCAGTAATGGGAGACTGCTGTTGATCTGTGGTCTCCTCCAAAACCAATGAGTCAAATGGGAATCCTATGTTGTTTTAGAAGACATTAACATAATTACCATCTCCTCTAAAAGAGATCAGCTTAGAGAAAGCAAACCTTCATATTGCACTAATTAAGCAGAATGAGGAAACTGATTGTGATCTGCCTTCCCTCAGAATAGAAAATATTTCCTGCATATATATGTCATTTGAAGAGCACTAAAAGACTACCTGACCCCCGAATATTCCTCAACTGAAGTAATACCATTAAAGGTCACTCTCGTAAGAATACGGGTCTTTTCCCAACTGATAAATACTTAAACGATATGAACAGGCAATTTTTAGATAAAGAAATCAAAACAATTTTAGTCATATGAAAAAGTATTCTAAATCATTACTGATTAGGGAAATGCAAATTAAAGCATTCTTGAGATATCATTTTATATCTATCAGACTGGCTAAAATGACTGATTGGAGGGGATATAGAAAAATTGGGACACTGATTCATTGTTGGTAGAATTGTGAACTGATCCAGACATTTTAGAGAGCAATCTGGAAATATGCCCAAAGAGTTATTAAACTGCTTATATCCTTTGACCCAGCAATACCACTACTAGATCTATTTCCAAAGATGATTAGGAGAAAGGAAAAGAATCTATATGTTCTAAAATCTTTGTAGCAGCTCTCTTTGTGGTGTCAAGGAACTTGAAACTGAGGGGAAGTCCATTAATGGGGGATGGCTGAACAAGTTCTGGTATATGATTGTGATAGAATACTGAAGTGCTATAAAAAAAATGAACTGGTTGATTTTAGAGAAACATGGATAGACTTGCATGAAATAATGATGAGTAAAATGACCAGACCCAAGAGAACACTGTATAAAGAGAAATATTGTTTTAAGAATAATTTAATGTAAGTCATTTCATATTATAAATAACCCAATTAACTACAAAGGACATTTGAAGGAAGACATTATCTACATCCAGAGAAAGAACTGATAAATAGATGTATAGTATGATTATATATGTGTGTATACACACAGAGACACACACATATTTGTGTCTAATGGTAGCCATCTCTAGGGCAGGGAGGGGGAGGAGGAAGAAAAAAGGAAAAGAAAAAAATGTACATGATAATTTTATTATATATTTTAAAGGAATAGGAAGCTGTATATATAACTGATCTGCAGTTTCATATGCAATCATCTTTTTAAAAATTATACTGTTATTTAAATGCTTATTTTATTTCATAAATTAAAAATAAAATAAATGGAAATTAAAAAAATTATTCTATCTTTTTAAGAGTTGTTCCTTACATCCTTGTTTAAAAGCAAACATGTAGGGGAAAGGACAATGGATCTGGGGAAGGGAATATCTTCCTGGATTATTCTGGATCACCTGATCTCTCTGTCCTCTAAACTCCCAAAGGACGTATTATTTGGGCAATTCATTTTCATATTTAATCACATAATACCTTCATATACTAGGATACAACAGAAGGAGCAATAGATTTGACATTGGTCCTCCCAGAACCTATAGATTCAAATACTAACTTTTGTCTCTTACTATCTAAGTAACTTAACATAAATGGTCTAAGCTTTTTGAGTTCTACTTCTATATTCTATAAAATGGGTTATTAAGGGTTATATTATCTGCTCAATATATTGTCAGAAAAGGACTTTGTAAACTTTAACTTTTGTTAAAAACCTTAATTTTGTAAACTTATACCCTACAAACCACTTCATTGTTATTACTTCATGTATGGATGTTCTGTCTTTTTAACTAGGTTAGCTCTTTAAGGACAGAGGCAGAACTTCACTTCTTGTTTAATCCCCACAGTGTCTAGCGTGGTTCTGAGCACATAACAGACCCTCCATAAACGTCAGTTGAATTAACTCTCTTTTGTTCCTAATATGGCCATGCATAGCTATGTTGTGCCTCCTAATGTTTTCACCAGCTCATATCCTGTTCCTTTCTGACTTGGGCTCCAGAGATTGGCAAGAGAGTATAAATGCTGAACACAAAAAGAAAGTCATTGATTTGGGACCAAGTGATTAAAAAAAAATACAGCTTTCAGAGAATAGAGACATAGAGTGATACAAATAAAAATAGAAAAACCCAGAAAGGACACAACTGTAACCCAAAGAAAGTAGCAATAACAATAACAATAGCTCATGATTTTGTAGGGCAGGTAGGTGGCACAGTGGATAGAGTGCTGGACCTGGAGACAGGAAGACCTGAGTTCAGATGTGACCTCAAACACTAGCTGTGTGACCCTGGGCAAGTCACCTAACCCTACTTGTCTAAGTTTTCTCATTTGTCGAATGAGCTGGAGAAGGAAATGGCAAACCACTCCAGTATCTTTGCCAAAAAGAGGTCATGAAGAGTTGGATGCTACTGAGAAACTTACAACATTTATGTAGCATTTTAAGGTTTACAAAGCATTTTACAAGCCTTATTTCATTTAATCCTCATAACAACCCTAGGAGTAGGTGCTACTATTTTTCCTATTTTACGAATAACTTGCTTAGGATCCTGTATCTGAAACAGGATTTGAACTCAGGTCTTTGCAGATCACACAGGATTAAAATTACAAGTGCGCATCAGTTTACCCAATAATTATAGCTAGTCATATATAATACATATATTTAGAATTGAAACTATATCATTATTGTGGTTCAGACCTGTGATTTTATCAGTGTAAGAAGTTGCTTGCCTAGTAAACTCCCCAAAGTGATACATATAAGCAACTCATCTGTAACCTATAACCTAGAGAATTGCCTCAAGCACAGAAACGTAGAGTGATTTGCCAGTGGTCACACTGCTAGAGTACAAGGGAGGGAACACTTGAACCCAGGTCTTCCTGATTCAAGGCAAGTCCTCTGTTCACTAGCTATGTTGTTTCTCAAAATGAAGTATCTGTTCCCTTTAATTTACATTAAACATACAGGGATGCTTTAAAAACATTTCTAACTAATGGTTAGTAGGAAATTTCTCTTCCCCAAACAACTTTTTTGTTCAGCTCTGTTAAATAGTGAATGACTAAAAAAAAAAAAATCAACAAATGAACAGAAAGATCCTTCCACACATAATTCATATTAATTAAATTCAACAAGGATTTAAGTACCAATTACGTACTAGGTTTGTTAGAAATACAAAACAAAAACTCAGAATTGCCTCTGTCTTAAAGAGTTTATCTGCTACTAATAAATAAACTGATAAATAAACATGCCATATAAGCAAAAATAAATATGTAGAATTGAGGAGAGAGAGCATTAACAACTGAATTCAATCAAGAAAGACCTCTAATTGGAGCTTTGAAAGGAGCTAGAGGTTTGGGGTAAGCTAGGTGGCTCAGTGGATAGAGTGCTGGACCTGGAGTCAGGAAGATCTAAGTTCAAATCCAGCCTCAGACACTTACTAGCTGTGTTACCTTGGGCAAGTCATTTAACCTCTATTCACCTTAATCTACTGGAAAAAAAAATGGCAAACTACTCCAGTATCTTTGCCAAGAAAACCCCATGGACAGTATAGTTCACAGGATCATGAAGAGTCAGACATGACTGAATAACAAGAGGAAAAAGAATAAGAGAAAATGGGACAGACTATGCAAGAGTTGGAATGTTCTGTACTGAGAACAGAAAATATGTCAGTTTGGCTGGAGCCTGCGTACATGAAAAGGAGGAATGTATAGGTAGAAACCATATCGTGAAGGGTTTTAAATGCCAACAGACATGTGTTTTGCATTTGATCCTACATTCTTGAGCAGAAGAATTTACTGATCAGACTTGTGCTTTATGAATATTATTTTGACAGTCTTGTGGAGCATGGATTGAAGGTGAGAGAGGCTGTACACAGGGAGACCAATTAAGGGGCTATTGCAAGAGATTAGGCAAGTGGTGACCAGAGCCTAAATTAAGTTGATGG
This sequence comes from Notamacropus eugenii, assembly GCF_028372415.1. Lineage (NCBI taxonomy): Eukaryota > Metazoa > Chordata > Mammalia > Diprotodontia > Macropodidae > Notamacropus > Notamacropus eugenii. Next base: position 261,499,373 of record NC_092873.1, read on the forward strand.
CCATGTGATGGAAGAGAAATGAATAGAAGTTAGTGATGTTGTAGAAGAGAACTCAATTAAGATAACTTGAATTTGGTTTATGGCAAATAATATTTTTTTCTTGATTTAACCATCATGAATAATTTAAGTTTGGGATTTTTAAATGCTGGTTTTCTTAAAATAAGGCACATACTCATTGTGAGTAACAAAAGTACATTCCTATTCTTCAGTTTAGTGTCATCAGTTTGTATGCTACTCTGCCTAACTACAGGCCTCCACTAGAATGTGGAGTTTAGGGTTTAATTAAATATCATTACTATTCTTGCCTTATAGAGTCTGTTAAAAAAAATAACCAAAGATAAATATGTACATATGTCTCTATGTACATATGTACACATAATTTGATACTATATTATAATTGAAATATATATATGTGTATGTGTATGTGTGTGTGTGTGTATGTATAGGTCTGTGCAAGCATATGTGTGTGTATACACAGAAGTAACTTACCAAGCATTTAGAGTCCCTCCATTTCAACCCAGGGGAAAAAAATCAAAGTCCTTGTAACAAAACATACATAGTCAAACAAAACAAATTCTTGCATTAGTCATGTCCAAAAATAGATGTCTCTTTCTGCCTCTTGAATCTAATGTGTTTCTATTAGGTGGTGGGTAGTCTCCTTCATCACTGGTCCCCTGGAATCCTGGTTAGTTATTATGTTGACTGAGGTTTTTAAGTATTTTATAAATCTTCATTTTTTTTTTACAATACTGTAGATATTGCAATTTTAAAAAAGTAATTACCTTTGAGAGTGAAATTACACTTTATGCTATGGAATAGATAGGAGAAGAATGGGAGTTTCCTTTTCTCTCGCTTCATTCTTACTGTCCTAGCTCTCTAAGCAGCAATAGTTTCAAGGGCATTTTTTATTCAATCAAGTGGAAATTATCCTCTCGAGACTTAGTCCTATATTTACTCTGCACAGAAAACATCTCTGCAATCTCTTCTTACGTCAGACACTAAATAGGACTCAACCTTGAGATAAAGGCAACATCTCTAATAGTACCAGGATCATTCAGTGACTGGGCTAATAGAACCAAACCTATCAAAACATTTCATTGTCCTCATCCATGAGATATTCTGTAGATGTCTGGACCACTGAGTGCTGATTGCTCAATCTATAAGATGCTCCGAGCATATTTAATAGGTTGTGTTCATTTTCCTTTCAACCTCTAGGCCAAGGGAGGCATCATTGTAAGGTATGACACAACAGATATTAAAGGGCAAAGTATAAGTGCTTACTCATCCCACCAACTCCATACTGTTTCATTTATTGTTCCCAGAAAAAATCATTTTTCCTCTCTTTTATGACATCATCTGAAAATGGCAGAGTAAGGTGCAATCAGTTTGTGGTATTACCTTACCCATGGTAAGCCCTGTATTCTCTCAGAAAGGGCTGTATGTCTGAAAGGAGGACCATTTTAAAAGACTATTTTCATCTACTCATTTCCATAAATATAGTTCTACATAAATAAATATTCCACACCCCACCAGAAAAAAAGATTTCTCCTCCCCCTCTTTGGCTCTGTTGATGAATTATTCCTGCCACTTCCATTTTGAAGAAAGGACCAGACTAGCCATTTTTCATTCTCCAGGCTTTGCCACCATGCACCCATGAGTGTATTTCTGATCCCCTTTTGATCTCCCTTTTATGTGTTATCCTCCCCCACTAAAATGTAAGCCCCGTGAGGGTAAGGAATGTCTTTCTTTTTGCTTATATTTGTATCTTTGGTGTTTATTTAGCACACAGTATCTGGAATATAGCATTTAACAGATGTTTGTTGTTGTGGGGAAAGAAAAACCCATGCTGCAGAGTAAATGTGCCAGAAAATATAACTATGGTGCTCGAAAGACATTAGACACAATATTAACATAACCTCCATTCTACAATTCAAATACCAGGGGCTAGCTCTGGTTTTGTCACATCAAAGTTCTATGAAGAAAGACACATATTTAAGAACAGCAACTTCACAAAGTCAATAATTGCCTTACTATGCTTGAGATAGCGAACTCTAAGATATGTAGTTTATTTAAGGTCCATATGTCCCAGAAATCCATTTGTTGCCAGCTGTCAGTCTGACAGAAGGCTACAAAGGATATATACCCAGGATATGCACAGAGCAACGACACATGAATAGATCTCTAGGGACATTTTAGATGTTCCATGGCCCCACCTGTCACCATAATTGAAAAGCATTTACTGAGAGTCTACTGAGTATGGACATGGCAGTATTCTAGACACCTGTTGTGGTTTTTTTTCTCAGTTCCTGACAGGAAATAACCTTCACAGCTGCACAGTACACAAGGCTGCCTGAACTTTAGAATGCTATTTCATCAAGAAAGGCCACTTATGTAACTAAAGCCCATGAACACTTGTGGCTACACTGACTCTCCCAAGGAAACTGGTTCATTTTACTACTATGTCTTTCCAATAAGACAAAATCCTGGGAGCAAGTACCAGAGGACAAAAACCCTAGCATCTGTTTATACTAGATCAATACTGAGTGAAGAAGCAAAAGGATTGCTTCTAGACCCTCCATTCAGAGTTTAGTAATTAGAAATAGAAGTAGTCCTACCCTAACTTCAAAGGATTCCTTAGGTTATAATTTCAGGCAAATAATTTCAGTGTCAATCATATCTCAATAACGAGAAATCACAACAGTAATTCTGTTGTATTCTGGAGAATGGCAGGTAACACAGCTGAGGAACACACAGTATTACTGAATTCAGAGTAGGTCAAAATCATATGGTTCCAATATTTAAATCTCACCATCAAATGCCATTTTCTCTCTAGTACTGGTCTCTTTCAGTCTACATTAGAAAAGGCTTTACATTAATTTCATTTTTTAAAATAAATGACTAAAGAATTCCCCCCCCCAAAAAAAACCCACCCCTGTTGGTTTACTTTTTCTTGTCTTTGTAAATGATAAAATGGCTAGAGGTGATGCCAAATCTGTACAAATACCCTCTCCTCTCTCTAGTTATCAACTAGTACTGGTCACTGTACAAATAATCTAGTCACCATAATAAATACTCTTGGTATATAGCTTCAGGACCCTGGCCAACTCACAGGCTTATCCTGGGGATATAGATGGTCATCAAAGTAGACCAAAGAAAATGGTGCAGCTTTTGTTCTACCTAGGTAATGTATTTGGAGAAGTTTTACAGGAGGGGATGAAATCCAGATAGATAGGAAAGGTCTAAAGGCTTCTAGGAGTTCTGATTAATTACAAGCAATTTCTAGGTGAGTTGGGTTGAACCAGTATCCAGACATGGTCAGTTTATACCAAACAGAAATTTCTCATGCTTCCAGGGTACTCAAGACAGTTTATAAGGCTTGTGGGTCACTGCTTATTTTTCCTTTTCTGTTCTTCCAAAGTATAGAAGATGAGAGTGGGAATAAGGGATACAGAATCATGCGAAGGAAGGTAACTACTATGTCAAAGGACCTCAAGTTCATGCGATCTGAGAATTGTTTAAATGAATTGCAGATGTTTAGTTTGAGAAATGAAAACTTTGTGAAATCATGATAACTATCTTTAAGTATTTGAAGAACTATCAGAAAGAAATAAGATTACACATTTTTTGCTTGGCTCTGAAGGCAGATGTAGGAGCAATGAGACCGATGGATCTGGAGTCAAAGGACATAAGTTCTGGTGCTTATCTATGTGATTTAGGACACATTATTTAACCTTCCTGGGCCTCAGTTTTCTCATCTATAAAAAGGATAAAACTGGACTAGACAGTTTCAGATGTTCCTTGAAACTCTAACCTAAACAGGCAAATTTAGGCTTGAGTCAAGTCTAAATTCCTAATGAATTACTTCCTAATAATTAGAGTTATACAAATTTGGAATGGTCTGACTCTGGGAATGATGGATACATTCTTGCTGGCACTCTTCCAGCAAAGGCTGTGTTTTATTTAGGACTCTTTTTAAGGTGTGGGTTGGACAGAAGAGTCACTGATGTTCATTTCAAATAAAAAATAACCTTGACTTACCTCTTTGTTTTTACAACTCAAAAAACCTTGGGAAAAAATTGAAACCTCTGACCAGAAATAGAGAAGAAAAAGAAAAAAAATCATTTGTGTAAAACAGTGGATATCTATTAAAGGTATCATCAGCATAGGCAATGGATGACAGAAATGATGAGGTTTTCAGGAAGAGAAAAAGCAGTTATTTTGTGAATTCCTCTCTGTTTTTCATCAGTTCATCCTGAATTTAAGAATCTCAACAAATCCTGAAATAAAAGTATGCGTTATACGGAATAAGATTGTCTTTCAAAAGTTTCCCTCCCTTTAATATGAGTTAGAAGAACATAATAATATGGAATCCTTTTGGGGGGATTATAAAGATCAATCAAAACAGACCCCTCTTTACATGTGTAGATGTTAGCTTTATATGTATAGACTCCCAATAATATCCATTTAACATGTGTTTACTAATAGTAGCAACAATAAGAACCATACAATATTTCCATTATGTCCTTGTGGAACCTTCTCAGCTTTATAGAAATCTCTATATCTAGGACTTCTTTAACTTACCTTTCCATAGGAACCTTGCCCTAAAACTTTCAGAAGCTCAAATTGGGAAGGGTCTGCCTTTTCAAATCCTTCTTTTACATGATGACTGATGTCAATTTCCTTCACGATACCTTCTTCCTGCAAGAAAGAAGAGGAATATGTATTATAAATAACACAAAGTAATTTTATTATCATTTTTGTGCAACATATTACATTCAAGAGGAAGCAAGGAAAAACAGAATTCTTTCCTTACCAAAGAAATAGGATTTGCTGGTAGGAAAAGATAATGAATCTTAACCTTAAAATTTAGAAGCAAATTATTACTGATATGAATCGATCACCTCAGTTTTTATCAGATACCTTATCTCTTAAATTTCTTATATGCTCCCCCCACCTGTATGTTTTCTCCTCATTATAGCTGCTAACATATTTGAGAACTTTCCTCTGTCATTTTGAAAACTGCCATCATCAATGCTCTACTTGACAGGAAAAACACTTCATGAACTATTCACCTTTCAGACTTTCCTTCCTAAAAATCATTATTTTATTTAAAAAAACATTTATTGAGCCATTTCTACGTGGGCAATACCCACTGCAAGAATAGCAGCACTCTTAAGTGATACCTAAAATGCTTTGAAAAACCAGTCCTCATAATATTTTTATTTACAACATTCATCTTCCTTTTTAAAAGAAAATACTGTACATACACAGATGTGTCTGTGATCTGCCTGTCTGTCTATCTATCTATCTGTCTGCCTGTCTACCTAATGGTCCCTAGATCTAGATGGGGACAGATCCCTTCTTTTTTCATAGTGACAGTGGTACAGTAAGTAGTAGAAAAGGGACAGATGGTACTAAGAAAGCATTCAGTTTTTAAACTGTCTTTAAGCATTAATTTAATTTTTAGTACTCTAAAAAAATCATTTCTGAATAACTAATGAATTTATACACTATTAAAGTTACTAAATCACATCAGTACCAATATTCTTATGAAAAATTAAAACAAAAAAATAAAGAAGTTAGAGCCAAATGGGAGGATGATGGCTCCCAACTTCTGCTCTGAAAGGAGTTGGTATAATTGGTTCCCCTGTGCTCTCAATCACAATAAAGCACAGATTCACGGGCCACTAGGTCATTTCATTTTGTAGTACTCCTGATGAATGCAAGTAAAAAGACTACCAAGGAGATAATTGTAGCTTATGTGGTAACATCTGTCACAGACTGAAGTGAAAAACTATGAAGAATTTGATAATATTCTCCAAATCAAATTAACATAGTTCTTGATATTCTTTGCCTTTAATTTTAGCACAGTGCCTGATACATAGCAAATGCTTAATAAATACTTGTTTCTTTCCTCATTCCTTTAATGTTAAGGTGGGAAGAAAGGAGAATAGCAAAAAAGGGGGGGGTATGTTGGAAAATATCATTTAGGAATAAGAAATGAAGGGGTCCAAAGGTTTGCAGATCAACCATAATAAAGGCATATTATATATCCTATACACCCTAAATGTTTTTCAAGAAGAACATTTTCCAAAATTTCCAAAGAGCAATGGTTAGATCCCAGGTGAGCATAAATAGACTGCAACACATGGTTGTTGTTCAGTCATTTCAATCATGTTCAACTCTTTGTGACCCCATTTGGGGTATTCTTGGCAGAGATACCAGACTGGTTTGCCATTTCCTTCTCCAACTTATTTTATAAATGAGGAAACTGAGGCAAACAGGGTTAAGTGACTTGCCCAGGGTCATATAATAAGTGTTGGAAGTTAGATTTGAACTTGGGCCTCCAGGTCTAGCACTCTATCTACTGTACCACCTAGCTGTCTTTGCAACATATTACCAATAAAAATGTGAACGTAAAACATCAAGGAAACGGATGCTGGAAAAAGAGGTGGCCCAACCATGAAATGAAGGTGAAGGATAATAGGTAACTCAGGTTTTTATTCACAAAATATAAAGAGACCTTGAAGAAGACTTCCTGAATGTTGGGTAGATCCTCTATGGAGAATGTCTGTCAGATCACAGACAATGATTATGCAAAAAAGAGAAAGTATATTTGAGTTGCAAGTCACATTAGTAAGAAAAGAACTATGCACACTGATGCAGGGACTTCAAAGAACTTCAAAGACTTGAGGTGTCAAGTATGTTAGCCAACCTTCAACACTCCCCAGTAAACCTCTTCCAGATTAAAATCTTATTGGGAAATATTTAACAAAATAAATAAAAATAAAACAGAACGTAAATAATATTAATATATAATTTTCTATGTCAATATGTGCCTGCAGGGGACCATACGTATGATTTTAGAGTCTTCATTTCTATTTCAATTTAACACTATGGATCTAGTCTACTCTAGCAAAAATCCTCTGTGGCAGCAGCTGACTTTAATCTACTTCTTGATAATTTTCAAAGTACATTGCTTACATTATCTCATTTGGTGCTTTATACGATATTCCTAACAAGTGGTCAAATCATTTCTACTTTAAGACCTCTAGTGAAAAGTAACCCTCCCCAGAGAAACCATTATAGGTTTGAACAGCTCTCACTATTAGGAAAGATTTTCTTTACATTGAACTGAAATCTACCCCACTTCAATGTCTACTTATTGCTCATTCTCTTTTCTGGGGCCAAGCAAAAAAGTCTAATTTTACTTTAGCTAGAAAATTTTCTCTAAGTATCTGAAGACAACTGTCATGTCTCCTTTTAACCTCCACTTCTTCAAAGTTATGCATCTCTATTTCCCTTAACCAATCCTCCAATGACATTTTTTCTAGTTTTTGCACTATGCTGGTTCACTTCCTCTTAGCATACTCATGTTTGCTATTTGTTTTTTCTAAAATATATTACCCAGAATTTCACATAGTATTCCAGATGTTTTCCTAACAGAGCAGAGTATAGTGGGATCATTACCTCCCTAGTTCTAAATGCTTGTTATTTCAACCAAAGTATATTAACTCTCCCAATTGGGGAATAAGCCAGTCAGAGGTTTTATGTGTATGCTATCTACAATGTGGTCACAAAGGAAACTCAATTAAATCAGTCTCCAGGTTGTTTAGAAGAGGATGCCTGTAGCCTGAGGAACTTTGCTTTCCTAATTGAAAAGCTCATACCATCGCTAAAGACAAAAAAAATCAATATCGAGATGGGATGAATCTCCAATTTAGGAGCTTCTGAGAACTCATTTTTCTTTTCTTCTCATCCTTACTTCTTAACTAAGAAGAAAGCTTCCGCTATTTAAGGCAACAACAACAAAAAAAATAACTCTGCCAAATCACACTATAGACTCATAATGAGATGGTAGCTAACTAAAGTTCCCAGATCTTTTTCACAGTAACTGAAGTGTAGCCATGCCTCTTTCACCCTATAAATCAGCATCCGATTTCTTAAAACCTATGTGTAAGACTTAATAGTTATTCCTATTATTTTCATTTTATTTGATTTCCTACTGAGTGTTTAAAATTTTTTTATAGTGATTGGATAAGAAAAGAGATTCGTGGCGTCATCTAAGGCAAATCCCAAATAACATATAAGTTTTGGTTTGAGGTTATCTCCTATCCTCCTATCTAATAGGATAACTAGAAGTTTGAAGCCCCCCAACAAAGATTCGAAACTAGGTTTTTTCAGTATCAGTGAAATCCCGGGGCTGTTTTGGTGAAGTTTATAACTAATTTGGAGTGAGACCGTGGGGATGGGAGAAGCTAGCTGCCTAAAATTTCTCCTCCTCCTTAACTCACTCGCTCTGCACTGATATTCGTAGGAAAAGTTCCAAAAACAATCTTATGAATAATCTTTCCTCAACAAGCTGTGGCTGACTGTTGTTGAAAAAAAAAAGGTACTTCAAAAAAGGTTAAGAAGTTTTGCTTAAGAAGCATTATGAAGGGTACTTTATTTGTATAAAGTGTTTAAATCTGTAAGCAACTTCTTTTTGTAATAAAATTTGCCAGGCTTTGTGAAAGATAGCTTGCAAAGTCATTCACCAAGTGCACCTAAGTAGCTTGACTGAAATCTGCTGAAAACCCTGCCATCACTCCCACAGACAGATTGTTTGGAGTAACAAGCACAAGTTTCACTTGAGCGAAGCAATGCCTAGAGTACAGCAAAACTTGGTGAGTAAGAGACCTAACCTCTGGTAAAAGCTCAGAAGCGTTACTCTAGGCAAAAGCCCAGGAGAGAGGCTTACTTTGATATCCCTGTAAGTATCAGGGAAATGATACAAATGACAGAAAAACAGAATAATAACCTCCTTCTGGGTCTCCCTGGCTGCCTCTCATTTCCTCTCTCTGCAGTCCATCCTCTGCACAATGGCCAACTTGATGCTCCCAAAGCATAGACCTGATCCATATATGCCGCTATTCCACTTAAGAAACTTTAGTGCATCCCAGTTCTCTCAAGATTAAATTCAAACTCTTCTGTTTGACATTTAGAGCCCTTTAACATCTGGCTTCCACCTACCTTTCCAAACTGACTTTACACTATGCCTCTCCCCACACTACAGTTAATCCTTCAACATCATGTGGGTTAGGGATACAGTGCTCTTGTAATCTGGAAAATTTGTATAAAATTTTTTGGCCCTCCCTTCATACCAGAAAAGTCAGAATTTTTTCTTTTTCCTTTATGAGGTGTTTACCATACACCTTATTGTAAAATTTGGATTAAATATTTGGTGAATTTAAACTTTAAAATAAAAATAGAAATCTATAGTATTAAAAGATAATATATGTTGATATTATAAAACACTATCCATATATTTTATGCATTTCTGAGTTTCTAAACTTTTCTGTGTCATCTGGTGGTCTTCGTGTGTCATCTTTGGCTTCAGCAAAACTCCCCCCAAATTCCCATATAATTTCTTATGCCAACCTATGATATTTCAAAACTGCAATGGGAAAAGTCATCATGTGGAAGGGACCGGACTATCTTATTTGCTCTTCCCCATGAATGCTGCCCTCCCTCCTCACTTTCACTTCTTGGAATCCACAACTCTAACCAAAATTTAGCCCACATACCACTTCCTGAGGTAGACCCTTAGTGATTCCCTCTCTCAGCTCTTGGTTCTCCCCCACCAATCACTTGGTATTTATTTATGTGTGCTGACCTCATTGTTGTATGCCTGTGAAATATGGACAGTCTACCAGTGAGTGCCATGCCAGAAAACTGAATCGCTTCCATTAGAACTTAGGAAGATTCTGAGGATCACCTGGCAGGATAAGGTACCAGACACTGAGGTCTTTGCTCAAACTAAATTGCCAAGCATTCAAACTATGCTTCAGAGAGTGCAACTCCAATGGGCTGGCCATGTTGTTCAAATGCAAAATGTACACTTGCCAAAAAGACTATTTTATGGAGAACTCGCATGGGGCAGGTGATCACATAGTGGTCAGAAGAGGCTATACAAGGACGCTTTCCGGGTCTCTCTCAAGAACTTTGGATTTGACTGTGTGGCATGGGGGACACTGGCACAAGACCACTCAGCATGGCATGCCCACATCAGAAAGGGTGCATAGAGCACACTCTATGAGCAAAGCAAAATTGAAACAGCACAAAGGAAATGTAGGATGCGCAGATTTGGAATATCCACCCCAAATATTCAGGCGGACTATCTGTGCACAATCTATGGTAGAGCATCCCAAGCTCCTATTGGTCTGTTCAGCCACAGTAGGACACACTAAAACTTGACTTTATCATGGTGATGTCATTTGGGTCCTCTTTGAGAACGAAGGACAACTATACCTATTCTTTTGCCTTCCATAGCATATGCAATCCTTGAGCTTAGGGATTAGTTCCTTTTTTTTTCTTTTTTGGTCTATATTCTCCAGTGCCTACAAGTGCTAGCCACATAGTAGTCCCTTAAGAAAGTACTTATTTAGTTGATCATAAGATGTACCAGTAGCTTATAGTAAGGAACAAAATGTAAGTTTCTTTTCAGTTCTAAAAATCACAAGTTACATTTTCCGACCTCAAAGTATATAATAGAACTATAGAGCCATCATAATTATGAAACTTGAGGCTTTTACATTTGGAAAAAGAAATAAATAGATGGGAATTTTTGTTTCATTTTCCTCTTTTTAATGAAAATTATAGGACTTTTAGAAAACAGTCTAAGAAGTAATTCTGAAGACAAATAACAAAGAACAATTCGTATACATCATATATTTTTGCAATAAATATTTTACCATGTTTATGATAGAATTCTCACATTTTAAGGCTTTTTTTCTCCTGAATTTACTTGAACATTTATTTCTTATAGCTAGGGGCTATTTGCACCTGATTGTCAGTCTTAGTTTCCCAATGCGGGGAGGTAATCAGAGATCAGAAGGGTTTTGTGTGTGCTATCTACAAGGTGGCCTATAGAGGAAACTTGATTAAATCAGTCTCCAAGTTGTTTAGAAGCAGAGGATGCTGCCCAGGGAACCTAGCTTTCCTATTGGAAAAATTTATTCCAGTGCTAAAGTTAAAAAAAAATCAGTATCACAATGGGATAAATCTTTAACAAATTATGCTATGTATTTTTTTCTTTCCACTCATCCTCGCTTCTTCAATACTGGAACCGCTGTTATTTAAAAAAAACTGAGCAAAACTATAATGCAAAATGCCTTTTCTCTGCTAATGCAATAATATACTTCAATAGACACATTAAAGTACTCTATTGATGGTATTTCATGTGTATAAATAATTCAGAATCAAAAGTTTCTTCAGCTGAATGGAGAATGGAATTGTTCATAAAATGATAATAATTCAAAATTATTCATATATTGTTGAAAATGTCCTAGTATGATGAATTCGTCATATCTCACATTTATGAGTCTGAGGCAGGTAGAATGGAATTAATTCCTGGTAGCAATATGGGGAGTGGTTTGGGGAGCGGGGGGCTATGGGAGAGAAGAATTGAAGGTTCCTCTTTCCCCTTTAAGGGGAATTCTCCCCACTAAGGTCCCTTCCAATTGGAAAGTTCCACGATCTCATGATTCTGCAACAATTCCAGAACCACCAAGAGAAGTATAAGTTAGCAGGGGAAGCAGCCAGATGGAACGATGAACAGAGTACCCTGGCTGGATCAGGAAAACGCAATTTCAGATACGGCCTCATACACTTGCCAGCTGTGTAATCCTGGGCAAGTCACTTAACCTCAGGTTCCTCAACTGTAAAGGGGAGATAACACTGCCCGAAGCTGTTGTGAGGACCAAAGGAGATAATATTTTTAAAGTGCTTAGTACAGTGCCAAATAATTGCTCATATTTTTATAGTGCTATGGGCCAGGTACTATGCTAAGTGTTTTACAATTATAAGCTCCTTTGATTTCCACACAATCCTGAGAAGTAGGTGCTAGCATTAACCCCATTTTACAGATGAGGCAACTAAAGCAAATAGGGGTTAAGTGATTTGCTCAGGGTCACATAGCCAGCAAGTGTCTGGGGCTGGATTTGAATTCAGGTCTTCCTGACTCCAGGTCTAGCTCTCTATCCACTGTGCCACCTAGCTGCCCCTACATAGTAGTAATTTCCTTCCTTCCTGCCTGCCTGCCTGCCTGCCTTCCTTCCTTCCCCCCCATCCCCCCCTCCAGCTGTGAGATGGGTGCTTTTTGTTTTTCAGAAGGGCTGAAGAGTGTCAGAAAATGATCTTGGCCACACACTATTTTTGTGCTTCTGTTTAAATGTAGGCTGCAACTCTTGACTATTGAAACCTTCACAAATGTTTCACATGCTACTTTAATGCTCCAATAAGCACAAATTTTAGCTTGACTTGACCTTTTTTTTTGGGAAAGACAATGTAAGCATCCATGTTAGTATCCCACTGATAGGGATTTCTACCTTCAAATTGTTAGGTGTATTCAAAGACACTCAAGCTGTGCCCTTACAATTTTTAATTATAGGTTAGGCACAAAGTTTTCATTGCTATTCACATTTTAATCCCAGTGCATATTCTTACCTTTGAGGTATTCAGTTAAAGGAATGAAACCCCTGTCCCAAGGGCCATTGATAGGTGATTCTCTCCTTACTGGCAGCCAGTGAATGGCCTGCCCTGCTTGAGGGACAGGGCTGAGTTGGTGAGGACAGGAGAGTTTCAGCTTTTTTCAAGCTTTGTTGCTCTGGGTGTTTCTGGCTTCTGGCTTCAAGAGGGAAAATGAAAAAGCCAAACCCTCCTCAAGTTGTTGAAGAAAAAGACTTTGGAAAGACATAAGAGGAGCTGGCAATGTCTATGGTGTCCCTGTTCCCAGCTTGCTACACTAGAGATGCTGAATATTTCACGCTGAGTGAGATCAAGGACACCTTCTCTTGGTTGGGTTGAATTATCTCACTCCCAACTTATTTTTTGGTACATTTGATATATTCTCCTATGTATACCTTCTCTGATTTCTGTTTTGTTACTGACTTGGATAAATGAATTTTCTTTGCTGTTTATTCTGTGTGTTTACTGTGGAACTGGTATACGGAAGGAAAGAGGTCAAACCTTGGATATAAAGGCAATGGCAAAGCAACCAGAAATTAGATTGAACTTGAGCATATCTCCTAGATAAACAATATTTAAGTGAACAGACAGGTAAAATTCTAGCCTGGTACCCTCTTTCTCTGAGGGAAGCAGAGTGACCTCTGGCTCCAACCTCCTACTTCTCCTCCTGGCAGTAATGAAAACCTCCTTTGCACGAGGGTCAGCAGAGAAAAGGCTAGAGATGTTCATTCTGTTCCATTTCAATTCATACAACAATACCCCCATGCTCCTGGCATGACATATGGTCCCCTTGCAACACGTGGGCTTACTATTATCACAAAAACATAAAAATCTCAATGCTAATATAATTTCCTAAAATATCACAAAAATCTGTTATCCCCTTGGCATAGCAGGATCTTTAATGATAAAGAGCACATTTAATTTCAAAGAGTTTTAGTTAGCAATACAACAAAAGGAGATGAATGGGTCCCATTCAAAGTGTAAAAGTTCAGTATAAAAGTTTCATTTTAGTTTAAATCAGCTTTTAGGTAGTTGTATAGTCCTTTGTTTTGGAGGGGAAAGATGGGGGTGGGGAAGTGACTTGCCCAAGGTCACACAGCTAGTAAATGTCAAGTGTTTGAGACCATATTTGAACTCAGGTCCTCTCGACTGACTCCAGGGCCCGGGCTCTCTTCACTGTGCCACTTGGGTGTCCCTCTTTGAAAGTGACTCACTTTTGCTTGTCCTTCATTTCCAAAGGGACCATATTGGGATCAGGGTAGAGTGTGTTTGGCTGTGACTGATCAGTTCAATATGAGTTCAGAAGGTTCTACCACAGGTCAGGTACCCTAGCAGACCAGTGAAGGAGCACTGGCCTAAGTCAGGATTTTAGCTTTGGTTCTGCAACTTGCCTGACCTCCCTCCCTTCTCCCCCACTTTCCTCTTGGTCTTACTTTCCTAGATGTAAAAAGAAGAGGTTGGATTGGGTGATTTCTAAGATCTCTTCCAGCTCAGAAATGTGTCTTATATCTACTTTGAGAAATTCTCAGAATAGGTAAAGCTGCAGATCCCAATATGTACTCACTCAGATAAGAAGAATAAACTGTCAAAAGAGGTCATGTCCAGGTACGTTCTTTTGTACCAAAGGATTCCATTCTTTAGCATGATTGGCGGATTTCCACGTATGAGGAGTAAATAACATTCAAATATTCTTACAATGCCTTGTTCTAGACTAGACCAAGAAGACCTTTTCTCCTTCTTGGGCAGGTTTATTCTGCTTCCTATTGATGAGGAAACCTTGAACAAGTTATTCAAACTTGCTAGACCTCATTTTTCCTCTTCTGTTAAATAAGGGAATGGACTAAATGAGTTGGAAAATACTCGCCCTATCTCCCACTTAAGATTGATTCTTACTCTAGCATAACAGATGGAGACTCCACCTCAAAGTCAGAATGCCTAGGCCCACCTCTAACACACACACACAGGCTATGGAAGCCTGTCTTTTAACACCCTGGTGCTCCAGAACGCTCTTGGAGACTATAAATCTCACTTTTCTCATTCCTAGCCTAACTGCCACATGCCTGTTGGACATTTCCAAATGGATTTTCTAATACATTAGAATGAGGAGTAGCTCTGGAGTAGGAAAATTTGGATTCAAAATCCTGCTTTTGGTGTAGATTTCCTCAGCCTTGGGAAAGTCACTTATGCTCCTAGGGCCTCAGTATACTTGTCTGTAAAATAAAGAGGCTAGATTAGATGGTCTATGATGTCCCTCCTAGGCCTATATCTATGATCCTATGATTATAAACTTATCTTTACCCCAAACTCAAATCTTTCCTTATTTTTTCTATTTTTGTCTTTACTACCACCATCCACCTAGTCACCCAGGTTCATAGCCTCAGAATCAATCTTAGGTATTTATTTTCACTCAACCCAAGTCTTATCAATTCTGTTTTTACAATATCCCTTAAATCTGTCTCCTATTCATTCCTATAACTACCCCCTAACTCATGCCTTCATCACTTTTTACTTGTACTATTGCTATTACAAGTTCCTCCTAATTGTTCTCTCTGCTTCTAGCATCTTTACTTTCCAATCCATACACCACAGTGGTCAAAATGGTAGGTGCATGACCCTATCACTCCCCTAATTGGGAAGCTCCATTGGCTGCCTAATGCTAACAATAATCCTGGGAGGTATCATCCCCATTTAACATCTGAGGAAGCTGAGGTTAAGTTATTGTCCCAGGATCACACAGTCTTCTAGGATAAAATACAAACTTCTGTGTTTGAAATTGAAACCCATGACAAACTACATTCTGTCTTTCACTCTGCCCCTGTATAGGCTATCCTCCTAGTCTGGAAAGCATTTCTCCCATTTAGACTAATTAGCTTCCTCTAAAATTTAGCTTAAATGCCATCTCCTACAGGAAGACTCTTCTGATTTCCCAAGTTGGAACTGGATGACATTAGAATTAATTACCATGCAATTTTTCTAGGAAAAGTCAAGAAGGTAAGTATGCACCCTTAGGTGGATATCTACTCTGAATATTACTTAGGACAGCAGTGTTTCAAAGTTGTTTTTTTTTAAATATATAAATAGTATCATTATATAAGTGAATGTAATATATTCCAAAATAATTATTTGAGCATTTACTTTAACACTTCCTACTGACTTATTCCAAGTTATTCTGAAATGCGGAGCATCTGCAATAGCTTCCTTTACTAATATTTCAGTACAATCAGAAAACCCTGGATCAAACATTCCTGAGATTATTGGATCAAAGATTTGGGCAGTAGTCTACTTTCTCACCCTTCATCTCATTCTCTAATGAACTCAAGTTGTGGAAGACTTGCTATCTTATTAAACCATTACAACATTCTGTCTCATTAGCAGTCTGATACTTTTGGTAACTGAATATCCTCTCAAGTTTGTGGAATCTATCTATCCATCTATCTATCTATCTATCTATCTATCTATCTATCTATCTATCTATCTATCATCACCTATCTTCCTTGTGATAGCCTACACAGGCTATATCTCTAATTTTCCCTGGTTGAACCATCATATATTATATAGAAGTTATCTCCCTCCCCTCTATGCCTTTTACTTTTGTGAAGTGGGGAAGTGAACACTCAGCAACTTCTTGCCTGCAGCCTCCAGAGACAGGAAAATAGACTCATTATCTGACCTTTAGAGCTGAACCCACTGGGGAAAAATATATGCACACAACAACCCAAAGCATTTCCTAGAGATTGCAGGAACCATCTGTTAGCACCAAATACTTATTGCTTGCAGTCTAGTGGACCACATTAGTACTAAGATAGCAGTAAAGGTCATAACAAAGTGAATTCAACCTTTCTCCCTATGATATTTCTGTGATCAAATAAAGAGTAGAACAGGATATCTGAAAGTATGGGTCCTGTATGAGTTCTGGAATGAAAAACTTTTGAGTTTGGGGGAAGACTTGGGTCCAAAAGATTTTAGCATCTTTTCTCCTTCCTGGGCTGCCCCTTAGATATTTGGGGAAAATTCTGCTTCTGCTGCTGTGGATGAATGGGAAATAAAATGAAAGAACCAGCTGCACTTGTTGGGATCAGTTTCTTGAGGACAGCATTTCTGAAAGCATTGTCCTGTCCGTGTCTCAAGGGCTAACAGAAGCAAGGCTGCTTAATATTGCAGATGGTAGCAATTGGGTTCATTACAATAATGCTTGATGGATTAGCCTGGAGAAAAAAACAGCATACAAAACTTGAGAGTTGGGGATAGAGGAGGAGGAAGAAGAAATATAAAGAGTCAAAGAAAGGACTATTTGGACATAGCTTGGATGAGAGGGCAAGGTGGCAATACCTGAAAATCTCAGAAGTGTGACTCACTATATTTGTGGTGAGGGGAGGACCTACTCAGCTATCCAAGATGTCTGCCAGGCCAGGTAATTTTCAGTTCTTGAACCAAGGAACATCTGTTTGACATGCTATTCAATTGAACACAGTAGTAATTACTGGAGAAACTGAAACCTAATACACAACTACCAGGCACACTTTCCTAACTCATCTTGAAACATTTTTCTTCTGCTGAAAATCCCTTGGAAATACAATTAGCAGCCATTGAAGTAGTATTTTGTACTACTATAGTTCAAGGCCAATCAATCAGCTGGGTGGTGGGAATGTATTTTTGGAGGAGTATCAAGGAGGATAGGGAGCTTCTTTGCTCTTTATACAGAAACTCCACTTTGGTCACCTCCTGAAGCCCCTTAGATTTTAAGTTGTCCTGTATTTAAAATGTTTGTAACAGGCACACTGGTTTTGTGAGGACAGCAAAAGAGAAAGAGGGAAGAAGAGATAGCAAAAGCTATAATAAAAGAGTGAAAAATATACATGCTTATTTTCCCTCTTTCTCTTGTGTTCATTCCTCCAAACCTTCTCTATATCCCTCAGCATCTTCTTTTTCCCTCTTTATTTAATTCTCCACATTAGGACAAGATTGATCCCCCTATTAATTCCCCAATCTCTTTAATTCAACGCATTTATTTTAGGGCTCTTTTCATTGTCTCGCTTTTTTCTTTTCCTACCCGTTCCCCTCCGATTCCTTTCTCTCCCATCATTCTGAAAGCTTCTTAGTCTCTTGGTATTTTTACAAAGCATGGCCTATGCAAATTGAACCCTCTAGAAACTGTGATTACAAACCGTGACTGACAGATGGAACTACTTTCTGCAGGTGCCTACTTCACACATGGAGGAGCTGCAAAGAACTGAGAGTTAGAACAGAGTAAGGAAACAGAGACTCCCAATCCCAAAGTGTTGAAAAGATAGCTATTCTCTTGAAGAAGGAGAGAAGGAATAGAGGGGACTAATTTTCCGAAGCCTCTTCAGTCCTGATGAACCCTTAACACATGAAACAATAAGGGCGCAATGAAAGACCAAGTGAATTGGTTATCTTACTCTCATGACTATAAATAAGAGACAGCAATGGTGGGGTAGATAAGAGCTGATCTCAGAGCCTATGAAGTCCTATGAACATATTCTGGATGTGTAGCCCTAAGCAAACAATTTAACCTTTCAAGGCTCTGGGGAATTCTCTAAGTTTCAGACTATGAGTTGCAGAGAAGGTGCCATTTGGCAGAGGGAATTTCCTCACCTGAGAGCTCTCTTTATCAACAAAATCACTGATTCAGTTATACAATTTATATATACAAATCAGACACCTAAACTTTCATTTTCATTAAATGGAAAGAATGCCAATTTGTCTTTTGAAACACTTAGGTCAGAGATGTTGGACCAAATGGTGGTAAAAGCATAGAGAGTTCAATCACTAACTGTTAAGACATGTCAATAACTAAGACTTGATTCCACCTATGATAAAATTCTGAAGTCAATCCAGAACAAAATTATCAAACTCTTTTCTAAAGCACATAAACAATGTAGAAATAACCACAGTATATCCATAAGAAGGGTCCACAGGAATCTCTGAGAGCAGATTAGTAAGTTTTACTTCCATACCTAACCAACTGGCAAAATATATAATAAAGGCCAGATTGCCAGACACTTAGACAACAATAACTAATTTGGGCAAAAAGAAATTGGTTCACAGAAAGGAAAATATTGCCTGATTAATTTACTAGAGTGTGTGGGACTGAGTATGCAGACACAGGCGAATTAGGGCATTCATGTATTTAAGATTTTTTTTTTAAAGGCCTGGTTCTCAACTCCTATGCTGCTATAAGGTCCAGCTGTACTGAACTGTGAGTATGTACAGTGAAAATTTACTGAACCTTTTGAAACGTGGACGAAATTGAATAATTAGCTCTAAGAAAAAAAGAAGCCACGAGAAAAAAGTTCTGAATATAATCTTGGGAAATTTAGAATGAGGCTTCCATTTGTTGAAAAAATTAAGAAAGGAACTTCAATTTTTGAAATATTAGAATTTTTACTTTTTGATGTACAAAATCCATCTTGCACATTAACACAGAATTCCTAATTAGGGTACAGATGGCAAACATAAAGATGTTCAGTGAGTAAGAAAAACTCAAACTTTCCATCACTTCAATTGCCAGTAAGTTAATATCAGTGAAAATAAGCACATTTAAGTGGGAACTATCACACAAATGCAGAAGCAAAAACATTAAAAATGAAATTGGACACCACTATCTGTTACTGCTAATAAATCTAATGAGCTACATGGGACAATGCATCACACCCCTTTGAAGTACATCCCTTAACTGCAGAAGCAATAGGTTTAAAAATGAAATTAACTGCAATTGTCTACTAAGCTCAATGAGTTAGGTGTGATGACATGTCACACTCTTTTAAAATTAGACACAGATAAGTAAATGATGTTTTGGTTTGGTTTAACTTAATAGTAGTAAGTGGTAAATCCTTTGTCTAAGTTCTACTCTGATGGCTTACTCAGGCAATTTAGACCAACACTTTTAAGTCATTATAAGGGAAAGCCTGTAAGTATAGTCATGGTGACTGTGTGTCTTTCAGCTGAAGACCAATCTAAATGCCCAGAATCTCACTAATAAAAGGATAAAAGCCTGGCCAGTAGGTGACTCCTCTCCCTCTCCCTCTTCCTCTCTTTCCCTTCCCTTCCCTTCCTGGTTTTTTGTTTTTTGGTCACAGCAGCTTACAAAGACCATCTATAAGGGTTGGTTGCAGTTTGTCGTAGTGGAAGGAGTACCCAGACCAATGAAATTGTGAGTCTTTTGAAATACTGAAGTGTTACAAGTTGAACTTATCAATATGAGAGTTGAGTCTCACTCAACTGGAGGCTAACATGTAGAGTACTCACATTTATATTCCACCTGTTTACTTCAAAATGCTACCTCTTCCTCTCAAAGAGTGTTTCATCTTCCCTATTACCCCCCAGAAAGAAAATATCAAGATGGCAAATAAGCCTCAGGAGTGTGCTCAGTATTTAGTTAACCTGCTATATACAGTCTTACATCTTATTCCTTTCTTATATTATATAACAAAAATATAATCCAGGCAAATCATTTTGCTTTTTTGCTACAAATTCTAAGTTCATCTGAAATGATTTCTTAAATACAGCAACTTTAACAAGTCCTCAAGTTAATCTTCATTTGGGTTTTTAAATGATCATATGAAAACAAAATAATTTTGCTTTATATTACTCAAAGATGATCTTTCAGCCAACTCATTTCCTTTAAATTTTTAGAAATCTTTGAAATATGTCAGAAGCAAAAAAGAAAATCAGGAGAAGTTCTAGGTTTCTAAAGGAATTTTCTCCTTCTTCTTAGTCATGTTATGTTTAACTGTATTCCACAACCAGTAGCTTTGTGTATATAATGTAGACAATTTTATGAATGAGATCTGTAGTACAGCAGGGGGAAAACTTAGTCCCAATTGAATAACTCATTAATTAAACAGAATGCTAAAAATCTGCTATGAGCCATTAAAAAAATAAGCCTGTGTTCCTTTACTTTAAGAAAAAGCTTTGTCACTTAGTTGCACAGCTTACCAAGATTACTTAACTTGAACACATTGTAGGTGACTGACAGAGAAATGGCCTGTATGGTCTACTGTCCTTTCAAATGAACTCTCACTACATAGAGAATTTCCATCAGTGTTTCTATTGTCACTAGCAAACACCACAAGATTTACAAATCTAAAGATTCACTCGACTGACTACGAAAGCAACTGGCTTCCAAGCAAAAGCTCACTCCAAAGCAGATGGGTTTCATCTATCTATAAAGTGATGAAATATAGACTGTTTTCTTTTGTTCCTTTCTCTCTGCCATGGAAATTTAGAGATGTTTGCTTTTGCCTTCCCCAGGGAATGTATGAACTAGATTTTCCATTGAATTTCTTCACAGTTCCTTATTACCCAATGGCTTGCAATGTTGACCAAGTGACAACCCGTTTAGGAGAAATCAGATAATATGTATATCTTTTATAAACTTTTGGACATATTCAGGTTGAGCAAATTGCCTAATTTATTACAAACAGTTTATAAATTACCAGGCCATTTTTTATTGAACTGCTAGAACTTGACTCTTTATCTTGTATTTCTTTGGATGATACTTAAGTCCTATATGCATAGATTCATTCTATTTTCAGGGTTCTAAAACCTTCGAAATTTCTCTTATTGAAAACATTTTTTCACTAAAGCAAATTACAAATGAATGTTAGAAAACACATAAGTCATACAACTGGAAGATTTCCCTAAACCATTATATATCATTTTCTAATTGGAAGAAAAATTCCAAAGCTCAAGACCCATTCCAAACTCCCTAATGGCTAATGAGGTGAAATACATTTAAATCAACTCACTATCAACTTAGTAAAGCTACTTTACTCTGAGTGTTCATTAAACTTACTACTATTTCATCTTCTCAGTTCTTCAGATAATTCTGGGTGCTTGGTTCCAAGGAGAAACTATTTTCTTCCTTGATATGTAAAAGTAATTTTTTTTCTTAGATAAAAGCACTTCAGACCAAAGTTCTCCTCCAAAGTTCCATTATAACACAGAACTGATAATAGATTCTCAGAGACGCTCTTTAGTGCAGTGCAAACTCAGACAGATCTTACCAGCTAGAAGGCTTCTGATATTAGCTTGATGATAATATTTAAGATAAGGGATAGGATCATTATCAAAAGATTGCCTAGGGGTGGTGAATGTTTTGGGTACTGAAACTCATGAAATCAACTTAATAAGGCATGGGAGGGCTGTAATCTGCATCAGAGAATGATGTGTTCAATGATAAATTCACAGATCTTTTGATATAACTAAAGTGATAACTTTTTCATCTTCAAGAAACTTAATTTACAGATTATGTAACCCTAAAGTTTATAGTTCCTTACTACCCAATGGGTGCAATCTGACCAAGTAATGATCACTTTCAGAAGAAACTAGAGATTTATACACTCACATATAGTAAACTAATGGATGTCTTTCTGGTTTGTTTACAATTTTACTTGACTTATTTATTTAGAATAATTTATGAATTATAAGATCATTCTTTCAAGCCAGATTAGGATCAGAACTCTTAGGGTCACTCATCTTATAGTACCATGGGAGCTCAAAGTGAGGAGACTGTCCCCTTAATGGCTCTGGGGCAAAGTAAGACACTAAGAAGATAGTGAAGGAATTTTCTGTTTGGGGATAGCACAAAGAAGCAGTGAACTGCATCGGAGGACAGTGACAAAGGCAACACAACAATTCACATGAGTTCAATCATCATCTCTTTCTAGATCCCTTTCTAGACTTTGAGATGTCTTTCTAGATCTCTCTCTAGATTTTTCTAGATTTCTCTAGTTCTCTTTCTAGATTCCTTTCTAGATGTCTAGATTTATTTCTAGATCTTTCTTTCAAGATTTATTGATCTCTCTAGATCCCTTTCTAGATTTCTTCCTAGATTCCTTTCTAGATCTTTATAGATTCTTCTCTAGATCTCTTTCTGGATTTCTTCCTAGATTCCTTTCTAGATCTCTCCAGATGAATACCTGAATAGGCCTAGGTATCCCATTGCATCATGGGCTTTCTCCAGTCATCCTGATGATATCTGGTTACGGGATCCAGATAGCTCAGGAGGGGAAAGTGAGACTGGTGACCTTGCACAGTCCTCCCTCACTCTCACTCAAAACAAAGTCAAGTACAAGTTATGTCATCATTTCTCTGATATCATGGTTTTCTTCAAAAAATGAAGGATGAACACAGATATCTTTTTTTCTAGATCTCTCTCTAGATGTCTTTCTAGATTTCTTTCTAGGTCTCTTTCTAGATTTCTTCCTAGGTCTCTTTCTAGATTTCTTTCTAGGTCTCTTTCTAGATTTCTTTCTAGGTTGTTTTAGGTTTCTTTCTAAATCTTCTTTCTAGATTTCTTTCTAGATTTCTTCCTTTCTGTCTAGATTTATTTCTAGACTTTTCTTTCTACTTTTTCTTCTCTCTCTCTCTCTTTCTTTCTTTCTTTCTTTCTTTCTTTCTTTCTTTCTTTCTTCCTTCCTTCCTTCCTTCCTTCCTTTCTTTCTATCTTTCTTTTTTTCTTTCTTTCTACATTTCTTTCTTTCTACATTTCTTTCTGTCTACCTTAAACCCATTTCACTCTGAAGCCCACAGATTACACCACAATAGGTCCCTACCCAAGGTCCACTTAATGGTTATTTTTTGTACTTTCCTGGCTTAGAGTTTTTCTAAGTTTCTCTAGAGTTAGGCTGTTTCTCTTTGAAATAGCCACCCTGAGGATCTTGCCCTCCCACCTTGATTTTTTTCCTTTTTCTTAATAAAGGGGCCATCCCTTGACTACTTCTTAAAGAGGCCTCTTCACTGTATCTGAGTATCTGAAAAGGCCTTACCCTAAAAGGACCAGGATCTCCCACTGCATCCTGGGCCATCTCTAGTCATCCTGATAAATATTTGGTCACTGAATCTAGATGGCTCTGGAGGAGAAAGTGACGCTGGTAACCTTGCACAGCCCTTACTCACTCAAAACAAAGTCAAGTGCAAGTCATGTCATCATTTGATAATGTCATGGTCCTCTTCAAAAAACAAAGGGCAAACCCAACAACTATACTGATGACTCTTAACTCTAGTCCCTTTCCTGATCTTCAATCATGCATCACCAACTGGATGACAGCTAATTACAAGATGTAGAATCTTAGGGAATGGAGAAGAGCTATCTGGGCTTGTCTGCATTGTCCAGAAAGAGATAACCTGATGAATCTTGCAAAGCTCTGGCTTAAAGGAAATTTCTTGTTGATATAATAGCATAACACTTTCTTGGCACTTTTTTAAAAAGGTGATTATGAGTTAAAGAGACTTGTTACTGCTTCATCAAAACAAGAGTAAAAGAGAATTTGCACAATAGGAAAGTGGTGATCACTAGAAAGAGAGCAGTTATGAGAGAAGCTTGGTATGGTGTACCTGCGCCTGAATCCACCAATGATATCAAAGACTATAGTCTAGAGTTGTGTTACATTACTACATGAACTTTCCCATGTATCTTCCTGATCCCAAGACTGACTCTCTAATCCTATATCATCCTGCTTCTTAATCTATACCTATCTACATATTTATTTTTATGTTATTAGTAGAATAATGTAAAATTTTCTTATTGCATAGACTATATGAGACTGCTTAATCATTTTAGGAGATTTTAAAAATCAGTATTTTGAAGTTTGTCTAGGTTTTCTTTAAAAGGACCAATGCAAAATCATGCTAGATTCATAGAAATCATAAGTCTGTGGACTAATATGCAAACAGGTCTAGTATGGTTATGGAACTATTGTGGACAACTAATCACACCATTTGTGACATATAAGATAAGACTGGGCTTCCTCCTTGCCTAAGCACTTTACAGAATTTCTCATGAGTAGTAAATATTGTGAGATAGAGGGGTAGTAAGAAGACCTGTACTCTAATCCCAAACTTTCTACTAACAAGTCATGTGATCATCATTGAGTCACTTTAGCATTTTCAAAGTTTCCATAAAACAAGGAATTTCAAAGTCCTAATTTTCTGTGGTTCCACAATTCTGTGCACAACATAAGAAAAACTAAACAATTAAATAGAATTTGATCCCCAAACAGAATGAGCTGCCTTGTTTGGTAATGTCTTTTCCATGGATGGAAATTGATGGAGGTTTTTAAGGAGCTGATGAGGAAGCAGAATAATCATTTTTGAGGAATGTCATAATTAGGATAGGTCTAGACTAATTCACCTCTGTGCCCTTTCTCAGCTATGTAAATCTTCATTTTAATGATCAGTTAAAACATGTAATGTAACCTTCACTGTCCAATCCTAACACCCGTCTGGCTATAACAAACATATAATAAAGAGGAAATGCCTTCAGCTATCCATATTGCATGAGAACATTTTAACTATCTACATTGAAAAAAATGGTTGGTTTTTTTTTAAGAGTTGATATTAAAAATGCCAATATTGTTCAGCATATTGAATAAGGATTTGTGGCTCTGTATCATCCACAGTTCTTCTTCCTCAGATCATTAATTAATGGGAACACTACTTTCCTTTGGATCATATAACTGCTATGGGTTATATACATCATATACTATCATTGAACTTCATGTACAAGCAGGTTTCCTAGCAACAGACCAAAAGTCATTATTTTACTGCATGCCCTTAAGGGACTTGATTATGAATTCTGCACTTCAAGGGAAATGCACAGTACAAATATGGCTCCCTGAGTTACATTTTAAAGCATTACAGAAGGTAACCATGGTACACAAGCAAAAGTGTTGCCATGAGACGACACTAAAGTTTAAAAGTTATTGTGGAAGGGTGCACATCTATGCCGTTGTTCACAGGCATCCGGGATATTTAGTTAAGCTTATTAACAAATACAGGGAAGCTAGGGGGCTCAGTGGATGGAGAGCCAGGCCTGAAGTCAAGACTCATTTTCCTGAGTCCAAATCTAGTCTCACTTACTAGCCATATGAAAGAGGGCAAGTTACTTAACCCTGTTTACCTCACGTTCCCTCTTCTGTAAAACGAAGTGGAGAAGTAAATAGTAAACCACTCCAGAACTTTGCCAAGTTCACTGCTTGAAGTATGTGTGTGTGTGTGTGTGTGTGTGTGTGTGTGTGTGTGTGTGTGTGTGTGTGCATGTAGGGGGACTGGGGTAGAGATTTAGGGAAAGGATGGCCATGGTGTTCTTCTTTAGGCAATTTTAAATTCTGTTACCTCACTTGTAGACCTCTTCCCTTTTCTCTGCTTCCCATGAATGACCAACTACTTAAAAAATATTGGTGAAAATCCAAAGGAACTAAAGATCCTTGAGTTCCATCTTTCCCTCTTTTCTCTCTATTAGTTATCCAAAATCCTTTCTTTGCTCATGATAAATGAGCCATGAATAGGTTCTACACTGACAGCAGACTATTAGCCTTACTGTAGTCATATTCAGCATTTCTGAAAACTGTGTTATATTGCTTAGCCCCAGAAATAACAGTAAAAGCTAACACTTCTATAGCACTTTAAGGTTTGCAAAACACTTAACAACATTACCTTATTTATTCTGAAAACAACCCTGTGAGGTAGGTGCTATTAGGAGCTGCATTTTACAGGTGAGGGAACTGAAGCAAACAGGGTAAAGTGACTTATCCAGAGTCACACTGATAGTAAATATCTGAGGTCAGATTTGAACCAGGTCCAGCACTCTAGCCACTAAATATATCTAGTAAAGCTATTTAATACAAGTCTTTAAGATGCCATCTCCAGAAGCAGCAAAGTTGATCAACTCAGCAATGCCTTCTCATTGTGACATCTAACTAGCATATTTCTAGTTTCTAATTCATGGTACTGCTAAACGTTACTATTTCCTTAAATAACAAGAGAGCTCTGATTCTATAATAAACTATGAAGTACCAGAATTTTTATAAGGTCTATAGAAACTTATCATGTATGGACATATGAACTGTAAAATACCCATTTCCTAATGGAATCAGCAAGTCTAGTCTTCTCTCATGCCTAGTGACTAACACACTTCCAAATTTCCAATCCAGTTTTATTTAAACCTTATTACAAAACCTAACCTTGCTCCTTTGGCTTGTGAAAACTATCTACAAACCAGAATTAGCCATTGAATTAAGGGCTGCTCAATGAATAAAAATCCCATAGGAATTTCTGTTAATTGTTTTGTACAGGATATGCATCCTGTGTTTGGGAGCTAAAACAAAAAGGAGTTGATTGTAAAAAGGCAGATTCAGACACGCTGGCATTACTTGCTACTAAAGTTTCCTATCCCGGTGAAGAATTTATTTTCTTGGTTTCTTGGGGCAAAGGGGAATCTTTATAATCTTGGAGGTATGAGATAAAACAAACAAACCCAACATGTTATCTAAAATATTATGTTGTGAGCACAAGGCAGCCCCATCACTCCAGTAGAGCCCAGGAGGTGTGAAAATCTACTTACTTACATCAATTTTTGGCAAGTGCTGAGGATTCATACTTTACAGTGGAATTCACAAGCAGCTTTATTTAAAGTGCTCAGAAATTTTAAAATTGAGTATGTTTGGTGTATTTTAGAGAAAAAAAGTTAAAACGTTTTAAAAGTTGGCATTTGACAAAAATTGGTTCCCTTGTTCAGCATTTTATCTTGGTTTCATATTCTCCTTACTACCTTGTATAACACTGGGCAAGCCACAACCTCCCCCGGGTCTCAGTTTCCATGACTTTTAGGGACCCTTACAATTCTATACACATTATGTTATGAAACTCTGCTACTATTTGAGTGATAGCAGTTAAAACATCATCTCCGCAAATAATATATCAATATTTTTGTCCTCCCTACCAGAAACCAAACCTTTTCTACCAAATGGTCAATTTCGGTTTTTGTCTATTTTTTCAACAACACTCCTAACATTGTCATATTTACTACTCCAATGAATCTCTCTCTGAAGAATTTCCTATCTGAACCTATCCATTTTCTTTGATATGATGCTATCATACCAGTTCAGTAATCAGCAGTCCTCACTGGCAGGATTCCAAAAAAAGGTGGCAGCATCCCTGTATTTGGAGCTCCTAGCATCAGCTGGTCACAAGGAGGCAGGAGATAGGCTACTGAGATGAAAGTCAATGAGAGTTTTGGGCTCAAGGAACCAAGATTGGTGGGTTTCTTTGAAATGTTCATTTTTTAATCCTGTCTAGGCTTTGCTGAATACCCCAAGGAAAAAGTAATCTCTTCCTCCAGTCTAAGAATAATGGCTGACATTTATATAGCACTTCAAAGTTTGCAAAACACTCTATGTTTGAACCTCACTTTATGAGAGAATGTCGTGGTTCAGTCATTTTTCACTCATGTCTGATTCTTTGTGATCCCATTTGGGGTTTTCTTGGCAAAAATATTGGAGTAGTTTGCCATTTCCTTCTCCAGCTCCTTTGACAGATGAGGAAACTGAGCCAAACAGGGTTAAGTAACTTGCCTAGGGTCACACAGCAAGTACTAAACTCAGGAAGATGAGTCTTCCTGACTTCAGGCCCTCTGTCCACTGTACTATCTAGCTTGCTGTATGAGAGAACACCCTCAAGTATTTTTATTCCCATTTTACAGATTAGGATAATGAGGCTCAAACAGGTAAGATGACTTGCTTGTGGCCATGAAGCTAAATGTGAGAGGTGGAATTTTGAATGCAAGTCTTTTTGATTCCAGGTCCAAAACTATTTACTAGGCCATGCTGACCATATATCCTTTCTTAAGAGCTTCAATGAAATCTTGGAAGCTGCAGTGGACACTGGTTTATAGTGTTGAATGCAAAACCGAAGGAGCAAATAGTATTATCTTTTTTCAAGGGATTCCCTTGAAACCAACAGGTCAGTTAACTTAAAACTTAGTATGCTTCCTTTATTAAACTCTCATATTATGTATTGTTGTTTGCCCTTCATTCTTAGAGAGGACCATGACATCAGGATGATGATGTGACTTGCAGTTGACTTTGATTTGAGTGAGGGAGGGCTGTGCAAGGTCACTAGCCTCACTTTCTTCTCCTGAGCCACCTGGGTCCAGTGGCCTGATACTCATCAGGACAACTGGAGATGGCCCAGGATGCAATGGGAGACCCTGGCCCTTTCAGGCTAAGTCTTATCACATTCTCACTTTGAATGAGATACACCCATTCAATGAATAGGCTTCTTTTGTTGCCATTATATATCCTATAATATAGTTATTCATGCACAAATCTTATCTTCCCTATATTACTATAAATTCTATGAAATCAAGGAACATAACAGATTCTTTTTATCACTAACTCATTGCCTTATGGTATATATTCACTCTCCTACACTCCATGATTCAGTCAAGCTGGCTTTTTCTCAGTTTCTCATACCCTCCTGTCTCCCGACTTAGCGCCTTCACACTGGTCATTCCCCATGCCGGGAATGAGATCCTTTCTCACTTTTGTCTCATCTACTCCCTCTCTTCTTTCAAGATGTAGCTCAAGCATCACTTTCTACATGACATTATTCCTGCAAATTTCATGTTAACATTGAAACTGTTCATACTTATACATATACCTTTGTATTTATTCTCTTTATATTAATTCTGTGTGTACTTACAGATGTACTTGTTATCTTCCCTATTAGACTGCATGTTCCTTGGGAGCAGGGATTGTTTCACTCATTGTATTTATATTCCCAGCAGTTAGCCCAGTGCTTGAAATACAGATGGCACTTAATAAATGTTTGTTGACTGAATGATACAATCCATGTCATAGGTACCCAATGAGTATTAAATGAATATGAGAGAGAATCACTGGCTGGGAACTGAGGAACTTCTGTGAATTCTCTTGACAAAGACAAGACTATCTGACACTTCAGCTTATAAATCAGTGGTGCTTGATTCACCATGTTGTGTATTTTCTGAAATTCTGGCTGCTAAGAGATGGCATGTGCCAGCATTATACTAGGTTACTGCTTCACTCAATTTCTGTTTCATTAGGCATTGGGGAGTTAGGGTGGTGTAACATAATCAGGGATCTCCCTGCTTTGCTCCACATAGTTCAACTCCAGGTTGGTCATTTTCCTAAAGATGCCCTTGATCTGAAAACTGGTTACATCTAGCATAAATTCTGTGGCAGCAAACAGATTTTTTTCTCCTTCAATCTCCCTCACATCCTCATTCCACTACATGCCATATGCTAGCTGAAACTATTTCTCACAATTTAACACCCAGAATGATGGGTTGATGACCTTTGATATTATAAGTTTATCTCTATAGCTTATGAGTCTCTGGTGTGTCTTTCTCTTCAGATATAGTTAATATTCTCAGCTGCTCTTCTTTCATTCAATTGATTATATTCATATCCACTACTTTTTGAGTAAAAGAAATGACCACAACAAAGTGAAGATCCAGATGTGATCCTGCTTGTCAAGAAGCACTTATAAGTAGAAATGTGGTAACAACAGAATATTCCATTATTACTGATGAAAAATGAATGGAGACAGTGAAAATCATCTTTAGATTGTGAAGTTTTACAACAAATGTTGTTCATACTTGGTTTTTGAAGAGGACCAATGACATCAGAGGGTGATATCTTGTCTTGTGTATCAGCGGGATTTAAGTGATGTAGAATAGTGCAAAGTGTCAGCCTCACTCTCTTTTCCAGTCATTGAAGTCTAGTGGCAAGATAAAAGTTAGGATGAAGATGGTCCAGTGCAGTGGATGGCCATGGCATCTTCGATGTCTGACCAAGAATTAAGCACTCCACATTACCTGTTTCATCTCCTTTCACGATTATTGGAACAAATTATTCTCAGCTGCCCATTCTTCACATGCTTGGGGTAGACATCCCTCTAACTCACAGGGGGGTTTGAGACCTCTAAGTTTAGTCCATCTGTTGATTAGGTTTACTGGACTATGGCCGCTGTGCATGCTACAGTTTCTTAGAGCCACAAGTGAGAGTATGTGAAGCTCTACAATCAATAAATAATAGAGAGGGAACATCCTGAAAAGTCTAAGGAATCAAAGGGAGATGCCTTCCCCCTCCCCCCATAAAACCACAAGTAAATGTTAAACAGTTGAACATAACATCGTTCTGTATCTATTGACCAACACAACTACTCTACAAGTTATAGCATGGTACCATGGGGTTTCTCCATCACTTCCCTTTTAACATTAGAATTCTCTTCTAGATTGATCCTTGCAAAGTAGTGACTTAAACAAAAGTTCATGGAGAGGAATGCTGTGCTTTCCTCCATCTGCTCTAAATAGTGCTCCTTAGGAAATCTCATCTATGGAGCAGGTTTGGCATTTCCAATGCAATAGCAAGCGATCACTGGCTGGGTCACATTTCTAAGCCTCCTGAAGAGTTTTTCAACTGCTTTAATATAATATGTGTGTACTAAGTATACTTTCCTTAGTCTTTTAAGAAGTTCTGCAGGGGAAAAAATAGTCTGGGATACTCTTCAGAATGAGTAATTTTTTTTTCTAATAAGCACTTTCCTCTTTTTTCCAACAATGATAATTTTCCCACTCATTCGGAGCCTTACAATGACATACATGGTTTTAGGCATGGCAAGTAGTGAAATAGAAAGTCACTAAATTTGGTATCAGAGAATGGGTTTGAATATCAGCTCTTACTTAGTGATGTGTGCTAATGTTTAAGCTCTTTCCTTTGTTGATTGTTCTGTAAAGTGATCTCTATGTTTGTTGAGCTCTAAATCCTGTGAAATTTAATTGGGAATAATCTGGGTCATCTCATATCCACTTCTAGGTTATTAAATTAAGCAAATACTATGAATGAGCCCATGTGGTATAGTGGATAGGGCTGGGTTCAAGATAGATCACAGAGACCTTGGGAAAATCACTTAACTTCTCAGTACTCTAGTTAACTATTTAAGACTAAGCTGCAGGGAAGGTATCTATCTACAATGGTAGTATTTCAAAAGCTAACATGGAAAAAAGATGAGACCTGTTCTGTTTGACTTAAAGGGTAAGACTGGAATAATAATTACAAAGAGGTCAATCTGGGCTCCACATAAGGCAAAGAAGAAGCTAGGTAATCACTTGTCAGGGACTTTGTAGAGAGGATACTTGTCCAGGATCATATTAAATTGAATGACCTTAGAAATCTCTTTCCATTCTGACTCCTTGATGGACCCAGATGTCCACTTTCTGGCTTACCAAAAAAAAAAAAAATACAGAACAATTACAAATACAGGCTGCATGAGTTCTAAAGAATACTCTTAAAAAGGTCAAATAATTATAATATGATAACATAATAAGTTCTCTGCCACTTCAGAGAACTTGCTTCCAACTGAAAAAGAAAGGGATCATGTGGGGTGAGGACTAGTATCTCTGATGTGAGGATTTGCTGAGTCCTTTTCAGGGCTGCTAATCCACCTTTGGGGTCCACTTCTCCCAATGTTCACCTGTGGCTCCAAGAAACTCTAGCATGTACAGTGGTCACAGTCTAGTAAAAACCATTTTGACAGATGGGCTAAATCAGGTTGAGGATAACTGACAAGCCTCACTGGTTAACAGATTAGGGGGATGTCTACCCAAGCACAAGAAGATTTCCCAGCAGAAGGAGCAAAACAATTTGTTCCAACTTGCTTCAAAGGTCATGAAGGCAGCTGGAGCAGCACCGTGGAGTGCTTAGACCTTGATCAGACATTGAAGATAGCAAGGTCATCTACTGCGTCTTAGGCTATTGCCATTGTCCTGAATTTTGTCTTGTCACTGGACTCTAATGACTCTGGAAGAGAGAGGGAGGCTGATTTTCCACAACTCTGCCTCACTTAAATGTAGTTCATGCACAAATCAAAATGTCATTCCATGATGTCATTGGTTCTCTTAAAAAACAATGGATAATCAACACCAGGAGAATGTCACCAAGTTCTTAGGGAAGTCTGAATCTTTAACAGCTTAAAGCTATGCTAAGAGTTTCGTGAAACTGAATAAATTTATGGCTGAAAGGTTGTTAAATAAATATAGTCTTGTCAACTACATATCTATGTGCCCTTTTATGCAATATCTTCAGATAGCCTTTTTGATTTCATGAATGCATTGTTCTCAAGAGAAATAAGCATCCAGGGGCTGTAGCCCATTGACTTCCACATTTGCTGGTGAATAACCACGAAAAAAAGTGATTGGAGTTTTCATTCTGACTTTATACAGGGTCCTAATGAAATAAGCCACTATCCACTTAAACTGCATAAGAAAGAAAAGGTGGGGGGAGAAACGAGAGAGAGGGGGAGGGTGGCCAGGGAGAGCACCACATGGAGAGAGCTGGGGTAGATGTATGATGGAACGAAGATGATGATTGAAGGACTAGTGCAGGGAGAAAGTACACCCCAGATTCTGACTACCTTTAAGATTTACATCTTCAGGTAAAATCTCTGATATTGCTCTAATTATGGCTCTGCATCGGAAGTAAGAACATAGAAAAACTAGCCTTTTCTCTAATTAAAATAATCTTGCAGATAAAGTAGAAATAATTTTCTTTCAATGTCTATTTTCCTTAAACTAGTCTAAGAAACTAAGAGGAAAGGCACACACACACACACACACACACTCCAGTGCATGACTGTTATGCTTTGAAACTGAGTCATAGAACTTGGCAGAACAATGCCTCTCTATGCCAACTGTTACAAAAATGCATCACCATTGTTTATGATGGAAAATTCAGCTCTTCCTCAAAAGAGTGAGAACAGATCTTGGCTACCCTACCCCGCCAAGATATGACTAAGGGGTTAATATTATCACAGTTACTTGTAGAAAATTCTATAGTCTGGACTAATGAGTATTGTGTGTGTATACATACATATATATGTACACACACAGTAATACATATATTCACATGTGTGCATATACATACATATACATATTTTTTTCAACTACACTGATCTTAAAGCTGTTGCCTTTTACAACGGAGGTCGACTGAGTGGGTGTATTATAATTGAGAATCTTGAATTTCTTCTCCACAAAATGGGGGTAAGAGGACATTTGTAAGAAGAAAACAAGACATTTCTGTGATGAAGGAAACTTGAGAATAAAAATGCATATGGTGTATATTGATATTTCATTTAAAAATGCTTTCCCAAATAGCCACACAATTACAGTAAGGCCAAATATAAAATCTAATATCGGTTCAGAACACTATGGTAATCAACTTACATATGTGAAATGCCTATAAGCAATAAGGAATAGTTGGTATAATCAGAACAGAAAACTGTTTTGAAAGCTACAAGTTAATGGTTATATTAACTCTTCAAAACAACCCACTCCATGTCATTCCTGCTTAGACCATCACCCCATTCTCTTTCTCTTACTTCTTATCGATAACTTGCATTCTTCCCCTGGATACTTTGGTTCTGAAAGGTAGGTCACCTTCTCCTTTATACTGTTGGAGCCTAGGGCTTCCTGCCATTTCCTGGTCCTTTCAATACTATGTAGCTATGAAGTTATATTTCTCTCTTCCCCCCCCCCCCCCCCCGTATGTATTATCTTTCCTTTCTTGATTGTAAGCTCCTTAAGGGTAAGGAAGGTCTTGTTTGCCTGTATTTGTATATCTCATGTTTAGCACTGTACATATGGGTGATTTGTGCTTGACTTGTGGTAGAACCTTCCAAGCTCATTTTGGTCTGATTAATCACAGCTGGACCCACTGTACCTTGACTCCAGTATAGTGATATCATTTTGGTCCTCTTCAAGAATGGACAACAACCAATCAACCAACCAACCAGCTTAGCACCATGCTTGGCACATAGGAAGCACTAAACTACTTGTTCTCTCTATCATCTGTCTATCTCTCAATGGGTCTATCTGTCCAACCATCTATCTATTCTCTGAATTATAATTGTGTAAAGGACATTTGGATTTGTTTGTCCTGTCCAAACTATTCTTCAGTACTAGTAGAGTGAAACAGAGAAACTCATTTAATCTACTTTTTCAACTCCTAAGAATGTAAATTAAAAATGAATACTGGAACATGTTTTTGGTCCTCTGGTAATCTTTCATCTTTGAAAACTGAAAATAATCAAAAGTCCTCTAGACATTCAGTCATTCAAGGAGCTGGAGATTATTGAGCAAAGGCAAAGAACTGTTTTTCAGTCAAAATTCTGGATCAGAGATTGATAATACAAATAAAGTTCAAGGTCATTTCCATACAAGCCCTTACAAATAGCCCAAAGGTAATTACTGTGGATGCGTAATGTAAATTTTATTACTTATTTAACATTTGCCAAAAATGTAGGGTATATAGGATTCAGACCTATAAAAGACTCTAGTTCTCTCCCCCTCTCACTTACGGCTTAGCGAAGTTAAGGGACTTGTCCAAGTTCAAACAGATAGGAAGTAATAGAGCTAGGATTCTAATACAAATGTGCTCACTCTAAATATGGTCTTTTTTCCCCCCAAATCATGTTTCCCCAAATCTAAAAACCAACTTGTTTTATGTAAAAGAGGCTGGTATAAATCTCGGACAATAAAAACAGTATGGTGTCAATACATGAAACTAACTTTTTTCTACTGACCAGTAGTGCCATCAAGTCTCCCCCTGTCCCCAACTGCTTCTCTCTATTTCATCCAGGATAGAAGTGCAGTGGTCCATGGACCCAAATGACCTGTTTCATTTCTAACCTGGTCCAGTATGCCCCATGTTAGATAACTTGGTCCTCCCTCCCCCCACTCCGAGCTCCTGGGGGCTCACTACATTGGTACCAGAGTTTGCACCGGCACCTGTTTTAGCCCTGCTAAAACTCAGAATTCCTAAACTCAAGAGGTCCCACCAGCTTAAGCCTCCCCATTAGTCTGGATTACAGTTATGTGCCACAGTACCTACTGCTATCTAGTCTTCTATATGATTGTAAGATTCATAGCTTTTATAGCCATGGATCACTCAAGGTGTTCAAGAAACTTTCATCAGTAAGTCATATCAAGCATCTAATAAAGAGCATCGCTAGCGGTGGCGGATAGGGGAGAACAAGTAGATCGTAACTAAAGAGATTCTCAATGCTTTCTTTTTTCAGTTTCTCTGGTTCAAAGATATTGAAGTTGGTTTTTTTCTTAAGATGGCTAGAAAGATCTAGACATCTTTATTATCAGCCATTTTCCATTTCATTTTAGAAATAAATTACCTAACTTTTCTTAAATGGTGCTATAAAAAGTGTTTTTTATGAGATTACATTATTCCTTTCTCATGACATAAATGTTCAACTTTTACCACTTGCAATAACAAACAATAATTTTCTAGTGCTTGCCTTGAAAAGAAAATCTACATTGATCACAGGATCAATAGCTGGATAGCTGGAAGAGAAGTTAGAGGATATATAGTCCAATTTCCTTTCATTGAATAGATAAGGACACAGACCCTAAGAGGTTAACTGACTTGTCCAAGGTCACAAATAGTACATACTAGATAGCAAGTGGCAGAGCTGGGATTTGAACGAAGGTCTTTTGACTCCCAATCCCGTGTTCTTTTCACTAGACCATATGGTCTTCGATATACTAGTAATGTGTGCCACCATATTTTAAAAGAACTAGAAAAATCATCCCATGAAGAACCATAACAATTTCCATGGAAACTTAGAAAAGCTTTGAGACACGTGTGTATTTCCCCCAAAACATCCCATGCCCTGATTGTGCCAGGTTAACATGAAACAGCCATGAGACAGAAAAAGAAGGTAGTAGCCCATCTTTTTTCTATCTGTAATGGCACATGTTTTTCACCTACAAAATCCATCAAACATCTCCGGTACACAGTGTTCATGGATTCATGGGAATGTTAAGCACATACTTAAATACAGTTCAAGACAAAACATTATTCAAAGAAAAATGTCTCAACAGTTTCTTTTTAATTTCTAATAAATATTTTACAATACAATAAATAACAGGCAAACACAATGAAAGGAAATAAGATTGTAAATTATCATTCCAATGAGAAAACTTAATATTTACTTTCTAAAAGAAATGTGTACTCTAAGACATCATGGCAGAAGGCAGCACAGGGAACAATAATGTCTTTGATAAATATCCGTTGAATTATGTCATAAAAATTCAACTGGTGAATCACAGTCCTTACTGACTTCGTATATATTGGTATGAGGAAAAACACAAAATGGATTTCTATTGTGATAGGGAAAAGAGTAGAAAAGGAAAAGGGAAATGAAGCATTCATCAAAAACCATTTTGCAAAGTACAAGCAAGTGAAGAGTACGTGGGTCAGAGTGGAAGGGCCTACCTTGATGGCAGGTGCTATATGTGAAGATGGGCTTTCTTTAACAAAGACCTTGGAGAATGGAGCAAGGACCAGTCTCCCAACAAGATCTACTCCATTCTGCTTGGATTTTCTTCTTTTATTTCCCTTCTGTCTTAACCAGCTCAAATCTTTCACATTCACCCCCAGTGTGTGACAAAGGAGATTATAATGGCAAATCACACACTCTCTGGGCCTCAGTTTCCTTATCTGTAAAATCAGGATGTTTGACTAAATACCCTCTACCTTTGGACAAGATTTAGATTTCTGATTCAATCTATGATTCTCTTCTTCCACATGAACTCAAGTACTTAAAATTTTAGAAAAAACTATAACTCTGCATTTCTACATTCTTGTTTTGCCATTTTTGGTGCCTCTTCTCATATATTTCTCCCACCCTCCTCTATTTGAAAGAGTCTCCTCCCATTTCCATCTGTCTCTGCCTTCTTAGAAAGGCAGTACAATAAAGTGCAAAAAGGTTCTGACTTGGATAGATCTGAATTTAAACATCACCTTTGATTCTTACCAGTTTTGTGACTATAAGTTAGCCATTTAACTTCCTGGGGTCTTAGTTTCCTCACCTGTGATACGAAGATAATGATACCCATAGAGCCTATCTCACAGGTTGATTATAAGAAAGTTTTTACAAAACTCTCTATCTAAATGTCCATCATCATCATCAATCATCATCATCCCTTCAAGGCTCATCTCAAATGTCACTTCTTCCTATTTCTTCCTGACTTTATGAAGGAAAAGTGATCTTTCTCTACTTAAATTTTTCATGAGCTTCATCTGGACCTCTCCTTTTAACCTATTCATCCTATCTTGACTGTTTGTGAACACTTACTTCTTCAGATTAGATAATAAACTCCTTGAAAGCCAGGTCTGGATTCTATCTTTCTATCCTCAATGCCTCATACAGTCTCATGCAGAAGAGATGCCTAATAAATATTTGCTGAATGGAATTAAATAAGGTACTTGTAATGAGCATATTCACCACCTGAACCTAAACATTAAAGGGTACAGTGAGTTTGAAAGAAGTTACAATCCTATACTCTAAAGTAAATTAAATAGTTACTTTGTTTGAACCAGTAATTTGCCTTGCAAATCCTTCTTGGAAAAAAACAGCTAGTGCAAAAGTAAACCTCTTTTTAGTATGTTCGGATTATAAAAGATTCCAAATTAGAAGAAGAGAGGGGCAGTCTAAGGTAAAAAGTGAGCATTGTACTGGGAAGGAATTCTGACTCTGGTTATGAATTTAGGTGAACATGTAGAATATTATGCTCCTGAGTAAAGCAGGAATTGAAATCAGGTCTTCCTGGCGCTAAGTCCTACTCTATATCCACTATACCACCTAGTTGCCTGTGCTGCCCCTACCGCCCCAAATTGGTAACATTTAACTCTCAGTTTAATAATATGTCCTATATATAATTAGGTAGGGTCAAATAGAAACTTTGAGATTAGCTGCCCTTTTTCATTTCTCTCACCACCAATTTTAAGATTTCTCAGGAAAAGACTGACAGGTATCGAAGTACATTTTCTCTTCTGACAACTTCATATTACTTCTTATACCTATCTCTTATTTGTTGAGTAATGTGAAGTGTTGGGACATAGCACTCTATTAAGGGAGGTTTATAACAATGCAAAAGTAATCACAGTTGAGGTGGGATAGTTTCTCCTCAGCAAAAGGTTCATGAGATTTTTGTAGTAAGAGTAAGTTGGAAATGATTAGCAAAGCTACAAATAAAAGGACAGGTATCACACACTTGTAACGTAGAGAGAGAACTTTGGGGCCACACCATGAGTATTTTCAGTCCTATCTGCATACACAGATAATGCTCTATTGGCAATGTCATCAACGTCATGGAGTATGAAACCCAAAGATACAATGCCTGAACTGGAGAATCTGAAATAAACACACATTATATATTCAGAGGTAGAAGTCTGAAATAAACTAACACATAACTGTTTGGAGAAGGGAAATCACCTTGAATTATTTCTACATTTACTCATGTTTGGTACTCTGTTGCTGTCATGATTGCCACCCTCCTCTTTATTCTCAATGACACTAGGGCTATTGCACTAGCTTACTAATATGTTTTTGAGTTTTCACTCAAAACTCATGACTCCCACTCCCAGAAAGATCTACATTTTGATCTAGTCCTACCTCTCTTTTTACTCAAAAGTCTTCAGTGGCTACCAAATACAATTCAACCTCCTTTATCTAGCACTCAGCATAAAGTAAACGTAGGATGCTCAAATTTGGAGTACCCACTCCAAATACTCACAAGGACTCTCTGTGCCCAACCTGTGGTAGAGCATTCTGAGCTCATGTTGGTCTGATCAGCCACAGTTGGACACACTGAAACTTCATTTTGTCATGATGATGTCATCTGAGTCCTCTTCAAAAACAAAGAACAACCAACCAACCAATCTAACATTCAAGGCTCTCTACGATCTGGCACTATACTCAGCCTAATTAAAGTACTCTCTGTCCCTAGAGGCAGCTCCCACTTTCCTACTGCTATGCCTTTCCTCCTGTCTTTATTTATACTAAAATGGCCTTCCAATGGCCTCTTTCCTTGTGTATTATAATAGTCTCTGTGCCTTAGCCTACTATACAGTTTTGAAAGTAGCACTTGTATATAATCTATCTTGTCTCACCCATTTCACTTAGCATGGGATTCTACATACAGGGTGTACTTAATGATATGCAATTGAATTAACTTCATCATAATGAGTTTCGCTCAATGTTAACAATTTTTCTAATGTCAGAACATGGGTAATTCCAAATCTACTACATTTTCACCATCTAAACTTGCCAATTGTTTAAGGTTTTATAAAAGCCTGTATTTGGCCTTTTTAACTTGAGTTGATCAGACTTCTTTTCGTGTCAGTATAAATTAGTTCCTTTGTAAACCTGCCTTTGTTGTTTTAAGCAGTTTTGTACTGTAGAATTTATTATCCAGATTTTTCAGTAAAGCTAGGGTGGAGTGCTGCTTTTCTCTTTCTACTCTTAATGGCAATGATTTACTTAAGGAACCTCAGAAAGGAAATAAAACATTTCCATTGTTGTGTAAGAGGGAGTTTCTATTCATTAAAGTCCCATAATGCTAGAAATAGTGATAAATGAAGGAAGTGATAGTCGCCTCAAATGAACTATAGACCCTAGTAGATGAAAATGATGAAATATTGAAGAAATTCAAGCATCTCTGAAGTTCTCTGCTCTGACTTCCATTCCCTTACTCTGCCCCCTCAATAAGCAACTAAATGAGTCAAAGCATTCATAGAACTGGAGAACTGGCTCACTCAGTCCAACCCCCTCATTCTGCAGAGGAGGAAACTTGGCAAGGAAAATAACTTGTTTGAGGTCAAATAAGCAATAAATGGAAGAACTTGAACTAGAAAGAACCCAGCTCTTCTCCCTCCCAACTAAATGATGTTTCTGTTGTGTATTCAATTCAAGCTGCACATATCTCTCTTTGCACGCAGTTATCCTTATGCTGCCTCCCTCTGTCCCCCATTAGACTGTAAATCACTGAAGAGCAGAGACATGTTTTTTGTTTTTTTTTTACCTTTCTTTGTATCCCCAGCACTTAGCATAGGATCTGACACATAGTAGGTGCTTAATAAAAGCTTTTTGATTTGACTTCCATTATATTCCTTATCCCCAATGAAAGCCTCCTCATTCCATCCCCACTTTATAAGAAGTCTTGCTCTAGGAACAGTAATCAAACCACTAGGGGCACTAATGCTGGAAAGAAAATGCCATTCGAATGCCCTATGTCTCCACAGGTGATTCCTCAGACTACAAATCCCTTCGGGGTTCCCTATTCTCCTCTATGTGTTGTCTTACTCAATTATAGTGCTAGCTTCTTGAAGGCGGGGATTATTTCACTTTGAATTTCTATCTAGCATATAATAATTGCTTAATAAATACTTTCCAGTCATTCATTCATAACATTTAAGAAACGCAGACAGATGAACAGAGTATCATAGAGTTTGAAATTAAACTGTACTAAGACTTTTGGGCTGCCTTGTACTTTGTTAAATCCAAGTTTTGGGCATTCAAAGTTCCAAGGTTGAAAAGCAAGGGAAAGGGGCTTTATAGAATAAGTGGGAGTGCTAGAATATTCCTGGATGAACATTATTATTCAGAATTATTTATAATGGGACTTCTAAAGTGAAAAGGCAAAA
The DNA here is from genome assembly GCF_028372415.1 of Notamacropus eugenii. Classification (NCBI taxonomy): domain Eukaryota; kingdom Metazoa; phylum Chordata; class Mammalia; order Diprotodontia; family Macropodidae; genus Notamacropus; species Notamacropus eugenii. The sequence goes on from NC_092873.1 coordinate 261,540,223, forward strand.
TTCTCCCTCAGTTATTTCAATTGACATTATCAATATTCTATCTTTAAGTGACAGTAAGTTCCCAAAACTTAAACTCAATATTTATTGAGTTCCCATTTTGTACAAATTGCTACAGAAGGAAAAATAGCAGACATGCTTTGTGAGGACATAAAATATTCACTTAGGTAATGAATTGAGAACTAACGCAGCATAATAGGGCAAACAAAACACAGATTCAGAAGATGAACAATATGCTGCCATTTAGGGCTGGGCATATTCTCACTATGTCTATAAACATATTCTATCTACATATCATCCCCCACATAGATCCCCCCTTTTTTTCTACTCACATGACCACCTAGTTCAGGTCTTTATCAAACTATCTGGGCTCTTATAATAGTCTACCTATTGCTTCAAAAAATTTTTCCTCTCCAATCAATCAACACACATTTATTAAAGATTTAGTATGTGCCAGGCACCATGTTAGGCCCATCAGTTATTCCACATTCTTTTCATATGACCAACCCAAATACAAAACTGTATTCTGCCTCCCTATGAAATCGGGATCTGCTCCAGGAGGGGCACTGTGTAATTCTGGTCAGTGTAACTCTAGAAAGATATCATGGAACTAGAGAAGATTTGGAGAAAGGTCAAGGAGGAACTGTCAAATGGGAATAGACTTTAAAAACAGGGAACTATCCTCGATAGATAAAGGTTAGAAAGATAATGGTAGAGGTTTTAATTTTTGAAGTGGGTATTCTTCAAATCCTGTAATACAAGATTCATCAAATTTTAGAACTACTGGAACCTTGAGAGAGCACAAAGTTTAAAATCTTTGTATTAGAGGTGAAGAAGCTGATGCCTTCAGAGGCTCAGAGAGCTACTCATTACCATAATTAGTAGTAGAGACAAGAGTAAACCCATGTTTCCTCATTCCTAACTTTGTGTATATTCCACTACACTAAGCTTCCTACAACTAGGAGGAGGGAGAAAATATGTGAAATCTGAAAGAAAAGAATAAATAATAATAATATAAAAATGGGGCAGGTAGGTGGTACAGTGGATATAGGGCTAAGCCATGAGTCAGGAAGACTCTTCTTCCTGAGTTCAAATCTGGCCTCAGACACTTACTAGCTCTATGACCTTGAGAAAGTCACTTAACCCTGTTTGCCTCAGTTTCCTCATCTGTAAAATGAGCTGGAGAAGAAAATGGCAAACTACTTCAGTATCTTTCCAAGAAAACTCCAAATGCAATCACAATGAGTCAGACATAACTGAAAAATAATTCAACAATAAATGATGATGATGATGATGATGATGACAGGGTGAAAAACTTGGTATACCTAAAGATTTTTTTGTAATCCCACAGGGAGATAAAACTGGAACCATAAGTAGATACATGAAAGTTTAGATAAATTCATGGATAATTAATGCACAGTATGCTTTTAAATGAAATCAACCACGTAGTCTCTCAAACAAATCCAAGTTGCTACCATCCTCAGAGACAGAACGCTAGATTTAGGGGACCAGCGATCTCACTTATAGTGACAAATATCATGATATTAAGATGTGTCTTTCAAAACAGAATTCCTTGAAATGGCCCTACATATATACCTATTGAATGAGAGGAAGGGTATAGGTTGGATTTCATTTGGGAAGTTATTTAGCATTTTCAATATTTCCAAGCTATACCAACAGAAAAATTAATCATTTTATCACTTATATTTCCCTGGTGTGACTGAGCACCTTCTGCCTTTCTTTGTCACTATGGAAGTGAAAGAGAGTCATAAAATACAGAAATGCATTTTGTATTTCCCTTTGATCATGGGTTGCCACAGCCAAACATTCAACCTATAGACCTACTAGGTCAATACTTATAATGTGGACAAACCCTGTGGATTGACAATGAGCTGGACCTACATTTGAACCAGAGGAGGAGAGTGAGTGGTAGGTATCACATTTGGGAAATCCTCAATGTTTGCGTGGATACCAAATATCTCTCTGAAACAAAGGTCCATCATTTTTAAAAGTACATTCTTCTGGTGACATTTTATGGCTGCAGGTCAAGGAATATCACCATTGTAGGTTCCAAAAGAGCCACATAGTGGATGTGCGTAGGCTGTACTTTACTGTCACTGAGAAGTTGCATAGGTAACATAAAAGGTATCATTGGGGTGTAGGATCAGAGAAGGAAGACAGATGATTATGTAGTGAAAGTAAAGGATAATTGATGAATAGCCTCTGATTCTCTACACAATGTCAAAAGATCTAAAGAAAATGAACTGCCCCCTCCCTCCTCCCTGGCCCCCACCCCCTACCCCTCTGGAGAATTCATAGGAGGACATAGGCTAAAAATCATCTATATTATTGGAAGGAGTGTCTGTACTGATGAGACCATAGAGCCATAGACTAACATCTTCAGGGCCTGTTGAGATTGGCTACTATCTCTGAGAGTGCAATGGCTAGAAAGCCTCTTCCTAAATGGGAGAGCTACAGTCCTTTTAATGTAGCCACCATAGTGCAACAGCCAATAAAAGCCAGTGGAATACCTTATTGTTGTTGTTAAATGATCATATCTGGTGCTAATTTTAGGTCTATGGTCCCAGCCAACTCTGACTTTCAGTAGGGTGACGAAATTCTTTTGAAAGTCCTGTTATATTCCTGACTGGGATCCTGCATCACCAAAGCCCATTTTATGTACTTTGCTTAAAAACATTCACAGGAGCTGTGTGGAAACTGGGGTACTGAGGTCAACCTTTCTCCCAAGAGTCTATTCATTGTTAAAAGAAATAATATGAGGGGCCAAAAGAAAAACTAAGTGAAGCAGCCAACTCTTTCACTCTCCACCACCCACGTCTACCTCCCTGCATTTTCATGTTTTAGTGACATAACCTTATTTACCGTTTTTGTGTGTTTGCCTCAGCACAAAGGTACTCTTTATTTACATACAGTCTTGTGCTCTCTTTCCTCCTCGGCTTGAATATACTCTAATTAAACATCTTGTATACACTACACTTGTCTTCAGAGGTCTAACAGGAAGACAATGAATTTCCAGAAGGTTCATACATGCTATTAAGAGAATAAAATGGAAAATCTTCAGTCTACAGTTAGAAATGAACAAGAGCCCTAAGTGAAGAAAGGGAAAAGATTTCTGTAAGTCTCCATTTCACAGGGCTGGCATATTTAACATAAGAAGGACAGACCCAGGCACTTTATCAAAGAGGGATTTCTATCATTTGACACCTCTGACTCTCCAAGAAAAAAGTCAGCTTTTAGGAAGCTCTCTCAAAACAAAGAGCAGTGGCTAGGCAGTTTATTTTAGCTTGTAATCTTCTGGGCAATGTATTTTGCCACTGAGACAAGGCTAGGTTAAAAATATAGTTACAAAGGGACCATAACACAGAACAAGCTCACCACCCACTCGGAACTGGAACATCTATTTAGGGTAAACCCACAGTACTTCAATGGATTAAGTATAGTTTCTCTTCCAGCAGTGGTATACAAGAGGCTCCATTTCTCTCAAGAAACACAGTAAATTTAAACTTCCCATGGGTCTCTTACAGTCAAGAATAGTATGTAGAAAAAATTACTTTTTTATTTCTAATTTGGGATCAGTTCATTTAGGCAAAGAGTTCTCTTCAGAGATGGTCCCTATATAAGCATACCACCTGGGCAACACTAATTCAGTGAACATTAATTAAGTTCCTATTATATACAGAGCATGGTGGAAGGTTCTTAAAGATATGCAAAGTTTAGATACTATGCAGCACATTAAAGAGGTTCAATGTGACTTCTAAGGAGGTCATACCAAAGGATCACATAACTGCCTTTCGTCAACCACCAGGAAAACCTACATCCATCATTTTCAGACTGGGCCACCTGAACAATGCATATAATTGTATTCTGTACCCATAGTAGGTACCCAATAGATACTTAACTAAATTAAGAGAGGGAAAATGCCCAGTTAATAGTAGCTCAATCACTTGCTTGGAAGATACTTATTTCTTCCTGCTGAGTCCTGGCTGGGGCTGCCATTTTATAAAGGGTCCAACCATACTCACTTCGCTCCCCAGACAACTCACTCTCTGAAGTGCTCTATTTCCTCACTGGAAGCTTCAACCTAGTGCTGGTACCTTCCCTCCCAGTCTCCACCCAACTCTCGTTTTCCAACTCCTTTTTATGTTTTGTCTTCTTGTATTAGACCGTAAAGTCCCTGAGAGGAAATATTATCTTATTTCCTTGTATTTGTATCACCATTATTTAGCATGGTATCTGGAATATAACAAGTGCTTAGTAAATGTCTTTGAATTGAAAATAAAATTAATTTAAATAAACAAATGCCTTTATCTTTCTTTCTATCTATCCATCCATTCACAATTAAATTTCCTAAAAGGACAATGAATCTCCTTAGAGGATTCCTAAGTTTATATCAGTAAATAAGATAATATAGTCTCAGTAACTCCGGATGCATGCAAACTATTTTTAAATGATTATTTTCATACACTTGAAAGTTTTCCTAACAGTAATACTTTAAGGATCAGTGACCTCATCAGTTTGTACATCTCCCTCACCAATGCACATCATGGTGCCTCTATGAGTCCTTCTCATGAGTTGTGTTAATCAAAAAAATGTCACCATTTGGTGTTCCATATTCTGGAAATGAAATTCCCTTAATTTGACTAGGCATGACATTGCCTGCAGGAAAAAGTCTAGCACCCTACTATTAAATTCTGGGCCCAACAGTACTGTCTTCAAGATTCTCTTTTTCTCTGTCTCTGTCTCTTTCTCTCCCTTTCTCCCTCTCTCTTTCCTTTCCCCACCCTTCTTGATGGCTGAGCTCTACAGGTTACCCCTCTGGCTACATGACATAATCTGTATGATAGACATTCTTTCTCCTTTGAGGTTATCCTGTGTGAGTAATTAGGCCAAATTATTTTGAGTGGCTGTGGATCCCTTCCAAGACTCTTTGCAATATCACAATGTCATCTGCAAAGAGGAGCATCTGGAAGTCTTCATCATCCATAGGGAATCCCTGTTCAGCTTGGACTCTGAACTAGATCTCCTCTTAGCCAACAGAGAATATTCCAGGTGAACATACATCTTCCAGATTTTGCCTTGTCTTATTTATGATCTTATCAAATGAATTCCTATTTGTTTTTATATCTTTTGAGGCCTTACAAATAATTTTGATATATGGATAGGAATCACTTTAATGCAAGGGAGCCTTTAAAGGTAGCATTTGGTTCCACTGAATTAAAAGCTTTAAAAATAATTAACCAACAATTAGCACAGTGGGATCTCATATTCTCATTGCTAAAGTTACCAGATGTCTTGGAAATACCAAGTCATTATATCAACCCAATTCTTAGCTATGTCTAAATATAGACCGAAAGTATCTCACCCAAATATACAAAGGCGTCAATCAAAGTAGTATCTTTTTTTTTTTCTTCTCTGCAAGATGGGAAGTAGTTATTTTTGACAGCTGGTGAACAGTCCCAGTTTTTTTTTTTTTATGAACCTAACAGTTGAAAACTCTTCTTAATTTTTGTCTTATTGGTTTTGTAATAAATTGTGCTAGAAAAAATATAGGTTTAGCAAGTGAAACTTTTCCAAACTGGGAAGGTAAAAATATGCATAGTTTTTCTTATCTATTTGCTTTTATTTCTAAAATCATCCAGACTGAACCTTAGGCAAGGGTCACTTACCTTAAGGTCACCTAGAGGACATAGGTCATCTGTGTCAATAACCTTTCCCTTAGCTCTGACTGGACAAATGTAAGCATCCCAGAACTTTAAAAACACTACTTTAAAGAATACCTAAAATAATTTTAAAATAACATTTTAGATATGAAATGCAATCCATAGAAAGCATAATAGAAAGAATAGATTATTTTCAGCCTCTAGTCATAACAGCTTACATTTATATCCATCACATTATAGTTTATAACGTACTTATGATACCTAACATCTTAGGTTTTATACTTACTGGGTGTGTCTCTTTCCCCACCCCCAAGGCTTTTAACATCTCTAATCCTCAGTTAAGTCCTCATCTAAGAGGCACAATAAGGACATCATCTACTTCATAAGGTTTTGTAGGATTAGATGGGAAGTCAGACTTAGAGTGCTTCACAGAGTACCATATAAACAAACGCAGGTTATCAAGGAAAGACTTGTTTTTTCCCCAACAATACCCAATGGTGTGCTGGAGCTGGCTTATGCCAGCTGTGTGAGCATTTGCCTCTGAAATTATCAACTGCTACAAATCAGGGCTTGATTTATTGTTTAATTGATTGCCTATACTTAAGAAACTAATGGAGAAAATGTTAATCATACTGGTTAGGCCAAAAAAAAAAACAAACCAAAAAGCATTTTACACTATTTTTTTTTTCCTGGAGAGTCAACTTTTAAACATTTCCCAGCACACTTCTGACTATACCATAGTATCTCTTGGATTCATGGCAACAGAAAATCTCAAGAATTAGGAGGTTGGAAGTGACCTAAAGTGCTCTGACCATCCTGGTCATCTTCCTTTGGACTTGCTCCAATTTGTCACTGTTCCTGCCAAAATGAGACACTTGGATCCCACTTCTGACACTGACTACCTACATGACTTTGAAAAAGTCACTTAACTTCTTTAGGCCTCAGTTTCCTCAGCTGCAAAACAAAAAGGTCAAAGTAGATGACTTTCGGAAGCCTATCTAGTTCTGTGATCTTATGATCCTGTGAACTCAACACAATATTGCTGATAGGGTCTGAACTACAGAAAATAAGAGTATCTGGTCATTCATCAGGCAGTGAGTAAATCTTCCATGAAGGATTTCTATGGTCTATTTCTATGATTAAGATTTCTAAGGATTATGTATACTCTTATAATTCTATGAACTCAATACGATAATCCAGATATAATCTGAACCACAGAGAATGGAATCCTTGATCTTCTGGTATTAGGTAAATCTTCTATGAAAGATTTTTGGAAACAAACGATGAGAATCACACAAGCTAAGAAGGCATGGATGAGTTGTGATTTGCACCATGGGAGGGAGTCATCTACACTGATGAGAAAGAACCACTGAAATACAAACATTGAAGAATAACAGTAAAATTGACCAACTCCTACAAATAATTAATGACTAACTTCAAATATGAAGTAAAATATTCTTATTTTCCTTAATAAATGGAAATATTAATAAAGTGTCTCAAAATCCAAAGCTTGGCTAAATGGTCCTCTAATAGTAGAACAAAAAAAAGTAAGTGACATATCAAAGAAGCTTTTGTAATACCCTCCTAAGCTTGCACCATCCAGGAATGAACATTTCTTTGATAATATCATTCACTATACAATTTCAATTAGTTACTTGAGTTTATTGGAAGTACACCCCTTACTGAATGAATTCCCTGAAAAACTCTATGCCATTTCTAGTCTAGTTTATTTTGAAAATGATTCACCATAAACTTCATGTTATATATAGATTTAAAGTATGGCACTTTGCAGCTTGCCGGGAAGGAAGATGATTCCTAATTTAATAGAGTTTCAAGGTTTACAGGGTCCAGTCTTCTGCGTCATTAGATTCCTCCAGGGTAGGGACTGTCTTTTGCTTTTCTTTGTATAGCTAGCACTCAGCACAATGCTTGTAATAGAGTAAGTGCTTAATAAATACTTGTCTAAAGACTGATTCTCATATGGTAGGGTCTGCATGCTCTAAGTATAAATGGTGTTCTTTCTTACAACCAAGAATAAAATTCATAGTGTTCAGGCCATCATTTCTATGGAAGGTACTATACCTTTAATTTTAAATTTAGCATTGCTATGTATTTATAAACAGTCCTGGGCATCTTAAAGACCATGTGGAATTTATCATCTTAGAGCTTTGTGGCTGCTAACTGTTTTCCAGTGTAACTGTTTGCTATTGAGATCATAACTCCATTTTTGTCTTTTCACAAATTCTGTTACAGTGAATGAAATCCACATAAAAGTGTTTTAAATGTAATTTCAGCATGTGTATAAAGGTAACAAAATCTGTAGTTCATTATAATAATGGTTCATCTATTCGAGATAATTGCAGGGAATGGCCTTTTAAAAAATTAGTAATAAGATGAATTTTTTTTACAAGGAATAATATTGCTATTTTAAAATTCTAATTAGGTTAAAAAATGCTTATTAGGTTAAAAAAAGAGATATCTAAATAACCTGCTAGGACAGGAAATAAGAATTCCATCTATCAATTCCAACTCTCATATAATAATAGATGTGGAAATAGAGGCTCTGATATGTTAAGTGACCTCCTGAGGGATATATCAGGACCCAACTGGAATTTTCTATTTGGTGCTCAAGCATCCTTGGAGGAATGGTATTGACAAAATGGAGCCTCTCCAGAGAAGGTGGGAGGGAAAGGAAACTAGGACATGCCATCGCATAAGCATTAGTTAACAGAAGAGAAGATTCAGAAAGGACTTGATAGTGGTTTTAAAATATTTAAAGGGTTGTTACACGGAAAAGATATTCTATTTGGCCCCAGGGGCCAGAACTAGAATCAAGGGACGGATGTTACAGGGAGGTATACTTCATATCAGTGTAAGGCTATCAAGAATGGAATGGATATGTCTAGAAGTTTCCCATCCCTGAAGATGATCTAGGTATTTCAGTGTTTTTTTTTTTAGCACTTTGCTAATCTGATTGGAATCTTAAAAAAATATCCAATAATAATAGCTAACATTTATATAGCATTTACTATGTGCAGGTACTAGGCTTTGCAATTATTATCTCAGTTGATCCTCATAACTCTGGAAGGTAGGTGTGATTGTATCTCTACTTTATAGGTGAGGAAATAGTCAAACAGGTTAAGTGACTTGCCCAGGGTCACATAACTAATAAGTGTCTGAGGTCACATTTGAACTCTGGTTTTCCTGACAAGCTCTGTTTCTACCCACTAAGCCCCCCGCTGCCTTTTTACTTTTTTTTTATTTAACTTTTAACATTTATTTTCACAAAATTTTGGGTTACAAATTTTCTCCCCTTTTATCCCCTCCCCCCCCAAACCCAAGCATTCTAATTGCCCCTGTGACCAATCTGCTCTCTCTTCTATCCTCCCTCTCTGCCCTTGTCTCCGTCTTCTCTTTTGTCCTGTAGGGCCAGATAGCTTTCTTTACCCCTTAACCTGTATTTCTTATTTCCTAGTGGTAAGAACATTACAGTTGATCCTAACACTTTGAGTTCCAACTTCATTAGCTCCCTCCCTCTCCACCCCTTCCCTTTGGAAGACAAGCAATTCAATATAGGCCAAATCTGTGTAGATTTGCAAATGATTTCCATACTAGTTGTGTTGTATAGGACTAACTATATTTCCCTCCATCCTATCCTGTCCCCCATTACTTCTATTCTCTTATGATCCTTTCCCTCCCCATGAGTGTCGACCTCGGATTGCATTCTCCTCCCCATGCCCTCCCCTCTATCCTCTCCCCCACCCTGCTTGTGCCCTTGTCCCCCATTCTCCTGTATTGTGAGATAGGTTTTCCTATCAAAATGAGTGTGCATTTTATTCTTTCCTTTAGTGGAATGTGATGAGAGTAGACCTCATGTTTTTCTCTCGCCTCCCCTCTTTATCCCTCCACTAATAAGTCTTTTGCTTGCCTCTTTTATGAGAGATAATTTGCCCCATTCAATTTCTCCCTTTCTCCTCCCAATATTTCTCTCTCACTGCTTGATTTCATTTTTTTTTTTAAGATATGATCCCATCCTCTTCAATTCACTCTGTGCACTCTGTCTCTATGTATGTGTGCGTGTGTGCATGTGTGTGTGTGTACTCCCACCCAGTACCCAGATACTGAAATGTTTCAAGAGTTACAAATATTGTCTTTCCATGTAGGAATGTAAACAGTTCAACTTTAGTAAGTCCCTTATGACTTCTCTTTGCTGTTCACCTTTTCATGGTTCTCTTCATTCTTGTGTTTGAAAATCAAATTTTCTTTTCAGCTCTGGTCTTTTCATCAAGAAAATTTGAAAATCCTCTATTTCATTGAAAGACCATTTTTTCTCCTGAAGTATTATACTCAGTTTTGCTGGGTAGGTGATTCTTGGTTTTAGTCCTAGTTCCTTTGACTTCTGGAATATCCTATTCCATTCCCTTCGATCCCTTAATGTAGAGGCTGCTAGATCTTGTGTTATCCTGATCGTATTTCCACAATACTTGAATTGTTTCTTTCTAGCTGCTTGCAATATTTTCTCTTTCACCTGGGAATTCTGGAATTTGGCCACAATGTTCCTAGGAGTTTCTCTTTTTGGATCTCTTTCATGCGGTGTTCTGTGGATTCCTTGAATATTTATTTTGCCCTCTGGTTCTAGAATCTCAGGACAGTTTTCCTTGATAATTTCATGAAAGATGATGTCTAAGCTCTTCTTTTGATCATGGTTTTCAGGTAGTCCCAGAATTTTTACATTGTCTCTCCTGAATCTATTTTCCAGGTCAGTTGTTTTTCCAATAAGATATTTCACATTATCTTCCATTTTTCCAATCTTCTCACTATGTTCTGTGATATCTGTCTTTCTCATAAAGTCCTTAGCGTCCATCTGTGCCATTCTAGTTTTGAAAGAACTATTTTCTTCAGTGAGCTTTTGAATCTCCTTTTCCATTTGGCTAATTCTGCTTTTGAAAGCATTCTTCTCCTCTTTGGCTTTTTGAACCTCTTTTGCCAATTGAGTTAGGATAGTTTTCAAGGTGTTAATTTCTTCAACATTTTTTTGGTTCTCCTTTAGCAGGGAGCTGATCTGCTTTTCATGCTTCTCTTTCATCCCTCTCATTTCTCTTCCCAGTTTTTCCTCCACCTCTCTAACTTGATTTTCAAAATTCTTTTTGAGCTCTTCCATGGCCTGAGCCCACTGGGTGGGCTGGGACACAGAATCCTTGATTTCTGTGTCTTTGCCTGATGGTAAGCATTGTTCTTCCTCATCAGAAAGGAAGGGAGGAAATGTCTGTTCTCCAAGAAAGTAGCCTTCAATAGTTTTATTTCTTTTCCCTTTTCTGGGCATTCTCCCCAGCCAGTGTCTTGACCTCTGAATGTTCTCCTCACACCCACCTCGCCTCCTGGTCCTCCCAGCCAGTGTTTGGGGACTGAGATTTAAATGCTGCTTCCAGCTTTAGGGCTTTTGGCGGGGACAGGGCTGCTATTCAGTGTGAGAATTAAGTTCAGGTGGTCAGGTCAGGGCAGGGCCGCCTCTCAGGCTCAGTTCCCTCAGGGGGTTTATATACAGATCTTCCACAATGGATCCAGGCTCCCGCCCGCTTGGGGAGCCCCTGTCTGCAGCCGCCTCTCAGCTTCTATCTCCCGGGGGGGGCCCGAGCCATGGGGGCACCCCACTCCCCTCTCGACCCGCCAAAGAGACTCTCTCACCAACCCCAGTCACCTGTGGGTGGAGGGGCTTGTGCGGCCGCTGGAGATCCCGTCCCTGAAGCCTGCTCAGATCTGTACCTCTCGGAGCCACGGCTGGGCTCCACGTCTGCAGTGCGACGGACCTTTTGCGAGAGGTTTGCAGGTCTCTCTGTGGGTGGAGGGACCCGAGTGGCCGCTGGAGATCCTGTCCCTGTAACCCGCTCGGATCTTTTCCTCACAGTGTAGTGGCTGCTGCAGGGCTGCCCTCTGCTCCCAGTCCCGGCGCCCAGTCCGCAGCGCGAAGGACCCCCCACGAGAGGTTTGCAGGTCTCTCTGGAACAGAAATCTCCCTCGCTCCAATATTCCATGGCCTCTGGGTGCAGAATTCACCGTGAGTTGGTCTCCTCTAGCCGTTCTGTGGGTTGTGGGTTTGGAGCTATGTGTATGTGCGTCTTTCTACTCCGCCATCTTGGCTCCGCCCCCCTGCCTTTTTAAAAAATTCATACTATTATTATTAGTTCAAGGACAAGTTAAAAATGTAGTGCAATTGTAAGAAAGCAGAAAGAAGTCTCCTTTGCCAACAAGCCATTATGGTCACAAAAGTCCTGATACTTCAAAAAAGTGCTCCCTTTCAGTAAATCAGGGCATATTTACAAATGTGAATTTTATCCCCTACAATGTAAGTTCCTCAAAGCCAGAACTTATCAGTAGCTAGAGGATGGAAGATAATGGATAGAGTGCTGACCCTGGAGTTAGGAAGACCTGAGTTCAAAGGTGACCTGAGACACCTCCTAGCCGTGTGACTCTGGGCAAGTCACTTAACCTCTGCCTCAGCTTTCTCAATTGTAAAATGGGGATATTAACAGTGCCTGTCCCTGCCCACTTCACAAGGCAGTTATGATGATCAAAGGAAACACCATTTGTAAAGCACTTAGTCTGACACATGGGTGGTTGTTGTCTCTTGTTCTTCAAGAGGACCAAAATGACACCATCAGGATAACGTCAAGTTTTAATGCATCTGACTGTGGCTGATCAGACCAATATGAGCTCAGAATGCTCTGCCACAGATTGGGCACAGACAGTCTGTGTGAACATTTAGGGTGGATACTCCAAATTTGTGCATCCTACATTTCCTATATAAAAGCTTATTCCCTCCTTTACCTCCCTCTATTATGGGAAAAAAAATTCCCCCAGGATTTAGCACACAAAGTAGGAATATGATAAATGTGTGTGGAGATGGATTAAAAGGAAGCATCTCGTAGCTGGAGATGTCCAGGCTTTGGTCTTTTTTTGTTTCCTTTCAAGCTGTGGCTGCATCCAGAGAAGTCTGCTTGCCTTGCGTATGCGAAGCTACAGAGACAGTCAGCACAGGTATTCAGGCCAGACCTTGAGAAAATTCAATAATGACAATATACATACAGTCTTTCTGATCTATTTCTCTTTGGTAAGAAATTTACTAAGGCCCCCTCCCCTTTCTTCAAAGTCACCTTGTCTGCTTCAGAGGCTTTGTCCCTTACCCTTGTAATCCTGTGTTTCTAAAGAAGAAAAGGCTTTAGGATTATAAGGCTTCATAATTCATGTTTCCTTCTGGAAAGGGTGTGTTGGTTCTTTCTTGGCTCTATGACTATAAAGAATACAATTAAGAATTTAATGACTCATTGACCGAACAAACATTTTTTAAAGTACCTCTTATGGACAATGTCAGAGGCAGCCTGAGCTTAGTGAATAGAGCTGAAAATGAGTCAGAAAAAACAAAGTTCAATCCCTGTCTTGGACAGATCGACTGAGTGACCTTGCATGATGCCTTTCGCATCTCAGTGCTCCAAGGAGCTCTTTAAAAACAAGATGACTTGCAGAACATTTGCTAATCAAGGAGATTAGTGTTCAAACCCTGCCTCATACTAGCTGTGTGACTCTGGGCATGTCATTTAACCTTTCTGTGCCTTGGTTTCCTCATCTGTAAAATAGGGATAAGAATAGCACCTGCCTCACAAGGTTGTTGTGAGGATAAAGTGAGGTAACATATATCGCTTTGAAAATCTTAATGCACTATATAAGTGCTAGTTATTATTACTAGCAATTATCATTGATCGACATTGGTGTAGAGAGTTTCCTTATAAGGAGGCCCCGAGAAAAAATGAAGCCACAGGACCCAACTCTATTGCTCTCCTCCAATAAAAAGAAAAGGAAAAGAATTACCATGAGGAAAACAGAGCTAAGTAAGAGTCACTACCACTGGGTTGCTATGGAATGAGAAATAGGATAAATTATTTGACTTTTCTTAATCTCTTTAAATTCTTCATTTGCATTTTAAAAAATCAGAACATTGATCCTTCTCCAATCCCATTAACCACAAATTTTCAAAGATCAATGATTGGGATCAATCATCCCATCTGTCTTTTCTGGAAATACTTTAGTAAGTAGGCTCAAGGGAGAAGTAAATACTTAAATTGCACCTCCTATGAGATATGCACTGTGTTAATTGTGTTTTTTTTACAAATATTATCTCATTTGAGACAACCCATCGAGGTAAGTGCTTATATTATATCTCCATTTTAAAGTTGAGGAAACTGAGGCAAGCAGAATTTAAGTAACTTGCCCAGAATCCTACAGTTACTAAGTATCTGAAGCTGGATTTGAACACAGATCTTTCTGACTCCAAGTCCAAAGCAGCTATGTAGCTCATCTGAGTCTAATGCCTTGAACTTAGCAAGGTCAATTAGGTACTCTTTTCTGTTTCTCTATGTATCTTGTCTCAATGAACCCATTGTCACCCCATAAAAATCACCGCCAAACTCATGTGATTTAGAACTGGAAAAATATCAGCTAGTTAATCTTTTCATTTTACAATTAAAATTAGAATAACAAGGTGACTTATGCAGATCACTGATTCATTTGGAGTATCCTGGTGAAATATTAGAGCCCAAGATACCAGCTCTTATCTGAACCATAGAAATAAGAGATCATAGGTACCTTAGGGGGAGCATCTAGTCAAATAACCATATTTTATAGATCAGTAAAGAAATTGAAACCTAGAAAATATAAGTGACTTGTCCAAGGTTTCACAGTAATCAGTAACAGAGCCTGGCTTCAAACCCAAGTCTTCCACCTCCATGACCACTGTACAAAAGCTACCTGCCTGAGCTTATGTACCATTAAAGCATAGCTTTCACACCCCCCTTGTTACCTCAAGGTCTCTTGTGTTGCAAGGCCACAACCCTTTTTAGAGGCCATTTTAGGCTTACAAACTCTCTTCAATGATCTGCTCTAAAATTTTCCTAGAGTCAATACCAAGTGCTTAGAAGAGTAGTTGGAAGGAGCTCTTTGAGGGGAGCAAATGTTCTGCTTTTGTCTTTTACTCCCAGTACCTAACATTGACTTCATAGTCAACAATTTAGTAGCTGCTCAATAAATGTTGGTTGAATTAAATTTTCTATAAATAATATATAGCACGTGCTCTAAAGCTACTATTCTGATCTCCACCCTCCTGAATGAGTCTAGTCTCTAGATGATATCTACCTCGCCCCTCAGGGACATAAGGGTGGTCCTGAGGGCATGGGGATTGTTTTGCTGAGGCTCACAAATATGTTTCTTTTCATGACTATTGGGTGCTATCAATTAGTCATCCTGGGACTCTTCTCCGAAAAATGATTCTTTTTCAGGGGTTCAGCTAGAAGGCTCTCTTCTCCCCACTTGCAAAATATATCCTGGCTTCTGAACTAGGTCCCTGGTTTTATGTAAGTCCCACAAAACGTTGCCTTGTCCATCATTCAGTCTTAACACACTTCCAATGCAACATCACCATAGTTCAACCATTGACTCTCAGGACTTTTTGTACTTAATCTAAAGTCTTAGAGACATGTATGTACTCACTGGACAAATAGGGATAAATTGAGTAGGGTGATTTTTAACTAATCCTTTAAAAATAACATTTATTTGCCTGTTCCAACCATCCCTGGACCTGACCTTTTGCAAAGAATAGTCCAATGTATACAGCTATCCTTTCCATACACAGACTTCATCATTCAGTGGGACACAGTCCCTGAACTAAAGTCTTACTCTGCTTATTCCATTTTAGCAAAGGTAACTGTAGATCTTGAAGATTACGAGAGCAAGCACAACTTTTGTCAAGCTGAAATGGTTTTCAAGATAAGCCCAAGATGGCTATAATTGGAAGATCACCCTAGCTTACTTCAAATGGATTTATCACTAAGTTGGCTGCTGGGTGAGGAATTAGGAGGCCACAACAGCTCTGGGAGACTATCTACTATGTCATAAAGGAATTGAGAGCCACCATAAAAGAGTAAGTTTCCATAATGACTAAGTCACCTAAAGTATATAGACACGTCCACTGCAGAAAGTAGTTTAGATTTTACATAGGTATGCCTATTTGCAAATGAATTGATCATAAAATTCAAGCTGGAAGTGACCCCTAGAGGTGCAAGAATCACAAGATCATAGAGGAGCTAAAAGCATCTCAGTGACCGGCCCTTCATTTTATAGGTGAGGAAACCAAAGTCTATAGAGAAGTGGTAGGAATTGCCCAAAGTTATACAGTTAATAAATAGCAGAGTCTATTCTCTAATTTCCAGTCTAGTGGTATTTGTGTTGGTTTTTTGCAAATGAGAAAATAGATCTATGGACAGATAAGATGACCATTCAAAATCTCACAGGGAATAAGCGGCAGATTTTGTCCTACAACTCATGTCTCCTGGCTCCCAGTTCAGTGCTTTTCATGTTTTTTCTTCATGATTTCCATACTCGGAGCCATGTTTAGGACCATTTAAAGCCACTAGAATTGCTGGCTCTGCCTAAGAATGGGAAGGATAAATTAATTCCTAAACAAATAGGAATGAGCCTGCCCTTTCACTCTGTTTTTATAACCTATTAAAGTCAAGTTCTCGAAACTAAGGAATGTCTCACAAGTACCATCTATGGGCTCCATTGGCACATGCTTATCATAAGTGCTGATCACCTTGCATTTCTCTTAGTCACAACTTTTTTTTAAAAGAGTGTTGACATTTTTAATGTAGCATTTAAAGTTAATTACATTTGAAAGGGATGATCACATTTGTTGGGAAGGCATGCATGCTATTGATTTACGTGTGTTTTAGTATATCCATTTCCTAGCATCATATACAGTCTTCTGACTTACTGGTGGGAAAAGGACAAATACTTTTTGTTTTGAGTTGTAGGAGTGAATAATACATACTTCCAGAGGCTTTAGTGATAGGTATATTTTCATAATTTATAAATATGCACTATAAATGCTCTAAGGAATTACTCTTGAGTAACAGCCCAATTAAAAAAAATGAAAGCACAAAGATTCTTGAGCACCAGCCTCTTTATAGATGAGTTTAATAACCTGTGTCACTGTGACATTGGCTTACTTTGGATCCTTCCATTAGAAAGCTGTATAAAACTGTAGGAAGTGAATCAAGCTGAAACTAGGGTTTGACTTGTTCAACTGTCATGTTGGAATTTGAAAACATTAGTTGCATTGATAATACTGCCAAATTCAAAGATCTGATACACTATTCATTTTTGTCACCATTCAACATCACAGAATCTAATTTCTATTACCTTTGAGAAGGTCTATGGAGGTGGTTTCTGTTTATAAAAATACATCTTGGTTATTGTTTTTGAAGAATTTAATTCAAGCACTTAAAATTTGATGGGTGTATCTTTAATATTGTTGCAATGAGAATGGATTGATATATTATACTAATAACAAGAATACCTCCTTTAAGTCAGGGATTGTTTCATTTTTATCTGCATCCCCAGGGATTCATGGTTACCATGCATGTAGGATGCATTTATATATGCTTACTGAATTAAAACCGAGATTCATAATTATCAGATAACATCATCATGCTCCTTTTTTAATCTTTTTTATATCAACTTCACTTCCAAATATATCTCCCCTTCCTTTTCACCTATTAGAGTCATTTCCTGTGACAGAATAAGAGAGATTTAAAAAAGTAATTCAATGAAACTAACCAATACTTCAACCATGTCTGACAATGCTCCATACCCATTGTCTCCTACTTTTGCAAAGAAGAAGGTGAGGATTAATTTTTGTATATATTCTACCAAGAGAGGCATTCCAATTACACAGCACCTAGGTTTGGTGGTTGTTTATTGTTTTTTCCCTTTACATTGTTTTACTTAATTTTGTATATTGTTTTCTCAGTACTCCTCAATTCATATTCTATCAGTTTACCTAAGTCTTCCCACTGTTCTCTGTATTAGTCACTCATTATTCCTCACAGCAAAGTAATCTTCCTTTAAATTTACATACAACAGTTTTTTAGTCATTCTTTAATCAATATGCTTTATAATATTTTCAGTTTTTTGCTACCACAAAAAAGCCTATTAAAATGTTTGAGTGTATATGGGTTCTTTTTTTTTTTTTTATCATGGACTTCCTTTGGGTATGACTAAGCTATGGACAGTTTAGATACTTCTCATACTTCTAAATTATTTTTCAGATATATTGGGTCATTTTACAGCTCACTGACAGCCTTTCTGTCCACAATTTCTCCAACATTGACCATTCCCATATTTTCTCATCTGTTCATTTGTTGGGTGTGAGGCAAAACCTCAGAACTGCTTTGATTTGTCTTTCTCAATATTAGTTATTTGGAATAATCTTTCATCTCACTGTTAGTACTCTGAAACTGTTCTTTTGACATCATCAAAATTTTCAATAATACTTCTATGCAGAGATAGCACTACTGCTCCACCATCAACGGTCTGTCAATAGACATTTATTAAGCACCTACTATGTGCTACACTTATTAAGTTCTGGAAATACAAAGAAAGACAAAAGACAGTCCGTGTTCTCATGGAGCTCCCAGTCTACTGGGGGAGACAAAATACGAACAACTATGTGCAAACAGGAAATTAGAAACAGAAGGTAACGTATTCCTTGAGGGTTGTTTTCCTGGTACTGGTGATGGGTTGCCATGAATCACCTATATATTCTCTCAGCTCCATTTCTACCTGTCGTCAAAGGACTTCATTTAGATAGCTGGCATACTTCCTGGTAAAAAGACCAAAACATAAATGAAGTAATGACATTTCCTTTCAAACTAAGGACATCACACTTAATAGATACTGAAAATTAAAGCTATAAGTAACTTGAGAAATCAACATTTTACTGGTAAGAAAACTTAGGATCAGAAATGTTAAATGCCTATGATCACATACCACTTAGGGTATGATTCAGACTAAAAATTCTGTTGCCTAATTCCCAGGTCTATGTTTCTTTTTTTAAAAAAAACTTCTTGGAATGGTAAAATATTAGTCATTTAATATTGTTATGATAATAAAATGTTCATAGCTATTTACCAGTGGCCTGACCTCATTAGTTGTCATATAAAATAAATTCATTAAAAATAGATTATGGTTAATGAAATATACGACATAGAAGAAGATATTTTTAAAGGCTTCTCAAGGCCTTTTTGAAGAACATATAGAAATATATTTTATTCTGGAAAATTGAACATTTTTTCTTTCAAGGAAAAACTATCAAAGAAACATAAGGTACTTTAAAAGTTTCACTATTAGGAATTTTTATTATAGATTTTATTATAATTTTTATTATAACTGAAAATTTCATTGAGTTCTGATTGAGTTTTTCCTGCTTCTGGATACTACATTAAGAATCACTTTTTAAAAATTGGGGGGAACCATTAAATCTTTGATGAAAAGAACTAGGACACAGCAATATAATAAAGTATTTTATAATTTTTGTATTTTTATGTGAAAAAATGTGGAAAGTGGATTTATGTGTCAAACCCAAACTATCTGTCACATATATGTGTATATGCATGTGCACTTATATATGCATATATACATATGTCTACAGTTATCATTCACTCCCCGTGCAATCTTGAACAGGTCACTTAACTTTACTAAGCCTTAATGTCCTCATCTATACAATCAGGGGGCTGAGCAAAATAATCTTTAAGGTGCCCTACAGCCTTACAGCTGTGGTTTTATCCTATTATCTACTGCCATAATTGAGAGAGGTCAGTTATAACTCTGACTTTTAAAAAAATTTGGTATTAAATAAAAATGTTATGGAAAAAATTACTGGAATAAAGAGCTTAGACTCAAAGCATCTGCAAAATTTTTATGAAAATTTGGAAATGAACAATAAAAAAAGCTATTTCTAATTAAGACTTAATGGGCTCTTGATTCATTCTAAATCAGGTTGGGGGTTTTTTTAAGTGTTACTTGGCATGCTATTAGTTCACAGACATGACCTAAGTGCTTCTAAGTGAGCTAAAAAGGAACACTTAAATTGCTTTAATTTAGTAAGTGCACATATTTTATGCATATAGCAGTGTTTAGGTCTCACAATTATGTGAGGGGCAGTTAGGCCTAATGAATAGAAAGGTTGGCCTTGGAGTTAAGAAAACCTGGGTTCAGTTCTTTTCTCTGAAACATACCATTACACCATGTATGTGGCCATTGGTAAGTTTGCTCAGTAAACCAGAAAACTCTCTAAGACTGAAAATTACAGATAAATTGACAATTTCCTTGAGGTGGACTATAAATAACAAAATGGCACTCATGCCAAAATAAACTCACACATATATTCATATATACATATACACACATAAAAATTTGTTTTAATTTATCAACAGCTGCTTAATAGTAGGTGTGACTACAGATATTTTTCATGAAGACTGTGTCTCTGATGATCTAGGTTTTAAATATCAAATTTTGGGAATTTAGATAATCCAAAGGGGCCAATGAAATCATTCATGAATTTAGACCTCTGAAATAACTTTTATAAGTAGGAAACAGGTTTCATTTTGTTTTTGTTGGGCTTTACTTTGGTATTTCCTGGCTTGTTTGAGTTTAGACAATTGTATATTCATCGCTGAAATCCAAAATTGGCTTGTGGTAGCCATGAGAATTATGATGATCGTGTAATCAGTAATAATCATGAGCTTGTTAGGTATTAGGGCAGTGCAGAGAGTGTTGGTCCTAGAAACAGGAAGACATATCTTTGTGATACATTCAGATCTGGCCTCAAATACTTCTTACTTATGTGTTGCCAAGAAAACTCCAAATGGAATCATGAAGAGTCAGACTCAATTGAAAAATGACTGCACAGCAACATAATAGTCTGAATTTTCCCGAATCTTTTCCCCACAATAAACCTATGAAGTAGTAGGGCTGCTGTTGTTATCCCCAATTTGTTCATTCTTTCAGCTAACAAATGTTAATTGAACTCCTATAGGAAAGTAGCGTAGGACATATGCAGAAATGAATATGACACTGAACCTCAAAAATCTGATAGTTCAGTACAGGAGAAAAAGATATAGATGCTAATAAATGTGATACAGATTAGACTGTGAAAGAGACAATGTGTTATGGAAGCACAGAAGAAAAGGGCATTTCTTTCAGTTGTGTGGATGGGTCTTCACACTTCATAGAGATGGTGACATTTGCTCTGAGCCTTGAAGGATAAGAATTGTATATATAGAAAGAGCTGGGTGGGTATTCCATAGAGATGAAATAATATAAGCAAAGAAAGACAGGAGATGGGAAAGAGAGAGGCCTGGTTAGGAAAGGATATCTAGACCTGTTTTTCAGGAGAAGCTGAGAAACAAGAGTGCTTTCATGACTTTCCCTCAACTAGACAACGAGGTAATAATAGATATGGTATTAGAACCTCAACTTCAGCTTTTTAGCCAAGTGTTCTTTCTGAAAGAAAGACTATACTTCTTAGAAAGCATGCTCAGTGATCCTCTTATTTTTACTTATAAATTTTCAGAAAAAAGTCTGTGGACTTTATGTTAAAAAGAAAAATTATGAAATTTTTCAGTAGCTATTCAGTCTTCCCTGAGTTGTGGTGGCAAGCATCTTGCTGAAGCAATCACAGAGCTAAACATCTGGCTCCACATTTCTCAGAATCATTGACCACAAGGTCATTTTGTTTCCTTCACTGCCTAAAATTATAGACAGAACCTGGAATAAGCATATACAATAAGTAGAGGAATGATGGAAGTCAATTTAAACTCTTCCATGTCAAACACATTTGAGTTACTTTAATTTGGATGAGAATAAATGGAAAAACTAAGGTCTGAAATAGCCAATGGTTCAACATTAGAATCAAACTGCAAATTCATGTAAGTTGGAGTTAATATAACTAAGGACTGAATGTATCCCAGGAACTACCATGAGTACAGTAATGAAAAAGCTTCCAAGAGAGGCAGTAGGAAGCCAGATTTTCTATTTGTTTGCATCTATCGAGGGACAGAGCTAAAATTAGATGACATATTTTTTAAAAACTAGAGCTAAAAGTACTTTTTAGATCATAGAGTTAAAATTAAATTAAAATGAAACTTTGATATACTGACCTGATAAATTCTATTGTGTAATTAAAAATGTTACCCATTTCTTGTACTCTTTTTAACTTTGTACCACTCTTATCTTTGTATCTTATTTTATGATCATTGTGGTTCAACCTTGACTTTGTAAATCTTAGAAATGCCTTTCCCAAAAAGCAGTAAAACTCTGACCTGACAACAGAATAGACATTTCTGGATGGAGAAAGTTAGCTGATGGTACCTTTTTTTAAAACTTCTATAACACCCTACATGAAAAATATGTCAGTCTAGAAATTCTGAGACTAAAGCTATTTTGAGATCTAGAAGCTACATCACATCCTGCTGCCATAATTAAGTATTTCTTAATACAATTATTTTATGTTAATATTGTTCAGTCATTTCAGTTATGTCTGACTCTTCATGACTCCATTTGGGGTTTTCTTGTCAAAGATACAGGAGTGGTTTGCCATTTTCTTCTGTAGCTCCTTTTACAGATGAGAAACTAAGGGAAACAAGGTTAAGTGGCTTGCCCAGGGCCAAACAGCTAGTATGTATCTGAAGCTAGATTTGAACTCAGGAAAATGAGTCTTTCTGATTTCAGGAATGACACTCTATATCCTCCGTGCTATTAGCTTCTCTGCCATAGTAGTTCTTATTAGACTGGTGTCAGTGACAGAGATATAGAAATTGACTGAATATGTTATCATCTATGATGGAGATTAAAATATCTTTGTTTTAAAATAACTTGTATTAAGAAATACTTTAGTATTGAAAAATCAAATGATTAATGAAACAATTTAATTTATTATTTATTTTAAACATTTTTTTCTTTTTAGATGATGTGTTTCAGATTCTTTCCCTCCCAAACCCACTGAGAAAACAATGTCATATTAATTATACATGGGAAATCATACAAAATATATTTCCACATTAGTCATATTATAAAACAAAGCAAAAAAAAGGTGAGAAAAATTATACTTCAATCTGCACTCAGAGTTCATCAGTTCTTTCTCTCTCTCTTTCTAACCAGGTCTCTGATCCCTTTATCATCTCTAGGATGAGCTGAAGCTGCTGCTGTTACAATGGCCTCCAAGTCTCATCTCTAGTGCTTCTGCTGCACTCAGGGCCTGTACCTAAACCGGTGTTACAGACCTCTCCTGCAGACCTCTTAAATTGTCTTAGGCTGGATAAATGTCTCCCTCTGACTTTCTGTTGCTCTAAAATTTGATGTGAGATGGTATTTTAAAGTTGTTTAGAGGGGAATGTTGGCAGAGTTCAGCTGGATCCTGGTCTGTATTCTGCCATCTTGACTCTGCCTTCCATAAAAGTCTAATTTTTTTTCCCATAAACACCAAAACATAACAAATGCTCGGTTCTTATATATGTTTCCTTTTGCAAAACTGGAAAATTGTACTTGGTTTAAGAACCCCAGAACATTATGAGACACAAAACTCCACTTCTTTAACAACAATAACTACATCAAAAATTTTCCCCCAGGGAGACCATATGGTTAGAAATCTTAGAAAACACCAATCTCCAAAGAACCAGACTTATGAGGAATAGCCCCATCATCTTCCAAGTCACCTATGTTCATACTACAGTCTCTGCTCATTCCAGTCAGTTCTCCAAATGCTCACAAAATAGTCTCCTTAACACACAGATCTAACCAGGTTCCTCTCAATTTCAAAAATTTTCACTAGTTCCTTCTTTCCTCTAGGATTAAATAAAACTCTTTTGCACAACGTTTAAAGACCTCCACAATCTGTCTCCAACTTAACTCTTAACTTTCCAGCCTTATTTCACGTTATTTCTTTCATACATTCTACATTTCAGTTAAACTAAATTTATAATTATTTTCCTGATTCAATGTTCCATCTGATACTTCTGAGAATTTGAACAATTTATCTTTCATACATGGAAAGAATTTCCTCCTCAATTTTATATTTCAGAAGAGCCATCCTTCACGGCTCAGCTTATATACAATTTCTACAGATCCTCACCCTACTCCCAAGGTGATTGTCTTCTCTTGCATCTTGGATCATCTAGTCATACAGGTATTTGTGTACCTGTTGTACTTCCTCTTCCCCAACCCCTCACCCCAGGAGTTAATAGTCCTTGAGAGCAAGGATTATTTCCAATGTTTCTGCTTATCCTCAAAAGCTAGCATTGTGCCTTAGCCTTTCTCCCACTAGGTACTACATAGCAATCACTTAACCCAGCCCCTTCATTTTAATGATATGGAAACAGAAATATGAAAGCTTCAGCAAGGTCAAGAGCCCTTTCCAAGGTCACACAGCTTCTTAGCAGCAGATTTTTCACTACACTATATTGACTCCCATTACACTCTTTGAATCTTATATACATGAACAATACTTTATTTACTATGCATCTTATTAAATCCTACTTTATTAAATTCCACTTTAAATGTATATCTAGATAGATTAGTCAAATCTAGACAGATTAATAGATGTTTTACGCATACAATAATTTTTTTTCCTTTGGCTCAGAGTTGGAGAGAGGTCTGATCTAGTTTGACTGATATTTATTTCGAACCTGACTCTTTTTTTTTTTTTTGCTCTAGAGACTTCACTAAAAGAAATGACCTGAGAACTATTTTTTATAATATTGTCTTATTAAAAAAAACTCTAAGTTAAATTTGCCTAATTCTGTTGATGATGTTTATTCAAACCACATTAGCCAAAAGAGATGACAAAGGTTGAAAATTCCATGACTCCTTCCTCTAAAAGAACAGTGGAAGTTTTCTCTCAGCTTATTTCCATTTTTTGTTGCCCAAGAATTGAACCATTATAAAAGAGACCCTATGTTAGCTCTTTCTGAGATATTCTAGAGCACTCCTCCTTTCTTACATGTCCGAAGGGCTTTATTATTTAATGGTAACATAGCTCCCAGCAGAATCCAGACAATAAATATTTTATTTACAGTAATTTTATGAATGTACCCAGTGGTGACAGTGAAAATCTCATTAAGCACCAGTGGAAAAAAATTACATCTTGAAATATATTTTACAGCTTCAGTGGAATAATGTCACCAAGTGAAAAATGCCAAGATGCAATATACATCTTTATTTAAAAGATTTTCATTATTTAAATGGCCTGAAACACATATATCTGAACTAGATGGTTTACACTTGAATCCATGATCTCAGGACTCTTCATTTCCCTGCTTTATTTTTTTAACCAAGTAGCACAGTTAAAAATATCAAAATCATTATCTTATCATAACCACTGTACCATAAAATAACAGGCACTCACTTATAGGTCATTACAATACAATTATTTCGTTATTAGGTTTAATTTCAGTGAAGCTACCCAAAAGACAGTAAATGAAACCACAGTAAGAAGATAATCAAAAAGGGTAATGGAAAGAGTATTCCATTTGGATTGAAATACATTTTTTTTCACTTTATTTTGCTTGCCTTTTTTTCAACATGGCTAATATGGAATTTTGTTTTGTATGACTTCATTTGTATAATAGGTATCATATTGTTCACCTTCTCAATGGGTAGGGGAACGGCTGGAGAGAGGAACTCAAAATTTTAAAAAATGAATGTTAAAAAAAAACAAAACAACTCTGCCACGTATTCAAAGGCAGCTAGGCAGCACCTTGACTAGCAGGCTAGATCTGGAGTCAAGGATTAATCTGAATTCAAATGAAGTCTGATAATTTACTAGCTATCTGAGCAAATCACTTAATCTTGCTCTTTTCCCCAGTTTCCTCATCTGAAACGTGCAGGGTTGTTCCCTCCCAGGGTTGTTGTAAGGATGAAATGAGGCAACACTCATAAAAAAAAGTGGTTAGTTCAGTGACTGGTATATAGTAGGTGCTGGATAAATGATTATTCCCTTTCCCTTACCCCAGCTCTGCAACTACATATTACCTGTGTGACCTCGGTCAAGTCAATTAAACATTCTGGGCCTCAGTTTCTTCAACTATAAAATGAGGGAATTGGACTAGGTGGTCTCTGTGGACCCTTCCAATCTAAATAATGTGACCCTATGAGCTCAAGGTACAGAACGACTTGGTCTGGACATTTAAATCGGAGGAATTTCATATTCAGATCCTGTAATCCATGGAGGCTACAAATCCAGAACAGTGACTTAGGAAAAGTCATGAAGTTGTGATTGTCAGTCTATGACTCCCAGAACAAATGAATGGACATTGAGCAGGTACACAGGAATAATGAAAGGGAGCATGTACCCTGTACACAGTTACCAGGGGACAGAAGGGACAGAGACACAACACCCAACATCTTCCAGTAACTAGGGACTTTGGGAAACTCATAGTTTCTTCCGTTCTCCAGTTTCCTCTTCTTTAAAATGAGAAAGATGGCTAGATTAATAGATTATTAAGGTTTTTGGGGGGCAGAAGAAATAGATAAGGAATTTGTAATTTCCATAAGTAATAAAAATATATATTGTAAATGCTATCACACAATAATAAGTTTAATACGTAGCAAGGAAACAGTGGGGTAAAATGTAGAGTCTAGGATCAATATTATATTAAATTGATCTATAATATAGAAAGAGGTAAAATAATAGCTATGTGTGAAAAAGCTGAGTATAACACTGGCTTGTCATCATTAGGAGATCTGAAGATTAGGGATAGATCTTGAGTCTCATAACTTCCACCTTCAATATTTTTCTTTGCCTAATTATAGATTTTGTTCTAGAGAATGGAGTGGGGGAAGGGAGAGATGATCAGGATTACTTATATATCTGTATTGATTAATGACAATGTTCCATCCAGTAGAGCAGTCAGTTTAATTATAGAATCTAATTTTGGAGTTTATTTATATCCCTACAAATGTCCATGCAATTGCTTCTCCATGAAAGCTTTTCAATGGTAAAGAATAAGCACAAACCAAGATTATACAGCCTGACCTTATTCATGAAGTCTACAAAATGTCACCTTTTATAAAGGTTAAAAAATTACAAATTTATTATATAGTTTCCTGTTATTTAAAGAAGTAACATATAAAGTCAATTATCACGATGCACCACTCAGTAAAGTTCAAAATCCCTGGGCAATTATCTAGGACTAGAGCATTACATGGTCCTCATGGAGTTTTTATCCTTTTAAAAACCTATAAAATGTATATGGAGGTAACTTAAAACACAGCATACTGTGAAAGAGAAGAGAATTGCGGCTCTCAGAATTAATAAGAGAACATTTGGGGGTGAGTAGAAAAGGAGGGATTTTTAAAAAATGGAAGGGACAATCATCACTGGGTGAAAACAAGTATGCTAGGAACTGGGGATACAAAGAGGAAATAAACATGATTCTTGCCTTCAAAGAACTTAGAGTCAAATACTCAAATACTGGTTGACTTGATAGCTAATCTAGGCTCTTATTTTGCAGGAATTCTGAGGACCTCCACTTTATACACCCCTTGTGATGAAAGGAAAATCCTGTAAAGGTACTACCTTGTGTACTGTCTCCATCTCTCTCTCTCTGACTTTCCTTCCTTCCTTCCTTCCTTCCTTCCTTCCTTCCTTCCTTCCTTCCTTCCTTCCTTCCTTCCTTCCTTCCTTCCTTCCTTCCTTTTTCCAAATCTGACAATAAATGCCTGGCCCATAGTAGAGGCTGTAAAAATGCTTATTTTCCACCCCTACTGCTATAAAGACTATATATCTTATGAAGAGACAAAGATAGGGACTAGATAGGATTTCATTAGTATAGGACACTTTCCAGTGCAGAAACTCCCATGCACATTGGCACTTTCTATGCAACCAGTTTTATGAGAACAGCTTTGATATGTTGAAGTTCTTACTGCCAGTATATATCAGAGGTAAGACTTGAAACCAAGGCTTCCTGGCTTCAAGGTAGCTCTCTTCTTACCGTATCATGCTGACTCATATTCTCTGAAAGCAAATTAAAATATTCTCTATTAGGCCAATCTCCTCCCATCACAAAGAAAAAAGTAAAAATGAATTTATACTCAAACTTCCTAAAAATAGAGGAAAAAGTCACTTAATACTAAAAAATGTTAGTCTATGATAGGGTTTTTATCTTCGATTTATTTCTTCTCTTCAGATGAAGAGAAAAGAAAGGCCTTGGACTGCAGAACCACTTGGTTAATAAAGTCTAGTCAATTGAATACATTCTCAAATAACTCTTACTGATTAGCTGGTTCCTGAAACTGAAAAAAAAATCATCTGGCTCAATTCATTAATACAACAGCTTTAACGTTAGTTAGATAAGATGTTCCCTATTCACTAGAATAAGGATTTTAACATTTAGGGAACAAATCATTTATAATTCCCATTACTTTGCCTGATGTTTAATATATAGTTGCCTTAATAATGTTACCATAGATCTAAAGGTTTTTCCCCCCTGTATCATTATTATTTAATTGCAAAAAGTCATTGCCTATGGAATAAGAGGAGAATGGGGCCTCCTGATTTCTAAACCTTTAAAAGAGCATCCGACTTTTGGGAATGGGTTCAAATCATAAAATCTCCAGAGCTTTAGGAATTCTGTCTGAAAAATAAAGACCTCATTAGAGAAATTACATTGCCTTTTTTGTTGCTATTTGGTTTTGGACCAGATGTTGATTTTATCAGTGTGGATAAGTATCAGGGAGGAAATTCTCTTCAACGGGGCAGATTTGAACTTGAACTGCAACTTACAGTGTAAGTGGGACACTCTAAGATTAAGGGACTTGCCCAGGGTCATACAATCTATTAGTGTCAGAGGCAGAACTTTCTGGTTCTGAGGCCAGCAGGCTATTTAGCACACCATAGTATCAATCACCAGTCTTGCTGACAGTTCTTATACAACTTTCTTGCTTTTAACTATGAGCTACACCTCAAAGGTTTCGGGGCTACCTGGTATGTGAGTTGTGAAGGTTGTCCCAGGGGCCCAAGTACAGGATAAAGGTGAAGGTTGGAGGTACAAAAACTCCTTTTGGCTAGAAAAGTAAACTAGCAGTGACCATATAACTTTCTTCACAAATTTATTTATTGAATATATATATATATATATACATATATATATATATATATATATATATATATATATATATATATATATATGTATATATATATATATATATATACACGGAATACCTATTAAGTGTTGAGGAATTGTAGGGGTTATGATGAAGTATAATATAAAATCGCTGCCTCAAGATGTTTATTGGCTTGTGGCGAAACAAAACAAAATTAAAAAAAAACAATGCTTATACAAGGAAAGCAAGGTATTTTTCAGTATGATTATATACTAAATGTATGGTCCTGAAAATGAGTGTCCTAGGAGGATCAGAGATGGCTGGTGTGATCAGGAGGGCTTCATGGAGAAGGCAAATCTCATTAGAACCTTGAACAGGGTTAAAATCTTCATAGGTTGACAGAACCTGGTTGGTGAGAAGTGGGGGACAGGGAAAACAGTCTGGACTTGGGTGAGGGATAGGAATGATGTGGCACAGGTATCAGTGCATGCACAATGAGTTTTGGGATGCATTGAGTTGGTTCATCTGACTGGAGTAAAGGTTTTTCCTCATGAAATAATGGCCAATAAAGCTATACAAATAGGGTATTGTTCTCCATGACATTAGAAAACAAAAACAGCAACCAATAATGTATTCAGATTCAGGATTTAGCAGATATGATATTCACAACCCTACAACCCTAAGGTTAGTTGTAGAGTAACACAGTTTACCCTTGTTGTCAAATATACACCCACCTCCATTGTAAGTAAAGGCTGGGCATCTTTGCTGACAGAGGGCATAGTCCATAAAGTATGACTCAAAATGGGGCAGGGGTAGTATGACAATCCATCATTAGATCACTTTGTTCCATATATAGGAAAAGACTTATTAACTCTTAGAAGTTAAAGAAACCTTCACAGTCATCTAGTGCAATTCCCACCAAGAGCAATACTTCTATTCTACCTTCTTCTATTTCTATCCTTAAAAATAATCTGCAAATGTCATGTACTTAGCTTTTCTACGATAGAAATAGGACCTTGTTCTCAAAATGCTTTAATCAATTCTATTTGTTCTTTCCCGGAATAAAAAGGGGTTAGAAAAACAACATGGAGTAAGAGTGTTCAAAACCAGGACTCAGGGTTCTTGGGTTCTCACCCAAGAATAGGTGACTCTGCCACCTATTAAATGTGTCTCTTGGCACAAGCCACTCAATCTCTCTGGGTTTCAGTGTCTCCATCTATAAAATGAATCTGAAGGTCCCTTCTATCCTAATTCTAACATTCTATTGTCCTGCATCTCAGAACAAAACATCTCAGAAAAACTTGAGGCACCTGAAACTATTCTCAGCTAAAGTACTCCATTGAGAAGTATCTTATTGGAAGAGGGTGTCCACCAACACTTTCATCATCAGATCTAAACTGAATCACTTGTTCGAAACTCTTTATCTGCTGGGTAGTTCTTTTAAAATTGCTTAGGTAGGGTAATGTGTCATGTTAATAGCACTGTCAATTCTGTTACTGCTCTGCAGCTATGAGACCGCCTTAGTCTCTGAAAGAAATTCTTATACACAGAAACTTACTGACCTAACCAAGCACATATGACTATCTCTCCAAGAAGAGGTGGCATTTCTTAGAAAAACAAACTGAACTGCAATATATAGAACTTTTAAATACTGCATTCTTTAAGGGAAAAGCATTCTATCATCATGTAACCAAATATCTGATGGAGATAGAAGGGAAGGACATGACAAAGGCTGTCAGAGGAACTATGTAAAATTGGAGTTCTAAGCAGAGGTCTCCTTCTCCAGAGGGGAAAGTACCTGTTGCCTAATAGCATCAAAATAAGTGGATGTGTATCCATTATCTATATGATTACAAAGCTAAGTAGTACAATGTTGCTTAAAGTACCTGACATCTCTGCAGCTTTTGAAACTGTCAGTCACCTTCCTCTTGATACCTTTCTTTCTCTAGGATTCCATGATGCTTACACTATCCTGGTTTTCCTCCTACCTGTTGAACTACTCCCTTTCCTTTGCTCCAGGTCATGCCTTCTAAAGATGGGTATCCCCAAGGACCCTCATCTCTTCTCCCTTTGTACTATTTCACTTGGTGATCTCATGAGCTCCCATGTATTCAATTATCACGTCTATCCTGATGACAGTTTGACTTTTCCACCTCTAACCTCTCTCCTAACCCCCAGACCACATCTCTAACTGCCTATGAAATATCTTAAACTAGATGTCCCATAAACATCTTAAATTCAAAATGTCCCCAACTGAACTCATCATCTTCTACCCCTTCCCCAAATCCTTCCTCTTTTCCAAACTTCATTGTTACTCTAGAGGGGGCCATCATCCTCCAAATTACCCAGGTTCAAAACCTAGGTATCACCCTCTACTTACTGTCTTTTCCTTCCTTCTCCTCACCCAATCCAATCTGTTGCCAAGTCTTCTCTCTTATCTTTGTCACATCTCTGGATGTGACATGCCCTCTTATCTCCTCTGAAGCTGCCACTATTCTAGTACAGACTCTTAAGAAGTCATGTCTGAACTATTTCAATAGGTTGATAGGTATTCTCTCTGTCTTTATTCTATTCCCACTCTAACCCATCTTCCACTCAGCTGTCAAATCAATCTTCCTAAAAAAGCAAATACAATCATGTCACCCCCTCTCATTCAATAAACTCAATTGACTCCCTATCATCTCCAGGATTAAATATAAAATCCTTTGGCTGATATTCAAAGCCCTTCATAATCTCCCCTCCCACTTTTCTGGTTTCCTTACATCTTATATCTCCCAACATACTCTTCAGTTCAGTAACACTAACCTCCTTCCTTTTCATGTACACAAAACACTCTGGGCACTTTCACAGACTGTCCTCTATGCCTGGAATATCCTCCCCTTTTCATTTCTGTCGCCTGGCTTCCTGCAAGTTCCCTTTAAAACCTCACCTTCTATGAGGTGTTCTGATTCCCCTTAATGTTAATGCTCTTGGTCTTTTGATTATCTCCAATTTATTCTGTATATATCTTATTTGTGAACTTATAGTCTTAGGACTGGATAGAAAATCAGTAAAGTAACAAAAAAACCAGGGCAATAAAAGAGTCATGGAATTTGCAATTCATGATTAATGCTGTAAAAAGACCAAGGAGAATTGGGAATAAGGAAAGGATATTGAATTTAGTGATAAGGAAGTCATTGCTGAGTTCTGAGAGTACAATTTCAGTATAAAAGGAGAAAAGATATTAGATTTCATGGAGCTAGGGAGGTAATGTGTGGTTAATAAGTGGCAGATCACTTGACAAAGGAAGGAGAAAGAAAAGGCAGTGGTAGCTCATGGAACTGTTAGCACTAAATGAACACTTTTTTTTTCCAAGATGGAAAAATGGCATATTTAAAGGCAAAAGAGAAATAACCAGCAAAATGGAGGACTTGAATGACTGTGAGAAAGATGACCTAGAATGGAGATAGAACACAAGGGGAAGGACATAATTGGAAACAAAGAAGAATAGATTTTTCTCTTATGTAAGAGGCATATATATAGGATGTGTGTAGAGACATAGCAGCCTGAGAGACAAAAACTAAAATCATAGTTCTGTGATTGATCAGTTGAAAAGCAGGAAAATATGTAATTGAATTCACCCAACCTTCCTTCAGGGCTTACAAAAAAAATTCTGAATGGCTCTTTCCAAACGAGGAAATAAAAAAAAAAAGAGAGAGAAACCCAAGCATGTATGACATCATAGGGTCAGATGAGAAGCAGATTTCCACAGGCAGCAGGTTAATTTAAAATGTGCTATGGGTTTAAAGATTCTCTTCATTATAATTTGGTAGCACTGACTGTACAGGCGTGTGTGTGTGTGTGTGTGTGTGTGTGTGTGTGTGTGTGTGTGCGAGCGCACGTGACCCAGCTCCTCCTGATTTATTATGAGTACTTGTCCTGCCAAATAGGGTACTGCAATCATGTAACTGACATGGCTTTTGTGTAAATGGTATTTTTTTTCCTCTATTAAAAAGGTTCCACTCTGTTCCCATCTAAATGAGTTCCAAAGAACTCCCAGAGACATCTCCAATAGCAGCGGGGCAGAGTTTGCTGTCACATGGGCTATAACAACTATAATCGTTGCTATTATTTGCACCTCACTGTTCACCTTTTAGCAGAAAGTAAACAAACCACTTCAGAGAGAGGATGGAAGCAGAAATGATGGTTGCCGAGCCAAGCTTGGCTGGACAAACCTTATTTGTTGAACCACTGTAGTTTTCTCTGATGTTTTACCTCCCTGGTTTTAGGGGTAACATTCTATTCCAGCCCCCTAACTAGATCATTAAAGAGTCTCTATGGATAAAAACAGGTTTCCTTTCTTTTCTTAACAGGTCTTTATTTTCTTCTAGAGAAAACTATCAAATTTCAAGATAGATGAATAAGTTCACTGAAGTAGGATTGGATTCTCCTCAGCGTTCACTTTCATAAGCAGAAGAGAAGAATACTGCAATGTCCAAGGAAACTAGATTCCAACTCAATTTTTAAGCCAGGTTTATACTAAGTAAATTGGAATAAACTGACCCTCTGAACTTCAAGATATTTATTTAAACAACCTGGAACTGAGCTTTTGAGGGTTGCTCATCACAAACTAAAGCACGGGTGGTTCATGTGGGTAAAATCTCTAAACATTTTGGTTCTCAATTTCTCTGTTTATAAAACATTCTTTCTAACTGCGTCAGAAAAGGAAGCAACAGCTTGTTTTCTTTGGGAGAATGGAAGTGGGGAGAGAAAAGCAATTGTGTCACATTTCTGTTGGAATAGCAGTCTAGATATTAAAGTTTCCTCAGTGCCTCAGTATCCACCTTCTTTCATAGCATTCAGAGCTAGAAGGGTGACTAGAGATTACTTGGTGTGTACAATTTTCCCATTTTAGAAATTAGGAAATTGAGATCCATAGAAGTCAGGATCCAGACTCAGGTTCTCTGACTCTAGTGTTGGTGCTGTTTCCACCCTAT
Organism: Notamacropus eugenii; assembly: GCF_028372415.1. Lineage (NCBI taxonomy): Eukaryota > Metazoa > Chordata > Mammalia > Diprotodontia > Macropodidae > Notamacropus > Notamacropus eugenii. The sequence goes on from NC_092873.1 coordinate 261,573,863, forward strand.
AACAATATGTTGCTCAACAGCTTTAGCCAAATCCTGTCTCATTTGCTTACCAAATTTAGTCTCTTCAACTGTGACTACTATCCAGTTGTGTTCTACAACAAAGGTTTTTTCTGATTCTTTGCAATGGTCAGTCATATGTGATAAATCCGAAATAATTAAGTGTCCTAGGTTTCACTACAAGTATCGCCTCCTTCCTTTGTACAATTCCCTCTTAGATAATCTCCTTGCCATTTTGCTACTCTGGGCTCATTCTCTTCAGAAATGAGTCTTCTGTCAGCTCTCCAATTAGGGGCTTACCAAATAGACAATTCAGCATCATTTATGACTGATCTTCGTTCATTCTTTTAATCAGCTGGGAATGGGGGTTGGTGGGAGCAGTGGATATTCAGAGAAAGAACAAAGCAATGATATTACCTATTGTAAATTTGAATCTATAACAAGAATGTCTATCCAACACCTTCACATTCCCCTGGGAGAAGTTGCATATTAAAGATTTTCAACTCCCATTCTGAGGTGATGAATACACATTACTTAAATAACACTTGGCACTATTGGAATTTATCAATTAACTTGGAGGTATTTCTTAAATATTTGCTAAGATATGATCCCTGTCCTGAAGAATTATCCCTAAGGAAGATGCAAGTCAATTAAATTCAACAAGCATTTGTTAAATGCCCATTGCAGACAGAATCCTGAAATAGGAATTAGATGGGAGTTTGTATGAAGATTAGTCCCTGCCTTCATGGGATCTACAGTATATTAGGAGACTTGAAACATAATTGTAACAAATAAATGAAATACAAAATAATTCATTAAATGCATAAAAGATCAGCCTCAGTTTCATAAGTCTTTTTGACTTTTCTGCAGTCTTTGACACTGCTGATCACTGGATTATCCTGGATAATCTCATCTCTCTAGGTTTTCAGAACACTGCTCTCTCCTGGTTTTCCTCCTCTCTGATCCCTTCTTTTCAGTTTCCTTTTTCTGCATCCTCTGCCAGAAGACACCCAACTTCAATCTCTTTGCATCTCTTTGCAACTCTACCATAGACACTGAGAAGGTGAAGGTCCATTGGAGAGAAAAAGAGAGTTGTCTTGACTTTTTATGTACCATGTAGTCTGCATTTTCTATTGGGTGAAATGAAACCTGTCTCTTATAGAAAATATTATTAGCCTGGAGCGTTGCATGGAATCTGGGAACTTTTAATTTGTAGAGACCAGACAACATGCAAATTCTGAATTGGTGAATTAAGCTGATTGGGTTAGCTTAGAAAGCCAGACCAGTGCTTCTTTATGCCAAATGTAGAAGCAATCACAAAATATGGATTTTAATTTAGACCATGAGGGGGATGGAAATACAGGAATCCAGGTTAGAGAGAATGGCATGACTAAACATGGTTCTCTACCTAGAAAAGGTCATCCAGAAAGGATGACATGACTAAAGAGCAAGAAATATAGAGAAGTGAATAAAGACAGGATAGCCTGGTAATTAGCTTCATTACTGGGCTATAGTGAGGACTAAATATGAAAAAATATATATTATATATACATATCAATTTGGAAATTCTAAGATGCTATGTAAATGACAGCTATTATTACTGGTAACAATAACAACAAAATGAACAATAATAATTCCAGCATGGGAGCAGACATGAACTTGGCATTTTCATGGATGAAAGTACTTGCTGGAAGAGTAGAAGCAATATGTTTGGATATTAGAGATGCCCCTAGGGAAAAAGCATTTAGACTTAATACAGAGGAAAACATAGAACCACTTAATGTATTAGGGCAGAAATCATGATGTAATAAACAGCATAGCAACTGAAGGCAGGATGGATCAATAAGAGCAGATAATGATGTCAAAGAAACCAGCTAGGAAGCCTTTGCAATAAACTAGCTACGGACTTTTGAAAACTAGTGAGATTCTAAAACATGGAATGGTCTGGCAGAGGGCAAATGGAAAGAAAGATAAAGGAGAGGAATGATTCAATGAGAATCCTGAGATGTGAAGTCTAGGTAATTCGGAGCATAGACTTGCTACTATATTTATGTAGGATAGGTGGCTTGGGGGAAACGATGAGTTCTGTCTTGGACATGCTAAGTTAGAGGAAGTAAAATTAAATTGAAACATTATGAATCATTGGAAAATTAAAGAAAACTTATTTATTCTTCAATATGAACAGAGACAAGCAAGAAGAATACTCACAAGGTCTAAAATGTCCAACAAAATAACTGTAAGTTTAACTTCAAATTCAGTTGTTTTTATTATACTAAAGATATTGAAGCCAATTTTGCCTTAAGTTAGTGGACACCACATACAATTATTAAACTACCTGGGAGATTCACCTTTGTTTTGTTTTGTTTTCCTTAAAAATGAAAAGTTTCTTGATTATAACCCAAAACATCGGGGAAGTGTGAAAAAGGGGATTAGTCCACTTTGGAAAATGACCAATGGTTTGATTCAATTAATATTTACTGCTCATATCCCCTCCACCCCCCCCAACAAAGATGGCATAGCATTATGTTAGGTTCTAGGTGGAAGGAATGAAAATACTAGGCTATATCACCCTTGTCTTCAAGGAGTGATCACTCACATTTAGGGTAGATATCTGTTCTTGTTTAGTTGTTTCAGTCATGTCCAACTCTTTGTGACTCCATTTGGGGCTTTCTTGGCATTGATACTGGAGTGGATTGCATTTCCTTCTCCAGCTCATTTGATGATGAGAAAACTGAGGCACAGGGTTAAGTGACTTGCCCAGGGTCACACAATTAGTGTCTGAGTCTGGATTTGAACTCAGATCTTCCTGACTCCAGAACAAATGCTTTATCTACTATCTAGTTGCCTGTAGGTAGAAATACAGAATGTTAAAAACAGATATTTAGTTATCTTTAAGTCCATATGATATGTAAATCATAATCAATTATACATGACAAGAAATGAATTAAGCTGACTGGGTTAGATTAGAAGCCAGATCAATGTTTCTTTTCACCAAATGTGGAAACAATCACAAAATATGGGTTTTGATTTAGACTATAACGAGGATGCAGATACAGGAATCCAGCTAGAGAGAATAATATGACTGAGAATGGTCCTCTACCCAGAGAGAAGAACATGAATTAAAGACAAGACAAATCATAAAGAAGTACATAAAGATGGCAGACTAACAATGCCTGGAAAGAAGCTATACTGGCTAAAATGATGAGATTATGGAAGGTAAGGGATTCATTCAGTAAGGCTACAGTGAGCTCTACCAATGGAGCCAGAGCCGAACACTATGAAAACTTAGCAACTCCAACTGTAAAGACTTATTAGAAAGTCTTTTTAGGAAAACAGAATCAGCCTCCAAAGCGCTGACCCACAATGCCCATCGGGACTTTGTATAATTTATGTCCTATTCAGAACTAAGCACATTGTTGGCACTTCATGTTTAATATAAACACAATTATCTTGCATTAGGGAACATTAATGTGCTTTCCAGAATATGACAGCATGACTAAATGAGTTTTCTCCAACACCAATTCCATTTCACTGAATTCCTATCTTCCTCTCGACTTTTATGGAACTGTTTCATATACTCGGAGCCTGGCTGTTAAATACAGTGTCAATTACATTGGTCTCAGACACAGAGCAGTACTGCAAAAAAAAAAATGCTATATGGAAAATGAGAATCTAATTCAATAACTAAAGGGATTGGAAAAGGCAGCAAAGTAACTCTCTAATGGTTATCTTACTCTATACAATAGATGTTTTTGAAAAGTTGTACAAGAATCAAATTGTGGTGTGTAAAATTGTATAAAGACACTAGGAAACTTACTGTTTAAAGGAATATTGGGGGAAATGATTTTGTAAAGGTAAAATCTTTTGGCAAATTGAATAACCATTCATAATATATATTTTATAAAATGACATGTCAAAAAAGCAAGATTTACCCATAGAGCCTCACAGTCATTACTTATCTCTTCCTCCACCAATCCATCCTTTACACAACTGCCAAACTGGTATTCCTCAAGCACAATTCTGATATGTCACTCAACAACTGAAATCCCTTTCTGAATGATAAGACTTAAGTACTTAAAGATAGCTGTCCTCTAAAGAGTACTAGTTAAGGAATTTGAAGTCCTAGCCCAGCTTCCAATCTAACTTCTGCTCTGTGCTGTGGCTGATAATTTGCACAGCTCTGCCTCACTTAAATCCAGTTCACTTGCAAGTCAAGACACCTTCCTTCCGAAGTCATTGGTCCTCTTCGAGAATGAAGGACTGACCACAATAATAATGGAGGAAACTTGGGCAAGCCAATTAATCTCTACAGGTTTCCATAGAGGGTTGGACCAGATGACCACAATGGTTCCTTTTGGTGCTAATTCTCTAATCCTGTCCCCAACCTTCTTTTCTTCGAAATAAACATTCCCAGTTCTTCCAACTGATCATTTTTTGAGGGGTGCAGGGTCATGGATTTGAATCCTCTCTTTATGGTGGTCCCCAGTCATGTGTCCCACTTTGTCACTGTCCCTTCTAAACATACAGTCAAGCTATGAGTGGTGTGATCAGTGTAGAGCACGACAGGACTATTACTCACTTTGTTTTGACCCTGTGCTTCTTTCAGAGCAGGCTAAGATCACATCAGCTTTTTGGGGGGCCTATGGTGGGAGTTTGAAGGTGGGAGGAGGCTGCCAAAACTCTTTATTGACTCTTACTCAACTTACAATCCATGAAAACTCTCACATGATTTTTCTGACAATTTCTTTCTAAAGTCCTAGGTAGGATTAGCATTTATTTCTACTGTAATTATTTTGTACCTGATCTTTTATTTCATTGGGATGGGGATCTCCTGGTGGGGACAATACAGGTGGATGATTTCCTGGGGAAGTGAGAGGTTAAGTGTCCTGATCCTAGTTAAATGGCACTGATACGCATCTAGTATGTGCCAGATGCAGTATTTGGTCCCAAGTCTTCCTGCCTCCAAGGCCATCTCTCTATTAACTACACTACACTGCCTAATAAAATACTTCTATTAGATTCAACCCATCTTTCCAGCCTGTTGACATTTTGGGTCCTGACTCATCAATGTGTTACTTCACTCTCCTTGCTCAGAATGTTCTCCCTGTCCTTTTTCAAACAACTTTCAAGAATTAGCCCTGATAATACTGTAGCCCTCATAGATCCATCTTGATGAATTCTAAGAGCACAGATGCAGATTTATGCATAGTTGTAGTGGCTGGAGACACTGAGAATGAAAACCCACCCAATTCCAGAAATGATCATCTTCTTTTCACTATTTTGACTTCTGTCCCTCAAACTAGATGTCTCATTACATTAGGTTTCATCATTCTTGAAGATTTAGTTATAGGTGGTCCTTTATTCCATAATTGTTCCATTTTTCTTTCTAATTAGAATGTAAGAGGTGAAAAATTATACTACATACTTCTCTTGCATTTCTTCATAGTACCACAAGACACAGAGAAGGTACACAATAATTTTGTTAGCTGTTTTAGAGTGGTGTTAGGTAACTGATGATTTAAGAAGAAAAACTAATTGGCTGATCAAAAACTCTGATTCTCTTGCTTAGGTTTCTGAGCTATGATAATTAATAAGAATTATCTGACTAATGCCAAGTAGTTATCTAGAAGATATACATGATTAAGGTTAAAAAAAATAAAGATTATTTCCTCTAAAAACAAATTTTACATAAAGACGAGTTAGAAAACGAAGATGGTGCAATGGGGATAGAGCACCAGAAAGTCAGGAGGACCCAAGTTCAAATCTGGCCTCAGACACTTACTGGCTGTGTGACCTTGGGTAAATCATTTAACCCTGTTTGGCCCAGTTTTCTCATTTGTAAAATGAACTGGAGAAGGAAATGGCAAACCACTCTAGTATCTTTGCCAAGAAAGCCCCAAATGGGGTCATGAAGAGTCAGACACACCTAAAATGACTGAATAAAAAAAGTCAGAAAAGAAAAACATATAATCATGCCAAAATGTGGTGGTATTGAGAATAGATCTTTAGATATATACAAATATATCCATGTGATTTACACATTTAACTTCAGAGATATGACCAAGACAATGTTAAAAAAACAGTCATGATTCAATTATTTTCTCCTTATTTTAAATCAGAAAGCCACTGTTATAACAGTGCTGTGATAAGTTGTCTGTAAATACAATAAGGATGCCTATGTGAGATAAAAAGAAAAATAAAATACTTTTAGACCTTGATGGGAATTTAGCACAAGACAGTAAAGCATCACCTGTTAACAGATCATTGGCTTCTATGTAATGATTTCCTAGTATCACGGGATTTAGAGGTAGAAGGAGCCTTAGAGGCCATCTGGTCAAAGCCCTCATTTTACAGCTGAGGAACCTGGAGCCTAGAGAAGCCAAATGTTTTGTTCAAGTTCATGAAGCTATTCAATGTCAGGGTCAGGTTCAAAGCCAGATCCTCAAATTCAAATCCAAGACTCTCTCTCTGCTAGACCACACTGGTGCTAGTTCAGATGTATGCATGAGATCCCATATGAAGTCACTTCCTGGGGATGCATGTAATGAAGAGTTGACCTACATAAAGTCCATTAAGACCTTTTAATAGGCACAGCTTGTGGCTGTGTTTCCAATAATGTTAACAGTAAAACTGTTAACATTTATGAAGCATCTGTTCCCCAGAAGGTGCTGGAGAAAACTAGGCAGGCATAAGCACTCATCTTAAAAGTAATAAAATGGAGAAAAAAGAGAATCTTTCAGTATGTCCTCATGAAAACATAATGGCATTTCCAGCATGAGGATATCTGAACAACTTACATTCTAGACACCTGAATACGATTTATTTTGATTCTCTTGGACCTGAGTGTTTGCTGGAGTATAAATCTTAGCTTCATTGAACAGGTTTACCAGAACATGAGGGGAAACAGAAGGAATGGGAGACCCCAAACTCACACTATCTTGTTTGTTCTCTCTATGCAAAGCAAATATATAAATATATACATGTACGTTATAGACGTATATATGCATACGTACAATATATACACATAATTATATTTACCATTTATGTACAATATACACATATATAATATTCTGCAATAAAGAATACAATAATATTTTAAACACAGACCTGGTGCTACATATCTACATTTTATCTGTGTGTGGACACAAATTTATGTGCATATACATACATATACAGGTGTATTAAATATATATGTATATAATTTAAGCCTACAGATAACATATGTATGTATATATATCTTTACATAATACAATACACACACAACATACAATTGTATGGTAGGTATACATACAATTTAATATATACATGCATAGTTTGTGTACACACACATACAGAGGAATATAGACAAATGGCATCTAGTTTGTCTTCCAACTGCAATTCAGGGAAATTGATCCAGAATTCTTCACTGCACTGAAGAACTGGAAGTCCTGAACCACAGGTCATTTAATTTCCTTTCCAGCTCTTTAATCTAAGATATGTATTGTTAATCAGTCAGCATTAACTGGATCCTTGGTTTAGGTTGAAAATAGGAAGAAACACAAAGAGCTTTAAGATTTGTACCTGGTTGGCAACATGGGGAAAAAGAGTAAGCACATTTATAAAGCATTATACAAATAAAATCTTTTATCAGGTTACAAAAATATGGTGGAAACAGAGTATATGATATAACTCAAGCCTTTATGTAAAAAGTTAGCTTACAGTTTAGAAGTTGGATAACTTTATATGTGAGGTGTGTGACCACGAGAATCTCTTTATCTGTGTTGATGACACAAGGCAAAGGTTTTATGATTTCTACAGGAAAAGAGAAGTATTTTTAAAAATATCAGTGCTCCTTTATATAGAAGACTAAGGTTAACAAAGAACTTTGATCAGCAATCCTGTGAGTTGGGCATTATGAATATTATGTCTGTTTTACAGATGAAGAAACTGGAGCTCAAGAAATGATCTGCCCATTAACTAATAATTAATTATATTTTAATAAGTATATGACATATACATTATATTTTATAATTATTAATTAACAATAATTATTTAATAGCCCATAGGTATTGATTAAATGTTGCAATCAAGATTTGAACCTACCTTTTGCCTGTCTTCAAGTCATCAAGTTATAAGCAGCTCACCTTCCACCTAACAACTCAGTAACTAACAATCTTCTATTTAATAACCAACACTTTTTTCCCCATTAGAGAAGTTTCCTACTCTTCTCTCCACTTCCTAAACAATTCCGAACACTTTGAGATTTCAGATTATTTCATTATTTAAACAAAAAAAATCAATAAACTGTGAACTCTCAGGAAAAAAATAGTTCTCTGCATAATTAAGACCATCTACACAATGGTTATTAAAACAAAAAGCTCTAGATTCCACATATATAGAGAACAAATGAAAAATTAGTGAAAATTTATGAGACCTTTTCCCCTCATACACTCATAACTTCTAAATGGTTTTTCAGTCTAATTCTATGTCGCTGTTTTAATTCCTAAAGAGTAGGTCAGAATTTCTCACTAAACCAGAGGTTGGCTTCTCAACATCTGTCTACCATAGACTCAGTACTGTTCTTAGACCCTTACTTTTATTGTTGATAGTACAGTGAATTCCTGTTTATCCAAAATCCAAACAAGCAGAAAGCTTAGGAAAAAAACTGGGTTTTTTTGGTTTCTATTCTGTATTTTTAAGAGAAAGACATAAATGATAAGAAAGCAAGCTGAAAGAAGAGATTAAAAAAATAAACTTCCAAAATAAACCATATAGTTAGTAAAAAAACAAAACAAAACAAAAAACTTCACTTCTTCCAACATTCGAGACAAAATGAGAACCAATGGGTAGAATTTACAAGGTCCATGGAAGGTTCTAATCCATATCTTGATCATATCTGTCCAATGAAGGAATTGGACCATGAGAGTCATTCATTTCTTCATTCCTGAGGGAATTAAGCAGGGGCTGACTGACCATAAATAAGGAGGGCTGCAGAGAGACCCCAAGGTCACTTCCAACTCTGAATATTATCAATCTATTCTCTTATGCCTAAGTCTCCAGTACTGTACGGCGGTAATAATTATTCATAATGATGACTGGGAAGTACTTTAATAATGGTGAAAATAACCGCTTCCACTTACGTAGTACTTCATGTTTATAAAGCACTAAATGAGATTATTTCATCCTTGCAACAACCTTGTGAGGCAGGTAGCAAATGGGATAGTACCCTTGTTTTATGGATGAGGAGACTGATGTTCAGACTAGTCACACCATTTGTTCCAGGTCAAAAAGCTAGGAATAACACAGCTGAGACTAGACCTCAGGTCTTATAAGTTTAGTTCTCATTCCCCTACATTACACTGCAAGACAAAGTATTTTCCACAGTAATATAAAAGAAAAAAATCTATTGAATGTAATTTAACAAGATGGATTTTCATTCTTTGAAAGTTAGTGAATTCATGAATAGTTTATGGGATAGACTCTGAGTTAACCAGAATATTAAACTAACCCAAATCATCCATTATCGAATTGTTCTAGCAAAACCACATTGGTTCACTCTCTCTTTTGGTCCTTACAATCCTCATTGCTCGTATTTGTAATTTCCTTTACTTCCATCAGTCCCCTCCCAAATTTTTTTCCATTTTCCTTTGTAGTCTCTTCATAAGCCTAGGTAGCATCACAATTAGTTATTACCAGCAATATTTCCATGAGGATATTTTAGGAAGGTCTGTTCTAAAATGTTTGTGGAAAGACAGACTGTATGTTACACACTACATCCTTTACCATTAAGGAATTATCATAGAGAGTAAATGGAAACAGGTTTGGTTGCCTCATTGACAATAAAAAGGTCGTATCCCCAGCACAGAAAGGGGCAGATGAAAAACAGGAAATTAATATGATACACCAGATGCTGAAAGAATTAGCTTCCCACCATTAGGGATACACATCAAGGTAACAATTCAAAATAAGGGGCAGGAGAGAAGAAAAATGATGGTTAAAAGAGATAAAATTCTATGAAATTCAGTAGCATGATTCATGACCCTAAGTAGCTAAATAAGCATCTAATTTAAAATCTGATTCTGCTAGGGGGCAAAAAAAAATAGTTTCAGAATATATAAGGACATTAGGAGCTAGTATCCCCAAAGGATTTTTGTATTTTATATTAGTTGTATTTTAGTACACCAATTCCCTCTCCCCCCACCCCCACATTAATTTGTCAGGGTATAAGCATTACTGTTTGCTAAAAATCTATGCCATCAGAAATTTGGCCACATGGGACAGTATTGATAATAAGGTTATTTTATTTGCTTATTTTTAATTTAAAGTAAGACTGATCACCTAAAGATGAAAAGGAATTTTTGATGCTCTGAAAGCATTTTTGATCATATAGTAATTTTACAAGAGCAATTATCAGAAAAATGGCAATTCAAAGCACATTTAAGAGCTAGGTAACTAAATTTAATACAGAAATGACTTCTAAAATGAATTTCTATTTATAATCGACTGCTCAGCAGATGCCCATTTAGATTTGGATTTTTCATAGAGAAAGGAAAATATGAATAGGAAAACAAAAAAAACTTACTAAATTCATTGTACAGTACTAGGGGAAGTAATGTTATAGTGGAAAACGGTGCTAGATTTATGTCCTGCACTCCCATAAAGCAAAGGATCTTTTGTTATAATACAATAAAGAAGGGTAGGGGGGAAATGTCAAGGGAAACTTAGTGAATTAGATAATCCTCAGGCAATAGCAGAAGGCAGTCAGCAATGGTCCTACTAACCCCAAGACAGAAACACAAATTCAACCCTCACATTTATTAGCTCTGTGATCCTAGGGAAGTTGCTCCATCTCTCTGAGACTTTTCTGTAATTGTAGAAAACTGATAACATTTATTGAGAGCACAACATTTATAGAGCACTGGATTTGGGATTAGGAAGACCTGAGTAAAAATCTCGCCTCAGACACTAACTAGCCACGTGACCCTGGAAAAGTCACTTAACCAGTAAAAACAGAGACAATCATAGCATTCACTTTATGAAGTCTAGGGGTGTTCTGAGGATCAAATGAGAGAACCAATGGTAAGTGCACTATATAAAGGATATTGTTATTATTACTAGCACAACCAACCTCATAAGATTGTAGTGAAGAAAGAACTTTCCAAATTTTAAATACTTGCTTCAAAACTTTAAGGACCTGTTATTCCAAAGATGTTCCCATTCCTTCAACTGCCACAGCCTGCAACCCCTTTAAAACTGAGTAGATTATGTATCTTCCCAAGTGACCCTGGGCAAGAAATCTTAGCACCTTATGGCCTCTCCAAACTTATCTAGATTAGAATACTAAAAGACCCTCAGCCTATCTCCAAATATAAAAAAATAAAAATACCCAATATGTAAATGTTTAATATTTAAATATCTATATTAACTATTTAGATATCTAAATATATGAAACACATTGAGCAGTTAGTGGTGCAGTAGACAGAATGCTGGACCTACAGTCAAGCAGACCTGAATTCAAATCCAGCCTTAGACACTTACTAGCTGTTTGACTCTGGGCAATTCATTTAATCCTGTTTGCCTCAGTTTCCTCATCTGTAAAATGAGCTGGAGAAGGAAATGGTAAACCATGCCAGTATCTTTGCCAAGAAAATTCCAAATGGGATCACAAAGAATTAGACATGACAGAAAAATAACCAAAAAACAAAAGACACTTAAAGCCTAACAAAATATTTCCAGCCTTTAAGCCCAGCTATGAGAAGGCATCTGTATAAGTCTTCAATTTATAAAGTACTTTTATAATAGCTAACATATACACAGTGCTTTCAGATTTGCAAATTGTTTTGTACATGCCATCTAATTTTATAGTGGTAAATGCAGAAACCATCACATTTTATTTTTAAAAGTGCCAAGAGCAAATGTTTAACGTCAATCTTCCTATTCTCTACCTCTTTTTGCAAAAATAATAAGAAAACTTACATTTTTTGTCCAGGAAAATAAATATGAGGAGTCTAACATTTCACTGTTATTTACATATGCCTGCATTCTTAATTTTACCTGTATTCTTCATACATATATAATACATATACATCATGTATCATTTAATGATTCTTTTGACATTGCTAACATATAGTATTACATCTGTTTATTTTAATGCATGAGAAAAACAAATGAAATGCATAATGTGGATCCTTCTCTTTTTTTAGTGAAAATTAAAATCGACTGTCAAATAAACTTGCCCATGGCAACACTGCCAGTGTTACATATCAGAGCACTAATCAATCATTATGCTTTTCGAGATAACGAGTCCTTGTCTGACATTGTAACAGAATGTAAGCAAAACAACAGAGTTTCTAATAAAATGCCCCTTCTGAATTTAAAGTTTTTCTTTTTTTTCTAACGATTTTATATAATCAGTTACTTTTGTTTTAAAAAGAAAGCTATTACTTTCATTCACTACTGGGAAAACAATTATGAGATTAAAGTTTTGTTTTTAAATTAATTTATAACTAATGATCATGTCCCTCATGGAAAGCCATAAAATTTTAGAGCTGGAAGAGACCAGAGAGAGCATCATTTAACAAATGAAGTCGTTGAGGACCAGAATGTTTAAATGCCTAGGGTCATTCAGTGCAAGTCAATAAACGTTTGTCTAGGCTCATAAAGTTTGTGAATGTTTATACTGTCACTTCATGGCACAGACTTGAGCTTCTTCGACCCTCTTGATTCTACATTATTTCTAAAACTACCATCCCGCAAGGAGGTGCAGCGGATAACGTTTTGGGCTTGAAGTAAGGAAGACTCAAATTTGGTCACAGACACTTACTAGCCATGTCACTCTGGGCAAGTCATTTAACCACGTTTGCCTCCATTTCCTCATCTGTAAAATGAACTGGAAAAGGAAATGGCAAACCACTTCAGTATCTTCACCAAGAAAACCCCAAATGGGGTCACAAAGAGTCAGATGTGACTGAAAACGACTGAACAACAACATCTATCTTAATTCTACATTATTCCTAGAACTACCAACAAATCCTCTCAATAATGTGCTTTTATTCTCTTTTCTTTCTTTTGATGTCTCTCTCTCTATTGGTTGGTGTGTCCTCCTGCCCTTTTTCCTTCCTTTGTCTTTGTCTTGTTTCCCTTCCCCTCTACCACCACAATTCTTTCCTTCATCTCCAACATGTCTCCATCTGTTATTTACGATGTTGAATAGCTACATGCCCAAACATAAGACTGAGACTAGCAGCTAGTTCTTCTGACTCCCACTTCCAAACTCTTTCTACTATACTATGCATGTTGCTTTGACCTGCCTTGCCAATTTGTATGCTAATTCCATAGGAATCTATGACATTTGATGCAACCAACAACAGCCTTCTGTTATCAATTCTTCCTTTATTACGGAGGGAAAGGTTCCTAACTCCTGGATCAATTCAAAGAACTTTATAAACATTTATTAATAGTGGCCTAATAAGTGATAGGTATTCTATGTTAGAGGATGAGAGAGCCATAAGGTTAAAGTGATCTCTACCCTCAGGAGTATCACAATCTCATTTGGCCAAGGCTTTGCACCCTTATACTTCCCTGGCTAGGTACTCTCTTGCATAAGGTTGCCCAGAGCTAAGAAGTATTTCTTAAATCTGCTACAGGCTACCTGCTGTAACTTTTCCACCTACCTTCCTCCAGCTTCCCAAGGGCAGATGTCAGTATCATTCCAGAATGTGTGACTCTAACGTCAGCTTTCTATCCTATAAATTGTTCACATCAAATCTTTTTTAAAACCACATTTTGGATTTACTTTCCTTTGCTAGATTCTATTATAATAAGCACCAAAATAGCTAATATTTTCTTTTCTGTCTAAAAATATGTATATATTTTTTCTCCACCGGGTCCATGGCATGCATATTCATGAATCATAACTGAAAAGAAGAGTACTTGATCCTGAAGTGATGAGGAGATACCCTGTTCCCCATTACATTGAAATCTCTTTATAGAAGTAAAATATCTAATAATTTCATGTCATGTATGTCCACTTTCTGTATACCAGGAAGTCAAAGCCTGCTACAAATCAGTGGCTTTATTGAAATAATATAAAAAAAATTAGTAAAAGGAAGCAAAAGCCACTTACTCTGGTTCCAGGTTGAAGGCAGTAAGTTTAGCTCCAAAGCTATAGAATTTTCTGTAATTAACAACTCATCAAACTTCTTTTTGGACTTTAGATATTCTAACATATGTTTTCCACTGGACACCATGGGTTGAAATCTTAAGTACAGTACTGAATAGTCCATAGAAATGGTGTGTTTCATTTCATACAGTTAAAGTCTACTTGCATGAGCCTATAAGACCAATCAGCCATTCAACAGAGTAATTAAAGGATGGGGAGTAAGGAGACAGGTTGGAGGTGATGGAAAACAGCAAGGTAGTAGAAGGGGAAGGAAATGAAAGAAAGAGAAAAGGAAGGAGAGAGATGGGAAAGACAACAAAAAGAAATACAGATCGTTGGAAAGAGACACCAAAATGGACAGAATGAGTTTTGCAAGGGGGAGAAAAGAAGTTTACACAGAGAAGATTTGGTGGTAGGTCTAGAAAAAATGTAATATCAAGATGGTAAGAGAACTCAAAGCCTATATTTTCATGTTACGCTTTAAAAATTTGTAAGCTCAATGCGTGCAATAAGAAATGACCTGAGTAATAATAATAACATACCACATACTATTGAGATTGTAGAGGTACACAAGCCCTGCTCAAAGTGTGGCTGATTTAAATTAGACCAACAAGACTGGATTCATACAGAGAAAAAGAGGGGTATGTATTTGGGGAAGAAATGAAAGAGAAACAGGTGCAGAGGACCGATGTTCAGCAGATTCAATTCTCTGTATGATTTGTGGGTTGATAATGAAAAAAAGAAGAATGAGTTATGGGTACAAGAACAAGGGAGGAGTCAATATTTCTACAGTAACAAAGATGTAACATTACTGTCCCTAGGAGACTTAAAAGGAGAATTCAATTTTTTTTCCTCCAAAAGAAGTCACTACGGATTCAAAATTACAACTAACTTTTTACTAGGAAGATGAAATAAGTGCTAGGAGTCAACCAAGATGCCAGATGGAGCATATATACTGTCTGGATATTGCCCAAGGCCACTGTAAACCCATCACACTGCTTTCAAATTACATGGAGAGTAAAGATGGACGTGCCTCAAGCAGCAAAGGGGCCAGCCCTTGAGATGTATAGGGAGTCATGCCTCTGGATCTGACCAAACTTTTCCAAGGAATGATAGCTACTCTCTTACATTTAGGTAACACTTCCAGGTTTAAGATCCTGTTAGCTAAGTAGTAGAAATAACATTATTCCCCTTCAGCAAACAAGGAAAATAAGGCTCAGAGAAGTTAAATTTTTTTCCCCCAGGTTTTCATAGTAAGTATCAGAACCAATATTCAAACTGACCAATGAGCTCATGACATAGCATCCATATAAGTATCTCTGTGATCTGAATGAAATTATTGATTTTGTTCCTATCCTAATTTCCTTACCTGAAAGTGGTCAAGAAATGCTATGAGTAGGTGTCTAGAGAAGTCATTTCTAAAGTGAGAAGGTATGGAATAACCCCAAAGGAGCAATGTTTTGACCTCAAAGGGCGTGTTTGTCTTTCGTTACCGAAGAAGACCATGCCATCAGAGATATGATGACATGACTTGCACTTGACTTTGTTTTGAGTGAGAGAGGTCTGTGCTGGTCACCAGTCTCATTTCTCCTCCAGAGTCATCTGAATCCAGTGACCAGATATTCATCAGGATGACTGGAGATGACCCAGGATGAGTCAATTGGGGTTAAGTGACTTGCCCAAGGTCACACAGCTAGTGAGTGTCAAGTGTCTGAGGTGAGATTTGAATTCAGGTCCTCCTGACTTCTGCACTGGTGCTCTATCCACTGTACCACCTAGCTGCTCAAACTCAAAGGGCATGTGATCATCCAAGGAGTGGAAAGTTGGATCATGTTCCCCCTCTTCCCAAACCGTACCCCCAGTCAATCCTGGAGGGCTTCTGTCCAACACAATTTCTCCTACTCTCTTCAACATTCTCTCTACTCTATCAGGCTGTCTCAGGAATGGAACTCTCATGAAAGGTATAACCTAATCAAACCCAGGCACCCATAGCAGCAAGGCAGGCAAAAATTTGTTACCTTTTCCCCAGAATCTCACACCCTCTCCCCTAATCACTACGGTGGATGACTCTGTGCTACAGGGCAGCAGGTGTTAAATAAGATACTATCTCCCCTTTCATTTAGAGTGGGAAGTAGTAGTAATATAGGATGAGTAGACATGGATAAGTTTTAATTATAATGGCTTCTTCCTAAAGTTCACCCTTATTCTGAATTTCTTTATGTTCACTGAGAACACTACCATCCTTTCTGTCTCCAGGTTTTCCTCATTGTCATTGACTCCTCACTCAACTGAAATTGTTTTGTTGTGGCTCTCTCTGTCTCTCTCTCTATCTCTCTGTCTCTGTCTCTCTCCTTCCTTTTTGACTATTCCATCTCAGTCTCTTTTACTAAATCACCTTCCTTCCCATGATCCCTTGCTGTTCACTGTACCTTCAAACTCTGTCCAGGGCCCTCTCTTATCTGATTACAGAATACTCATAGGTCACATAACTATGCCTAATCTTTCTGCGAGGCTCCAGTCCATCATCAACTGCCCACTGAACATTTCAAACTCAATTTCCCAGAGGCATCTCAAATTCAACATGTTCCAGATAGGATTTATTACTTTTTACTCCAATTCCTACTCTTCTGAATTTCCCTATTTCTATCAAAGGCACCATCATCATTCTAGTTACTCAGGTTTGTAAACTTGCAGGTAACTTTGATGACCCAGTTTCTTTTATTCCACGTATGCAATTAGTTACTGGATGTTTTAGCTTCTACCTCCCTAATATCTCTCACATCCACCCTCTTTTCTGTACTCACTTAACAACCATAATATTTTTGGCCTTCTACTCTGGACTACTGCAATATCTTCCTAACTGGTCTTTTTTCTTCAAATCTCTTCCCCTATGCAAGCTTCTAAAGCACAGGGCTGACTCGTCTACTAAGCAAATGCCATTGCCTCCCTATTGACTGGAAGATCAAACATTATTTCCTCTTTACCTCATCCTTTTCAAAGAGTTGTAAGTTTTACAATAGCATAATTGCCATGTATAAATTTGTAAACAAATATATTTATATATAATATATGTATATGGGTATATGTTCAAATTTATTTTTTACTGAAAAGGATGTACAATCTAAAAAGTTTGGAGCCTTGGTTAGAATACTAGCAAAAAGTGAAATCAAAACACACTGTAGAAGGCATTCACAAGAAATAACCAATTTGCACACCCTGGATTACCTTTCTTTTTTTAGCTCTACTTATGGAAATCTGGAAGTACAGAGAAAAATGAATAGAGGTGGCTTGTTCAAACAACTCATTCTTAACTTGGGAAATACTTGCTGACTTTATGCTACATTATTATAAATAGGTAAGTAAATTGTTATATATTAAGTAAATGCAAGATCTCAGGCAAATTATGTAATTGCTTTCTGCCCAATTCCAAGTGGGCTAAGGCAGTTTGCTGGATAACCTGTGATGCTCCATGCTTTGTACTCAGAGGGAGACATGATTCCTGATTCACTGAGGGACCTCTAAGCACATGTGTGGTGAGATTTTGGAGAGACAGAAAGAGAAGCAGAAAATAATAAGTTTGTGCTCACCATTTGCTAGTGTCTTACGCTAGCTGAGAGCAAGCTAACTGTTGCCCTCACCTTTGGAATGACCAGGGAAAGTATACTGTTTAGTTTAGCTTTGCCTAATTTTCCTCCTTGCTATAAAAAGCACTGTACCCCGAGACTGAAAATATTTGAAACATAATTGGTAGATATCATTCTAGTCCAACACCCCTCCTGGAGACAGGGGAATGAAGAAGTGAATGCCCAGCTATGGCTCTCCTTCTGCTCCACAAAAAAAGTAGAAATTGAAGTCTCCCCAGAGACAAAGTGGGACAGATGTGAGATCCTATGTATCTAAATATATTCCTGCACCACAAGCCACCCCAGGTCCCAATGGTCAAAGACTCCTATGTTAAATGGCTGTTAGACAACGGCTTTAACCTGCTTTTTACAAGTCCCATATCTTTGACTACCAATGGGTACTCTATTACTTGGTTTTCCATTGTAACATGGCCTTCCTATGTTGCTTAGTTCATATGATATAATGATACTGTTAATACATTACATGTGGGCAAACTGTTCTCTGTGACATGAACCAGTCTATGTCAGATATATATGGGTCAGAGAAGATAGTTTTGAAAAGTTAAAAAAGTATAGAAATGTCCTTACAGAAATACAGAATAAATCTTTCAGGAACAATAGATTAATATATCTGGATTATCTGAGAATCCAGGATGAACTAAATAGCATGTTAGATTCTAAAATTACAGTTGCTGAGATTTTATTTTTTCATAGAACTCTTAACAACAAAGACATTCTAAAAATCCTTTGGAATATAATGTCACTAGTGGCAGCTCAGTCTTGTATTTGAAAAGATGTAGCTGTGTGTAATTACTATTCGAATGTATTTTATGTCTCCAGTTATTTGTATTTGTCATTGAAACAATTATAAATAAGTCACATTGACAGAACTACCTTCACTGTACCTTTGTACAGGAAGAACTGAGAAAAGTGTCAGGAATATAATTTTTCCAATGAACTATTCTTATGCATCTTATAGCTATCAAAGCAAAGGAATGAAGCAACAAGTAATAATAGCTAGGGTTTATATAATGCTTTAAGATTTACAAAGTGCTTAACAATTATTATCTCATTTTATCCTCATGACAATCCCAGAAGTTAGATGCTGCTGTTATGCTCCTTTTAGAGATGAAGAAACTGAGATAGACAGAGGTTAAGTGACTTGCCCAGGGTCATGCAGCTAGGACCCATTAGAACTCAGGTCTTCCTAATACTTAGCTGCATGGGTGTGTATGTGTGTATATATGTACACATACACACATGCATATATGTGTGTGTGCATATATACACATATGTGGGGTGTGTTTGTGTTTATGAGTGTGTATAAACATATATGTGGGGGGTACATTATATACACTCACACATACACACCTCATTTTCTTCCAATGGAACTTGTTTTCCCTTGAGATCCTGGATTTCAAATAATTAAATAAAACCATTATTCAATTTTTAAATTCATTTTTTATTCATTACTACTTACCATAGTATGTTAGGAAACTTAACCTGATTGAAACATGTTTTGTTTTATACGGTTAATAAGACGAACACCAAAGATCATTCTATACTAGTGTTTCCTCCTCTCTTTTCCACAATTGAAAATATTGTATATGGCATTTCGGTTACACAAAAGGTTAAACAGACTTTGAGTGAACTAGCCTGGAAATATCAGAATGATTTATAACATTCGCTTCTAGAGGAAAATGAGTTGAGTTCTAAACAATCTACTCATTACCTTAGAACAAGATCTTTTTCTAACCTGATGATTATATGGCATTTTCTTATGACAATAACAATTACTCCCACTGATATAACATTCTTCTCCTAGTCATCCTATGTGTGGATATTTATATTCATTTTGACAGATGAGGGGGGAAATTAATGCAGAGAGATATTAACATAACTTTCTGAAGTCACACATCTCTTAAGGGGATAATGAGGATTCAAACCCAGGTCTCCTGACTTCAATTTCAGCTACCCCACAGCACCTTCTCTTATTGATATCCTGCTTTGTAATGACATGATTGTTATTTCCCTTATGGTTTTTCCCTATTAAATTTGACTTTTGGGAAGCAGGGACTCTACCATTTCGTTTGTACCCTTGTAAGTGCCTAATTCTGACACTATATACATAGAACACAATCAGGAAGTGCTCATTGAATGAATGTGTCTCAAGGTATCAAAATATTTGGTAAATGCAATGCTGAAGGCATCAATATGGAGAAGAAAGGTTATTATTAACTCTGTGACAAATAAAGTAGCAAAATACTTCTTGGAGGGGAATGGGTACTAGATTGGGAGTCTGAAGACTAGAGTTCAAATTCCTGCCTAGCCATTTGGGCAAATTCTTTTATTTCTCTGAACCTCAGTTTCCCAATCTATAAAATGGGACTGAGGGAGACTAGATGATTTCTAAGATCCTAAATAAATCTATGATCAAAAACCCCCCACTTGTTCATAGAAACAAAGAAAGCAAACAAATGGAATAACACTGTGCTGCAAGAAATGGGGAAATAGATAATTTCAGAGACATGGAAAGGCTTGTTTGAATCGAGGCAGAGAGAAGTTGAGTAAAAACAAAAGAACAACTTTATACTAAAATGTCAAGATTATAAAATAAAAGTGGATAATTTTGAAGATGGACAAACTGATGAAGAGTGAAATGAGCAAAACCAGAAAAATGTATACAATAAAATTATGAAAATAAACTTGGAAAGCTCTGAGAACTCTGATTAATATGCTGACCATCCATGATCTTAGAAGACTGATGATGAAGCATATTACCCACCTCCTGATACAGAAGAGAAGGATTCAGGAAGGTGGATGAGAAATACTTTTTAATGTGTTCAGTGAGGGAATCTATTTTCCTTGACCTTTCATGTTTGTTACAAGGAGTTTGTTGATTTCATTCCCCTAGTAAGGTAGGGAATTGGAGGGAGAGAAAATGAGGTGGATGGGGAATCTTCATCTAGAAAACAAGGAAAATTAAGGAAGACAAGGAAATCAATGTTGATGCACCTTTAGTCACTCATTCAGCATTGTGTTAGACTAGAATTCTATATACAGTTTTGATTATTTCAGCTTTTAAAAGGTTGGGAGGGAGATAGAGAGTGGATTTAAAGAAAAATGAGAGAGGTAAAGGGACCAAAAGTAAATTATCCAAGGAAAGGCTGATACTTTATATAATGTTTACTATCTGCCACACACTGTGCTAAGAGCTTTACAATCATTATCTCATTTGAAGGATGTCTTAAATACTCTCTCTTCAATGTGTAGATTCCATAAACAATTTAAAAACTGGCAAGTTTTCTGAAAACCTAGGGAGATATAAACAGATGCTTGTTAGGAAGATAGTAACAGAAAATACTATTGATTGACTGTGGGTTTTTTTAAAATTTGCAAAAGTAAAAGTGGAATTCTAGAAGCTTGGAATGCTTGAGTTATAAGGGACTTCAGAGATGATTTAGTCTAACCTTATTTTGGAGACCTTATGAGATGTCCAGCTGGAAAGGATCAGGGTAGGGATAACCCACCTGGGTGTCATCTAGGTGTCTTGGGTTCTTCTCACTACTAGTGTGTCATTCTTTACAGACTAAGTGAAGCCAAATTATTCTGCAAATATGACCATGAGCATAACAGCCAGTTCACTCCATGATTTCAAGTCCTAAACCCTTAGGCAAAATGTCTCAAGATCTCTTCTTCTATGCAATGCTCCTTAGCACAAAGGACAAATAGCTGCTAAGGAACACTGAAATCTTTGCTTTGCAAATAATTCATTCAGTTATAATTGAATTGCAGGACAAAAAAGGCTTTAAAAACTATTTTAATTTTTACTTCTCATCCTCTAATTCCTTTTTTTTTTTTTCAGGAAGAGATAAGTACAAAAATCAAAGTGATTTAAAATGGCATTATTGGGGGAAAGAAAATCCTTCCTTCTTCCTAAATTCCCCATTACTGGGGAGGAGACAAGATGGCGAAGTAGAAAGATACACATATGCTAGCTCCCAACCCACAGCCCATAAAATACCTGTGAAGAAGAACTCCCAACAAAATGTGGAGCAGCAGAAGCCGCAGAACAATGGAGTAGAGATTTCTGCTCCAGAGAGACCTGAAAAACTGACACAAAAGGTCCATCACGCACCAGACCCGGAGCAGAGCCCAGCCCTGCCTTGGCCACGTGGCACCGAGAGGTGCAGATCTGAGCAGGCTTCAGGGACAGAATCTCCAGCAGCCACAGAGGTCCCTCCACCCACAGGCACCAAAGGTCAGTGAGAGAGTCTTTTTGGCTCGCCGAGATGGGAGCGGGGTTGCCCCCATAACTCAGGCTCCCTCAGGAGGCAGCAGCAGAGGCAGCAGCAGACAGGAGCTCGGATCCATTGTTGAAGTTCTCCACATAAATTCCCTGAGGGAACTGAGCCTTGTGTGGTGGCCCTGCCCCAACCCAAGCAGCTGAACTTAATCTCACACTGAATAGCAGCCCTGCCCCCGCTGAAAACCCTGAGGTTGGGGAGCAGCATTTGAATCTCAGACCCCAAGCACTAGCTGGGCAAATCTGGAAGCTAGGTGGGTGTGGAGAGGAAACTCAGAGGTCAAGTAACTGGCTGGGAAAATGCCCAGAAAAGGGAAAAAAAATAAGACTATAGAAGGTTACTTTCTTGGTGAACAGATATCTCCTCCCATCCTTTCTGATGAGGAAGAACAATGCTTACCATCAGGGAAAGACACAGAAGTCAAGGCTTCTGTATCCCAAACATCCAAAATAAATATTCAATGGGCTCAGGCCATGGAAGAGCTCAAAAAGGATTTTGAAAATCAAGTTAGAGAGGTGGAGGAAAAACTGGGAAGAGAAATGAGAGAGATGCAAGAAAAGCATGAAAAGTAGATCAACACCTTGCTAAAGGAGACCCCAAAAAATGCTGAAGAAAATAACACCATGAAAAATAGGCTAACTCAATTAGGAAAAGAGGTTCAAAAAGCCAATGAGGAGAAGAATGCTTTAAAAAGCAGAACTGGCCAAATGGAAAAGGAGGTTCAAAAGCTCACTGAAGAAAATAGTTCTTTAAAAATTAGAATGGAACAGAGGGAGGCTAATGACTTTATGAGAAACCAAGAAATCACAAAACTAAATTCCCCATTACTGTTGAAGGTACAAGCATCCTCCCAGTCACTCAGGTTTGTAACCTCAGTGTTATCCTCTACTGCTACCTGTCTGGCTCTTCCGACTCCATAGCTAATCAGTAATCAAGCCTTGTCATTGCTATCTTGGTAACAGGTCTTCTATGTATTTCACAGAATGTATTTCCTTGTATTTCAGAATGTTAACTTTAGAAGAGGCTTTGGAGATCATTTAATCCAATCTGTGCTTGGTTTTTTGTTTTTTGTTTTTTTCTTAATCCAGATGAAGAAACCGATCTCCCTCTCTCATGGGTTAATTCCACGATTGCTTCATTCTCAGTCCGGTATCCTCTGAACTAAAACCTATTGTCTCCCTCTGGGCATTAGCATAAGAAGAAGGCCCATGTCAAATAGAATGCCTTGATGAAGTCTTCCGTGACCACTCTAGTCCACTCTGGCCTCTCCTCTTACCAGAGCTCTTACACCTGATGCTGGACAAGTTAGCGCTGAATGGTTTTGTTTCATTTACCTTAGTTTGGTCTTTATGACCACCCTGTAAGATCTTTGAGACTACTGCCAATTGAGTATAAGATATCTAGAATGTGTGTGTATGTATGTATGTATATATATGACTGTATCATACATACATATACACACATGCATACATATTTAAACACAAATACGTCTAGATATATGTATGCATGTGTGTATACACACACAATATTTTTCTCCCAAATTCTTCCCTTCTTCTTTCTCTGTTACTGTCAAGGGTACCACCATCTACCTAGGATTGCAAATTAGGTGTCATCCTCAACTCCTCATTCTTTCTCACTCCCCCTCATTTCCAATCAGTGTCAAAGCCTGTCATTTTTTAGCTTCAAAATAACTCTCCTATATGCGCTTTTCTCTCCCTCTGTCACCTGATGCAAGAAGTCATCACCTCACATCTGGCCTACTGTAGTAAACTGTTGGCTGGTCTCTCTGCCATAAATCTCTCTCTACTCCATCCTCTCAACTCAGCTGTGAAAATCATCTTCCAAAAATACAGATCTGACAGTATCAACTCACTTTTCAATAAATCCCAGAGGCCTGCAGCATCAAATAGAAAATTCTTTGGCATTCAAAGCCTCTTATAACCTGCCTCCTACTACTGTTCCAATCTTCTGCAATCCAATTACACTGGGCTTCTTGCTAATCCTTACACATGAGACACCATCTCTGCACATCCCCCCTCCGAACATTTTCTGACTCTCTTTCCTCATCTCCATTACCTAACTTCTCTGATTTCATTCAAGTCTCAACTAAGCACTCACTTTCTACAAGAAGTCCTTCCCAGACCTTTTTATTCTTAGCTCCTTCCCTCTCAGATTACCCCCAATTTATCATGTATAAATCTTGTTTGGACATATTATTTGCATGTTGTACATGATCAAGAGTCTGTGATCACCTTAAAAGCAGGGCATGTTTTTTAAACCTAGCACAATGTTTGGCACAAAGCAGGTGCTTAATAAATGCTGACTGACAAGAACATTCTATTAATTATATCCATTCCCCATCCTTTATACGTGCAAAAATGTCACTCAGAGAACCTGTCATTGAACCTTCTTTTATTTATTCCTATATTTATCTGCCATGTCATGTTCCTGTGGACACATAGCATTTCCAAAAGGCAAGACAAGTGAGGGGAAAGAGAGGAGGAAGGAGATAGTAAAACAGAAGCTAAGGTGGCTGGAAAGGCCAAGCCCTATGCATTCATCATCCAGCGTGTGAACCATTTGACAAGCTCTAACATGCCTTATCAGGTGAACAATTTTTATTCACTCCTTTGCTGAGCCTGACCCTGTATAGCAATGCTCAAATCACATAGCACAACACCTGCACGCCCTTTGGCTAAAATACGAAAGCAACACTCAACATACTATTTCCTGGGTTAAATCTGAGGAATTAACACTCCATGCTCACACCTGTTCCTTTCCATGAACTGATTACAAACTGAGTAGAGTTCAAGAAGTTTGAGGATAGCAGCTCCCCTCTGCATATCGCATTTCATGTGTGAATATTCTGTATTGACCAATCATCATCGGTACTTTTTGTGATTGTTTTTCCTACCTCTCCTTTGCCCTTAATGTTGAGCAAACAGGACTACTTTAGTAACATCACAAGGCACTCTCTCCTTTTAGCAAATCACATGGTAACCATCTCAAGCATAGTAACATGTCGAAAATACGATCTGGCTCTTCCTGTGTACATGTATGCATTTCCATCTCACTTTGCAAAAGAATTATTCCTATTTCTGCATTCAGAAACCAAAGCCCATTCTGTTTTGAATTTTCACAGCTTAACTGGAAGATTGCACTGCAGATTTTTGCTTTAGAATGGGAATTTCAGAAGAAGCAAAAATGGCTACTAATCATAGGTTACAAAATAAGACTAATTAGACAAAGGTTTCATGGGGTCACTGTTTGTTTTTGAAATTTTTTTCTCCTTAAGCTCCTTTTCTGAAAATGAATATTTTATTGTGTCTCTGGATGCTATAAAGAAGAAAAGAGGAGTGGAGTTGTGGTTTCACAGGTGTAGGCATCTCACAGGTGAGCAATTTCCCTCTACTATTCAGGTCAACATCTCTGCAACGAGAGGCAGGGGTGGGGAACCAGCCTTCTAGATCCATAAGTGCGCCCTTTTGAATGAATCCAATACACAACAAATTAAATTTGGAATTAGTCAAAAGGCTGCACTTAAGAATTTAGAAGGCCACATGTGGCCTCAAGGCCACAGGTTCCCTAACCCTGTCTTAGAGAGTCACCTAGAACACCGTAAACCTGTTTGTAGAGAGTGATATGCCAGTAAATGTTGGAAGAAAGACTTAAACCTAAGTCTTCCTGGCTAAGAGGCCAACTCTCTGTCTGCACTATACCATGTTAGCTCTCACAGAGAAGAATAAGTATTGAAAATATAATATTCTAGAATATTGTACTCATATCTACATAATGGAACATAGTATTATTTTGCTGTAATATTGACCATATACCTGATCTCAAACTATTTTGCATAAATTATAAAGAATATGCTTTCCACTCCAAGTTTAGTAGATAATCATTACAAACTAAAACTTAAGAAAAATTAATGATTCAAGAAATATTAGATCTGAAATTAAGAAAAAGATATGAATTCTAAAATCTTTCAAGTCCTTTATTTGTATGTATGTATGTATGGGTAAGTATGTGATAAAAAAGGATCTTTCACCATTCCTTTTTTAATAACTTCAAAATTTCTGGATATTTTATAATTTCTAAAAAGTCTCCTGGCCAGTTTGCTAGTCATTTAAGTACTTTTGCAAAGATAATGGCCATGGGATGATGGGTTTCTCATATGTAACTGGAGCCTGGCCAACGACATTCTCTTCCCAGTGTACAGGCGGAATACTCTTCCTGCTGTCAGTCCATACTGAAGAGGCTGAGGAGCCTGTTTCCAGAAAAGGCTAATGATGTGTAAGGAAAAGACCTTGCTCCTCAATTTAGAGCATGCACAGACCCTCTAGCATTGGTTCTGGTTTGCTAGACATTGGTGGTGAAGAGGCATACTGTGGGTTGGCTGCTGAAATGGGATACATTCAAAAGGCCAAAGCAAGCCTCTTGCGTTTCTTCTTGTTTTTTTCTGACCAACTACATTCAACTTGGAGAAGGCAAGCAATGCTGTATGGGGGAGAAAGGCCTCAGGTCTTTATCTCCCATCCTGGCTGCCACTATGTGACCTATGAATGCATGGTCCTGGTATTGTTTCCATCTCTCTTGTGTCTCCTCTTCCTGATTATTTTTTAGGTGAAGAAATATTGGAAAGTTGGAATAGCTAGTACCAGAAGTCTAAGAGTTGGAATCTATGTAAGAGAAATGATTATTGATAACCAGTGATTGGGGAAATTTCTCCCTTCTTATTTTATCCTGATTTCAAGATCTCAGCTTCTGAAGGCTCAGCTAACCTTTTCCTCTATCTGGATCCCCCTTACCCCCCTTCTCCTACCCCAGGTGGGGAAGCCTTGGTGCTCTCTTCAGGTTTGGGTGGGGAATAAGTTTTTGGAATAGATTGCCCAAGGCTGAAGGTAATGTAGAAGTAAATGATGCAATCAAAGTTTAGGTCCAACCCCTTATTATAATATTCACTCTCTCATTAACTGTTAACCAATCAGAGTTGATTGCCACCCTCAGGAACACCTCTGTTCTAATGGGCACATAAGCCATGAGCCTGCTGTAGCCATGACTGTCTTTGGTTTAAAAGAGAGACGGTCAAATGACCATCCTTTTATTAAAATGCTAGTATTATTAATAAAATGATTAAACTACCCAGAAATTATGTCCCTTGAACCTTTTTAAATGCCACACATGCCAAGATTTGTATTCGTCCAGTGACTACCACATTTAGAAGTGAGGTGAATGCATTACAGAAATTTCTTTAAGGTTGGGCTCATACACCCTAGAGACCAAGGTGGTATAGGTGAAAGTGTGGTTCACAGGTTTTTTTGGGGAAACATCTATACTTTTTCCCTTTCTGTTTATTTACAGTAAAGATCCTTTTGTAAAAAGCTCATTTTGTTAAGTGAAACTGAAACAATAATCAGTGGTGGTGAACACTTAGGAAAATCTAATGAAGACAATGGACACTTGACCTAATAGCAGTAGAGAAGAATCACCCAAACCCATGGGCCACATCCTTAGAAGGGACAGAAATAACCAACCTCACTCTGAGTGAGTCTGGTTACACATACAAAGACAGTGTCCTTAGGTTGGAGTCTTTCCTGTACATTTTTTCCTAAATCATTCATCTCCATTTTCTATATACCTCCTTCTATCAATTGTATAAATTGAACTGAACTGAAATAATCAAATTGAATTTGAAGGTTTGCAATAGTCTTTGACTGAAAGTATCAAAGTTCTGGGTAGCAAAAAGTATTTCCAACATTAACATCTTATATGCAATTTTTTTCTTCAAATACAATTCCATCAACTTCCTTTATACTCTCCTAAATAATAATAACGATAGTAGCCAACATTTTTGAAACACTTTAAGGTTTGCAAATCAATTTACATATATCATCTTATCTCATCCTTTGAATAGCCTAAAGATGCTATTTCATCACTTGGCCTTATGGGAAAGAACAGAAATAAGACTAATAGTTTTCTGCAAAGACAGTATTACAGCATATGGTTTAGGTGTCCAGAAGAAAATATAACTGTCTTGGTACTCAGTCCTGTTACTGCTTTTCTTGAGGATGTTCCAGTGCCTATAGTTTCTACACACTCTTACCTATGACCTACTTTCAATCCACATAACATATGAGATCTGGCACTGAGATAACAGTAAACATGGTTTTATGTTGTGAATATTTTTTCAGGTAGCCCATGAATTATGATGAAAAGCACGTCAGTGCACTGAAAACAAGATAAACCCAGGAGTCTAACAAATCTTGAGGGTAACTAAACCCAGAATTCTCTAGCTTTATTATGATAACAGATGCAAATAAATATGGAGGCACAAAGGGAGGGTGAAAAAGGGCAGGGAGAGGGCAGGAGAAGACAATTTATCCTATATATATGTATATATATATATATATATATACACACACGTATACATATATGTTTGTGTGTATGTCTGTATATATGTTGTGTTTATACATACAATTATATGTATATACGAGAATGGAAAAAAGTGAAAATCTAGTCTTTACAAAGGAAGCTCCTTGATGAGGATTGTTTTAATTTCTGTTTTTTTTATTCCCAGTTCCAAGTATAATATTTGTAGAATTACACTGAATTGAAAGCAGCTGACCAATGAATAGTTTCTAGTCTCTCCTATACCATATTCAATAGAGATGGGTCTATGATGCCTATTTTTTTAAATTAAAAGGGTTTACTAATGCTTTTTTGGAAATACTTCTCCACCAACCCTGATTTCTTTTTTCCATATTGAGCCTTCAAAATAACAATAAAATTAACTCAATATACTCTATACAATGATGGTTCTTGAAATGTTTGCAACATTTTGCCCTGATGATACACAAGCCTTCCCCTTGGTCTAAGGTCAACTTTTTAATCTATTTTCTCAATTTTAAGCATGCCTCAATATATTTTGCTTCCAAAATACTGTATTTTTTTTTTTTTTTTTACAGATTGAAGATTTGTGGCAACCCTGAATTCAGCAAGTCTACTGGTGCCATTTTTACAACAGCATGCGCTCACATCATGTCTCCGTGTCATATTTTTGGTAACTCTCACAATATTTCAAAGTTTTTCATTATTATTCTATCTGTTATGGTGATCTGTGACCAGTGACCTTTGATGTTACTTTTATAATTGTTTTGGGGTACCAGGAACCACGTTCATGTAACACAATGAACTTCATCAATAAATATTGTATGTATTCCGACTTCTTCAACATGGCCATTTTCCCATCTTTCTCCCTCTCCTTGGACCTCCCCATTCTCTGAGACCCAACCATATTGAAGAATATTACATAAACGTAGTCAATAAAGAAGTGGTGGGGTTTGAGAGGATTGATTCCAATTTTGAAAGAAGTTCTACTGTGGCTAAAATATTATTAACAGCATTGCTTGCTTCAGAGAAATCTTTTGTGAAAGGAAGAGTCAGTCAATGCTGCAAACATCATTGTTGTCTTATTTGAAGAAATTGCCATTAAATAATGCTTTTATATGTAATTGGGGAAACAAGAAAATATTAAATAAATATATATATTTTAAAAAATTGCCGCAGCCACCCCAGTCCTCAGCAATCACATGCCTGATCAGTCAGCAACCATCAACCTCGAGGCAAGACCCTCCACCAGCTTGCTGAAAGTTCAGATGATGGTTAGCATTTTTTTAAGCAATAAAGTGTTTTTTAATTAAGGTAGGTACATTGCTTTTTTTTAGACATAATACTATTGTGCACTTAATAGAATATGGTATAGTATAAATATAACTTTCATATGTACTAGGAAGCCAAAAATATCATGTGACTTACTTTAAAACAATATTGGCTTTATTGTGCCAGTCTGGAACCAAATTCACACTATTTCCAAGGTACATCTCCTTTAAGTGAGTTTCTTCCCATGGACACTTTGGTGGTTATTGTGTACACTATTCTTTTGGTTCCGATTATTTTGTACAGCATCTGTGCCCACCTTCCAGAGGGAAATATAGAGGCTAAAAGCCTTACCCACCTCTCAGAGGCAGGAGGAAGAATTTGAAGATCATGAAGTCTCTGGAAAATCTGGGTTCCATTGAGGGGTGTGGTGAAGGGGAAGAAGGAAAGCACTCTTGGTGACTGAGACTCCATTTGTATGGGAGAGATTGGTTGTGACAAAAATCCCGGCCAAAGGACAAAAGACTACAGAAGGAAGATTCTGCGTAAGAGCAAACGTATTTACAACCTTGGGTGCTGAGAAAATTTTTACCTTTGAGGAGATTTCTATTTGAACTCAGAAAGGAATATGATTTTCAAGAGTAGATAAAAACAGAGAAGTCAAGGAAGGCCGTCTCGCCATCTGCTCCTCCTCCATCTTTAGAATGATGTCAGGAAGCTTCAACAGAAGCAAATTATCATATAACAATAGATACACACCTAGGGTGGTTAGAAATACTGTCTCTTACCTTGACTAATAACAAATCACAGGTATGTGGTTATGGCACATTTACTTCACACACCCTAGTGTGGGGGATTTTTTTTTTAATGTTTAATTATAGCACTGCCACAATTATATCTCCTTAGCTAGCTAGTCAGCATGAAAGACTTCCCACACAGCTGCAAAGCAGATATGATTAACAGTATTTTACATGAAATCCCCCCTATTTGTGCTGGACCCATTTACTTGATTAAATTACACGAAGGCTTAACAATCTGTTGGTATTTCCACCACTGGGCTATTTACTGATCATTTTAGTTTCATTAAAAAAAATACCTTTTCTGGTTAAAATAAATAATAAGCTTAAATAACTAGTAAATTGAGGGGGAAGGAGGTTGAGACCCAAACCACTTATATCAGGAATAAAATATGCTGCTTTATGGGAATGTGTCATAAATAAGGAGAATCTTACTAGTTTATTTCCTTTGTGACTGATTATAAAAGCTTAGTACAGTGGTGTCTTGAATCAAGCTTCGCTAATGCCTGCCTCCTTCAATTTGGACAAATTGCAGTCTCTGTGTCTGACATTCCCCACTTAGAAAATGGAGGCAAAATATTCAATACAGTAAAAGGTCGGTATCATACAGCTGTTAGGACAATTACAAAATTGTATCATATGAGTAAGGGTTGAAGAACTAAGGGAAGAGAAGACTGTAGGGGCTCTGCTGGTGGCCTACAAGTATGGGAAGGGCGATCAAGTGAAAGGGGGATTTCATTTGTCTTGTGTAGCGCTGGAGGACAAAAAAGATGGCTATTATAGGAACACAGATTTAGGTGCCATGTAAAGAACTTTCCATCAGTAAGAGCTAGCCAGTGACAGAAAGGGCTGCCTCGGGGTGACAGGTGAGAGATATGCTTATAAGGAGGGGAAAAACAATTTCTGTCTCCTTCTTTTTATGTCACAGATCTTGTGTATATGTGACTGAGCCTTATTATTGTTTTAGAGTTTTTGACTGACTAAAGACAGGCATACGACTCCGATAGTTGCTACAACATGAACAACTACCACCACCACCAAAATAATTCTAATAATAACACTGTTAGTGAATAGTATATATTATGTTATTGTATAGCAGTTTACAATTTGCTTTACAAATATTATTTCATTTTATCCTCATAAAATCCCTGGGAGGTAGGTGCTATTATTTTCTCCATTGAACAGTTGAGGAAATTAAGGGTGATCCAACATTGTACCACAGAGCTGCCTTAAAAAAAAATTTGGAGTCCTAAAATTTGGAGAAACAAGAACAGTCCTGACATAGAAAAGTTTTGCCCCCAAGTCATACAATACCTAAACAAAACCAAAACCTACATTTGCTGTTATGCATTATTTATTGTGGTCTTATTTGACTAGAGGTTGTCAGCTCAGGAAAATTGGGATTATCTTGCTGGAATTTCTTTAGGTGATTTTATCAGCAGTACCTGAAAACCCCCTTAATTAGAAAGAGTTTTCCTGGAAGCTGCCCAATATCTAGAAGAACTTACCTGTCAAGCACTGAGGATAAGCTTTATGTTTAACTTTCCAGGAAGCTTTTTTTTTTCTTTTTCCATTACTGAAGCCAAAATACCTCATGATATTTACTGAAAGTTCTTCACTGTTTGCTTTATTCGAATAGATCAATTTTTACCTTAAACACGCACGCACGCACGCACACACACACACACACACACACACACTAACGGGCTCATGTATACTGACAACTAAACTGTTGATATCTATGATCATAAGTAACAAAGGCAGAGAGATAACTGAAATCCTCAGATAATCTAAAATCAATTTTTTTTTACCTGTTTCAACTTCCTTTGCTCAACTTTTCTGAGCCAAAAACAAAGAACATTGTTGTTTCCATGGCATCGTTCTTATGTCATCTATTTTTTGGTGAAATACTAGTGATATGGTCAAAGGGAAAAGCATTCTGGGAGAACTCTATGGCCTTGGGCATCCACCAACTGGACATTCATTTTCTGGTAAATAAAGGTGACAATGAATAGCAAAGAGATACTGGGCCATTTGCTGAGAACACCATGATCATAGTAACTATTCTTAGCTCCATTGAACAGTCTATATCTCTACCCCAATGGGGAATGGATTAAACTGTAAAGAGAAAATTACCTCATAGATTTTTCTTTTACATAATAATTAATAAGATGCATTCTATAGCACTACAATAAAGCAGAGGGAATTAGTGCTCCTCATTATTGCTTGATTTGGGGTCTGGAGGACCTCACTTTAGGCTCCAGCTCTTCCATTTACTTTCTTCTTATATGACCTTATGTGACTCACTTTCTTTCTCTGGATCTCAGTTTCTCATCTGCAAAATGAGGAATTATAATGACCTCTAAGATCCCTTCTAACTCTAAGTCTAGAATTCTATTCACAAAATATTTCAGATACATTATCTGTTTTAGTCTCAAAAAAACTTTGTGAATTGTTATCATCCCATGTTATAGACGAGGAAACTGAGTCTCAGAAAAGTTAACTTGTCCACGGTCACACAGTTAGTAAATTAAAGTGTTGGAGGTAGGATCAAATGTAGGTTTTCCTACTGCCAAGTCTAGTACTCTTTCCACTACCCCTACTGTACTTCTCTACTTTGTTTAGAGTGAAAAGGATATTGAATTTCAAGTTAGAGAATCTGAGTTCAAGCTCTGTCTTTTACTAGTTGTGGGACATCGAGCAGATCATTGAACCTTTCTGCACCTTAGTTTTTCACCTACAAAATGATGAGAATAATATTTACCCTAATCTGCTTTACAGGGTTTGGTGAGGAAAAGCACTTTATAAACCTTAAAACTCTAATGTGATAGATTATTTTAAACAATGATTAATATTAATAAGACATACACATGCCAATTTACATGTGCATAAATTAGTATAGACTATTCGGTTTTGGGTATTACTAGGCTAAGTAGTAGAGATAAGTGGAAAAAAATCCAGATAATCTATAAATTTCCCTTCATTAGGGTGAGTATGACTCTGGGTGCTGTAGAAGTATGTAGCAGCTAACATTCCCTACAGCTGCATCAAACCAGGATTATGGAACTACCAAGTAAATCCCTGGGGTGTTAGAGTGAGAGGTTCATCTCCTTCTAACCTAGTAGTTCTTCAGTCTATGTGGGATGGAGATGTGGTAAAGGGAAACCACAGTGATAGTCAATTAATAAAAAAAAATGTAAGTACCCAACATGCATCATTCACACTGCCTTACGTAGTACAGGTACAAAGACAAAAGTGTCATCAAGGAGATTATAATCTATTGAGGATCACAACACACAAAATATATACAAAATAATAAGGAGCATGAAAATGTCAAAGAGGACCAAGAGAGGACTTGAACTGAGCCTTGAAAAGTGTGTGAGTGCAGTACAGGCTTAAAGCACAGCCTATGCAAAGTCCAGGAGGAGAGAGATACAATGCCAGGTGCTGAGGAACAGTACTTAAGCCAGTTTGACTGGAGCATAATGTGTGTGAGGGGTTAGTAGTGTGTAATCAATCACAAAGGTAAGCTGGTGTCAGACTATGAAGAACATTAAATGCTACATGGAGGAATCTGAGTACCTCAAGCTTCTTGAGAAAGGGAGTGACACAGCCTTGTGGCACGTAGTTGTTTGCCTGTTTTCTCCTCCATTAGATCGTGAACCCTTCAAGATCAGGGATTACCTCTTGCTTTTCTTTGTATCTCCAGTGCTTAGCACGATGCCAGGCACGTAACAAAGCACTTAATAAATGCTTATTGATTGACTGGAGAGGGGAGAAAGGAGCCAAAGAAAATAGTTAGGATGTGATTTCAAATGGTCTAGGTGGGAAGTGACAAAAGCCCCAAAGAGGACATTAGCTATGTAGGTGTATAGAAGGGGATAGCTGTAAGAGATTCTGTGTGGATAAGTAGTTAGTATCATTGAGATGGGGAGCAAAGGAGACTGAAGAGTCAGGGATATCTCCCAGGTTGGGACCCTGACTGAAAATACCAGTAGCATTCTTGATAGAAATGGGGAAGTGAGAAAAAGAGTGGGTTTGGGGCAGGGGAGATAAAAGGTTCTATTTTAGGCATGAGTTTGAGCTGCCCAAGGGACATCATGTGGGAAAAGCTCAATAGACAGTGATACGGAAGCTGAGGAGAGAGACTAGGGCTAGAATCACAGTTCTGAGTCATCTTCAAAGGGATGGTAGATGAATCCACAGGAGCTGATAAGAGAGAAAAGAGAGAAAGAAGGACCTACGGCCCGAGTTTTGGGGGGCAGGACATGATGATGATCCAAAAGAGAAGCCTTTTAAATAGGAGTATAAGAGAAAAATCAAGAGATATCAATGGCATGAAAACATAGAGAAGAGAAAGCATTAGGAGAGGAGAGCAGTCAACAAAGCCAAATGCTATAGATTTCACTGAAGATGAGCACTGAGAAACGACTATTGGATTGGATAATTTAGAGACCATAAGGAAGTTTGAAGAGAGAAGCAGAGGCTGAATCATGACATGTGATGCCAGATTTTAAGGGGGAATTTCCTTCAAGATTTCAAGGCAGCAGTTCTTTTCTAGCCAACTTCCCCTTCAGTTAAACAAAGCAGATACTACATATATGACAAATCAAGTTTCCTCATGGAACAGTCCCGGATGAAGACAAGCAGTGTTATTTAAGTCAGAGTTATTATAATTACAAAATCTCTTAGTAGCAGAGTTGAGGTAGACAATCTTGTCTGGAGCACATAAGGAGACGGTTGTTCACTGTCCTATATTTTCCACTGCCTTTGAACTTTCAGGTAAAATGGCTTTCTGTAGATCATTACAATACTCACAATAACAATTTAACTATATGGATACACCCTCATGTCTCCAGATCACTAGTGACTCTCCAACATCGGATGGTAGTAGGGGCCACACAAGGTAAAACTTAACAATTTACTGCACACTTTCCAGAAATCCATCTTCAGAAAAATACTATGATAAAAAATAAGCAAAACACAAAAGCATAATGAGGGGATATAGACTAGGGCAAGAACACAAAACGTGACATGATAAGATTTAGAAATGGAAGAGTCCCGAATAATCTTTCTTGCAAGTTGAAATCCCAGCTAACCAGACAAGTTGCTTGCTTAAGGTCACAATGGAGAGAGTCAAGGACTCAAAACTTCAGCCTACTGCTTTTCCCCTATAAAACAAACTCTAGTTTCCAGAGATTCTTACAAGCTCCTTTTAACTCTAACTTCCACAGAATTTTCCAGAATCCTATTAAGTTGGAGAGTCCATTCCATTACGTACCATATAGATGCCTTAATTCATAAGCCCAGTCAAGTCACCTAAGGCAGAGAGAGCTTAGTTGGTTTGTTGGTAGTCTGGAAACAATAAGTGTCAGAAGATATTAGATCCTCCTGATTTTAAGCCAAATATACTAACCATGTCTCTACATATACTCTACATAATTTTTCAAAGGAAATAAAAAATCCTGTTAGTAACATAGCACAAGTGGTATAATTTGGTACTATCATGTGCAGCTTAAATTTCCAGGTTGAAGTGATGTTACATTGTTTTAGATTCATGGGATTACGTTACTTTAAATGAATTATGGTTTCTCCACAATATAATTCATAGACAATTGGACAGTAGCTGAAAAATATTCTGTGACAGAAAAGTATGTTTACTATTTTGATGTCAAAACTCCTTAGAAGCTAGCCTAAGGTGTGTACTTATAATGAAATGTGGTAAAGCAAAGAGTATTATGCTTGGAAATTGAGTTGTGGGTTTGAATACAAGCTCTGACTTGAGACCATGAGAAAATTACTTAAATTCTCTGAATTGTAGTTTTCTCATTTATAAAATAGGTATTGTGGTTTATCCTTTGTTCTCAAAGAGGACCGTGACAACCGGAAGATGATGTGATGACTTGCAAGTGAAATGGATTTAAGTGAAGGAGGGTTGTGCAAAGTCACCAGTCTCACTTCCTCTTCTGAAGCCATGTGGGTCCAGTGATCAGATACAGATCAGGACAACTGGAGACGGCCCAGTAAAACAGGGATTATACTATATACTCACCCACCTATTTCACAGTGTTGTGATGAGAAAATGCATGAAGGATCTCTATCTTATTGATATGACTGCTCTCTTCAAAGCCGTGGGTTGAAATCCATCTACAATCTTATCCCATGCAATACTGATCTCTACCCTCCCGTGAGTTCTCCACAGGGTGTTTGCCTTACTCTTGGGGGCATTCCTCCAAATTTTTTAATGTCACATGAGTAATATAGTATGTGGGTTGTCCGTTGCTTATCTTTTCACCCTGCTACATGACCTGACTATAAACCTTGTTATGTACAGAAGTTATTATTTTATTTTTAAAGAATGGCAGCACATATAGATAGGGTAGGAGCTGATGGGAATTATGGGATTGTTAGATGATAATCTTCAAACACTGTCATGTATGGTGCCAGGAATTTGATATTCTCCTTTTCACTCTAGACTAGTTTACTTTTCTGATACATTGTAAGTCCGAATCAATATATGTAGCTAAAAAAGGCTGAAATCTGGAATAGGGATTAGATTGTTCTGTTTGGTCCTAAAGGACAGAATTAAGGACAATAGCTCTAAGGTGCAGAGAGGTATAGTCAAGCTAGGTTAGCTCCAATAAAAAGAAAAATTTATTTAAAACCAAAGCTATCTGCAAGTAGAATGGATGTCTTTGGCAAGTAATTGGACTCTACTCAGTGGCTGTCTTCAATGGCCTGATAACCACTAATTGAATGGGCTGTGGAGGAGATTTTCAGACTAGATGGCTTGAGAGGACCCATCCATCTCTTTTGTGATTATAGAATCACATTAGTCATGTGCCTTCTTGGGTTTAAAAGGGCCTAGAAAATATTTTTCCCCTAATAGCATAGTAGGAAAAGTTGGTTCAAGGCACTTACATGCCCTAATCAGATGTACTACCCTCCTTCAGAATATTTCCCCAGGTGGAAACTTGTCCTCCTGAAAACTGGGAGTCTTTACTGTAATACATATGATAACTTCTAACAAAATAAATACCGATGTGCCATGGGGAGTAGACTTAAAAATAGGTGTTTTTATATTGTGGAAAGGTAATAAGAAAATACCTCTCATAATGTATCATTCCTTTTGGGGGGGGGGGTTCACTTTCAGAGAGTTGACTATCTTTCCGGGCCCCCACTCTTCAAACAAAGGCAAGTTTCTGGCTGCTGAATGCTCTGCCACCAGAGTTTCACTTGGGAAGGGGTCAAATGAGATCTGAACTCTGAGTTTTGGAAAGAAGCAAGGATCCTAAGAACCCACAAGTTTGATAAAACTCATAAAAATGAGATGGAACCTAAAGCAAAGGCACCCACGGGGAATCAGGGAAAGGAATTCATTTCTTCTTTTGTTTAGCACCCCTTCTCCCCCCCATTATGTCATGGAGAATCTGATAAAAGCAATCCAGATGTTACAGAGATGTTTATGTTTATCACGTTTTTTTTCATAAGTTAAAATTTATAAAATCAACTCTGCCCTCAAATCAAAGATTTGAGGCACTAGAAATCAAAGGGAGGTACATTTAAAGTGGTAGTATTGGGAAAACCAGGAAAGGAAGTTAGATAAATAGTTTAGGTTTTTTCTTCCTTTCTTTTTTTCCTGCTAGAAATGGCATTTCATCTTATTCTGTGGTACTCAGATATTATGGGACACCAGACTTTGGGGTCAATGCAAAATAGTATTTTTGGAAACACATTTTGCTCTAACAACCAAAAATGGTTGGGTTTTTTTTTATGTTTCTAAGCCAATTACCTTTGGTTTACTTCTTGGTCATAGGGGACTTTTTCTCATTTGGTATACTAAACCAACCCAGGGCAAACACCCATCTGTTTGAGATAATTACTGGATGTTTCTACTTCTAGATTCAAAGCTACTGGCAGGGGGCTCCTGCCTTTTACATTTTGTTGATTAGCACTCCTTGGGCTGCAACCAGAAGTGAATGTGCAGATGTAAAAATTGTGAGGCTTCTCTCAGGAAATACTCTGGTTTCCCCTAATCAGTTTGGACATTTATGGATACTAACATATTTTATGATTTTCACTTTTCAATAATGGAACAAGTTTTTATCGGTCATGCTTTTTAAAAGAAAAAAAATCTTTCTTCTACATTATACCTGAAAATAGGTCAACAGATAATATTAGATATAATAAAGGCTGAGGTGAGGTGGAGATGGGGAATGCAAAGTTGTGGTATGAGCCCTCAACTCTAGCAAATTTCAAAAAAGACTCCTTGCACAGTCTTTTCCCAACTCGGGCTGGTACTTTGGGAGGAAAAAAAAATAGTAATTTATATTTCTCCCTACCTTGAAAAAGACAATAGAACAAAATAAAATAAAACAGAAACCTACTTGGTGAAAATATTGCCCTAGAATTCTATTATGCACTCTAATTTTTTAAAATCCTAAAATTTCAACTGCAATTTAAAAAATATTTTTTTTTTCTGGTCATCAACATGCCTCCCCACCTGGAAGGGAGTCCTCCCAGAGCCGCTCAATCAATGGTTCTTGTAAATATATGCTTTTCTCTCCCAGAAAACAGGCACAATAAGGTTCAGTCTAGCAAGTTCAACTCTTGATTCAGGAATAATACAAGATAAACTTTGTAATTAAATAATTCCAAGCTCCCTTTAAATCTGAAGCTGATCAGATCATCAATTTAAGCAATCCATAATAGGGTCCAATACAAAGCCATCAGTGACAAAGGAAACAAGAGTGGGGAAAAAAGGTAACTAATTCAAATGAGGTAACAGATACAGAATAAACAAAAAATCCTACTGCACTTACTGTGTGAGGGCCAAGAACACCACTAAAAGAAATTTGTAGAAATCTGTCCTATGTCTCTTTCCGGGAGGTCTCCACTTCATTGGAAATATACCTTACCTTTCTATTATGTTGGAAATTTAACTAATTTGGATTGGGTGGGGGGAGACCAAAAGTTCTTGTCTACTACACTGTGAGCCTACTTTAGAATTGTTTGGAAAGCAGATTTGCAAACATTTAAAGCCAGAGAGTGAATTAAGTGGAGGAAAGGTGTTATTTCCAAGATCTTCCAGGTTTTCAGGGCCATTCTAAATTGACCCTGAAGCTGCAGGGGCCTAATGCATCGTTGCTCTATTAAAGGAAAGCTGCCTTTTTAGAATGCCTCAGCCAACTAAGTAGATGGTACTGTGGGTCGGGTGGGTTAATTCTGCACCCATTTAAAATACTCTAATCTATCTAAGAAAATAACATTTATGGTCCTTTAAGTTAAATGCCTTAGTGCGCAACTGAAGAATCAATAATCAACAAAAGTAGAGTGATGGGAGATGATGGTAATTTGGATGAGACTACGGAAGGCACACCCTCTACTTCTCTACCGCCTTTTGGGATGCCCCTAAATATCATGTGGCATTTCTGGATACAGTCCAGACCTGCATTCAGATACATATTAACACTGCGAACATCTAGCTAAGTAAATAAGGAAAATGTATATTGTTGACAAATTCTTAGTAGCAGCTGCATTTTATTTTTAAGTTACGGAAACTTCAACCGGACAAAGCTGGGTGGTGACTGACAGCCACAGGGGCAGTCCAGTTCAGTGAGTCACATCAATCATATTTTGGGCACTGCTGGTTTAGACTTCGGTGAATCAGCCATGATCTAAAATAAGTTTCCCCAACTCCCAAGCATGGGTCTTTATACATCAGGGCTACGCTAGGTAAATTCACAGGACAGGTTAAAATGTGCCCGGCATTACCCAAACCGCTCAGCAAATGCCCAAAGTGAGAGAGAGAGAGAGGCGGCGGCGGCAGCATCAGGGCACGAACCTCTAGAATACAGCCTTTCCCAACTCATCATTCATTCAGGGACTGCAGATGCTCCCCGATTCATACGTTCTCCCCCTTGATGCCACCCCACTCCTTTGGGCCATGCGATTTACCTCAAATCTACTCAAACTCGAACTCTTCGAACGGGATTTCTTGCGGAGATACACCGAGAAGAATCTACGCACAGTGAACTTCCTCATGCTCGTTTCCATTGCCCCGTTTGAACTAGCATGCAGGGCCGGGAGCTGCAGTGCTGGGGGGAGCTAGTGCATCCCCACCGTCCCTATTGTTAAAATCCATGGAAGAGACACGGGCTGCCTTCGCAGCGTGGGCTTTCCATCCACCCCACCGGGCTGCCGGAGCTAGGTAAACAAAGGGCCGGCTGCACGAGCCATTGCAGATTTCCGGGGGCTGCTCAATCGGGAGAGCACCCCAAGCTTTTACTCTCGATCTCTTTCTTTCCACTGTTTACATTGGAGTGCTGCAAGACTCTCTTTCCCCTCCTCTCCCCTCCCTTCCTTTGCCTTCAGTGCTACTACAGCCAATCACCTTGCGTTTCTGCTGCATGTACAATTAACCCAGCTTTCCACTCCCAGGCACAGAGGATTTCAGATAAATATTGTATGCGTCTATTGTGTGTACCCTTAGTGGGTTCCTTTGGGTCTTTTCTAGTTTTTTATTTATTGCTTTGGAAACTCATTTCTTTCACATCCGCGTGCGTACACACGTACACACACACACACACACACACACACACACTCCTGAATTATAAAACATAGAGGACCTGATTTTATTCTGTAGAGGACAGAACTTTCATTTTAAATTGTCAAATATCTTTTTAAAAGAGATAATATCAGAGTGGAGCTCTGAATACACCTAACTTTCCAGGTCTGCATCTTCCTTCCTTATCCCTGGGGATGCACAAAGAGCTAGTTATCACCCTATCCAGGCAATAGCCCGTAAAGTGGTCAGAAAAGTTTCTTTGGAAACAATTCCCCAGTTTCTTTTTGCAAAGGGGGTACCTTTCTTTATTTCTAGGGATGTAACAGATTTTGCAAGCCACTGAAGGGGCACTAGCTCCTAACCTTGAGATGATCCTCCTTTTTCAGCATGTAAAGAACAAAGACACACATCCTGCTTCATGACCCTCACTACATATACAGAAAATTACCCAAACAGATGACTTATTAATGTCTGAATGGAGCATACCCTGAGAGAGAAGTGACCCAGGACCCTGGGGAAGGTTTCTCAGAAGCTGCCTGGCAGCATGACTATATATGATCTGCCTTAAAGGGAAACACATGGCTTTTCTAATAGCCTTCATCCTAACCACTGTCAGAAATCAGTAATCTTCATAGCTTCTCTATTAATTTGCCCGTTCTCTATCCATATGCTAACTTGATGCACACATATAAAAAATGAGCTTAATTTTTAAAAAAATGACTCAAGTATTATGAGGATTTCTGAGCTTTTGATGAAGTGATTCCTTTTTCACAGAAAATTAATAATCTATTCAATTCAACAAGAAATTATTAAGTGTCAATTAGGTGTCAGGCACCATGCTAAGTGTTCTGACTATGAAGGCAAAAATGAAACAACCTCTGCCCTCAAAGATCTTATATTCTACAAAAGGGAAAAGAACATGTATACACAGAAGTAAACTGTATGTATATATACATGCATATGTGCATACATAATATATGCATAGATGGTAAATGCAGATAGATATAGATGATGTAGCTATATAGATACATAGTAAATACATAATAATTTGGGATGGAGAACGTTAACAACTGAGACGATCAGGAGGAGTTGGAGTTTGAAATGATCGTGGAGGACAACTGGGGGGTTACATCTATGTATGACTTAATCTCTTTCTCTCTTATATACTTGGGATCAAACATTGTAAGTTTGCTTTCCTTGGATTAGAATTGCTGTGAGATACAAAATATATGAAACTTACACCGTATTCAGGAAATTCTGGGTTTGCATATTCCCTGGTATTGAGGGATATTCCAAGATTTCTAACAGGGTCTTGTATCATAAAAGAAACAGGAACATGGGTGATCAAAGGGAAATTGTACATTTTAGTCTTCATTTAGGAAGTTAAATCAGCAAGCATTTATTAAGTACCTACTATGTGTCAAGTGCTATGCTAAGCCCTGGGAGTATAAAAAAAAAATGTGGGGGGGGGGCGGGGAATAGTCCCTGTTTTCAAGGAGTTCATAATCTAATGGAGGAGACACAATATGCAAACAACTATATCTGAGCAGAAGGCAAGATTTTAACTGACTTGAAGGACGCTAGGAGGTGGAGATAAGAAGGGAAAGAATTCCAGGCACTGTGGATATCCCATTGAAGATGAACAGATCGGGAAGATGGAGTGTATTGTAGGCTTGTTTTCTAAGAACATTCTTGGCTCAGTAAAACAGAATTGGAAAAGGAAAGTCAAAAGATTATTCTCAATTCTGCCTCATCTTGAGTTCAAGGGAACAAGTTTATCTTAGAACACAGTAACCTCAAATACACACAAAGCTTCTCTATTTCATTTAGGGAGTTAATACTAGAATGACAACTGTGTGTTTAATTTTTGAACTCCCCAAATAAAACAAATAATTTAAAGCTAACATCATATAGCATTGTTTCAGATAATTCACACCCACTGCCACAAAGGAAAAAGAAATAATTAAGCTCCATACGTGAGTCTCAAAAAGAGAAAGATGAATACAGACAATGATTTGGTCCAATCTTCCTGAACTATGGTTCAAAGTGCAGACTTGAATCTAAATATCTTTACCACCACGATTTCTCCACTACCCTAAAAAGAGCACATGTCTATTGCTTCGCCTATGAGATCATCTCTTATGGCCAATGAGATTATCATATCCTCTAGGACAAGGGCTTTATTGTGTGAGTTGTTAATTCAGGGGCAGATCAGAGTGCCCCTGCACTGTGTGGGCAGAGCATGCTAAAAAGTTACTGTGAGGCATTGAGAGAACAGGCAGCCCCACATCAATTGCAATGTAGGCTAAACTGCCATGGAATTCCCATTCCAACCCACTGATAACTCACTCCTCTATGTCTACTGAATCTTAAGGTGGCTATTTTGGCAATGCTTTTTGTCTACT
This sequence comes from Notamacropus eugenii, assembly GCF_028372415.1. NCBI lineage: Eukaryota > Metazoa > Chordata > Mammalia > Diprotodontia > Macropodidae > Notamacropus > Notamacropus eugenii. Next base: position 261,617,355 of record NC_092873.1, read on the forward strand.
GCCTCTCAGCAGCTTACATCATAGTTTACATCTTAGTGACTTTAGATGGACCTCCCCCTTGGCAAGAGGTCAGTACTTAAAAGCATGTCCCTTGCTCTCCTCTGGCTTCACATATCACTGTCAAAACATATCCTGGTCCACCATATAGGTCTTCTCTTTCATAAGTATCCATAGTTCTTGGTAAAATGTCACATACCTGAGAATAATTCAATAGCAGTTGATGATTATGAATGAGGAAGGAGATATGATTTCTAATTAGTCAATTGCACTCAACCACCTGGTGCTGCCCAAATATTTCTGATCTGTATTGAAAACCTCAAGCTTGTGAAAGCTTTGTGTCACAAAGGAGGATTAGAAAGTCAATTGAAACCACGATAGGCTAATTTACAGCTCGAGTAAAATTAGCAATAGTAAACCTCTACATGCTATAAATGGAGAAAACTGATTTCATCTTGGGATTTAAGCTTGGAATAGATGAGTAAAGACTGAAATCACAGAGAAACACACTTAAGTAAACAGGCTGGGCAGAAGACAGCGTGAGTAATCTTATCATTCCTCATCTGGTGAGACAGAGCAACCATACTAGTAAGTCCAGCAATAATTTTCCCAATGAACAAAAGAGGAAGTGGTTTTACCAGGAGGACGGTGCACACACATGTACACAAACTTGAAAGTACTAGTTTCCTTGTTCTATGAAGTTCTTTAAATAGATTTAAATTGTTCTTTACAGATGGCCAGGGCTGTCCTTGAGCAAAGGTAATCTGGGTGATGTCCTATGTAGTGAGGGGTATCCAAAAGACTTGTCTGGTCATAATTCTCTCTCCCACTTGCCGGGCCTAATTCCTGAACTCCCCTTTGGAAATCACCCTAATGGGAGGCTTCTGAAGATATTTTAATGCATCATGGAATTAAACAAAAGATTTAGCAGGGAGTACTGGAAAGAGTATTTGATTGGGAATTGAAATCATTGATTTCTACTTCAATCTTTGCTACTAGCAAGCTGTGTGACCTTGCATAAATTACATAACTTCTCTGAGGTTTTAGTTCATCACTTACCATTAAAAGTAACTGCAATGTACTGTTTCTTTTCTCCAATGCATCCTTCATGAAACTGCTAAAATATTTTTTCTAATTTTCATATTTATGAAATGACATGGTAGAATACATACCCATAAGGGAAAGAATACATAACAAATGCATGAGAAGATACAAACCAAGTGCTATTTGAGCATTACTTCCAGCTTTGACATTTGATGATTCTCTTTTTGAATTAGTTGACTGCTAAGTTTTATTAACTAAAACCTTATACAGCAGATCCTAGGAGCTATGTATTTATTCAGGACCCTAAAGAAAGATTTATTTATAGATTTATTGGCAAAATTGGGTGGAAAAAAAGGAATTGAGAGTTGATACTTTGGAATCAAGGATCCTTTCACATTCTTGTACTTTTTATAGGTGTACTCTTTCTAAGCCTAACTCTGTCCCAAAACAAAAAGGCAAGGTAATGTGAACCTCATGATGGGGTATAGAGATCTAGATCTAGATCTAGATGTATAGAAGTCCTAGATTTAGAGTGGGAAAGGACCTTAGAAGTCATCCAATCCAACCCACCTATATTTCGCATGAGGAAGATGAAACCCAGAAAGGTTAAATAATTTACAAAGGTAGAAAATGAGAGTCAGGATTTGAATTCAGGTTCTCTTGCTCCAAATCTGGTCAACTTTCACATTGTATTGATGTTATAAATCACTCAAATTAATTGAATTTATTTCAAATACAAGCTGTCTAGGAAATTACAAGACATTAGATCTACTCTTAGGCATGGTGCCACTTTCTTGGACTAGTTCACCAGTCCTTTTGTCTGATTTGGTCAATGGATGATACAATACTAACTGGTATTTACATAATATTTAATCACCAAGAGCTTTGCATAAACAGAATGAACCTCACAACCACATATGTGGTATAGATACCATTTTATAGGTGAAGAAAACAAATGAGTTTAGACAACCTATCAATCATCACACAGACAGTAGATGCTTGAGACAATGTTTGAACAACTCTCTCTTTGATCTAAATCCATTGTCCTTTCCCCTATATTCATAAGATTGTGGGATTTAGAGTTGGAAGTGACCTCATAGGCAATCTAGTCTAATTGCCTCATTTTAATTGATGAAGAACTGAGGTTTAGAGAGGCTAAGTTACCCGTCCAAGGTCCCCCAGACAGTAAGTAATAGAACTGTGACTGAAATCCAGGTCTTTTGATTCTGAACCCAATGTACTCTGTATTATACAACATGACCTCTTGACTGAAGACAATTGCAAAATTACAACATTTTAGAATCGGAAGGGCTCTCAGTGGCCACCTAATATAACCCATACTCCAAACTCAACAAAAAGACATTCAATTTCTACTTAAGATGTCCAAGGAAGGGAAAACGAATACCTCGAGGTGGCACATTCCATTTTCAGACAATGCTAATTGCTTAGGAAGTTCTTCCTGACACCAAACTTAACTTTGCCTCTCTTCCACCCATTGGTCTGCCTTCTAGGGCCAAGTAGAAAAAGTTAATCCCTCTTCTATGTGAAAGCTTTTCAAATAATTGAGGATAAATTTAATTCCCCTCCCCTCTAGGCCACTCTTCTCCAGTTTAAGCCTTCCTAGTTCTTTCAACCAATCCTCACAGGGCATAAACTCAAAGTTCTTGCCCTTTTTTCTCCTTGACCTCTTCTGGAAACTCTCCAGTTTTATCAGTCTCATTCCCAAACTGGCATAGGAATTGAACATAATACTCCAGATGTGATATGATGAAGGCAAGGGATAGAGGAACTAGCCTTTCTTCATATAGTCCAAGATCATATCAACTTTTTTTTAGCTGCCATATCACACTATTAGCTCAGAGTATATACAATCTGCAGATCTCTTTCAGATAAATCACTTTATCAATGTTTTTGCCATATTACACTTTAATTCATTTTTTATCTTATGTGTAAAAATTTTAAATTTGTCATTAGAAAAAATTTAGATTTAACCCAAAGTTCTCATCTGTCAGGATCTTTTGGGAACCTGATGCTACCATCTAAAATCTTAGCGAATCCTTCCAATTTTGAATCATCCACAAATTTAAGGTTGCCTTCTCCAAAAAGGCTTGCATTACAATTTTTTGATAGCTCTTTTTTTGTTGGTTGTCACCTAAACACTCAAGAAACCACAGACCTTATTGCTTATTGGAAAGATTTTGTTTTCCACAAATTGACAGAAATAGAGAAAATGGTAGAATTATAATGTGATAGGAAAAGTAGAGCAAGGTAGATGGGGCAGAGAAAAGCAATGTGGTAAACAAACACTGTCGACCTCTGTTTCTCTGAATTATAGGAACATTCCCTCACCTTCACCATCATTTAAGTAAAAATATACGCACCCTCGTCAAGTACAGATGCTTGAAAAGAAGCCTGGAGATTTACTGAGCTTGGAAAGGCACATAGGAATAAATAGTTATGCTTAAAGGGAAAGGCTTCCTGAAGGAGACAAATTAAAAGACCAAAGACAGAAGATAAAGAGGGAGAATTAATAAAGAGTGTCACAGTGAGATCCAGAGGTACTGAACAGAGAAAGCTGTAACTGGATGGAAAGGGAGATTGAATACAAAGAAGGAGAGTGATAAGAATAGAGAGCTTATGTCCAAGTAATGGATGCAAAGAAAAGGAAAAAGGACAGAGACTGTTACAGACGCAAAGGGAAAGAATTCAAGGAACCAGGAACAGACGGATGGTAAAAGAGTTAAGTACACAGAGAGGTATGAGATGCGTGTGCCTCTGACATTCATATGAGGACAGAAACTGAAGAGGACTTGTACCTACAGCCAGGACACTAAATAAGGATGTATTAGCACTATGAAAGCTGAACACAAGAAAGATTTGTGCCTCAAGAGGATACAGAGAAAGGGACTTGAAGAAGCTTTTATACTTTCCCTGTGTTTACAGGCATAGAAAAATCCTAAGAAATGTAACTTTAGCTGACATGGTTTTTAAAAAATGGTCTGGGAGAAAAGGAGAAGTAAGGAGAGCAGTAATCAGATACATTTCCTTTTCCCAAGAAAGTCCTAGCCATATCTCATAGCCATCATTCAGTCTTTGACTAGGGATATCAGATAAATGTGGTTCATGGTGAGGCAGATACAAAAATGCTCTGGGAGCTTTCAAAGAGCTACATGATCCCTTGTAAGAATCTGTCTTTTAAGGATTTAAGAATGAATAACAACTTTTAAAAAACTCAAAACAAAGAAATGCCACACTTAAGGATGCAAATTGATAGCTTGTCTCACTGCATGAGTTATTCAGTGACTCTTCCTTAATAGGCTCATCAATAAAATGCAGATAAATCCAACTTTTCTTTCAAGTTATCTTAATAATCAAATGGTGGAGTTTATAGTCAGAAAGCACAACGTAATTGTAGAGTTTATACAATTTCTTTTAGAGTAAGGTCACAAGAGAAGTTAGCAAATGCTAAGCAATCAGATGATATGTTCGGACTCGAAGGTCAAGTAGAATTGAAGTTAACTTTCTCGTGGATCTTAACAGGTGATTCAATTTCCAAATTTCCCACAGGGTCCTTCCTGGATGCCACACAGCTGCTGGTCATTTCCCAGCGCTCTCTGGGTGCAGGAGCTACAAAGGAAGGGAACCCCAGGATCTGACTGTTGCATGGGGTCTTAGTGGCCATCTAGTAAAATTCATACACAAAAGGAGTCCCACAATAATATACTCAACACATGATTATTTGTTTAAAGACCTATTGTTCTCTTTTTTCCCTCCTACAGTATTTCTTCAAATATGCTATGAACTTGGAAATGAAATGGTCAAGGGAAATACGATTAACCTGCCTAAGTCCTATTTGAGGCATGTGGATAAGATGACTCAGTGGATAAAGCACTGTGTCTGGAATCAGGAAGACCTGAGTGCAAATGTGGCCTCAAACACTTGTTAGCAGGGTGACCTGGGCAAGTCACTTAATTTCTGTTTGCCTTGGAGTCAGCTCAGTGGCTCGGTGGATAGAGAGCTGGACTTGGAGTCAGGAAGATCCAAGTTCAAATATGGCCTCCTACATTCACTAGCTGTGTGATCTTAGGCAAATCACTTAATCTCATTTGCTTTCAGCCACTAAAGAAGGAAATAGCAAACCACTCCAGTAACTTTACCAAGAAAACTCCATACGGGGTCAGGAAGTATTGTATGTGACTAAACAACTACCACAACCTGAAAGCCCTATTTGTCAGCAGCCTCATCCCTAACATAAGCAGCTGTGAAAGGCCCTAAGGATTCATCCCATGGGCCAATTTCTTTGAAGAAGATCCCATTAAGAAAGCCCTCTAGTGTTTGTGGACTTAATATAATCAGCACAATGTCATCCACAAGCAGAAACATCTGGATCCTTTTGCTGTGAACACAGAATCTCTTCTCTAATTGACTGTGTGCAGAGTAGCTTCCATGACAATAGCAAACACATGTTTTATTGTAAGGATAGATATTGTAAGGAAGATCTGGTTTAGCTAAGACTCATGCCAAGCACTCTGTAGGACGAGACTTTTCCTCCACTGCTTCTCAACTGTTTGTGAGATGAATCTGTTCACATTCTTCAGTTATCTGCTCTTTGGCCATCTTCCTATAATGCTATGGTCCTCCAGCTTCCAGCTCTCACTCTCCTGATTAGCGAGAATTCACAGTGTGCTATTTTCCAATCATTTTCATGCTCAACACCAGCTCATGTGCCTTCACTCTTCTCCTTTCTTATCTTGAACTCTGGGGAATTGTGATCAAATCAACATTAGCATTCCTGGAAAGGCCATACCAAACAATTGTTCTGTGACTGCCTTTACCATTCCTGTGATTTTCCATATCAAAATACCCTTCTCTGGCCACCCCCCACCCCCAAGTACATCGTCTTTCCCTATTAGAATATATGCTCCTTAAAGGCAGACACTCTCTTTTTTGACACTTAACACAATTCTGGAACCTAATAAGTGCTTAATAAAATGTTTTTTCATTCATTCATCATATATACATTATTAGGATTATTGACCATATGCCCAATGCATTATGATTAGGGCAGTATGCTTATTAATGCTATTAAAGAATTCACCTTCTATAAATTAAAATGCCATTAGTAGTCAATGTCAATGAGAAAATAAATACAGCAAACAAAGGGAAAAAATTCTATTTAAGTATACAGTGGAGGTCAGGGTGGCAAAATGGATTAGAGTTATTAACCTTGGAATCAGGAAGAATTGTGTACAGGTTCAATCTCTGAGCTGACACATACTAGCAGTGTGACCATGAACAATTCTGTTTCATACAACTCTCTTGAATTATAAGGTAGAGGGACTTCTCATCTATATTGGTAGAAGGTGTTTATACAGAAAGGTTCATATACCAATAAAATCACCTCAAGCCCCTCCCCACAAAATGCATCAATTCAACAAGTACCGTGATTTTGTTGGGGTGAGAAATTTACCCATCAAAGCAAATTCAAAATCTTTTATAGCTTAGTGGACAAAGTATAGAATGTTCCAGAGACTTGGAGAAATTTGGTGAGAGAGCAATAGCATTTATAAAGGAATTTGCAAATATTTTATCTTAACAACCCTTCGGAGAGGCAGGTGCTCTCATCTCCATTTTACAGTTAAGGAAACTGCGGCAGGTGGAAGTGGACTTGTCCAGGGTCACATAGCTAGATATACCTGAGGTGATATTTGAACTCAGATATTCCTGACTCCAGCATTCTCTTTATTGTGCCAGTTAGCTAGCTCTTTAGAGGCAGAATTCAAGTATATAAGGTGAATAAATAAAGCTCACTTTTGGGCAAAGATTCTTAACCTAGAGTTCATGAAATTGTCTTAAAAAAACTGTCACCTGTGCATCAGGGCCTGGAGTCAGGAAGACCTGAGTTCAAATGTGGCCTCTGACACTTACTAGCTATGTGACCTTGGGTAAGACACTTAATCCTGTTTGCCTCAGTTTCTTCATTTGTAAAATGAGTTGGAGCAAGAAATGGCAAGTCATTCCAGTATCTTTATCAAGAAAACCCCTAAATGAGATAATGGAGAGTTGGACACGACTAAAACAGCTGCAAAACAACAGCAAAATTCCAATATAGCTGGTTTCTGCAGTAATCTCATGCATTTTATCTTGTGCATTTAAAAATATTATTTTGAGAAAGGATTCATAGGCTACACCAAAGTACTAGAGAGATCCATATCACAGCAAAGGCTAAGAGAACTCCAGTTTTAGGGAGTGGATTTTGTATTTGAGATTTCATATACATTATCAGCTTGCAAAAGAGACACTCCAACTATAATGACTCAGAAACTGCTAATATTTCTGAAATAACTAATAGAAGTAAACAGTAGAGAAACATGTTATTAAAAATCCCAATGAAATAAGAGAAATTTTTCATAAAGATTTATGCCAATTATATTACTACAGACTAATGTGTTATATTATGAAATTTTAATTGTTTAGAAATTCATGACGGTGATTTATTATTTATTCATCTGCTGTCCGAATCTTCCCCCTCCCATTTATTTGGATATAAGGATTGAGATAACTGATGCCCCTGAGCAGGCTCCCTTCTTATTCCTCTATTTTCCCCAAAAGACTAGAATGTGAAAGGTTAGATCTATGAGCTATCATAGAAATCAACTACTGTCAACAAACCATAGATCTAATCACAGCCAAGAATAATGACTCCTTCCATGCTGAGGAATAGAAATGCACATTAGTGAATATGCACTGGGTATTGAGACAATGTTATCCATCAAAAAAAAAAAAAAAGACTTTATAGTGTCTCATGGCAATGTGATGGGAATAGTTCAGCTTTCAAAGCAGTAAGATGTAGATGGGAATAAACAAATCTTGGAAGCTCACATTAACAAATTAATGATAGGACTGGGACTATAGCCTCTGCCTAGAGTCTACATCTGGATGCCCTATTTCATTAAACTGCCCAGATTTAAGGAAATAAAGCATTTTAAAAGCAATGATGAGGGGAGGGAATTCAAACAAGATGTGCATGCCAATCCATCGACAAATATTTATTGAACACTCACTGTGTAACCAGCAATGTAGCAGGTGCTCTGACAATCAAAGGAAAAGATGCTGGTTCCTGTTAAGCCTGTTAAGAGCTTACAAGCTAGTAAGTGAGACAAGCCTGGCATACATGAAACAAATAGAGACTAAAAATTCTATCACTTATGTCAGATAGAAAACTGTGTGCTTGCAGGCTTTGATTGTTCAGAAAAGAGAGGAGAGCTTTGAAATGTGGTCAAGATTGGTTTACCAGAGAAGAGAGAGAGAGAGAGAGAGAGAGAGAGAGAGAGAGAGAGAGAGAGAGAGAGAGAGAGAGAGAGAGAGAGTGTGTGTGTGTGTGTGTGTGTGTGTGTGTAGGTGGACAGCTTTCTAGGGAATGGAGAAATCAATAAACAAAGGCACAGAGGCAGGAACAAGCCTGGATGTGGAAAGACAAGGGAAGTGTTTGGCATGATTTGAATGGGAAGTTCATATTATAAAAGAAGAATGGAACAAGAAACGATAGGCAGAGTGGATCCAAGTGCCCTTGAAAGTGAGGCAGAAGAAATAAATAATTTAGCAGTCACTATAGGCTCTTAAGGAGGCAGCTAGTTGGTTCAGTAGATAAACTGCTGAATCTGTAGCCAGGAAAGACCTGAGTTCAAATTTACCCTAAGACACTTACTATCTGTGTGACCCTGGGAAAGTCACTTAACCCCTGTTTGCCTTAATCCACACAGAAGGAAATGACAAATCTTTGACAAGAAAGCACCATGGACAGTAGGGTCCATGGGGTCATAAAGAGTGGGATATAACCAAACAACTGAACAACAAATAAGTTCCTGAGCAGAAAAACAAAATGATGAAAGTGCTATTTTCAAAGATTAATCTCATTGTTAGATTCAGAATAGATCAGAGGCTGGGAGATAAGTCAGGGGCATTGGCCAGGAAACTGTTACTATGATGCAGGTGAAGAGCCTGTATTAGGGTAGGCATAGCCAAAATGGAAAAGAGGAGATACCTCACCAGAAGCACCTACAGAAGATAAAGGAAAAGAAAGGAAGAGACTGAGATGAATGACTACAAGATTTCTGGTATGGGAAACAGGAAAAATGGTGATACCACCGGCAGAGATGGGGAGATTAGACAATGAGGCAATGTGTGTATATTAGTTTTTGTAAATGTTCAAGGTTACACAGTAATGACCAAAAAGAAGCAGGAAAAAAAAAGATATGTAGGATCTGATTACTTAGGAGTGGAGAAGACAATACTGTTGATTCACAAAGACCATCTCAAAGGCCACCTCCTCCTCTACAAAACCTTCTTTGACCATTTCAACACAAAATGATCTCTCCCAACTCTAAATTCCTACTACTTATCTGTACCTTCATTCATCACTTTATTCATTACTTCATTTAATTCATCAAATTTGTATAGGCAATACTACACTTAAGTATAAGCTTCTATTTGCTTAAAGATAAAAGGATAAGAAATCATAGTTATTGTTCTTAAGAAGCTTATACACTCATAAGGAGATACAACACATATCCAGGAACTACAGATGCACCAGTAGAATGTGATAAAGGCAAAGGGGTGAATCAAAATGCTCTAAGAAAAACTGAGGAGGGTCAGATCCCCTTCAGCTGGATAAGGAAAAGTGGTAACTGATGGGTTCTAAAGGAAGAAAGAGTTTTAATAAGCAGAGATTAGAGGGAATGGGGTACAGCCTGAGTAAACACATAGAAATGGAGGAAATCAGGAACAGTTAGTCATACAATTTATCTAGAAAAGCAGATTGTGAATAGTAGTATGAAATAAAACTAGAAAGATAGCTTAGAGCCAGATCGGCCTTAAATGCCAACACAAGTACTTAGTATTTTATACTATATGCAGTAAGAAGTCATTAAGCAGTTGTTTGTTGGTTGGTTGGTATTCAGGGGAAAGGAATCCCCACATCTCTTCCATTGCTTTGTGTTACTGTTAAATTTTTCACTTTCAACTTGTTTCCTTATTTACATTGTATACCTCTGGAAGGCTAGGATAATGTATCATGCTTCTTTGTTTATCCTACCACATCTGCACAACATTGAATTTCAAACATATTTGTGGAGTGAATTAATAAGTGGGGAGCTGGAGTTAGGGGGAAAACTTGGCTAGTTTAGAATGATAAAAATCAAGGGAATTTTAAGAGGAGAAGGACCACTGACAATATCAATTGTATAGAGGTTAACGACAAGGAAGATGGAGCAAATTCCAGTAGATCTGGTAACAGGAAGGAAGTTGTTGGTGACAAGAAAGACAGTCACAATCTCTCTCTCTCTCTCTCTCTCTCTCTCTCTCTCTCTCTCTCTCTGTCTGTCTCTCTGTCTCTGTCTCTCTCTCTCTCTCTCTCTCTCTCACACACACACACACACACACACACACACAAGCATTGATTTGAGTAGACAAAGAGTGAACAAAAACCAGATTACAAAGGGTTAAGAAAGGGATGCCTGAAAAGGAAGAGGAAGCAGCTGGTATAGACCACATGGACATGGAGTTTGGCAATGAGAGGAAGAGAGGAGATGAAAGAGCAGCCAGTCCGGATAACACTCAGCTGATTTTTTTTCAAGAGAGGATAAATCTGTGAATGTTTGAAGGCAGAAATGAAGGAGTTCATGGATGAGAAGAGACTGAAGAAGCTGAAGACAGAAATTGTAGAAATCAATGTTCTAGTGAAGAAATGATGAGATTCAAAAGACAAATGGAGGATCTGGCTTTTAAAAAATTCTTCATTCTTGTGTGAGGTAAAAGGAAAGGATGACAATTATCTACAATCCAACTGCAGGGTGACATCAGAGTGGCTGAACTTTCACAAACACAATTCAAGATTATCCTTTTCTTCAGATAAGATGTTAGATACTTTGCAAACCTTAAAGTGCTATACAAATGTTAGTTAATATTGCCATCAATGCAAAATAAAGATCACTGCCCTTTGTTTTAGAAAACATTACTTTGATAGAGGCATCAGAGTCTGTTTGGCAATGTCCATCAAAGATACTGACCATTTGGAAGTTTCTTAAGCAAACAGAAAATTTATGAAGCATTTATGATGTGCCAGTTATAGATATGAAGAATAAAATGAAACAATCCATCCTCACAGAGGGTCTTAACATTCTTTAGGAGAGAATATATGAGTTTCCTGGATAAGCCTGAGTAAGGAAATCCCTACATCCTTGGTTAAATTTTTTCCACGGGAAAAAGGCTCTCTTAGTGAGGTAAAATCCTGGGAAGCAAGTTAGAATTATCACATGGAGAGCTAAATTGAACTCCAGATAAATTAACAATTTGGCCAAATCTATAGCCCACCTATTAGAGGCTGAAACTGTATCTGGAACACAGAAAGGAAGGAAGGAAAGAAGAAATTTAACAGGAAAGAGGAAATAGGCTAAAATTGTAACAGGAAGGCTATAGGTACTATAAAAGAAAAAATTTTCTGTCAGTGATAGAATATAAGGTGCTTCATATTCATTAATTCATTGAATACTTATGATAAACTGTAAGATAGGATCCATAACAATGGATACCTCCCATTTTACAGATAATGAAAATGAGGCTCAGAAAAGTTACACGTTCATACACAAAGACAGTAAATGAGAGAATTGGGCTTTGAGCCCAGTTCTCTTGAAAATTCAATGTACTTTCTACTCATTTCATGCCACCTCTCTGTCAGGTTATTTAGGTCCTAGAAGAGGTACCAAAATGAATGTGGAATTTTTCCTTCGGATTGCAAGAAGAACTTTGTGAAATTTAATAAGAATTGATTAATCATTTCACATAAAACAGGCCCTGGGACTAGGGGTTATGACATCACAGTCTCTAACCTAAAAGGGTCTCTAATCTAATTTGGCACCAAACACTGAATTAGTACTTGGAAAATGTAAGCATTTAAAGACAGCATAGTACAAATTATTTTCATTGGGATGCCATCTTCCTCAATAAGAGATGATAAACTGGTCCTTCCACTGATCCTGTGATTTTAAAAAATCTATTTCATGCATCTGGCAGACATATGTCTCTGTGTGTGTGTGTTGCCCATATACCTGAAGCAAGAAGAGAGAGACCTTTCTGCCTCAAATTAACCCTTCTTCACACTGAACTATTTATTGTCACCTCTTGTTCATTTTAGCTATCAACATCATGCTCTATGACTCTACAAAGGTTTATAATAATATCAACTTGATCCCCAAACCTTACATACATACATACATACAGAGAGATGGAAAAACAAGCAGATTACATTTGCTTCTGTACTCTGGATTTCTTCTTCTTGGGTAATAAGCAGATGTTAATTAACTATGCCTTTTTAGAATGCTACCTAAATACAGGAAAAATATAATGAAGACACTGTTTTTTATGAAGTATTTATAACTTAATTGAAACAGCATAAAATTATGACAACATAAATTTGCCTTTCAATATAAGAGAGGCAGTATAGTATAATAGAAAGGTGGCAGAGTCAGAAGATTTGTGTTTGATTTCTGGCTAGTGAAAATTAACTACTTCAGTGACCTTCAGGACAAATCACTTGAGTCTCAGCACCAACAAATGCAAGATATAGTACAGTTATCCCTTCTACATTGGGGAGGTTAGGGGCACGGTGCCCCCCACCCTCAACCCTTCCCTGTGATCTGGATAATCGGTGTAAAAATCTTTGACCCTCCCTTCATACCAGAGAAGTCGCAATTATTATGATATAAAAAGATAAAATGTTGATATTATGCAATATTCTACATATATTTTATGCTTTTCTGAGTTTCTAAACTTTTTCTGTGTTGTCTACTGCTCTTCATGTGTCATCCATCCATGGCTTCCGCAAAACTCCCCCAAAATTCTCATTAAATTTCTTATGCCAACCCAGAATATATTGAAACCATGACGGGAAAAGTCATGATGTGGAAGGGATAACTGTGTATTTGTGCTATTTTTTCCCAACCCCCCCTCCCCCAGTGCTGTTATTATTTCTCTGATTCCATTGAAAAGAAACATTGGACAGAGAGTGCTTGATGTGATGCTAGGAAGACCTGAGTTTAAATTTTGCCTTACAAACTTCATAGTATGACTGTGAACAAGTCACTTAGCCTCTTTGTGAATTGGGTAACTCTCTAATAGTGGAAGTTATAAAATGATTAGCAACCTATGTCCATGGAAAGAGCTCCCATACAGAGGAAACAGAGGTGTTTGACTATCCTACTCTAATTTCACTGAAAGCTAGTAATACCATCACTGCTTAAAAAAAAAAATCTCAAATACTCAGTGCTGAAGATAGACAAACCAGCTAGATACCTGCTGCTGACTTCTGTAAGGCAATGCACTTAGTGACATGAGACAGAATTATACAATGAAACTAAACTCCAGAAGATCAGCTAGACTTATTTTTCTAAAAGAAGTCAAATCCGGGCTCAGCGCCGGAGTACCCGAGGTAATTAAGGGGATTTGCCTGTAACCTGACATTGTATGTCTAGGTTTGGGAAGGACATTTAATCAGCTACTGTAAAAGCCACCAGAATCTGCAGGAGGGAACAGATGTTGTATTCACAATGGTGTAGCCTGAGTTTTTTATATCATTTCAGAAAGCTTACATCAGGGAGCCAATATGCAACCAGTTAAGTGTGACCATTTCTCTCAGGCTGTTACATCACTGCTTCCAGTTATTAATGTGTTTGGACTTCCTTCCCTTGCTGGCTAGCTGGGGATTTTGATGATTTCTCAAAGAGCAAAGATCCTGTGTCAGTTCATTAGGTAGTAACTGCTATAATGCTGCACCTCCCCCCCTCCCCCTCCATGCTCTCAATGATAAATTGCAGTTTTCTGCAAACAGCAAAGTGAGTTACAGCACTTTCAAGTTCGTTGGTCATTTTGACTTATGAAAGGAAAATCTGGTGAAATGACATAGGATAATTCTTAAGAACACAAACCCTGAAAATTGGTAATTTACTTTAAAATGTCATGTTATGCCTAGAGGGAGTGTGGGGTAATAGAAATAGTGTTGGAATCAAGAGACCAGGGGTGGAATCCCAACTTTGATACTTAACTAGTATGGACTTGGCTAAGTCACTTTTCTTCTCAGACTCAGTTTCCTCATTTGTTAAATGGGGATAATAGTACTTATAATACCTACCTCATTGGTTCATTGTATGAACTCTAGAAACCTTAAGGTGGTATATGAGTTATTACAGAACATACCTACATATTCATCACATTAAACTATAACTGTTATCTATAATTTTATAAAATTGCATTTTATAAGGAAATTAATGTCAAATAAGCATATTTATTACTTTACAAGATAGATTGTTGTGGAGTTGTCTTTAGTAGTGTTTGACTCCTTGTGACTCCATCTGTGACCCCATTTGGGATTTTCTTGGCAAAGGTACTGGAGTGGTTTGCCATTTTCTTCTCCAGCTCATTTTATGGATGAAAAAATTGGGGCAAACAGGATTAAGTGACTTGCTCAGGGTCACATAGCTAGTATGTGTCTGAGACCAGATTTGAACTTAGGTCTTCCTGACTTCAGGCTCACAGCTCTATCCTTATAAGACAGATAGCGAGCTTAATTTTGCAGATTGGCCAAATAATAACTGACAAACCCAGGTCAACAAAGCAAAATCCCAAATAGGACTGGGGTTGAAAGTTCAAATACATTAGGACTACAAATGAGTTTTGAAAATCTGTGAAATGTTCAAGGCCTATAGTTTGGCAACTGTTTACATTGTTCCTTTTTTCAAACAGTACTCGTTCAACTAGTCAATGTTTATTAGACTTCTACTAACTACCTTCCTGAAAAGGACTACAGGGCATATTCAAACTAAACTGCCAAGCATTCAAACTATGCTTCAGAAAGCACAACTCCGATAGGCTGGCCACTTTGTTCAAATGCAAAATGTACCCTTTCCAAAAGGACTATTTTGTGGAGAACTTGCATGGGGCAAGCAATCACATGGTGGTCAGAAGAAGTGATACAAGGACACTCTCAAGGTCTCTCTCAAGAATTTTGGATTTG
This sequence comes from Notamacropus eugenii, assembly GCF_028372415.1. Lineage (NCBI taxonomy): Eukaryota > Metazoa > Chordata > Mammalia > Diprotodontia > Macropodidae > Notamacropus > Notamacropus eugenii. Next base: position 261,632,461 of record NC_092873.1, read on the forward strand.
ATTGTGGGACATGGGAGACACTGACCCAGGATCGCTCAGCATGGTCTGCCCACACCAGAAAATGTGCTGTGCTCTATGAGCAAAACAGAATTGAAACTGCACAAAGTAAACATAGGATGTGCAAATTTGGCGGAAGCACCCCAAATATGCACACACAGACTATCTGTGCCCAGTCTGTGGTAGAGCATTCCGAGCTCGAATTGGTCTGATTAGCCACAGTCAGACACACTGAAACTTCACTTTATCATGGTGATGTCATTTTGGTCCTCTTTCAAGACAAGGACAACAACCAACCAACAAGGCATAGGTAGAAAGACTCTATATGTCATGGTCTCTGCTTTCAAAGAATTCATGATTTACTTCAGAAAATGCGCACACATATAGACAAATACCTGAAGCTTACTTAAGACAAGTGTACTTAATGCAGTTAATTTTGTCTATCCCTTGAACACCACAATAAATCAATCCACAATCATTTCTTAAAATGCCTTCGTATCTGCAGGGAACTGCATTGTGCTAATTTCTGAAGATATGATACAAAAGCAGGACAACCTGCCCTCAAGTTTACATTCTACCTCACAAGCACTCTCAGGGGCTCATTTGTTTTCTCTGTCTCTTCCTCACACGTATGCATCCATATTTCATACAGGAATATTCAAACTTTGCTATTTAGCCTTTGTGAGATAGTAACCATGCATGAGACATCTTGCAAATTGTTGTTCACCCATAATTACATCTGTGCCGAACTGAAAGAGACTTTAAGAGGCTCTTATCTCTAATTTGAGTCCCTTATCCCTAGATATCTCAAAACCCAGTGTCTTTGATTTTAGTCCATAGACTCAAATGTTGACAGAATCCTACCACCCTCTAAAACATTTCTAGATTTAACAAATATTCATAGGAACCCACATTCTGCAACAGACTCCAAATTCAAACAACATCCTAAGTTTATTAAGACCGGCTATCTCTTAATACTCAGTTGGAGGCAACATGCTAAAGTATAAAGCATAATGAGTTTACAGTCATGCGTCTGATAGTTCTCAGCTATGTACAAATCACAATCTCTCTGAATGCCACTTTCCTCATCTTTAAAACAGGGATTATGGTACCTCCTTTATGGGATTATTTCAAGACTCAAGAGATGCTATCAAAAGAGAGATAAGATTTTTCAAATCTTCAATGGCTCCCCTTTGGATACTTCATATCTCTGCCATGCCCCCGCCCCCTCCAGAGACTTCATGGCCTTGGAATTTGCACATTGGAAGTACCTTCCCTCCACCCCTTTCCTTCTGACTAGAACAGCTCCTCCCAGAACTCTTATTTAAAGAGATGCCTAGACCCACCATGTCTTCATTCCTTTCCAGACTGCACTCTGGACTTCCCCCACCATTTCCCATCCTCTTTCAGCTTTTATAAGAAAAAATATGTTATCTTCCTCCATTAGAATGTAAGTTCCTTAATGGAAAGAATTTTCTTCCTTTCTGCTCGTACTTGTATTCCCAAAGCTTGGCACAAAGTCTGGTATATAGTAATCACTATATAGCCACAAGCAGCTTATTGATTGACTGTCTAGTCCAGTTATGCTGATAGTAACAATTCAAAGCACTTTTATGATTCCTGAAAGCTATTTATGTACCAGAAACCTATGGTGCATCACAACTACTCAGTGCTGATGGAGCCACGTTGATTAGTGATAAGGACATGATCCTAGAGAGATGAGCTGAACACTTCCATAGTGTTCTCAACAGACTATCATGAATCAGTGCTGAGCCCATTGACTATTTACCTCAGGTTGAAGTCAATCCCTCCTTAGCTGAATTTCCAACTGAAGAAGAGGTTTTGACGGCTACGAGGCTCCTTTCATGTGGTAAAGCACCTGGTGCTGATTCTATTCCAGCTGAGAGTTACAAGGTAGGGGGTCCATTGCTCATTCAAAAGCTGACTGAAATTTTCCAGGTTATATAGCAAGAGGAGGTTGTCCCCCAGCAGTTCAAGGATATCTCCACTGTCCATCTCTATAAGGGTAAAGGGAATAGATTTTCCTGTGACAATCACAGGGGGATCTCTCTCTTAATCATTGCTGGCAAAATTCCTGCTAGAGTCCTCCTTAATAGGCTGATCCTTCACCTGGAAGATAGACATATACCTGAGAGCCAGTGTGGCTTCAGAAAAGGCCAAGGAACAGTCGATATGGTGTTTGCTGCCCAACAACTCCAGGAGAAATGCCAGGAGCAGAACAGAGGTCTGTACACAATGTTTATGGATCTGACCAAGGTTTTTGACACTGTTAGTCGTGAAGGCTTATGGAAAATTATGTCAAAATTTGGTTGCCTGGAGAAGTTCCATCAATATTGTACATCAATTTCATGATGGCATGTTTGCTCGGGTTCTGGATAATGGACAAAGCTCTCGTGACTTCCCAGTCACCAATGGAGTGAAACAGGGCTATGTGCTTGCTCCCATATTTTTTAGCATGTTGTGTTCAGCCATGTTGACAAATGCTTTCAGTGAGAATGAATATGGCATCAAGGTCAACTACCATACTGATGGTGAGTTCTTCAATTTGAAAAGGTTACAAGCCAAGACCAAAGTGGAGGGAGTGTTGGTGCATGATTTTCTGTTTGCAGATGATTGTGCACTCAATGCAGCCTCTGAAGCTGAGATGCAACAAAGTATGGATCAATTCTCTGCTGCCTGTGCTGATTTTGGCCTCATAATTAACACCAAAAAACCACAGGTGCTCCATCAGCCACCACCACACCATCCATACATGAAACCATTGGTTACAACAAATGGAGAAGTTTTGGATGCTGTGGGTAAGTTCACTTACCTTGGTAGTGTACTTTCCAGGAATGTACACATTGACAATGAGATTGATGCACGCTTTGCCAGAGCTAGCTCAGTGTTTGGGAGGAAGAAAAGTTTGGGAGAGAAGAGGTATTAGAATGACTACCAAACTGAAGGTCTACAGAACCGTTGTGCTGACTTCATTGCTGTATGCCTGTAAAACATGGACAGTCTACCAGCGCCATGCCAGGAAACTGAATCACATCCATCTGAACTGTCTTAGAAAGATTCTGAGGATCACCAGGCATGAGAAGGTACCAGACACTGAAGGCCTTGTTCGAGCTGAACTGCCAAGTATTCAAACTATGCTTCAGAGAGCTCAACTCTGATGCACTGGCCACAGCGCATTTGTTCAAATACAAAATGTACACTTGCCAAAAAGACTATTTTATGAAGAACTCTCATGGGGCAGGTGATCACATGGTGGCCAGAAGAAACGATACAAGGACAGTCTCAAGGTCTCTCTCAAGAACTTTGGATTTGACTGTGCAACACGGGAGACACTGGCACAGGACCGTTCAGCATGGTGTGGCCACATAAGAAAAGGTGCTGTGCTCTTTGAGCAAAGCAGAATTGAGACAGCGCAAATTAAACACAGGATGCACAAATTTGGGATATCCACCCCAAATATTCATACGGACTATCTGTGCCCAACCTGTGGTAGAGCATTCCAAGCTCGTATTGGTCTGATCAGCCACAGTCAGACACACTGAAATTTCACTTTACAATGGTGATGCCATTTTGGTCCTCTTCGAAGACGAAGGACAACAATCAACCAGTTCAGACTTGGCAACTTCCATGAAAGTTCTCTGAGTTTCTTACAGTAGAATTGAACATGAAACATGATATCTAAGTTAATATTCTAGATTGTAAACCTCCTTCAGCTAGATTATAAATCCTTAAAGGACAGGAACTATGCACTTAACTTGACTTGACTTCAAACATCTCACTGTATCATCATTAGTTATCATACTCATTTGTTTAGATAGAAGTTTTTTCTCCCAGTTGTGCCTATCACTAGAAATATTCATGGTCCACTATGCAGAAATTTTTCTATATTCTAGTCTGTATTTTGAATTTCTAGTGATTTACCTTGCTCAATGACTTTGTCAATCATCAAATATGTGTACCCCTGAACCAGTGCTAGGGAGTAGTAGTTAATGTATTTAAATGATCTATAACAGTGGTTCTCTAAGCATGTTCTGGAGACCCCTAAGGGTCCCCAGGATCCTTTAGGGCATCCAATAAGGTCAAAACTATTTTCCTAATAATATTAAGATACTTTAATTTCTAGTATAAGAAATGGATGCATATGTAGGCATACATATATATACTTAACTCTAAACAAAAGCTCTCTGGGGGGCTTTCAATAATTTTTCAGAATATAAGGGGAATCTAACACCAAAAAGTTTGCGAATCTCTGATTTACATATTTCTGTAGTGGATTCATTTCTCAAGTTGAGAAGCATAGTCACCTGAATCTTGAACACTCAAATGTTCAAAGGTAATATCAGCACAGGAAAAACCAGTTGGATGAAGAATACCTTTACCAAGATTATTATGTGATGATGGCTGGACTTCCCAGAAAGCTGGTCTATCAGCACATATATTTCAGATACATACTGCATTTGGGTAGTGAGCTAGGAGAAGACAGAGGAGAGTAGACTGGATTGCCATTGGGAAAAGGTGTATTTCCTTTAGTGAACTACAACTTCTCTGTGAAACAAAGAACAGTCTTATTCATCCCAATAGTCTTCCAGGGATGATACATAGCCACCAGTCATGAAAAACCAGTTTTCAAAGAAATAATGTTTAGGATAATGAGGGACCCATGTTGGGTATCCAAATAAGAAATAGCAAAGAAATAGTCTAGGTTATCATTGGTGTGATATATGAGTAGAAAAAAAAATGATGGGTTGATCACATAGTGAAAACAAGGAATAACTCGCAAATGGCCAACATGTTCTCTTGGTTTCAATTTAATATTCACTCCTTGTGTTTAATTGATGGGAAAATATGGATGAGTAGCACAGGATGGATGGGCATGGAAGTGTTGCAGTCCGCATCTTTGGAGAGACTACCCTCAGTGATGGGACCACAGATCCATTGGATAATGTTTCCTTGATCTTGAGCACCAAACATTGAGTAAAATCTTGGTCCAAACATGTATTTTCTAGGTAGCTGGCTGAAAGAAATACAACTGAGTCAAAAAAAAAATCTTAGAACTAAGAGGGATCTTAGAGCTCATGTAGTTCAATGTCATCATTTTATAGATGAGAAAATTGAGAGCCAGAAAGGTATAATGAGTTGAAGGTTAGTAACTGGTACATCCAGGACCAGGACCCAAGTCTCCTGATTGACAAGACAGTACTCACACCAAGTAACTTCTCTTATGTTAAAAATAATTCACATATTGATAATCCAAAGTTAATTGGATATCTTACTTATATTATTCCTTCTAGATATCTCTTTCTCTGCATTGTCTCTGCAAATAACTATCTTGTATTCCAATTAAAATTAAATAGAGCACTGAAAATATCAGTATAAAAATATCTTTTAATAACTGTAACCATTGACATTTATATGTCAAAGCACTTTACACACATTATCTCATTTGAGCTTCATAACAACGCTGTAAGGTATGTGCTACAAGCAGGGCTATTCTTGATTCAACTTGAGAGTCCATTGTTAAATTTTCAATGTGAGCATTTATACATCATCAGTCATTACAGATCAGAGTTTGATTGCTTCGTTGATTGTATAGATTTAAGAAAGTGTTAATAATACAGATTAAATTTAGAATTGTGTGTCTGCATATATTTCCCCCCCCCCCAACCCTCTACATCCCTGTTGTTAAACATTTCCTGGCACACCCCTGGGCACATATATTATTATCCCTTTTTGACAGATGGGAAGCTGACACTGAATATAAGTGACTTGCCTCTGGTAATGACAGTATTTGCCTAAGATGAGATTTGAATCAAGGTCTTCCTGATTCCAGGTCTAGCACTGTCCTTTATGCTATACTGTTTCTCTCTTTTAAAACAACCAATTCTTATATAGAAGTGTGTATGACTAATATATTTCTGAAAGCCTTTAAAAAACTGTACTTAAAATATTTAACAACATTACTTATATCAATAAATCAACAAGAATTTATGGTGTGCTTATGATGTGACAGACACTGTGCTAAGAACTGAAGACACAAAGGTAAGGATAGTTTCTGCCCTCAAGGAACTTACATTCCAATGAAGGAAATAGGATATGTATAAATAGTAACAGAAGGTTCTAGGAGAACCAGCAAGGACCTCCTACAGAAGGCTGCATTTTAGTTATTTCTTGAAGGGAGCCAGGAATCCTAACAAATAACATGACAGTATTCTAGGACACTTAAAGTGAGGGCATAGAGACTGGAGATGGAGTGTCTTGCATGAGAAGCTGCAAGTAGGTCAATATGGCTGGAGCAGAGAACATGTGTGAGGAAAAGCAGGAAGGAGTAAGGTTCTAAAGAGCTTTAAAAGCCAGACAAAGGAAAGGCGTTGTAGTTTGTCCTGGAGGTAATAGGGACTTGCTGAAATTTATTGCATAATGGGATGACATGGTTACACCTGCTCTTTAGGAAAATCACGGGAATTGGAGTGGGAAGAGACGAGGCAGAGATCAATTTGAAAACTATTTCAAGGTTCATTTTAGGGGTGAGATAGGTCTGATTAGGGTAGTGGCTTTTTGAGTGGAGAAAAGGGAACATACACAAGTAATCTTGTGAAGATAGAAGCAACACTAATTGGTAATGGGATGGATATGAGGGGTAAGTGAATATAACACTGATATTGCCAACCTTAGTGAAGGGGAGGGTTGTAATTGTACCCCCCAATAGTATTTTTTGGCATGTTGAGTTTAAAATGCCTATAGTAATCTAGTTGGAAATGTCAAAAAAGCAGTTGGTGACAAAGGACTAGGGCTTAGAAGAGAAATTAGATACACATCTATATCTATCTATCTATCTATCTATCTATCTATCTATCTATCTATCTATCTATCTATCTATCTACACATCTGGGAAGTCATCTGCATAGAGATGATAATTAAACCCATGGGAAGTGACAAAGTCATCAAGTGAGAAAATGCACAGAGAGAAGTTGCTAGGCAGAGCCTTGGGGTTCACTCATAGAAAGGATGGTGATCCAGCAAAGAAACCTGAGAAGAAAGAGTCAAATAGTAAGAAGAACCAAAAAAGAAAACAGCGCCATGAAAATTCAGAGAGGGCAGAGTACCCAAAAAGAGAAGGTGATAGGCAGTGTCAAATGCTAAGGACAAGGAAAGAGGGAGTTATTCTTAAGAAAAGACCATTAGATTTTTGCAAATAGAGCATTGGTAACATTGGAGAGAGCTGTATCCGTTGAATAACAAGGTAGGAAGCCAGTTTACAAGGGGTCTGGAAGAGAATGAGAAGAGAGGGTAGGAAAGAAAAAAATTTTTTTTCAGAGGGTTCAGCTAAGAAAGGGAGGAGAAAAATAGGATTATAGGAATAAAGTATAGTAGCACCAAGGCAGGATTTTTAAGAATGGGGGAGACATAAGTGTGTTAATAGGCAGCTGAGAAGTCAATAGATTGAGATAATGAAGATTAGAGAAAGAGTAGGGGGGTACAGTAGGGATATGCTGGAAGAGATGGGAGGATATGGGAGCAGGGGAGTGCAGAGGAGATGGCTTTAGCAAAGGGAAGGATCACCTTTTCACTAGCAACTGGAGTGAAGAAGAAAGTTGAGAATGACAGTAGAGGAAGGTGAGACGAGGAGAGGAGTGAATGCCCACAATTTTTTTTACCGAAGTGAGGTTGTCATCTGAGAGGGTGCCAGGGGAGTTGAGGAGGGTCAAGCAGCTTTGGAGTAGCTGGTGAATGGGATACAGAATTAATTAGGGAAGGATTGCCTTGCTACAGTGAGAGCCCGGTTAAAACCACATTAACCTATATTTGTAGTGGAGAAAATGAATATAGTTTGGGACCTCCTTCAGCTCTCTTCAGACATGAGGTATACGGGATGAAGCAGGTGACATGAGTAATTCAGTTTGCCCAGCTGAAATCTGCCCCGCTATGATCATTGATAGGAAAAAGGGGCAAGGGATTTGAGAGGATAATATCAAACTTGTTCCCTAAGGGGTCAAGACTGGGAAAGGAGAAGGGTAGAGGTGATGCCCTAGGGGAAGTACTTAGAACTTTCATTAGTATTTGACAACCTTAGAATTTAATTCAACAAATTCTAGTTAACCCGTACCTATTGAATATCTACTGTAGGCAAATCACTGTGTTAGGGGCTGAGGAAGATAGGAAGATGACCAAACATATCCTTGCTCTCATGGATCTTATACTTTATTAGAAGAAATAAGACAAATACTAGAAAGAAATGACATTAAATGACTATAATACAAAACAAGTGCATTAGAGAGAAAGGGGAGAAGTCATAAAGTATCTTACAAAGTTAAATCAAGTCAACAAACAGTATGTAATGTGTTAGGCACTCTGCTAAGCACTAGTATTGTAAATTGGCACTCCTTTTTCACAGCGTATTTATGAGTATTGGGTCTGGAATAATCTTAATTTCATCCATGAAGTGTATTGCCCTACTCCTCTTCCTTACAAAACCTATCCAACATAGAGAATATACACTTTCCCACCACTCAGTTCATTTAGCAAAATGAAGAGTATTTTCTAGACACGGTAACACTAGGCCTGTAATATATTCATGAATTTCCTTCAAAGACAGATTTAGGAAATAGTGTCTGTCAGGATAAAAACTGAATGGTCTCATGATATTATCAGCAGGATTTTGCTTCTCTACTGCTCATGCAAGTAAGAAATCTATACCCAATTCAAATTCCAAAGCCTAGATGTATCAAAGTCAGCAAGGCTTTAAAGTTGCTCTAAAAGAAGTGAAAAAAAAGAAAAATCTTTCCCTTTTAATAGAAAAGTAATTGTAGGGATCACAAAATCATGACAAATGGTTTTTTGTTTGTTTGTTTTGTTAGATAGTACCAGTTACTATATGGATTCAGACCCAGGTCAAGGGCAAGAAAATTTTAAAGGTAGAGATTGTGGGCTTGATTGCAGTAACTTTATAATGTATGTTACCTCATCTGTGTTAAAGAGACAAACTGTTGCCAGGACCAGCTCTAGTCAAAATGACAGGCTCTGTCTCGGGGGCCCTTCTTCTTTCTTGGCTGTCCTTTGTCCTAGTTGCCTCATCCTCCCACTTCCAACATCCTTAGCCCTCTTCTCTCTTATTTTTTCAGGGTTGAGGGCCTACCTTAATCTAACAGTACTCCATGCTCTTACACATTCTCATTTTTCTAGTCTACTCAAAATTGACTTCTCCAGGGTCTCAGTCCCACAGGAATTTGCATAATAATGTAGCATAATGTAAAGGTATAGTTATATTCAGGTCACATATTTGCATTTTAACATTGTCTTTCTTTATGAAGCCAATGCCTTCACTCAATAGAGAGATTTCCATAGTAGACATTCCAGATGTCATAGGAGGATATAAAATTTGTGACTTAGGGAGCCTTTTGATAAAACATATAGGCAGTTGCCTATATTTCTGTGCACAGGACAGAAAGAAAATGAACAGAATGTAAAGTGATATGTGTGCTAAAAATCTTCAGTAACCTCCTTTTAGCTTTTATTTCTTGGAGGGGGGAGAGGGTGGTGGTTAATCCCATCTGTGTTTCCTGTGGGAGAAAGTGTAAGCTTGGAACCTCATGTCAGACAATTGCTTAACTGGAATTGGATCAACTTGGAAAAAAAAGAAGAGGAGGAAATCTTTAATGTTTTGAAAGAAGTTGACTTTGAAGATGTCCCAGTGGACCAGCCCTTACACTCCTCTAGTTTCTTATTTTTCTTTTTTCCTCTGTATCATAATAAAGGACTTCAGACAGGGTAGGAGAAAAGAGAGGCGTGGGGCTCCCAGTAAGTTACTCCATGCTCTAGTTCTTTAAAAACCTGGAAATCTATTTTTATGAGAAAGATTCTCTTAAACAGCAGGGCTCCTTCCCCGCCCCCCCCCCCCCCCCAGGAGTTCCTAAGACGGCACAATTAACTCACACCACATGCTGTAGAACAAGATTCTTATTCTACTTTTGTGGCAATGAGATGAGACAGAGAAAACAGCCCGGAGTTGGTATCCAATCAATTCCTCCTGGGAATTCTAGGAACCCCTTCAGGGAATCCTTGTTCAGTTATTTACATTTGATGAAAACGTGATAGCATTCAATATTGCAGACTTCCCCCTATATTGGGGAAGGAAAGGGGAGAATTTTCTGAAGTCCCAGGGAGATGTATCTCATGATTACTATCTTTGGCCAAGAAAATAACAGTGCCTTCCAAAGACTGTGACCCAGCTGCACAATTCTACCTGACTCTAGATGTGGGGATATGGTAGTGATACAAATCCTTTTACAGTACCCAGAATTGGGAAAGGAGGCTTTTGGGTGTAGAGAAATCACCTTAACCATCCCAGACTTAAAAACTCCAAATTATTTTAATGGATAAATTATTTTCACTAAAAGGTTGAAAGAATTTTGGTTTCCAGAACTCTCTGGATAAAGAGCTTGAGGAAATTTCCTCCTAAGTGTGCATTGAGGATACAAATAAATCTTCTAGGACAGTTTTTAAAACTCTGTCTATACACTCACATAGATATGACTTAAACAGACTAATGAATATTCTTATTTAAACGTACAAGATTCTTGTAACACTCATCAGAGCACCATTAACTTAGTTGTTAGTCCACAGTGCTAATGAGGTCTAAGGTAAAAGTTTGATACCTGTGCAATTGAAATGGTTTAAAAGTGAGCAAAGCGCTTTTCTCCACCACTGCCTTAGGCAGTTATCACCTAAATCTATGCCAGAATTTACTGGGGTGACTGGGTGAGAAGGTAAGGATAATTGAGCATAAATCTATCTGCACTTTGGGAAAAAATAAGTCAAATTTCAAGGACATATCCTTCACAGAGAGAGGTAACATGGCATAATGAACAACCATCTTTGAAGCCTGGAAGACCTGTGTAAAAGTTTTTTCTATGACACATCCTAGTGATATGACACATGGTCAAATCCTATAACCTATTAATGGATCAGGCAACTTTGCAAGACTCTAAGTCATGCATGAGTTACCAATCTGCCTCAGTGGAGAGTTTCCACACACCTGAAGTTCCCCGAACCAGTGAAGTCACAAGTTTGAACTCCGAAAAAAGAGATAAGAGAAACATAAGACGTTACAGATAAGAAGACACGATTGGTCAAAGCTTTCCATTTTGCTAATGAGGAATTGAAATCAGAAAAGTAGATTTGCTCAAGGTCATTCAGCTGGTTAGTGGCAAAGTTAAGACTACAAATTAGGTCATCTCTCCACTTCCCTGGACAGTAGAATTATCTTGATGATAAGAGTAACACATAGGCTTCCAACCAAACATCTGTACCAATGTGTACAATTCATGAAGTTTGGGGGTGTGTTCTTTAATGTGGATAGCAATTCAATGATTCTTTTTCTAGACTACATAATTGCCTAAAAACAATGTTTTGTGAATGTACCTGAAAAAGGAATAAAATTAGGATTTCTATTCAAGTCACCCTTATTTAGACCTCAAAGTTATAGTGGACTGGTGAGATAACTAGGTTAATAACCTGCCTAGCTGATGACTCAACACATAAAGAAACAATTCATACTGGAAAAGCCTCGAGATACATACACACCAAAGCTGAATGTTCAATAAACACAAGAACACCAACTACTAGGAGAAGCAATTCCCAGGTGACAAGAACTCCTGAGGCAAATGAAAAGCAATGTGGCAAAAAAAAAAAAATTTAGAACACATACCACATTTCATAATAATCTTTGAACGAGATTTACATCTCATTCAGTTCCCTTCACCACTATGCTTAGGGGAAAGAATTCATATCCAAAACAAAGGGCATGCAAGATTGCAAAAGGCAAAACAAACAATTTGGCCACATAAAATTTTTAAAAATCTTTATGAATGACATTAATATAATTAGAATAAGAAAAGACAGAGTAAGGGAAAATATTAATATTAAGCATCTCTGACATAATTCTAATATCCAAGATACATATAATTATATAAGAAGAAGAGGCATTCCTCAATAGGTAGGTGACTAAAGTATATAAACAGTTTTCAGAAAAGGAAATGTAAACTGACAACAGTCTTATGAAAAAATGTTTCAAATTATGAATCATGAGATAAATGAGGATTAAAACAATAATGAGGTCCTACATACTAAATTGGGCAGCTAGGTGGCACAGAATGGGCTTGGAGTCATGAAAACCTGAGTTCAAATCTATCCTCAGACACTTACTAGTTGTGTGACCCAGGGAAATTCACTTAACCCAGTTTGCCTCAGTTTCCTCATACGTAAAATGATCTGCAGAAGATAATTTAAATCACTCTAGTATCTTTGCCAAGAAAACTCCAAATCAGGTCATGAAGAATAAGAACCAACTGAAATAACTGAACAACAAGAATCTTCAAAACTGGCAAAGATAAAAGAAATAGCCAATGCAGAAGGGACTGAAGAAGGATAGAAACAGTAGTGTCCTGTTGGAATGGTTGTGAATTGGTCCAAACATTCCGGGGGAAAAATTCCAAGAAATACTAGTACAATCTTCATGTTCTTTGATCCAATGATTCTGTTTCTGAGCATATACCCCAAGGAAGTCAAAGTCATAAAGAAAAGTTGATATAGATACATATGTATGTATATATGTGTATCTATATCAAAACATTCATAACACTTTTGATGGTACCAGAAAACTGTAGGAAGGTTCAGAGTGGATACACAGCCATTGGGAAATGATTGAAAAGTTTGTGGCATATGAAAATACAGGAATATTATGACATGGCTCATATTATTATTCCACAAAATTATGATTATCAGGAATTCAGAAGGATGGGTAAGTGTGTATGAATGGAGGCAAAGCACAGAAACCAGAACATACATGATATCTATAGGAAGGTAGTGAAAAATAAATCATACCAAAAGGTTCCTGAACTCAAATTAAATGCAATAACCAATCTGGGACAGACGAAGAGGAGGAAAAAAGCACTTCCACGTCACAAGCATTCCCAGGGCCCCCATTTTTAATGAGGAGAGACTAAAGCTGGCCAACCTTCCCCTCCTCACTACGCTCCTGGCTTCCTACACTTTGCTACTCTGTTCTAGCTGCCAACTATTGTCTTACCCTGGAACTTCCCTCCTTTGAGTTGGTTCCCTTCCCCCATTTCTTAGTTCCTCCCATGTGCTCCATTTTGGGAGAGTCCCAAGCCCACCAACGTTCATTTTCCACCTGACTCTGCTTCTGACTTTGCTAATATTATGTATCTGTATGGGTTACTCTCCCTCAATTTATAGCTTCCTTGTGTGTGTGGTCTTTCTCCATCAGAATTCAAGTTCCTTGAGGGTGGAGACTATATCGCTCTTGCTTATATTTCTATCTCCAGTGCTAGGCACAGTGCCTAGCACATCATTTAATAAATACTTTTTGCCTTGCCTTATAGTGGTAAAAAAAAAATAAACAAAATTATATCCCTAATGAAATACTATAGGCATCATGCATTTTATCAAAAAGAAAAGATGAAATTTTTAAAAATGCCTATTAGTATTTATACCTTATCCCATAATAATAATTATGCTTTCAACTGTATACAACATTAGACCCGTAAGACCTTTTTTCATCAAGATAAAATAAGCAGCTTTATATTTTATCTCTGATTCATAAACTCGGAATGATACAAAAGTGCCAGGAATAGCTGTCTCCTTTTTCAGTTATGCCCCCAGAATTCTTCTCTTTCTAAAAAATCAAGACCAAAGTCAGATACTGCCTCTTTTTTAAAGGCCATCCTTTCCTCCTCATTTGTCAGTAATCTCTCCTTCCTCAGATTATCTTATGCTTACTTAATGTTTACATGCTATATATGTCAACCTTCCCCCATCCCCCCAAGAAGATGGTAAACTTCTTGAGAGCAGAACTCTTGTGTTGTGGTTTTTTTTGGGAGAGGGGAGGTTGGCCTTTGAACACTCAAGTTTGAGCTCAATATCTTTTTGCATAACATGCACTTAGCAAATTTGTTGAATCATTCATAGAGTAATTCTTGGTTTTGCTTTCAAAGGCAATTTTCCTGTGTTCATTTTCTTCGTGACAGTTACCCGAGTCCCAAGGTGGAACAGATATTTCCCTATGGAACAACTGAAGCAATCTGAAGAGAACTCAGCAAGTTAACCCAATACATGCAGGCTTGAACATGAATCAATGGTTGTTCCGCACCTACTCTTGTCCAATTCTCAAGGCCATTTTCTTATTGTTCAGATCACAGTAGCATCTCATTTACAGCTTTTTCCAATTAAACTATTGTTTGCATCAGAACTGTTGGAAAAAAGAAAGTGTTAGAGCTTAATTAAGTACAAGAATACAACCAGTAAGGACTTTGCAGTATTCTGAAAATCAACTATCTCCCTGCAAGCAGTATTATTGATACTGGTATTGCTTTATATTAAGGACATTCAAAAGATTTTCAGATTGAATATTGCTTGTAAAACAAATACCACTCAGTCTTTATATTTAAAATAAAATAATATCACATCTGTGAATTAGTTTTACTCATTATTTTAGACTTGATTTCCTCAGGAAGAAATACGAGCAATGTAAAGAATTTTCAGTGTTCAAATGAAAGGTTCTGATGAAGAGGCAGATTGGGTGTGTTAAAAAAAACAACCTTTCCTCATTTACTTTTATTATCTAACTCCTCTATCTGCAGTATAATATCAGTCTCTCTTATAAATGTGCCACACTTTCTTTTTTCTGAGTAGCTGGTTCCCAATGGGTTTTTGAGTATCTCAAGCTTGAGAGAAAGAGAGTGTCTCCTTTTGTTCTCATTACTTTATGATTTTCTGATCCCAACCAAGCCAAAGAACACAAAGAAATAGAGCCACTCAGAACATGTTCATGAAGCTTTGGGACAGAAAGATGACAAATCAAAGAATTTCCCAGAATCTCAGGGGTTTTTTAAAGTCTTTCCTTCTTTTCCCTTCCTCCCTCCCCCCTCCCTTCCTTCCTCTTTCTCTCCATTCCTCTCTTCCTCTTTTCCTTTCATCCTTCTTTCCTTCTCTCCCTCCCTTCCTTCATCTTTCCCTCTCTCCCTTTCTTCCTTTTTCTTCTCTTCCTTCCCTCCTTCCCTCTTTTCTTCACTTCCTTCCTCCCTACTTTCCTTCCTTTTCTTCATTCCCTCCTTCCCTTCTTTTTCTCCATCATTTCCTTCCTTCCTTTTTATCTTTCTCCCTCCTTTCCAATGGAAAAATACTGGTAAAGGAAAAATATCCTAGGCCTACTCTTTCTATAAATGTTCATGCCAAAAGTCTAATTTAGACACCAAGATATGCTCTCAGTACATAGGGCAAGTTGTGCCCATTAGCTGATATTGCTTCATCATTGTGTAACACTGGCAGCGACTACTGAGTCACCACCAACAGGAAGCATGTTTAATTTCTTTTTCAGCTTACATGGGATTTGCTGAACCATCCACACTTTTATTTCAGGCCCTTCCTACTGTCCTCCTTGGCAAATGTTTATCCACCAAAGAACATGGAAATAGATGTATCTGTAGTTCCATTCTAGTTCAATGAAGCTAATTTCATTATAGCTCTATAAGGATAATATACATTCCTTAGCATTATTAATACCAAAGTTGAGCAAATTAATTTCATATGCCTGCTCTGCCTTGAATTCTAGTTCAACATAGATTGACCATCACCAGTTTATTCTTTGAGCAAGCATGTATTAGGCATCTACCTTGGGTAAGGGCAATGGGCTTGGTGGGCTTCAATGATGAAAAATTTCTCAGACACTTTCCTTAAGGGGCTTGAAGTCTGACAAAACTTTTACAATACAGACAAATGAGTATTATAAAATATAGACTGTGATGGGATGGAGAGAGAGACGGAGAGAGTTAGACAAAGAACTCTAAAAAAATTTTTAAAGTGAAAAATGGCTTTCAGATTTGGTGTAATAGAAGAGGTACTATCTTAAAGTGGGTCTTAAAGAAAGAGAAGGAATTCAATGAATAGATATGACAAAAGATTATATTCAAGGCACAAGTTAGTCTGTGACAATACAAAAGTGGAATGTCATGGACTGGAGATGGCAGAGATTGAAGGCATGAAGACCAGTTAAGATGCTTCAGCAATGTTCAAAGTAACCTTACAAAGCCCTAAACTGGGGTGGTGGCAATGATGGAAAGAAAGATGGGGCAAAAGTAAAGGTAAAATCACTAAGACATGGTAACTAATTGAATAGGGTAGGGGGTGAGGGAGGAAGGGTTAGGATGACAAGAAAGGAAAGAATTAGTTAGGAAAGGTTTTGATCCTAGGTTTCTAGGATGATGTTGGTGTTACTGATCAACATGAGGAAATTGGTAAGAGTGGTAAGTTTAGAGGGAAGATGGGGGGTTGTTTTAAACATAGATAAAACCATGACATTACAGATTTAGAAAAGAAGGTCATCTTTGAGGTCATCTTGTCCAATATCTCATCTTGCAAATGAGGGAATTGACATCCTAAGAAATTAAGTGACTTACCCAAGATCACACAGACATTAAGTTGCAGAGGTAGGACTTAAAACCAAGTCTTCTGACCACAAAGTTGACTCTCTTTCCACTGTACCATAATACCTCTCTGGTCGACTTAAAGGCACAGAAAGACAACCCAAATGTAGATGTTTGGAAGGTACTTGATGTTGCAGGATTGCAATTCTGGAGAAAAATACTGGATTGAAAAACTGGGGACCCACATGTTTAGAGTGATAATAGAAGTTATTAAGAGAGAAGAGATTGCTAAGGGAGAGAACACACAGAGAGAAGAGAAAACAGCTGAGAATATGATGTTGGAAGAAAAACTCACACATAAGGAGAAGAGTAGGATGATGAACCTGTATGAGAGACTGAGGAGTAATAGGACAGATACAAACACCACCAGAGTTTTGCGATATTATAATGTATGGAAGAATATTCGTAAGAGTGGGGTTAAAAGTGCCCCAAATTGCAAAAATGTAGGCATCCTTATGGCTCTAGATTTATGCCTCCCCTGTATTAGGTACTGGCAAGGAATATAAGAGAACTATATGATAGAGTCCCTGCCATCAAAGAGCTATTCTATACATCTTCCTGAGTTCAAATCTGGCCTCAGACACTTACTAGCTCTGTGACCCTGGGCAAGTCACTTAACCCTATTTGCCTCAGTTCCTCACCTGTAAAGTGAGCTGGAGAAGGAAATGGTCAACCACTCTGGTGTCTTTGCCAAGAAAACCCTGAAGAGGGTCGTGAAGAGACAGACAACCAAACAATGACTCAATAACAAAATAAGACGGAATATAATTAATTACTGAAATATGTGCCACAAATGTATTTTCTTCTCTTCCCTTTCTACTAATGAATATCTAATTTAGGCGTCTGCAGTATCTTGCTTTATGTAAAACCTATATTCACAGAAGCAATCCGATGATCGTTACGATAATATTGCTTAGAGATGTGTAAAACACTAAGCCCCAGGATAATGGTATAATTTCTAGATTCAAAATATGTTGCATTTCATTATAGGTGAGGTTGGAAAACAATTAGATTAAGTGCCTGGGTATTATAAACTTCCCAAATATCTGATAAATGCTGCTGCTGGTGATTTTCTGAAAACATGTAGAAAGGCTTACAAATAAGGATTTCCACAAAAAATGGCTTCTAAGCAATAAGGTAAATACGATAAACTCACCAACAGATGGCATGAATGGAATTGAAATATGCATGACAATAATATGCCACAGTTTTGGAAAAGAAAAGCTGACCTTCTGTTACCTGAATCTAATAAAATAAAACTCTTTATTAAACTATCCTAAGGATTAATTAAGGAAAGTTGTTAGTTTCTTTTCTTTTTTGTTGTTTTTTTAGCTTAGGGAGTTGCTAGGAGGCTTTGCCTACCATTTAGCAAGTTGACAAAAGGTCAAGGACTGAAAACATAGCTGTGTGGTGAAGTTTCACACAGAAGGAAATTGTGTAAATGGTGGCAGAAGGGGGAAGAAGAGATTAAAATGAAGGAACAGCTGTTGGTACAACTACTTTATAAGTGTGAGCTCACTTCTCTCTTTTTGAAGTTTGTTAGTCTCCCAAGTGGTGCAGTGGATAAAGTGCTGGGACTGGAGTCAGGAGGACCTGTGTTCAAATCTGGCTTCAGATACTAGCAGTGTGACCATGGGCAAGTCACTTAACCCTGTTTGCCTCAGTTTCCTCATCTGTAAAAAGAGCTGGGGAAGGAAATGGCAAACCACTTCAGTATCTTTGCCAAGAAAACCTCACATGGGATCATGAAGAATTGGACAGGACTGGACAACTAAAGCCACAAGTCTCCAAAGAGGATACACCCTGTTGTTTTTCAGATTTGTGTTACTTGTCAGTTATAAGGCATGCACAATAATAATAACAAAAATTGAATATAGCACTTCAGTTTACAAAATGCTTCATGTGCATTATTTCATTTGAGCATGAATAATTGGGCCAGTCCACTTTTTCAGCTACATCATTTAGCCACAATTTATTGATTGAGCCCAAAACACCGAACCCTTCCAATTCTAGAATTCGAGGGCATTTTCCTTCTCTGGCCTTTCGTTTTCTCATCTGTAGAATGAAGAAGTTGAATTGGATTTCTCTTTCAGCTCTAGAATACTAAGACCCTGAGGCTTTGCCTGTATCTACATAAGGAAAGAAATTTATGGGAAAACTGATATAGACCCAAATGAATATTAGCCCTGCAACAGGCAAAAGCAAACAACAAGGTAAATCATATATTTCAATGAAATATCTGGGTAGACTGCTATTTCCAATAAACACCAAATGCTAGAGTTGAAATAGATCTGAATGATCAACTAGTCTAATCCCTTTGTTGTATGGATGAAGAAATGGAGGCCAAGGGTGGTAGTATTTGGCCTAAGATCATATAATGGATATTTGGCAGAGCAGGATGATCTTAAAACCAGGTCTTTTGAAAGGTCCAATGGTAAAGAGTCCTGCATTTGAACTCAGAGGACCTGTGTTTTTAGATCAAGAGAAAGGGAGGAGGATCTATATCACAATAAATGAATATTCTGTGGCAAACTTAGGACATAGAAAGACATGAAAAAGACTCACATAGGATGGAGAGGCAGGGATTGAGATCTACATCACTGGAAGGAACATCCACATTAGTGATATCACTGATCTAAATATTCCCTCCAAGGCAGAGCACACTGCTCTGTCTGTATATACTGGGCATCTAATAAATGCTTGTTTTCTCTGGTTCTTTCTCTTGTTTTTAGTATGGCTTTTAAAAAAAGAAAACTTCTTATAAGCCTTAGTTCTTCAAGCTATTCTAACAGGTCCATGGCATTCTTCTGTTCTCCCTCTGGTCTTGTGTTGGTTCTGCCTTTATTTCCATTTTTAGCCCTTTTTTTTAAAGAAATTAATCTATGAACCTCCTACATTGTCTCTTCCTTCTCTGCCTTCCTAGAAGTCTTTACTTTGTCCATGCGCCCAGTTTCAAAAGTGAGTTTCAATGCTCTATGGGGGAAAGTAGGAAAAGAAAATCCAAATTATGTGCTAAGAGTCATAACAAAGAAAAACACAGGGAAGAAGGATCAATAGGAATACAGCAGACTTGTCTGAATTCTATAGCTATTTTTCTCATTTACTCTTTTCCTTTCTGCCTCTGTTTTATATTATTTTATGTTATTTTTATAGTATATTTTTGTCTGCTCCCTTACACTTGCCGCCCTCCCTCCTACTTTCAGAAAGTTCAAGAATTTAATTTGGAAACTACTGGAAAAATTGATTGGTACTAGACATTTATTTCTTAACCTCTTGGAAACATTTGTTCTCTGGGGTCCGTGAGGCATGCAACTTGTCCATTCCTGTCACTCAAAACCATTCCAGAAGGACCTCACCTAAATTTTCCACTTGGAGATCATTACTGAGAGACATCCAAGTGGATAAAACACTGGGAAGCCCACAGCCTAGGAGATGTACTGATGCTATAGATTCTGGGAAGAAAAGAAGGCTGGAACCAGAGGATGCAAATCAGTCTCAAAACTGGGCAGTGAGACAAGCTCACTCATGCAAGCCGGCTGTTTGTCTCTCATTCTATATCGTTATTTGACATTTATAAAATTGTAAAAGTCTAAGTGAGTTACAAAAACACTTCTGATCCAAGAATGCAATCCCCCTGGAAACACACTTGCCTTGTGTAAGCATGCCCTTACAATTCAGACATTTGGTTTGGTTCATTGGTTGGAACACTGATTCACTGAAGATGTCTGAAGTTTTTTTCATAACTAGAATGTGTGTATCCTAGAAGAAAGGTGGGTGTTTTAATCACAGTAGGTGTGCTTTTTCAGCAAATCATGTCTAGCCTTGGTGAGCCTTTCGCTATGGGGAGTGCCATGATATTCATTTATCTTTCCTCTTCCTTTCCAAATGCAAGAAATATAAAATTTCATTTATCAAAGTCTTTCCTGTGCAATCTCAGAGGAGGCTGCAAAGTCATGGGCTGAGTAAATAAACAGGACAGATGTCCAACCTCGAACATAAATGAGATAGGAGGAAAAACAAGTTAAATGTACTGAAGATACTAAGACAAAGGGTGCCATTTCCCAATTCCAGGCTTATTAATTAAAACTAAAATTAAAATTATGTAGGATCACTCATTAAGCCTTTAATTTAAGCACAGACTGACAAAACTAATTGTACTAAAAATCTCCCACAGCTGTTCCCTGCTGGCCTCTACAATATGCTGGAAGAAGTCCCAGTGGATCTGCCAAATGAGTGTATGTTGTCTACAGTAGTGGCAAGTTATCTCATTCTATGACTTCCTTCTGAAAGATTGGTTTGAAGTGATGAGAAGCATGAATTCCTTTCTTTACTCATCTGGAGAGCGATGATTAATTCCTGGGTTTTGTGGTAAAGTGTATAGAGTGACTGGAATAAGGAAGGCTAGACTACAAATCTGCCCTTAGACATTTATTAGAAACCTCAGATCAAATCACCAAACCTCTGTCTACCTCAGTTTCCTCAACTGTAAAATGGGGATAATAATAACACCTATCTCATAGGGTTGTTGCAAGGATTAAATGAGATACTATTTTGCACAGTGTTCAGTACACAGTAGGCAGCGTTTAAGTACTGAGTAAATAAACAGGGCAGATACCCAAGTTGTAACGTTAATGAAGAAAACTCCTTTCTTTCTTTTCAAATGTGTTTTGGGATTTTTATAGGATCACAAGATTCAAACCTGGAAGAGGTCTTATAGATTATCTCATCTAATTTATAAGCTAATTTTACAGATGAGTAAACTAAGGCACAGAGATGCTGAGTTTCCTAATGTCACACAAAAAGTACAATAACTTGGACTGAAGCTAAGTGCTTTGATTCTCTTGTAAGTCTGTGTAGTACAACAGAAAGAATAATGGATCTGGAGTCAAAAGTTGTCTTTCAGTCATTCAGTTGCGTCTAACTTGACATGATCCCATAGACTTTGTCCAAGGAGTTTTATTGGCAAAAATACTGGAATGGTTTGCCATTTTCTTCTTTGGTGTATCCCCATTTTACAGATGAGGAACTGAGGCAGATGCAGATTAAGTGATTTGCCCAGGATCACACAGCTACAAAAGTGTCTGAGGTCAGATATGAATTCAGATCTTCCTAACTCCAGACTGGGTGCTCTATCTACTGGACCACCCTCTCCTCCCAAATATTTGTCACTTGGCAACCATGGTGAAAAGACTTAGTTCAAATTTCCACTTCTGCTACTTAAAATAGGGTAAATTAATTAACCCATCTAGGCTTCAATTTCACCATCTGTAAAATGAAGGGATTAGATTAGATGTCATCCCTTTAAATTCTTTGTCTACAATCTACAGTCCGACATTTTACTTTCTGTCTCTGCATTTCTTAGTATAGGACACTGCATCTGGTATTTAACTAATAAGTTTTTGTTGAATGAATGATAATAACTCATCACTGAGATTTAATTGTTTATTATGTACAGAACATTGTATATTATAAACATTTTGGGGGGAAAGTAGCCTTTGGTTTAAGGGATTTCCCTTTTCATAGACCTAATAGAGAAAAAGCATGCTGGAGACTAGTACTTAGACTAATGTATTACCAATGAGGAAATCTGAAATTTCTGTCATAGTCACTAATTTGCTGAGCAACTTGAGCTTATAATTTAATAATTTTGCCTTTGTTTCTTTTTTTTTAAGTTGAAAAATACTTTTCTATATCTCATCAGATACAACTGGTTTTTCCTCCCCGCCAAAAGTGGGATGATCCTTTACACATAGACATCTGGAAAGTTTTTAGCTACAGGAATATTCTTAGTGCACTGATGTTTTTCTCTTTACCTTTTCTGGTCTGATAGAATTTTAAGGCAACAAAGGAAATGCCAGTATTTCAGTAGGCACCGAGATCTGTGTGCTATGCGTTACATATTCTTTTCTTGTCTGTTTCACTGCGACTTTCAAAAAAAAGTGTTGGGCTTAAAAAGTACTTTAAATAAAACTTGGTGGAGAAGCTACAGTGACTGATAATGCCAACGTACATGTGTGTTTGTTTCTATGGGAAATGGTTTTGCATATTAGGTATTTTGCAGATTAATGAGACTCAGAACACTTAGGGCTCAATGCATTAAATATGCATTATTAACTTTTTGGATAATAGGTATCACTTGCAAGATACCAAAGATAGACTTGATTAGCCTCTGAGAATATGACTGACTGTCCATTTGTTTACAATGTTTGCAAGAAAATAGAGAAGGAAAAATGAACTTATGCATTCTTATGTCTTCAGCTACCATCTCTATGCAGATAACTTTGAAATCTTCCCTTGGCCATCTTAATTTCTATCTATCTATATAGGATGTCAAGGACAGCTAGGTAGCACAGTGGATAGACCATTGAACTTGGAATCAGAAAGACTTAATCTTCCTCAAATTCAGCCTAAGCCACTTACTAGCTGTATGACCCTGGGCAAGTCACTTAATCCTGTGTGCTTTCATTTCCTCATCTGTAAAATGAACAGGAGAAGGAAATAGCAAAATCATTCCAGCATCTTTGCTAAGAAAACCACCAACTGGGTCGTAAACAGTCAGACATGACCCAAACGACTGAACAAATAGCGGATATCTCCATTTGGAGGTCTGTCTGCCACCATTTCAGACTCAGTGTGTCCAAAACTGAAATCACCATCATAAACAAATCCGCTTCCCCTTCCAAAATTAAAAATACTTAAGTCATATTTGACACTTTTCATTCTCTTCCTCTTCCTTCCTCTATATATGTTATAGTAATGCTAATCAGAGAGTTAAAGATCTTCTCCCCACCCATTAATGGGCCTGCCCATTAAGGAAAGCTTGATTAGGGGAAGCTCATACCTTTTGTTAATTTTCTAATGAGGCACTGGTTCTCAAGGGGTTGTGATGCCCTCAGTCTCTGAAAAGAGTATAAATACTCTGAAGTGAGGTTTTACTTTGGGGCTTACTCATTGGAAGTGTTTGTTTTGCCAGAGGAGACTCTGGGCAGCCTCTAAGAAGCCCCCTGGCTTTGAAAACCCAGATGCTGGTGCTTCTCTCTCTGGTAACTACGTATATATGTATGTATGGTCAGGCAGTTGGATCTATTGATCTGTGATGTATGTATTGCTTATGGTCAGGCAGCTGGAAGCTCTGTCTGTTGATCTTTATTTCTCTGTATTTTCTCTGGAGTTCAGGGTGCTGACTTTTTCCCCTGAAGTAAGGGAATGATAGATGTGCTTGATTAAAGTAGACTGTTGACCCCTCAAAAGTTGCTTTCCTTTTAGAAAAGCAGATCTAAGAGCCTGTGACAGCAGGCCCTCCTGTGTATGTTAGGGTGTTTGCTTTTACAATTACAAGGACCTGTGTTCAGATCCTCCCTCTGATAATCACTGCTTGTTTATAGCTAATAAACAGCAGGTATGAAACTCAAACTAAAGTTTCCTAAAACAAGGTTGGGGGCTTGAACATTCTTAGGTCAATCAATTAGTAACTATTTATCACGAATTACCTACTACAGTATAGTAAAGAGAGCTGCTTTTGGGGCCAGGAAAACCTGAATTCAGGTCCTCACTATGTGACTGAGCAAATCACCTGCCCTCTCATTTGGACAAGTTACAGTGAAGGTTTACCTTTACCTGTATTTTACACTTTACTTGTATTGGTAAAGTGAATTCTACCTGAACGAATTCACAAGTCCAATACCTCTCCCTATAGGAGTAGGTAGTCCAGAGAGAAAATGAAATGTGGATTTTGATATTAAAGTAGCCCTCTACAGAAATAAAGGCAGGAGCAAATAATTTGGAAAATATCAATTGCTCACAGATAGGATGAGTCAATATAATAAAAATAACACTACTGTACTACCTTAATTATATTACTTATTCAATTATGAGTGAAGGATACTAGTCTGGCCTATTTTCAAATTTCCCTACTTTAAAGCGCCTCATATTTACATTATTACATATTTAGAGATTTGATAATAGACCAGGCTCTTGACTGACAGCTTTATTACCAATGACCTGCTAGTTGCTCTTCCTGACTTTTGCCCTCCCAATTTGCTGCTGCCAAAATAATCTCCCTCAAACAACTGTTTTCATCATATTTCTCCCATGTTAAAGAGTCTACAGAGATTCTCTGTTTCCTCCCCTGTCAATTTCAAATAGAAATCCCTCTTTCTCATTTGTAGTCATGGTTTTGTCATACTGAGAGCTCAGCATTGTAGGCAGTGAGGTGGCTCAGTTGATAGAGTGTAGGACATGCAGTTAGGAAGATGAGTTGAATTCTCCCCCAGAGACTTTGGGAAAATCATTTAACCTTTGTCTGCCTCAGTTTCTTTGTCTACAAAATGGAGATAATAATAGCCCCTGTCTACCAGGTTTGTTGTGTAGATGATATTTGAAGCACTTTGCAAATTTTACAGAGTAAGTAAATATAGTAAATACTATTGCTGCTACTACTACTACTACCACTACTACTACTACTACCACTACTACTACTATTACCAATAAATTGGGAAGCAGTATCTTGGAAATGAAATGGCTAACTACTCCAGTATCTTTGCCAAGAAAACAGCATGGATATTATTGATGTGCTCTGGTTCATGGGATCACAAAGAGTCAGAAACAACTGAACAACTGAAAAATAACAATAACATCTTGAAATTACTCTGAATTTGGAGTCAAAAGACCTGGTTGGGAAACCTAGTTCTGTTATTAACTATCTGTGTGACCTTGAGCAAATCACTTAACCTCTTCAGGACACTGGTTGTCATCTGTAAAAAGAGAGAGACGCCATGTGGGGTAGAAACCCATAGCTTAAGAAACACTGAAGGGGCCACAAGTGGAAAAAGTTTGAGCAATCGAGGATGAGATAACCTTCAAAGTCTTCCCAGCTTTATATTTATTACCGTGTGATCCTCTAGGTCTATGGTGCCATTTTGCATATAGATTTTCAATACAACATAAGCTAGTACCTAGTAGCTATGCATAAAAGATAAGCTATAGAAATTTTGATCCCCTGAATGAAACTGGAAAGATAAGATTGAATATACAACAGGTAAAGAAACAGTTTCCGTAGAATTGATAGCTTTTAAAAAGAGAATTACCCTCACATTCCTAGCTCACTGTGCTCCATGAATGTGGAAACCACCTAAAAAACAGTCTAAAGTAATATATCAATGCTCAAAAACCTGTGACTTTGTAGATTATCAAACATCTATAATTCAGTCTTGGAGACATTCCTGAAGCTTAGAGAGAATAAATTACTTGCACATGGGCACAGAGCAAGTGTTAGGGGCAAGGTTTGAACCCAGGTCTTCCTGAATCTAAATTCTGAATTCTATCTATTCTGTGACACTGTATCCATGGTGCCATAATGTTGGATATAATTAGACATAGGAATGAAATGAGAAAAGAAGTAAATACATATGCCTCATATGGGTTCCCACCAGGAAAATAAATCGACTAGTATACCCCCTAGACAACACAGACTACTTAGTGGCCCTGGAATGATGCAGACAATAAATTTTCACTCATCTATTCATTTTTATTCTGATAGACAACAAACTACATGGGCTACTTTTTTGTTGTTGTTGTTGCAGAATTACACATCCACTTTGATTTAATTTTCCTTATTTTGTTCAATTTCCCAGACCATGATGAACCTCCTGATGTGATTTCTATTTTCAATTCCATTTTCCCTGGCCTTGTTGTGTCTTGGCAACAGAAATGCTATTGCCTCTCTCTCCATTAAGCCAGATGAACCCATCACTTCAACCTAGATTCTAATCAACTGCACAGGACCAAAAAAAAACAATTGATATTTAGTGTATAACAGCAAAACAAGCATTAGTCATGACCAATGCTTGAACTATCCATTCAAGAATCAAGTATTGCTAAAAAAAAAAAAAATGCCTACTGAGCACAACACCATCAAGCAACAAACATTTGTTAAGCACTTACATTGTGCTAGACACTGGCAACACAAATATAAGTAGAAAGAAAGACAGTCTCTGCAATCAAGTAGCTCACGTTATGAGCTAACAATACATGAAAGGTAGCTGAAAAGGAGAGTGGAAAAATAAAGTGGACATAACCTGGAGAGGTGAGCTATGACTGCTCTAGGTTCCACCCTTAAATAGAGGTTCTGACATTCCTGAAATGGGAATAGCCAATCCAATCAGTGGGACAGGCTACAGGGGAGGAGGGTAGTTTCAAGGTGTGAATTCCAGGGCTGGAGTGAGACTTCAGAAGGAAAAACTGGGTCATAGCAGAAGTCAAGAGTGTATCCTGGAGAAGAGAGTTCAAATCCTGGCTATGCCATTTAAATGGCATAAATTTTAATGTCTGACTTTGTCTGACATTCTGGGTCTCAGTCTCTCATATGTAAAATGAAAGGATTGGACTAAGTGACCTCTCAGGATGCTTTTGGTTCTAAGTCTATGATCCTCCACCCCTATTATGACTTGTTAACACACTGTGCTCTCAGAAACACAAAGAACTTATCCTAGAGGATCCCACAATCTCAGGAGATAAGACATATGTGAAATAGAGGAAAAACACATCTGATGATACTCTTCAGAGAGAATGCAAGACATGGAAGTGATTGGTGGGGTAAAATTAGACAGGAAGGTTTCTTAAAGGTGAATCTTGAAACAAAGTTTTAAGGAAGTGATGAACTTCAAAGACAGGAAGGAGTATTAGACACATGTATAGGGAGCAAAGGAAAACATTAGGGGTTCAGTAGAAGAATTACTGGGAGAAAAGAACAAGATAAAACTATTCTCTATGGTTGAGGAATTGATTAACTTGTGAGATATACCAATGCTGATGCACATTAAGATTCTTTTTTTAAATTGGTAAGAGAAAAAAGTTTGGATAGGCGTGAAGATGTAGAGTAGAAGATGAAGGACTAGAATGTTAGAAAAGACATTTATATTTTATCTGGGGTTCTGATAACATTTGCAATTGCTTACAAAATACATGGGAGTGAGATTCAGCTAAAGTCACAGAAAATAATTAAGGATCTGTTTTAATTTAGGTACAAAGTTATATAAAGTGAAAAGGTAAAATCTGACAGACTTTGGGGAAGAGAACTGGCAGGATTCTGTGACTGATTAGATTTAGGGTGCAAATTAGGAAGAGTCAAATGTGATTCCAAAGTTAGGGCTGGATGGTCTGAGACAGAAAAGAGTATGAATTTTTAAAAATAATTTCCAATCTACATATACCTTCAAATAAAGGCTCAATGATCACTTCTGTGGAATGTAGGAGAGAAAATTCTTCCACAGGTATAAATCAGACTGGCTGACCTCTGAGGTCATTTCCACTGGGAAAAGGGTCTTGAATGTCTTTTGCGGGGGTGGGGAGGAGAAGTAAGGAGGGAAAGCGACAGAAGAGTTCCCTGTGTTTCCTACATAAGGTCAGAAATGAAATTTTTTTCATTCTTTATTTCATGTTAGTTTTTATATCAGACAAAGTTTAAGAATCACTAAATAGTTGAGTTACATCCCTGGGAAAAGATGGCCAGATAAAAAATTACCCCAATTTTTAAGATAATGCAGTGCAACCCCCCACAAATAAATGTGATTTAGTGACCATGTGCCCTTAAGGTCACATGGCTTGTAAGGAGTCAAGGTGAGACTCAAATTTCAAAATGCCAGGGCAGTGTTTTCTGCTGTACACTACTGAGAGAGACAATGAGTAGGATAGGTCAGGAGCCAAAGTTTAGGAGTGAAGATGCTGACAAAGAGCAAAAAGATGTTAGAATTACTACATAATGTTAACTCCAACCAATGGGGATTGATAAAGTGAAAACTCTATCCTGCTTGTCTGTAGTTTAAAAGAAGGTACATCCACACACATAGGTATATACAGGGTATACATCTTTGCAGTTTTAAGTCTCATATACATATACAACACACAGGTAACATCTCAGCCCTGGGAAACAGGGAGTACAGGTATCATTATACTCATTTTTACAGATGAGTATAGTGAGCCATCTGAATGGAAGTCAGAAAACCTGAGTTCAAATCCTAGCTCTATCACTTTATGCCCATGTGACTTTGGGCAAATCATTAAACCATTCTGGGTCTAAGTTTGTCATCTGCAAAATGAGGGGGTTGGAGTCGGTGACTTCTCAGGTCACCTGTAGCTCTAAATCTATGATCTTACAGTTTTATGAGCCGTCAATAGTCACACATTTATAAGGGTGGGGCAGGATATAAACCTAGACCTTACAGACATCAGATCTAGCACTCATCATATCACACCCCAAAGGTTTCAACAGGTTACAATGATCACTCAAATCTGATAAGATGAAATTCAACAGCCCTGACTGAGTTAAAATTCAACTGCATGAGTATAAGATAGAAATAGACATTCATGGGTTGAAGAACTGGAATTTTATTGGATTATAAATTCAATGAATCAACATCATGAGAAAAGTCAGAGAAAAATGTATGCAGACTAGGGATGAAGTAACACAAGTAACTGTACTGGAACAAGGGAGACCGCAAGCTTCTGCAATAGTAAGGACACATATGGAGTAAATACTGTGTTAAATTGTGGGTACCACATATTGGGAAATACATTGACAAGCTAGTGTGGGTTCAGAGAAAGGTGACCAGGATGTTGAAAGGACTTAGATACAAGCTGTTAGATCACAGAATTGGATAGAATGATGGGTGTGGAGTCAAGAAGGCCTGAGTTCAAATCCAGCCTCATACGCTTAGAAGCTATGTGGTCATGGGCAAGTCACTTAAACTTAGCCTCATTTTTTTCAGCTATAAAAAAGCTCCTTATTTTCCAAATACCTTCTCTTTAGATGTGCATTTCTAATTTTTTAATTAAACCATGATAATACAATCATAAAATCACCTAATTTTAGAGCATGAAGGAAAATTGGGCATCACCTAGTGCACTCTAATACTGTAACTGGCAGATAAAAAAGGAGGCACAAAAGGATTACATGATTTGATCAGGCCTAGAAGTCAGGTTTCCTAACTCCCATGTGTTTTTAAGTTGATTCAACAAACTCTTATTATGAACCTACTATTAACAAAGCACTAAGATAAGCAGGATGAAATAAAACCTAAGTTTTGCCCTCACAGAGCTTACAAAAAATAATAGGAAGAATAAAACACAGATATACATATTTAGGATCTAAAGCAGAATATGATGCCATACAAAATATGAGGAATCTGAGGAGAAATATATCATTTAATGTTGGGGATCAAAGAAGGTTTCAGAGAGAAAGTAGCACTTGAGGACCTGGGATTTCACCAGCATAGGGACTTACTCCACCAATGCAGATTGCGACCCATTCATAATTTATAATTTTAGAGACGTGTCTGAAGTTCAGAGGTCAGGCTTGCTCAGTCACATAGTTAAGAATGAAAAAAAGAGAAGGGATTTTTATAGCCAAAGAAATAGAGAGCAGTCTTTTCAGACATGGAAGATGAAGATGGGAGAAGGCAGGATAAGAATAATAAATAATGTCTAGAACACATACTATATGAGGAAGAGCCATATGAGTTAAGGCTGGAAAAGTAGATCTGAGCTAGACGTTGGGAAGGTCTTGAGTACCAAGATTAATTTATATTTTATTTGGTGTACAGTAGAGAGACATGGAAATTTTAAATGTAGAGAAATAATATTTGAGTAGTATGTTGGAAGTATTATATATGGAGTAGAGAGGGGGAAAGACAAGGAAGAAAACTAGTTTTACGTAGACAAAAGTCTACATAACAAACAATGAATACCTAAAGTAGTTGTAGTTAAAGTGCAAACTCTTTATACTCAAAGGATCTCTGCAGCAGAGGCAACTCTAGCAAGTGGTACAGAGCTAAAAAGGTTTTTTAATTTTATTTTTTATTATTATGAAAATAACAAATATATGTGAGTCTTAAATAACAGAAAAAGAAGATTGTATAACACTGTAAATGTCTATCACTATGTAGATTTTTTAAAATGCATGAGTTAAATTTGACTAGGTAGTTCCAAAACTTACCTGTCTACCTATGTCCCTTTATGAACTTCTTCTATTTTAAAAGATCTTTTATTGATGGTCTTTTCTTTCTTTTATTTTTTTTTTGGGGGGGTGATATCACTCTCACTAACTGCATAATTCCCCTCCATATTTTGCCAACTCCAAGTAAAAGAAATCCTTTGTGTCTTCTCTCCACCCTCAGAAATAAATGAAATCTTCCCTTGTAAGAAGGGAAACAAACACCCACCAGTCCACATCTGCAAATGTGTGGTTGGGGTTAGGGTTAGAGTTAGATTCTAAGTCAGGGTTAGGGTTCGAGTCTGAGACAGAGTTGGCTCCACCTCTATAAACTCAGCACTCCTCTGCCAAGAGGTGTGAAGCATGCTTCATCCTCAGTCTTATGGTCTCCTAGTTGGTCACTGCATTGATCACAGATTTTAAGTCTTTCACAGTTATTTTCCTTCACCATATTGTAGTCATTGAATACATAGTTCTTCTGGTTCTGCTCACTTGGTTCTTCATCAGTTCACACAAGTCCTCCATGACTTTCCTGAATTCTTCTCTTTTGCCATTTCTTATGGCATAATAATATCCCATTATATTCATATGCCATAACTTGTTCAGCTAGTCAACCAACTAATAGACAATCATTTTGTTTCCAGTTTGGGGATACAGAAATAAAATACTGCTATGAGTATTTTTTGTACTGGAAAATTGACGGTAGTCAATTGTTGACTGTAGTCCTGGAGACAGGTTTTTCTTTTTCAAAAACTGACTGGTTATGAATGGAGAAGCTCATCTCCGGTAAATAAGAGACATTTGTGATGAATACCTTGGCTACAGCAATTCAAGAAACTTACCTCACAGCAGTTGTTAGGAGGAAAGCATTTTGCAAAATTTAAATTGTAATGTGAACTGGTTGCTGTTTTTATTATTGTAAGTATAGGTAGAATTAGAATGATTTGGCAGTTGATATGGAAAATGAGGAAGACAGAAGAGTTGAAGATGATGCTGAGACTTCAAGTCTAGGTAAGTAGTTAGTTGATGGCCACATCAAAAGAGAGAAGTTACAGGAAAGTATAGCTTTTCTGGAGGCGTGGGAGAAATTATGAGGTCCATTCTGGGCACATTGAACTAGAGGTGATGGCAAATTATCCTGATGGAGATAGCCATCAGATTACAGAACCAGGTAGATATAGGATGAAGAGACAGAACTATCATCTATATAGAAGGATTCATTGAAACCCAAACAGTGGAAGAGATCCTCAAGGGAGGAAGTATATAGAGAGAAAATTAGAGGGCCATTGCCTTCTCACATCTACATTTTAGAATCTCTGGTTACTTTAAAGATGCAGCCCAATTATTACCTGCTATGTGAAGCATTTCTAGGTCCCCCATGCTACTACTACTACACTCTTTCCCAGAACTACTTTGTACCCACTTTGTATAGTTAAGTATGCACATGTTGTTTCCCCACAATAGAATATTAACCCCTTGAGGGAGGGTAACTAATTTTCTTTTGTCTTTGTATCTTCAATGCCTAGTTCTAGAATATAGAACTAAATAAATACTTGTTGATAGATTGTGTCCTTGAGGGATACTCGAATTTAAAGGAAGAAAGGATGAAATGGAATTACTCCATGTGCAATCTGAGCACCTGAACTCATTCAAGTAGATGTAGAAAGGAGTTAGCAATAAACAGTAACCAATATCACATGCATTCTGTTTTCAAAGTTCAAGGTCAAGGGAAATAGCTGGAATTCAAAATTACTGCTGCCAATGCCAGAATGGGATTCACCTTCACCATCCCTTGATAAATCTGAGCCCAGGTCTTTTGGCTCTAAGTAAGTTATTAGTCAATAATCTTTTATTAAGCTCTACGTACATTGTGCTAAATGTTGACGATACAAAGGAAAAATATGGAAGCAATTATATATAAACAAGATATATACAACCTTTCCACTATATCACACAGCCTGTAAAAATGTACTTGAAGAGTCACTGAATTGATAGAATCCATCATGGCTCATCTACTCTGCTTCACCTTTAACTGACGACAACAAGCTGAAAGCTTGCCATTAAACTGGGATTACTGGCTCTAGCTACTACTGTTTCGTTAATTCTGTGAAATCACTATTTCAATTTCATTGTTTTCTCTGCTCGCACAGCCTAAGGCTGCAAGAGGAAAGATACAAAAGGAAGAAGGTTGTCTACTGTCTGCTGAGGGGGGCCATCTCCAGTCCTCCTGATCTATATCTTGCCACTGGACCCTGATGACTTCAGAGGAGAAAGTGAGGTTGGTGACTTTGCACAGCCTTCCCTCACTTAAATCCAATTCACTTGCAAGTCATGGCATCACCTTTCTGATGCCATGGTCCTCTTCAAAGAACAAAGGAAAAACAATAATCCATTCTGGAAACCAAGATCTGAAGAGGTTTTGTGATATTCCAGGAAAGTCAAGGCATGGATTGTAAGTTTTCCAATTCGTTCTACTACCTAGGAAGAAAGTGTGGTGCCTGCCGATGTTTCTAGGGACCATCTTGGTTCTATCCTGAATTTCCAGATCCTCAGGGTTATGCCCTTGAGGGTGGTGGTGCACAGCAGAAGCAAAGAGGCATCACCCACTGCTTCCCCCCTCACCTTTCTACTATCTCCTCAATTCTCAGCACTAGGAAGTGGAACACAACTTCTAGGCAGACCCGAAGGTTGTTCTGTAGGAGAAAAATGTTTAGTATGCATGTGTTGGATCAATTTAAAAAAAAAACATAGTTAATGCTTAAGTCTTATTTTTAAGGCTCTAAAAAGAGTCTGGAGGATTATTAAAAGTCATATAATACATAACTTTCCAAATCAGTAATTGCTAGCATATATATATAATATATATTATATAATATTACACACATGCACACACACATACGTATGTGCATGTGTGTGTAGCATTATATAATCAATTTCCTCCTCCCTGGAAATAGGGTGCAGTAAGTCACTGCTGCAGATCAATACAGTGAACAGATTCATGGGTCAGAAAATCGGCAGTTGAATCCTTGGCACTACTAATACACATCAGTTGTGAGAGCATGGTCAAATCATTTCAATTCATTAGCAGAATGAGTATAATACCTGTATTATATTGTATGTATTTATGTG
The DNA here is from genome assembly GCF_028372415.1 of Notamacropus eugenii. Taxonomy (NCBI): domain Eukaryota; kingdom Metazoa; phylum Chordata; class Mammalia; order Diprotodontia; family Macropodidae; genus Notamacropus; species Notamacropus eugenii. Next base: position 261,666,094 of record NC_092873.1, read on the forward strand.
TGTATGTATATGCACACATATATGTGTACATACACACTAACCAGAGGTTTAGCCATTGACTTGCCCATCCTACTAGGAAGATTTGAGTTTACATCCTATCTTAGACATGTACTAGCTGTGTGACTCTTGGCAAATTGTTTAGCCTCCACATCTGTAAAATGGGAATAATGGAACCTACCTCACAGGTTTGTTGGGAGGATCAAATGACATAACATATTTATTTAAGAAGTTTGCAAAGCAAATTGTGTAAACACTAATTATCATCATCATCATCATCATTATCAATCAATCAATAAACACTTAGTAAGTGTCCACTCTGTTCCAGACACTATGCTCACCACCAGTCACCTATTACATCTAACACGTTGTATTAGGAGCTAGGGTGAAACAGAGTTTAGCTAAAGCGTAATGCCTGACCTCATAGAACTTCCAGCTTAATAGAGATATGAGACCCATGCACATTTACCTATAAAGTCAGGTCCTGGGGCTTGGTAGTAGAAGAAAGAGAAGACATCAAGAGGAAGTGGAGACTGGCCACTTGGCCTCGCATGGAGTCTTCATGGCCCTTTTTGTATCACGGAAATAAAAATTTGCCAAAAGCAAAGCTCAATATAAGAAAAAGTCAGCCTATGTCTAAAATATATTCATTTACTTTCTCCTTGCTTTGGGCTCATTAATAGTGCTGTCCTGAAGACTAATAGTCACTGATGTGATCTGGTGTTGCTTTGTAAAAGCAACAGAAAATCGAAAAAAGGAAAGCACAGAGAAATAAGCATTCACACAGGGGAGGCAATACAGGACTTGTATGTACATACTGTTAATGTGCAAAAGTTCCCTAGGGTTCAAACACTCAATAATAGTATACATGCCCCTAAATTAGTAATGATCCAAGTGAGAGGAAAATATTTAAATACAATTAATTAGATTAATTTCTCCCTTAATTAGATTTTAATAGAAATTTTAAACCAAAACACATATCACTATTTGCTCGCTTCCATTTGACCCTATAACCTAAATCTAGATACTAATATTGTGCTATCCCTATTAGATGCAGGATGAAGTCAGCTTTCCTGTATCTCTTACACTGGCTTTCCTCAATGCCTGGAATATCTTCCTTCTCCTTACCCCTACGTCAAAGAGTTCTTTTTTTCCTGTAAGTCGCAATCCAAGAAGCATCTTCTGTGTGAAGTCTTTCTTAATTTCCCCTAGCATCCTCTTTCCCATAATATGTTGTATTTAATAGTTTGTCTGTGTATTTACCACATTTATTTTTATGCCCTCCATAATTTATTTTTACTTATTTTCTCCTCCATTATAATATAAGCTCATTACAAGTAGAGACTGTTTAATTCCAAGTACTTGTATCCCTAGCCCTTAACCCAGTGCCTGGTACATAAGAGGAGCTTCATACTTACTGACTGAGAGATGCAAATGTGGGTTCTCTTCATTTATACTCCTCTTCTCCTAGAGGAACCAAGTGTACAACACAACTCTGCATAATCATGCTCCTTTCCCTTCCCACATATCCCCATCCAAACTGAAACTAGGCTAGAAAGGGCAAGGCTTGGGGATGAGTCGGACAGAGTACAGAATTAGAGCCAGTCTGCTTGTAGGGGTACTTGGATGGATATGTTCTTCCCTTTTCTAACCTTCACCTTGCAGTTAGAACAGGAGTTGGGAAATATAGGGGGTTGCAGCTCTGCCTTATTCCATATTTATTTGTGCAAGTCTTACCCTTTTAGACAGTAAGCTCCTTGAGGGCAACAACTACGTTCTTTTTCATCCTAGTATCTCTAGTACTTTCCACATGGAAGTTACTTAAATGTTTCTAAATTGAATTTCTCATTATTTCAAATTAAAAACTCTTCCTCCTTAGGTACCATTTGCTTTGAACTCCATCTTTAGTTATTATGCAAGGTGGTCTTGGAAGGCAGATTGGTTGTCCTATCTCCATATTTTAGAAAAGAAAAAACTGAGAAATCGGGATTTGAAGTGAGGTACAGGGGAATGGTAAGCTGATGAAAGTGCCTGGAATGGAAGAGAGCCATTGACATTACTTAGCTACTGCAGGACAACCTGTCTTTTGCATGAGAAATTTAAATAGCATCATGATAGCCTCTGAGTATCCCTGAGATACTTAGAGACCTGTTTTTCCATCATAATGAATCCAATTAAGCATTTGTGATTGAAATTATACTGGAAAAACACATGATGGCTCATCCACTGTTCACCCTCTTATGGGCATATGATCTGAAGAAGCAATGATTAGGGAGCATCAAAGACAGGAAAATTATTGAAAGGCAATTTTTTCCCAGCTGATTGGTTACAAAATGTGAAGAAGGAAAAAGAATATCAAAATGCTAGCAAGCAGTTCATTTCCACTGTGTCTAAAATTAGAGACTTTCTCTAGAGCATAAACACATTGGTACTATCATACGCACTCATGTGTCCTCTCAAAAGAGATTCAAAAGGTCAAAAAGAAGTGAAGAAGCATCTCTCCAAAGGTACAAGAAAACCAAGAACACACTTTCAGAGTGCCTTACAATTCCATTACCAATTCCTTTTCTTCCTTCCTTCCTTCTTTCTTTCCTTCCTCCCTTTCTTCACGTTTTCTTTCTTTTTCCTTCCTTTCTTTTTTCCCTTCTTTCTTCCCTCCATCTCTTTCTTTCTTCCCTTTCTTCCTCTCTTTTCTTCTTTTTTCTTCCTTCCTTAAATATTTTTATTTAAAACCAACATGAAAGTTTTCATAATATTTAGGGACACACCAAGGATATTGCTTTCTTTATGCTTTTGCCATTATAACTGGCAAGAAAATTACACAGAATTAATTATTTTGCTACGTGCTGGTAGGGAACTTCTGTAACCTGTTCTAAGTATAAATTTGTTTTCTTAAATCTTTTCTCTCTTTCAAGTATTACATTCTTTATAAAAACCTGGGTTTTCATAGTAGACAGGGGCATTCTTTTAATGATGAATTTTCCTCCCAACATTTTACCACCTTAAAAAAGCCAGATCCTTTGAAGTATTTGATGAGATGCTTGATAAGAATTCTTCTCCCCTTGTCTTCTCTCTCATAATCTTGGGAATCAAAAGATATCCTTCCTTCCTCCCTCTTTACTTCTCTCTCTCTCTCTCTCTCTCTCTCTCTCTCTCTCTCTCTCTCTCTCTCTCCCCTCTCAGATAAAGATCTTCATCTTGTTCCAGCTCCATCTATTTAGGTGGCTGATCAAACAATTTTCCTGGTAACATTAATACTAATCTCCCTTTTTAGTCCTGTGGCTTAATCAGAGGCCTGACTGTTGATGCCTATTCTGTACAAATATCAGACAGTTTAAGATTGTAAAAATCCCATTGACATAAATTATAAAAATGAAAAGGCCACAATAAGGGTGTTTTGTTTTCAGTTTTGTGTTCCCTGTGGCTATCACAGTGACTTTCACATAGTAGGTGTAGGTATATATATGTATGTATATGTATACATATGTGCTTATTAAAGACAGAGTCACGACCCAAAATATAAGACTAAATGAATCATTCGTTCTGCTAACTATAGACTTTGTTCAACACATTTCCAGAAGGTAAGGCCATTTAAAATGGTTCATTGACCTCTATCCTGTTTTAAGGTTGAACACTGCATTGAGCTAGATATCTTTTTGCCATGAGTCAAACTTGATCAAATGAGCCCCCCTTAAATGTTCTCATGGAGCAGACATAAGAAATGCCAAGTAGTCAATAAGCAGCAAAATATCACTTTGTTCAGTCAATAAAAGTAGAAACCATAGAAACCATCAGTTCTTAATTAGAGCTTTAAGACGAGTGATTCTTAAAGTTTCTCCAGCTGTGACCCATAAAAACAAAAGCCCAGTTGCAGCCTTCCCCAACAATCTATACTTGTCATTGTGAAATAAGCTTGAAAGAATCAATGAGAAGACTGGCGCTAATTTCGAAGAGACATCAATATGATTTGTCAGGTTGAGAGAATAAGAACAAGAATGAGAGAGTAAAAGGAGATGTCAAATGTTTACTGGGTGCTGCGAATAGTGCTAAGAGCTGGGGATACAAAAACAAGGGAGCAAAACAGTCCCTAGCCTCAAGGAGCTAATATTCTTAGGGTGAAAGACAACACAAAAGAAAGTGCTGGAAAGAGACTTATGAGGGAGAGGAACCAGGAAGCATGGTGTGGAGATGTCTGGCAAGTGGCATGGGGTCCTAGTTCTGGGCAGTATAAGGCAAAAACTAACCTATCACAGCTCAGGGAGATAGTGAGGGGGAAATCCAGGGTTCTTGGGGGAGGACATGGGGGTGATGGCTGGAGTGGACACCGCATAGTATGGAGATGGTCATATTAATATAATAACAACCATAATATTAAGTAGCACATACATGGAGATTCAAGGTTTGCAGACATTTGACCTATATGTGTTATTTCATTTGATACTTACAACTGTTATTGTCCCCATTTTACAGATGAAGGAACTGAGACTGACACAAATTAAGGAGCTTGCTCAGGTCACACAGCTAGTTAAGTATCTCATGCAGGATTTGGACTGAGACCATTTTTTTTTCTGACTCCAAATCTAGCACCCTGTGCACCATACTACCTACATTAATACTATAAGAAATCCACTTGTGGAACACAGAGAACCCATGGGGATCATACTTGGAGAAGAACTGAGGTGAATCTTATGCTTTAAACCTGGCGACTGGTGATGATATTAATGGATAAAACATGTCCAAGAGGCAAATAAAGGATGATCAGTCTTAGATCAAACATGTTTAGATTAAGATGATGAGATATCTGTTTAGTAATGTTCAACAGGCTGTTAAAGAAGGGGACCAGAATAGGGGAGAGAGGTATATAGATAGAAAGCCAGCCACATAAAGGTTACAGCTGAGACCCCAGAAAGGGATGAGTTCACTGGGGAAAATGTATGAAGAGGAGAGGGAGGGAGAAATTAAGTATTGAAGCTTGGGGGGATGCCCATGTTTAGGGGATAAAGAGACAGAGAGAAGCCAAAAGGTGAAGTAAGAAGAGTAGGACAAAAATGAACTACTTAGGTATTGTGGAAAACGAGAAAATGTTAACAAATAGAATTGTCAGTAATGTTAAAAACTACAGGAAGGTCAGAGTCTGAGGACTAAGTAGAAGTCTGAATTTGGTGATTCAGAAGTCATTGTTAATTTTGAAGAAAGCAACTTCAGTAGTGGTAGAGCTGAAGAGAAGGCAAGTCAAAAAGCACATTTCCACAATCCAAATCTCTAAGTGAATTAATTCCTCAACTAGGTGAGTGTCATTTAGCATATTTGACTTGGGTCTCCATTTCCAAGGCTTCTCCCTCCTTCCAGGAATTTACATTCAACCAGTCTATCAATCAATCAATAAATATTTATTAAACATTTACTATGTGCTAGGCACTGTCCTAAGTGCTGAATATACAAAAAGGGGCAAAAAAAAGTCCCTGCCCTCAGGAGCTTACAATTTAATGGGGAAGACAATGTGCAAAGAAATATATATATATATATACGTATATACATATATACGTATATATATATATATATACGTATATATGTATATACGTATATATATATATATGTATATATATGTATATATATGTATATAGATGTGGAAAGCCATGTACAAGATAGGAAGTAATTAACAGAAGGAAAGCTTTAGAATTAAGAAGGGCTGGGGAAGACTTCCAGGGAAAGATGGGGTTTTAATTGAAACTTAAACAAAGCAAGGGAGGTCAATAGGCACAGCAGAGGAGGAAGAGCATTTCAGCTAGAGAAAATGCCCAGAGCTGAAATATGGAGTGTCTTGTTCATGGAATAACCAGGAGGTCATTCCAATTAGTAAGGTGCTCAAAACATTGATCTGCTTAGTCACTCACTCACTCATTCATTCAGCAAACGCTATTTATGTTTCATTTAATATGAAGTGACTACTATCTATAGTGGATTGATTTAGTTTCTAGAAGAGAAACAAAGATTTTTTTCTTTTAGAGAGTCTTTACTGTTATAGGGCTTACAAACAATTAGGGCAAATAAAACAGATATATAGATAAATATAATACAAATTGTAATGTGATATAGGTTAACTTAAGGAATCAGCCTAAGGACAGATATGTATTTCAAATGAAGATGTAGTAATCTAAATAGAAAGTATTTTTAAAGTACTAAAGCAAAAAAAAAGAATCAAAGATCTAGGTAAAACTTTTTAGTAGGCATAGGGAGTACTAAAAGCAAAGAATTTTTCATTTTAATTTTAACAAGATGGGGCACCCCATCATTCATGTATAACAATTTCTTGATGAAACTTACTGAGACCATTGTATCAGTACAGGATATCTTCTTGGTTGGCCCCTTTGATCACCTGATCAATCTCCATTAGACTCTTTCTTGGAGGGTCATATCAAAACTGTCATTAGTACATCAAAACCTCATTCTTTGGATGATCTCCAGGATATGATTAAAGTACAATCCTTTTAATCACTGAGAGAGAAAAGAGCTAGATATGTGAATTTGGGATTCATCTGCATAATTATAGAGAGAGCTAATAGAAAGAGGAGAAGAGAGGCCCCAAGACAGGGCCTTAGGTAACATCTGGGATTCAGGGTGAAAGATAGATGCTAATCAAGAAAAAGAGACTGAGAAGAAATAGACAAATTAAAGGAAAACTAAGAGAGAAATATGTCACAAGCACCAAAAGAGGATTAAATATCCAGGAGGAGGAAAACATAGGTGTCAAAAATTACAGAGAGGTTCAGTAGAATGAGAGCTCAAATAAGATCATGGATATAGAGTGTGTCTGTAAAAGGGGGAAAGGATATGAGTTGAGTCTGTAGCTTAAGGAGATGGGCAGGGTATATATATATATATATATATATATAGTTTAAGAATGGGGGAGATTGGCATGTAGAGATGGCATAGATAAGGAGAGATTAAATATAGGAATGGGGGAAAGAGAGAGACTGAAACCAAGAGTGAGCAAGCATGATCAAGATTATTAAAGGGGATATACCTGAGGGATATAGGAAGGACAGGGCTAAGGGCACGAGTAGAAGAGTTGACCTTGGCACGAAGGGCCACTTCTTTCCTTAGGGCCTGGAGCAAAGAAGGGCAGAATCAGACATTCTGTAGAGAGATTTGGGAGGTCAGTCAGGGAGAAGAGGGGCCTTAAGACAGACAACCTTGGTTTTCTCAGTAAAGTAGAAAGCAAGATCTACTGACTGAGTGGTATAAAGGATTTTTAAAAAAAGAAAAGAAGATTGGAATCAGTTATTTCAGAAAGTATGATTTAGGATCAGTTAGAGAAGGATAAAAGTAGTGAGGGCCCTGTTATAAAAATAAGTTTCTACCAGATCTATTTGGCATAGTTGCATTCAAGTTAATAGAAGAGATAGCACATGGTAGGGATAATGCAAGATATAAATGGTCACATGTAAATTGCATAAAAAATTCAAAGGTGGAGGACAATGTATTGTTGAACTGCTTAACTCTAAGATCAAGACCATGAAAGCAGGACAGTGAGCCTAAACAGGGATGATGGAATGGGTTAAGGAGGCATAATCAGACTAGAGATCTTGATTAGGTGAAGAATCCGTTTAATAGGAATGAAGTAGAGGGAAAGATGGAAGGATGGGAGATTGTGATCAGTGAGAGGAGTTTTATAACTCAAAATCACATAGGTAGCATAGCTACGGATAATGGTAAGATCTAAAGTGGAACCATCCTTATGGGTGGTGGAAATGGAGTAAAGATGTAGGTCATGAAGTTGATGAAGTGGAAGGGAGTCGGTCAATAAACATTTATTAAGCACTATATTCTAGGCACTATGCTAAATTCTGGGGACACAAAGAGATCCAAAAACATGGTCCCTCTCCTTGAATGAAGGGATTATATTCTAATAGAAGATAACATGGAAACAACTATGTACGTACTAGTTTAGATGAAAGATAAGCTCAGCGAAAAGGCACCAGCAGTGGTGGTGGATAGTGATGGTGGTGATGGGACCAGGAGAAGTGTCTTGCAGAAGACAGGATTTGAGCTGAATGATGATGATATAATAACTAGTGATAATATAGTGCTTTTCAGGGTTGTTGTGAGGTTAAAATGAGACAATATTTGTAAATCACTTTGAAAACAGTTGACTCTCCATTTTGGTCACCTTCTAGACTGGCTGCGGCTCAATCACTCATGCAGATCAGTTAGGAGAAGGGGATAGGATTCAGTTGCCAGGCTGAAATCTGAAGTGTAAAATTCAGGATCTGAGTGCAAATGACCACAACAGGTACAAGTGAAAAAAAACATAGGGAATCAATAACAAACTGTCTAGCCAAGGCCTGGAACATAAAAGAGCACAGGCTAGTATTCTGGAGGGCTGGATTGTTCGTATAAATCAGGGTCAGAAGGCAGAGTCAGAGAAATAGATGATGCTTAGTGAAGACAATACCTGGCTACACCTAAAAGAATCTTCTCCATTTGACCCTGATTTTTAGGTAATTTCTATGTTACGTATGGACAGCGAGGTAGTACAGTGAATAGGGTGCTGTACCTCGAGTCAGGAAGACTCATCTTCCTGGATTCAAATCTGGCCTCAGACACTTACTAACTGTGTGACCTTGGGCAAGTCACTTAACCTTGTTTATCTCAGTTTCTTCATCTATAAAATGTGCTGGAGAAGGTAAAACATTCTAGTATCTTTGACAAGAAAACCCCAAATGGCGTCTTAAAGAGTCAGACATGACTAGAAATGACTCAACCACAAAAATGTTACAAATATACCTGTTTTCCCACTATATCCTGAAGCATTCTTATGGATCAGGAATTCAAACATTTCTTCTATCACGTATTGCTTTGGTATCCTAGTAAAACCCCTTCGGAGAATAATTTTAAAAACACAAGAGGAGAAAATGCTAAATTTCAGGGGGCAGCAAAATGACTCTCTTTTTACCTAAAATGTCAACTCTGAATCACTAGGATCAGGGAAGGAGAAGGTAGGAATTTTCTTAAAGCTTTAAGATATAATTTCTCCTCCAAGTTCCTGGATCCCCTGAAATTCACCTACAAACCCTCTTGCAGGTCTGTAACAGATACGCCGTTATGGACAATGGATGGTGAGAATCCACTTAAAGCTTCTTTGAAAAAATATCAAAGTGAAAATGCTGCTTTAAAACATGGCAGCAAAGATGCATATGGAAGAGAGAAATCAAAAAAGGGAAAAAAGAGACAGGGCTATGAAAATATACGGAAAGGGAGAAAACTATTTCAGTTTTTTCTAAATAAGATTTCTATTAAATCATAATTAAGGGAACATTCACTCTAAAACACTTAGAAATGTATAACCCCTCCCTTCCAAATAAAAGACTGACAAGAATCACAAACTAATCATGTCACCTGGGGTACACAAAGCCTAACTACCGTTAACCCTGGAGATAAGAAATGCTTCCACTCTGTTACTTACAGCCTAGAATAGGAGAGGTACTTGAGACTTGTAGAGCTATTTTCCTCAGTGAATCCCAAGCATCATTACAGCTGGTAACAGTTTTCTCAAATTCTCTTTTGTGCCAATGATAAAATGGAGCAGGCTTAACCAGTGTCCAGAAAACCATTCCAATTCAATAATCCAATTACTTTTTCCAGTTTCTTTTTCCAGAACTGGCTTGTTTTATAGTTTAGGATAATATGAAAATGAGAATGTGTTACTCTAAGGCATATTCGATTATGATATATTATAAATGATACCTTTTATTAGAAAAGGATTTGAGCATTTAGCATAATGATTTTTAGTATGTATCAATCAATCAACAAATATTTATCAACAAGTACCTAACAGAGTGCTGAAAATAGAAATATAATGATAATATAATAGTATCATGTAATTATAATAATCATTAAAATGTATGCATACATATTATAATTACATTATAATAATTAAGTCACACATTAATATAATTATGCTTATATATTATATAATAATATAATTAAAAATATATGTCCTTGCCCTCAAGGAGCTTTTATTCTACTATAGAGAAACAAAATAATATTCAGAGATAAAGCATATCTATGTAAACTTGTTTGAAACTATGTACACTACCTATCTTCTAAACATGTATGCTTGTAGTGTAATGGCACCTAAAGACAGTGTAGAACCAGATACACATGGGATCATTTCTTCCTTTCACACCAAGGAGTGCATAGTCTCTGAGTACGGACATAGGATAGCTTCTTCTCTTCTTCCCACATTTACTCCTTCAGTTACTTTCAGTTAAATGATTTTTCAGCAGCTCATAAAGCCCTACATAACTGTAGCCTCCAATCTTTTTTTTTTTCTATAGTGGGAACAATAGAAATCCTCTTGCTTAACACCAGTTCCCTTGACTGAACCTATAAATTATAGCCCTAAATCATGTATTTTTAACTTTTTGGTGTCATAGTTGAAGCCTACAGACTTGGTTTCTGAATAATTTTAAATGCATAAAATATATAGGATCACAAAGGAAATTAATTATATTGAAATGCATTTATCTATGTATGTGTATATACACATAAATATACACACAGCCAGCATGTATACATACATACATGTACATACATATGTATGTGTTGGGGGTGTAAGCTCAGTTCCATGTGGACAGTCTCGGGCAGGTAAAGGTGAGGACTTCTAAACCTTAGAGTTCTCATGAGGCCCCCCAGGGAACAGCAGGGAATTGAGGAGTGAGACCGAGCTATCTCGTGCATTTCCGCCTCTTCCCGTGAGAAAAGTGCTGGGAGAGAGCATCCCCGCCCTCGAGATTGGCCCAGATCTGAGCACACCTATTGTTAAGTAGGGTCAGGAAAGCCTGAAGGCACTCTTAGCGCTGAGGGACCCTTACAGGACAGAAGGCCCCTCTCCCCTCTCTCCCCACTTCCACTTCTGCTTTCATTCTCTTACTGTAAAATCTTTGCCTCCTTGGGAGATTTCTCTCTCTCCTAAGGAAGAGTTCCCCCTGCACATGTAACCAAGACCCTGAATAAAGCCTAACCCTTGTTCGACTCTGGAAAGTCTCTTCTCTCATACGTTTATCCGGTTTGGCCAGCCGAAGACCTGCGATAGGTAAGGTAAGACTCGGGTAGCCCTCAGGCCTCTAGGCCTGGCATGTATGTATGTATGTTGTGTGTGTATGTGTGTATGTATGTACATAGTTCCTAGATGCTGACTCACAAATCAGTGTCTTACACAAAGCTAACTGCTGGGAGGGCCATTGGTTGCAATGTTATTTCAAATGGTATGGCATAGAGAACATATGGGTACAAAGTTTAGAAGAGAAGAAAGGAGTACAAGAAAAGATTTTCTCAGCTCTCACTCTCTAAGCATAGAGGGCCTCCTGGGGCTTGTGTGAACTGGAGGCTGAGGAATTGGGGAATTCCAGGTGACACAAGAGAGTTACTCAATATGGAGATGCTACATCTGAGTCTATGTAGAATTAAAATGTTTACAGGAACAATCCTCCTGATAATTACTCTAGTTAAAGAAAATAGATGACATGTTTATCAGTGTAGAGTTGAGAGTACTCCTGCCATTATGGGCGATGTTCTTCAATTGGACAGACCTCTGGATGGATAAATGAGTTAGACCTCTCTGGGTGATTGACTTGCATTCTAATATTTCAGAAAGTATACATGCTGGAGCCTGAGGATTCTGCCCCTTCCACCTGGCAATATTACCGCTGTGTTGATGGTGATCAACAGAAATCATTCCTTCCCTGCCTCTTCCTACTCAGAGAGGGGTCAGTGCCAATCCACAGGAGGCACAAACTACATTTATGATCTGCTTGTGACAGAATGATGCAATTATATACATTTTATAGCAGTTTAAGGCTTGCACAGTTCTTTCTTCATAAGCATTCTATAACAGAGACAGAAAGAGAGTTATTGTCCAATTTTGGAGATAAGGAAACTGAAGAAGTTAAGTGATTTGTCCTTAAAGCCACTAAGTGTATGAGGCAAGATTCAAACCCAAATCTGGGCCTGAGCCTACGGTGCTATCCATGCTAGCTCTCAATATGAACCTCACCCCTTCTATTATTTCTTGTTAAAAGCCATGTCAATTAATTTTTTCATAACTGAATGTTTGTTCTAAAGAGCAACTATCAAAAGGCCATAACATTTTTTTCTACTCAATAAAAATGTTCCTTAAAGCTAACTTCCATCTTTTCCAAAGTATGTAAATAAACACTTAGGGAAGAACTAGAACCTCAGAAAAAATTATGGGTAAAGATCATAAAATCTCTCTCTCTCTCTCTCTCTCTCTCTGTCTCTCTCTCTCTCTCTCTCTCCCTCCCTCCCTCCCCCCCATCCCCTTACCAGTGTCTCCCTCCTATCCCCCTCTATGATACCCCCTCTCTCTTACCAACCTTCCTATCTCCTACTCTCTTCCACTTTTCTTTCCTACCTTTCTTTGGGATATCCCCCCTTTTCCCATCCTCCTCTGTGACCTTTCGCACCACCATTCTCCTCTGTCATTTCCTCTGTCCCCCATCCTCTTTCTCTCCCTTCTCTCTCACATTTCTCTTCCACTCTACCAGCCCCCATCTTCTACCCCCCTTCTCTCTTACCCACTTTTATCTTTCACTATCTCTCATCCTCCTGTATCTCTCTCCCCCACCCTTATTTCTCACTCTCCTTCTGCTCCCTTTCCTCTCCCCCCTTTTCTCTCACTCATTCTCAGACTGGTGCCATTAGATTTTTCTAAGTCTGAAAACAAAATTGCTTAGAATTTCCACTGTGACAACTCATCATAGTGTTTCCTTTCACTAAACACATTTATTTTTAAAAGCAATATAATTCATTCAGGAAAATATACGTGGGAAGCAGGAAGAATGCTGTTTGAAGAGTAATTCACTTTGATTAGAGACAATGGTGCTTTGAACCCAGCAGGTGGGCTTGCAAGGGTGACCACTGCCCATCCTGGTACAGAATGAGCAAGTCTCTTGTATGAAGGTTGGAGGTCATCTAGTTTCCAGTGTCCTGATGAAGACTTCAATGCCCAGCCTGCCTGCAAGAAGCTGGCAGGAACAGAGTGTTAAAGGTAGGAGATTTTGAATAGGTCTGTAAACATACCCAAAGTGGTATCTGTATGATTTGAAATTAGTCCATCAGTACAAGGCTTTCTGGCCTTTGGACAATTAACAAAAGGTCCAACACAGGCTATGGACAACAAACAATCCTGGGTGTATATTTATTTGTTACACTATCTAAATAGTTTGTTGAACCAACTAATACAGGAATTAAGTTATTGAAGATTTCATTGCAATTATCAGACACACAGGAAACTCGCCTTTGGGTGTAATTACGCAGAAGCAAGAGCACTGAACAAATTCAATCTGACTCCTTTTCAGCTCTGTGAAAGTTTGGATAGATCACAAAATAACATGCTGGAGATAGTGCTTTTCATCAATCCTACTTACTGTTACAATGAATACTACATCAGATATTGTTATGATTAATATAATGGGGAGATAGTCGCTATATGTTTTACTGAGACTTAGAAGATATGAAGAAAGCCCCAGGAATGTTGGGTTGACCCCCTTTCTGGCAGAGGCTGTATGATAGAGTAGAAACAACCCTTTCTTCACACTTAACACTTACTAGCTGTGTGAACCTGGACAAGTCATTTAACTCTGATTGCCTCACCAAAAACAACAATAACAACGTCTTACTTTGCAGAGGATCTGAGCTCAAAACAGTGCCTCTTTGTGACCTTGGGTAAGTCACATAACTTCTCTGACCCTCAGATTTCCAAAGTGTAAATTGAATGGGTTGGATTAATTGGTCTCTAAGATCCCTTTCTGTTTTAAATACATGAACCTTTGGATTCAGAGGCAGATATGGACAAATGCCACACAGATGGATATAGTCTATGACTGAACATTGAACTGCACACAACTGCGAGTGCACAAATACAGTGGAGCATAATAAATATTAGTCTGCCAAATTAATGAATTTTCTGGTGACTGATTGCTTGGCCCTTTGCAGTTAGCATGCATTTTCCTGTTATTGTTCAACTATTTTTGCAGTCATGTCAGACTCTTCATCACCCCATTTAGGGTTTCCTTGGCAAAGATACTGGAGTGGTTTTGCCATTTCCTTTTCCAGTTCATTGACAGATAAGAAAACTGAGGTAAACAAGGTTAAGTGACTTGCCCAGGTCCCAAGTGTCTGAGGCTGGATTTGAACACAGGAAGAGAAATGTTCCTGACTCCAGATCTAGCATTCTATCCACTGTGCCACCTAGCTGCCCTATGCATTTTCCCATATATTATCTCATTTGAGTTTAACAATAACATTTGAGGTAGGTCAGGTAAGTATTTTGTGTCTACATGGGGTAAGTTTGAAGAGTTTCGAACCATTGACCCCATCAGACTTCACTAATCTTTTGTGAGTCTGAGCACATCTGGCTGTTACTCAATGATCTAAAAAGAGTAAGAAAAACAGGACATATCTTTGGAAGCTGCTATCCTTATGACAGCAAAGTGACTGCAGTCATCAGGCATCAAATGAGAGCCCATAACAATTATCCATTTCATTCTGACTCAGATCATGTGGTTCATTCTCCAACGTAGCTATTGCTGGAGCAAGTTGCACTGCGGTTATATTCATTAGAATTTTTTAACCTTTGAAATAAAAGGATGACTGGTAACTTAATAGGCTGCTGGGGCTAGTTACTAACGTAGGGTTTGATGACCATATGTTATCCATCTCTTGTGCACAGAGCAAAAGGAAATAGGAAACTGAAGCAAACCACATTTAAAGGTTAAGGAGAAACTTCCAGACAGGGAAGAATGGAATCTCTAGAAGGAACATGCCTAAGGGAAATGGTGGAATCTCATCTATTTAACTTTAAAAAGGGAAGGCTCATTTCCCCATTATTTTCAGCCAACCTTAAGAGTATTTTGTACAGCTTCCCTTATTAAGGATAGGGAGATGTAGCAGCTTAAGTAGATATTGCTCTAATAGTCATGCTTCCGTCTTGGGATGGTGATGTATTAAAAAAAATTCAGAGCATGACTTTAAAAACTCTTTGCACTAGCTGCCTCTGAAGAAATGCTTTTTTAATGTAAGAACATTGCCAAAAAGACTCTTTCAGGCTCTGATGAGATGGTTACAGTTAGTCATGCAAAATATTATGTACTGTAAGCAGCAGATCTCATGGGTCAGCCAATCATGTTTCAAGAGAAATAGCAAAGAAAATGAAGATATATGGACAACTCTGAGTAATTTATACTGGAGTAACTATATGGACATTTATCTGCTCCAGTATTAATAAGACCTAAGAGCAAAAAGCTTATCTCTCTAGACAGATAGATAGATAGATAGATATAGATATAGATAGATAGATAGATCTTGTAATGATTGCCATTTTCGAGTGCATCAAGTTTAAACTCATCCTAGCTTTTAAAGCCCTCTTGACCCAACCCTACATATTCAACATATCCAAGCTTCCTTTCCAATATGTATCTTCTGATCTAGGCAATCCAATGTCTTCATTATCTGCTAGAGCAGCCATCTGGTTCCTGACTCATGACTTTGCTTGTGATTTCACTTGGCTCCCAACTCCCAGCCTGAGGTATCCTATCATTTCTCTCTGCCTCTCCAAATACTATCTGTATTTTTAAGGAATATCTTAATTTTTATGAAACCTTCCCCAACAAATCTGGTTCCTTACTGATCCTTTCTTAGTCTTACATACCCAAACACTGATAAATAAAGAACTACACACCTTAGCACTAGATGGCATATCAGAGATGATCTAAGTATACCTAGTAGGCACTTGATAAATTATTTAATCTAGCACAAAGCTCTTGTTTTACAGTTAAGGAAATTAAAGCTCAGAAGTGTCAAGTAATTTATCCAAGGTCACACAGATAAGAAATAGAAAAAATACTTGGGATCTGAACCCAGGTCCTCTATCTAGCATATTTTGGTCTTTCATTATATTCTATCTTTTAACTGTCCCCCAAGCACTGGGCTTGGAATCAAGAAGACTCATCTTCATGAGTTCAAATCCGACTTCAGACACTTACCAGCTGTGATTCTGGGCAATTCACTTAACTCTATTTGCCTCAGATTCTCATTTGTAGAATGGGCTGGAGAAGTAAATGACAATCCATTACTGTATCTTTGCCAAGAAAACCCTAAATGAGTCAGACGCTACTGAAATGACCAAACGATGACAAATTCTTTCACATAAGTAAGTTTTGTCTTTTCACTTCGAATATGAGGTCCTCAAAAAGTGGGGACTACTTTATATTTTGTATGATCTACAATGTCTATCAAAATGCTGAGCACATAGCAGGTACTCAGCAAACATTTGTTGAATTGAATTTCTGAAAGTGGCTAGAACAACAAGCAAATTTAGAGGTAATATGGTATAGAGGATAGAAAGCTACTTGAGTTCAGATTTTGGTTCAATTACATACTGGTTTTGCGACTTTTGACAAGTCACTGAACCTCTGCGTCTCAGGCAATTCTCCAAGATGATAAGTTGCAGAGAAAGTATCTTACAGATATCATAATGATAAGCTTCCATGATCACTTATGTATCAACTTATGTACCAACTTATGTATCTTTTGGTTTCTTTTGGTTTGTGGAACTCAGATGCACAATCATAAGACTGAGTAAGTTGATAAGTAAATTAAGTAACATTTGTATGATGATGTGTTTGGAGTATGAAAAGTTGATAAATTACAGGCACATGGTGTGCTTTACTAGGTAAACATCCACATACTTTTAAAAAATAGCTTTACTTACTATTTTCCAATAAGAGCAGACAATGTTTTAATACTTGAAGAACATGTGATTCCATTGGTGAAGGTAGTTCCCTCAAGGCAAAGCACAATCCCTTTATAACTTAATATATGATATTGGGTGAGACTGTGACCAAGGAATTTATGGACAATCTAGTGTTGAGTCTTATTCATTTTAGTAAGGCTGGTCCTTCTACATTCTAAGACTCAATCTCAGCTAGGTCTGCCACAGCTTGTCTTAGCAAACTGGCTTTCAATTACTCCTATTGCTTCTGAGAACTGTGTCATCATCACATCACAATAAGACATAGGAGGTGAGTGTTAGTGGGTGGGTATAGGAGGACTCCAGAAACTATGAACAGCAAACACAGTATGAGTGTTATATAAGAGTCACATTTCCCTAACATTTTACCACTTATAAAATACTTTCTTGACAACTCTCTAGAGAGAAAAGCAGTACAAGTACTGTTACCCTTATTTTGCAGAGGGAGAATCTAAGGGTCAGAGAGATTAAGCAGTGTGCCCAACATCATGTTGTAAATGGTCAGACCATGAATTGAACCCATGTATTTTGACTTCAAGTCCAGTACTCCTTCCATTATACTATAGCACAAAATAAAACTGAGAAGAAAATAGAGATGGAATAAGAAATTGTTGCACTGGCAATACGTTTCTTTACTCTTTTGCATTATAGAAGACTTTCCAGGAACTCGTCTTAAGGAAAGAAATAAATTCTTTTATGTCACTCCCTCTTCACAAACACTCCTCCTCTCCATTTCTATTATAAGAAATTTTTGTTCTACAGCAAAAAGATCAAGATTAGTCACACTTTGGAAAAAAAGTGAAATGTGATCCATAATGGAGTAGCCCACAACATCCAATCTAGTGGGAAAGCACCCAACTTAAAGTCTAATGTCCTGGATTCAAGTGCCGGTGCCATAATTTACTAAGTACTTGAGATTTGGCAAATATCGTTGACCTCTCTGGACTTCAGTTTGCTCATTAAATAACTAGGGATTGTAATGCCTGTTCTGATGATATTATAGTGCCATGATATGATGGATGAACTTTGAAAACTAGAAAATAATATACAAATTATTATTGGTGTTATTATTCTTAGTAGGCATGGTAGATGAAACATTAGACATGGAGTCAGGAAGACCTGAGTTCAAATCCTGTCTGAGACACTTATTAGCTGTGTGACCCTGGTTAAATTGCTAAATCTCATAGCTTCAGTTTCCCCATCTGTAAAATGAGGATAATAGTAGCACCTACCTCATGAGATCAAAAAAGATGCTTTATAAACCTTAAAGTAATATATAAGTACTCACTATTATTATTACTATTTAATACATACTACAGCATTTACAGTAGTACACCATACTATTTTATTAAAAGTATTATGCTAGGTGCCATGGGAAATGCTAAATATAGTCCCTGCCCTCAAGGAACTCACAGTCTATTGTGTTAAGGCATATAGTACACATATGACAAAAAATAACAATGCAAATCAAATTAAAGGGAAAAACAATAAAGCAAATGTCATAAATAAGTTCATGCTTAACCACTGAAGGAATAGCATGCATCATGACTGCAAGTAGGTCATTGGAGAGAAAGGTCACTGGAATCACGAAAAAGGCTTCTTGGGAGGAGGAATGAATTAATTGGGCCTTATAGACTGAGCAGGACTTGTCTAAGTAGAGGAAGAAGGAGGGCATTACAAGTGAGAAGAATGATATAAGCATTCGATGTAGATACAATATCTATCTCTGTGTAAGACAGGTGGTTTCCTCCCCTACCTCAATATAATTATAGAGTGCTGCAGCAGCTATACTGAAATAAATCTAAAGGTATAAACTGAGTGCAAACCAGTCCTTAATCAATTTCAGAGAAGTGAAGTATTTTGATCCTTGAATAAAGATGTGATGTCACACAGGAAGTGCCTTGTGAGATATGCTGAACCAAAAAATAAAAAACTTCTGAGCCTTTTGGTTCCACAGAAATGGAACATTACTGAAAGTAGGCCAGTTGGGTAATGGTCAAAGACTCCCCAAATGGAATCACTCTTGGAGGGAGGTGGGAGAGATGGAGTTTCTCTTTTCTCCACACTCTGCCACTTCAACCCCACAATGAGGACAAATCAAGACATACTGAGGACAAACTAGAAAGTTAAAGAAAGAACTTGACAAGGATATTGACCCTCACAGCCTAGGAAGAAAAGGATTTCCAGAGATCAGAAGCTCTGAGTTCCCTTTGGGCCACATGTGCTTTTTAAGTTTATACATGCTCTCCCCTGGGACCTTTCTTATGCACAAAGAGAGAGGGCCCCCTCAGTCTTTGCTATTGTTATTTTGAGGTTCAGTTTTTTTCAGTCATGTCAGATTCTTCCTGACTCCATTTAGGTTGTTCTTTTATTTTCTCCAAATTTATTAATTTATTTGTTTTCAGTTTTCAACAATCACTTCCATAAATTCCAAATTTTCTCCTCCTCCCTATTCCCTCCCTCCCCAAGTCAGCATGCAATCTGATATAGGCTGTACACATACATTTCAATTAAACATGTTTTCACTTTGGTCATATTGCATAGAAGAATTAAAGTGAATGAAAGAAACCATGAGAAAAATAAAACAAAACATAACAAAAGAAAAAATAGTCTGCTTCATTCTGCGTTCTAACTCCATAGTTCTTTCTCTGGATGTGGATGACATTTTACACGACGAATCCTTTGCAATTGTTTTAGGTCCTTGCATTGCTGTGAAGGGCTACATCTATCAAAAACAGTCCTTGTATACTGTGGCTAATATACTGTGTATAATATTCTCTTGCCTCTGTTCAGTTCACTCAGCATCAGTTCATATAAGTCTTTCCAGGTTTTTTTTGAAGTCTTCCTGTTTATCATTTCTTATAGCACAATAGTATTCCATTATGTTCATATACCACAATTTGTTCAGCCATTCCCCAATTGATGGGCATCCCCTCAGTTTCCAGTTCTTGGACACCACAAAAAGTTGCTATAAATATTTTTGTACATATGGGTCCTTTTCCCATTTTTATGATCTCTTTGGGATACAGTCTGAGAAATAGTATTTCTGGTTCAAAGGGTATGCTCAATTTTATAGCCTTTTCGGCATAGTTCTAAATTGCTCTCCAGAATGGTTGGATTAGCTCACAGCTCCACCAACAATGACTTACTGTTCTAACTCTGCCACATCTTCTCCAATATTTATCATTTTCCTATTTTGTCAGGTTAGCCAATGTGATAGGCATGATGTGGTACCTCAGAGTTGTTTCAATTTGCATCTCTCTAATCAACAGTGGTTTACAGCATTTTTCACATGACTATAGATAGCTTTAATTTCTTCCTTTGAAAACTGCCTATTCATATTCTTTGACCATTTATCAATTGGGCAATGACTTGTATTCTTTTAAATTTGACTCAGTTCTCTACATATTTTAGAAATGAGGCCTTTATTACAGACACTAGTTGTAAAAAGTCTTTCCCAGTTTTCCACTTCCCTCCTAATCACAGTTGCATTTACTTTGCTTGTGCAAAAACTTTTCAATTTAATGTAATCACTTATCCATTTTGCATTTCATAATGTTCTCTATCTTTTGTTTGGTCATAATTTCCTTCATTCTCCACAAATCTGATAAATAAACTATTCCTTGCTCTCCTAATTTGTTTAAAGTATCAGCCTTTATACCTAGATCATGTCCCATCTGGACTTTATTCTGGTGATAGGCATTGGTCTATGCCCAATTTCCACCATGCTATTTTCCAGTTTTCCCAGCAGTTTTTGTCAAAGAGTGAGTTCTTATCCCAGAAGCTGGGTTGTTGGGTTTATCAAACAGACTGCTATAGTCATTGACTATAGTGTCTTTTGTACTTCACCTATTCCACTGATCTACCCCTCTATTTCTCAGCCACTACCAAGTGGTTTTGATGATTGCTGCTTTATAATACAATTTATGATCTGGTATGGCTAGGCCACTTTCATTCAATCATTTCTTTTCATTAATTCCCTTGATGTTTTGGACCTTTTGTTTTTCCAGATGAATTTTGATATTATTTTTTTAGCTCTAGAAAATAATTTTTGGTAGTTTTATTGGTATGGCACTGAATAAAGTAAATTAATTTAGGTAGAATTGTCATTTTTATTATATTAGTGTGGCCTACCCAGGAGCAACCGATGTTTTTCCAGTTATTTAGAACTGACTTTATTTGTGCAAAAAGTGTTTTGTAATTGTGTTTATATAGTCCCTGGGTTTGTTTTAGCAGGTAGACTCCCAAATATTTTCATATTTGTAGACACTTCATAGTGTCTGCAGTAACTTTAAATGGGATTTCTCTTTCTATCTCTTGCTATTGGGCTTTATTAGTAATAAATATATAAAAATGCAGATGATTTATGTGAGTTAATTTTGTATCTTGCAACTTTGCTAAAAGTGCTTATTATTTCAAGTATTTTTTTTTACTTAATTCTCTAGGATTCTCTAAGTATAACATCATATCATCTGCAAAGAGTGATAAACACTTTGGTTTCTTCTTTGCCTATTCTAATTCATTCTATTTCTTTTTTCTTCTCTTATTGCTAAAGCTACCATTTCTAGTACCATGTTGAATAACAGTGGTGATAATGGACATCCTTATTTCACTCCTAATATTACTGGAAATGGATCTAACTTATCCCCATTATATATAATGATTGCTGATGGTTTTAGTTAGGGACTACTTATTATTTTAAGGAAGGTTCCATTTATTCCTGTGCTCTCCAGTGTTTTCATTAGGAATAGGTGTATTTTGTCTAAAGCTTTTTTTTGCATCTTTTGAGATAATCAAATGATTTCTGTTGATTTTGTTGTTGATGTAATTGATTATGCTGATAGTTTTCCTAATATTGAACCAGTCCTACATTCCTGTTAAAAATCCTACCTGATCAAAGTGTATTATTCTCTTGGTAAACTGTTGTAATCTTTTCACCAATATCTTATTTAAAATTTTTCATCTATGTTCATTAGGAAAATTGGTCTATAATTTTCTTTCCCTGTTTTGGCTCTTCCTGGTTTAGGGAGCAGCATCGTATTTGTATCACAAAAAGAATTTGGTAGGATTCCTTTTTTGCCAATTTTCCCAAATAGTCTATCTAGTATTGGAATTAATATTTGTTAGATTTTTGATAGAATTTGCTTATAAATCCATCTGGCCTTGGAGATTTTTTCCCAGGGAGTTCATTGATGGTTTGTTCAATTTCTTTTTCTAAGATGGGGTTAATTTTTTACTTCCTCTTCTCTTAATCTGGGCAATTTATATTTTTGTGAATATTCATCCATTTCACTAAGATTGTCAAATTTATGGGGATACAATTGGGCAAAATAATTTCTAATTGCTGTTTTAATTTCCTCTTAATTGTAGGTGAATTCATTCTTTACATTTTTGATATTGATAATTTGGTTTTCTTCTTTCTATTTAAAAATCAGATTGGTCAAAAGTTTAATCAATTTTATTTTTTTCATAAAACCAGCTCTTAATTTTATTTATTAGCTTAATAGTTTTCTTAATTTCAATTTTATTAATCTCTCATTTGGTTTTCAGTATTTCTAATTTGATATTTAATTGGGGATTTTCAATTTGTACTTTTTCTAGCTTTTTCAGTTGCATGTTCAATTCATTGATCTCTTTCTCTATTTTATTCACATAAGCATTCAAAGATATAAAGATATAAAGTTCCCATAAGAACTGCTTTTACTGCAACCCATAAGTTTTGGTAGGTTGTCTCTTTATTGCCATTCTGTTGAATTAAGTTATGGATTGTTTCCATGATTTGTTATTTGCTACTCATTCTTTAGGATTAGATTATTTAGTTTCCAACTAATTTTTGGTCTATTTTTCCATGACCCTTTATTACCTATAATTTTTGTTGCATTATGTTTTTAAAAGGATGCATTGAGTATTTTTGCCTTTCTGAAATGGATTGTGAGGTTTTTATGTCCTAGTACGTGGTCAATTTTTGTGTATGTGTCATGTACCACTGAGAAAAAGATACATTCCTTTCTATCCTCATTCAGTTTTCTCCAGAGGTCTATCATATCTATCTTTTCCAGAATTCTATTCACCTCCTTAACTTTTTTCTTATTCATTTTGAGGTTAGATTTATCAACCTCAGGGAGGGGGAGGTTGAGGTCCCCCCACTAGTATAGTTTACTTGTCTATTTCTTCCTGTAATTCCTTTAACATCTCCTCTAAGAATATGGATGCTATACCATGTGGTGCATGTGTTTAGTAATATTACTTCATTGTCTATGGTGCCTTTTAGCAGGATATAGTTTCCTGCCTTATCTCTTTTGATTAGATTTTTTTACTTTTGCTTTGTCTGAGATTAAGATTGCTACTCCTGCTTTTTTTTTTACTTCAGCTGAAGCATAATATATTCTACTCAAGCCTTTTACCTTTACCCTGTATATATTCCCCTGTATCAAATGTGTTTCTTGTAAACAACAGATTGTAGGCTTATGGTTTGTAATCCATTCTGCTGTCTGTCTCCATCTTATGGGAGAGTTCATCCCATTCACATTCACAATTATGATTATTGTCTCTTTCTTTCTATCCTATTTCCGCCTCCCCATTTATGCTTTTATTTCTCCCTTCTCTTCCTCCTCAAAAGAGTTTTATTTTTGACCACTGCCTCCCTCAATCTTCCATTCTTTCTATCAGCCTCCCCCTCCTTTTTCTTTCCCTTATTCCTTCTTCCCTCCCTTTTAACCATCCCCTCCCTGTTCTTTTCCCTTTCCCCTCCTACTGCCTGTAGGGCAAGTTAGATTTCTATACTTAATTATGTTATTCCCACCTTGAACCAAATCCAATGAGAGTAAAATTCATACAATGTTCATCTCCATCCCTTCTTTCCCTCTACTACAATATGGTTTTGTGCCTCTTAATGTGATGTAATTTACCCTTTTCTGCCTCTCCCTTTCCTCTTCTTTCACCCCTTATTCAGGTTTTTTATCATAACATCAGTTAATTTATACCCATATCCTCTATCTACGTATATCCCTTCTAAATGTCATAACAAATAAACAGTTCTCAAGATTAACACGTATTATCCTCCCACATGTAAACAGTTTGACTATATTGAATAACAAGCTTTTTTTTCTTTTTTCTTTTCCTGTTTACTTTTTTATGCCTCTCCTGAAGTCTTATATTTGAAATTCAAGTTTTCTTTTAAGCTCTGACTTTTTCATCAGGAAGATCTGGAAATCTCTTGTTTCACTAAATGTCAATCTCCTTGCCTGAAAGATTATGCTCAATTTTTTTGGGTAATTGATCCTTGGTTGTAGTCCAAGCTCCTTTGCCTTATGGAAAATCATATTCCAGTCTCTCTGATCTTTTAATGTAGAAGCTGAAAGGTTCTGTGTGATAGTGATTGTAGTTCCTCGATATCTGAATTGTTTCTTTCTGGCTGTTTGCAATATTTTCTCCTTGACCTGATAATTCTGGAATTTAGCAGCAATATTCCTTGGTGTTTTCAATTTCAATTTCAATGTCGTTCAGAAGGTAATCAGTGGATTTTTCAATGACTATTTTGCCTTCTGGATCTAAGACCTCAGGGCAGTTTTTCCTTGCTGATTTCTTGGAAGATACTGTACATGCTCTTTTTTTCATCATGAATTTCCAGTAGATCAATAATTCTTAGATTTTTCTCTTCTGGATCTATTTTCCAGGTCACTTGTTTTTCCAATGAGATATTTTATATTTTCTTCTATTTTTTCATTCTTTAGATTTTGTTTGACTGATTCTTGATGCCTCATAGAATCATTAGCTTCTACTTGCCCAACTCTAATTTTTATTTTTATTTTTATTTTTTTTTATTTATTTAACTTTTAACATTTATTTTCACACAATTTTGGGTTACAAATTTTCTCCCCTTTTATCCCCTCCCCCCCCCAGACCCAAGCTTTCTAATTGCCCCTGTGACCTATCTGCCCTCTCCTCTATCCTCCCTCCCTGCCCTTGTCTCCATCTTCTCTTTTGTCATGTAGGGCCAGATAGCTTTCTTGACCCCTTAACCTGTATTTCTTGTTACCCAGTGGTAGGAACATTACATTTGGTCCTAACACTTTGAGTTCCAACTTCTTTAGCTCCCTCCCTCTCCACCCCTTCCCCTTGGAAGACAGGCAATTCAATATAGGCCATATCTGTTTAGTTTTGCAAATGATTTCCATACTAGTTGTGTTGTATAGGACTAACTATATTTCCCTCCATCCTATCCTGTCCCCCATTACTTCTATTTTCTTATGGTCCTTTCCCTCCCCATGAGTGTCGACCTCGTATTGCATTCTCCTCCCCATGCCCTCCCCTCTATCTTCTCCCCCACCCTGCTTGTGCCCCTGTCCCCCACTCTCCTGTATTATGAGATTGGTTCTCCTATCAAAATGAGTGTGCATTATATTCTTTCCTTTAGTGGAATGTGATGAGAGTAGACCTCATGTTTTTCTCTTGCCTCCCCTCTTTATCCAACCACTAATAAGTCTTTTGCTTGCCTCTTTTATGAGAGATAATTTGCCCCATATAACTTCTCCCTTTCTCCTCCCAATATTTCTCTCTCACTGCTTGATTTCATTTTTTTTTTAAGATATGATCCCATCCTCTTCAATTCACTCTGTGCACTCTGTCTCTATGTATGTGTGCATGTGTGCATGTGTGTGTGTGTGTGTACTCCCACCCAGTACCCAGATTCTGAAATGTTTCAAGAGTTACAAATATTGTCTTTCCATGTAGGAATGTAAACAGTTCACCTTTAGTAAGTCCCTTATGACTTCTCTTTGCTGTTTACCTTTTCATGGTTCTCTTCATTCTTGTATTAGAAAGTCAAATTTTCTTTCCAGCTCTGGTCTTTTCATCAGGAAAATTTGAAAGTCCTCTATTTCATTGAAAGACCATTTTTTCTCCTGAAGTATTATACTCAGTTTTGCTGGGTAGGTGATTCTTGGCTTCAGTCCTAGTTCCTTTGACTTCTGGAATATCCTATTCCATTCCCTTCTATCCCTCAATGTAGAGGGTGCCAGATCTTGTGCTATCCTGATTGTATTTCCACAATACTTGAATTGTTTCTTTCTAGCTGCTTGCAATATTTTCTCTTTCACCTGGGAATTCTGGAATTTGGCCACAATGCTCCTAGGAGTTTCTCTTTTTGGATCTCTTTCATGCGGTGTTCTGCGGATTCCTTGAATATTTATTTTGCCTTCTAGTTCTAGAATCTCAGGGCAGTTTTCCTTGATAATTTCATGGAAGATGATGTCTAGGCTCTTCTTTTGATCATGGTTTTCAGGTAGTCCCAGAATTTTTACATTGTCTCTCCTGATTCTATTTTCCAGGTCAGTTGTTTTTCCAATAAGATATTTCACATTATCTTCCATTTTTCGAATCTGCGCGGTATGTTCTGAGATATCTGTCTTTCTCATAAAGTCCTTAGCGTCCATCTGTACCATTCCAGTTTTGAAAGATCTATTTTCTTCAGTGAGCTTTTGAATCTCCTTTTCCATTTGGTTAATTCTGCTTTTGAAAGCATTCTTCTCCTCATTGGCCCCTTGCACCTCCCTTGCCAACTGAGTTAGGCTAGTTTTCAAGGTACCAATTTCTTCAAGATTTTTTTGGTTCTTCTTTAGCAGGGAGCTGATCTGCTTTTCATGCTTCTCCCTCATCCCTCTCATTTCCCTTCCCAGTCTTTCCTCCACCTCTCTAACTTGATTTTCAAAATTCCTCTTGAGCTCTTCCATGGCCCGAGCCCATTGGGTGGGCTGGGACACAGAATCCTCAATTTCTGTGTCTTTGCCTGATGGCAAGCATTGTTCCTCCCCATCAGAAAGGAAGGGAGGAAGTGTCTTTTCTCCGAGAAAATACCCTTCAATAGTTTTATTTCTTTTCCCTTTTCTGGGCATTCTCCCCAACCAGTGACCTGACCTCTGAATGTTCTCCTCACACCCACCTCGCCTCCTGGTCCTCCCAGCCAGTGTTTGGGGACTGAGATTCAAATGCTGCTTCCCGCCTTAGGGTTTTTGGCGTGGGCAGGGCTGCTATTCAGTGTGAGAATTAAGTTCAGGTGGTCAGGGGCAGGGCCACCTCTCCTCTCTGGCTCAGTTCCCTCAGGGGGTTTATGCACAGACCTTCCACAATGGATCCAGGCTCCCGCCTGTTTGGGGAGCCCCTGTCTGTAGCCGCCTCTCAGCTTCTATCTCCTGGGGGGGCCCGAGCCATGGGGGCACCCCACTCCCCTCTCAACCCACCAAAGAGACTCTCTCACCTACCCCCGTCAGTCACCTGTTGGTGGGGGGGCTTGTGCCGCCACTGGAGATCCCGTCTCTGAAGCCTGCTCGGATCTGTACCTCTCGGAGCCGCGGCTGCCACGGGTCCAGGCTGGGCTCCGTGTCTGCAGCACGACGGACCTTTTGCGAGAGGTTTGCAGGTCCCTCTGTGGGTGGGGGACTCGTGTGGCCGCTGGAGATCCCGTCCCCATAGCCCTCTCAGATCTTTTCCTCACAGTGTCGTGGCCACGGCAGGGCTGCCCTCTGCTCCCCGTCCCGGTGCCCAGTCCACGGCGCGAAGGACCCCCCGCGAGAGGTTTGCAGGTCTCTCCGGAACAGAAATCTCCCTCGCTCCAATATTCCGTGGTCTCTGGGTGCAGAATTCCCCTGGGTTGGTCCCCTCTAGCCGTTCTGTGGTTTGTGGGTTCAGAGCTATGTGTATGTGCGTCTTTCTACTTTGCCATCTTGGCTCCGCCCCCCCAACTCTAATTTTTAACAAATGCTTTTCTTCAGTTAGCTTTTGCACATCCTTTTCCATTTGTCCAGTTTTATTTTTTTAAGGAACCAGTTGAATTTTTAAAATCATTGGTCATTTTTTCTTCTACCTCTCTAATTTGTTTTTTAAAATCCTTCTTGAGTTCTTCCAAGGATGTTCTTTGGTCAGCTCATATTCTTTTTTTGAGGTTTCAGATGGGGGTACAGTGTCAATGCTGTCCTCTTCTGAATTTGTATTTTGATCTTCTCTGTCCTGTAATAAGATTCTATGGTCTTTACTTTTCTAATTTGGTTCTTGCTCCTGGTAATTGTCTTTTTCCTGACTTTCAAAGTGGCTCTCTCCTTCTAGGGCACAGGGGGCTGTGTCACACATTTCTTGTGCTGGGAGCTAGTGGATTGGTTCCTGGCTTTCTATGTTGTAGCCTCTCGGTCTTTCAACTAGAAGCTATACAATGCTGCAGCTTACCTGGTGCTGAGCTGACTGGTATGTGTCAAGCCTGAGGCCAGATGAAGTCTATCTGAGTTTCCCCAGGATTACACTGAAGCTTGCATAGTGAGGTGTGGGGGAGGGGTGGTCTGGCCACTAGAGATCTCCTCCTCCCCTAGGGCTGTGCTAGAGAATGGGCAGGCTCAGTAGCTGGTGAACCCCATTTGTGCTGATGTCTGCCAAATTCCCCTGGCTGTGCTAAGGTATGCCTGGGGTCCTGGTGGTAGTGCTTACTGGCTCCATCCCCCTAGGACTTAGAATCTACTGTTGGTTCACTGAGGTAGGGCTTGCTTGGACACCTCTGGTCCTGTACTGGTCCCCTTCAGCCACAGCAAGAGGGACCCTTCTTCTTCATCTCCTTAGCCTCTCAAGCTAAAAGACAGTTGTACCCCTTCTGCTGGCTCCCCTATTCCAGGATTTTTCCTGGGGCAATATTCTCTGGATTTTTCAAGGTCTACAAGGGAGAGAGGTGAGAGCACTTACAGTTTACTCTCCCATTTTGGCTATGGGAAGTTAAAGCAGGTGACTTTCAGGCATTTAGTCTGTAGACTGATAGCCCCAACTGCCATTGTTGCTACAGGCCCTGCACATCTCTCTCACCCAGTTCTGCCAAACTCCCATCCTGTGCTGATAGTTTTGAGAACTGGCACTACTGCTGATGATTCAGTCTGCCCAGGGCCATTCCCACACCACTATGGCAGTCTGTGCTGGTGCAGCCAGGGTACTCTGTGCTCCCCCAGTTTGGTGTAACAGATGCCTCCCATTGACCTTCCAGGTTGTCCTGGGCTGGAAATCTGTCACCTTCTATGTCCTACTTGATTCTATCACTCTAAAATTTGTTCACATTTATTTTTTTAGAGGTATCTGAAGGAATTTGTGAAAGAGTTCAGATGAGTCCCTGCTTTCACTCTGTCATCTTGGCTCCACCCCCCATTTAGATTTTTCTTCATAAAGATACTGGAGTGGCTTGACATTTTCTGCTCCAGCTCATTTTACAGATGGGGAAACAGAAGGTCACATAGCTAGTAAGTGAGTGTGGCCAGATTTGAACTCATGAAGATGAATCTTTCTGACTCCAGATCTAGTACTCCATCCACTGCACCACCTAGCTTCCCCATTTTTACTATACTTCCTTAGTAAATACTCTTTCTAAAGCCTCATTAACTAATGATAAGTGAGGAGCACACCAGCAGGGGCTTCTGAGCTATGATAGTACTAAAAACTTCAGTCCCTCAGTATTACACCTAGAGTCCTGTAAGGAGTAGTCAGTAGTTAGCCAGTCTCTGGGGACCTAACCTGTTTAAATAGAAATTGGAGAATTAGCTCTAGAGGGGGGTGAAACATCTAAATTATTTTTTTCAATCAATGGATTTGATATATGCTTGAACCAGCACTTCATAAATAAACATCAAAAGCCAAGACCTGTGGAGTAAGACCACCTTAAGGAGGAAAACTACTTCAGTAAGAAGCTTCCTACGAGCAACAGAAAGCAGAGTCTGTTAAGCGAAGTCTGCCACTCTACATCGACCCGTCTTCTTGACGGTCATGTTCACAACCTGAATGATGCTAAAGAACCACAGAAGACTACATAGATGGAAGAGAACCCAGAGCTGCTTGTATTAAAAATTTCTTATATTTTATAAATCTCATATTTTCATTGCACTTCACTCCACCTTTGCAGAAAGAAACTGTTGGTTCAGTAACACCAGAGGACCTAATACTACCTAAACTGGTTTTTCATTGCCATTCCTACAGACATGGATCTGGGAGAACTGTTCCAGGAGTCAGTACCTATGCATATCTTGCCCATAGAATTGCAGGGTCATTAAAATTAGAAGGGAACTCAGATCCATGTAGTCCAACTCTTTCATTTACAGATCAAGAAAATTAGGCTCAGCCAGGTTTAGTGACTTGCCCACAGTCACACTAGTAGTTCTTCTTAGAGGAAGAATTTAACTCCAAGTCCTCTGACTCCAGAGCCTCCCCTAAGCTCAGGGCACCAGGATCCCATGTTTTTCTTCCTGTATGTGGGTGACAACAATTCCTTTTGCTACTTCATAAAACAAATGTTGATAAATTTCTTTTTCTGAATATAAACAGTCATTTCAAAGTTGAATATAAAAAATAATTGGCAGTTGACTTAGCAAATATTTTTAATCCTATGTGAATAATTATGGGAAATAAAGCATAGTTGTCTTTCTCCCTTTTCCCCTTTATTGATGAGGTAGGAACAATAAATACTTTTAAATTACTATTAAAGGACTTACAAACACAATTCACGTCTGATGATTCTGTTACTGTTGCCTCACTAATTTCCTTCAAATATTTTTGTGTTTTGGTGATTCAACAAGCATTTACAAAGTACATTCTATGGTGTCAGGCAGTAGGGATAGAAGACCAAAAAAAAAAAAAAGAAAAGAATTAAAACACATTCTTATATAACTCTAGGATTAAAGAGTTTTTAAAAAATATTTTCACTATCTTATCTGATCCTTAAAACAACCTTCTGAATTATGTAAGATAATTGTTATTATTTCCATTTTATGTATTACGAAACTAAAGACTAGACTTAACTAAGATCATCCAAATATAAGTAGAAGAGTTGGGCTATAAACCCAAGTCTATTGAATTCTAAGTTCAATATTTTATCCTCTGTGCCATGCTTTCAATTCATATGATGGATACTACTGATGCCAGAATATAAAGATAAATTACTCCAACTGGTACTTCAAGACACTCTGAGACAAGGCATGTAATCAAACAAATGTTAAGGGGAAATATGCACCCCTGATTTGTGATAGACTCCTAAATCTATGACTTACTTCCATAATCTTTGCTAAGTTTGGGTACTTAAAACCAACTTCCACTCATCCAGTTGAGAGGTATTTATGACTGAGCATGAAATCTCAAAGAAGTTGGTTTTTTTTTAAATAATCAAAAGTTGAATCAGAGATTGGTACAGACCCAGATTAGTGATCTATTCTAATTGCCCTACCTTCCAATAAACCCACTT
The DNA here is from genome assembly GCF_028372415.1 of Notamacropus eugenii. Taxonomy (NCBI): domain Eukaryota; kingdom Metazoa; phylum Chordata; class Mammalia; order Diprotodontia; family Macropodidae; genus Notamacropus; species Notamacropus eugenii. The sequence goes on from NC_092873.1 coordinate 261,697,176, forward strand.
TTAAGTTGCCCCAAGTGCACAGCAGCTTATGCTGGTCTCAAATTTAATCATTTAGCCTAGTTTCATTAGCATACTCAAGAAGTTGTACCAAAGAAAAATGTTTCTATTACTGCTAGAAGCTTGCAAGAAAATGTTTATAATTGAAGGCATAAACAATTTAAACTGTAATTAAAACCTCTGAATCTCTCTCCCTCCATGCAATATGCATAAGTACACACATTTAAAACATAAAAGCTTCAGTTCTATAAAATGTTATATGCATGCATGTACGTTTCTTCTTAATTAGAAAAGAGAAAATTGAAAACCAAAGAAAAATCATATCAATGACCATAAATTGCACAATGAATCAATAGGAAACACAATTTTTGTTTCCCATGGTTCCTAACTACAATCATCAGGTCCAGTTTTCTCAATGTTAGAAATATGAAATATGTCTTAAAATTTCCTCATTACTCCCTTATGTCAATCTCAAAACTAATCAAGCTGTTCCCTCAACTGTGACAAGTCAGATTTAGTTTGGTGTAAATCAATAGCTCATTTGACTCAACTATTTCTTTCCATTAATCTTATTGATAAGCTTTCCTTTTTACTAACACTGCTTCACTCTCAGGGAAATCAATGTCCCCCAACGTCATTATACTACCATAAACACCACTGGAGCATGTTGCAGATTGTTCCCCATGAAAGTGTTCCCCATTTTAAGAGTTATAAAACATCAATTGACTTGAGTCATAATTTAGAATGAAGTAGCTTACCCTACTGCTTGGCTGATAGGTAGGATGGGTGGCAGACTGAGAACAACAGGAAGGAAATCACTTTGTTCTCTCTAATCCTTAGAGCTGATTCATGTATATTTTTGTTAGCATACCTGGTCCCCCATTTCTGTATGAGGTGATAAGGTGTTATACTCACCTTTATTTTTTCTGAATTTCTATTATGCTTACAGCCAGCTAACAAAAATTAATATGTAATTGTTGGCTAAATGCTTGAAATGTTACCTTTGTCTTCCCAATTCAATTCAACAAACTGATCCATGTTGTTATCTCAGAGGAAACCAAGGTCTATGAAGATTAAGTGACTTGCCAAGGTCATATAGCCAGTAAATGACACAGCCAAGGTCTGTTCCAATTTCTTGAACACATAAGTGGTCTTTGAATGCCTGTTGGTAAGTATATTGGTTACTAATAATTTCCTTTTGATTATGAGAGAATCTTATACCCAGTGTGATAAGGATACTGAAAAATCCAGGGGATCTGAATGAGTGAAGTAAGAAAATATTATGCTCAGTGTCTAGGAAGCCTTCCTTTCCCTGTTCTTAAATGAGGTATGATCTCTGGAGCATGGTCACCACATGTCCTCCTATTTTCATCACTCAGTGTCCCAAAAGTCTTTGTGAAATTTTAGTAGCTTAATCTTTAATCATCTTATATAGGTGGTATCAGTAAAACTCAAAGGAAGAGAAACGATTGAGTGATGGAAACAGAAGGAAGACATGGAAGAGGTACCATGAAATAAGAACATAGTCTGACCTCTACAGGGTTAGTGAATTGGAGATAGGAAATGAACAACACTGAAACCAGGAAAATAGTGTCTTCTAGAGAGAGCCAGAATGTAAAAAAAGGGATTTGGGATGAAGGCAGGATCAGGATTCTGTTGTTGTAATGACCCACTTGACTTAAGAATGATACATATGTAACTATTGCTAGAGGTATTTGTGATATATAACGTATCATTTCAAATTTAACTTTTAAAAAAAATTAGCATGGATCCCATCTGCTCAGGGTCTAAGAAAATTTAAGATTATTCTAAAGGAATTTTGGCTCCAGGCATTAAAAATTGGAGGAAAGAATGAAAAGATGACCTGCAGCAAAGTTAATGTATATCTTCAGGCTAGCAATGCTCATTTCTAACAGATGAATCATCACAGTGACATTAAAAAAGGGAGAAATTGCTGGGGAGGATTTTGTGAGCTAGTAAAAATTGTTGCAAGCTGATACACTTTCAAAATGTACACTTTTTGTTGTTGTCTATGACTCTTCTTCTAAAGAGCTATACCTTTAAAAGATCAACATTGTAAAAAAAATGCTAGAAGCACCCTGTGAGTTGATCTGTGCTCAATAATGATTGTAGCCTAGGCTTGTAGTCTCATTAAATTAATTCATGGACAGAGTGTCCTTGACCACAATAAGAAAACCCAAAGAACAGTTTGGGGTCGGTTTTTAATATATAACTTCCCCTTCTAAGGGTGCAGGGAGAAAAGTTCCTCCAAGCCCAGAAAGTGTTCTTTCCTTTTCTCTGTATTTTAGAATTCCCGACTTCCTGCAAAGCACAGCTTAGGTACTGCCTTGTACAAGGGGCCTTTCCAGATTCTTCCCATCCTCCTATGTTGATCCTTCCCTCTCCTCCCACCAGTTATTACTACACTCTTCCTCTTGAAATCACTTCTTACATATATTTAATATTTTCTTATTTGTATATATGTTGCATCCCTTTGCCCCAGTAAATTTCTCAGGGAAGAACCTGGGTCTGGTGGTGGTGGTGGTGGTGGCTGTGGTGGTGGTGGTGGTGGAGGGCGAATGGTGGTTTTCTTTTTATCTTTGTATCTCTAGCACCTAGCACTGTGCCTCATACATAATAAATGTTTGTTGAATTCCAATCAATCAAGCAGGTGAATTTAGCTATAAAACAAATAAGCACCCTAGCAATGGCTTGCATTTGTATAGCACTTTAGTTTCAAAACATTCCTTATTAAAGGGAGGAGCTGGGATATGAACTCTAATCCTCTGTCTCCATGTCCAACATAGCTAATTAAAATCATGGAAGTTGAAATGTGATTTGACTTGTGCTAAAAGAGAAAATAGAATTTAGAATTTTCCATTAAAACAGTTCATAACAAATTGAGCAAAATATGATATGGTAGGATCACAAAAGAAAGAGATTTTATTCAAGAGATTGCAAAGTTAGTCTCTTCAAAAACCAGTCTAAATTGTAAACCAGCCTTAAATAAATGCCAACATTTGTTGAAATGTAGCATTTCTGTCAAAGATTCTTTTTTGTATGTCTGGGAACTAGAAAGATAAATTGTTTTATGTAAAAATTGTTTGAAGTTGGTCAAGTTAATGTATCTTTCTGGTCAGTTAGGTCATCTGTCAAATGGAGATAATTCCTGTCCTACTTACTTCTTAGGGTTACTAGAAGGAACACAGAACCAAAGAATATCAGAGATATAAGGCATCTCAGAAGTTACCTAGTGTAACTCTTTCCCAACCAAGACTCCTCTCTGTGACATCTCCCACAAATGCTATCTAGCCTTAGTCTAGTAAAATGGATCACAGACTCTTCTCCAAGGTATCTTATACTTTCAGATAGCTCTAATTTTTAGGAAGCATATTTTCTCTTTCTTTCTTTCTTTCTTTCTTTCTTTCTTTCTTTCTTTCTTTCTTTCTTTCTTTCTTTCTTTCTTTCTTTCTTTCTTTCCTTCTTTCTTTTTTTCCCTTCTTTCCTTCTTTCTTCCTTTCTTTTTTTAATCTTCCTTGGCATCTGGGGACAAGAAAAGCAAATCGTTTCCTCCATCCACATAGGTGACCTCCATTTAAATATTTTAGGACAGCCTGGTACAGTGGAAAGAGTGCTGGATTTGGAGCCATAGAAACCTCAGTTTGAATTCTGTCTCTATTATTTACTATGTGACTTTGAGCCAGTCCATATCAATCTCTGCGTCTGAATTTCCTTATCTGTAAAAAGAAGAACTGGGCTAGGTGATTTCTGAGGAGTCATCCAGCTCAAAAGTTAGAATCTTCTACTTCTCTGTTTCCTTCAGTCTTATAACCCCAGGCTACACATCTCCATCTTTTTAGCTAATCTTCATATAGTATGATCTTGAGGTCCTTCATTATGCTATGTACTTACTTTGGATGTTCATAAATTTATCTATGTTCTTCCTAAAATAAAATGTCCAGAACTGAATACAACTGTCTTGATGCAATTTGACCAGGGAAAATCATAGGAAAACTACCTTTTTTCTTGTCCTAGGTTTTGTATCATTCAAAATGGCCCAAGATAGTATTAATATTTTTAACTGTTGTATGAAAATGTTGACTCATCTGAGTTTGAATTTGATCAAAATGTCTATAGTTCTTTTTTTCCAGACAATCTACTATCTAGTCACATCTCCCATATCCTGTACTTCTGAAGTCTATTTTTTTGGAACTCAGTATAAAACTTCATATTCACCCCAATTAATATTTATCTTATTAAATAGGGTACAATGGATTAACCTACTGAGATCCTTTTGGAACATGACTGTCTCTACCAACATATTGGACAATGTTTCAAGTTTTGTGTCATTTGCAAATCTCAAAAATATTCTGTATATGTATTTTTCTGAGTCAATAACAAAAGCGTTAACCAACACAGGCCAAAGACAAATTCCCCAGTTAATCCCTGTTAACACTGAGCTGCTAATGGTTCCCTTGGAGTCAGGTCATTCAACCAATTCTAAATCTATCTAATAGCCATGTTACCTAGTCAATACTTCTTTAATTCGTCTACAAGAACAGCATGAGAGGCTTTGTCAAATGTTTTGCTAAAATGTAGGTAAATTATGTCTATGGCATTCTCTTGGTCTTAGTGAGTCCATTAAAAATGAGGTTAATTTGGAATGACACATTCTTGATGAAGCCATGCTGGCTGGCTCTCTGTGATCACTATTTCCTTTTCTATACATTCTTTTAACAATTCTTTTAATGATGCATTCTAGAATTTTGCCAAGAACCAAGGCCACAATTAGAACCAAGGCCAAGGTTCTAATTTGCAGGTCCCAATATGCCCTTTTCCAGTCTGGTAGCACCTCTCCTTTTCTCCATACTCTTTTAAGAATCAATGACATTTGCTATGCACTCACATGTATCAAATAGGATAATGAACACAAAAGTATACACTAAGAAGCAATGTGGTGTGATTGCAAAATGTGGTATTGACACCAGAAGACTTGGGTTTAAATCCTAGCCCCATGATTTACTACCCCAAGCTTTTGATGATCCTAAAAATCTCTTCTAACTATAAATCCTATGATCTCTATAAAGTATCTTACTAGTATAAAGATTTACATAAATGTACAGTGACATCATCATCATCATTTTTGTTATTTAAAATCAACATAGGGTATACTTTTAGCATTTTAAGGAGAATGGCAGACTTGTTACTCTATGTAAATGGCGGAGATTAGGGGAAAGATAATAGATAAGGTCCATGGAACAGGTAAGACTGGGCTAGGGAAGAAAATAAGATGTCAGAAAAACGATTATACAAGAAGAAGAACACATCAGTATTTACCAAGTTCACTTTTTCATTGCATTGCTTTACTGGAGTATTTGAGTTACACAAATCTAATCATTTTTATTTGCTTAGTATGTGACTTCTTGAGTTTTCCTTTACTATGATGAAGGTCAAACTTGTAGATTTTTAAATTAAATGATAGCAGCGTTGAAGGAATGTCTAATAGTACCATCAATAGTTGTTTTGACAACTCATATACACATCATTGCATACTGAGCTCTTTAAATACTGACTCAATACATGGGCACCCCTCTATAGTGTTTCTCCTACCCCTATACTTTTCCCAAAACTCTCTTCCCATTTCCTTTACATTGTCATGGCCTGTCCCAGTGCTTAAATTACCAAATGTCTCAAGGCCACAACTTTGGATCAAGTGATTATCTTGAAAAGAGTGGTAGTAAAAATAGTAGCTCTGGTAAAAAAAAAAAAATCCATTAACCCAGCAATACTGAGCATTTGATCATATCATTTAGCTATTTCCTAGGAAAGAGTTTCCATGATAGTAACAAAGGATCAGTAAGTATTGATGATGAGAGGGAAAAAAAGTAGGAAAAGTTTGGCCTATGGATATAAAGGACTACTGCTAATTACCTGGTAGAGTTAAGGGCAGGAATAAAGCTAGGTATGTATTGCATAGGGGAAGTGTCTAAAGGGATTTGGACATGACTAGAGAAAAACTTGCATACAACACATTTTAACCTATACTTTGGCCACTGTACAAAGTTGTTTCATCAGAAATATGGTTCCTAGGAGCTTGTCTATGACATAAAATATACACCAGTTATGAGGAACTTAGAAAAAAATACTTACTCCAACTCAAATGCCTTCTTTACTTACATTAATAAAGACAAGGGTCATAACTAGCAAATTTTGTATAAAGACCAAGTTGCTAGGTAGAGGAGGCATCACCCTATTGGGTAGTTTCCTATTTTAATTACTCTTGCCAACTAGGTGCTAAGCTCAGTTATTTCTATACTGTCAAAAGACTGTATTGTCTGAAAGTGCTCTGAATCTCAGCTCCTATTATCCTACCCGAGTTATGACTCTGGTTAGGATTAAAGAAAACTGTAGACAAATTTCCTTAATAAATATTGATGCCAAAATAAATAAATAAATGAAAATAAATAAACAAAATACTGCCAAGGAGATTACAGCAATGTATCACAAAGATCAACCACTATGACCAGCTGGGATTTATCAGGAACCACAGCTGGTTCAATATTAGGAAAATTATCGGCATAATTGTTCATAACAATAACAACAAAAATTATGCAATTACATCAATAGATACAGAAAAAATGCTCTAAAATGACAACCAAGTTGTTAAGAAAAATATTCTGAATGTTCAACCTGAGCTGTCTTCAGTCACCAACACACTTGTTTCATTCTTACCTCTATAGCTGTCCTTTCCAGTCATCTACCCACCCCCACCCCTGCATCCCTGACCTGCTCCCCACATATTTATATTAAAAAAATAGAGGCTGTGCCCATTGCTCCTGTGAGATACAAGACTTAGTGACTGGCAGCAGAATCTAGTGTCCAACTATGATGGAAAAGAAAGGACAAAACAATATACCTGTCAGTTCACATCATAATCTCATATTAAGCTGCCAGTTCTGCCTGACACACATGTGATGTTCCAAATCCTATCTCCCGGATAATTCTTCTTTACAAGAAAAGAGTTATTATGCTTCCTGATCATGAACAGTCCTCTGTTTTGCAGGCATTACTACATAATTAGGGCTTGCTTCATTGGTTGACATTTCACCTCAAGCTGTTTTTAAAATGACCTACATTTTCAACAAAGGGTGACTGCTCTAGGCCTTGCTTTTGTGGCCATTGTCATCAAAATATCATACTGATTTTCCTCCTCTCCTCTTGCCTTTTCTGCAGGGATGTCTTTAAGTAACACTGGTACACAACACACACGCACAATTATCTCTTCTTAACAGATAAATTGAAGCATGGGTTGTCAGGGAACTATCCCCCAAATCATTCCTTATGCTGAGATAAAATCAAGAAAAAAGTTTGGCCAATCTATTTGGGCCAACGTTCTTTGTATTAATTCACACTTTCCCTTTCCTATTCAAGGTCCTAAAAATGACTAACCAAAAATGCAGATAGAATAAGAAGTTTGAATAGTTTTAAAAATATGTACATGCCCACACATTCAAAGGAATGTCTGGGTGGGTCCCTGGATTCTGAGAGGTAAGTTTTTGCCTTATCTTGATGGAACCAGCCCCACACCCCTACCTCCACCACTCCATTTTAGCTTCCCTATACATTATTTTTTCCATCAAAAGGACAGATGTGTTAAGGCAAGGACTGTCTTGATTTTTTTTTAATCCACAGCGGTATGCACAGTACCTCACATTATAGTAAGCATTTAATAAATACTTTTTCATTTATCCATTTAATAAATATATTTAATGAATGAATGAATACTTTGAATCTAAAAGAAATGAATTATTTCATCTTGTCTTCTATTTCCCCCTTTCCATTTTCTATGAGACTCTTAGTTAGAACTTTCAATGTGTCTTTCATAGGTATATGGTCTCCTGGTTCAGGAAATGAGGAACAAGAGAAGTCAGTAATTGGTAAATGTCAAATCAGGTCAATTTCCAAACCTAAAAAAAAAACCAAACCTATGTTTAACTGTACACTTAATGATATGACTTAAAGAAGAGGAAGAGATACTTTAGAGTAAACAAAATCATGACCTATGTGGGCAGTCAGTTGGGAAGGATTAACTATGTGTCTGGTTAATTGGTTAAAAATAGAAAAAGGAAGGAAGGAAGAAAAAGAAACAAAGAAAGAAAAAAAAGAAGGAAGGAAGAATGAAGCCTATGTGAAGCACTTTGCAAACCTCAAAATGTTATATAAATGTTATCTTCATCATCATTATTTTGTATCCCTTCAGTAGACTATAAGCTCCTTGAGGACAGGTTTGGTGTCATTTGTATCTTTGTATAACCTAACACACTGACCAGTACATTGAAAATTCTGAACAGATGATGGCTGAGCTGAAAATCCCCAAGTCTTCCACTAAGTAATTATGTCATCTTGGGCAAATTTCCCATTTTCCCTGGTTCTTAGTTTCATCATGTGCAAAATGAGGGTGTTGAACTACATGGTTTCTAGGGTCATTTTTTACCTCTAAAGTTTGTGATAAAACAAACTTAAAAAAAATCTACAATGTCATAGTATACTGATTATTACCTGAATAGTTTGGTAGTCTTAAATACTGATGTTTGGGCTTTGAAATATAGTCAAATATGGCTTATAGGAAGTTAACTAATTAGATGTTTTTTTTTTTAATTTCTTCTGTATTAGCTGTGGGGAAAAAAATATTCTGTCACTTGGGTGTGACTTGTTATTTGGATAATGTCTCCTTGCAGGACGAACAGCGGAAATAACTGAGATGTCTGGTATGTTAAGTGACAACAGTGAGATGACTGGATTGTTAAATATCAAGAGAATTAAGGTCAAAATTTATCAGTGATAAGATTTCATTTGTTAATGGCTTTCTCTTTCTTTTTTCCTTCTCCTTTCTTTTTTTCTTTCATATATGTCTCCCGAAATGCCTCTATACTTTTGCTCAGTTCTCTATACATGGAAGTGCCTCTTCCCTCTCTCTCCTCTGGAATTCTTGTACATTTTTTGAAATCTCACTCAAATTCCACCTCCTTCAAAAAGACCTACGTGATCCTCTCCATCCATTCACTGATGACCTCTTCTTCTAAGATCTCATTAACTCTTTCCCTAAGACCTCATATAATACTTTGTACCTCTACGATTTATTCATCTTGTATCATTTTGTGTTATACTTCATTGGATATGCCTCATTAGACACAAGCTGCATGAGAGTAGGACCATGTTTCTGTATTTCACCCAGTTCCTTGAATACTTGCTTTGCATAGATTGGACCCAAAAGTAAAATAATTCCACTTCACTGGATGTCTTCAAGCAGACATTAGATGATTTCTCAGGGATGTAAAGAGAATTTTGTTTACATGTGGGTTAGGCTAGATGGCCTCCATTCTAACTCCAAGATTTAGTGATCTTTCTCATCCAAAAATTAAATGGACCTAGTCATTAGTACCAGGGAAAACTCTAGAAATTAACAATGCTGTGTATGTCAATGATTAGGAAAGGCATCATATAAGGGAATCTATGTCACATTTCATTCTAACAAGGATTTCTGTTGTATACTATCGATTGTATCAAAGGTAGACAACCGATTGTTTTTCCTGAGGCTTGATATAATTTGATGTATTCATATTAAATCTCCACCATAAATCAGGCACTGTGCTAGATGCTGAGAACACAAAGACCAAAACAAACTTCTTGGCATGCCGTGGAATGAAGAAGGAATTGAAATATTTGTCTCTGACCATTCTCCCTCCCTTATCTGTTCATTCAGCTGGGGAGTAAGAAGAGAAACCTTGTATCCAGAAAAAATGGGAAAGATAAGAGGATGAAAAAAGATAAGGACAAAAGGCCTGAAGTTTGTTTCAGAATAGAATTAGAGCTACAAAATAGCAGGCCTACCTGTTGCCTATCTTCCCAACACTTCATACCCTTCTTTCTCACCCCTTATCAAAAGCATACCTTGAGAGGGCTCTCTGTATTAGAACTGCTAATAAAGCATGGCTAGACTAATGGGTAGCCCGGTATACCAGACTATGAATATAAACTCCCCAAATGAATAGTTTACTATTAGAACAAGGGCACTGGCACTATGTGCTTAGCACAAGATAACACCCTGATCTCAGTCCTCTCAAGAACAAGATCAAATAATATTTTGACAGAACAGACACTATGCAGAGCATGACAATTTCACAGGTCCTCATTTAAAAGAAAACACAATCAAATAAAGAGTAAATTTGTTCCTAAAGAAAGACATAGAAAAACAAGACAGAAGGGAATGTTCCAAAGTAGAAGAGTTAGTTACATTCCAGATTTTAATAGGCTTCTTACATTAAGAAAATTAAGACAATAAAATGTGGAGAGAAAAGGTTGTGTGCCTTTAAAGATCACATTACCATAAAGAAAAGAAATTTAAATATCAATTGCATTGGGCTTTAAAATACGGATTTTAGACCCTGTTAAGCTTTAACAAACCCACTTTTTTTTCTTTTGTGGGAAGATCAAACCAACACTCTTGAGAGCTTTGCTAAATACAGAAACACAACAATACTTACTAACAGTGCCCCAAAGAGTTTAGTGAAGACTTGGCTGAAGAAAGAAACCATGTCATTTAAGCTGGAAGTGACAGTTTTGGCCAAGGAAAAAGAGAGTCTCTCTCTCTTTTAGCATTAAATGTCTTACTCCTTCATCAAGAATTGCATTCCTTCATTCCAGCCATCTTTCAAGTGAATTTCTGCAAACACTCATTCACATTCTCCTCTTTGATCACGCTGAGAGCAGAGGGAAATTTCCTCAGCAAGTGTGTTGTGGCATGGTGCTGATATCACTTTCAGAGAATGATTTAATCAAACACCTCAAGGTCATTCACCTAATATAGGAACTGCTATTTCTGTTGGATGGCAGGTTCAATGAGATTTACCACCTGTTGTGCTACCATCCAACTCCCTCAAGAGGAATTAGGTCCAGGGTCAGTGATACTACTCGAACGAACAATAGTGAAGAGGAAAGAAAAATGATCCAGAAGGCATGAAGCTGGCTAGGTTATACCTCTTTGAAACCTTTCTGATTTTGCAGACGTTTCTGATTCTTTCTTTTTGTGTTTCTGGTTGGGCTCAACATGATGCTCCTGAATAAGTTAATACTGAACATTATCGTGTAGCATTTATATCATAATTATTATAATTATAAAAATATAATTATAAGTCTTATCATTATAAAATAAAATAGCATAACATTGCTTGCTTGCTTTGGAGAGGACTTGGATTTGATTCCTCTCACTGTTAGTTTGCGATTCTATGGGACCTTGAGCAAAATAATTCCTTTTTTTTCAAAATTTATTTATTTATTTGTTTTCAGCTTTCAACAATTACTTCCATAAGCTTCAAATTGTCTCTCCCACCCTCCCCAAGTAGGTGTGCGATCTTATATGGGCTCTTAACGTACATTTTTGTTAAACACATTTTTACATTAGTCATTTTGCAAGGAAGAATTAAAATGAATGGGAGAAAACATGAGTAAAACTAAACAAAACCAAACATGAGAAAATAGTCTGCTTCCAACTCCATAGTTCTTTCTCTGGATGTGGATGGCATATTGCATCGAGTCCCCTCCCTTGGAAATGTTTTAGGTCCTTGCACTGGAAGATTAAGTCTGTCAAAAACAGTCCTCGCACACTGTGTCTGTTACTGTGTATAACAGTCTCCTGGTTCTGTTCACTTCACTCAGCCTCAGTTCATATAAGTCTATCCAGGTATTTCTGAAGTCCTCCTGTTTGTCATTTCTTACAGCACAATAGTATTCCATTACATTCATATGCCACAACTGATCAAAACAATTCTTTCACCTTTCTAGACAAACAGTTTCCTCATCTGTAAAATGAGTGGGGGAAGAGGGTGGGCAATCAAATGAGATGACCTTTAACATTCCTTTCTGTATTAAGTTTATGATCTCTACAACCATATGACTCATCCTCAATAAAGACATATAAAACAAAATTCAAGTGATTGGCCCAAGGTTACGCAGTCAAATAGTGAAAAAACAAACAAACAAAAACCTATGAAAATGATTTACCATTCCTTATTTCCATGTTGTGGGCAGCTAGGTGGTATAGTGGATAGCGTGCCAAACCTGGAGTCAGGAAGATCTGAGTTCAAATCCAGCCTCCTACACGTATTAGCTGTGTGACCCTGGGCAAGTCACTTAACCCTGTTTACCTCAGTTTCCTCACGTATAAAATGAGCTGGAGAAAGAAATGGCAAACCACTCCAGTATCTTTGCCAAGAAAACCCCAAATGGGATCACAAAGAGTCAGACACAACTGAACAACATTTCCAAATTGTTTAACACCCACAGAACCAGGTCCCTTTGCAAGACTGTCAGTTGTTTAAAAATCTAATCCACTCATAACATTCCTCATAAAATTTTGTAGTGATGCTAGACATAGACTTTACCAATCATATTTTCTCATTAATCTTTGAAGAGAATTAGTTTTCCAATTAAACAACTCTTTATTCTAGTGATGTTCACACATTTAATACAGTGCTGTCACCAATTTAAGATTTAAACCACATCTGCTGAGGGTTTCTTCACAATCTTTTCAAATAACTGTAAACTGATCTCTGTGAATCTAGGGAGAAAGAGTATTAAAAATAATAGCCATGCAGTGAAGAGGAGATCCACTCACCATACTCAGACATACTTTTGGGATCCAGTAATTTACCTGTCTGGCTTACTGAGTAATAGGGTTAAAAGTTCATTCAATAAATCCTCCATATAGTGAATATCTCTGTCCCTGCTTTATAAAATTCTCTGTCTTTCTGTCTCTGTCTCTTCCCCCTTCTCCCCCAATCATTATTCCCTCCATTCTACCAAGAGAAAAGTAATAAATGTATCCACCTTACGTTGTCTGAGATGCTGGTGTTTGGGAATTTGAGTCATTAAACCACAATGACACCGAAAGGATAAGAAATATATCTTTATAGTCAGTGCTATTCAACAAATTTCTGCACAAAGTTAGCCATTTCAAACATCCTGCATATTGATTTTAGTTGCTGTTTGGAAATCACCAAAACCTGAAATACCTTACTCCTACCCTGCCCCTCTCCGACTCCACTTGTGCTAGTACTCAGGTATTCCTTGGGGCCCTGACATGTGTTCTTCATCCTTCAAGAATTCACCTGTTTCCTTCTATCTTAGGAGCTTCTGAACAACTGTTGTCCTAGCTTCTAACTTCCTATGCCTCTTATCTTTGTCACAAAATGATCAGCTTAGATCAGAAGGATTCACAGTTCACTTTTATAGGGCCTTCTCCCTCCTTCTTCTGTTACCACAATGATTATCCACCTCTAATATTATTGACACCTAGGACAAGGTGAGTTGGAGGGGGGAAGGGTAGGAATAAAGCAATTCAAGCATTGGGGATTTGGGGGTTTTCATGAGTAGGAATATCAGTGTGTGTGTGTGTGTGTGTGTGTGTGTGTGTTTTATTTTAATTTAACAAATATTTATCAAGGACCTAGTATATTCAGGGTTACATAATCAGGAAGAAAAATGTGCTGTGAATAAGAGACACATTTGAAACTGAAAGACACACACAGAGTTAAAATAAAGGGTTGGAGCAAAATCTATTATGCTTCAACTGAAGTAAAAAAGGCAAGGGTAGTAATCATGATCTCAGATAAAGCAAAAGCAAAAACAGGTCTATTTAAAAGAGACCAGTAGGGAAACTAAATTTTGCTAAAAGTTATCCTAGACAATGAAGTAATATAAAAAATTTATACAGAAAGTTTTTCTGATAAAGTCCTCATTTTTCAAATATATAGGGAACTGAGCCAAATTTATGAAAATAAGAGCCATTCTCCAATTAATAAATGGTCAAATAATATGAACAACTTTCAGAAGAAGAAATCAAAGCTACCTATAAGTCAAATAAAAAATGCTTTAAATCAGTATTGATTAGAGAAAGGCAAATTAAACAACTCTGAGGTACCACCTCATATCCATTAGAAATGACAAATGCTATAGGGGATGAGAGAAAATAGGTACATTAATGAACTTTTAGTGGAGTAGGGAACTGGTGCAATCATTCTGGAAAACAATATGGAACTATGCCCAAAGGTCTATAAATCTGTGCATATCTTTTGATCCAGCAGTAACACTATAACAACTGTACCACAAAGACATCAAAGAAAAAAGGAAGGGACCTATCTGTACAAAAATATTTATAGAAGCTCTTTTCTGTAGTGGCAAAGAATTAGAAATTGAAGGGATTCTCATTAATTGGGGAATGGCTAAAGGTGTGGCATATGATCATGATGGAGTACAATTATATTATAAGACATAATGCAGGGGGGAGGGGGCAACTCAAAAAAAAACATGGCAAGAACCTGGAGATCACTGCGCATAGTAACAATAATGTTGTAATGATGATCAACTGTGAAAGACTTGTCTACTCTTATCAATATAATGATGCAAGACAATTCCAAAAGACTCATCATGAAAAAATGTTACCAACCTCCAGAGAGAGAACTGATGAACTCTGAGTGGAAAATGAGGTATAACTTTCTCATCATTTCTTTTGCTTTGTTTTCGATATGGCTAATATGGAAATATGTTTTGCATGATTTCACACGTATATCTGATATAGTTGACCTTTTCTTCAGTGCATGGGGGAAGAATTAGAGAGAGGAAAGAAATCTGGAACTCAAAATTTAAAAAGAAAAGAGTGCTGAAAATAAATAAATAATATTTTTTATAAAAAAAGAAAAATAGAAAAAAAATCATACCTCAACAGGATTAAAAAAAAAAACCAAACCAACTCACAGGCAGTAACTAAGCCATCTCACCCACCAGCTCTTTCAGTATCCTCAGAGGTAATTACTACAAGATTAGTAACAACTTAAGTTCACTAAGGTGTTTCTTTTTACCATGTATTCTAATCTTCAGTTTCATCTGATAATCATGTTTTCACCATTTATATGATCCACTTACCATTTGTGCTTCATTATTATGGTGCAAAATAACATGCATTTCACTAAATCAATCAGATTAATTTATTTTGTTAAGTAGCATTTTATGGCAATAGTAAATTCCAGACACATTTGTTCACTCTTGCCAGTTCATTGCTCCTACCTCTTGGGCATTTGTTCAAAAAAAGAAAAAAAAAAAGAGAGAGAGAAAAAAAAATTGAGGAGACCTTATTTGTGACCTGTTACTGCCCAAATAGCTTTTCCAAATCCATCAGACCAAAGGAAGTTAGAAGCACAAGATTAACTGACAATGTAGAAATTATCAAAATCAAGGAGGGCAGTGAGGCAATTATTCCTTTTTTCTCAACATAGTTATATGGAAACTGGGTCAACAATGAATTGATCAAGACATAAACAATAGGTTGTTTTGTAAATTATCAGTGATCACCTAGCTTCCTTCTTAGTTGAGCTTGAGATGCTATACCAGACCTTTCCTGATTCCCCTCTTGCTACAACCCCTCCCCCCCAATTATTTTGTATGTATTTTCTATTTATTTATAAATGCACATGTTAGGGCATATGGTAAGAGGGCTTGCTTTCAGGGCTGCTCATCCACCTTTAACTTCACCTGGTAGTCAACTCTCATGTATTGCAGGAAACTGTAGAAAGCTCAGTGGCTACACCCTGCTAAAATTGTCTCTGTAGATGGGTTAAACTAGGTTGAAGGTAACTTACAGGCCTCAGACTCATGGATGAGTATCATGGATAAGTATTCAAATACTCCAAGTATTTGAACATTTCCTCCAGTGTAATGGATGGATAAGAACAATATGTTTCAACGGCAGCTGAAGCAGAACTATGGAGTACTTAAAGCTTAGTCAGACATCAAAGATGCCAAGGTTATCCACTGCTTCCCAAGGCATTGTTTTGACTTTTGTCTTGCCATTGGACTTTAATCACTCTGGAAGAAAGAGCGAGGCTGATGAATTTGTGCTGCCCTGCTCCACTTAAATCCAATTCACATGCAAGTCAAGACAACACCATGATATCACTGGTCCTCTTCAAGAACAAAGGATGAACAACAAGGGGTTGTACTCCCAAATCGAATGCAAATTTCTTCATGGCAGGATTGTAGGGATTGTTTCATTTTTGTCACCACATCTCCAAGTTCTGCTAATTAATCAACCAATGAACCAATATTTGTTGGGCACCCACTATGCGCTTTTAGCACCATGTGTTTTCAGCACTTGGAATACAAAGACAAAAATAGCTTCTGCCCTGCAGGGGCTTACATTCTTGTAGGGGAGACAATATATAAATATATAGATACAGGGTCTATATGAAATATACACAAGGTGATGTGGTAAGAAAAGGAATTATAAGCTGCGGAGTTTAGGAAGACTTTATATGGAAAGTGATTTTTGATCTCAAAATTCTAAACCAGGGATCCTAAGAGGCATAGGCAAGGATGGAGTACATTACAGGTAGGGGTGGCAGCTTATCTAAAGGTACAAAGAGCAGAGATGTACTATCTTGTCAAAAGCACAATAAAGTCAGTCTTATTAGACCACAGAGAACATGGAGGGGAATAAGGTTCAATGATTCTGGAAAAATGAGCTGGGATAAGGTTGAAAGGGCTTTAAATGCCCAATGAAGGGCTTTATACACTTCTAGAAGTAATAGCAACCTGCTATAGCTTGTTGAATAAGGGAATGACATCGTCAGACCTAAATTTTAAGACATTTTTTGGCAACAGTATGGAGGATGGATTACAGGGAAGAGAGATTTGAGTCAGGGAGACCAATAAGGAGGTTTTTGAATGAGGGTAGGTCAGGTGTGGGAAACCTGCAGGCTCAAGGTCACGTGTGGCCTTCTAGGTCCTTAGGTGTGGTCTTTTGATTGAGTCCAAGTTTTATAGAAATTCTTTTATTAAGGGGATTTGTTTTGCGATGTTTGGATTCAGTCAATGGACCACACTTGAGGACTTAGAGGGTCACATATAGCCTCAAGGTCACAGGTTCCCCACCACTGGTTCAGGCAAAAGGTGATGAAAATCTGAAATGGTATATTGAGTGTTTGGGTGAAGAGGAGAAGTACCTTAATACAAAGATGGAAGAAGCCCCTAGATGCCCCCCCCACCCAAGTCCACCCAGACCCTTAGGTACTCTCCCTACCCTTAAAAGAGGCTAAACCAAAAACCATTATCCCATGCATAACCAAACCATGACTCAGTAGAAAACTCTACCACCACCACCAGAGTTTCTCTTGGTCCATGGAATTAGTATTCATCTAGGTCCATAAACCCTTAGTATTAAGAGAGGCTTTCTAGAATATGGTGAGGTGCTTCACACAGACCAGACTAGCTGACTCTTTTCAAAAGTGACTTTCTTCATCCTCTAGAAACCCCACCCCACCCCCAGCCCTGAACTTCCACATCCTCAGTGCTTATGTCCCAACCTCCCTCCCCCATCCGCCACATCTGCTTTTGCTTTATACTTATGATTCCTCCAATGCCCCCATTGAACTGTACTCAATTAAGAGCTGAGATGGCTAAAAGATTGTGCCAGTCTGATGCATCTCTCAGGCTAGAACACGTCTTAAGTTAAAGACAGGAAGGATGTGCAAAATTATGTAAAGGTAAAAGGGACAAGATTTGGCAAATGCTTAGAAATGTTAGGCAAGAGATCGTGAAATTTTGAGGATGACAGTGAGGTTTTGAATTCCAGTGACTTGGAAGGATGGTGGTGATTTTGAAAGAAACAAGTTAAATTTGAAAGAAGGTGGTCTTAGATGGGAAGGGAGGTAGTGGATTTTGTTTTGAGCATGATGAGTTTGGGCTGCTTGTAGAAAATCCAGTTTGAAATGTCCAACAGACAGTTTAAACTAAGGTGGTTTACATAGATTAGTGATCATCTACCGAGACAAAAATTGAAGAAATTAAAGTTGATGAAAGCACCAGTTAAGAAAATATAAAGAGGGAAAATAAAAGGGCCTAGAAAAGAGTTTTAGGGTAAATCCACAATAGGCATGCCATGGACAATAATCCAGCAAAGGTCCATTACAGCTACAATAATTCATAAATACTTGAACAATCTTTTATATATGCTGCTTGTTTCTTATTGAGCAGAATCCTTTATGGACTGGAGATTATTTCCTAGAAGATCACTTCAAAGAGTTTGGGATGGTTGTTCAGATTTTACTTGTGTTGCTTAGTCCCAGAGGGTAGAACCCCGCAGTCATAGAAGTCAATGGAAGCTTGATATAAAGAAAAACTTTCTAATAATTTTTATTGTTGTTCAGTCATTTAGTGTCCAACTCTTTATGACCCCTTTTGGGGTTCTCTTGGCAAAGATGCTGGAGTGTTTTGCCATTCCTTCTTCAGCTCATTTTACAGATGAAGAAATTGAGGCAAACAGGGTTAACTAACTTACCGAGGATCCACAGCTAGTAAGTGTCTGAGCCTGGATTTGAACTCAGGTCTTCCTGACTCAATGCCCAGCTCTCTATCCACTGTACCACCTGCCATTTCTAATATGTAGCGCTGTCCCAAAATAGAATAAACTTCTTCAGGAGGTTTCAGGCTCTCTCTCACTTGAAGTTTCCAAATAGAGGCTGGATATAGATACTTGCCAGATATATCATAATAGAGAGCACTACTCAAGCATGGCTTGAAGGCCCTTCCAACTGAGATTCTATGACACTATAACCTAGTGCTTCTACTAAATAGCTGTGTAGTCATGAGGAAGTCATTTTCCTTTCCTGGAGCTTCTTTTTTTTAAACTAAGGGGTTATACTAAATAATCTCTAACTAAGGTTCTTATCAGGTGATACATGCAATAATTTAATGTCACTGACATTACTTTTAAAATCACAGTTTGCATTTTGGGGGGTAATGGTGGGGGTGAAAGTTGGAACGGACATATTATTTTATTGGTATAGTGAATTATCTCTAACAAGATTCCCCCTACCAAAATACCTATTTTGAAATGGATAGCCTTGAAGAGTTGCCCAGGGCACTGAGAAATTAAATGAGTTGTCCAGGTTGACATAGCCAGTTGAGGGTCAGTGGCAGAACCTGGCTCCTCCTGATTCCCAAGCTAACTCTTTATCCACTATACCAAACCACCTCTAGTTTATGTTGAGACACTTAAGCACGCAAGCATAAAGTGGAGATCTGCATAGATCACACAAGGGACTAAGGAGTAATAAGCGCACACACACACACACACACACACACACACACACACACACACTCACACACCCATCAGGGAATTATTGTTCAATGTCTTTTTCCTTCAAGGGCTCACTCACACTTTTTGAGAAATCTATATAAAATATGAAGGTCATAAGATTTTTGAGAATAAGAACAGACCTTAGAGATTATCTAGTCCAGTCCTATCCCTTTACAGATGATGTAGAAGTCTATAGAGGTTAATGATTTTGACAACTGAGTAAGGACTCAATTCCAGGTTTACTCCCTCCAGATCCAATTAGACTTTCCAGTAGGGTCATTTACAAATCTTCAGAAACCACCATGACTAGTATCATTTGCCCAAGTGCAATGGGGATCTGCTGCATGTGCAGATCCCTATTAGCTTACTAGCTTATTAGCTTAAGATTGTATTATCCATTTGGGTGACACTAGGAAGTTACTTCTGGGAAAATTGTTAGGACTGGAGCATATATGGACATTTGGCCTTGGCCTACCATGTGGTTGTCAAAAGCCTTTTTCCACTGACTACACAGTTAGAAATGGGAGTATTTTCTCAATGCCCTAAGTCAGTACATGCCATGGCTTAGCTTTTGCTGCATTTGAATCTTGGGGAGTGAAAAGACTCCAGGCGCTGCTGGTGAGACTAGGTAAGGGGGGAAGGCCTTAGGTCCTCTTGATTCTTTGAGACTAAGGCCCTTAGCCTTCTTGTTCCTCTGTTTCTGTTCTAGAAGGCGGATCTAACCTTAGCCAAGAACTTTAGCTCACAGATCTAGACTAAATTGGGAAGGGTGGGTGTCTAAACCAGCTCAGCAGTGGTTATCTTGAGGAGCCAGTCCAGGTCCCAGACTCTAGTCCAACAGAAGCTAACGGTCATGCCAGCCTTGGACGTCAGTGTGATATAAATTATGAGGCTCACCTCCAGCCCCAACTGATTGTAGGAGGATTATACCCCCAATGTATTAAGGAAAATATTTGTACCTTGATCTGTCTATATAGATATTTCCTGTTGCCTAGCAAGACTATCATGTTTAAAAAATTCTGTCCAGGTTGTGTGAAGAGAAATTAGTGGGCTCCCTTTTTAAAGAATCAGTACAACAAGAATTTCTCCTGTCATAAGATAAGCAAGCTCCCAGAGTTCTACCTCTGTGTCAGTTTGTGGGTTTGGCCCACTTAGTTATACTATGTGAGTAGGTTCAACTATCAGCAGATGATTCACTTCATCCCTGGGAGATTTGCTATATTCCATAACCCTTTCTCCAACATGGAGTTGGAGATCTATGCTTCTGAAATTGACCTTGAAATGGATATGATGATTTTAGAGAATATCAGATGATGGAGTTTATTTTCAATGTATCATGATAGAGGATTAGAATGTGCTCTCCTTTCATCCTACTCCTGATATAGTTTTATTTCTTGTACCATAAAAAGTGCTGAAGAAAGCACACTGTGGTTTTAGTTCCATTACAATTCACTTTCTCTTGTTACTTGCAATCAAAATTCCTTTAACAAACAGCCTGGGCAAACACCCATGATGTTGGATCAAAAGGTATACCTTCCAGATATGATACTCAGGAAACTGAGTAGCATGGTAGATCAGGCTGTGATCACCACTTACTCAAAATGTCTAGAAAAGAGCCAGGTTCTTTTCTTGTGTAATCTTGGACATTTGGCTTGAAATGTGATAGAAAATTTAGAATTTATTAATGAGTATCCAACACATGATGTGTGCTGTGGATTGAAAAAGAAGTAAAAGAAGCTCTTATTTTATATTTGAGTTAGGGAAGAAGTCTCGAAGAACAGTAAGAGACAATATAATCCATACTTAGATTAGTACCTGAGAAAAGCCAAAAGGGTAGTACAGACTATTTATGCAAGAAGAGGTCAGAAAAGGGGGAAATCAACGTGACTGTATTCTTTTTCAATGTGAAATCTAAAGGCGTCATGATCAAGATAGAATGTCCATACAGCATTATCTATTAGTCATCAAACATGCTTGTCATGTTGATTTCTTCCCACCCCTGCCCCCAGTCCTAGTAGTATGGAATATATGGACAGTAAAGTGTCATAGATAGCAAGAAGAAAGCAATTACAATCTTTTGGACTCCTGCTGCCCCTACTGGCTATACCACTTGCTGAACACAACCATGACTGATCAATATACCACCATCTTCTTTTTGAGTGGTTTTGACTATATCCCTTATAGTGGAAAGATCATCAGAGTCACATAATCCGGGTTTGAGTTCTTTTTTTTTTTTTTTGCCAGTTTCTATATGCCCTTGAGCAACTTATTTATTTGGAGAGTCTCAATTTCCTTGTTTCTAAAATAAGTATAGTGATAATTTCCCAAAAATTTTTTTTGGGAAGAACAAATGAAAAAGTGGATATAAAATTATTTATCTTAATTAAACATGTGCAAATTGCCATTACTATTGTTGTATATTCCCTGTTTAATTGCTCCAAACACAATGTCTTTTCTTACAGTAAGTGCTCTGCAGATGTTACTGATGACTTCCTTATTTTGTTCTCTTCTATATATTTAATTGTTCTAGTCCTAGTTAACTTTGTTTTAAGTCTTGTCTCCTCAATAAGGCTGTAAAATCCTTAAATTCAAATTATAACAACTTTCTTCCATGCAAAGCGCTTCGTAAACCTTATTTCATTATTGTCATTTTCTCTAAGGTGCTACTGCAGTCAGAACTTTGCACACAGCTGGATTTTAATTAATGTTTGTTTGACTACCTTTAAAAAAAAATCTCCTGATGTATTCATTCAATTGTGGTTACCTTTAATATTTTCTTAAAAATCACACAGCATGGTATATGGTATTGCCACATGTTACTAGGTTCAATCAATAACAATTCAGGCTTCAATAAGATTTATTTTAAAAGCAAAGCCAAAGGATTTCAACTGAATGTTATATAAAATTGGCTGAAATATAGGAGTAGTGAGTCATGTCTTTTATGCCCCTGCATCATTAAAAACACATTTTTTTTTCTACTTAAATCTTGTTCTGTGTTGGCTGCTCCAAAAAAATCATGGAAGAAATGAACCGAGAGAAAAAAATGAAGTGAAATACAACATTTAAAATTAAGAGACTGGAATTGTTTTGCTTACTGAATGCAAACCTCAGTAATTACAACTGAGAAAAGTTGACAACTTCCAATTTTCTTGATGCAAGTACATCTTCTACTTTTTCAACTAAGATGTCACTAAAAATTTCATCTCCTCTCTACCTCCTAATGCAAGAAAAAAGGGAGTCAAAGGAATGATGAAAATTCAACTGATGATACAAAATTAACTTCTGATATCACTTTTCAAAAATGACATTTATGGAGTAAACAACTTAAATGTCTAGTGACTCCTCCTTCAGAGGACCTGAAAGAGTTTGGAATAACAAAGATTTAGAGCTAGAAAAGCAGCTAGGTGGTACAGTGAATAAAGAGCCAGGACTGAAGTCAGAAAGATGCCTGTTCCCAAGTTCAAATCTGATCTCAGACACTTACTAGCTGTGTGATCCTGGGCAAGTCACTTAATCCTGTTTGCCTCAGTTTCCTCAACTGTAAAATGAGCTAGAGAAGGAAATGGCAAAGCACTCCAGTTCCTTTGCCAAGAAAACTCCAAATGGGGTCACAAAGAGTCAGACATGACTGAAAAATAATTCAATAAAAACAAAAGAGCTGGAAAAATGTCAAAAATTGAATCTTGACCATCTAGCCCAACCCTCTTATTTTACAGAAAAAGCAATGGAGGCATGAGAAGTTAAGTCATTTACCCAAGGTCACACAAGTAGTCAATAAATGAGTTAGGGTTGAATATCAGTACTTTGATTACAATCCACGCATCATACCTATTCTCTCCAGTGGTTCTCAAATACTGCTCTGATTCTCATCCTTTCTCTATCTTACATATAAAGAAAAACTGCCACAGGGTGGTATAAAAACTTGTCTGTAATTCTACAGCTTATTAAGGGCAAATCTGAAATTTAGAGATTTATAGAAATTAGAGCTAGGAAAGACTCCAAAGAGCACCTGGACCTACCCTCTTATCTTACAAGCAAGGGAACAGAAGTCCAGAGAGGTTAAATGGCTGGCTTGCCTAAGGCCAAACAAATAGTAACATGGCCAGAATTCAAATCCAGTTCCTTCAGTTTTCAAAACCAGCACTCATCACGCTGAAGTTTGTCTAGTTGAGTAGATTTGAATGGTTACTACTCTAATAATCTTTATATTAGACACATCTACTTCACATTCCTTCCCCTGAACACATATACACACCTGACAAATGCTTATTTTCTAGTATGTGATACTTATGAACTTGCTTTAATAACATTTAATGAAACCATCGATGATAATGCAAATGAGTGCAATTTTTAGCTCACACAAGAAAGAACATCAAGTGGAATATAAAACAGGGGGGAGTAATTTATCATATGCACGCATGCATGAATGCCAAAAATGTTGTAGGAATCAGTTACCACTGCTGCTCTTACCACGATCACCCTTTGGTTATTTTCCAGAGTTCACATATAGTCAACTCCCCATATCCCTGAATCCAACACACCACAGAACCCGGAGATAATTGTGAACTACAGACATGTATATGTGCATGTGTATGAATATGAGTGTGTAAATATACAATGCTTAGTCATACTTGGAAATTTGAGTTAGTAGCAATAACATTACATGGTATTAATGAAATTCTTAGGGGTTGCTAAGCAGAGATTAGTTCAGACTCTAGTTGTGTGGCCCATAAATGCCTCAGGGTCCTCGCAGAGAAGCCTAAATCATGAATAGGGTAGGAAGAAAGAAGAAAAGAAAAGTGAAAAAAAAAAAAAAAGAAAAGTGAAAAACAGAGAGAGAGAGAAGGCAGAGGGGAAGTGGAAAAGAGAGGAACAAAGCAGAGAGGACAGTGTTGCATATGGTAGGGGAGAGATGGAAGGGAAAGGCGGATGCTAGAATACTACAGTCAGATGCTACTTGGTGTTTACCCTAGCTCCAAACAAATTTGAACTAGATCTCTGCCCAGCAGGCTCACATTGTACATCTCCTGGACTATGCCCAAATTAGGCAGAAACACTATTAGCTAATGCCAGCTCATTCTTTGTGAATATCATGTATCACTGCAGCTGGTTCACCAACCAGTCAGCACCAAACTCTTGCAAAATACTTTAGTAGGTGCTACAGGGAGTGAGAAAGGACAGAGAAAGCCCTGACTAGCTTAAGGATCATAAGATCCTTATTCATAGTTGAAGTGATATGCCACCAAATAAAACATGCACCAAAAATGGATAACTCAGTAATCTAAGCAGTCATAATTTTGAATTTCATTTATTTTCTCAATTAAAAAGCCTTTATTAATTTTTTTCTCTTTCTCACCTCCCCCCTACCTCTGCCTCCCAATGGGAAAAAGAAAAAAGAAAAACAAAGCCTTAGTAATTAGTTTCCACAGTCGAGCAAAAACAAATTCCCATATTGGCAGAGGAAGCCAAGTTATATCTTGGAATATACTAGAAGTCACGTGGGATATACCCAGTTAGGTCTGAGTTTGAGTTCTGACTCTGGCTTGATCTGTGTGATCATTGGCAAGTCAGTTCCCTATATGACAGTTTCATTGTCTGCAAAATGAGTTTGAAATGCTTATAAAAACAGACTTGTCATGAGAAAAGTGCTTTTCAAGCTTTAAATTTTTATATAAATAAAAGTCACTGTTGTTGATCAAGTGGCTGTCTTTCATTCCTGTCCACAGATAGGAGGAGCAAAGCGGGGCACAGATACCATAACCTTCTATGGGACAAGAGGGATGAGCCTTGTATAATCTGGCCCCTGGCTCTGCTAACTCAGGGCTAAAAAGTGTCAGTCTCGGGCTTTTCTTCTCATTACCACAGAGGTCATCAAATGAATGAGGCCACCCTTGACGCACAGAATGACATCAAGTAGCAATGTTTGCTAGGGAAAAGCAACAAAGGGATATGACGTGATCCTTTTTAACCCAGTCATGTAATGCCACTCATGAAGCCAAGAAAGCTGAAGTCTCAAACAATAACAACCTGTTGGCTACAATGGAAAAGCAAAAACGAGTTTTGACATGGAAAGAACTGCTGGTGAAAATTTGATCATTTCTAGCAAAGTTGTGGAAGGGGAGAGAAGGAAGGAGCAAGCATTTACGAAACACCAACTGCATACTAGTCACCACATTAAGCACTTTATAAACATATTATTTGATCCTCACCCCAACTCCAGGATGTGGGTTCTGCTAAGATCCTTATTTTACAACTGAGGAAACTGAGGCACAGAGAGGAAATGAAGCAATGTTCACAAAGAGCCAGGCAGCATAGATTCAGTAAGTACTGCTGGTCATACCAGAAGAACTCTCTCTTTTTTTTTTTTTTTAACTGAGTTTCTAAACTGTTAGATTAAGGCAATGTTGTAGATATAATTAACATAAAATGCTAAAAAAAAACAAAACAAAACCAGTTTCTCATTCTATTTGTGTGGAAAACTAAGGGCTGAAAAATGGTAAAATTAGATAATTTTAAAACCAGCTGAATTTCCAAAGAGCACTCATGGCTCAGCATTAATTGGGAAGGCAGTGCCCTAGGTATCTGTGCTTGGCTTTGGACTGTGTATGTATATGTATGTGTATTTCTATATGTACACGCACACATATATACACATATATTTCATATATACAAATATATGTTATCAATGACTTTGACAAAAGCAATAGGGAAAGGCAATAATTTGTGTTAAGCACTTTATAAGTATCACCTCATTTTATGCTCACAACAACCTTGTGAGTTAGGTGCTATTACTATTCTCATTTTACAATTGAAGAAACTGAGGGAGACAGATGTTAAGTGACCTACCTGGGATCACACACCTAGAATCTGAAGCTGGATTTGAACTCAGGTCTTCTTGACTCCAGGTCTAACACTCTATCCAGCCACCTAGCTGTGTCAGACAGAAATTATGAAATTTGCCAATGACACAAAGCTAGAAGGGACAGTTAATGTGCTGTAAAATAGAATCAGAATCATAGCAGGCTGTGGCATTAGACTAAATGTATGCACTAAGATGGAATTTAATGCGGATATAAAGTCTTACCCTTGGCTTCCAAAAAATGGACTTTGCCAGTACAAGCTAGGGAAGGCATGGTTATATAGTTTGAAAAAAACAACAATACCTGAGGATTTCGATCAGTGGAATACAAGATCCTTTAGGGCAGGGATTGGTTTTGTCTTTTTGTCCTAGGGGTTAGTACAGTTTCTTGTACATAGTCTTGGACTGGAATGGAAATGAGAATTCCATTTTTCTTTCTTATTTTTTTTTCCACTTTGGAGACCTAGAGACCTAGTTACTTATGTGCCATTAATTAGTTGTGTGACTTTAGACAATTCAACCTCTCTGGGCTCTGACTTCTTCATCTAGAAAATGATGCAATTAAATTAGATAATCTTCATAATCTCTTTCAATTTCAGGATTATATAGGAAGATCTATACAGTTCTATGAGAAAGCAAGAATATTTACTTCTGAAATCAGGAAGAAAGGATGGGATAAGCATTTGAAGGAAGGGGTATAAGAAAGAGGGGGCAGCTAAGTAGTGCAATGGATAGAGCACCACTGCAGGAGTCAGGAGGACCTGAGCTCAAATCTCACCTCAGACACTTGACACTCACTAGCTATGTGACCTTGGGCAAGTCACTTAACCCCAATTGCCTCATCATGGGTCATCTCCAGTCATCCTGATGAATATCACTGGATTCAGATGACTCTGGAGGAGAAGTGAGGCTGGTGACCTGCACAGCCCTCCCTCACTCAAAACATAGTCAAGTGCAAGTCATGTCATCATTTCTCTGATGGCATGGTCTTCTTCAGCAATGAAGGACAAACCCAATGACAACATTGTAATAGAAACCTGTTTCCTCTCTTATCCCATCACAGCTAAGAGACTAGAGGTAGGGAAAAGGAATAAATGCATTACATATAAAAGAACTAATTGTCTGCATGTTATTTTTATGAAATGAAGGAAATGTTAAATTCACATATAGTATGTATCTTTATTTTTCAGTACCTAAAATTTTTGAAAATCATTACTTTTAGATCATCATGAA
The DNA here is from genome assembly GCF_028372415.1 of Notamacropus eugenii. NCBI lineage: Eukaryota > Metazoa > Chordata > Mammalia > Diprotodontia > Macropodidae > Notamacropus > Notamacropus eugenii. The sequence continues at coordinate 261,724,454 of NC_092873.1, forward strand.
AAATAAATCTAGTTTATGGTATAAATTTAACAAAAGTCACAGGTATAAACTCTCAAATCTTCATACAGCATTTCAATTTCTCCCCTCCTGAGGTTCTTGATTCTTTTGTGGAGTTGTAAAAATTCTTCCAAACTTACTGTGAGGATGCCAATTAAAGCATTCACAACTTGCTAGTTCAAACATGTGAAGGTACCAGTTCAATTTAGATCCTGATGGTAAACCTTTCACCTGAATCTAAATCAAAGCAGTTTACAATGTATTTCAGGCACAATCTCTTTAGTGTGCTATTATCTAAATCGGTTATTTCTGTCAGGACTTTCTCAAATTTTCCTCTCAGCACCTTACACAGTACGCAGTAAATATCGATAACCTCTTTAACAGCTTGTTATGGAGAGGGGAAATGTCAAGTGCTAAAATTAATTTTGAGAATGTTCTGACAAATAATAATTGATTCACAGCAATCCTTTCCTCCTCCAATCACATATTGGCATTTTATCAGGATCCTCTGAGAGACAATAATCTAAACCAAAGAAGTTAACAGTGAGAATTCAAGGTGAAAAAATTGGAGGAAGGTTAGAGGTTTTTTTGACACTGTGCCAATTACACTTGATTAAAACATATAAAGAATCCAAGATCTGACTGTGCTTGTGTGGATATAGCACTTGATTTGTTAGAGCAAAACGGCATCATGAGGGTTCCGTTTCAACAAAGTGTCTTTCACTCATACATAAAAACCAAGAGACACTGAAAGGTATAAAAATAATGATAACCTTGTTTAACACCTGCCCTCTGATCATAAACATCAGGCAAAACATAAAAAGGAGACATGTTTGTTAAAGGTGTTTCAACAGAAAGAGGAAATCTTGTGTAGAATCTGAATGGAACAGGAATTTCTTATAAATGCTGACTTAGACATCCTCCACATACTCCTATTTGTAAGTGACACTGTACTGGTTGCAAACAATGGAACATAAAAGCCTCCCGGGGAAAAAGCTGTAAGCACTCAAAAGAATGTCTTAACTACCAGCTCAGGAAAAACCAAGTGAATTGAGAATCTATTGCACAAATTTTGACATTCAGTAGGAACAAAAATCTTGTCCATCAGTGTAACTATCTGGGACAGGAAGTACATATGGACAACGAATTTTGATCAGAATTAAGGAGGAGGAGAGGAAGTTGGATTGTCTTCACTAAAATGCAAGAGCTCTTTTAATGATCCCAAATTTCTCTCAGAAACTAAGACTGATACTAATAATACCCGAGTTGTTATATGGTTTAAATCCCACCTCTGACAATCCCTAGCCTTGCAGCCTTTAATTTAACCTTTCTGGTCCTCTATTCCCCCATCTATGAAATGGAGCTAATGAATGATACATATGGTAGCTTCCTTATGGGGTTATTGTGAGGATCAAATGAATTACTGTATCTGAAGCACTTTACAAACATTAAAGCAGCATATACATCAAAGTATTATATTGAAATACTGATATAAAAATATATTTTTTAAAAAATATCTCAGACCCTCGGTTAAAGACCACAGCTTAATGACAGTATTTTGCCCTATCAAATGATTTTTATAGTAAACAAATTAAAAAACAGAGCAGGAGATTATATTCTTTGAGCATTTCAATCAAAGAGGTGACTATAAAGAAATGATCTGCTATAGAATCCAATTTGCAAAAGCTTTCTCATTTCCACTCTTTCACTTTCATGAAGGGTGCCTTTGATCTTCAGCAAGGGGCATGCCTATTTCCCATTTTTTAGCTTTAATAGCATCTTTAAATTCTTCATTTTCAAGTTGTTTTAATTGCACACTATAGCTTTTCATATTTATTCTTTTTTTCTAATTTGGTATTGAATTTGGTCTTTGCTCTAACAAGTTGATAGCCTGATTATTCACAGGCTTCTAATAAGGACATGACTCCCACATCAGTAACTAGTTGTTTCCTGCCTATTAAGATTAATTCAATTTCATTTTTTTATGCTTTTCAGTGTTCACCATGTCTAATGCCTCCAAAATCTCATTTTTTAAGAAAATATGATATATAGGCATGATACTTCTATATAGCTTACAAGACTTTTGCCCTTTGGAAACAGCTAAGTGACACAGTGAATTGAATGCTGGGCCTGGACTCAGGAAGAACTAAGTTCAATTCTAACCTCCGACATGTACTAGCTGTATATGACCCCAGACAAGCCACTTTAACCTTACTCTGGGGTCACACAAGTAATAAATGTTCAAGGTTAGAGTTGAACTCAGGTCTTGCTGACTGCCTCAGTTTCCTTAGCTGTAAAATGGGGATAATAATAGCACTTGTCTCCCAGGATTGTTGTATCAAATGAGATAATATTTGTTAAACACTTGGTACACAGTAGGTGCTTAATGAATGTTCATGTGCGTCCTTTTTTGTTTCTTATCACCAAGTCACATTTACCAATATTTTTCTATGGTCTTTCCCAGGGCTCAAAATTTGCATTGAAGTCATTCACTGAATATTCAGGAATATGATGACTTGATAAGAAAAATAGGATGGATATAATTCACATTGTTATGAACACTCAATGGTCACTAGGCAACGTTTTCATTTTAGAATACCGATGGTGAAGTTAATGCTTATGGAAAATCTATAGATTGTGTGAGATATTTAATCCTATCTACTCCCATTTCAGCCACTCTCCCACCATTCACCACATATTCGTAGGATTGCAGTGGCCAGAGCAGAAGGGAGAATAAGAGAAATCTTCTTAAAAGATAGGGCTCTTGAGTTTTAAAAGATAGTAAAGATAGTTCCTGATACCAGGCCTGGTGGCAAATGTCTGTGATCTCCGCTGCCAGGGGAGTTGAGGCTAGTGGATCTGCTGAGTGCAAGCATTCTGAGCTGAAGTAGGCTAACTTGATCAGATGTCTTCACTAAGTTAAGCATTCAATTAATGAGTGCTTGGGAGAGGAGGGAAGAAGGTAGAGGGGGATCTCCAGTTGCTCTAAAGAGGGTGAACTGACCTAAGTTAGAGAAAGAGTTGCTCAGTTCCCAGGGGGACCAGAGCAGGATTGTCCCATTAGTATCCCCAGAACTTTGAGTCCGGGTAAGTTAGAGAGATCTAGTCAATCAATCAATAAACACACTAACAACACAAGCAAAAGTGCTACGCAGAATCACAGAATCTGAAAATTTGAAAAAGTCACATTTGAAAAAGTCAGCCATTCCAGACTGAGTCTGAACAGTAATCCCCTCCCTCTGCAGCATGCCCAACATCTAGTGTTTGCTGGTAAATATTCAGCAGGTGGAGAAACCACTAAACCTCCCTAAGACACATCATTCTACTTTAGACTCTGCTTTAATTGCTAGGACATCTTAAGCTTGAGGTGCCAGTAGGACATTTAAGATCTGTAATTAGTTAGAGATGTGGTCTGGAGTGTAAGACAGAGGTAATGGTTGAGATGGAATTTGGGGAATCATTTCCAATATGGTAATACAGTAAAAGTCGAAGGAATGAATAAGATTGACAAGAGAGAAATTACAGAGAGAGACAAGAGAGAATTAAGAAGTGAAATTTAGAGTTTAGGATGTCTGAAGAGATCCACGAGAACATGATGTCTCAGAAGCCAAGGAAAGAGAAAATATTAAGAAGAAGGTCATTGACAATTCCAAATGCTGCAAAGAGGTCAGGAAGGATGACAGCTAAATAAAAGGTAATGGGACGGGGTGATTGGAGGTCATTGGCCACTTTCAACAGAAGAGTTCCACATAGGGTGGTGAGGACGAAAAACAGGTTTTCCAAGGATTGAGGAGAGAGTGGGGGGAGGGAACAGAGGCATTGGCTTCTGACCACTTTTTCTCATGCTGTGAGATTGCACATTAACTAGATGGGAAAGAAGGGTCAAGGAAGGTTTGTTTCCGTAAGGACTGGGAGAGTCCTGCATATTGACAGGCAGATGGGGAATAACCATTGGTGAAGAAGAAATAAAGATGCTTGCTAGAGAGAAACTTGGAAAAGGAGGGAGGAGACCTGATCAAGGGTACAGAAAATTCTTCATCTGCAAGAAAGAAAGAGGCTTTTCATCTAATACAGGAAAGCATTGCAGGAAGGATGGGCAATGATACTGAAAAGTTTTAAGGAGTGAAGAAGGGTAGTTGTGCTATATCTAAGCCATATTATAAAGGCATTTCCCAGTGGTTAACTTTCCATATTTGTTTATGATCACCAGGAAAAGCTGAGGGCCTGTCAGTTCATTTCCTTATTAAAAGCATTATTCCTAACAGAGGCAACATGGTGCAATGGAAAGAATGCCTTATGTGGAATTAGAAGTCCTGAGTTCAGATGCTGTCCTGGTCACTTACTTCTACATATGTCCTTGTACATGTTGCTTCAGTTCTCTGATCTTCAGTTTCCCACTTGTAAAATAAGGAGGTATATTTGTTCACCTCTGGGGTTCTTTCCAGCTCTAAATCTATGATCCTTTGACATTGTTATGCACTCTGTGTATATTGTTTTACTTGAACTAAAATCAAGTTAAAAAAGAAAGAAACATGAAGCTTATGCTAAAATCATCTTAATGAGGGAGGCTAAATTGCCTTTCAGGAATAATGAATTAACTAGAACATAACTTTACATATTTGAGAATCAATCAGCTCTGTATTTCAAACTGGCAGATCTATCTTTAACAGCTTTTTTTGTTTTTAATTACTTGTTTCTTTGCTCTCAGGTGGGAGTCAAGGTCTTTCCCATAACAGAGAGAGTTTTGAATTCCAGATGGCTGATTTAGGAATTAAACCACATACTGCATACCATCATACCATTCCTCCCACTCCTCCCAGCCCCCAACTCCCCACCCAATGAAAAATATGGTCACTTGAAATTGTTTAGTCACTCAGTCACCAGTGACAAGTTACTAATCCATCCTCCCACCAATACTATATCAAGAAGGCAGTGTAAAACATTGGGAAGACTATTTAACTGGTTCTGAACTCAGACATTAATAAGATGTGTGAAATTGCCAGAATATTTAACATCTCTGAATTTCAATTTCTTTATCTATAAGATGAGGTGATTGGATTCAATCATCTCTAAGGTCTTTTCCAGCTATAAAATCCTATATTTCTCATTAATGCTATATTCTCCCAAAGCTTTTTCCAATTTTATTTTCCAACAGGTTTGCATCATTTCCCTGGTATTCATAGCCTAGCAGCTCTCCTTGGTCGAATATTTTTGATGGCATGTTGCCTGGTTATCTCACCAATGAATTTTGCCCATTGACTATGCCAAGAAATTCCTCTAAACACACTCTCTCACTTTTTTCTACTCAAAAAAAATCAGATGTATGGGTCAACCCGGTGGTCAGACTGGATCCTTGTCAATAAAGATGCCAGGACTGAAATTCTCATTAGAGATTCATTTATTGAGAAACCATGATTTGGTGGAATGGTACAAATCAAATGAAATGTGAAGAGAGAAAGAAATCTGAGGGATGGCAAGAAAAATACCATCATGAGAGACCAAAGAAGGCTCTCATGTAAAAATAATTCAAGAAGAAAGGTAGAGAAATGGCTACAAGAATCTTTCTGACTCCTTTGAAAGCTACTTTTTAAACGGGTTGGGCTTTAGCACTAGGTAGAAATGTCACTTATGCTATAGGAATAAATGATGATAAGGGGGAAGAAAACTAGTTTTTTTGCAGCCAGCTAAAAGTCCAAAACAATGCATAATTCCCTTAGAAAATATACAATCTAGAACCAGCCACATTTCTCATCAAGACAGCCACAATTATACAAAACTTCATGAGGTTAAAATAGAAGGTGCTCACTAATAGGAGCCACGAAAAATATTCATAGCAGAACCTTACGTAAGTTTATGTAACAACTCTGCCCCTGAAGACTTTGCAATTCTGGCTGCAAAGCCAGGTTCAGTGGGGCTGTTTTAGGTAACCAATTATGCAAATCATGTCCCAAGTCCCCATCCAATATAGCACTCTATTACCACACAGTGTAAGAGTCACCAATAAAGTAGCAAATGCTTTTAATTAAGATAGAAAAAGCAATGTAAATAACAAGAGGCGATAAAGTAATAGAATCATTCTCTACCCCAACACACAGGTGAATACTATCTCCTAAGCCTCCAGATGATGAATGGTTGGGATAGAAATCTGAAAAAAAAAAAATTAGGGAGGAGCAGAGAAAGGGCCTCTTCAGTGAACCCGGTGAGGAAACAGTCAATTGTTTCCCTTTCTCCTCTCAGATTCCGCTCAATGGAGCACATAGTACTCCACAGAATCCCCTTGAGGCTGGATTCATCTCAACTCCAGTTCTGAAACCATTAGGATCCTGCCAGGACTTCTGAATTCAGGGATAATATTAGCAATGTAGCTCTTCTGGAACTCTTTACTTCAAATACAGCCTAAAGTTCACCTCTCCTCCTGTGCTTCTTCCAATGGGATCTTCTAGTAGCCCTGCTTCCACTGTATTTCTAAGGACCACCTAAGGATTTTTCTTTCCATGTGTCTGTGGATACACACACACACACACACACACACACACACACACAACTGCTTACATCACTTCTGAAAAGCCTTATCTTCTCCCTTCTAATATACTTTTGATCCTATGTCAGTGCAAGAACTGAAAATAAAACTTGGCCTTTCAAACTTGTAATTTGGAATTTAATTATCAGTCCATCAACCAATGGGCACCTCCTCCAGAGGATGCAGATTAACTGAGATAAAGTAAAAACAATTAAATTTATTGTCCTGCAATTAGCTTTACAACTTTATACATTTTAAAAAAGAAAACACTGTACATACAGTAGTTCCTCATTTTGACGCAATCACTGTTGCACAATTTGGCATTCACTTCACAAGAGTTTGACCCATATTCATTTTTTTAGGCAATCAGCTTTAAAAGTGTCTTGTCCAGAGTCACATAGCTACCAAGTGTTAAGTACCTAAGGGTAGATTTGAACTCCGATCCTCCTGACTCCAGGTGCTGTATACCATCTAGCTGCCCTGACCCATATTCTTTAATTCTTTATCATGAAACCACATCTTCCTTGTTAGATACTAAGTGCCTCTTTGACAAACAATCCATTTTCCCAGTCTAGCCTTTATTATGGTCTGTAGGTTTTCAAAGGGATTCAAATTATGGGCGTTCACACATAGGCACACACCACAATCCACCAAGTAAATGAGGTACTAAAGAATCGTCCTATAGCTCCACCACAAAGTTTGAACAAATTCTTATTTGGAATGGATTATAATGCTTTGATCATTGGAAGAAGGCAGGTGATACCACATAGAAAACATCTTGTGATCGCCTAAAACAATCAGATATGCTTCTTGCTGATATATTAAAAAAAAAAGTTAGATTTGTGTAGGGCTAGTCAAGCCAAATTTCCTAGTTGAAGCCAGGCCTCTAAGAATGAATTATTCTAATTGTTCTTGGGGGAGGAAAGGAGAAATTCTGTCCTCCTTTCCTCTCTCTCTCTTTTTTTTTGTATTCTTCCCTTCTCCCTCCCCAAATTGATCAAGTCCTCAAAGAGTTTAGCTCAATAAGCATAGAATGCGCTCAGCTGGGATCAGAAAAACTATATCAGTAGAGGATACATACGGGGTGCACAGGAAAGCAACATACTAATGCTAAACATGCTGAAATACAGTTTCTTGAAGAGGAAGAAAGCTTCAAGAAGCATGACTCCTTGGACCAAAGAATGCCAACTATAAACTGAAGAAAGTTCTCCCAGGTCATAAAGAGCAGGGAATTGTGAGTTACCTAGGCACCCTCTATGGCCACCTATATCTCTTTGGGATTTGTCTATCCCCATCAGGCACCCTCCATGCTCCCCCCATCACCCCTTTCCAGTCACACGTAACTTCTTGATGCCCTGGGACAATTCTACTTGAGATCAAACCATTATGGACAATGATAATCTACCTGAGTTCATTCCTCAATGATTAATATACTTGTATCCCATCATACCCCACTCCATCCCAATTATTCCACATCCCAGGATATCATTATTCAAACCCTATTCTCACTCTAAAGCTATGCACCCCTTCTACTGTGCTCATAGGTAACAAACTAACTTTTCATGTTAAACCTTTTCTTTCCTATTCCCTCCATGTTCTTTCACTGAGATCTGTCTTTCTCCTGATGACACAGCTTCCCAGGCTACCCTTTCCAATGTCATTTGCATTTTTACTCTTACCACCTGCTGATCATGGTTGGAGAGTTGAAATATTCCTTACTTTCCATTGCCAATTCAAGACTTTCCAGCTTCTACCATCACGCAGTAACGTCTCTTCCTATCAGGTTCCTGCCATCTGTATTTATCTCTCAATCAAGATTCTGGTAGCTACTGTCTGGCAAATTCCAAGACACTATTTCTTTTTTCTTATTAAGTTCAGTGCTTGTTTCAGTCCTTTTCTTCTTCCCAACTTTTGTCAACATACTGACACATACTGATACCCTATCCTAACATCTTAACCTCCCAGTTGCTCAACATTTCAGTTTTCCATGACTTACTCAAAGCTACATAGTCACAACTTTGATTTGACATCACCAACAAGTGTCTGACATCCATGTTCTTAAACTCTGAAGCTCCTTTATCTGATCAAAATCTGTTGTCATTCTACCTCTCTTTCTCTACCTTGCACCTCTAAACCCTCTTCTTCATCCTTATCTTGAATCTTGAACTCGAATCTCTTCATCCCTTAACATTCCCCCAGTCCATCACTCCTGCATTATCTACACTCTCTTCCCCTTTGGTGAACCATTCCAACATCAAAATGTCCTTTTCTTGAGTTCCTTCACTTTTATCCTCTTGAAGGTATTGCAGATAGGAGTGACTTGGGCATGGAGTAGACGATTGTGAATAAGGAGGTCTATGGTGGAGCCAAGAATAGGGTTTCACTCTGATTTTTTTGTTCCAAGCTCCTAGCACTGAACCGTTGCCTCTTTTCACTGTCAAATGAAAATGAAAGCTGTAAAGGTTAATGATCTTGATTTCCATCTTTTTGAGTAGGTGGAAGGGGGAGATAAATTTAAAAACCAATGATTCGTGTGACCAAGTAGATGAGCAACCAAGCAGATAGATTTGGGAAAAAGAGGATGGGAGATACACTACAAAAGGTAGTAGGAGGGACTTTGTATTTTCATCCTCATCTTTTATCAGCAAATACAAAATTCACAGATCCTGACTGTATCAATACAGATGGCAAATAAAGCAATCGGAATCCCTTGCTCTCATGCTATTCAACTCAGGCTTTTGTGTCAGGCAAGTGATGGGAATAAAATTCTCATTAAAGCATAGATTTCAAACTTTGTTCCTTCATCCTCCAATTTCTTGGTTATTTTAAAAGAAACATGCAGGGATTCTGATGAACTTAGAAATCAAAAGAAAAAAAACAGGTCCCTTTTCTCTTCCAGAATTTAAATGTAAACTCCTTGAAGGCAGGAACAGTGCCATTTTAAACATACACACATATATGTATATATGTGAGTCTGGTGACCTTGCACAGCCTTCCCTTACTCAAAACAAAGTCAAATGCAAGTCATGTCATAATTTCTGTGATATAATGGTCTTCTTCAAAAATGGACGAACACAATAATGTATGTGCATATGTATGTGCATATATATATACATATATACATATATATATATCCACTTCCATACACATAGTAGATTTTTATTGTGGGTTCTCTTTTCTCTATACTCTGTTATCTCACTAGAACCCATGGTTCAACTATCTGCACTGCGCAAATGACACCAAGATTTGTATCTACCTCCTTCGCTTCTCTTCTTGCACTCCAGGACTACACTAAAACCTGCCTATTATATATATATATATACACACACACACACACACACACACACACACACACACACACACACACACACACACACACATATATATACACATGTGACTAGATACCCTGTAGGCCTCTTCAACTCAACATGCCCAAAGCAGACTTCCTCTCATCCCGATGCTCTTCTGCTGCTGCCTTCCATATTTTTATTGGGGACATCACCATTTTTCCATACACCTAGGTTGGAAACTTGTGAGTCATCCTCAACTTTTCCCTTTCTCTCATATCAATTAAGTCTTCTCTCATACAGGCTTAATGACCAAAATTCTTTCAGCCAGTCCTTGTATAGTGTGACCTTGAGGCCCTTCATCATCCTTGTTACCCTCCTCTGGACACACTCTAGTTACCAACTTCCTTCCTAAAATATGAAATTCAGAACTGAATGCAATATTCCTGGTGGCCTGAATAAAGAAGCATCCAATTGGATGATGACCTCCCTAGAACAGGATACTATGCCATTCTTAAGGCAAACTAAGATTGAATTCACTTTTTTCACTGTTCCATGCCACTAGTTGACTTCTTTGGTCCACCAGTTCCCCCAGATATACTTTCAGACAAAATGCTTACACCTAAGTCACTCCCCTGATTGTGAGACTGATTTTTTTAAATAAACATTAGTGCAGTTCTGCATCTCAAAGAAGTATAGTTAGGCATAACATAAACCTAATTCTACCAAGATTTTGCATATTGATAATATGCAAACCACCAGTGCTGCATACTAAAAGATAATGTGTCCCAATCAGCCCTACTGGCCACATATGACAGGGACCTAGGCCTATCAAAGTCTTACCCATGGCCATTTTATACTCAAGAGCAAGGGTTAGCTGTTTTTAGTGTGCCAAGGACCCACTTTGGTGGTCTGACAAAGCCAGGGATCCCTTATCAGAAAAATGATTTTGAATGTATAAAATAAAATGCATAGGATTACAAAGAAACTTAAATTGTTTTGAAATACAGTTATTAAAAAAAAAAACCCAACAACTAGTTTACAGATTCTAGGTTAAGAACCACTGTTCTAGAGGGGGAGAAAAAGGATATCTCAAATGCGTAAACAGACTCCATGAACATTTTATGTATACCAATTGCAAATAAATTAGATGAGATGTAGGAGAACAGAAGGAAATATGGGTGGAAAAGTTGGTAATCATAGATTGCTCATTCTCGCTTTTTCTATCTACCTCCTCCTCTTTGAACTGTTTTGTGGGGCCAGACATAGAGTCTGTCCAATCTGAATTGATACTTATATATAAAACATTATGCTTATCCCTATTAAATGTCATCTTATCAGATGTGGCCCAATGTTTCAACCTACTATCCAAAGTATTAGTAATCTCTTCTAAACTTTGTGGCATCTGCAAATTCAATAAGTATCCTAAACCTTTACCCAAGCACTGATAAAAAGGTAAAAAGCATAAAGTTAACCCAAGATTCCTGAGTATGCTAATAGAGACGGCAGCAAACCATCAAGGGCTAGTCCTTGAGTACAGCCAATCAGTTCTGAATCCTCCATATTAGTCTAAATCTCACCCCTTTTCCACCACAAGAATGGCATTAGAGACTCTCAAGTAAAACTAAAAGATATTCAAAGTCATATATCTATTTAAATAGAGGAACCAGTACCCAGACTCAGGATTTTACCTGATTCTGAGCACAGTGCTCTTCCCATTAGACCATACCATCTCAAATGTCCTTGCACCCAAGCAAATAAAGCTGATGTAAATAGATTCTGTCTTCTCTAATGTGCATATCTGTACTATTTGGTAGCTCTGGTTTATAGTTGGGCAGCTAACTGGCACAGTGAGTGCCAGGCCTGGAAACAGGAAGACTCATCTTCATGAATTCAAATCCACTCTCAGACACTTACTAGCTGTGTAACCCTGGAGAAGTCACTTAATCTTTGTCTCAGTTTCCTCATCTGCAAAATTGAGCTGGAGAAGGAAATGGCAAACCACTCCAATATCTCTGTCAATAAAACCCCAAATGGAGTCATGACTAGTCAAACATGACTGAAAAACTACTAAACAACAAAAAAAACCCTTAATCGGTTATAATGCCAACACCTTGTACATGTAAAGCTGAATATACAGTTATTTATCATTGTCCAGTTACGTACACACTGTCACTTGAATGAGTCCTGTGATAAAGTTCTTATGCTTATCAAAGCCAATGGCACAGATTATGCTAGCCAGATATTTATTATCTTTCACATGTAGCTTTCCTATTTTATTCATCTGTCACATAGTCCAGGGATGGCACTGACCCCCTCTCCCCAGGCTTTGTCTCTTCCTAGGCTGGAGCTGGCTCATTCACTTCATTCACTTATTCTCAGAGTCCTAGGTATAACCTTGGGTTTTTTAAGGAGAAGGAAGAAAACAATCCTACCACTTGTCACTATATCTTCTAAGCCCCCAAAGGTAGCCTTCTTATATACACAAAATTAGTCTCAATAACTTTTTTTTTACTCCAATATAAATCATTTATTAAACAAGAAGGCAAAAACAGGGATCATCATAACATATCTTTGGGAAAATCAAAAATAATCAAAGCATAAGAGTCTGCCCATACACCTCCTAACTACAGCACACAGTATCCATGGGAGAGAGGAGAGAAGAGTGCACACAGAAACCTGACAGTGAGGCACACGAAAAAGAAATGGGTTAATAATATCATCTACTGCCCAGGATTGTTATGAAGATCAAACGAGATAATATTTGTGAAGTACTTAGCACAGTGCTTGGCACGTAGGACACACTATGGAAATGAAAGCTAATATTATTTTCTTGTAGTTATTTAATATTTAATACTATCAATTTTAAACATTTTATTTATAATGATTGTTATATTTTCCAATCACTCTAACTTTACAGATGATGAGACTGAGATCTGAAGAGGCCATGTAACTTGCTCAGGATCATCCAGGTACTAAAGAACATAGAAGGGATTTGAACTTAGATCCTCTGTCTCCCAACCTTTCCACTTTGCCACACACAATGCCTCTCTTTTCAATGACTGTAAATGGTTTTACTCAGTTCTCATCTTGATCGACCAGGTCTCAAACAAATTCATAGATTATGCTTTATCCAGTACCATCAGGAAGATTGTTGTCTCCCAGGTACCTTGCTGTCTCTTTGGCACCCCGTAGCCCTGTGGGACCTTTCACAGGTTGATCACGAGTGAAAGAACTACATTGTGTTAAAGGAGACGTGTGCAGTAAAAACTAAAGGAAGCATAAGGCTGCCACCGTGAAGGGACACAGTACAGTCATCATCAACCATAAGAACTTGGTAGACCTTCAGACCCTTCTTTGTAGAGTGATGGACAGGTCCTTGATTTGGAATCTGAAGATTTGACTCAATCATTTACTAATTCTGTAACCTTGATTAACAGGCAGCTAGGTGGTATAGTGCATAGAGTGCCAGTCTTGGAGTCAGGAATATTCATCTTTCTGAGTTCAAATCTGGCCTCCAACCCTCCCTAGCTGTGTGACCTTGGACAAATCACCTAACCCTGTTGCCTCAGTTTCCTCCCCTGTAAAATGAGCTGGAGAAGAAAATGGCAAACCACTCCATTAACCTTACCAAGAAAACCCCAAATGGGGTCATGAAGCATCAAACATGGCTGAAATGTCTGAACAACCACAACAACCTTGTTTAAGTCACCTAACTTCTCTAGGCCAAAGTTTCCTCAGTGACAGAATGAGATGATTTAACTAGATTAACTCTAAGATCCTTTCCATTTCTAAATTCATGATCCTGAAAACAAGATGACTACTCAGACACCTTTACAGCTTTGCATCTTATTTAGTATTTGAAGGAATCCAAAATCAATTTTCAATTTTCTAAGCAATAATTTTAACAAATTCAACTTCCTCATTAGCTATATTCTAAGATATCTCTATCTGTGGGCAAAATGCACTTTCAGAAAGTCAGAACGGGGATACCTGCTAGGTAACCATCCTTTTAAAGGTCACAAGCTTTATAGCCTTCCCACCTCAGTTGAACCTATGAAGTTTAATTTTCTGGCAGCAGACACAACATGTCTGTAATTAGAGTCAGTTGACCATTCTCCAAAGTATGATTCAACTGTCATCTTAGAATTTCATGTTGAATCAAGCCAGGTAATAACCAAATGGCTCAAAATTGTATTATTGTTGTAGAATTTAAATTTGAAGGTTTACTATTTTATTAGGGTATTGATAGGCTTTCATTCAACATGTATTAAGCACCTTCTGTGTACAGAATCTAGCACTAGGTGAGATACTAGGACAGTGTATAACATTTAGATACAGCATAATCTTCTCCAACCCCACTGAACTGCTAATCTAGTGGAGGGAAAATTTTGTTTTTTCTAACATATAGTATTTGTTCCTCCCTCTCCCCTTACAGACTGTATAATTATCTTATCTAAAATTTTCCAAAAATAGGCATTGGCCCAATCTGGAAAAACAGAAAAAGAGTCACATGTTTCCTATTCTGCTGGCCATCATCTCACTGTTTATGTCATTTGTTATTAGGCAAAATCAAACAATTGTTCTTAAAGTCATATCGAAGTTAATAAGAGACCATTTAAAATCTTGCTTTAGGCAAATAAAGTCATAATTGAATCTGTTCATATTGAGCTTGCAATTCTCATTTAATTAATCTTAAATTTGATGAATTGATTTTTTTTACTTGGCTCATTTCTCAGAAAAGCAAAAAACTAGATGGGATGGAGATTTCAGATTTTCTTAGAAAATCAATCACTAACATAGTAAGATATTGTGAAATGACTTATTTTAAAGGTATATTTGGAAATAATAATTAAGCTTGACCTGAAGAAGAAAGAAGAAAATGTGACCCCCTTTCTTCTTTAAAGAGGTTGGGGACTACAAGTGGGAAGCATTTGATATGCTGCCAGACTAAGTTCATGGGTTTGTTAGAGTTACTGACCTACTTCTCTCCTTTCTTTCTTTTTAATTCTTTATTCCAAGGGATGGCAGAAAGATGTATTTGGAAATGAAGATGATAAAAGAACAAAAGATGTGTGCGTGCATGTGTGTGTGGGTGTGGGTGTGTATGTGTGTGTCTTATGAGACAGACAGGCAACATTTGGAAAAATACATTATTTCAGATAGCACATCCTTTGTTTTTTCAACTCTTGTTTATGCATAGTGGCAATAAAATTAAACAATTCCCTAGGTAGTTGGAAAACATTAGTGGAATTATCTAGTATACATGGGAAATTCTGATTGCAGCTTAAAAATTTTGTACATAAAAAAAAATTCAACTTAAAAGGGAATCAAGCCATTTATTTACTAGATTCAACTTCCCATTACTCAGTGACCTTTTTCCCCCCAATTCCTTGAGACTTAGATTGTGTTA
Organism: Notamacropus eugenii; assembly: GCF_028372415.1. Taxonomy (NCBI): domain Eukaryota; kingdom Metazoa; phylum Chordata; class Mammalia; order Diprotodontia; family Macropodidae; genus Notamacropus; species Notamacropus eugenii. The sequence goes on from NC_092873.1 coordinate 261,739,671, forward strand.
GCTGTTAATTGCTTCTCCTGTCTGGCTCTGTTAATGAGAGTAGAAGAATGCAGAACCCTTTAAAACAACATTATAGCAATTAATCTAATGTCATTTGGTAGACAGTGGTTGCAGAATAAAATACAGAAAGGATTTATAGCCAAGTACTACAAACAAGAACTATATTCTGAAGTCATACCCAATAGAGACATCTTATTCAGAATTAAGTCTTTCCTCTCTCTTCCCTTCCTTTCTTCTTCCCTTCCCTTCCCCTCCCTCACCTCTCTCTCTCTCTCTCTCTCTTTGTCTCTTGCTCTCTCTGATGTCCCTTCCTTTAAGTGTTTAAGTGGGTGTGTTTTATTTGCAAATAGGCAGGTGTACTCTGTGCTCAAGGTCACAGAACAGCTTTGCTTCCCTGCTCAAAAACTCATTAATCCTCCCCTTTTTCTACCAACAGTTTAAACTGGGAAAGAAGTGTCAGAGATAAAGCACACCATTTTTGTAAAGCTGAACAGAGTCTTAGCACTCATATCATCTAACTGAATCGCATTCTAGATAGAGAAAGTGAAGCCCATACGAGGGACAATAAGAATAGCTGACATATAAATGACATATTACATATGTATCTCATGTCACCTCACAACAACCTTGTGATGTAAGAATAACCATATTATCCCAATACTAACCCAAGCAAGTCAGTGACACTAACAATTCGGATATCCCAATTTAAGGAAAGCAAGGTTCGATGGTTTGCTTAAAGTCACCCAATTAGTAAGTATCTGAGGCAGGATTTGAAAGCAGTGCTCTCCTGACTCCAAGTCTTCTGACCATTTTCACTACATCATGAAATTCAGTATCAAGCCCAAACTCACATATAAGCTTAGTATCAGAGCTGAAACCTGAATCCAGCTTTTCTGACTCCAAATCTAGTCTCTTTCATTACTTCAGAAAGATATTTGACTGTTGGCTAAGAAAGGACAGTGGTTAGCAAGGGAGTGGAGGGAGTTAAGCCTTGATGGTAATGCATAATGGTAGGGTCAGAAATATCTTTTTCAAGCCATTTTTGATATCTGTGCCAAATCAATCATTATTCAGAAATCTAATTATGTTTCTCTTTTTTTCAAAATCTGTCAGCACTTTCCTACTGCCTTCTGAATGAAATCCAAACTCTCTAGTCTGGCATTCTAGGCCTTCCGCAACCTGGTGTCTCCCTACCCTTTCACCCTTCCCTTCTAAGGTGGTAAGCTCTAGTCTTACTCAAGTGTTTGCTGTTCCTTGTTCATAAAATCACAAAAACAGGAAGGAATGTCAGTAGTTGTCAAATGAACCCAATACATAAAAAGACTCTCTACTATAATATCTACCAAGTGGTTTTCTGGGCTTTGCCTGAAAAACTCAAAGGAGAGAAAACCCACCACCTCCCTAAGTAACCCAGTCTACTTGTGGACAGCTCTGATTGTTAGGAAATTTTCCTGACATTGCCTCAATTTCCAACTTTGTAACTTCCACTCATTGCTCCAAGTTCTGTCCTCTGGGGCCAAAAACATGAATCTAATCCTTTATGTGACAGCCCTTCAAATACATGAAGATGACTTCCATGTTCCCCCTGAGTTTTCTCTTCTCCAGGCTAAATATGCCTGATTTCTTCAACAAGTCTTCTTAAAAAAATTATAAAAGGACTTAAGACCCTTCACCAACCTAGTTGCTAAGCTCTCTGGATACTCTCCAGCTAATCAGTGTTCTTTTTTAAACTGTGGCACTCAGAACCGAATACAAATACTCCAGAGGAGGTGAGGAGGATAGATTAGAGAGGGACTCCATATTCCTAGAAGCCATATTTCCATATGTCACCTCCATATTCCTAGAAGCTTTGCTTTCACATGTCACCTCCATGTCACTGGAAGATATGCCTCTCAATGTAGCCTAAGAATACATTACCTTTTGGGGCCGTCACATCACAATATTGACCCATATTGCATTTATAATCCACTACAGTACTTAGATCTTTTCCAGCATGAATGCTATTGATGAATCTCCATTTTATATTTATGAAGTTGATTTTTTTTTTTTGCATGTAAGAGTAAGATCACATTTATCCCTACTGAATTTTATCATATTAGATTCAGCCTAGTGTTTTAATCTGGCAACATCTTTTTGGAAACTAATTTTATCCATTGATTTAGCTCTCTCAGCTTTGTATAATATGCAAATTTCATGAACATGCCATCTATGGTTTCTCATGTCATTGATTAACAAAAAAGTTAAATAGCACAGTCCCAAACACGGTTCCCTGGGCTTCTTCACTAGAGACTTCCTGCCACAGTGACACTGAAACATTAATAATAACTCTGAATCTTGTCATCATATTTAATATTTTCTCACCTTTCCACTTTTGCTCATGCCAGTTCCTATGCCCAAAATGCCATCCCTCCACCCATTTTTGCCTTTAGAAGCCCTTCTCACCCTCAAATGCCCATCTTAAATGCTACCTTTTCCATGAAACTCTCATAAACCTTTCAATCATCTCTACCTTTTCTGACCATGTGCCTCTCTTATATAATTATTATATTCCATTCTGACCTACGAACACACTTTGTCACACTGTGTTGAATCCCTCAGAGGTGATATAGGGAAAGTAGACAGGGTGGTGCCAATCCTATCCCATGAGACATTACTGCTTCTCAACTATTATCTCCACTACAACCACTACTTGCTGGTACATTTCTCCATCTCTGCATTATACCTCTATCACTGACAATGAGAAAACAGGACTTCAGCTAGATCCCCAAAATACAAATGATTGATCCTGTAAAGTAATTGCCTACATTTTAATTCACACTATTTGAAGTTAAAACTAAATAAAATATGGCAACCTGTTTCAATCTATTGAAAATACACAGTATGAATTCAAATAATGTGATTACTTAAAAGTCATCAATCAGAGCCTGTCTGTAGTTCACATTCTGGCAGGAGGATCCTGACCTAAGAATAAACTAGCTAACTGAATGTAGGTCAAAGCTTTCTTCCTCTCTTTAGCATGCTCCAGCTGCCCATTTATAGAGCGTCTGAGTGGTATCTGAAAATTGTCATTTCTTTGCATATAGGCTTTAATGTATAAGTCTTTCTTTTATGGAATATCCCAATATTTATCACACAAAGTTCATGATCTCTCTTTCTGACAATGCTCACAAAATGCTGACAAATTCTGTAAATCGTAAAGTGGTGAACAAAACTGGTAGCATTGTCTCTGAAAAAGCCTCTTAGAGGTAAGAATTTTAGCAATGTAGGTAGTATTTACTTCCTGCATGAAATTAGCAACTTTCTTAAAATACGGGGAAGAAAATGTATTTACAAGTACTTTACAGATAAGAATTAGGATTTCAAATAAAGGGTATTTCTGAATCATGGTACAAAAATGTCATGACTAAAGTAATAAATCATCCTCATAACCGAAGTAAAACCATGAAGATCTAGATCTTGCATGAGGCTAAGCACACAGTGGCCCTCAATAAATACTTGCTGACTGGTTGAAAAAGGAGGAATTAGCTAAAATATCATCTCTTTTTTATCTTACTGCTACTAACTTTATAATGCCGAAGGGGATTTTATGGTGTTTACAGCTGGCAGTTTGTATTCTAAATATTTCAATTATTTAAATGATTATTTTTCAATATTTCAAAGACCTGTGATTTCCACTGACCCAGTATTCAACCCACCTTCAACTTAAAAAACAGACTTCAAGAGTTGCTTGGACCAGTTTCATTATTCTGGGGCCAGCCTGTTTATGAGCTTTTCTAAACTTAGGTAGGTTCGTATTACAGGCAAAAATCTATCCCTGTGTGAATACCCAAAGTCTGCCCAGTACAGTAAAACCTGCCATGGCCACGTAGCTAGGTGGTTTACTCTAGCAGATAAACTATTGAAGCTCGAGTTAAGGAAGACCATAGTTCAAATCCTAGGTAAGTCACCTAAAACCCCTCAGTTTCCACATCTATAAATGAGGATCAAATAACTTCTACCTCACAGTGTTATATGTGACACAGTTTGAAAACCTTAATGGTTTTTAGTCAGGTCTGGTTCTTTTTCTTGACAAAGATACAGAAGCAGTTTGCCATTTCCTTCTCTAGTTCATTTTACAGATGAGGAAACTGAGGTAAACAGAGTTAAGTGATTTTCTCAAGGTCACACAACTAGTTAATATCTGAGGCTGGATTTTAAGCCCATGTAGGGGGATGATGGAAGGAAGGGGACTCCTTGAAAACCTTAAAGTACCCTATAGTTGTTAGCTGTTGTAGTATTTTGCATATCTGAGATAACTCTCATAAACCAAGGACCACTTGAACACTATGATGAGTCATGCAGTAGGACTTTAGTGTAGGTGTTTTTAACCAAAAAGGATAAAATTTTTCACTCTACACAGTTACATTTCATTTGGTAAAAGAAACTCAAATGACTTTACAGATTAACTTATTATTTCTCATAATACATTCACTGAGTACGTAGACGGGATCATTGACTCCTTTCTACTGTACAAAAGGAAGAACGCAATGATTTCGTAAGCAAGTAACTTAAACAACTTAGATATCTCAGTTAGTGAAAATGAATACAAAGTGTTTGACCAAGAGAACTCACTGAAACAATCTTCTTTGTCATCAAAGCAAGAGTAGGATTGGTTCTAAAGGCTGTGAAAAAGCAAGTTTTCTCTCTCTCTCTCTCTCTCTCTCTCTCTCTCTCTCTCTCTCTCTCTCTCTCTCTCTCTCTCCCTCACTCCCTCCCTCCCTCCCTCTCAACAATCCTTTATTAAGTATCTCCTATATGAAAGCACTAGAAGAGATAGATAATTAAGAAAAGGTCCCTTGTAATTTCATAGAGAACACAACACATAGACAAGTGGCTGCAAGCACAATTGATACTAATTGCACAAAAGAAGAAGGGATGTATAAAGTGCTATATGAAGTTCCAAGGACACAGAGGTCCAGGGATTGTTCAGGTTAAAGAAATGAAGTTGGTGAAGTAACTGAAAGGTTTCCATTAATTGTTAAAACTACCTAGGTTTCAGTTCTCCTGAATTCTTCCATCAAGATATGCAGAATCATCTGTCTTTTTAATAAATTATTCCATAATGTCCCCTACGTCCTACTTTAAAAAGATTAAAATAGGTAAATATCTCACATAATTAGTTTCACACACATAACATTTTGCTTAATGTTTTAACAAAATATTGGCAGCTTGCATCAGTTTATACACATTTTTTCATATAGTAATGTCCTATTTTATTGATAACGTGCAGAACAGATGGCTCCTAGAACATATACGCTAGTGACGAATTTGTGAAAATGATGAGGAAAGAAAAATCTTTCAAAGGTGGAAGGAAGGACTCTTGTAGATGAACTATGCCTTGTGAACAGGCGCACTTTGCTTGCATACTCCAAAAATTGGCATATTGCCTAATAGAGTCACCACATTTCTCATTGTATGTATGAAGCATACTATACCAGACTCACGATATAGAGATGGCCCTGTATCAGCATAGTCTTCGATGATACAGAGCCATAGTTGGAAGGGGGGGGGGGGAGGCAATTTCAAAGACAGCCCTCAATAGATCATCCTATTCAATTCTACTTAATAGCTCAGACACTGACTTACAGGCAAGTCGCTTAACCCTGTTGCCTCAGTTTCCTCATCTATAAAATGATCTGGAAAAGGAATAGGCAAACATTTCCAGTATCTTTGTCAAGAAAACCCCAGATGGGGTCACAAAGAGCCAAATCTGACTGAAACAAATGAATGACAACATTACATTGTATTTTTATTTATATTGCTAAATGTTTCCCAATTACTTTTTAATCTTGTTCGTGGTCACAGATCTTGGCCCTCTGTTGGGTGTTTGATACCTCTGCATTACATAAATCTCTAAGTTTCTGAAATTAATTGATCAAAAATAGGAGAATATAATATTTTCAAATAAATAGGTGTCTGGCAAATAACTGAATCCCACATACATACCCCTACAAAGTATACTCTCTTTTCTTATTTCCATAGCAATACTGGTCTTAAAATTCTTTATAAGTATTCTTTATAAAAAATCTACAATTCTCCAATTATATATTTGTAGAATTTTAGACCTAGGAGGAAATTTACAAATCATTTTACAGATGAGAAAACTTATTTACCTGAGATCATACAACTAGTTAGGATGAGACTAAGTCTCCTGACTCCAAGGCCAGTGGTCTGTTATATCATATTCTCTCCCCTCTCCTAAACACATACATGTCAAACCCTCAAAAGATGACACTCAAGGAGGAAAGTTAGGAGAATTTTACAAAAGAAAAATCTACTGAGTCTCAAATCATTGTTGAAATAAAGAATACTGAATGTCCCCAGTTGAATAAAAGCTCCTACAATTTCCATAGAACTTCCAACGCATACCCACCCTTGTTTTATAATGCCATAAAGACTGAGAAAAACAACTAAAATGGACCCATCAATTGACGTCAGCTCAAGCAACCTCTCCTGAACTGACTCATGTAATTGAGTTTTGATGTAGCCAAACCTAATGAACGTTAACTTTCAATTCAGAAGAAAAAATAATTCTCTTTTTTATGTTACCTCATAAACCAGGCTTTCCACTAAAGAATTTTGAGAACTTCCTCTGTTAATAATTAGAATATAATCATAATTAAAATATTACTATTAAGAATTTGAGGACCACCTAAAACCCCAAGTTAGACATTTGATAGAGTCTTCAAAATATTACGCATAGCATTGACAAGTTAGTCCTAAAATGAACAGGGAAAATGCTACAGTCTTTATTTTTGTGTAAGTGGTTGTACTTGTAATGTTACTGATTTTAGATGGATTTGATCATACTAAATAAATATAAGATGGCCAAGTAAGATAACAATTCAATAATGAAAAATATTGAGTAGTGGAAATATATTTAGGCACAGAGTTAAGGGAGTCAGAAGATACTACTTTTCCTAAATCTGTGAGATTTGTAGCGTTAGGCAAAAGATAGGGTTGGAGTCAGAGGTCAGTTAGTCCAAATCCTTCGTTTTATACCCCAGAGTGACTTTCCCCAAGGTTATATAGGTATCAAGAAGAAGAGGTAGAATTTGTTCTCAGGTCTTCTGATTCCAAACCTAGTCCTTTTTGCATTCACTATCATATAATTCTCATCCAAGTCCCTTATCCTAAACTTTTGTCATCTGCTAAAGAAAGGGACTATATTGGGTAAATGCCAAGTTTTTTTTTTCACAAGTTCAAAATTCGGTCATTATGTGAATGATTCTTCCCCACTGAAAACTGAATAACTGGGTAACAACAGTCAAATGACGGAAAAGGAAAAGTATCCTTTGCCGCCATAGACTGGTAATCACTCCTGTAAGTACACAGTAGATGACCAGTCATGGTGAAAATTAGAAAAATTAATCGAAATAAATACCACCAGCATGTCATAAGAAGAAAGGGAAAAAATAACTACTAGTATGCTATAAGGCTTGAAAATGTACTCAATCTAATCAAATAGAAACTTTCTTTTCTTCCTTTTTTCCCAACTTTCTCGATTTACTGAGACCAAATTTTTTCCCTCATGTTCCAATTATGAAGACTATTGGATCCAGAAAATGAATGAGTATACAAAGAGGATGAAAAATACAGTAAATTATATTTCTGAGGGAAAAGAGAAATAAGCCCTAGGGGATAGATAATATAATAATTCAATGTACAATTTTTACAACATTATGATTACTATTTGGAATTTTCTAAGTCATTGTCTGAAGCCACAAAGATTAGTATATAGATAAGGAGATTTGAGGGACTTGGTATGCACAGCATCCTCTCTCCTCTATTAAATTTGATCTAGCTATTAGTTCCAATCTGTGCTCATCTCTGGTAATCCTCTAGATTTGAGGTTTATCATTGCAAAGAAATCCTACATCTTCGTAGAAAGGAAGAAAATGATCAACCTAATCCCTATCTAAGTGTTTTACTACTTTTCATTTATAGCAGATTTCTAAAGGTTGGGGTGAAGGGGACTGATGGTAACTGTAACGAAGATTAAAAATGTACCTAAAAAGGGGCATCTGAATTTGCCTGATTTCTAGTTGAACAGAGAATAATTATTTTCCTTCTCTCACCCTCAATTGCTACCTCCTCAATAAAAAGGAGATCTTTAAGAGTTTGAGCCCTCTGGTCCGGATGTTAAAATATTAGTTATGAGATATAAAGAAGAATCCACATATATGATTATGCCTTGATGGTAGTTTGGAGAATTGGGTTTATAGAGTAGGAAGCATGGATCTCCCAATATCTCTAAAAGTCTGTTCAGGATTTATCAGTTCAAGCTTTCAAGACCCACAGAATTATCATAGCCATTGACACTAGGCTACAGAAGTGGAAAAGTAGCATGTATTGCATATGCTGAGGCAGTCAAGTGGCACAGTGGCTCAGGAGTCAGGAAGACCTGAATTCAAATCCAGTCTCAGGCATTCACTAGCTATGTGACAAGTTACTTACCCTGTCTGCCTCAATTTCCTCAACGGTAAAGTGGAGATCATAATAGCACATACTTCAAAGGATTTTTGTGGGAACATAATGCAAGAGCATTTGTAAAGTGCTTAACATAGCACCTGGAATGTAGTAGCACTTAATAAATGTTTGCTCTTACACACACACCCCACTGGCACACCTCCATCCTTAGCAGATAGCTCAGTATAAACCGAGTAAATACCTCCTGTTCTACTTTAAAGAGATAATCTTTGAAATTATGCAAATTTGAGGACTGATTTAAACTACAGTGTCCTACTGCTAATACAGAGATTGGAACATGATAAGGTCACCCCAAAATAAGATTTTAATGCAATTTCTTCCTTCATTCAATAAATACCTATTTAACACCTACTGGGAACAGATTACAATGCTAGCATCTTGGAGAGTTACAAAATTCAAGACACACAGAAGTTCACTTAAGAACTTTAAGGTCTAGTAGAGTGATAAAATGACAGAGATAAGCATAATGTGCATTATTGGATTAGTAGTAACAAGTATCATAACCTTCATATAGCACTTTAAGGTTTGCAAAGAGCTTTGTATATACTTTCTCATTTAATACACACAAGAAACAACCCGGTGGGGCAGTTGCTATGATTATCCCTTTTTTATAGTTGAGGAAACAGAGTCAGAGAGCTTCAGTGATTTGCCCAGACTCAGAGAAGTATCAGAAACCATTTTTCAAGTCAAGGCCTTCCAGACTCCAGGTCAAGTGTACCATCTTATTATTCTACCCAATTGTCTCAAGCACAAGGGCAAATGTAATAACTGTGCACTATCTTTAATAGAGAAGTGTAGTAAGACAGTTGCGAGAGTGACTGAGAGTGAGATGTAAGGAATGAAGTAGATGGCCATTGGACTTGTACTTAAAGATGGGGAGTAATTCTAATGTTAATTGCAAGATTATCGGTATAAGGAACTGTATATGAGCAAGGATTTGGAAACAGTGGAGAACAGGATGTATTAAAGGCATAAGGATGTCCATTTTGAACTGGATCATAGAGTGATGGAGAGGAATAATATCTTTTTGATGTTTTTGTTGCTGTTGAATCATTTAAGTTGTAACTGACTCCATTTGGGGTTTTCTTGGCGAAGAGAATGGTTTCATTTCCTTCTCCAGTTCATTTTATGAATGAGAAACTGAGGCAAACAGTTAATTGACTTGCCCAGGGTCACACAGCTACTAAGTGGATAAGGTCAGATTTGAACTCAGGTCCTCTAGGAGTTCTATCCCCTGAGCCACCTAGCTATTCAATGACATGATAGGAGATAGGAGGAGGAAGAGGAGGAGGAGGAGGAGGAGGAGGAGGAGGAGGAGGAGGAAGAGGAGATGGTATGCCCCCAAAAAAGAGTTTGAAATTTATTCAGGATGAAGGGAATGATAAATGATGCCAAGAACTTCAAAGTTGGGGGAGAGGGAGGAACCACGGGAAAGGTAGTTAGTTACAGTTAGTGACTTGAGGAGTTCATTGATGAGATACTTTTGTCTAGTACCACCATTATATACATTTAAACTTTTTCCTTTTAAATAAGAGGCTAATCAGACTCTGACTATACATTTGTGACAGCATAGGAAATGTGCCCTCATTTACTAGAAAATAAAAATAATACAGTATTTATGGAAAAAAATTCTGGAAGGGACCTGGAGAAGTCAGCTAATCCATATGCTTACTTTCAAGTACTAACACACTACTGAAAGATTTTTCTTTCCTAATTTGAAATACTCCCAGATAATGAGCTCCAAGTCAAAGTGAATCAACAGTATTTATGGAGTACTTACTGAATGTTCAGTCTTGGGCTGGGACCTATGGGGGCTGGAAGAATCATTTAAAAGTAGAATATATGGCCCCTGGTCATAAGGAGCTTGTGATCTTGTGAGGTATACAAGATTTCCATAGGTGAAATGACCAGGAGAAATAAATGGGACCCTAAGATCAGTTGTTAATTTGTATGGTACCTATATAAATGCTGTTGGCTGTTATCCTTCATTCTTAAAGAGGACCAAAAATAGCATCATTATTTGGGGTCAAGGTACAGTATGTCTGACTGTGGCTGATCAGACTAATATGAACTGGAAAAGGTCTACACCACAGGTTGGGTGCAAATAATCCATATGAACATTTGGAGAGGAGATGTCTAAATTCGCACATCTCATGGTTCTTTTGAGCTACTGCAATTCCACTTTGCGCATAGAGTACAGCACTTTCTTTGATGCAGGTATACCATGCTGGGCAGTCCTGTGCCAGTATCTCCCATGTCTAACAATTGACTCCAAAGTTCTTCAGAGACTTTGAGAGTATCTTTGTATCGTTTCTTCTGACTTCTTTGTGAACACTTGCCTTATGCAAGTTCTTTGTTAAATAGTCTTTTAGGCATATGTACTTTTGGAAATTTTTCTAATATGTGTAGGAGAATAATAGAAGATAAACTTCTATAAAGTGGGTAGGGCAGCAAATTGCAGAGCAAGAAATATTTATTCAATTAGTAACAATGAACTTTTCAGAATTTTTCCAGAAAAATTATTTTTTCAGAAAACTGCATCTTTTCCCCTTCATTTCAAAAGTTTCCATTTTCAAAGGTTATTTCCATGTTATTTTATTATTACCTGATTTGCTGCATGAAAGTCACCAATTTTCCTAATTCCTTCTTGTTTTCCTACCAGTTATGTCAATTTTTTTCACATTTCCCTATAGAACCTAAGCTCTGAACTACATAGCAGAATTATATGTTACATGTGTTGTAGTACACAAGGAGAATAGATTAGCAGGGGGTAGGGAGTTGGAAGCCTTGATGTTTTTGACCAACTTACCTTAAAAATTAGAACTAAAAATCCACTGAAGACAAAATTCCCCAATTCTTCCAAATCAACATTAGCCTAAAAGCATCCTACATTGTTCCAACAGGGCTGATCCCTGAAGATAATTCAAATATGTCACATTATAGTAGCATAATTAAGAAATATGTTCTTTTTAAAGGCCATTTTATAATAATTGTCAGAAACTGGAAAAAAATTGATTAAAGTAACCATGGGAAAAATCTTGTCATTAAAATGTCTTCCCATAGCCTCTGAAAACTAGTAAGCACAAAAAACCTAATGCCATCTTATAATACCAGCACAAAAAACCTACTGCCATCTTTTAATACCACATTCATATTTAGCATTTACCTTTTGCTTTCCTCTATTTGCCTAAGGTCAGCTCCTCTAAAGTCTGCTCCATCATGGCATAAACACAACCCTGGAATCTGGAAGCCTATACCAGTAGGTCATAAATTCTGTCAGGTCCCATGAAGTTGTTAAAGGCTTCAGGTGTAGGCCTGATGATAAACCAAATGTAAAAGGCTCAGCTGCCAGCTGTCGATAGTCTAATTAATTTTTCAGTCAGATTTTTTTGAGTAAATAGAAAGACTATTTATTAAGCAAGGGTTCTTGACCTGAAATTCACACACAGATCAGAGGGTATATAAGTTTAGGTTTTTTCAAATATATTTTGATAAATGTATTTCAATATAATTGGTTTCCTTTATAGTCCTGTTTTATTTTATTTTTTATTTCTCTGTTTTTAAATAAAAGCATTATTTTTGAGAAGGGGTCCATGGACTTTACCAGATCGCCAAAGGGTCCATGATAGAAAGAAAAGTTAAGAACCCCTGAATTAAAGCACAGGCTACATTCAGTGAAGACAGGACAAATCAATGGCATCATGGATCCTTCAAGTACTAAATTACTAGAGAGATGCTCTTCTGTATAACTTGGAAATAACTATTGGAACTAAAACAGATCAAGAAGATTAGGGTTTTCTCTCGAAAAACCACCTGCTCATCACAGGCAATAAATGTATTTGACTTTCCTTATTCAGACAAGGGGAAATAAACATGATTACTTCATTTATTTAGCATTCACACCAAGGTTTTAAAGATCAGTAGTATATAATTACTTTGTGCTCCCTACCAACATTTGGTAATTGCAAAGTAATTAGCAGAGTCTATATCACCATTAGATAAGCAAGCAATTATTTGCCATGCCAATTAAAACACACAGCCATTATTCATTAATAGCTTTAAGAAAAATGAATGGAATTAAGCATAGGTACATTAAAGAGCTGACAGAGTTGCAATAGTATTGGATGCAGCCTTTTCCCTAGAACACAGTATCTCATCCACAGTACTGCTGGGAGCCAGCATGCCTGGGACTACTGATGCCAAACCCATGCTAAGCAATTTCATACTTTATTTATAAAGCAATTTCTCCTTCAGGAGTTATTTAAATATTTCATAAATTTGTCTTAATAAAATATTAAAGACAAAAAAAAAAACCCAGAACTGCCTCACCTTTCCTATCACAGATTTTTCACAAACTGGATGAAAGAACAAATTTTGAGAGTTCTTAGAACATTGTTAGAGCAATTAGTGCAACTATGTTCAGTGGAAAAAAGTATCCCAGTTCAGAAGATCTGATGCCTTATCCATCACTGTGGTCGTATCTTAGCATCATCACTCCCTTGGGACCCTTACCCTTTTCTATACTGTTGTATATCACATTAACAACACTAAGAATTTGGCTGTTATCAAAACATGGTACTGAAAGAAACCTTAAGAGGTCATTTAGATCAGGATCTCAACCCTACAGTTCACCAGAATATATCAGGCATTCCTTTCCCTCCTTGTTTGGCTCAATATGCAGTTGGACCAACAGGTCTTCTTGAAGAGAAATGAGACTGTACAGAGAATTATTATAAATAGAACACTATAAATTTAAAGCAAACTGTTGACTTGAATTTAAGAATCTATCTTCTCACCATTCAGCTAGGTTCATTCTTAAACTATCTCACAGAGATGACAACTTATACCATTCCTTCTCTGTGAATGATAAGATGACCATTGCCCAAGGACAGAGAATAATTTGGCACCATTCAAGATTAAAACATTCATGGAAATGTTGTAACCTCTTGGAAAGCAGGAGAAACAATGAGCCCATCGCAAGAAAGGAATGAGAAGAGTTCCTGCTGTTCACACTTCTGCCAGTGTACAAGGTTTACAATGTAAATGTGAGTCCCTCAACAGTGCCATTATATCAGATATTCCTTTTTATTTCTATTTACTTTGCTGCCCCCTCTACTTAATTGCACACCTGTTATCATCATAGCTGAACAAATAGGTCCAAGAAAAGAGGTAGAACGTTTCCTAGCTTATACAATAGGGCACAAAAACAATTGTAATTTTAAAAAACTGTGGTTCTATCCATCAATGCCATTATCTCTGCCCCCCGCCAAAACCCTACCTTTTTGTAGAGAAGAGGAAAGAGGGGCAGAGAGGAGAATCTGTTATTTTGGTTAGCTTAGCAAAGTGGTCTCCATGTTGCTCACATTTAAATTCATGAGCTCAGCATCTTTCCATCCTATATTCTAGAAATAATGGCTAACATATGATATAATATGACCAGAGAAATAACAGAAGGAAGTTATTTAACATCTGAGGAAGTTCTTAAGTTAGAAGTTTGGAGTAGTGCAATATTCTTTAAACAACTGACTTTGTTTACACTGCTTCATTTGGCATTGAAAATACTAATGATGCTGGTTTTATTCCAATGCCAATTGGACTGTGAACTCAGGAATATTCCTAGTGCCATAAAGTTACTTGACAATGTGACAGTGCACTTACTTCTATGTAGTTAGACAGATATGTAGTTCCTTCTCACTCTTCACTTATTCAGAGAAAAACACATTAATATCTTTGGGGCTTCAAGTGAGTGCATTAACCTCATATCATTCTTCTTCCTCTTTTAAAATTTTCCTCTATTATGTATAAGTATGTGGCCCGTATAGATTATAAATCCAATGAGGATACAAAATGGTACCTTACAGTGCTTTAAGGTTTAAAACAACATTCATAGGAATACGGCTTTGTGAGACAGAAGAGACATTGGAGGTAATCTAGTCTAATTCCTTCATTTTGTAGATGAGAAAAAAGAGGTTGAGAGAGGTTAAGTAATTTGTCCAAAGCCACATAGGTAGTGATTAAACAAATCGGGATCTGAGCTAAGTTCCTTCCTCCAGCACTCCACCCCCTCTCAACAAATCCCTGCCTACTGATTCTGTTCCTATCCAACAAACATTTATGAATCTACTTTCACATGCAAGGCATTATGGAAGGTACAGAGGATCCAAAGACAATAAACAGACGTTCTTACTCTCAAAGAATATACATAAATATAGTGCATATAAGCTCTGGGCAACTCATTCAACCTCCATTCACCCTGGAAAGTAGGGTATCCATAAAGAAGCTACTATGTGTGTAGACATGTGAGCGTGTCTTTCTAATGGCACTGCTCACAATCTCCCACCACTTTGCCTTTCGCATTGTTTATCAGTTGATATCAAGTAATACAGAATTCAGGAGGAAGTCAGCAAAAGTTTAAAGCACATGTGGTGATGGAGGTAACTCCATCTTGGTTATTTATTAGAAGCTCTTTTCTCAGTTTCATGGAGTTACCCATTAAGTCATCCATAGGCATATTGTAATTTTCCTGCTGGGTTCCTTGCAAAGCTTCCAATCTGCCTTTCCTCATTATATCCATTCTATCCATAGATCCCAACATAGATACTACTGTCAGCTGCTGCTGCATAGAACGTAATGCTAGGATGGCAATGAAAAATCAAATATCCTCTGGACCCTTCATGGCTCTCCTCTGGGTAAGGAAGAAAGGTGTGTGTGTGTGTGTGTGTGTGTGTGTGTGTGTGTGTGTGTTTGTGTGTCTGTGTCTGTGTCTGTGTCTGTGTACTCAAGGTTATCCTCTGTTCCACATCCTTCAAGCAATAACTTTCCAGGGGTTCAGCTCTCTTTCTTCTCCACTCAAATTGTTGTGTTCGTCCTTTGTTGCTGACGAAGACCATGCCATCAGAGAAATGATGACATGACTTGCACTTGACTTTGCTTTGAGTGAGGGAGGGCTGTGCAAGTCACCAGCCTCACTTCTCACTTCTCCTCCAGAACCATCTGAATCCAGTGACCAGATATTCATTAGGATGACTGGAGATGAACCAGGAGGAAGCAATTGGGGTTAACGGACTTGCCCAAGGTCACATAGTTAGTGAGTGTCAAGTGTCTGAGGTGAGATTTGAACTCAGGTCCTCCTGACTCCTGCACTGGTGCTCCACCTAGCTGCCCTCCACTCAAATACCTGGATTCTGAATGGATCTACTGTTTTGTAGACAACACATAGGATGTGACAAGTTTCCTCAACCAACTTCAATACGCTCATCATACAACATCACTGCAGTCCCTCCAGTGGATTATTAATATCCCCAGTTTTCAGATAAGTAACAGAAGCCTAAATGTACTAAATACTTTGCCCATGATCACATAGCTAGCTGGATAAACTCTAGAACAAACACTTGAAAACATGTCTCTCCTAACACCAAGTTACTAAGCTTCTCCTTTTCCCCCTACGTCATGCTGCCTCTCCATTAGTGAACAGAATGATCAAGTTGAAAAGAACTTTCCAGATAACTAGCCTACCTGGCAAGAAAGCTAAGGCCCAATGGAGTTTTGTGATCATTCAAGGTCATCTAAGCAACACCGCAACTGAGAAAGGATCAAACCAAATCAGATAATTCTTTAGAAGTGAAGAAGGAATGCTGGATTTGGGGTTGAGTACCACTGTTCAAACTGACCTCTCCTTCAAATCCTAACTTTGGGACCCTGGGAAAGTTATAGCCTCTCTGAGCTTAAGTTTCCTCATCTATAAAAAGGGAGGAAAAATACTTTCAATATACCACAATAGATTTTTTAAGGAAAGTACTTCTCAAAGTGCTACACAGATTTAAACTGGTATGGTTATTATCTCTGCTATTATTATTTCAAACAGTTGTAAAGAAAGTGATTCTCAAAGTGCTTTACAAATGTAAATTATTAACTTTATTATTCCTGGTATCTCCAGTGACTATTTGAGGGAGGTATTTTTCAAAGTGCTATACAAATATGAATTGCTATTGTCATCATGTGGTTTTTATTGTTTTTATGACCTCTGTGATGTCGGGCAGGTAATCTGACCTTTCTGAGATGCAATGTGCTAGTTTATAAGACAAAATTAACTCTAAGGTTAGATCCTGTAATCAGATGTGGTACTCTAACCCCTGTCATTGCACAGCTATACATTCTTCTTGTCCTTAACTTTATCCTTCTTTGAGTGACCAGGATTTCAAATGTATGTGTACATACACACACATATATGTATCTACCTGTACATACATATACATACATACATACATATATATATTGATATACATACACATTCTTATAAGGGCAGCTAGATGGCATAGTGATAAAGCTCTGGACCTGGAGTCAGGTAGACCTGAGTTCAAATGCAGACTCAGATACTTAGAAGCTGTGTGACCCTTGGCCAAGTCACTTAACCCTGTTTTCTTCAGTTTCCTCATCTATAAAATGACGCATAGAAGGAAATGGAGAATCTCTCCAGTATCTTTGCCAAGAAAACCCCAAATAGGGGGAGAGTCGGACAGGGCTGAGAACTGAACGACAAAAACATATTCTCACAGAATCACAAATCTAACTATCCTATCTTACTTTCTGTTGTCTTTATTCATATGTAGTGAAAAAAAAACAAGGAACAGATTTTATTTTTTAACATCTATAACAGGTTCACCTGAAGTTTTGAATACCTGCTTCATGACAATGACAATCTGATGCTTTAAAAGTTCTTTTAACTTCATGCTGCTGTGCAGATTTCTTTTTTACCATCTCTCTCACAGAAAGCAGAAAACATAAAACTGGTATATACCTTGTTACACTTTTTTCCTTTTCCCATCTCCAAAATATAGTAGATAAGTTTCAATCATACCAAACATCAGGGTTCATTACAAATTCCACAGATCTGCAGCTGTCACCTATATCTGACTTAGGAAGATATTATCTTAAACTATAAAAGTAAAAAAAAATCCCACTCTACCAACCGACCAAGATTAAAGGGAGAGTTGTAAATTCTAAAGTTTGAAAAGGTCAGTACAAAGGTTACTTATAGAATTATTTTCACCTGACAGATCAAAATCTGTGAATCTTAGAAAGGCCAAATAGGAAAAGGGTCTCAAAATATAATTCAGCTGTTGTAAATTGAACTTAGTTGAATAATATACCGAATTTCATTAGAAGCATTTTCTACAGGTTAATGGATTAAGTATAGGATAAAAACACCTCTAAAATGAAGGATTTGTGATACAATAAGTCCATAATACTTCCAACCTTAAAGCAAGGCAGAAAAGCTATGCAACCATTTGGGAAATAAAATTCATTTATATAGTTATACTCTTGCAATTTTGTGATTAGTAACATTGATGCCCAGAGAGATGAAAAAAAACATTGACTAAAGACCTATTATGTAGGTTTGGGTTTTTGAATCAGGACTCTAAAATTTTTGGTTCATATTTTTGGTCTGGTATCACGCCACTGAGTGATTTTTTGTAAACATGATTTCAAAGCAGTTTTCTCCACAGGAATTCACCTTAAGGGTTACAATAAGTTGTATCAATTATTTAGAAGAGATATATTACATGAGATTGATGCAGAGACAGAGACTGGATCTGTGACTTCATTGGTAGAGGAAACTCTCAGAGAAGGAAATTACTTGCATGCAATTCAGATTATTTTCAATGTAAAATGTTATTCCTACTATCTTTATTGATATTATTCGTTGGTATTCTTGCCAGGTTTTCCCTATCCATAAATAGGGAAGGAAGAACAATGAACCCCTCCACACACACCCCAATTTTAACGGGTGGCAGAGACAAGGATTGGTTAGGAGTAAAGAGGAAGAGGAATGAACGTCACTGGAAAATTCCTGTCAAGACTCAAAGATTTCAGGCCCTGAGTTTAGAAAACACTATCCTAAAACGACTTTGTAGCCCCTAAATTCAAACTAATGGTATTTCTTAAAACTGAAAACATGTCCACCCTCTCCTATCTTCCTGAATCATCTTCCTTGGATAATTTGCTACCTATGAAAGTCAAGTCCTGCTGTCCATTCCCATCATTAACTCTTAAAGTAAGGAGGACATACTGAGAAACGAGTGAAGCCTGAAAGCTATTTAGGAAAAGTTCGTGAGCCATAAAATAATTAAGGGATATGTAATTGTAAAGAAAAATATTTCTTGATTAGGGTTGATTTGAACCACCCTCTAAGACCCTGGCCCAATTTAACTGAGTCTAATTAACACAATGAAACTGTAAGTGGGGCATCAATCAGTACAAAAGTGGGAGAGGAGACCACAACCAACCCCAGAGACATTTAAAAAGGAAGGAGGAATAAATAGATACAAAGGACTGAAGATACTTTTGTCATCCAACACCAAAGGATCCTAGACCCCAGGTCTTGTGAAATCCTGCTGAAAATATACTCTTTTTAAAACTTTTCTTTTCAGCTGCTTTCAACTGTTGCCATGCTGAGCATCAGAAAAAAACTCAGCCCCAAGAGATTGAGTGAAAGGCAGGTTGTGATTAATCTATAAAAAGAGAACAACATATTAAGAGATTATTTGGGGAAACAGAACAAGAAGACAGTCAATTTCTCATGAGCCATGCTGTTTTCAGGATCTATTAGCCTTATTTCAGTCTGTCTTAGTTACTGGTGAGCACACACAAAGCTCTTTTTACTCCTAAAGTTGTTTAATTATCTTCCTTAGATTCTTAGAGGTGCAGAGCTGCACCACTTTTGTGAAATGAGTCATACCTCCAGGCATATGTCTTATTTCTCATCCACAGCATGTGGATAACGAAAATCTATGAAATGCAAAAAGGCTTTACTTCAGAAGTGTTCAAAGAACTTCTAAATTTCCTCTTTGCAAATTGTTATAGAAGAAAAACAATGACATTTCTTACATAGAGAAGACTATTTGCTCCACACCAATGTTAAAGTTCAGCATACAGACAGAATAAGGGATGCTTCTCATTTTTTCCAGATTGCCTCACCTCGGTCAGCAAGGACAATCATTCATTCAATTAAAATTTAAGTAGTTAGGTAGTACAGTGGATTAAAAGCTCAACCTCAGGTCATCTTGACCACAGTTCATATCTGGCCTATACTATTTACTAGCTACGTGATCCAGGGCACATTACAGCCTATGTCTGCTTCAGTTTCCTCATATTTAAAATGGTGACAATAACAGTACCTACTTCCCAGGATTGTTGTGAGGATAAAGTGAGATAATATCTGGACAGCATGATATAAACCATAAAGTGCTATATAAATGCCATATGTCATTATTATTAATTATATTGCTAGGATGTGTTTTCATGCATTGAACAAGCTAAAATTTAGAAATAGTCCCACTGACAAATGTTGCAGCTGGACTAAAGGACTGTGATGTAGCTCAAGCTCTTTAGCATCAGAGAGGAATCCATTCAACTGGATAAGCATCTACCATATGTTAGGCACTATGCTATATGCTAGAGATACAAAAGACACAGATCCTATCTTCCAGGAGCTTAAAATTGAATAGAAAGGAGAATATATATGTACAAGGAGAGAGGGAAGAAGAATTCTATCCACTGCATATGAGATTATAAATAGTCCAATATGACTGGGATGTGATATATATGAAGGGAATAGTGTGAGGTGAGGCAAGAAAGACATACTATAGAGTGCTTTGAATATCAAGATAAGCAGTTATACTTTATTCCATAAGCAATAATGAGAGATTGAAAGATTTTGAGTTGACAAGTGACATCATAGCAGTGCATTGTTAAAGATAGAATAGACAGACATGAGTCAGGAAAAAAACTAAGAGGTTATTAAAATATTCATTTGGGAAAGAGGTCTCATTTAAAAGGTTCTAAATGCCTAATGGTTGGTTGATGTCCTTCATTCTTGAAGAGGACCAAAGTGACATCACTATGTTGGGATCAAGGTACAGCGAGTCCAACTGTGGCTTGTCAGACCAGTATGAGCTTGGAATGCTACCACAGGTCAGGCACAAATTGTCCAGATGAATGTTTAGAGTGGAGATGTTTCACGTTTCTTTTGAGCTACTACAATTCTACTTCATTCATAGTACACAATGCCTTCTTTGATGCAAGCAAACAATGCTATAATAATTAAAATTGCATGGAAGAGAAAATAAGCTTGCTCTTGGCCCTACAAGCAGGACTATGAATAAAGCTAAAAGTTTCATAGAAGCAAATTTGTTCTTAGTGGTGGTAGTGGTCTCAATAATTGAGTTACAAGAAATTATTGAGTTTCCTCTGGAGATAGCAGTCCTTAATCACTAGAGGTCTTCCAGCAAAATCTGGATTATAACTTGTTGAGTATGTTTTTTATAAGGAGATTTATGCTAAACTATATGTTGGACTGGGTTGCTTCCAGGACTCAGAGCCTTTGATTCTGTGAATTCCACAGGAACTGGAAAAAAACCCCTGAAATTATTCACCTTTAAAATCTCAGAAATTAATCATAATATATAGAAAAATTGAGGATATTTTATTTTATATTGCCAGCAGTTGTTGACAAGACCAATAAAAATCTTTCTACTTCTAGCTTCTGTGTGAGAATAAGCAATAGAAGAAAAACTAGAGGTGAATAAAGAGAAGAAAATTGTATAGAAGACTTAAAGGGGTTAGAACTAGTAAAATAGGTCAGAGGTTGAATTTGAAGAGGAGAAATTTGGGGAATTTGGGAGAAATTGAAGAATATTTGAGGAAAAACAATATATAGGATTGCATACTGGTGCACATTCTGTTCTAGGTTGAGAAAGGAACAAGACCATGAATAACTGAGGAGAATATAAAAGGACAAAGGAGAATGAAAAAGTAGAATCTGAAAAAGAAAACTCAAGAAGAGAAAGAAGATAGATGGCAAGAAAAGGCAAGTAAAAATCAGGTGGGTCAATCAGAGGGTAAAGCTGAACCATGGCTTAAAAATAAAGGAATGAGAGATCATTGGCCAGAGATAAAGCACATCTAACAAAGACTGGTAATACTGTATTAGCGAGGGTCTTGAAAATATATCAAGAGGGCTTTAAATTAAAAAGGATAAGATGGAAAAAAATAACATATGTAAGTCCTCCAAGTCAAATACCATAAAGAGTAACTATGAAAAAAAATAAGAGTAACTATGGAAGATAGATAGCAGCTGAGACACACAGAAATTCTCAGGAGACAAAAGTACAAGGAAGTAGCTAGTAGTAAAACTCTTGGTCTTAAATGTGAATATGTAAATGCCCAAAGTTTAGGCAGCAAAGAAAAAATTAGAGGTCTTAATGTATAGAAGTAAATTTTACCACATGGGTATCACTGAGACTTCCTGGTATGAAATTCATAACTAAACCATGGCTCTGGATGAGTATGCCTTATTCCAAAGAAAAAGGATACCTAGAAAGAGGAGAGGTAACGTTGTTTATTAAGAAGGTATACTCATTGAATAAATTCAGAAGCCAAAAGAGGAAGGCATGGTGGAATATATTTGGATTTAAAAGATTGGATTAAAATTAGATTAAAAATAGATTGAAAGGATGGAGACAGAGTGATTTTGTCATTGTAAAACTATATGAATCACCTGAATAGAAAACATAAATATATGAGGAGTTTGGGAAATAGAGTATAAAACTGGAACAGAAGCATGGTATAGAGGTGATAATTATGCAAACTCTTGGGGAATGCTTTCCTTCCATCCTTCTTTCCTTCCCTCCCTCTCTACCTTTCTCTCTTCCTTCCCTCCTTCCTCCTTCCCTTCCTTCCTTCCTATGTGAAAGGATTCAGAGGAAAGGTAAATAGTTTCCTGTGGACTAAAATGCTTCAGGGGAAGTCAGCACAGTGGGTATGGAAGATACTCAAGAAAGAAATTCTGAAGACATAAGGGAAACCATTCTAATGAGGAGGGGGAAAATGTGATATGTCTGAAGAGATTGATGTGGATGTGCTGAAATTCAGGGTTTCAAGTACTCACTTAGATTCTAAGAAGAAATATCCAAGAAAAAGATGCAAGACCAAGCAATAGAGGATGGATATGAGCATGGCACAGTTCTGTAAAAATGATAGGAAGAATGCTACAGCCCAAAATGAGCTGAGGCTGACTAGCGAGGCAAAAGACAAGTAGTATGCAGGGCTTTTTCTTTTCCCTATCTTGGAAAAAAAAAAGAGAGACTCAAGAAGAGATAGGGCAGGACCTTTGCTTAGGGTAGTTGTGACGATCATAATTGATAACAGAGAAAGAAGGCAGAGCTGCATAACTCATGTATCTTCTGTTTGCCAAGAACAAGCCTTGCACTGGAAATTTCAGAACAAAATTGACTAATAGGGGGTAAATACCCAAGCTATATAAGGAGACAGTAAAAGAGTATCTAGCTTCCCTGGTAGAATTCAAGTCACCTGGCCTGGGTGAATATCCTCAGGTCCTGAAAGAACTGTCAAACGTAATTTCAGAATCAGTAGCAGGGACATTTGAAAAATCATGCAAAATGGGAAAGACACAATGAGAAGGAGAAGGGAAAATGTTGAGCTAATTTTCAAAAGTGGGAAATGAAATGAGATTACAAACTCAAGGCAAGTGAGCTTGACTTCAATTCTAGGAAAATTCTAGAACATCTAGAGGTGAACATCTGGAAAGGGAAGTAGTGATGGCAAAGAGCCAGCCACTGTGGCTCCATCCAGAATAGCCTGTACTCAATTAATGTAATTTCTTTTTTTTTGGTCAGGATTACTAAACTAGACAATAAGGGAAATGGAAATGATACAGTTTACTGAGATTCTAACAAAGTTTTTGATAAAATATGATTAGTGTGGTGAAAATGAAGAGACATGGATTAGACGATAATAGAATCAGATGAAATCAGAACTAGTTGGAAGGCTATTATCAAAGGGTAGGTAGTAATGGTTCATTGTCAATATGGTATGAAGTATATAGTGGAGGAACCTAGGCATCTGTGTTTGGCTGTGCTATTTAACATTTTTAATCACTGACTTGGATGAAGCACAAAGCCGGGAAGGATAGCAGATATGCTGGATGACAGATTCAGGGTCTAAAAAGATCTTGACAGGCTCAAGAACTGTGCTGAATCTAATTTAAAATCTTACACTTAGGTATGAAAAATCAGCTTCACACATCAAGATAGGAGAGCCAAGGTTGTATAGTAGCTGGAAAGAAAGGGAGGTATATGTTGTCTTCAACATGAGAAAACAGTGTGATGTGGTAACCAATAAGGGTAGTTAATGTATCTTGTGCTTTATTAAGAGTGGAATAATATCTAGGAATAAGGAGGTGTAGTTGTCACACTAAGATTTATCATTGATAGACTTCATCTGAAGTACCGTGTTTAGCTGAAAGCACTTAACACAATGCTGGCCTATAGAAGGCTCTATATACTTATTCCCTTTCTCTTCCCAACCCAACCTCTTCTGAGGGCCACAGTTTCAGAAGGACATTGCTAAGAGGGAGTGGGTGTCCAGAGGAAGGCAACCAGAATGACGAAGGATCTTGAGTCCTTGTCATATTAAAGGAACTAGACATGTTTACCCTGCAGAAAAGAAGACTGGGGAGGAGGGGAAATGGAGCATGACAGCTGTGTTCAATATTTAAAACAGTGTCTGGATTTGTTCTGCTGTACTCCAAGGGGCAGAACCAGGAGCAATGGGTGGAAGTTGGAAATCAAAAGTCTAGGTTGATAGAGACTTATGGAAACAGAATGGAGTCTATTTGCCTCTGTCCTACCTTAAGGTTTCCTTTGTATCCCCAGGACTTAGCACAGTGTTCGGCACCCAGTAAATATTTAATACATGTTGACTGACTGACTCAGAACATAAGGTCCTTTAGGTAAGGGTTTATTTCACTTTTGTACCTCAGCGCTCATCACAATCTAGTTCACAGTAGGCACTTAAAAATAAAACAAAACTGTATATTGGTCAAATAAACTTTGAGGGGAAAAAACACAAATAAACAGTAATAGCATTAACATTTGTATATGCTGTCTTACTGGAAACTCTATAATCAGAATAATATCGAAGAAATTAGATTTTAAGAACTTTATTCTAAGCTAATGAAGCCTCATCAGCTTAATGTAATTTTCAGATAGAATACTTTTAAACTACTATAAACATTTAAAAGAACATGACCAAAACAGGAGGATGAATTTAATACATAACAAATCAATCCAAACGATATCAGCCTGTAATTCTGTCCTATCATGCAGTTCATCCAACAGGAAATATGAATGAGCAGACAGATCCCCATGGACAGGACCATTTTGTTTTTGTATCCTGGGGGACTTGCAGTGTCCTAGTACCTTAATATGGTGCCATAAACAGTACTTCACCTTCAGCTAGGTGGTGCAATAGAGAGAGGGTTGGATCTGGAGTCTTCCTAACTCATCTTTCTGCAAAATGTGACATCTGCCTCCCCCTCTCCCCCACCTCATTTAAATGAACTCCAATTTAACCTATATTGCCTTGTATACCTTTATAATACCTCACATTTATTAGCATCTTAAATTTTACAGGGCACTTTTCTCACACCACTGTACATATATTGTACAAGTATTTTATAGTACAATATAGCATAATATAGTGTAATATAGTATAGTATTTATAGTACAAATATTATTTGTGGAATAAACACTGGTGGAAACACTGAGAGGCTTAACTGATCTCTCAGAGTCACAGAGCTAATGGGCATCAAAGTCATGTTCTCCTGAATCCAAGTCCAGTGATTTTTTTTCCACATCATACCATGGCTACTTGTTTCTTCACTTTGGTGGGGGATAAGGGAGGGGGGGTGGGGACAGGAATTGCTTCCAAATTTCTTCCTTTTCCCAACCAGCCTGTGTCAAAGGGCTTTATTTTTCTGATGTGTAAAATGAGATTTAACTCAATGATTGCTTAGGTTCCTTCCAGCTCTAAATCTTACCCCTCCTCCTATGAACATAACATTACAAGTGTCAGACAGAAACAGTATATGTGATGAGTTGACATGACTACCAAAATAAAGGAAAATACTTTCTCTGTATAAAAGAAAAGACAAAGCAAACAAACGAAAAAATGATCTAACATATATGCCTTTGACTTTAAAAGAAGTGACTGTGTGCACATGGAATACTGATCTTGGGAAGTTGCCTGTTTTCTCCAGTGTTCAATGGAGAAAGGAGAAAGTTACTCAGGAAGAGGACTGCATGGTATCTGCAACAGAAACAAAGAATGAAAGAACCACTGAGGAAGTAATGGTAGCTGGAGAAATGACTAGAGGCAGAGCTCAGCAGGAGATAAAAAGAAAACACTAAAACGTGCCAACATTTCTGCCAGCTATATCCTTGTTTTCAGAGTCCACCTATTCTTGCTGTAGGCATGATGCTTTTAAAGTCCAAAAGTGGTGCTGCTTTGGTGCAGTTTCAAATGGCAGAGCTCTGTCCTGGGGGAACCAGTTATGACTGAAAAGAGCCATAGAATGAGACTTCCATATGGCCAGATATAGGATAAAAGGGTTGGTGGTGGAATTTAAGGTTATAGAAGCGGGTCCTGGGCTGTGATAAAAGACATAAGGTAAAATGGTGGGGAGATTAGGACTATGGGGAGGGAGGAGGGTGTGTAGAGCTGTGAGATTTATCAGATACATGCATAAGAAAACTAAAAAGAACGATACACAGTTCGAAAACGCAGAGCAAACAGAAACATCAGGTGTTTGCTTTCTCCATCAAAAAAAAAAAAAGGGAACTGTTATGCTTTCAAGCTTTTATGGCTTAAGGATGTAGTCTTTCAAAACAGAGAGCCAGAAAACCTTACTCATTTATCTAATATGTGGAAAATCCATGTGTGACTGGGTTTGAGAGTATCCTGAGATTTCTTCCTTCTGAGTAGATGGCTGAGCTCTAAATCACAATCTCTGCTATTATAATCTACAAATCTTCCTCCTTTTCCCTACTATCCCTATGCCATTTTAATTTGGTTTGCTTCAACACTATAAAATCATAGAATCTTGAGTTGGAAAGGAGCATTGGAGATTATTTTGTTAAACCTTCCCTCCCAATTAAGTAATCCTTCCTACATATAACCATCCATTTTCTACAGTAAGGTTCTGATTAGAATGAATAATTCAGTGGTCTTATGTATTCAAATTCACACTATTTTAAGTTATAATTATGTAAAATATGGTCATTGGTTCCAGTTCAATGGAAATCAAAGTGCTAATTCAAATAATGTGACCACTTCAGGGGAATTCCTTGTTCGTATAATCAGGATCTAGCTGTACTTAAATGTCTTCAATGATGGTTAATTTCTTTTGTTTCACTATTTTCACAAAATTATGACTAGGGAAAAACAGATCAAGAAGCAGAGTGAGCTGATGACTTTGTCCCTGGTTCTGCTAAGTTCATAGGTTCTGAGCTAGAAGAGGTAATCTAATTCAACCTTTTTCACTCTTAGACATGGCTTGCCCAAAGTCAGAGTAGTGCATCTAGAATTTGAATGCAGGTACTTTGGACTGTGAAACCGGTTCTTTTCCTACTACTGCTTCTCACAAAAATCAGCACTGATTAAGGACACGTTATTTATCTTCTCCATGTTTTACTGAAACAAGGAGAACAGCAACAGAGTGTCTCTTTCCAATATGACAATGATCATTAAACTTCATTGATGGAGTAATAAAGCATTTAAAGCTCTTAAGTTGTAGGCTGTCCCTATATCAAATCAAAGCAAACCAAGTAAAAAGGTAATCATGAGAAGTGTTCATGAGTTTCTTTTCAGTAAGTCTTCTAGCTGCTTATTACACCCCTTCAGAAAAGACTTAAAGCCCAATAGATACATATGGTCTTATTGAGTAGGGCACGCATATCACTTCCACCTCCTTGACTCCCACAGACCCAACTCAACATTTCTATGCTGGCTCAACTTCCAGGCAAGTGAATTAGGTTGATGAATATTTTCCTTATAATGCAGATATATTATACCATGTCAGTTAAATCCAAATGATTATGATTTCTAAAGCTAAGAAAGATAAGACTAAGTGATTATGTAGCTAGAAATGATAACCATTTTTTCATTAACAATGTTAATTACATTGCAAATTAAATTGAGATTTTCCCCTTTAGATGGATAGCTACAAATCATAAGCAGTGTTATCTCTGAATATAATTGTAAACCTCCTTCCCCACTATCCTTTTAATTGGATTGCTTTGCACCCCGGTTGTGATTGTGGATAACAGACTATTGATTTATAATTCTGTTGAATACCTCAACAGAAATTTCATGAAATATTATAATAATTTTAAAGTAATAGCTTTTAAACTAATGTATGTATAATTCATTGTTATAATTTGTATTTTAGTATGTTTTTATTGTGTGCATATCTATTTTTCACTTATTAGAAATCCTGAAGTATTTCACAACTATAGTTGTGCCTCGACATTTTATAAATTATATCATAAATCAATCTTTGTTGTTTCTAACAATGGTGTGGCTGGACATTCTTTTCTTCCCTACATTTTCTCATTTGGTGATCTCATCATATGTGGGTTCAATTATAATTATAATTGTTATGGAATTAATGCCAAAATCTATATTCTAGCCCTATTCTCTCCCAAATTTCAGTCCGGTATTTTTAATTACCTAACATGCATCTCCATTTAATAACTTGTATGTCAAACTCTACATGTCTAATACAGAGCTCATAATTTTTCCACATTTTTCTCTTCCTCCAAATCTCTCGATTTCAATTAACGGCACCTCTGCCCTCCCCATTAACCATTTTTTAAAAGAGAATAATCTTGAACTCTCCTTTCTCCCTCAGTTCCCATATTAAATCAATTGACATATTTTGTTATGTCTATTTCCACAACCTCTTTCACATCTGTTCCTTTCTTTATACTCCCATAGCCTCTACCCTAATCAGGCTTTTATAATCTCTTACCTGGACCATTTCTATTTATCCCCTTATATCTTGCCTCTCTTTTCTCCCATCCAACCTCCACAAATTTAGCAAATTGATATTCCTGAAACATAACTCTGACCTTGCCACACTCCTACTCAAAATCTTTAATAGTTTTCTATTGTCTCTATGACAAAATACAAAATCTTCAGCTTGGCACTTCATAACGTGGCTCCCGCCAACCTTTTTAGTCTTAATTCATATTACTTCCTTCATTCTTTCTCAGATATAGTCAAACTAGCTCTCTGTTCACTGTATATACAAATGTAACCCAACCCCCATGACTGGAAGGCATCCTCCCTCACTGCCTCACAGAATCCCTAACTTCCTTCAAGAGCACGTCTCTGTTGCCACCTCCTTCCTGTTTCACCTCTTCCCCTCAATCTTTTGCAAAGTCTCACTTTTAACATCACTTTTAATGATTTTGTATCTACTTTGCTTATGTCATATTTAAGTCATTGGGGGGGATATTATTTTATTTTTCCTTTGTATAACCACTAGTTGTCACTAGTTGAATGGCTAACAACTCTCTCCTTGCTCTTCCCTTCTAGAGAAAGGAGTGTATTTGACATACTTACAGATCTGTCTCTCTGCCTACAGGGCCAACTGTGGGGGGTGTTTTTTCCTCCAGTCCTTCTTCTATCCCGATTCCCAATTCCCACCAGCACCCCTCCCCCTTTCCTAGTTGTTGTCTGTCCCTGATTTTTAAAGAAGGCCAGCAATGTCACAATATTGAAAGAGTGATGTCTTGAATTTGATTTAATCTTAAGTCAAAGAAGAGGAGACATAACTGTAGTTTCAAGCAAAGGTTTTCCTAGTAAGCTCCACCCAGGATTACAATGATAGTGGAAGTTTATGGATGTATTCATTGGGAAAATAAGTGACCTAGATCCACATGGAATCCTATCTCTTCTCTTAGGGAGTTTCAATATTATAAAATTATAATAAAAATTAGGTCCTGATGTTGTCGGGTGGTCACTTTGGCCAAAAAGCCAGGACCTATTTTGTAAATTATGAAATCAATATATAGTTGCCCTCTCCTTCTCTGCACACTGCTCATGGTTAAAGACAGATTTTTCACAATAGTGAGTACAAACTCTCTAGCTAAGGGAATAACATATACAAAAGAACATTGCCATTTTAGGGAAGTCACTCAAATTAGAAACAAAAAATTGGACTGAAAATTCCATCTGAAGGGATGAGGAGAGAGACAGGTGGAGAAAGTAGAAAGCCTACATTTTACTGCCAAGGAACATTCACTAGCTCCTGTGTTGCTGCTTCCAAGGGTATAAAACTTCTGCCTGCAGCTGCACATTGAATACCATCAGTTTGCTCCTCTGTTGCAAAACCTTCTCAATCTTTTTTCTATTAACTTTCCTGCTCATAATGCTGCTACCCTGGGCAAGAGAGGGCAGCCCTACCCCCCACCAATGCTCTTCCCCAGGAGCCAGATCTCATCTCATCCGGTACATTCTCACAAAGTATGCCTCCCTATGAAATTAGTCCTGGAAGCTTGTCCATGAAAGCTACATCTAAAGCCCTGTCCCTAGAAGAATGTTTCCACATAGTAGGTGCTTCAGAGATGCTTACTTAATTGAAAGCTCTCAATGGAAAAGGGCCATCTTTTTGGTGTATTTCGGTCGAGCATCAAGTTCATTATCAAATACACTGGGAAACGTGTGCCAAGTGGCAACAATACAGGATAATTGTTGTTCAGTCCCATCCAACTCTTCATGACTCCATTTGGGGTTTCTTGACAAAAATACTGGAGTGATTTGACATTTCCTTCTCCAGCTAATTTTACATATCTCTACTAGCCAATATAGGGGCAGCTAGACGGCACGGTAGCATACCAGACTTGGAGTCAGAAAGGTTCATCTTCATGAGTTCAAATATGGCTTAAGACACTTAATTAGCTAAGTGACCCTGCACAAGACACTTAAAGTTGTAGGTTTCCTCATCTGATAACACAGAATTTTTTTTTTAAGTCAGCAATATTCATCATGGAGAATCTTCTAAATTCAATGCAAAGAAAAAGTGAATGAACAAGTATACCAATCTAAAGCAACCTGAGAAATGGAATAAGAGTAACACATTGTTAGTAGAGATGTGAATTGGTCCAACTTTTCTGGAAAACAATTTGGAATTGTGATGATGATGAGATGAAAATGTATTATCCTTTGACTCATAGATCTTCTTGCTAGTTGTATACCCAAGGAAGTTGGAGACATGGTTCCTTATAGACCAATATATTTATAGATAATTTTGTGGTAGCAAAGAATTGTAAACAAAGTACGTGTCCATTGATTGGGAGATAACTAAACCAACTTTTATGCATGAATGTGTGTAAATAGGATGTTATTGAAGTATAAAAATTAATGAATAAGGGATTCAGAGAAATTCAGGAAGGCATATGAATTGCTTTTAGAATGATATAAGGACCAGCAAAACAGTAAGCACAATGTCAATGATGAAAAAAAAGAATAAGTGAAACAAGGATTTATAATTATAATGATGATTACAAAATGCATCTTCCTCATTTCTTTGGAGGGGGAAGAGGATTAAAGGTGTGGAATGTTGTATATATGCCCAGATGGAGTTAATACGCAGGCTGGTTTTGTTGATTTTTTTTTTTAATTGTTAAAACAGAAAGATTAGCAGGTAGGGGCAGGGAGATATATATTATATATAATATATTAATAACACATAATTAATATATCAATTAATTAATAATTAATATGTTGATTATTAATATAGTGATAATATATAATATTAATATAATACATATTTGGAAATGAGTGGGATGCAAAAACAAAAAATATATCAATAAACCCTTTCAAAGAGAATGTGCCATCCCCTTGTCTGGAGGCAGGACTAAAGTGTGTACAAATCATCTGAGGCAGATAAGTCTCTATCCTAATTTTAACTACTTCAAGAGGGAATTCCAGTCTCCTCTTGTAACTTATCTTGGTAAAGAAATCAGTCATCACTCCCTCTTCTAAGACATGCTCCAGGGAGCTATCAAGCTCTTTTCTACACAACTGTCAGTGTGGTAAGGAGAACAATGCACCATGAGTCATGGAGGCAGATAAGACTGAAGCCTGCACTTGTGGGCAAGTGTCTGTCTGGCTACCCCACTAACTAAGGCTCAGTAGTTCTGAGTACACTCCATGTTTGAGGGGGGGAGTAGTTAATGAGAGGGCTAGTGATAAAACTGACATATGCTTAGTGGTGAGAACTTCTGAAAGTGAGAAAAGTGCTTTGGAGTGAGAATAAGTGGACCGAACGCCAGTAAGAGCCAGGTAATAGCTGCGAGGTGGTGGCCGCTGTGGCACTTTTGGTGTTCGATCCTGGGTTTCACACCCACATGCTGTGAGAAGAGCAGCAGTTTTCATAAGCCATATAGTGGTGCCTGGCTCAGCTGCTCCTTGCTCCAGAGCCCATGTCAGACGTTTGGGGGAATAAGCCATCACATACCCCTCCTAGATCCAGCCTCAGGTAATTGCTACCTGAATTATTATAGCTGAGTTTACTACTGATTTTCCATCTTTAAAGGAGGGAACTGTGTTATAATTACAGTCCAGAAGCCTTCAAGGAGCATTTAAAAAAAACAAACAGTCATTGATGGAGAGTCAGCATGGTATAGGGGATAGAGAATTGGTCTAAAAGTCAGGAATAACGAGGTCTGAGCCCTGCCTCCGACAAATACACACCACGGCACCTCCAGCAAATCACCTAGCTTCTCAATCCTCCAGGCAGCTCTCTAAGATACTCAGTTTCAGAGATGTCAGCACCTTTAGTAGAAGGACTTTCATAATAATAATAGCTAGCATTTACATATGCAGCACTTTACAAAGTATTTTAATATGTTAACTTGTTTAATCCTCACAGCAACTCTGAGAGGTAGGTGTTGTTATATCCCCATTTTTAGAGATGAGGGAATTGAGCTGGATTCAAACTCAGGTCTACCTGACTCCAAGATCAGACCTCCATCCACTGTTCCACCTAGTTGCCACAAGCATGGGTTTAGTCCCTAAGGATGACGAACATAAGAACTAAGAGAATCATGGGATAGTAGAGCTTTTAAATAATCGTTTCCATGTAACAACATGAGTCCTGCACAACAGATCTAGTGTAGGAGCCCAGGTCTAGCTGGGAATGTGAACAAACTTACATAAATATTAAGAGATGACTTCTTGTACTTCTGAAGAAATTTCTCAGCTTTTCCCTATCTTGATAAAAGAAAAAGAGGAGGGTGTTTATTTTCTCCTTCCTAAGATACAAAAGTATCAGCAGTTTAATTTTAAAAAACAGCATTAGTAGATATTTATACAACTTATGACAAGCTTAGTGCTTTCTGCTGGATGAGTCATTCAGATTTAACTTGTCTAAACCCTTGTTGTTACTGTTTTTAACATTTCCTCTTCTGCTTGACATTCCCTGCTGCAGCACTGCACATTGAAGTAACCCAACTGCCAAATCACATCAGACTATAATGCAAACAAAAGTTAAGAAGATGAGGAAGCAATCAAAATGTAAACCCAACCAGATCTACCAGGCGCACGGGTCCTCTAAATGAATCACTTGAATTGGAATGCTAAAACAGGCATCGTCCTAAGCATTTACAGGCAGGCAGGCAAACAAGAGACAGAACTATGGGGGGTGGGGGAGCAGAAAAGGAGGAAGGAAGTGAGAAAGTGAAGGGAAAGAAAAGAAAAAAGACAGAAAAGGAAGGAAGAAGGGGGGGGCAAAAGCAGGAGGACAGGGAGAGGCGGGGGAAGAGGAAGAGGGAAAAGGAGAGAGGTGGGGGGGAGAAAGGGAGGGAAAGATGCAGGGGGAAGAAGACAGGGAGAGGGAGGGAAGGAGATAGAGGGCGGGAGGGAGAAGGAGAGGGAGAGAGCTGCCTCATGAAGGGATCTTTTTGAATGTGTTTTATTGCTTTATGATCTCAACACCAAGGCCAGGTGTTTGGGGTAGAAAGTAAGCCAGTCTGTTACTTAGGCTCTGTCTAATTTTAAAGGTACTTCTTAGCCCAAAGTGTGAAAGTCTAGCGGAGACAGGGCAGCTTAGGAACAAATCAGATTCTAGAAATCAGCAAAGCAAGCAGCAGCAGTCATAGGAACTGAGCTTTAGAGCTAGTAAGGATCTTAAAAACCAATAAGCCCAGCTCACTCTCATTCTGTAGATGAGCAATCTGAAGCCCAGATAGTTGAACTGCCTTGCCCAAGATTACCAAGGTAACAAGACACAGAACTAACTGTTGAACACAAACCCTCTAACTCCCAATTCAATGGGTCTTTCTACTATGGCATGCTGGCTCAGTGACAACCAGGAAAGTTAGCAGGATACCAGAACTAGGAGCTGGGAAAGGGAGTGTGATCTATATACAGGGGCAGTCCAGGTAAAGAGACAAGGGAGTCCATGCAGGCACAAAGTCTGGGGAACAGCACCATAAGGATAAAGAATGTTGTACTTTGAATACTTCTCTTCGGCAAAACACTGTCATTTTATAGTATGCAATTGTAATTCTTCCTGTGCTAAGGCCTGCTTTAGCAGTCTGGTGTCAACCTATGGGCTCTTCTCAAAATAATGTTTTTTTCAATACATAAAAATACATAGAATCACAAGGAAAATCAATTATATTCAATTTTAGTGATCAAAATATTTTTTTTTCTTTTTTAAGGTAACAGACCCCGTACTAAGAACTCATTTTTATAGCTACGAAGAGTAGCTGGTCACCATCTCCACCCTTTCATTTCTCCCTAACCTCTACAACACATTGCTGGAGATATAGAAATATATAGCTGAGAAGTTGGGCATATAGGGATTAAACTCAGGAATTAAATCAAACTCAAAATGTATTACTATGATTTTCTATAGCATATTTAAATGGCTAAGGCATCACAGTATAGCAGAATCAGCAACGGATTTGGAGACAGACTATGTTGGGTTTAAATTCTTGCTCAGCTATTTTCTTTCTTTGTGACCTGGAACAATTTACTTCAGTTACCTGGGCTTTGTGGCCTCATGTATAATGAAGAGGTGGACAGGCCTCCAGACATTGAATTTCCAGAGATCACGTGTCTTTAACACTCTGTTAGAAGACAGCATGGTGTTGCAGAGATCTGGGACTAACTTAGGGAGAGAAAAACCTGGGCTCAAATGTCATTGAGATTCACTAGCTACATGACAATGGGCAACTTACTTGAATTCTCTGAGTCTCAATTTCTTCACGTGTAAAATTAATACTTGAATCACTCACCTCAATAGCTGTTGTATGAGTCAAACGAATAAAGCACTTTGTGAAATGTGAAATGTGAAATGTGAAAGCCATTATTATTTTTCATGTAATGAACTAACCAATAAATATTCTTAATTGCTTTGTCCCTATCAAATATATATTTTAAAATGCAGCAGTTAAGATATCAAAGCGATATTTGTTGGAAATAAAGGAATACTGGTTTATTTTTACTTTCTTTTTCCATATCCCCTAGCCCCTCACAAGGACATTCATCCATCACACAAAACCAACGTAGTCAATGAAATGAGGAAAGGGGCTAATAGTCATTAATAGACTGTGATTAGAATAGATAGCATCTAAATATTGAAGAATCTTATCAAAACCAACTTTTATACCAATTATGTCAATGTATTTTTCCTCTTTTCCTATCTCTATTGGCCAGTTCTTTGTCCTGAGGAAACTGTTGGAATTACAATATTGTGGTTCTCAGCTCTCCCCAGTTGGCTTCCATCTTCCTGTCCTTCCAATGTTTCTCTAGTCCCATCAATATTCCATTACTGTCCAGATGGCCCTGAAAGGACAAGTAGTTCTGGAACAGATCATTTGAAACCATCTTCTCTTAAAATCTCATTAGAGTAGATCCTTTAGATATTTCTCTTTCCCTTCTTCTAAGTAACCAAACAGTAGCAATCAAGAACAGAGAAATCTATTACATCAAAGAAAGCTTATCCCTTCATGAGTTGTATCAGTGCAGAATTATCAGAAATAATTAATGCCATGGGTCTGGAATTAATGGGAAAGAGGAGATAGATTTGCCAGGCAAAATGCAGAAAGATAGCACAAATAGAAAGATAACAAAAGACTAACTCCTTCCTCACTTTCATGAGTAACATAGGTTAAAGAAACATTTATATTTAATAAAATTTTGACTTGCATTGGAGATATGAAAGCCAAAAAATTTCCTTTGGGAGGGGAGAGATAGAGATATATGGATGTAGGAGCTCTCTGGGAAGAAATTCCTTTTACCAGTACAGACTGTCAATAGTTCTACCACTTAAAGTCTTAGTGAGTTACCCAGGACACAAAGTTTTAAAACCTTACCCACCATGGCAAGAATTATTGGCTCATGTTACTCCTACATATTATGTATGCACAAAGGTGCTAATTTCGTACCTACTGGATACCCAGAACTCTCTATGCAAATATTCATGGAGTTAGATGAATGCAGCAAGAGGAAATTGGAGTAGAAACTGTAATACATCAAAGAATGTAGTAACACAAAATAGGGCAAGGAAGGTCAGTTGCAACAGCTGCACAAACCTTGAGCTCCCTAAAATTTCTTTACTTTGCTATGTTACAGCTCTGCAGATCCTGAGATCCCCAACGCTGGATGTAAACAGTATAGCTCCAAACTACGGGCTATCGACTACACACTTAGATTTTTGAAACAACCTTCAAAAATCCCTGACTGTGAAAACTCAAATGTCTCCTTTCTGCCTTGACATCCAGAAGGGTGTCTCTTTGCTGCCCATGAAATACACCAGACTTATTTTTTAAATTAGAGATTCCAAAGTCATAGTAAGGAGCAGACGAGAATTTCCAGAGGTATGTGCTAACCAACAGCAATATTGGGTGGGTGCAAGTAGAAAGAAGAATTCCCCAATGGAAAGAACATATTTAAAGGACACTATCCCCAGTAAAGTGACAGCAGATTAGTAATGCTTCACTCCGAGTCCTGCTTCCTGTAATATATTTACAATTTCAATTGAGTTTTGCAAACACAGCTTTACAAAGAATCTAACATAAAAATGATAACTGGACAGACTAGCAAAACCACACATTATTTGGTACATTCAGCAGAAGACTGGCTTTTAGTTGCCATAACAACACAGATGCTTAATCTACAAAGAGCTTATTACTAGTGTCTTTTCCCCACAGGGAGTCTATTACCGTTCCTTCTAGACACTGAAACATATACATACCAAGGGTTCAAACTACCTTCATACAGGAGGTCAGAACCCGTAGCATGCACACTATAAGGATGAATGCTTTCCTTCCCCTTCTCTTCCCCCTTCACTATTAGCACCTGAACAGCCAACCTATGTTTAAATAAATCATTCATTGAGTCCACGGGTCAGTTTATAGACTGCATTCCCTTCAGTAACTCCAGTGCAGGTCCCAGATGCCTAGCCTTAACGTGCAAGCTCGGGATTAATTTCCCAATCCTTTTACCACCCAAACAATGAAGTACAGGATCAGGGAAACATTCTGGCCAACTGGTGCCCCATTTCAAATTACTCTCCTATTCAATCAGATTGCTATTATGTTTTAAGGGGGAGGGGATGCTGCAACCGGTAATAACTTCAAGCTTTTACTATCTATTCAAGCACTTTATATTCAAGAAGCTCTATTACATGACCAAGATATTTCTTTTTACAAAGAATGTTTCAAGTGCACCCACCCCTGAAGATGTAGCAGTTTCCAGAAGCAAGTCAAGAGGTCCCTCATCCTCTGCCAGGGAGACAAATGCACTGTCTACTGAGAGCACATCCATGTCGAGGCACAGCCTTGTCCAGCTCCCCGGTGACTCCCGGTCACTCAGAGCCACGTATCGGTGGTGGGTCATGATGGGTCTAGAAGAGCTGAACGAGACACTTCCCAGCACAGGGAAACCTGGCAACTATGGCCGATGCTACCACCCCAACTTAGAGGACAAGACAGAAAAAACACATGCAGTTTCACAATCCTCTTGGTAGCACGTATAATCCCTGGGGCGTTTTTCTCCTTCCAAAACAGAAGTCTATACTAACTGACTAAAAGAATATGGAGGTGTTTTTTTTAATACTTAAAAAAAATTTTCTTCTAGTTCAATCTATTGCAAAGGCCAAAAATCAAGCTAAACATTAGCAATTTCAGTGATCATTTTAAAAAGTCAGCTAGGTGTGACAGAGAAGCAAACTATTGTCATCCCCTGCATAAAAAAAGAAGTAAATATTCTCTGCTCTTGCTTATGCTTTTACACATTCACAATCACTTTTACATTCTAAAAAAGGGATAAGAAAAACAGAGGAAAAGAAAAAACTCCTGGGCTACTATAAATGGGCTAAAATCTGCCATCTTTCTTTGAACTGAATACAATTAGTTGGCCATATTTCTTCGTAATTTATGGGAAAAAAACAGAGAAATAGTCACAGCCAATATCAATGAGCTAGGGAACTGCTGCCACTTAGTTAGAGAGAAAAGGAAAAATGAAAAAGAGATGAGAGAAAGCCCCTAAATAACACTTGTCCTCATTTCCGTACTGCTTCAGTCAGCCCAGGTAGTTTCCTAGCACTGTGAGTGATTTCTGCTGTATGGTCTA
This sequence comes from Notamacropus eugenii, assembly GCF_028372415.1. Lineage (NCBI taxonomy): Eukaryota > Metazoa > Chordata > Mammalia > Diprotodontia > Macropodidae > Notamacropus > Notamacropus eugenii. Next base: position 261,777,711 of record NC_092873.1, read on the forward strand.
CTTAATCATCATTGTGGTTCCTTTTTGGTTGGCAGAAAGTAGGTTTTCTGCCCCACATTCATCCAGAGAACAAAAGAAGATATTTTAAAGGTTTAGGGAGAAAAAACACCAAAATTTCATTCTGATTTTCAAATAATTGGGGGTCCTATCACAGATAACAATAACTTCTTAACTTTTTTGGTGCCAGTGACAACCTCAGAATAATGTTTTTCAATGCATAAAATATATTAGATAACAAAGGAAGCTAATTATATTGAAATACTGTTATCAAAATATTTTTTAGAAAAGTTCACAATCACTAGGCTAAACATAATCCATGTTTATGGTTATGGATATTAGCCATTCTACCCCTACACCTCTCTCTGCCCTCCAGCATACCAAAGGGAACCCAGTTCTGAGAACAGTCATACAGCAACATGGGCAAAGAAAGGCAAACTCAAAATGTATGGTGGTTGTTACACAAGTATCACAAAATATTTTTTAAAAGTGAGTTCACAAACCCCAGGTTAAGAGTTCCTGCTTTAGACCTTAGTACTGTTTCTGTAGCCTAACTAGGAATCTATAGCAAGTCAGTCTTTAAAGTTATGTATTAAGAAATACCCCTGGCTGTACCAGGGGTGGTCTACAGTCTTGAGGCCACATATGGCCTTCTAGATCCCTGGCTGCAGCCTTTTGACTGAGTCCAAGTTTTATAGAACAAATCCTTTTATTAAGGGGATTTGTTCTGTAAAGTTTGGATTCAGTCAAAGGACCTAGATGGTCTTATGGTCACAGGTTCCCCAACCCCTGTTATAACAACTGCTAATAAAGGAACCTTAGCATAATGGAAAGAGCTACCCTAGACTTAGACTGACAGGATATGGGTTCAAATTTTGATCCTAATACTTACTAGTTATATGAACCTGGGTAAATCACTTCTTTTCTTTTTCTTATTTTTTTAAACAAATTTATTTATTCATTTAAGTTTTTAAAAATATATTTTATTTTTAATTTGTGGAATAAAATAAACATTTCCATCATATGGTACAAAAAAGATGATTGCACATGAAACCTCAAATCCACAATGTACAACTTGGTGTGCCTTTTAAATATGTATATCATGTTATATGTTCTCATGTACATTTCTTTTTTTCCTTTATTTCTTCTCTCCCCTCCCTGCCCTAGAGATGACGACCATTAGACACAAATAGGTGTGTATATATGTATATATACACACATATATACATATATAATGTATGCATATATGTGTGTATGTATGTATTATATATGTATACATAATTATTATATATATAATTATTCCAACTTCTATTTATCGGTTATTTCTCTATAAAATGACTAAGATGGTTATTTAGACTAGTTGACCATTCTAAGCTCCAAATCTATAATCCTATTGGAAAGTTTTCTGGACCTCAGCTTCCTCATGTGTAAAATAGGGATGGTAATATTATTCACATTACCAGATTCATAGGATTGTTGTGAGGAAAGTACCTTGTAAACTTTAAAGTGAACATGAATTATTCTAATGTCTGCTATGTATACAGTGCAATTTAAAAAGCTTAGAAGCGTGTCAGCAGAGTGTACTATACTATTTCTGATACTTAGAAAGGACTCAATAAAATCAAACACTAATGTAGATCAAGTGGCAGGGAAAGGGTAGAAAGGGAAAAGGAAGGGGAAAAAGAACTGGTCTAAGAAATAGTGATGGACTGTACTTGTTTCAGTCAATCAATAAGATTTATGTAACTCTTTCCTATTCTTGGCTCCTATAATCATTCACTCCATTGCAACCTTTTATGAAAAAAATGAAACAGACAGAGGAAAATGACTATTGTTAAGTTCATTTGAAAATCATTCAGTTGATATCTTTCCTGTACTACAAGGAGGAAAAAGGTGTAATAAAGTAGAAGACAAAAATCTTGAGTTTGTTCCCATCGTTGGCATTTACTAGCTATTTGGCCACTGGCAAAGCATTTTTCTTCACCCATAAAATAAGTGAATTGGAACAGATGATCTCTAAGGATTCCTTCTAGTTATAGTACTATGTCAATCTGATACTCCTCTTTTTCCTCAGTGTAAAACTAAGACAATGTTTTCCAAATCTTTCTTTACCCACTGAAACTAAGAATTCTGTGAAATTCCCTTGTGACTTCAGCCCATCTTTACCAACAAGCACTTTTTCAAGAAGTGAGCTGAGATGAGGTTTTAAACTCCTACATACTAGGCATCATGTCTTTCCCTTAATTTGTAGGTTAGTCCTGTGCACTGAGGAAGTCCTCAGTATTTGTAACTATGAAGAAGTAAATGTAGGACAAGTGTAGAACAGTACGTTGAATGGAAGCTTTAAGAGCCCCACAGCACTGGGAAACTACATTAGTTCTGAAATTTAAGAAAGTCTTTCCCAATACTACATTGGGGATAAGCATAGATCTCTCCCCAAAGTCCATTTCTCTAAATATATTCACAAATAAATGCATGAATTATAAAACACTACAGTGTCATTGATCTAAAGAAGATAAAAAATTGGAGTTTTGTAAGGTCATAGAAATGTCAGCTGTCTACTGGACTTACATGGACATGTTATACATCCACATTTCAAAGATAATGGCTGGGAAAGGGTTTGCAAAGTACTTTAAGTCCATTATCTTATTTGTTCCTCACAATGATCCTGGAAGGGAAGCAATACAGATATTATCATGTCTATTTTACAAATGAAGAAGTTAAGCATCAGAGAGGTTTTCTTACTGCTCTAATAAGTGGCCCAAATGGATTTCAAACCCAGGTCTCTCCTGACTCCAAACCCAGGACACATGTTCACAGTTCCACTCTACTCACATTTTAAGCTCTTAGATTTCCAGTTACAATAATATGTTTTGTGCTTTTTTCCCCGTCCTCCTTCCTTAATTTATCACTCATTTGTATTTTTGTTGAATGGAAACTTACATCGGTAGAGTAGGAAAAAGAAGGATCCAGCCAACAGACACTTCCTGAGTCCTAAGTCCTATCCATCTCATACTTAATCTCAATCATTCCACGTGCATAAAACTCAGATTTCTAGTAGAAAACAAACAGTTACAAGAAAAAAATAGTGAAAATTGATACACCGATGTTCTATTTTAGCCTCGCTGCTAAAAGTATTCTAACTCAAATATAAATGTGTGTGTGTGTGTATACACACAAACACACACACACACACATATATGTTGAAACAGTATAATTCTATCCCCCCTCTGCCTAATACTAAACAAGTTAAAACTTTCTTGGCCAGTGTTTTATCAGCTAACCTAATTAAACTGCTGATCATACTTTATACCCCAAAATAACTATACATACAAGTCTTGATGTTTAACGCAGTAAGGGAAAATAAATTTCTTTTTGTTGCCCTCCTTTAAACATGAAAGTTTTTCTATAAAACCTTTCATTTGTGCTTTCCTACAGTTACTGTATTAAATATCTTTCCACCATTATCTTTCACCATTTTTATCCTAACTTTACATAATATTCTTTTTTAAGGGATGAAATTATGGGTTCACCTATTTTTAAAAACCCTTCAGAGAAAACTTCACAAGAAGATAAATTTAACTATGACAATGATAAAAGTTTTTCACATTGCTAACAGTCCATTACAACTGTTACTTAATAAGCCTTGCTTAATATGTTATGTGTGAGAGCAAGATGAAATATGTAACTATGCTATTAATAGGGTAACTAGGTGGCACAATGGATAAAATGCCAGTCCTGGAGTCAGAAAGACTCATCTTCATGAGTTCAAAATTGGCCTCAGACACTATCCATGTGACCCCGGGCAAGTCACTTTCCCCTGTTTGCCTCAGTTTCCTCATCTGTAAAATAAGCTAGAGAAGGAAATGGCAAACCACTCCAATATCTTTGCCAAGAAAACCCCAAATGGGATCGCTAAGAGTCAGACATGACAAAAACAACCAAACAACAAAAAATGTTATTAATATTATTACAAAACTGATTTCTGTAAAACTGGGAAAATAATGCCTGCCCTTTCACTCTCTTCTCCCTAAAATATGCTGAGTGTTAATGAAAACTCACCAAAGGTTTGAATTCTTAAATTATGACTGACTAAAAAGCATATCTTATGTTTCTCTGAAGCCAAAAATCCACCTGAGCATGGGAAAAGGAATGATCAAATTTTCCTCTAAATTTCCTATAAATCAGACAAAATGTGGATACTGGCAGCAAGTTTTTCAAACATCTCTTGCCTTTTCTCACTTCTGTATCTTTTTCTATGTAGAAACAATTCATCCTTATGCTCCTTTTCTATCTCCCTCAATCTCTGCCTATAGAAATTCTACCCACTGTGTGAAGCTCAGCATGCAAAGTTCTTTTCCTTCATAAATGTCTCCTTCAACCCCTCGCCAGAAATGTTCTCTCCTTCCTCTGAAGAGCAAGAGTCCTTCATAGTCACATCTCATTAAACACTTCACATACTGTTTCATATCGTAGTTGCTTTCACATTTGGCTTTCTCTAACAAAGTTTATCTTCCTTCAGTGGCTCTCTGTGGTGGAAAAGTAACCCCAGGGTCTCAGGGGCTATGATGGGGGATTATAAATTGTAACCCATCCTACAGTCTTTGAGATGGGCTATGTATATGTCATCTGAACTAAGAAGCTTGGAGAGACTCACTACCAAAAGGAATACAAGGGGATGAGCTTTTTAGTAGCAAAAACCACTGGAAACCATCTAGGTGATGCCATTTGTGCACTGACACAAAGATCATCCACAACAAAACTATCAATCTCTGAAGTATATAAATATGCATGTTTTATCTTTCCAAATGGACTATAATGTCCTTAAAACACATCTTTGTACCAGTCACAGTATCTAGTCAGTTAGCACGTGTTTGACAATATGTACTGAATGAGTAAGAATGACCACCTAACCTACACTTGGATTCAAGTTTATAATCAACTTTGTTGTTTGAATGCTCCACTGGCCACTTTTGATATCCTGTGGGGGACTCTCAAAGCTGAATATTTAAAATAATTTAAGCAAGCCACTTCTACTAAATGAGATCATTAAATATCAAGATAACTTGTTTAGAAGGAGATTTTAGGGAAATATGAGATTTTCTTCATTATTACAATACTATCAGTTCCCAAATGGTCGTAAGATCATAGATTTAAAGCTGGAAGGAACCTCAGAGGACATCTAATCCAGTTCCTTCATTTTAGAGATGAAAAATGTAAGGACTAGGGAAGAAAAGTAACATCATCAGAGACAGAATTTGAACCCAGGTCCTATGATTCCAAAGTCATTTCACTAGACCATATGCCTCTTTGTAATATTCAAACACTACATACATTCCTACTTTGGAGCAGCTAGGTAGTGGATAGAGCACCAGTGCAAGAGTCAGGAGGACCTGAGTCCAAATCTCACCTCAGATACTTGACACTCATTAGCTGTGTGAACTCGGGCAAGTCATTTAACCCCAATTGCCTCCTCCTGGGTCATCTCCAGTCATCCTGATGAATATCTGGTCACTGGATTCAGATGGCTCTGGAGGAGAAGTGAGGCTGGTGACCTGCACAGCCCTCCCTCACTCAAAACAAAGTCTAGTGCAAGTCATGTCATCATTTCTCTGATGGCATGGTCTTCAGTAATGAAGGGGGAACACACACACACACACACACACACACACACACATTCCTACTTTAAAAAATAATATCTTTCTTTTGTACATACCTCCAGCCTACACTTGGCAGTGAGGTGGCTCAGTGGATAGAGCATTGGTCTTAGAGTCAAGTAGACCTAAGTTTAAATACAGCTTCAGAAACTTACTAGCTCTGAGACCTTGGCCAAGTAACTTAGCCTCTCTGTGCTTCAGTTTCCTTATCTGTAAAATGGGGATAATAGCATTCATTTACAGAATTGTTGAGATAAAATGAAATAGCCTATAAAATACTTTGCAAACCTTTAAAAGTGCTTCATGAATGCCAGCTATTATTAATGTTATATTTTCACATACAGTTTATGTCTTAAGGCTACTAATTAGTAATATTTACATTTTACTATACACTACCTCTTAATACAACACATGACTTTCTTTCATATTTCTTCTTTCTCCCATTTGCTGAGGATCGATGAAATCTAAAATGCACATGAGAAATGTTTTCTATATTCCATGACAGTCTTCTTAGTTGTTCCTCACACTAGACTCACATCTCCAGACTCAGAATATTTTCATTGACCCCCATGTACAGAATGTTCTCCCTCATCATTTCCTCTTCCTGACTTTCCTGCCTTCCTCCAAGTACCAGCTAAAATCCCACCTCCCACAGGAAGCCTTTCCCAATCCCCATTAATACTAGTGTCTTCCTTCTGTTTGATTATTTCCTATTGATCCCATATATAACTTGTTTGTATATTGTTGTTGGCATGTTGTCTCCTCCATTAAATTGTGAACTCCCTTGACAACAGGGACTGATTTTTACCTTCTTTGTATCCCCAGTACCTACAGAGTACTTGACATGTAGTAGGTGCTTAATAAATGTTTACTGGAGAAAAAGTGGGAAAAAGTTTTTGACAAAATGCAACACCCATTCCTATTTTAAAAAATGCTAAAGAGAACAGGAATAAATTGAGCTTTCTCTTAAAATGATAAGTAGTGTCTATCTAAAACCATCAGCAAGCATTATCTGTAATGGGGATAAGCTAGAAACCTTCCCAGTAAAATGAATGTTTATTGATTAATTGAATGAGTAGTGCCTGGCACATAGTAGATATTAATGAATGCTTCTTGATTGAATAAACACTGATGATTCAAAATCACCTTGAAGAGATCTCTCTATAATATTCCGTAGGGATCCATGCCCGGCCCTGTGATGTTTGATGTTGTTCTTAACTTGGATCAACACATCAATGGTAAAGTTATCAAATCTGCAGATTACATAAATCCAGCACGGTTGGAGTTGTGAGGAAAGTATAGATAACATGCTGCATTACAGAGGTAGACCCCCAAAAGATATTTGACAGACCAGAACTCTAGACTAGAATGCTTCTAGTGAGATGAAATCTTCTTAGAATAACTAAAGACACTTGCTTTTGGTTCCAAAAATGATTTCATAAATTCAAGACAGGTGATACTTTGTTTTAAATGTTTTTTAAAAAATCTGAGAATATTTTAGCAAACTGTAAGCTCAATATAAGTGAACAGTGATATGAGCCAAAAAAAGAGTCAATGTGATGTTGCACTGTATTAAGAGGGGAATAGCCTTCAGGTATAAAGAGTTGATAATCTTGCTCTACTGTGGAATTTGATACTATTGTCAACCATTCCTGGAATAATGTGATGAATTCTGGTCATGATATGTAGGAAGGGGACACTGAGAATCTGAAGAGTGTCCAGAAGACAGTAATCAGAATGGTGAAGGATTGGTGGATGAAGATGTTTAGTCCAGAAGAAAAGACCGAGTAGGGATATCAGCTATCTTCAAATATCTCAGGGTCTATCAGATGGAAGAGGAAGTAGACTTGCTTGTCCCCAGATGACAAAAGTAGAAGAAGTAAGTCGAAGTTGCAAGGAGGCAAATGTAGACTAAATTTGGGGAGGCTAGAAAGAACCTTTCTAGCAATTAGGATTATCCAAATATGTAGATGATTGCTTCTGAAGATAATGAGTTGTCTACCCCTCTCATTGAATGTCCTTAAGTGTTGAGTATATTGTGGTAGGGATCTTATTTTTTTTTTGAGTTTGGTTTGGAATAACAGAAATCTATTTTTATCTCATCCCTAATGTATCAGGAAGAGGGAGAAAAACAGAATCTTCACAGCCAATATCTGTAATCAAGAAAAACAAAATTCCTCATTGGTTGTGTCCAGAATCTATGTCTCATTATGCTCTTGAGAAGATAGACAGAGTGTTTCATCATTATCCTGGAATCATGGATGGTTATTAAATCGATCAGATTTCTTATGACTTTCTAAGTTATTTCTCTTTAGTCTTACTATTACCATGTAAATTGTTCCCCTAACTGCAAATTTTATTTATTAGTTCATACAAGTCTTCAAAAATCATTGGTTTAAATAATATTGATGTTATAGTATAAGATTTTTTGGTTCATTCTGCATCAATTCAGGCAAGTCTTTCCATATCTCTTTGAAACTATGTTTTTTCCTGATTTCTTATAGCATGTACAAATGTATTCTATTACATCCATACAGTTTGTCTAACCATTCCCCAGTTAATAGGAATCCCCTTAGTTCCCAGTTTTTTACCACCAACAGAAAGAGCTGCTATAAATATTTTTATACAAATAGGACCCTTTCCTCTTTTTTTGATTTTTTTTTGGTGTGGTACAGGCCTAGTATTAGTATAATTGAAGCAAAGGACATGCACTATTGAGTAAATTTTTGTGAATGAATCCAAGTTGTTGAACCCACTAATAACTCCAACACTGCATCAAAGTACCTGTTTACCTACAGCTCCTCCAACATTTGTCATTTTCTCTTTTTGTCATCTTTGCCAATCTAATGGATGTGGGGTAGGACCTCTGAGTTGTTTGATTTCTCTTTATTTTGGGAAATTTTTTCATATAGCTAGACATAGCCTGAGTTTCTTCCTTTGAGAACTGACTATTCATGTACTTAGATCATTTAACAATTGGGAATGGCTCTTATTCTTGTAAATTGGAATCAAGAACTCATGTGTTTCTTGGAAACGAGACTTTTATCAGAAAAACTTGCTGCAAAGTTTTTTTTTCCTAGTTAATTGTTCCCCTTTTAATCTTAGGTGCATCGGATTTATGTGAAAATATTTTTAATTTTAAATAATCAAAGTATCTATTTTATTTCAGTGATCATGGAATTTTTTTCCCCTTCACTTTTCATGTACCCATTTGGAGCTTACCTTGGAATAAAATATGGTGTGTTGGTCCAAATCTCATTTCTTCCATATAGCTGTCCAATTTTCCTGGCATTTTTTTAAATCAAACAGTAAGCCCTTAGATGTGAGAGCCTAACACTCATCTGCTAGGTTTGTTTGCTTCTGTATGTTATGTACCTAATCTAGGTTTCATTAATTGATTTCTTTATTTTTTTAAACAGTACTGTTTTGTGAATTACTGCTGTGTAGTATAGACTGATATCTGGTATTATTAGGCCTATTTAGTTCCCACTTTTTCTCATTATGTCCATTGAGATCTTTGACCTTTTGTACCTCTATATGAATTTTGTCATTATTTTTCTAATTCTATAAAGTAATGTTTTGGTAGTTTGATTGGTAAGACACTGGATAGGTAAATTAATTTAGATAGTACTGTTACTTTTATTATGTTGACTCATCCTACACATGAACAATTTTTCTCCAATTATTTATTTGGTTTTGTCTTTAAATAGTGGCTTATAAAACTACATGATCATTCAGTTCACTTCCAACTTTTGATTCTGTAAGATAAAATAATAATAAGCACTATCATAACATCCTTGGTTCCTTCAATCAATCCCAGTGGGCCATGGGCACAAAGTCCATCATTCTGGTTGCCTCTTCTGGACACTCTCCAGCTTATCAATGTCCTTCCTAAATATGTTGTCCAGAATCCACACCATTATTCCAGGTGTGACCTGACCAGGGCAGAGTACAAGACTATCAACTCCTCATCTCTAGAAGCTATGCCTCTCTAAATATAGCCCAGTATCAAACTACTATTGTTATTTTCCTGGAATGTCTGAAGATACAGGATGGACTAGATGTTCTATCTAGGTCTTTCTTGACCACTTGAATTTTATCCAAGTCTGGTTTGATGCTACTTTTTCATCAAAGAATGAAATCACCATAAAGAGAAAAGGATCAGTGTAATGTATGATGGTGGTGTTTGTTTATTGGAACAGTTAACTCCTTGCACTTGTTATCTGTGATAATTGTTCAGTATTGGTTGATTATATTAAAATTCTTCTTGGAACAATAGTATCAAATGCCTTATTGTTCTTGGGTATCCACATCTACAGGATAAGAAAATAACATTACACCCCATCTGCCTGCCAAAATTCTTTCCTCCAAAAAATCCAAAGAATTGACACTAAGTTAAAATATATCATTTCCATGTAGGAGCAAACTAGGCAAATAAATTCATCCTGAGTCATAAGCACATGGTGTACCTAAACAAACAAAAATACCTAAAATAAACCATGTAGAAAGAAGCTACCCTAAAGAAAAATATCCTATGTGCAAATAATTTCTAAATACAAAATTCAACCATTTCACTTGTATATTTTTAGGTACTGATATTCACACAGATCAAATACAGCAACTTCACAGGAAAGGGATACCTGGCGTTTTTAAAAGATTAACTGAATCTACTTTCAAGAATGAGCCAAGGGATAAAAGGAAATTCAGGGAGTCTCAGCTCTGCCTCTACTTTGTTTTGTAAAGTTGAACATGTTACTTGGTAGTTGTATTCCTCAATTGCCCCGGCTACCCAATACAGATATCTCACGGGATGATTAAAAAAATTAGATTTTAGGGATGGTATTAAATGCATACCAGCCTTAGAATTTTACTGCTGCATTATACAAGAACATTTTTTAAGCACACATCAACTGAAACTCTGTATATATATGAACCACACATTCTTGATGCTTTAAGAATTGAACATTTTTCTAAGAAGATGAATGTAGATGAAAGCACAGATATAAAATTTTAATGCAAACTAAATCTCCAAGGTGAGAACTTATACAATGTCAACAACATAATAAAGACAAATAACTTTGAAAGATTTTAGAACTTTGATCAGTGCAATGATAAACCAGAAGTCCAAAGGACTGAAGTTGAAACGAGCCATTTACCTCCTGCCAGAAAGGTGACGTGAAAGAGAATGAGACAAGTATTCTTGGACATGAACAATATAGGGATTTGTTTTGCTGGACCATGCATCTTTTTATGAGAGTTTTCTTTTTTTTAATTGTTCAGCTGGGGAAATGAGTAGTGGAGAGGGAGAGGTACTAAATGATTATACAAATAAAATAAATTTATTTTTGAAAGCAAGACTCCTAAATTACATACTCTGAAAACTGAGAAATTTAAGCCTATTTTTAAAAAATGTAATGTCTCATTATTTCCCTCAATTTTTTTGGAAAATCATGATTTTTAAAATAAAAGCTTAGTTATATAGGATATAATAATTTTAGGCCAATTTCTGTCATCAGTTCAACAAACAGATTGTGGAAGATAGTCTGCATCAGCTGTCTAGGAATTTCATGTGTGTTCATTATGTTTGGCTAAGGATAAGTGTTTCAGTTATTTGGCAAAATAACTAAATCCTTATCAATTAGTTTATGAGAATATTTTGATCCTTTTAAACAAAACTCTCAAAATTAAATTTTCAAACACAGTAATCTACAACCTGGAGAAGAGTTTATCCCACTTTCTTTCCTATCATCTTAAAACTGAGCACACCGATAAATGAGGGCTCCCTTTCAACAACTCATTGTGGCCAGCAGCATCTGAGAACATCAAAAATGAAGCTCATCTTGCCTACAACTTATAGATAGCACTTTTCACATGAGAAAGAGGAGGAAAAGGGCACCAATCCCAAGAGGGGCTGAACTTCCCTATGCATGAATCACTTCACAAGAGTATCATTTGTCATGTCAAGGATATTTTTAAAATATTTAGGACTCAGGAAAGGTCACACCAAACCACCAAATAACTTTTGATTGAACCTCACCTTTACAAAACCCGCAACTTTGGAGATTTCAAAAACAGTCCAAACTTCCCCAAACTGCCCCACACCCCTCTGATGGAGCTGAGAATTCAGCCTCTTACCTTTTTCAGAAAGAGTTTCTGCAGTTTCTTGTGCGGTAGCCTGATCATCTTTCACTCCAATGATCAGAGAAGATCAAATTCCAAAATAATCCATCATCTTCCTTGTCATTCTGTCATTATGGTTACCTTCACCTAAAGCAGTTGGACAAGCAGTAGTACTACTTGTCTCAGTGTGTGTCTCTCTCTCCTCTCCCACTCCAATGTCTTCCTTTCTCCAGCCTCCTTCCACTCACAAATAAAAAAAGAAATCAAATAGCTGGACTGGCTCTATCTCATCATTGCCTTGAAATCCGTTTTCAGAGGCAAAGAGACTCTGGCTTCATTCAGCAAAAGCCTGGTTCTGTTTGTCAGCTCACAGAAAGAAAGGAGAGGAGGGGAGGGGGAGAGAGGAAGAAGTGGGGGGGAGCCTCCAACAACAAACAACCTGACCAGCTTTCAAGGCTGTACCTCTCCTCCTACAGAACAGCCAAGTTACTCAGGTTCTAACAAGCTACAGAAGCCACAATCAGAGATGCTGGAAGTACACGTCTGAATCTTTCCAGGCTGGACTTCAGAAGAAACTAGTTCAATCTGTAGAACTGTCACAAATACTGAGTTTGGCTGATTGGCTTAGCAGCTCCACCATAGCACACCTGTCAATTGTTTAGATGTTATGTGTCTCAGCTGAAAATAAGAGATGGATTTCTCATCTATACACTTTACTCAGTTTGGTTTAAATAAAGAAGGAGATCTCTTCTTTATGAGAAATAGAACAGAAAAAGGTAGGAGGAAGACGAAAATGTATTTGTCTTTCGGAAACTACAGGGTCATCTGGTACACATTCCTTTAACAATGAATTTAACCCCCCTTCTTTCCTTCCTCCCTTAAAGCTCAGGTTTTTTTAATCTGCTTGCCTTATTTATAAAAGAATCAGTTCATATATTTATTCTAGAAAAATAAACTCCTTTATTCCCATCACTTGCACCATATGTTGCCTCTGTCCAGCCTAAGAGCACATCAGGCTTGCCAAAATACAGACACATCTGGTCCATCACTTTCTATCTCCACTATATAAAGAGGGGAAACAAACACCCCACCCTTTTCCAATTAACTAAAAAGGTAGAAGTTCAATTCCCCTTTGCAAAGTGCTTCCTATGCTTGGAAAATCATTGTTTTCAAACAACTTTTCATGCTTTCATCTATTTGACTGCTTCTGAACTGGGTGCATTCTATGTTCTTTTACTGAGTGACAAGGTTAGTTAAAACTCATCTGTCCGTATAAAATGTGTGCATGTATGATATCACTCAGAGGTGAACATGCTTGACAGTACTTTCGGGAATAATGAAAAGTAGGTCGCTCCACAAATAAATCTCACTGGTACAATTTATATTAATTACAGTTCCTGCTTCAGAAAAATTAAGTTGGGAACCTGTCACTGCATTTTAAAAAGAGCACAGATGAAATATGCCACTCATCTCCACATTAAGGTAAGGGCAGTGAGTTGTCCTCTGAGGCTACTGACAGTTCTCTGATTATGAACATAAAAGGCCATATACTGAAACCAATTACATCTAAAATATCGAATGGAAGTACATCTTTTATAGCCTAGCAGATGACAAAATAAACCAAACATCTGCTCATTGATGAAGGTTTTATGAAATCTCGCATTAATTTTTGCTGTTTCTTAAATGGCACAAGATAATAGCAACTAGGGAAAAAGGAAAATTTGAAACCATAATACTGCTTGAAATTAAGGAATTTAGACTACCAAACAACCAAAACATTTGGTTGTTTCTTACAAATTTTCAACAATGCACTTTTTTAAATGCATAATAAAAACAACTGATTGGATAATGTGTATCATGTTCCCAAAATCTGAAGCATCATCTCATGACAAAAAGAGTTGCCTCCCTTTCACATAGAAGAAAATTATAATTCCTGGAGATTAAAATTATTTAAGGCAATACAAGGGATAGTAGCAGAAAAAGTATTAGCTCTCCTTTTAGCCAAACACACCAAAAGTAGTTATATAAAAATTAATTGTATTGGGCCTTAGCAACAACACAAACATTTACATCTCAATTCTCTGTCCATTCTCTTAACCAACACTTGATTCCCAAAACTATAGGACCAAAAATTAGTCTACACTCTACTCCATCACAACTATTGAGCTACTTGGAATTGTAGCTGCCTTTAATTTTCATGCAAAAATTCTCTTAAAAGCCAGAATTTCTTCACAGAGTACTGGCAAACCTTACCTCCTTTCCACTTCATAGAAGTCTCTGTAGTCTCCCACTCTCACTATTTCTTCCCTTTTTATAGCAGATGCTGTATCCAACAAAGCCACTATAGAGAAAAAAACTTTATCCAATTCTATTCCCATTATATTTCTAAGAGAACAGTGAAGGTGGCCAAAAGCATTGATCACAACTAATACTTCCATGATACTTCTGTTATGGCCTGAGCCTGCTTAATCCTTTGAAGACTGTGGATCTGTAAGCTCATTGGTTATGTATAGATCACAATTCTTTTTCACCTTCTCATCCTGTGTGATCCTTGCCCACATTTTTCCAAATAACCTATCAGCAATGATCCACCAAGCTCTCTGATCTTCCCTTGCTGCCTTTACTATTTCAGGAGTACCTATGTGACATTCAAGCTGTTCATCTGTTTTTTCTTACTCTAGCTACAGGATCCACCTACCTGCTTTTGTTCCAGTTAGAAACAAAGTTTGATTATCAAAAATTTCCCCCCTTATTTGTTTTCTGAATTCCAGTAAACTGCTGATGTGTACAGATAAAGAAAACATATTTGGATTTTCCTATTGATCCAATTGAATTTTTCCAATTAAAACAAAATAATGAAAAGAGAGATACATCTCTCTTGGGGGATGTGTGTGTGTGTGATTCCTTAATTAAGTGTTGATAACAGCTAAAATTCATATGATGAATTGGACCATGGCTACTTTAGAGTGGGTGAGGGAAAGAGGGGACAGTTTTAAAATTATGTGTATGATACAAATCACTTCAGGATGTGAATATTTGGGAGTTATTTTGCATGTTGGATGGAAATTCCAGCTCAATACAAAATTGAAAATATCAGCTAGAGTAATTTTTTTAATAAAGGAGGATATGTCATCAGGGACACCAAACCTATTCCTCCAATTCAAAGATAACCTCTTTAAAGCCACTTTTCTGAATGGAAATATACTGGGATGTTTGCTCAATGGAAAGTCCTTATTAATCAGATTGATTTTTATTATAGAGAGAGAATAGTTAGCTCTCAACTATTCAAGGAAACAGAAACTGGCCTACCATCCTTGAGTGAATGTAACTCAGCAACAGACTAGCAACTTAAAAAATTTAAACTTTATCTCTTACCAAGCACTGTTCAAAAAATAAAACAGACAAATTCTGAATTTCTTTCCCAATTTCTAATCTGACATGTGTGTACTGATATCACCAAACAGAAGACAATAGCAATAAGAAAGCATATTAGAAAAAAAAAGCCACTAGAGGCCATGAACTACATCATGTTATATAGTCTAAAGTATGTTGATTCTGGAGTCAAAGGACCTACCTACATTCTAGATCTGCTAAATTACCACCAGTATGATATTACAACCTTTATAAGCCTCCATTTCTCATGTTAGCCAGTAGGAATTTATTAAGTGTCTTATTAAAGTGTTTTATTATTTTAATTTATTAAGTGATACTTATGGAGTGCCAGGCATTGTGCTAAGTGCATGGGATGCAAAGAAATGCAAAAGACAGTCCCTGCTTTCAAAGAATTCACAATCTAGTGGGAGAAACATCTATAAAATTATCTATAAAAATTAGAATGCCAGGGAGAAGTTGACTAGATAATCTCTAGGTTCTATTGCAGATCTAAATCATATAAGAATATCATATATGAATTTCTGACTAGTATAGCACTCGTAGAATTTTGGGTTGTTCAAAATGCAAGTCAAACTGAACTATTAGAAAATGCATACATTAGAATGAAAAGTTAATTATCTAGGACTCAGAGCACTTCAAAATGCAACAACCCTTGCAAAGGAATAATGTGAGTTCCCTTGGCTTTTTGTCAGTAATTCATATCTTTCACTTTTAATGGACTGTAGTTTTAGGATTGTGGGAGAATATTGACTAAATTTTGCCATGGTTCATTAGGATAGCCTTTTATTGAATGCCATTGTAAACAGCTACAACATATAATCTATTTACTTACTTTCCCTGTATATTATTCTTTTAAAATTCATCTATTTTGCATAACAGCTCTCATTTCTTATGTTCACCAGCATCCTCTTAGGGATTTATTGTTATCATGGCACGAAGCATTCATCTTCCACCTACAGGAATAAAAAGACTTGCACAAATGGATCTAAAAACCTTAAAATTCTTTTATAATTTCATAGTACTTTAATCATCTCAAGCTGGAAGAATCTGTATCTATCATGCTTTCTATGTATCTAAATTCCCAGGCTAGAGTAACTTCATATTTTTCATCAAATTCTTCCTCAAATCTGCCTTGAACTGCTTTGTAACCCTAAATTACCTTGGTAGTCCAAATTCCTGGCCTCTCTACCACACTGACACTGTCCTTTAAGTCTTTTTGCATGAAAATAATATTTTACTCTTACCCAATTACATGTAAAAACATTTAAACATTAGGTTTTATTTTTAAGTTTTGAATTCCAAATTCTATACACTTGCTCCCCAATCCCCCCCTGAGATGGTAAGTAATCTGATATAGGTTATCCACGTGCAATCATGTAAAACATTTCCATATTAATCAAAAATAGGGTCCTTTTTACATGTCCCCTTTTACTATAATGCACTCCCTTCCTTTGGTTGGTGATATTTTTTGTTGTACCTACTTTGTGAAACTCATTAAGTATGAACATGAATCAGAAGCATTGGATAAGACGACTCTTCTCAGGAATCACTGAAACCACAGGGTATCTGGGGGGTATTAATTTACAGTGTTAAGACCATCCTCCATGGAGGCAAGGAAAATGATATTTTTTTTGAGGATTCAAACAATCCAAAATTTCAGAAACAGAAGAGGAGGAAACAAGGTGCAACACACTGAGTCAGAGGACTTTAGTTCAAGTTCTGGCCTAGCTGGGACCTTATGTAAATCATTTTATTTTGCTAGACCTTGAATTCCTCATCAGTTACATGAAAAAGTTAAAATTGATGAGTAAGGTTCCATCTTGCAAACTATGGTTTTTTCACCAATGTATGGGTGTATAGGGGACAGGTAGGTGGTACAATGGATACAGCAGGACCTGGCATCAGGAAAACTCATCTTCTGGAGCGGAAATCTGACCTTGTACACTTACTAGCTGTATGACCTTGGACAAGTCACTTAACACTGTTTGCCTCAGTTTCCTCATCTGAAAAATGAACTGGAAAAGGAAATGACAAACTACTCCATTATCTCTGCCAAGAAAACTCCAAATGGGATCATGGAGAGTCAGATATGACAGAAAAACAACTGGACAACGACAACAGGTTTATGCTTTCCACATTGAGAGGTAGTGTGGTAAGATAGATAAAGGACAAGTCCTCAAAAACACAAGTTCTAATCTCACATCTGACATAGACTAACCACCAATTGTGCAACCATCAGCAAACTATTAATTCCTCAGACAACTCAATTACCAATGAGTTGCTGCTCTATATCAGTGGAAGTATCTACACCAGGAGTCTCCCACATGGAGGAAATTACAGGTTTGGACCAAAAAATAAACCAAAAAACCCAAAAAGGTTATTTTCAGATTTTTTCAAGATGGGGAATAAGATGGTAAAAAGTAAGGATTAAAGGTGGTCAGTTTGGTTTGCCTAATTTAATTTAAAGTAAGTGCCCTGGAAAGTGATACCCTTAGAAATGAGTATCAGAAGCTCTACAGGTGAGATTAATTGTTAGAAAACCAAAGAACAGATCTAGTCATGTATGGTGAGCATACTCCCAGAACACCGACTATAGTAAATTGAAGGAATTCTTTGCCAAGCTTAAACCCTGTCTACCATAGTATCAAACCCCTATTACCTTGCTACTCTACAGACTTCCCTTTTCACTAGCCTGAGCAGACTCATGTTGGTCACATGGGTTTTGACCTCATAACACTACATTCCAATTCTAGTCCTTCAGCTGTGTGGTCCATATTCTGGTTTCTGAACTTAGAATTATCATGTGATCTTTCTACCTTCTACTTGCAAAGGAACTTTCAGACTTTGGCATTCTCTCCTCCAAATTGGAAAGACTTCAACCAGTACCAATGGTTGTCTCAGGCACAGATTATGATGAGTATTGGTTCAAACCCACCTGGGGATGGGGTCAGAGCAGATGATATATCAAGGTGGGATAGAGCTAACCACTATTGTGAGCATAGAGATCTCTAGAGACCTTGAATGATGGTCAAATGTTGCCTTGGGGTGATGGGTGCCAGTGGCAGGTGTTCTTAACCTTTTATGTATCATAGATCCCTTTGGCAGTCTGGTGAAGACTGGTGAAAGCTGACTATGGACTCCTCAAATGAGTTAGTAAAAGGAAAGTGGAATTTTTTCCACCTGAGTAAATAGGCTTTTAGGGTAATGGGAAGGTGAGGAGGGAATATCCAACGACTCAAGGTTAAGAACTTCCACCCTCAGGGAAGCATTAAGAGAAATAGTGTGAGACTGGGACTTGGGTCTAGTTTTTAAATAAGGGGAAAGAATTGCTTGCTAAATTTTAAGAGAAGATATTTCAGGAATTAGGGTGAAACTGTATAAGAAAAGATCATAGTAAGAATATTGAAAAAGTTACCAAAAAAATTGTTTGACCAGTGTATTTGTCCTTGTTTGTAAACAGTAGGGGGACCTCTACGTAGACACAAAATAACAATTTCTTTTTCAGTCTTTCAAGGTATTAGTGACTGCAAATAGCATGTGTTTTAAGAAAGTAGAAATCACAAATTTAAAGAAATGCTCCTTTGGTCATCCTTCAATCTACTTTCCTCCATTGCACTAAGTTATTATTAACTCATTTACTAATTGAAGATTACTTAAGTGAATATTAGAGCCTATATTTTTTATCAGGGAATCAGACTCTTCTCATTGATGAAATAGTTCACAAGAAAGCAATGATCTCTTCAGAATTAATTAGGTCAGACAACAAGGGTTAATTAGGGTATGTAAGCAGCTAAAAGGGGAAAACAACAATAAAAACAAACAAAAAACAACCCTGACTCTAAACTTTTTCTTACTCGCATTTCAATTCAGTCACCCACCATGGGCCTACATAAACTACAACATGACACTAGCCTTCTTGCCCTTCCTTGGACAGGATACTCCATTTCTTGCTGTGTCTGTCTTCCATGGACAGAATGCTCTCCTCTGAGGTTAACCCCAATTTGTCCTGTCTATATCTTGTATGCACATAATTTTTAAAATGCTGTCTCCTGTAGCAGTAAGCACCCTGACATACACAGAAGGGCCTGCTGTACAGGTTCTTTGATCTGCCTTTCTAAAAGGAAAGCAACTTTTGCGGGGTCAACAATCACTAATCAAGTACATACATCATTCACTTAGTTCAGGGGAAAAAGTCAGCACCCTGAACTTCAGAGAAAATACAGGGAAACAAAGATCAACATACAGAGCTTCCAACTGCCTGACCATAAGAAATACAAACATCATAGATCAACAGACAGATGCAACTGTCTGACCATTACATACATAGTTACCAGAAAAAGAAGCACCAGCATCAGGGTTTTCAAAGCTGTGGGGCTCCTTAGCAGCTGCCCAGAATCTTGTCTGGTCAAACAAATACTTCCAAAGAGTAAGCCCCAAAGTAAAACCTCACCTCAGAGTATTTATATTCTTTTCAGAGCCAGAGGACATCACAATCCCTGAAAATTACAAAAGATGTGGGCCTCCCTTAATCAAGCTTCCCTTAATGGACAGGCCCATCAATGGGTGGAAAAGATCTTTAACTCTCTAATTAACATTACATCTCCCCATTAGATACTGAGGTCCTTGAGTGCAGGGACTAGTTTTTTGCCTTTTTCTCTATTCCTACCACTGCTTAGTATAGTCCCTGGGATATAGTAGGCATTTAATAAGTTATAGTTGCTGATTAACATGATTATATTGAATAATCTGACCTCCTTAATCTTAGTGCCTTTCCTCTCACTGATTTATCTAGTTTGAACTTAATTATTTATCTGTTGTCTCCCTCCCTAGATGGTGAACTCCCTGAGAGCCAGGACTTTTTCACCCCTTTCTTTTAATTCCCAAGCACTTAGCACCATGTTTAATAAATGATTATTACTTCTTTTGACCAGTCCCCTAATCTATTATTTTTTGTACTATGACAATGTACTGTCTTACTCTTTAAACTGATTTTCAGAAATATCAAATATGGTGGAAATCAAGCCATTTTTTCTTGTCAATTCATAGATCCAAGAAAGAAAAGCTAACACTTTTTCACAAAGGGAAATGAACCAAAAGATGAACAAACTCTATAATCCTCAATTGTCATATCCTTTCCACCACTCCACAGTTTGTGTTAACACAAAGTATATTCATTCATCATCCATTGAATAGATCCTTTTCTCTTTAGATGTATTGAAAGAATGTGGTTCTAAGATTTAGCTTAATGAAGGCCTGAATTATCTTCACACAAATTAAATAATTTCTTCAGTAAGAAGATCACATGCTCTCGTGGCCAGGACACAGCAATTGAAGCTCTATTCCTTTATGCTTTGTCAAGGACTGTAACTCTACCTGTCTACCTATAAAATAGTACATTGGGAGATCTCTATAAGACTATTCACTCAAAGGAGAATTTACTATAAGTTAAGCCTACTTTGGACCCCAATCAATAAGGGCTCATTACTAAGGATCTAAAAAAATCTCGTAAGCTATAAAGTATTACCCACTGAATGGACCACAAGGCCAGTTTTTCTCCAAAGATGTAATATAGAGATTGATACCTTTCACTTATTAGCCAATAATTTGAGAAGAACTTGGGAAACAAAGCTACAGCAAGCATGATGAGGGTACTTGTAGATATTCATATCACCCAAGTCACACTAGAAATTATAGTAACTGAACTAGACCACAGAGTTGTGAAGGAGAAGCAATGAAAAAAGTAAGACCTCACTATGTAAGGGGATGGGAATGAGAACAATCAATCAACATTTATTTGAGTGCTATGACAAGATGGCATCAACTAAATGACACTCCTGTGAATAGGTATCATATCAGTTCTTCCAGAACTGACATAAAATTTGCAATATTCAAATGTCAAACTCTTTAGAGAAAGCATTAATACTATCATTTTAAAGATTTGCAAAAGTCCCCATGCTTTAGAATGGAACATGCACAATTAATTTATCTGTATCCCATTAGGGACCCCAACAAATGACATGTATATGTCATTGGAAAATAGTAGAGTTTACATTCCATTTAATTTGACAAATACTTCTTAAGCACCTTCTTGAGTTAGACTGGGGAAATACAAAATTAAAAAGTGATATAGTCCCCGTCCCCAAGGAACTTATATTCTATACAGAATAGATGCAATCGAGAGGGATACAAGCAAAAGAGAGACCCAGAAAAAGTTTTCTGAGATCATTTATCAGGGAAAGATTCATAGAGATAGCTGCAACTGAGGTGAGGATCACACGAAAAGCTTCTATATTGATATCACCACAGAGGTCTAGTACCATTTATTTATTCCTCATAGATGAGAAAATTGAGAACCAAAGAGTTATGTGATTTGCCTCAGATCACCATCATCCTAAATAATGGAGCCAAAATTTATAGTCTGTTGACTCTGAGTCTTTGTTCAAATCATGCCTCTGATGTTAGTAGCTGCTTCTCCTCTTACATCTAAACTGCAGATGTACATCAATGATAAGGTGGAGGGAGCAGAGGAATCAGGGAAATACAGAAGGAAGCCTAAGTTTCACAGACTGGGAGTAACTATTCCTTCTATTTTCCCATACTGGTTAATAATGAATCCCTAAATCCCTAAAAGCACACACACATGTGCACGCACACACACACACGCACACACACACACACACACACAGAGTTATATAGGTAGGTGACACAGTGGATAGAGGCCTAGACTTGAAGTTAGGAAGACATGAGATGAAATCCTACCTCAGATAGTTCATATATGACTCTGGACAAGTCACTTGATCTCTTGTCTACCTCAGTTTCCTCAACTGTAAAATGGGAATAATAATAGCCCCTAATTCCCAGGTTTGTTGTGAGAATATCACATGTATAGCATGCACAAAACATTTTATATATATATGTATATATATAAGATTATTGTATATGAAGCTTATTGTACATATGGATCTTATGTAAAGCACTTGGAAACTGCTATATAAATGCTAGATGTATGTATGCATATGTAAGGGTAGCTAGGTGGCACAGTAGACAGAGTGCTGGGCTGGGGGTCAGGAAGACTCATCTTCATGAGTTCAAATCTGGCCTCAGACGCTTACTAATCATGTGATCCTGGGCAAGTCACTTCACCCTGTTTGTCTCATTTCCTCATTTGTAAAATGAGTTGGAGAAGGAAAAAGCAAACCACTCCAATGTGTTTGTCAAGAAAACCCCAAATGGGATCACAAAGAGTCAAGCACAACCAAAACAACTGAACAAAAACAAATGTGTATATGCAATAAATTTACTATAAATAGTATATGTGTATACATACATATATATATTCTTATTTAGGAAGGTTAATTTCCTCTGTCTCCTTTTCCTTTTGTTTCTTAGTACAGTACCTAATAAATAAAAGAGGAAATAGTCCTGGGGAAATAGGAAATACAGTTGGCTATTAAATATACTTATAAGTTTTATTACGTGATGTGAAAGAAAGTCAGCTAATGGCTATGTTAGCACATCAGCAATTTCATGACATTTCCAGTAAAAAATCATAAATTCTGTAACCCAGGGTTAATGGAGTAGCACCTGCTCATGGCTCCATTGCAAAACCTGTCAGGACATTTAATTGAAAGTCTCATAATTCCCTAACTTGCTTGTAAAACATTTGCCCTAGGCTTAAGATAAAGAAGCTTAATCTGAGTACTTGCAAGTGTCATTGATGGAGAAAAAAAAGCAGAAAGAGAAACAAAAAAACATTTTTTTTTAACCCTTCTCCTTATCTTTGTGATCAAGTGAACAGTGGGAAACCAAAACAAAAAGACTCCACATGAACTAATTCATATTTTACCATTGTTCCTGTATTCTGGATTCAGTTTAATTCAATTAGAAAACATTAATTAAGCACCTACTATGTTTAAGGTGCTATGCTATGCTCTGAGGATACAAAGAGAAAACTAAGAATTCCCAGCTGGCCATCCAAGTATTATCTTTATTACCAGAATTTATAGGAATATTAGTAGCCTTCCCAGGCCTGAAGCAATGTATAAAAAATGATCTTAGCACCTAGTGAGCAAATAATTTGTTTTGATAGTAAGATATCAAAGGGTGTCCTTCCAATGATTGTGCCCTCATCCCCCAGCACCCTAACAACAGCTTTCCAGTGTCCTGGAAGCCCTGCCCCCTCTACTATCCCCTCCTCCCCCCAAAGCTGTGTATTCTGGCTTGTTTCCCTTCTACTCATACTCAAATAAATTTGTTATTCAAAGAAAAAAAAGTTTTAGGGCAAGCCTCTTGCTGCTTTTCCTAGGTCCAGGTGCCAAAATGGCTGAAGTTCTGCCTGCTTGGAGTAGTTTGCATTCTGTCAGGGGAATATGACATGTATAGAAGTATATACAAAGTTTATGCAAATGAACAGGATATAATTTCATGAGCGAAAGTAACTAATCATAGAGGAAATCAGGACAGGCCTCATATATGAGGAAGATAGGGATTTGGGGATCACATAAAAAAATCACAGGCAAAGACCTGGAGGTGAGAGATGGACTGTAGCCTATGGGGAGTAGTGATAATGACTAGCATTTACATAGTACCTACTATGTGCCAGGCACTTAGTGCTGGGGATACAAAGAGAGGCAAAAACAAACAAAATCTACTCTCCAAGAGCTGTTTATAGAAAAATAATTGCTTGTTCTCATTCAAAATGTTGAATTTTTCAACCGCAGTTTACACTGTTGAATGATAATAAAACACATTTCAATATGTATCTGGCAATAGAGTTGCAAAAAAGCCACACATAACTTTCTTCTCATGCCTGATAGAAGCCCAGTCTGAAATGAGTATATTGGAGAAGAGAGGTTGCATTTCTTCTCTTTAGTATTCAAGGGATAGCTGAACTCATTTTATGCAAATCAGATACGTGTTCAAAATTACATTCAGATTTGTATATAGCCACATTATCATTGATAATTATAATGTAATTGAGGTGATACCATCTCAAAGTGATGCGGAGGATTTTATCTATGTAGTTAGATGCAAATTGGAATATAAAAAAAGTCTAGTAATAAAAAGCTGTACAGAACTACAGCTCATAGAAGATAATGAGGAGAATTTGAATAAACAAAGAAAAGACTATTATTTAGCATTAAATTTCCAGGGTGGACTTACTGACTAAGGCTATAGGACTGTAATAAAACATTTATAAATTAACATAAGGTGATAAACATCAGTTGCACCAACGTGACTTCCTGACTGATGTCAGCAATGGACTGACATCAATGAGGCCAGTGTAGTGATCTGCAGCCTCCACGCCTGATGCAACTTTAACCAGCCAGTGACCATGGCAACTATTATTTGCTCCCCCTCCTACCTACATACACATATATACACATGCGCGCATACACACTCACACACACACACACACAGATACACACAAGCATATGCAGGAGACCTCATGTTAGCTAGTGACCTAGTAAGAGCTGACTAGAGCACTGAAATTGGGCTAAGTAGTTTATTCCTCATCTGTGATTTTTTGAGGTCCCCTTTTTTCCCCTACTGCTTCCACAGGGCTATTATTAGGTAAAAGAATATTTTTTTCCTTGTAATATTTTTTCTGATCTTTTGAGAATTGGTAGGATGTTGCCCAGTACTCAAAAAGTTCAACTTCTTTTGTCTGATAATCGAATTAGGTTATTATCAAAAAGTAGAAGCTAAGGAAAACGCCCAATTAGAGATCCGAAGTTGTGGGTGTGTAATATATGCATAAAATGATGGAACTCTTCATCGAAGGTTCCATTTTTTAAAGTTCAGATCACTTATGTGATTCTTGTGGACACAGACCAATTTAATCCACGTAATGGAGAATAGGATACTAATGACTTCAAGACCTTGAGCAACACTCTATTGTACTACATAACCATTACCACATAGATTTCTACTGTTTTAGGGGCTATTTTTTTCTGAGGGAGGAAAAACGAATTAAAAAGGTCTGTTCTACAGATGTCTTCTTTGAAAGAGGAGAAATACAGAATAGAGAAAGAATGCTGCCTTTGGAGTCAGACATCTTAGACCTTGGTTTGAAGTCCAGCTCAGGCGCTAATTGTGTCTGTTTGGCTTTAGGCGAGTCACTCCACTGTACTGGGCCTCAGTTTCCTTATCCATAAAAGGAAAGGATTGGGCTATATGATTTCTAAGGACCCATCTATCTCTAAATCTATGATAGCATGTAATTCTTTAAAAACAAAAAACAAAGCAGTCACATGTGGTATATAAAGTGCTGAACTTGGAATCAGGATAATATGAATTAAAAAACCTTATTCAGACACTTACTAGTTGTGTGATCCTGAACAGGTCACTTTACCTTTGCCTACCTCACTGTAGGCAACTGTATATTGGGGATAATAACACCCACCTCCCAGGGTTATTGTCAGGATTAAATGAAAGATATGCTTACAGCACTATATAATTATCAACTATTATTTTTAGAAAATTTTTTTCTGAATTAAAATAACCAATATTATAGCTATTTCCCAGAGGAAGCTAGCAGAGTCCAGACTTTAGGAAATCTTTTAAAGTTTATCTGCAAGAAGCCTTTCCCATTCTCCTTAATTTTAGTGCCTTCGCTCTGAGACTACTTCTAAGTTAACCTTTATATATTCTTGGGCCATTAGGTAGCACAATGGATAGAGTGCCAGGTTTGGAATCAGGAAGATTCATCTTCAGTTCAAATCCAGCCTCAGTTATTTAATAGCTATGTGACCCTGGGCCAGTCACTTCACCCTGTTTGCCTCAATTTCCTCATTTGTAAAATAAGAAGGAAATGGCAAACCACTCTAGTACCTTTGCTGAGAAAACCTCAAATGGGGTCACGAAGAGTTAGACACAACTGAACAACAACATATTCTAAAGGCACATGGTTGTTTACATATTGGCCCTCTCTTGAGGGCAGGTGCTGTCTTTGCCTTTCTCTATATCCCCATCACTTAGTAAAATGCCTAGAACCTAAACAGGGGTGGAGAACCTGGGGCCTCAAGGCCACATGTGGCCCTCTAGGTCCCCAAGTATGACTCTTTGACTAAATCCAGACTTCACAGAACAAATCCTCTTCATAAAAGGAATTATTATGTAAAACTTGGACTCTGTCAAAAGGCTGTCCTCAAGGACCTAGAAGGTCACGTGTGGCCTTGAGGTCCCATGTTTCCCACCCCTGCTAGATACTTAACAAATGCTTTTCAATTTGACTACCAATAATGAAGACCCTTGGTTTTACATTTATCAATAGATCAATCAAAAATGTCTTATAGCTAGAAATGCCAGTGAGAATACTGTAACACATCCTGGATTCATGTTTGTTGCTGCTTTTTCTCTGTGCTGTGTCAAGTTTCTAACTATTTTAAGCGAAGCACAAGAGTATGATAAGGGATATTGCAACAGAAGGGGCTTATCTCTTAACCTTCTATGACAGAAGTAAAGATTCTGGAAGATACAACTTAGTGCCTTAAAGATGACCAGAAGGGAAATTTTCTGTTTTGCAAACAAGGCAGACCTCTACTGTACAAAGACTTTATTACACAACTTGTGGTGTTGAGGGGCTAAAAACAAAGTCAATTAATTTAGTTTTTACTGCATGAGGTCCAGGGTGGAGAACCTGTAGCCTTGAGGCCACAAGTGGCCTTCTAGGTCCTTGATATGGCCTTTTGACTGAGTTCGAGTTTTACCAAGCAAATCCTTTTATTAAGGGGATTTGTTCTGTGAAGTTTGGATTCAAAGGGCTGCACTTGAGGACCTAGAGGGCCACAAGTGACCTTGAGGCTGAAGGTTCTCCACCCCTACATCAAGAGAATTCAAAAGCTTGCCCTGCTATTTAAGTTTGGACCAGTGAGTGATAAGATCAGAGAAGGAGAAATCACCCTTACATTGAAGCTCGTCAAAAGAACACATCAACTCATATCAGCATGGAAAAAAAAAAGTAGCCCCTCTGTTTTTTTTCTTACCTCCACCGGTGTAGCTAATTTTATCTCAGGAAAGGTCAATCCATGTCTACCCTGTTAAAGTTGAAAGTTATAGTTATACTTTTAAATTATAGATCATAATATAATGTCATTGAGCACTTACTGAAAACAATGGAAGAGAAAACTTACCAGGCCTCTACGTCTTGTGTTTCTAAACAAAAGATATCTCCACATGTTTTCAAATAACGTGAAGAGTTTCTCTCAGCTGTTCACACAAGCCCTTTAGTTCAAATGAAATGAAAGGAACTTGCCAACTTTGATGCAACTTTTAAGATCAACCAAAGGAAGTGATGAATGCTTGTAGCATCAGCCTCAAAACTCAGCTGAAAAACAAGGTGCCTTATTTAACTTTCAATCGGCAAAGTGTTTTAACGATCACCTCTGATTATCAGTTATGTCTGAATTAATGTTTCCCTATGAAAAAGGGGGATGTCTTAGCCTACTATTAGTTATGTGAAAATTAGGAGATCTAGTTACAACAGAAAGGAAAGCATTTCACATTATCTGTAAGTATTCTAACTTTCTATTAATGACATTCTAGTCATTCCATTCTCTCAAATTTAGAAACCAATAAATGCAACTTGTACAGGTCCTGAATTATGTTATTCGTTCTTCTTTTTCTGTCTCAAAACTCTTTTTGTAATTCCATTCTGCACTAGCATCTTCACTAAATGAGAAATGAAACTCAGATAGGACTTTTTTATGCTCTAATTGGACTATATGATTTCTTAACCTCCTACCAGCTTTAAAATCCTACCATCCTATGAATTCACAAAGTCAAAGCTACTTGCTAAAATATGACTTTTGGTCTATGTTTTAGCTTATATATCCATGCTATGGAAAATAAGTTGTCTTGAGTATAAGAAATAATCCAACCTAAGTTCTAGGTTGCACGGAGGATAGAGAGCTGGACTTGGAGTAAGAATCATCTTCCCATGTTCAAATTTGCCTTCAGTCACTTATTAACTGTGTGAGCCTGGGCAAGCCACTTAATTCTGTTTGCCTTGGTTTCCTCCTTTGCAAAATGAGCTGGAGAAGGAAACAACAAACGTCAACACACCACAAACCAGTATTTTTTACCAAGAAAACCCCAAATGGGGTCACAAAGAGTCAGATGCAACCAAAAAAAAAAATGAAAAAAAATCCTAAAAGCCCTCCAAATCCATTTATTTTAGGGATTAAACTTGTCATTTCTGTTATTTCCTCTGGTCTTTACTTCTCTAACATCTCCCTCCTGCTCCCTATATTTTGTCCATTTCCCATCATACATCCATGCTCTCTTCTCCTATCATAGATAATGAGTCAATTGTGTTACATGACTTTGGACCACCCTCACTACTTGATATTATAGAGGAGGAAAACAAATTCTAAGGTTTTTGCTGAGAGACAAGTCTTAGATGAATGAGCAAATAAAAGGAAGGAAAGAAGGAAGGATGGAAGGACAGAAGGAAGAGATAGAGAGAGACAGAGAAGAACAGAGGGAGGGAAACAGGGAGGGATCAGAGGAAGAAAAAGTATTAAATATTTACTATTTTTAAAACACTGAACTAAGTTTGGTGTGTACAAATACAAAAAGAGAAATAGTTCTAGACCTCAGGGAGATTACACTAATGTGGAAGGAAGGAAACAAGCATTATTTTTACAAATGTCTCAGAGGTTCTTTTTACAAATGTCTCATTTGATCTTTGTAACAGCCCTGGGAAGTATGTGCTGTTACCCCATTTTACAGTTGAGAAAATGGAGGCAGGCAAAGGTTAAATGACTTTCCAAAGGACACACAGCTAATAAGTGTCTAGGGCCATATTTGAACTCATCCTCCCAATTCCAGGCCCAGTACTTTATTCGCTGGGCCACCTAGCTACCTCCTAGCCATCTTCTCTCTCTGACAGAAGAAAATAACACAGAGGAGTAGTTGCCAGGGAAGACAGAATTAGTCTATGTAGGGTAGTCACTTGACATGCCCCTTCCAAAAGCAATATACTACCAATCTTCTTGGGAATTATTTTTTCATGATTTATATGAAGCTATTTGTAACCTGAGAATAAACTCATCTTCAAGTTGCCTCCCCTGTTTAACTTCAAGCTCACGTTGATAATGTCCTAGCTTTGTTTCCCTTCACAAGCGGTGTACAGTTTGTCCACAGGGGTGATGGGTGCTCTTTTTCTTAGCCAATGGTTTTAGGTGCTACTGAAATATGAATCACTAACCACAGAAGTAAAGCTAAGTGATGGATCAAGCCAGGATTATTATCATTGCTGTTACTGCAATGGCTGTTGTTATTTTTTCCTATTGAAACTGTAAGTACACCCCCTACCCTATTTTGGAAAACTGTCCTAAATGGAAAAAATGTCTGAATTCAGCATTGCTTATTTAATTTTTTTTTTGCATGTTAATAGTTACTTTTGAAGTATAACTACTTGTTGCCTCATAAGTTTGCATGTCAAAAGTTCAAAAGGTTTCTTTATTTCTTCTTTTAACTTCTGCAAAAGGCTATCCCCACCCCCAGGGTAGTAGCAGCTTCTGTCAAAGTCATCCTTCAGATTTTTTTTTTGGTAGCCCAATTGAGCAGACTGCCCATCTTCAGACTGCACCACTTCCTAGTGTAACTCATGATACAGCATCTTTAGATTAATTGTGAGAATCAATGCATTATAGGTTTCCTACTAGACTATGGATACCCTACCTACATCTGGAGCCATAGAAAGTCTTGACTATTTTCCAAAGCTGTGTTGTCTCAAAGACTAATCATGATAAGAAAAAAGATTGTCTATGAACTCAGCCAGATGTTCCCTCCTGAATTTCCAATAACATTTGAACATCAGGTGCCTTACTAATAAGGAAAGATATCAGAGGCAAAGCATTTTCTATGTATAAGCAAGAGCTATCCGTCCTCAAATCACATTCCACATATATGCATATGTATGTATATATACATATATATTCATATGTAAATATATATGTTTGTATAGGACGTCAAAAAAACTTTAGTACATTGTCTGTATATATCAAACATTCAATAATTTATATCCTTTAATAAGCTGTGAGTTGTAGATGTGAGAATTTTTTCATCTTTTAGTGGTACAGAGCTAATATTTACCACATAATTACATATTTAGAGGGCATTTGCTGCTAAATGTTAGAGAACGGGAGAGAGAGCCTGATAACTTCTCCATTTCTTGGAACCCTCTGAATCTAATACATAAATTGTCTTTTAGCTTCTCTTATTTTCCCAATGAAATTTTAAGCTCCTTAACTACAGGGACTCCATTTTCTACGTTTTGGGACAACCATTAAACATGCAGCAAGGAAATTAAAACTTCAGATTGGCTGTGGTCCTTCATTCTCAAAGAGGACCAAAATGACATCATTATGTTGGCATCAAGGTACCGCGTGTCCAACTGTGGCTGATCAGACCAATATGAACTTGGAACACTCTACTACTAGTTGGGCACAAAGAGTCTACATGAACATTTGGAGTGAAGGTGTCTCTAAATTTGTGCATCTCACGTTTCTTTTGAGCTACTGTAATTCTGCTTCACACAGAGAGCATAGCTCCTTCTTTAATGCATGCACGCCATACTAAGCGGTCCTTTGCCAACATCTCCCAGGTAATATGATGAGTAAGGTTATACTGATACTTTGTTTTCCTCTAGAAACTTGCTTCTTGTCAGGTCTTTAGGACAGGGTGATGGGATGAATCATGAATCCCATGTTACCAATCAACAAACATTTATGAAGTGCCTTCTATGTTCCAGGCACTGTATTAGGTATTAGAAGTATAAATACAAAAATGAAACTGTCCCTACTCTCAAAGAGCATTCCATTTGGGAAAACAACAAATCAGAAGACACAAAATATGTGTGTGACGCCCTCTCTTCTAACCCCCAGAATGAACAAAAATTCTCTGCCCTTCCCAGATAGGGAATCCCTTCACTCTAGAAGCTCACTCCATCCCTGGACTTCTTACATTGGAAATACCATCCATCCCAGCAGCCTCTTTCCCTCTAGCATCTTAAAGATCAAGAAAATAAAGCTTAGAGAGATTTTAAGTGATTCGCCCATAGGCATATATGTATCCAAACAGAAAGAACTACATACATTACACACCCTAGAGTCCTGTTTTCCCTCTTTCTCCTCTGTTTCTTTTCAGGGCAAATCCCAACCCAGAGCTGGGTGGATTTGATGATGGATGGAGGTATCGATTTCTCTACTTCTAATCCCTCACACCACCTTACTTCTCTCTCTTTGTCAATATGACAGAAAGAAGTTAGATCTCTGGGGACCCATCATTCTGTAGTTGCTTATTATTCAGGATCAATTCTTCAGACCCAGGACTTCTTGGGAAAAGGGAGAAGGAGAGAGAATCTAGCAGCTTAAGGAAAATAAGGAAAAGTATTTGTGGGGATTTTGGACTGTGGGTGAGAAAGATACCTGTAGAAAGAGGAGCAGAAAGGACCCACTATATTATAAAGGAGAAAAATCAACATCTATAAATAATTACCTTGTTTATTGCTCTGAAAGACACAATGAGAAGGGATCTAGCAAGATTATTAATGTTTGTTTTGGAGAAAAACAAGTGAAATATAAATGACAGTTAAAGAATCACTTATATGACAATGGAGAAAGTAAGAGTTATCCAGTTGTGAATTTTAAGTCTGACTGATCAGTCTTTCTTTAGTCAATTCTTTGTATTAATCATTATTTGGATTTTTTTATACTGTAAAGCTTCCAGTTCAATCTTATGCTGTAAAGCAAAACAATTTTACCACAATTAATAGGTTACTATTTTCTACAAAAATTCTTGAAAAAAATTTTTTTTAATTCTCAAACTGGTTACTGACATAGGGAAGTGGTTCAGATGAGGTGTTTTGAGCTTATAGACCTTGCTATAGAAATGCGACCTACCCTCTGTCTCAACTTGATAAAGAGATATCCACTAACACATTTCTTATGGAAGTTTAATGAAAATAAATGAATCAACATAATGAGGAGACTGATGTCATTTCTAGGCTCTTAGTTTCCTCATTGCACTGATTCATTTATTTCAATTAAACTTCCATAAGAAATGTGATAGTTGATATTTTATGCTATATAGCTTTGAATTGTGGAATACCACAGCCTTTGAGGAATCAATGTTATGCTTATTTTCTAAGAGGCCCAGTGCTATTACAGGTGATGTCTTGACTTGTGTGTGAATTGGATTTAAATGAGGCAGAGCTACACAAAGCCATCAGCTTCATTCTCTATTCCAGGGTCATCAAAGTCCAGTGGCAGGACAAAATTCAAGACAACTGGTGATGGCCCAGGATGCAGTGGGTGAACTTGGCATCTCTGATGGCTGATCAAGCTCCAAGCACTCCATAGCACCTGCTTCAGCTGCATTCATGGGGGCTGGAACATATTGTTCTCATGTGCCCATTCTGCCAGGGGAGGGCTTCACATGCTTATGATAGACATCCCTTTTCTCATGGACGGTTTTGAAGCCAGTCAGTTACCCTCAACCTGGCATCTCGGAGAGGATTTTTGCCAGAGTGTTGGCACTACAGCTTCTTGGAGCCAAAGGTGAGTGAACCACTGAGCCACCTGGCTGTTCATTGATTAACCTTTATTTCTATAATATTTTGGAAAGAACACCACCAAGTAATAACTGTGTGTGAAAGGAAACTTTAATAAACACTCAAAAAATAAATATGTAAAAAAATATATATAATATATATAAATATGTAAAACACACTAATGGTAAGATAGGGATATTGCTTCCCTCTTATACTCAAAACCTGTGTGGTGAGGTAATACCGTACAGTAGAAAGATTAGTGGATTTGAAATCAGATAAACTGGGTTTGAATTCCAATATCACTATTTACTTCTTATTGTGATTTTACGTTAGTCATTTTGCTATGGACCTTAGTTTCCCTATTTCTGAAATGAGTAAGATAGACTGAATAATCTATACAGCCATTCATACTAAAATCTTTCAGTTTTCTGATTTTTTAAATTGTTTTCAACTATTCTCCAGCCTAAACTATTACCACAAGCCACTAGATGTCAGTGGAGTACCAAAAAAATTTAAAAAATCCTTCAGTTTCCTCTCATTTCTCTCCATTACCTTCTCATTTAGCTATTTGCTGAATTTAATTTTTCTTGAACTTAACTGAAATTAAATGGGTTTCTGCCATTATCTGTGGAGAGCTTACCTTCCCACTGCACCCACAGTGATCATGCTTTCATTTCTAACATTCTTTAAGACTTCCCAACTTAATTACTATTTTTCTTTGTTAACACAATTCTTTTTCACAGTACCTTCCCTCTTCTAGCTGCTGACAGAGTGGGAGGTCATCCATAAGAGACTTTTGTAGATCCCCAGGTGGTTATGTCCCTATGATGACACAATAATGTAAGACCAGAGGTGCCCTCCACAACACTCTCAAGTAAGACCCAAAAAGAATGAAAATATTATTAGCAAATATTTAACGAAATATATAAAGATATAATAAAACAGATAATATTACATTTTAAATTAAGTCAATGTGTGACCCACAGAGATCTTTACGCACAGTTTGGTGGTTCCAATTTTTATCTTCATGTGATATTACTGGTGTAGAGAATAGTTCCAATAAAAGTCAGTCTGAGGGTTTGCCGGAAACAGCCTATTACTGAGGGGGACTGCTGTTTCAAATTCCTTCAGAGAAAGCTGGTGAGACAACACTAAAAGCATTACATGCCAGTGGTGATCTTGAGAATGGCTATCTTGGGTCTGAATGTGTGGCATGACTGAAACTGATATACTTTAGTTAGCCTATAGGAAATGGTGACAATCGGTCTTGTGCTACTTAGCTTTAAATTACAGACTACTACTGAGGGTGTAAAAGTGTGCTGGTTAATGTGTAACAGTCAACTCTCTCATTTGCTCTCTCTCTCCCTCGCTCTCTCTCAATTACTTAAGAATGTTTATTGAAGTTTTCCTTCATATATAACCACTACTTGGTTTTGTTCCTTTCCAGATAATATAGAAGTAAAGATTAATTTACAGACAGCCAGGTGGCTCAATGGCTCACTCTCACCTCTGGCTATAGAACACACAGTGCCTACACTCTGGTAAAAAAAAAAAAAAAAAAAAGAAACCCTTCAGCAAATGGGATAAGGAACCAGGTTGAGGGTAATCAATGGGCCTCACATCCATCAGTGTGTGTCGTCATTCATTGCTGAAGAAGACCATGCCATCAGAGAAATGATGACATGACTTGCACTTGACTTTGTTTTGAGTGAGGGAGGGCTGTGCAGGTCACCAGCCTCACTTTTCCTCCAGAGTCATCTGAATCCAGTGACCAGATATTCATCAGGATGACTGGAAACGACCCAGAATGAGGCAGTTGGGGTTAAGTGACTTGCCCAAGGTCATACAGCTAGTGAGTGTCAAGTATCTGAGGTGAGACTTGAACTCAGGTCCTCTTGACTCCTGCACTGGTGCTCTATCCGCTGTATCACCTAGCTGCCTTCTCAAACCCATCAGTGAGTTATGGGGATGTCTATCCTAAGAGAGAGACAGAAAGAGACAGAGAGAGACAGAGATAGAGAGAGATTTGCTTTTAAGTTTAGTGGGTATTATTAACACTGTCTTGTCTAGATATCAAGAAAACGATAAATTAAGCCCTGATTTATAAAGTTTGCTCATTTCTAAGGTGTAAATGCTCTCACTGAAAATTTCAGAATCTTCTCAAGTTACTTCAGGCTAGCTTCAGTATACTCCTGAATATCACAGTCTCTCAGGAATCAAAATTACAGAACTCCCAAAGGGAAAGAAAAGTAGTAGGTATAAAAAAGTTGCATGAAGTTATGCATGAAGGAATATAAATGATATTTTTAAAGAGATGTATGACCAGAAAAGGAAAAGCTGATTACATATTGAGAGTGAATGATATCAAATAGATCACCTACAAACCTTAATACGGTCAAGAGCCCTAGAGAAAACCCTCCAGGTCATTGGGCAGAAGGTCCCTAGAAGGTTTTTTTTGGAGGACATTTACACAGCAGGAATGCTGACCCACTTTCTCCTTGGATAGTCCTCTAACATTTTGCCTGACTACTTCCTTTGCTCTTATCATTCTTTCCTTTTTATTATGTTTATCTGTGTACATCTTCCCAGCTCACAGACCTCCAGTAGAAAATAAGCTCCCTGAGGGGAGAGAGAGCTTTAATATATACATTTAGCACAATTTCAGGAACACTATGGGAGCTAATATTCTTTTACTGAATTCAGGCAAGGTCCTGAAGCCAAGATTGCTGCTAAACATTTATCGTGCTCTTTAGTTTCTATCCCTGCTCATCTTCACAAGTGAGTTGTTAGAACTTCTCAGGGTTTCTTTCTTCAGGTTTTGGAATCGGACCCTTTATCTGGAAACTTTGATTTGTCTGTATATGAGAAGTTAGAGCCATCTGAGGTATTGTTAGCACACTATTTAAGCCACACGTTCTGAGAGAGCAAATATATTAAAATCAAGGCTTTCTCAGTAAGACCTGAGTTCAAATCCAACTTCAGACACTAAATGAATGACCTTGGACAAGTCACTTAACCTCTGCCTCCATTTTTTCAACTATAAAATGGGGTAATAATAATAACCTCTCAGGGTTATTCTGAGGGTGAAATGAGATAAACTGAACTGTTTACTTTCCTATATGGAAAGAAAATATTTGTAACTCTTGAGACTTTTCTCAGCATTTGGGTAGGTGGAGGGATTGTACATACACACACACACACATACATATAGACAGAGAGTATAGGCTATGTTGAATCAAAAGAGATGATATTTACAAAAAAAAGATATAAAATAAAAATTAAGGGATGAGGGAGGAAAATATTGGGAGGAGAAAGGGAGAAATGGAATGGGGCAGGCTATAACTCATAAAAGAGATAAAGGAAAATCTTGTTCAATGGAGGAAAAAAGGGAGGAGGTGAGAGGGGAAAAGTGAAGCTTACTCTCTTCACATATGGCTTAAGGAGGGAATAACATGATCACTACATTTGGTATGAAAATCTAGCTTACACTACAGGAAAGTAGGGGAGAAGGGGACAAGTGGGGTGAGGGGAATGATAGAAGGGAGGGCAAATGAGATAAGGGAGTAAGTAGAAATAAACACTTTTGGGAAAGGACAAGGTCAAATGAGGGAATAAAAAAATAAGGGAGGGATAGAGTAGGATAGAGGGCAATATAGTTAGTATTATGCAACTTTGATTATTATGGAAGTCTTTTGCAAAACGACACATATATAGCCTGTATTGAATTGCTTGCCTTTTCAATGGGGATAGGTAGGCAGGGAAGGAGGAAAAGAAGGTGGAATTCAAAGTATTAGAAACGAATGTTGAGAATTATTGTTGCATATAACCAGGAAATAAGAAACACAGGTATCGAAATCTATCTTTCCCTACAAGAAAAGAGAGAAGATGGGGGGAAGGGAAGGGTGGGGTGTGATAGAAGGGAGGGCTCATCAAGGGAAGGGGTAATCAGAATGCAAGGTATTAGGGAGTGGGGGGAGGGGAGAGATGGGGAGAAAAATTAGACATGTTACAAAGTGATGTAAAAGCAATTAGTATTAAAACAACTGACTGAATTAATTACTGAGACTAAATCAAAGATATCTTTAGTTTGGGGAAATGAATTTTAGTCTAAGTCTCCTACAGGCAGGTAACTTTGGGTAAAATTTGGCATTAATGGAAAAGTTAAGGTTTTAATGGTAAATTTGATTTTATGATTGTTATTTAAGCAGGAACTAGAACATGTATAGAAAGGCATGTAAGTCACTTAAGACTTGCCTCAAAAGATGTTCCTTAGCCAATGTGAATTTTAGTCATATCTGAAACCTGGTTATTGGAACTTGCTATTTTAAGATGCTATGGGACTATTAAGTAACTGTTCTTCTGAGTCTAACTCCAGGTATGGATAGCAACAAAGGCTGTCTGAGCCTCCAATCCATGATGCCAGTAAGCCTGTGAGATGCTGGTATGAACTGAAAAAGGTGAACTCATGGGAAGGGTGGGAGAGCAGCTGTTCAGCCTTGGCTGAGGTAGGATTCTCCTGACTCAATTTCTCCACTGACACCTGGCAGACTTTAAGCCTGACTGAATGCAAGTTGACAGTCTACACCTACCTGGAACTGACATGAAGTTGGGGAGATATTATATCCCTGCAATGTCCCTACTCTTAGTGGCAATTTCCTATAGTCAAAAGGTTTGTAAGCTTAATACCAGATAAATTATAGATTGTTGGTAGGGGAACATCCGAGTTTAAGTTTAAAATTAAGCTATTAGGCTTAGGACTTTAGACTAACAATAAATTAGGGTCCTTTAATTCTTAGTAATAGCGTGGAGACAATTAGGTCAAGGGCTTGTAAAGTTAGAATATATAGTGATTATTTGTGTCTCAGTTGGTTAATGTTAAAAAAAATCCATTTGTGGACTATAGTGTAAATGCTTTAAAAGAAATATCACCTGACCAAAAGTTGGAATTGTGTTATGTGATATGAACTGTGTTAAAAATGAAAAAAAAAGTGGTATTAAATTGATTGGTCTGAAAGCACTATGTGCTGTACATAGTGTACAGCAATTTGACCCCAAGGCTATGAAAAAGAATTTAATATGTCTAGAAGCTGTTTGTACCAGGGAACAATACAAGAAAACTGTAAATACAGAGATTGTAAAGTCATACTTGTAGAAGAATGGGTGGAATAGAGAAAAACGAGCAAGCCCTTTATTAACGGACTTCCTTGCATGAAGAAATGGTGGGGGGTGGGGGGGTGAGAAGTGAGCAGTGGGGAGGAAGACTACATAACTGAAAAAGGGAAGGTCATGGGCAGAAGGATGGATGAGGAAGTAACCCATGTCTCTTTAATGACGCCCAGCATTTACATAGCGCTTTAAATTCTGTGAAGCATTTTACATATGTTATCTCATTTGATGCTTCTAACAGCCCTGTAAAGAAGATATTATTATCTCCCTTTTGCAGAGGAGAAAATTGAGGTTGAGAGAGATTAAGAAATTTGTCCAGAATCCCACAGTAAGTGTCTGAAGCAGGATTCCAACTCAACTCTTCTTAACTTTATGAGCAGTGTTCAATGTAATATGACATTCCAAAAGAATTAAGAAAGGTGATTTGGGTAGAGCTGTGAATTGGTATATAGTCATTCTGGAGAGCACTTTGAAACTGGGCTAATAAAGTGACTAAAATGTCCACACTCTTTGACTCAGAGATTCAGCTTCTGGAAATATGTTCCAAGGAGTTAATTTACAAAAAAGAAAGTCTCCAGATGTACCAATAGATAGAGATGAAGATAGAAAGAGATGAAGATATATTAGTATTTTCACTGTAGCAAAGACCTGGTCATGAAATTTGGTTGTTCTCCTTCTTTCTCGAAGAGGACCATAATGACATCACTGTGTTAGAGTCAAGGTACAGTGTGTCCAGCTGTGGCTGATCAGACTGATATGAGCTCAGAATGCTCTACCACATTTGGGGTGGTACAATGTAAATATTTGGGGTGGATTGTCTAAATCTGTGCATCTTACATGTCTCATAGAGCTCACAGAACACAGCACTGTCTCTGGTGAGGGCATGCCATGCTGGGTGGTTCTGTGCCAGTGTGTCCCATGTGACACAATCAATTCCAAAATTCTTCAGAGAGATCTTGAGAGCATCCTTGTATTGATGTTTTCTGACCACTATGTGCCTTGTGTGAGTTCTCCATAAAACAATTTTTTAGTCAAGTTTACATTTGGCATTCGAACAATGTGGCCAGCCTATCAGAGTTGCACTCTTGGCAGCAGAGTTTGAATGCTTGTTGAGAAAGGACCTCAGTGTCTGATATCTTATCTTGCCAGCTGATCTTCAGAATCTTCCTAAGATAGCTCAAATGGAAGTGATTCAGTTTCCTGGCATGGCACTGGTAGACTGTCCAGGTTTCACGGGCATACAACAATGAGGTCAGCACAACCTCTTCTCTTTCCATACTTTCCTTTGGAGCCTCCCAAACACTGAGCTAGCTCTGGCAAACAAAGTAACAAAGTAGATGCTCATTGACTGTAGAATAGCTAAAAGAACTGTGATACATGAATATAAGGGAATATTTCTCTGCTGTAAGGATCAAAGAACATGGGGCATCTAGGTGGCACAGTGGATAGAGCAACTGGCCCTGGAGGCAGGAGAACCTGAGTTCAAATTTGTCCTCAGACACTTACTAGTGGTATGACCCTGGGCAAGTCACTTAACTCCAACTGTCTCCAGAAGAAGGAAGGAAGGGAGGGAGGAGGAAGAGAGGAATGGAAGGAGGGAAGGGAGAAAGAAAAAATGAAGGAAGGAAGGAAGGAAGGAAGGAAGGAAGGAAGGAAGGAAGGGAAGGAAGGAAGGAAGGAAGGAAGGAAGGAAGGAAGGAAGGAAGGAAGGAAGGAAGAAAGAAAGAAAGAAAGAAAGAAAGAAAGAAAGAAAGAAAGAAAGAAAGAAAGAAAGAAAGAAAGAAAGAAAGAAAGAAAGAAAAAAAGAAAGAAAGAAAGAAAGAAAGAAAAGCATGGACTTACATGAACTGACACAAACTGACATAAGCAGAACCAGCAAAGCAATATACACAGTGACTATGACAATGTAAACAGAAAAGCAATAACAACAAAACTATAAAAACTAAATGTTTTGAAATGATAAAAACCACAAAGAAGAGACATGAGAAAATACCTCTCCTTCCCTATTTTCAGAGAGCGTCCTTGGATGTGGAACGTTTTGTTAAATATCAGACTTTTTCAACATGTTCATTTATTTGGTTAATTTTTTTTCTCTTCCTCTTAATTTTTTTTTTGTTAGAAAAATCATGCCCTAGCAGAGTTGAGGAAAAAGGAAGTGATGTAAAAAACATCAATAAAAGCACATATTTTAAAAAGAAAGAAAGAACGCTGAGGTGGATTAGGGGTATGTGCTGGACCATTCTCCCAATGTCCTTTCATACCACCTGAGTCAAATACTTTAGTGATCAGGCATTCAGCTACTTCTGCATCCCTAGAGCCATTACTCCCCTAGGGGGCAGCAGTTACCAGGACTTTTGTAAACATGACTTTATTCTGATCATCTATGTTTACTGAGCTTGGCGACTTGGATAATGCTAAATATCACCCTCTCAGCCATTAAATGTCAACTCTGAAACAGAAGACACCAATGGGCTATTTTTATCACAGAAGTTCCCTCTGCAGGATGAGAAATCCCCCCATTCTTGACCACATATCAAAATATACCATCCACTGTAGGGTGGGAAAAGCTAAGTCTCGAATGGATCAGAATATTCATAATGTTTGGTCTAATTAATTATTTGGCTATCCTGTAAAAAAAATTAGGGGAACCTGGAAGGCAGGGCTGGTCTTATGTAGTTGAACAGAAAGACAAGCTCATGCCTGTAAAAAAAAATTTACATAGCAAAGTATGAGAGTCCTTCATGGAAACTGGCACCACTGTAGTAACCTAATATTAGATCCATCTGACAAATCTTTGTTTACTCTGGTTTGGGGTACCTCCTCCTGCTTCAGATGCACCCATTACCTTCTGCCTCTCAGCTCAGTATCTTAGATTCCAAGTTTTAAATAAACAACCTGATATACCTGGATGTTCCTTGAATAAGGAAGGCTATTGCTAAGACTGTGGCCTTTCCCCACCTCAACCTCAGTCCTGTGAACTTTTAGATGTTACCACACTAGACTCACAAAACTAACCATGGCAGGATTGGTTCCCATCCCCATCCCCTGGGTATAGCAAAATATAGAGATTTTTTTTAAACCTGATTACACTTTCAGTAAAAATGCTAAACGTGGATGCTATGAGATGAAGAATTTAACTATTATATCACTCTGAAACCAAAAGACCAAGTCTATAACCTGATGGATAATAACCAAGAAATAATTTCAACTAAGGCATCTAGGTAGCACAGTGGATAGAACACTGGGCTTGGAGTCAGGAAGACGTCTTCCTGAGTTCAAATCTGACTTCAGACATGTAGTAGCTGTGTGACCCTAGGCAAGTCACTTAACCCTGTTTACCTCAGTTTCCTCATCAATAAAAGGACCTGGAAAAGGAAATGGCAAACCACTGCAGTATCTTTGCCAAGAAAAATCCCAAATGGGGGGTTGGAGCCAAGATGGCAGAGTAGAAAGATGCACATACTCTAGCTCTTCCCCCACAGCACACAAAATTCCTGTAAAAAATGACTCTAAAAAAATTCTGGAGCAGCAGAAGCCACAAAATGACAGAGTGAAAGAGATTTTTCAGCCCAAGGTGGTCTGGGAAGCCAACAGGAAAGGTCTATTGCACTGGGCACAGAGTGAAATGCAGCCCACTGACCCCAACCCAGCCTTTGCGGGGAAACACAGACAGGGACAACACCAGAACAGGCCTCAGGGGCAGAATCCCCAGCAGCAGCTGTGATTCTCAGATCCCTTGATCAACAAACACCAAAGAAAGCTTCAAAGGTCAGTGAGAAAGCTTGTTCATCTAGAAGAGAAGGGAAGGTGGTCTGGGAACACAGTCAGACCCTGCCAGCAACAGCCACTGCAGTGGCAGCATCCATTTTTGGAGCCCTC
This sequence comes from Notamacropus eugenii, assembly GCF_028372415.1. Taxonomy (NCBI): domain Eukaryota; kingdom Metazoa; phylum Chordata; class Mammalia; order Diprotodontia; family Macropodidae; genus Notamacropus; species Notamacropus eugenii. Next base: position 261,819,483 of record NC_092873.1, read on the forward strand.
CACCTAAAGCCCCCAGAGGAACTGAGCAGCTGATCTGAATCTCAGCCCTGAGAGGCAGCCCTGCCCTCCCCCTAAAGTCCTTGGCAGAATTGAGAAGCTGATCTGAACCCCAGCCCTGAGCTGGGCCCTGGGGTGAGGAAGAGGACCACTGGTTTGGTGGAGCTGGAGGCTGTTGTGGAGAGGGAATTGGGAACTCTACTACTCACAGATTCTGGGTAGAAAAGTTTTTGGCTGCTCCCAAACTAGTACACAGGCCAGGAGGGGAATAAACTCTTCTCCCTTGATTATGCCACCTTGGAGGAACTGAGAATTTACAGGTTCCCAGAGTATACCCTCCTCTTGACAAAGGACTTAAAAGTCAAGTAACTAGATGGGAAAATGCCCAAAAAAGGGAAAAAGTAAGACTATGGAAGGTCACTTTTTTGATGAATAGGTATTTTCTTCCGTCCTTTTGGATGAGGAAGAACAAAGCATACTGTCAGAGGAAGTCAAGGCTCCTACATCCAATACCTCTAAAATAAATATGCAATGGTCTCAGGCCATGGAAGAGCTCAAAAAGGATTTTGAAAATCAAATAAGAGAGGTGGAGGAAAAATTGGGAAGAGAAATGAGAGCAATGCAAGAAAATCATGAAAAGCGAGTCAACAGTTTGCTAAAGGAGACCCAAGAAATTCTGAAGAAAATAAGACTTTAAAAAATAGATTAACCCAAATGAAACATGAGATCCAAAAACCCAATGAGGAGAATAATACCTTAAGAAGCAGAATTGGCCAGATGGAAAAAGAGATCCAAAAGCTCACTGAAGAAAATAATTTCTTAAAGATTAAAATGGAGCAGATGGAAGTGAAAGACTTTTTGAAAAATCAAGAAATTATAAAACAAAACCAAAGGAATTAAAAAATAGCAGACAATGTGAAATATCTCATTGGAAAAACAACTGACCTGGAAAATAGATCCAGGAGAGACAATTTAAAAATTATGGAACTACCTAAAAACCATGATCAAAAAAAGAGCTTAGAGATCATGTTTCATGAAATTATCAAGGAAAATTGCCCTGATATTCTAGAACCAGAGGGTAAAATAAATACTGAAAGAATTCACCAATCACCTCCTGAAAGAGATCCAAAAAAACCTCCTAGGAATATTGTGGCCAAATTCCAGAGTTCCCAGGTCAAGGAGAAAATATTGCAATCAGCCACAAAGAAATAATTCTAGTATTGTGGAAATACAATCAGGATAACACAAGATCTAGCAACTTCTACATTATGGAATCAAAGGGCTTGGAATATGATATTCCAGAAGTCAAAGGAGCTAGGATTAAAACCAAGAATCACCTACCTGGAAAAACTGAGTATAATACTTCCAGAGAAAAAATGGTCATTCAGCGAAATAGAGGACTTTCAAGTATTCTTCATGAAAAGACCAGAGCTGAATAGAAAATTTGACTTTCAAACAAGAATCAAGAGAAGCATGAAAAGGTAAACAGAAAAGAGAAATCATAAGGAACTTACTAAAGTTGAACTTTTTACATTCCTACCTGAAAAGATAATATTTGTAACTCTTGAGACTTTTCTCAGTATTTGGATAGTTGGAGGGATTATAAACACATAGACAGAGGGTACAGGATGAGTTGAATAGGAAGGGATGATATCTAAAAAATAAAATTAAGTGGTGAGAGAGGAATATATTGGGAGGAGAAAGGGAGAAATGGAATGGGGCAAATTATCTCTCACAGAAGAGGAAAGAAAAAGCTTTTTCAATGGAGGGGAGAAAGAGAGAGGTGAGAGGAAAAAAGTGAAGTTTACTCTCATCACATTTGGCTTAAAGAGTGAATAACATGCACACTCAATTTGGTATGAAAATCTATCTTACATTACAGTAAAATAGGGGAGAAGGGGACAAGTGGGGTGTGTGGAGGAAAGATAGAAGGGAGGGCAAATGGGAGGAGGGGATAATTAGAAGTAAATACTTTTGGGGAGGGACAAGGTCAAAAGAGAATAGAATAAATGGTGGGCAGGATAGGATGGAGGGAAATATAGTTCATCTTTCACAACATGACTTTTGTGGAAGTCTTTTGCATAAATACACATGTATAACATATACTGAATTGCTTGCCTTCTCAATGGGGATGGGTGGGGAGGGAGGAAGGGAGAGAAGTTGGAACTCAAAGTTTTAAAAACAAATGTTAAAAATTGTTTTTATATGCAACTGGGAAATAAGATATACAGGTAATGGGGTACAGAAATCTATCTTGCCCTACAAGAAAATAGAGGAGATTGGGATAAGGGAAGGAAGTGGTGTGATAGAAGGGAGGGCAGATTGGGAAAAGGGGTAATCAGAATGCACAATGTCTTGGGGTAGGTGAGAGGAGAGATGGGGAGAAAATTTGGAACACAAAATATTGTGGAAATGCATGTTGAAAACTAAAAATAAATTAATTAATTTTTCAAAATTTCACAGTCATTTTCTATGTACATGGGAATGGATGGTCTACTCCAACCCCTACTTAGTGAAAAAAATTAGCCTTCATATAGTTTGTCAAGAGCACCAGAGTAAATTCCATTATTGTCACTGGATATAAATAATACTTCCCATCTAAGAATATATGAATTATCCTTTTTTTTACTGGATCTGTGATTTTATCATTATAGGGAGAACCTTAAGATTGACTTTTACAAGGACATCAGTCCTGCTCTGCAGCTTATAGTCTTAGAAAATTGCCATACTGGTTTAAAATCCTAGTCCATTCATCCTATTACTCTATCTTTGGGAGTGGTCCCAAGCCAAGTTAAGAAGGATAATCAGCACAGGTACAAAGGATAACACACACACACACACACACACACACACACACATATACACATCTGTATCTGTTTCTAGTCTTTGAATAATATTCCTCTTGGTATCAAGTCCCTTAATCTGAAGAAAGGTAAAGAAAAATACCAGTTGACAGATTTGAAGCTTCCTTCTTTCTCTGATTTTGCAATCTTAACTAAAATTAAACCACAGACCTGAAGAAATGGGTCAACAAAGCTTATCACTTCACCACTTCCCTAGCCTTTATCTAACACACTTGCTCATGAAGCTTGCTATTTCTCAAAAGACTATTGAAGTACAAAATGATAGCAATTCAGGTACTTGGATTTCAAAACCATACAATGACAAAGAAAGAGGTTGAAATATAAACACGATAAAAAATAGGTTAGAACTCAATTCTCCATTTGTCACAACAAAGGAGAACTGATGAAGGTTAGAGGTAACCTGACCTTTTAGGTAGACTTGGGTTTAACTCAAGAGTTCGAGTCAGTTAGTCTCAACTAGTATTCAAAAAATAAGCACATATTAAGTCAGCTGTGACTAAAAGAAGATGTAAACAATACAAACATTTTGAAATAAAAAATATTTTTAGCTTGAGAAAAAGACTAAAGGTTTGCTAACCAATCAAAAACATAAAATGAATCTTAAGTCTTTCCAGGGTGACTTATTGATTTGACTTGAGAAAATAATGTTTCTGAAAAGTAAAATGCATATGTTAACAGAGTAATAGATATGAAATACTGACCTAATCCAATTCAATCCAATAAGCATTTTGAGTGCCTCTTGTCCATTTCCAAATTTCCCTAATCAATGTATTCTGTTATGGAAAGTATACAGGATTTGGTGTCTGAAGTTTCAACACATGCAAATCTACTTAATTCAATTTAGCAGATATTTATCTAGTCAGTAGTACCTATCTTCCCTAACTCTGACACCTTACTAAGCAGTCATAATTTCCCCCTTGGATACATTTTATGTTGTAATTATCTCCTGTACTTATCATGTAATACGTACCATAGGTAACTGTGTTTTTGTCCTGGTCCCCTTAAGGTTGGCTAGACCAAGAGGGAAAGGACCCTACCTTGTTCAAACTGTATATTTTCCCTAATCAAAGTGTTTTGCACATGTATGATTAATACGCATCTCCTTATTTTCTAAGTATCAAGTACTCAGAATTTGTCTGCTCTTAGCACTGTTTTCCATTTTTTTAAACTGTACTTTCCTTTATGCTTTAGCATGACTGATCCTATTTTACTGTGAGCTTGAATAAGCCTTGAAATCCTTGGCTTTCCCACAGCAACAGCTGCTGCAATATCTCTAATAGTCAGAAATGTGTGCTTTTTTTAAAGAACTACACCTCTTGCATGCTTCCTTGGAGTATTATCTATTCTTAAAAAACACAGAATTAGAGACACAATAAAAAAAGAATATGTGGTCATTTTAAATTGAATCATTTTGTAAAGCATTTTCTTCAGTGCTCAACATTTCATTAATGCTTAGTGTTTTGGTGCCCGTACAACCAGTTCCTGGAAGAGGAATGGAAAGGGAAGATTCTACCTGACCCTCAATACCCATTGGTAGCTGTTCTTTTTGATGATGCCTCATGTCTGTGTCAACAATTACCCAGATGACTAATGATGTCTACTGTACTCTCACCATGATTGTTTCTTCTTATTTTCCTACTTACTATCTTCTACATTCCTCTAGTAGAGTCCATACTACCTACAGTGGAAAAACTAGAATTTCCTCCATACTCAACAGGAAAGACAGTATAAAATGGAAAGAGCAGTGGATATGGAGTCAGAAGACCTAACTGTAATTGTTAGGTGATTGTCTTTGGGAAAATCACTTAACTTCTCTAAATTTCAGTTTACTTATCTGTAGAATTGGAATAATGATACCTGCCCTGTCTATCTCATAGGTCTAATATGAAAATCAAATATTGTTTTAATGATTTCCAGAACTATGCCTTCATGAAGGTCACAATTTATTTACCCAGTTCCCCCTTGCCAGTACAAAACAATTGGAAATGTACCAAGTAAATTAAAATAATAGCAAATAAAGGGTGAAGAAAATTGAAATTCCTGTTTAGAAATTCCCACAGAAAAATCGTTAAAGTCTAAGGAAATGAGTAGCAAAGCAGAGTTCTTAATACAGTGAAATATTGTGAGATAAGAGGAATTTCCAGATGAAGAAAATAAGCCCACACTAAGCACCATTACAATCTAGAGAAAAGAGAATACAATTTGGAGTAAGAACCCCAAATGGTTTTTTTTTTTGTTCAGTCATTTCAGTTATTCCCAGCTCTTTATGATCCCATTTGGAATTTTCTGGGCAAAAATTTGACACTTTGACAAAGTGATTTGTCATTTCTTTCTGCAGTTCATTTTACCAAAGAGGAAGCTAAGGCAAACGAAGTCAAGTGATTTGCCCAGGGTCACATAGCTAATAACTGTCTAAGACTGAATTTGAATTCAGCTTCTCCTGGGCAGTTAAGTGACTGGACCTGGAGTCAGGAAGACTCCTCCTTCTTGAGTTCAAATCTGGCCTCAAACACTTATTAGCTGTGTGACCCTGGGCAAATTACTTAACTCTGTTGGCCTCAAATTTCCCCATCTATAAAATGAACTGAAGAAGGAAATAGCAAACCATTTCAGTATTTTTGACAAGAAAATTCCAAATGGGGTCAAAAACAACTGAAAAATGACAGAACCACAACCTTCTGACTCCAAGGTCAGCAAGCACTCTATCCATTGTACTACCTACCTGCCCCCAAAATGGTAAGAGGCCTAAGAAAAAAATTAAGGAAAGACTAAAGAATGAAATCAAAGCCCTTAATGAAAAAATTTAAGAGAATAGATGGTTTAGAATAGAATCTGGAAAAACTCAGCAAAGCAGTTTACAACATTGGAAGAAATGGATGAGATGAGATTCAGAAGTTCAGTGACATAACAGGAATTGTCAAAACAAAGGCAAATACTAGCAAAATTAGAAGAACATGATGCTCAAAATTCTGACCTGTAATTAAAAGAAATAAAATGGAAAGAGAATCAAAGGATCATTGACCCCCTCAGAAAAAAATCCAAGGAAATGAACAAACAAAAAGATGAACTGCATATATCAGGAAATCATAAAAGAAAATTGCCTGGAATTATTTGGACCTAAGACCAAAGTGTTAATCAATGAAATTAATAAGATATCAGGGAGAAATACTAAGTTTACCTAACCTAGAAATGTAGTAGCCAACTCCAGCCCTACAAGATCAAAAAGTAAATACTGCAAGTTGTCATAACTACATGAACCATGTGTCAAGAAACTCAAATCAAAATCATGCAGTGTAAGTCATTACCAGTGAAAAAATATGGCTAAAAAGCAAGGAAAACGGCCTATAACCAATGATAAATTATACTTAAAATTGAGTACAATATTAAAAAGAAAAAATAGATGTTAATAAAATTGATGAGTTCTAAGCATTTCCCTTTAAAAAAAAGAGTTGGATAATGTTCAAAATGTAAAATATGTACAAAGGAAACTTAAGAGAGGTAAAGGCATAGGAAGAGGCAGCTAGATGGCTCAGTGAATAAAATGCTGATCCTGGAGTCAGGAAGATCTGAGTTTAAATCTAGCCATGAGTTCAAATCTAGACATTTAATAACTATGTGGCCCTGTAACCTCTGTTTGCCTTAATACCTTGGAAAAGGAAGTGGCAAACCACTCCAGTATCTTTACCAAGAAGATGTCATGGACAGTGTTATTGTCCATAAGGTCACTAAGAGTCAGATGTGACTGAAAGACTAAACAACAACAAAAACTAAATAGGAGTTGCTCAAAAGGAATAGATGACCCAATAGCTGCATATAAAAATGGAATAAATGATACTTGGAGGTCAAAGGTCAAAGATAGGGTTTCTATCATTATATTGAGAGACTTAAAATCTTTTTTTTTTTTAAATCTTTATGTTAGATCCATCTAAGTCTAAAAGAGACATGTTGGAGTAACTTATAAGTATTGTCTTACAATTTAGGTCTTCTTGTAATTTATTTACTTTTTCCTCCAGCCATTTTTCTTTGCTTTTTAGTGATGCTTTCCCATTTGGTTCAAATCTATTTAATATCCATATTAATTTATGATGTATAGTACCTTTAAACATAAAAGTTTTCCTTGCTTGTTTCTCTTGATCATATATATTTTTATTCTTATCTTTTTGAGACATCACTATCTGTGCTTTTATTTTCAATTGAGCTGAGATACAGCAGATTTTTGCTCTACTCCCATCATTTAATTCTGTATGGATCTTTATGCTTTAAATGCATGTATTATGAAAAACAAAATAACTTTTTTTGCCTGGTATTAACAAAATAAAAGGCTAATCATAGCTATTAGGCATACATAACTTCCTATACACAGTCTTTCTCATGTTAAGTTCCAATGAGCAGTTAGAAGTCCTAACCATCCTCACAAAAGACTCACTCCCAAAACATATTACTCCGCTATGCTCTAATATACTCTTGCCTTACTTCAACCTAGACCCCAAATACATTCTAATCACAACTTGTTAGCTGTTTCTTTGTGGTCTCTCAATTACTGGTCCAAACTTAGTCTCTCAACCTCCACAAATCTAATTATGCCATCCCTGAGAAGCTATTTCCTCATTGTCCCAAATGCCTCAGGTTCATAGGTACTTGTATTCCTTTGAAGCCTTCAAAGAACAGCTATATCTACCTTTTTTTCCTTAGTCCTAGAATGTACCAAGCTGTGGACACCCCTGCCTGAATCTAGGACCTGGCTGCTCTACAGTCTTTCATTTGGGGGGATGTGTTATCAGGGTGAAATCTATAGCAATGATGGTCCTTTCCAGATGTAAGATGGACAAGGCTAGTATTTCCACCTTGGATTTAAAACATGCAGGCACTCCCAGTTCAATAAACTTAGTAGACTGCAGTACTGAAGTAAACTCTGCAAAAACTTAACCACACCGCCTCCTTTAACCTGCTTTGCTATAAGTTTTTTTTCTTTTTCTTTGACTTTTGACTTGGTTCTCTTTTTGTCTTAAGATTTATTGTTGTTGCATAACTGCTGACCCCTTGGCTTATATATGGAAACTTCCTTTGCTTCTCACCATTCTTAAACTCTGTATTGAAAATGTCATACTCCCTCTCTACATTTTACAGGAAAAAAGTATGGTGCAATAGAAAATCTAAATCAGTTAACAAATATTGTTAAGTACCTACTATGTGTCAGTTACTGTGTCAAACACAGGATAAAAAAAGGTAAAGGACAGTCCCTGCCCTCAAGGAGTTCACAATCTAATGAATTTGGAGGATATTTAATTTGGAGTCATGGGATATAAGTTTGAATCTATGCAACATTTGTTGAGTGACTTATCCTCTCTGGGTCTCAGTTCCCTCATCTGTAAAATGAGAGAATTGGACTAAATGATCTCTGAGATCTCTTCCAGATCTAGATAGAGCCTTTTGACTCTGAGACCTTCTTCATTCTACTTATGATCTTATGATCTTTTGTGGACTCCGGTTGATGATTTCTCTTTTAGATTCTGGGCTCAGAGTACCAAGACCTCAGCCAGTAACGTGGAAGTTTTCTAGTCCTTCATACTAGAATTCCATTTTAGCCTTTATTCTCCATCAGGACAGAAACTAGTACAACAAGAAGCTGAACAAGAGCCAAAAACAAAATGTTCAATTTTGCTAATTCATGAGGGAAAAAAATTCACGGCTGCTGGGTCAGCAGGAAGTGCTCATGATAGCATCCAGGAGTTTTATAAATATCACTGAGAAACTTGCCAGTGAAGCTTACAGTTCTCCTGAAGTTCATTGCATAGATAAAGGTATTCAAAGACATTTGCGTACAAGAGCTCATTACCAACCAAAAGTAGTCTTCTCCCAACTGACTGTTCAGGGTACCTGCTAGGCTATGTCATATTCCATGTATAGTAGCCCACTGATCAACAACTTCAAATAAATCCCCTAAGACACTCTACACATAGAGGTCTGTCTGTCCATGTTCGTCCTTCGTTTTCGAAGAAGACCATGACATCTTGCACTTGACTTTGTTTTGAGCAAAGGAGTGCTGTGCAAGGTCACCAGCCTCACTTTTCCCTCCTGAGTCATCAACCATTAGATGCCCCAGCAGGTGAAAAGTTAAGTAGTAGAAAAAAGCAAGTACGAGTGGGTGACAGACTTTGACAGATTCGGAGCCCAGGTTAGACTGGAAGGTCCACAGGAAGGATCTGTTCCGCCAGGGTAAGCCCCCAGCGCACAGCGCAGCGCGGTCAGTGCAGCAGGACGGAAGGGACCTGAGAAGCCCGAGAGTGGCGGGCGAAACCAGCGGAGCAGGAGACAAGCCAAACCGAGCCGGTGAGAGCCGCTGAGCGCCAGATATCAGCGCAGCAGCCCTTGAAACCTTCAGCCTGAAGGCTAAACTTTGGTAAGTCACCTACTTGAACTTCCGGGAGCCAGGATGGCGGAGTGATCAGTAAATGCTCTCTCCTCCCCCCTGATGACCGTGAAAGAACCATAAAATATTTCCCCAGATAAATCCTGGATCAGCGGCAACAGCAGAAGGGGGCAAATAGTCTCATAACACCAGAGGCTAGAAAAATAGCAAAGGGGGATTCTTCCTACTGTGGCAAAGGCGATCTGGAAGGACAGACGACCCAGGGCAGAGAAAATTCGCACTGAGACCCAGGCAAGCCTCAGCGCCGGGAGACGAGCCCCAGGAGGGGCGGAACATGCATTAGCATCTAGGCTTGCCCCAGCCCTTCAGGGGAAAAGGGAAGACAATAGGGAAGCTGGGATCACCATCCCCTGACCTTGCCTTTGCCTCAGGTCAGCTGAGGAGATCTCATGAGACCAGACCACCCCTCCCACACACCTAACAAGGTAACCCCAGCATTGATCTGGGAAACAAAAAACAAAAACCTGCTTTTAGCCTCAACACACATCAGCTCAACACAAAGATCTGTACCTTCTGACTGAAAGAACCAGAAGCTGCAACACTCAGCCAACATCATGAATCGGAAAAAGCAGACAAAAAGTGAAAAAACCATAGAATCTTTCTATAGGGATAAGGACCAAAACATAAACACCAAAGAGGGCAGAGCTGAGACTGTACTTCCATCTGAAACCTCAGAAGGGACTATGAATTTCTCGCAAGCTCAACTAGATTACCTGGAACAGCTGAAGAAGGAAATAAAAGAAAAACTGGCCAACAATTTTAAAATTATAAAAAAAGAATTCACTGATGAGAACATCACTCTGAAAAGGAAAATTGAACAAATGGAAAAGGAAGTTCAAAAATTAACTGGAGAGAATAATTCCCTAAAAGGAAGAGTTAATCAGACGGAAAAGGAAACCCAAAACCTAACTGGGAAAATTGATCAAATGGAAAAGGAAACACAAAACCTAACTGGGAAAATTGGTCGAATGGAAAAAGAAGTACAAAAATTAAATGGAGAAAAATAGCTCCTTAAAGGGAAAAATTGGTCAGATGGAAAAGGAGATGCAAAAGTTAACTGACGAAAACAATACAATGAAGATTAGAATTGGGCAAGTAGAAACTAATGACTCAATGAGGCAACAAGAATCAGTCAAACAAAATCTAAAGAATGAAAAGATAGAAGAAAATGTAAAATATTTAATTGGAAAAACAACTGACCTGGAAAATAGATCCAGGAGAGAAAATTTAAGAATTATTGGCCTGCCAGAAACCCATGATGAAGAAAAGAGTCTGGACAATATCTTCCAGGAAATCATCAAGGAAAACTGCCCAGAAGTACTAGACCCAGAGGGCAAAATAGTCATCGAAAGAATCCACCGTTCCCCTCCCGAAAGGGATCCCAAACTCAAAACCCCAAGAAATATCGTTGCCAAATTCCAGAGCTATCAAGTGAAGGAGAAAATACTACAAGCAGCCAGAAAGAAACAATTCAAATATCAAGGACATACAGTCAGGATCACACAGGACCTTGCAGCTTCTACATTAAAAGATCGAAAGAATTGGAACCCAATATTCCGTAAGGCAAAGGAGTTGGGACTTCAACCAAGGATCAACTACCCAGCAAAGTTCAGCATAACATTTCAGGCAAGGAGAAAGTCATTCAACGAAATAAGGGATTTCCAGAGCTTCCTGACCAAAACACCAGAACTCAATAGACAATTTGATCTTCAAATGCAGGTCTCCAGAGAATCATAAAAAGGTAAACAGGGGGGGAAAAACAAAAACAAAAACTTGCTACTCAATTAGGGCAAACTGTTTACCTCCCTATAAGGGAAGATGATACCTGTTAATCTTGAGAACTGTGCAGCTATTATGATAAAAGGGATATATGTAGAGGGAACGGGTATAAAGTAAATGATGTCATGTCAAAAATATGATTTAAGTATGAGAAGGGATTGTAATAGGAGGTGTGAAAAGGGGGAAGCAGAAAATGGCAAATTATATCACAGGAAGAAGTACAAAACTATAGTAGAGGGAAGGAGGAGAGGGAGATGAGCATTGTCTGAGAGGTACTCTCATCTGATTTGTTTAAAGGAGGGAACAATAATCTTAAGTAGATAATCCTAACTAGCTCTATGGGTAGTAGGAGGGGAAGGGGGAAGAAAGGGGAGGGTGGCTAAAAGGGAGGAAAGAAGCAATAAGAGTAAAGGGGAGTAAAAGGGAGGGGGGCTAAAAGAAGGAGGGGAAGGCTGCAGGAGGAGAGGGAGAAAAGTGAATACTATTGAGGAGGGGAAGGGAGACGGGAGAGCTAAAAGCACAAATGGTGGGAAAGAGGTTGGAGGGAAATACACAGATTGTAATCATAACTGTGAATGTGAATGGAATGAACTCTCCCATAAAACGGAGACGGATAGTAGAATGGATTAAAAGCCATAATCCAACAATATGCTGCTTACAAGAAACACATTTGAAACGGGGGGATACACATAGGATAAAGGTCAAAGGATGGAGCAGAATATATTGTGCTTCAGCTCATGTAAGAAAGGCAGGAGTAGCAATCCTAATCTCAGACAAAGCAAAAGCAGAAATAGATCTAATCAAAAGGGATAAGGATGGAAACTATATCCTGCTATAAGGCACCATAGACAATGAAGCAATATCATTACTAAACATGTATGCTCCAAGTGGTATAGCATCCAGATTCTTAGAGGAGAGGTTGGGGGAGTTGAAGGAAGAAATTGATAGCAAAACTATACTAGTGGGGGATCTCAACCTCCCCCTCTCTGAACTCAATAAATCTAACCTCAAAATAAACAAGAAAGAGGTTAAGGAGGTAAATAAAACTCTGGATAAAGTAGATATGATAAATCTTTGGAGAAAATTAAATGGGAATAGAAAGGAATATACCTTTTTCTCAGTGGTACATGGAACATTTACAAAAATTGACCATGTACTAGGACATAAAAACCTCACAATTCAGTGCAGAAAGGTAGAGATAATCAATGCATCCTTTTCAGATCATAATGCATTAAAAATTACATGTAATAAAAGGCCATGGAAAGAGAAACCAAAAATCAATTGGAAACTAAATAATCTAATTCTAAATAAGGGTTGGGTTAAAGAAGAAATCATAGAAACAATCAACAATTTCATTCAAGAGAATGACAATAGTGAGACAACATACCAAAACTTATGGGATACTGCAAAAGCAGTTATTAGGGGAAGTTTTATATCTTTGAATGCTTACATAAATAAAATAGAGAAAGAGGAGATCAATGACTTAGGCTTGCAGTTGAAAAAGCTAGAAAAAGAACAAATTGAAAATCCCCAAGTAAATACCAAATTAGAAATACTGAAAACCAAAGGAGAGATTAATAAAATTGAAATTAAGAAAACTATTGAATTAATAAATAAAACCAATAGTTGGTTTTATGAAAAAACTAATAAAATTGATAAACCTTTGGTCAATCTGATTAAAAAAAAGAAAGAAGAAAATCAAATTACTAATATTAAAAATGAAAGGGGTGAACTCACCTCCAATGAGGAGGAAATTAAAACAATAATTAGAAACTACTTTGCCCAACTTTATGCCCACAAATTCGATAATCTAAATGAGATGGATGAATATTTTAAAAAATACAAATTGCCCAGATTAACAGAAGAGGAAGTTGAATACTTAAACAACCCCATCTCAGAAAAAGAAATTGAACAAGCCATCAATGAACTCCCTAGGAAAAAATCTCCAGGGCCAGATGGATTCACAAGTGAATTCTATCAAACATTTCAAGAACAGTTAATTCCAATACTATATAGACTATTTTTGAAAATTGGGGAAGAAGGAGTCCTCCCAAATTCTTTCTATGATACAAATATTGTTTTGATACCCAAACCAGGAAGAGACAAAAGAGAGAAAGAAAATTATAGACCAATTTCCCTAATGAATATAGATGCAAAAATTTTAAATAAGATTTTAGCAAAACGAATACAGCATCTTATCACGAGATTAATACATTATGATCAGGTAGGATTCATACGAGGATTACAGGGCTGGTTCAATATTAGGAAAACTATTAGCATTATCGATCACATCAACAACAAAGCTAACAAAAACCACATGATTATCTCCATAGATGCAGAAAAAGCTTTTGACAAAATACAACACCCATTCCTACTAAAAACACTGGAGAACGTAGGAATAAAGGGAACTTTCCATAAAATAATAAGCAGTATCTATCTAGAACCTTCAGCAAGCATTATATGCAATGGGGATAAGCTAGATGCATTCCCAATAAGATCAGGGGTGAAACAAGGTTGTCCATTATCACCACTATTATTCAATATGGTACTAGAAATGTTAGCTGTAGCAATTAGACAAGATAAAGATACTCAAGGAATAAGAATAGCCAAAGAAGAAACTAAGTTATCACTCTTTGCAGATGATATGATGATTTACCTAGAGAATCCCAGAGATTCAAGTAAAAAATTACTTGAATTAATAAACAACTTTGGCAAAGTTGCAGGTTACAAAATAAACCCACACAAATCTTCTGCGTTCCTATATATTAGCAACAAAGTCCAACAGCAAGAGATAGAAAGAGAAATCCCATTTAAAGCTAGGGTAGACAGTATAAAATACTTAGGAGTCTACCTGCCAAAACAAACCCAGGGATTATATGAACACAATTACAAGACACTTTTTGCACAAATAAAGTCAGATTTAAGTAAGTGGAAAAACATTAGTTGCTCATGGGTAGGCCGTGCTAATATAATAAAAATGACAATTCTACCTAAATTAATATACTTATTTAGTGCCATACCAATTAAACTATCAGACAATTATTTTCTAGAGCTGGATATAATAATATCAAAATTCATTTGGAAAAACAAAAGGTCCAGAATATCAAAGGGACTAATGAAAAGAAATGCTTGGGAAGGTGGCCTAGCGCTACCAGACCTCAAACTGTACTATAAAGCAGCAATTATCAAAACCACTTGGTATTGGCTAAGAAACAGAGAGGTAGACAAGTGGAATAGACTTGGCACTCAAGATGCAGTAGGCAAGGAATATAGCAACCTTCTGTTTGGTAAACCCAAGGACCCCAGCTTCTGGGATAAGAACTCATTGTTTCACAAAAATTGCTGGGAAAACTGGATAACAGCGTGGCGGAAATTAGGCATAGACCCATACCTGACACCATACACAAGAATAAAGTCCAAATGGGTACATGATTTAGGTATAAAGATTGATACCACGAATAAACTGGAGAAGCAAGGAATAGTGTATTTATCAGATCTATGGAGAAGGGAAGAATTCTTTACTAAAGGAGAGATAGAAAGCATTATGAAATGCAAAATGGATAACTTTGATTACATTAAACTGAGAAGTTTTTGCACAACCAAACCCAATGCAACCAAAATCCGGAGGGATGTAGTTAATTGGGAAAGAATTTTTACAGCTAAGCTCGGGGATAAAGGCCTCATTTCTAGAATATATAGAGAACTGACTCATATGTATAATCATACAAGTCATTCCCCAATTGATAAATGGTCAAAGGATATGAACAGGCAATTTTCAGAGGAAGAAATTAAAGATATCTATAATCATATGAAAAAATGCTCTAAATCACTATTGATTAGAGAGATGCAAATCAAAACAACTCTGAGGTACCACATCACACCTATAAGATTGGCAAACATGACAGAACAAGAAAATGATAAATGCTGGAGAGGATGTGGGAGAGTTGGAACACTAATTCATTGTTGGTGGAGCTGCGAGCGCATCCAACCATTCTGGAGAGCAATTTGGAACTATGCCCAAAGGGCTACAAAAATGTGCATACCCTTTGACCCAGCAATATCGCTACTAGGACTATATCCCCAAGAGATCATAAAAATGGGAAAGGGTCCCACATGTACAAAAATATTTATAGCAGCACTCTATGTAGTTGCCAAAAACTGGAAGTCAAGGGGATGTCCATCAATTGGGGAATGGCTGAATAAATTATGGTATATGAATGTAATGGAGTACTATTGTGCCATAAGAAATGATGAACAAGAAGACTTCAGAGAGGCCTGGAAGGACTTATATGACCTGATGCTGAGTGAAAGGAGCAGAACCAGGAGAACTTTGTGCACAGCAATGACCACAGTGTGCGAGAGTTTTTTCTGGTAGACTTGGAATTTTGTAATAATGCAAAAACTTCTTATAAAAAAAAAATCCCAAAGGTGGTTCTCAAGGCAAAATGCCTTCCACACTCAGAGAAAGAAATATGGAAGTCATTCACAAAATGTAGCAGATCATGTCTGTGTATGTGTATGTGTTTGTGTATCATGTTTTGATTTGTTATATGATTTCTTTCATTTATTTTAGTCTGACTACATAGCATGACTATAGTGAAAATATACTCAATAGGAAAGTATATGTAGAACCTATACATAATTGTATGCAGTCGTGGGGAGGGAGGGGGGTAGTGGGGGGTAGGTGTGGGGGGGATAAAATCTCAATTGTATGGCAGTGATTGTTAAACATTAAAAAATAATAATAAAAAAATAAAAAATAAAACAAAACAAAAAAAAAAAAAGCAAGTACAATCAAAATTCTTAGCCAAGATCTCTGGAGTCAGTTATCACTGATGGATCAATTTTTAGAAGAGCCAAACATTCACCTGAGACAGCAGTAATCATCCCCACCCCCCATTCTAGCAATTTTAGATCATATTTAGCACTATAAGGGGGAAATAGTGATTACACATCAACTATAGGACTGTGCTATTAATTTTCTACTCAATATCCCCCCCAACCCATCCAGCTACTTCTATTCCCTGACTAGACCCACAAAGACATCTAGGAAGATAATCTACACAACCCTCCACTTCTTCTAGGACAACAGTTTCCTTCACATAGAAGAGAGGGAACAAGGTTCAGCCATAACTCCAGATCCTTCAACATATCATCATGAAATATCATCTTGAACTACTGGACCAAGTATATTGAGCCATTATTTTCATCGAAGTGCACTGGAAACAAGCAGAGATGTGGTCATGTCACCACTCTGCCCTAAAAGATTCAGTGGTTCCTTCTCCTCTCTAAAATAAAATACAAATTCATCTGACTCCAGACTACCTATCAGGGCCCATCATAATTCTCCCTCCCCACCCTCAGCCCATTCTGGTTTTCAACCAAATTGATAACACTTGATGTTTCACATTCTAGCACCCACTTTCTTACTTTTACACAGGCTGTCCCCTGCCATGTTCTTGTAAATAGGGTAATTAAAGGAAATCCTGATAATTTAGAGTTTCCTCCACCCCTAATTAACTACATGAGATTATCAGGTGGGAGCCTTGCTGCAAAAATCTGAACTACATCTCCTATTGAGGTAGACTTGTACCCAGACACCTTCCTGTTTGGGCTTCAGATACTGAGGTTGCCTCTTTATCACTGGTTGACTGAGGCTCAGAAGGGCATGATTTTGTAAGAGTTGTCCCATCCATCATCTATAAGAACCAAATAGCTAGATAGGAAGAGAGAGACCCGAGAGAGAATAGGATTGTCAAGGTTAAAGAGAGACAATCTAGAACCCCAAACTATACCAATATTAAATGAGATGAGCTCTTTTCCTCAACTACTTTAGTTTCTCTGTTATTATGTCCTAGACACCATAACAGTGAGCCAACATTTTGCCTAAGAAGTTAGAGATGTTCTTATCCCTCCTCATTACTAGTTGATAGTACAGATACTGTTCTAAGAATTTCATGGTGCCCACTCCCAGCTTGGCCTCACAGAGTTGGTCCACCAATAGCAAGGTCAGGTCATGTTGTTCTAGACCCAGATGACTACCCTCTAGGCAAAGGAGTCCATATCTCCAGGAGAAAGATGTGTCAGCCATCATCAGATGGGATGCTTTACCTTTATTCTAGGCTGCATGAAAGGAAATGTGGCACAATGGACTGGATAGAGGACTGACTTTGGACTTTGGAAGATACATGTTCAAGTCTTATCTCTTGCACATACCAGTTGTGTTCCACAAACAAGTCATTTAGTCTCTCTTGGCTCTAAGCATCTCTCTAAAATTCAGTCACAAAGGAGCTACCAATAAATATAGTAGAAGGAAATTCCACCCAGAAATTTCATGGCATGGATGAAATTATAGGTATAGACCTAAATGTTCCCCATCCCTCACAGACAGCATATGACGTATGCCATAACAACAATAGGTACATAAATGGGAAACATTTAAATATATTATCTGCAGCATGAGACTAGTAGACTGATATGAAACATGATACAATCAGTATGCTCAACTTTTACACTCAAGTGACTGTCTAAGAATACCTATAGAACACTTCTAACTGCTCCATGGAAACTGTAGCACTTACTTAACTACCATTGTCCCAAGAGTCTAAGTCCATCTAAGTAAGTACTTATGGATATTCTCATTAAGGTCACCACCACTCCTGTAACATCACAACCTTTGCCTACATTAAAATTTCCATTTACATAGCCTTCCTTTAGGTACTGTTTTAGCATTTAATCTTCACTTTGTTTGCTTTATTCACCAACCCTCAGGTAAAAGTTATTTCTCTATCACTTTTCACTCTCAATCTGATGGCCAGTGTACAAGGGCTAACCAGAACTTTGTACGATGTCATTACTGCCAGGATAATTGATTCTCTATTACAAGCCTATATATCATTCCATACCATTGCAGGTATATTATGGCTTCCACTTCCAATTTTTTCTTGGCATTAACTAACAATGCACTGCTGTAATAGTGGTAGATTAACAAGGAGAATTCAAACTGACCTAGGCTTAACTAGAGAAAACATTGAAAGTCATCAAATCCAGAAATAAATGAGGGGATGAGTGTAACAGAATCCCAGAGAGAAACTTTGCACACGTCATAATGAGTATGACTAGGCATAGTTTGCAAATGGAATCTCTACTTGGATAGGTACCTCAGGCTGATTAAACTGTAGCTCTATAGACCTATAATGATCCCCAACAGAAAATTCTATGAACTATGGGCTTTTTTATTATAATTACAGAGGATAATGAGGCTACAATGTGACAATAAAAATGTCCTTGTTACTATCTATCATTGGGCAGTATCATTTAACCATAGCTGTTAAGTAGAGTAAGTAGTATTATCATCATTAAAATTTTAAAAAAATTAAGTGCTAAGATTTCAAAATTTAAATCCAAGTTTTACACTCCAGAGAAAAAAGAGGACAGTGAAATGCCTTGAAGATACGTCTGTGCTTTTGAGATTAGTCAAGGACTTTTGCTAAAGTTGAAGAAAAACTAACTTAAAGATTCCTGCTTACAATTTCTTACGAGTCATGAAAAGCTAGAAATTTATTGCTCTAATTTTCAAGAGTTTTTTTAGCATTCTTTGCCATGTTATAGAGAAAAGGTAAACTCTTTGGGAATAGCTGCTTCCTGAGCATAAATTATTAAAGAAACAATTATGAGTGATTGACCTTCATGAATCTGAAAATATGCATTTAACAATTCTTCCAAAATACTATGAAACTTTGTTCTGGCTCCAAGCAGAGAACTGTGAATAGACTATCTGAAATTCAGAACTAACAATCAATAGTTAAATCCAAGTGTTGAATTAGCTGCTACTTTATGCTCAGTATTACTTTGTAGGAGGTTGGGGGAGGGAGGGGAAGGAGTAGGAGGAGAGGAGAGGGAAGGGATACAAAAGCATGTAAAATGTAGACCCTACTCACAGGGAGTTTAAGATGATCCCTGCTTGCTAGACAAGAGTAGCTCATATGAAGCTATATAAGATTGCACGCCATCCCGGGGAGGGAGTGAGGAAAGAGGGGAAAAAATCTAAGCTATATGGAAGTGGTTGTAGAACACTGAAAACAAAATAATTTTAAAAAATAAAAAAGAGTAGCGCATATGACATAATAAGTTAACAACATGAGAGAAAACAATAAAATACTAAATTGTATTCAAAGGAAATAAATGTTACAGGAGTTCACAGAAAGCAGCTGAGTTGCACAGTGGATGGAGTGTTGGACTTCAGGAAAGCCTGAGTTGAAATCCAAGCTCAGACACATACTAGTTGTATGACCCTTGACAAGTTACATGATCTCTGTTTTGCCTCAGTTTCCAAAATAGAGTTAATAATAGCACCTACCTCACAGATTTTCTATGAGGATCAAATGAGACAGACATGGGATAATGTTGGGACAAGTGAGAAATGAGGCTGGCTAACAAAGATAGTCTTATGGATGACTTTTGAAACCAAGCAAAAAAAGTTTAATCCTGGTCCAAACTGAAATAGGAACTTAATGAAGATTCCTGAAGAGGAAAGATATGTTAGATGTGGTATCTGCAATGCATAAGATGAATTGGAAGTGGGTAAGTCTGGAGGTAGCTAGGATGCCATACTCCTAACACTATAGAAGTGAGCCAACACCTTGTCCTAGTGTGGAGGGTTCTTGTAGTAATCCAGGTTTGAGGAGCTATGGGAGCCAAAATGGAAAAGAGATACTAGACATGAGAGAAAATATGAAGGAAAACTAGTGGCACCTAGTAACTGCCTGGATGTTGAAAATAGGGAATCAAAACTGACTCCAAGGTTTTCTAAGCCTTGTCTTTTAGCCAGTCCTTCTCTAGGTTTATGGCTTTTAGACTGATTCCACCTACGAGCGAAAGGAATAAAGTCAAGACACATTGTAAACTCTTAAAGAACAAGGGCAAAAATCGCATTTATGTTGTTTGGTAGAACATCTCTCTACTGTTCTTGACCAGTCATGTCCAACGCTTCATGACCACTTTTGGAGGTTTCTTGGCAAAGATGCTGGAGTGGTTTGCCATTTCCTTCTCCAGTTCATTTTACAGAGGAGGAAACCGAGGCAAACAGGGCTAAATGATTTGCCAAGGTCACACAGTTAATAAGTATCTAAGGGCAAGTTTGAACTCAGGTCTTCCCGACTGCAAGCCTCGTACCACTACACTATCTAGTTGTCCTATTCAAGTGCAAATGAGCACTTGATTATTTAATTTTATGAATATACTAATACTTACGTAATACTTTAAAGTTTGCAAAATACTTTGAATAAATTGTTTCATTGAATTTTCCCAATTCTATGAAGTTCATACTGCAAGTATCATTATGTCCATTTTACAGACAAGAGACTCATGGATGTGAAATGATTTGCCCATGATCCCATAGCTAATAAGTGTCAGGGGCAGAATTCAGATCATAATTGATATTCAGATAGCATTTTAAAATTTGCCAAGCCTTTTACATATATTACCCTAATTGATCCTTAAACAATCTTCTGAGGCACACACTCTGACAAGCTCATTTTACAAATGAGGAAACTAAGGACAAGAGAGGTTAAGTGACTTGCTTAGTGTCACAAGCTAATAAATATCAGGATTTGAACTCTGATCTTTTTGACTTGAGGTCCAGCATTCTTTCCACTATACCATGTCACCTCCCAAAACTGATGATGATGATGAACTGCGATGAGCCTAAATCAATCT
Source organism: Notamacropus eugenii (assembly GCF_028372415.1). NCBI lineage: Eukaryota > Metazoa > Chordata > Mammalia > Diprotodontia > Macropodidae > Notamacropus > Notamacropus eugenii. The sequence goes on from NC_092873.1 coordinate 261,840,270, forward strand.
TTTTTAGGGGGGTTGGAGGAAGCCAACTGGGGTTAAATGACTTGCACAAGGTCACACAGCTAGTAAGTGTCTGAGGCCATATTTGAACTCAGGTCTTCCTGACTCCAGGGCTGGCGCTCTATGCCCCCATGCCACCTAGCTGAGTCCCCACCTCACCGCCAACTTAATCTTAAAAGCTTAAATGGTAATAATTAAGAACTGAAAAATATCATGCCCATGTTCAGATGAGAATTAAAGGGGTCAGTGATCAAACTGCTCAGAAGTGTCAGTGGGATTCGAACCCGACTTTTGAAGGAAAGTTATCAGTCTTAGTGTCTGATTATACTAAAACTGCACAAATATTTTGAAAAATTGATTAATAGCAACTCTTCCTATTTCCATTTCCTCTGGTCTTTAGTATTTGTGTGTGGAAGTAATAGAGAGGGAAGGATAAAATGTGGTGCATAATAGGAACTGTGAAGTTATACAAATTTCACACAAAATATTTTGAAAGCGTTTGCTTCTCAATGGTCAGAGTGAAAACATTCACTCCTTTACCTTCCACAATGATTCATCTTCTTTCTCATTTGAAGATAAAGCTTTAGATAAAAGAAACTCTAATGCTGCACATGGCTTGTGAATATTCACCAACAGACCCATAGGCTGTCAATGAAATATAAGCACCCAGGGATAGAAACTTCTCCAAGAACAGGATAGTAGGAGCAATATTGCGTGATGATAAAATGACTTAGCTAGTCTCAGTAACACAATGATCTAAGATAATCCCGAAGGATTTATGATGATAAATGCTATCCATCTCCAGAGAAAAAAAGTGATGCAGTCTAAATGCAGATCGAAGCATTTTAAACTTTGTTTTTCTCTCTTTTTTTCACAACATGAATAATATGGAAATATGTTTTGCATGACTGCACATATAAACTATATCAAATTGCTTGCCTTCTCAATGAGGGGGAGAGCAGAAGGGAGGGAGAAGAAAATTTGGAACTCAAAATTATTAAAAACAAATGTTAAAAATTGTTTTTACATGTAATTGGGAGAAAAATATTAAATAATTTTTTTAAACAGAAATTTCTCCAAGTCCCTCACTTATCCTGCCTTCCTACTGCCAATCATCAGTTCCCCCCTCTCACACACACACACACACACACACACACACACACACACACACACACACACACACACACACACACACACACACTCCCCATCCTACCCACACTTCCTCCTACTCCTACAGTGACATGAAACAATGATTCAAGCAGAGAGCTGCGGTTTGACGAGAATCTCTGTATTGATTTGAATTTCTTTAGCACAGGAAAAGAACCGAAGAATCCTAAAAGAGTAAATTAATGGAAAGGAGAAAAGAAAATGTATTTTTCATTTTTCAATAAACCCTGATGAGAGTCACGAATCAGACTCAAGTGCTCAAAGCTATCACTTCTCTTTTTTTCCCTTCTCACCCCACTCCTAACCTTCCTAACCAGGTTAAGGCACAGAGTTCATGGCTTCTGTGCTCTGCCTAAAAACATTAGAGGGAATCAGAAATGTGTTCTTGCAAAAAACGCTTCTCAGTTCAATGCAACAATACTAAGTGTCCGCTGAGTTCAAGGCATTGTACTAGGTGCTGAGAATACAAAAATAAAACCAATACAAGCCTTTTTGTGGAAGGGCTTCTATTCCGCTTATACAACAAAGTGCAAGAAGGTTCACAATTCCTTATTGGGAAAGAGCAGTCACGTGGGCACTTATTGAAAGGAACAGAAGAAGGAAACTGAAAATAATTAATAATCTGATAAGGAAGAACAGACAAATATAAATACACTTAAATGCAGCAGGACAAGAATGACATGATGCCTTTGGAAAGGACTCTAGATTTTGTAATCACAGGACCTTGGTTCAAGCCCCAATCCTACCACTGACCACTTGTGTGATTTGGGGCATGTCATAATTTCTCTGGGCCTCAATTTCCTCATTTGAAATATGAAGGGATTAGCCTAGATGGCCTTTGACATGTCTTCCCTCTCTAAAGATATGAGCCTGTGATCCTAGCTATACTTATGGAGGTACTTTGGGAAGGAGATTATAGCCATTAGACCAAGAGGTATGGATCTCAAAGCCTTACCCACTAGATCTCCACACCATTGCCTGCCACCATGCTCCATTCATTCTCCAAGGTTTGCTAAGCAATGGGGGGCAGGATAGGATGGAGGGAATTATAGTTAGTCATAAACAACACGACTATTATGGAAGTCATTTGCAAAATTACACAGATTTGGCCTATATTGAATTGCTTGCCTTCCAAAGGGAATGGGTGGGGAGGGAGGGATGAAGAGAAGTTGGAAGTCAAAGTTTTAGGAACAACTGTCGAGTTCTGTTCTGGCTACTAGGAAATAAGAAATACAGGTAAAGGGGTATAGAAAATTATCTGGCCCTACAGGACAAAAGAGAAGATAGGGACAAGGGAAGGGAGGGATGATAGAAGAGAGGGCAGATTGGTGATAGGGGCAATTAGAAAGCTCGGTGTTTTGGGGCGGGGGGAGGGGAAAAATGGGGAGAAAATGTGGAACCCAAAATTTTGTGAAAATGAATGTTAAAAGTTAAATAAATAAATTTTAAAAAAAAAGGAAAGAGAGAAAGCAAGCACTAAGGAAGAAAAAATTGCTTAATAGCTTTAAAACTAGGAACCCAACTTAACTGACTTGTCATATTTGCATATGGTCAATGGGATCTCTTCACTCTATTATAATGAGATTCACTCATATTCTCAACCATATCATTCCTTCTCCACAAAAATTTTTAGGTAAGTTTCAGGGAGGGAGATCTGTAACTGAAAATTTTAATGTTGGTGATTTATAAATGATAACAGCAATTTCAGATGCTTTTTTTTTTAGAAGCACCACAGGATATATTTATGTGTGTGTATTATGTGTGTATATGCATACACAAAGGGTTGTTTACTTGCTGCAGTTCTTTGTGACTCCTTTTGTGTTTTTCTTGTCAAAGATATTGGAGTGATTTGCTATTTCCTTCTCCAACTCACTTTACAGATTAGGAAACTGAGGCAAACAGCATTAATGACTTGTTCAGGGTCACACGGCAGGCAAGTGTCTGAGATCAGATTTGCTCAGGAAGAGGAGTCTTTCTGAGTCCAGGCTTGATACTCTATCCACTGCACCAGCTAGCTGCCCCATAGGGTAGGTACTCCATATAACATTGTTTGCGTAAAGATTTAACATGGGTACACAATCATACTTCTCTCAAAAAAGTACATCTTCTTGTACATTATTATGTCCCTTTCATCAGACTTTTAATTCTTCCCTAATTTCTGGTTGTAATTTCTTTTTTAACCACATTCTTTTATTCATTCACTAAATATTTCTATGTACTATCTACTCATTCCAACAACTCTGGAGAAATTTCAATATTAGGAATATATGCAAAGGAGATCATTGCCAAAAAGAATGATCCCATGATACAATAATTACAGCAGCATCTTTTGAGATAGCAAAAAACTAGAATATAGTTATTAGGGAATAAATTGTGATACATGAATGCAGTATTATTCTGCCACAAGAAATGATGAATATGGAGAGCAGAGAAGCATAGGAAGAAATATCAACTGATGAAGAATAAAGCAAAACATTCAAGAAAACAATACACATAATACTACATAGTGTCAATGGAAAGAATGGCAAACAAACAAAAAAAGAGCTGGATGTTATACAATTATAATGAACAGCCTTGGCCCTGGAGAAGAGGTAAGAAAATGAATGTCCCCCACTTCTTTGCAGAAGTGGGAGACAGTAGCTGTGCAATATTGCAAAAGTTGGTGGTCACAGTTGACACAATGGTTGGTTTTGTATATTGTTCTTTTCTCGCTTAATTCTTTATCACAAGAGATGGCTCACAAGTTGGAGTAGAGAAAGGGATATATTTGGAAATATGCAACAAAAGTAGCAATGTAAAAACAAAATCAAAATAGATCAATGAAGAATGTTCAAAGAAAAGGCTTTGGAAGGGGAGAATGATCACTGCCATAAAATAGAGGTATCCAAAACTAAGATGAGTTGCTTTGGTGTAATGAGTTCTTCCTCACTAGAAGTCTTTTAGCAAAGTCTGGAAAGCTGCTTGTGAATGATGGAGGAGAAGGAATTTCTACTCAACTATGGGTTGGATTAGATGACCTCAAAGGTCTCTTCCAACTCTGACATTCCATGATTCTAAAGAAAAGGGGTTAGACTTACTCTGCTCAGTCCCAGAGAACAGAAGTAGAATCACTAAGGATAAATTATAAGGAGGCAGATTTTAGTATGATATAAGGAAAATATACTTGAAAAGAGCTATGCCAAAATGGAATGAGCTTCTTTGGAGAATAATAAATGTCTTCATGATTAGAGGCATTCGAAGAAAGACTGGATGACTACTTACAGGAGATAATTCGGACAGGAAGGCATGCTAAGGGCAGGAAACGACTTCCAATTTTGCCATTTCATGCATAAGTTTTTAAACTCCAAATATTCAAAAGTACTTTTCAATAGTGGTTTCATTGTTTTACTTATTGAGCATATCACATGGATGTAGTTAATTTTAAACTGTCAATGTTTCAGATCTTTTTCTGACTTCTCAGTTGGTTTTGAAGAGCCATGGATGCTGTTCCATTTGGGTAGGGGTCAACAGCCTGTTCACAAATTTGTTGTTGTTGATCAGTCTTTTCAGTCAAGTCTGACTCTTTATGACCCCATTTGCAGTTTTCTTGGCAAAGATACTAGAGTGGTTTGCCATTTCTTTCTCCAGTTCATTTTACAGATGAGGAAACTGAGGCAAACAGGGGTAAGTGGCTTACCCAGGCTTACACATCTAATAAGTGCTTGAGGCCAGATTTGAACTCAGTAGAGTCTTTCTGACTCCAGACCCAGCATTTTATCCTCTGTGCCACCTACCTGCCCCTATTCACAAAAAGGCCCGTTTTAACCAGTATCTGCTTATAAACCACCTCCCCATTAAACTCCCTAGGACCTGCAGACACATGGAATTTAAAATGTAGATGCTTCATACCTAATTTTAGCTCTCCTGTTGAACTCTCTTTGACCTTATAATCTCATTCCAAATTCTTATCTTTCTCTGAAATTACATTTGGTTTTCCTCCAAAAATAACTAAGACAATTGCTACACAAAAGCTGAATCAACAGTAGAGAAACCTTATTTCTGGTGTGTGAATGAAGATATTAGATGTACAATAAATATGTATTCCAACTATCATATTATAGGCTTTCTAAAAAAACAAATTAATCCAACTATAATTCCATGGTTTTCGGTTTTCTCCTGATTCCTCAACCTAACCCTTTTCCTCTAAGTTTACAACCCGGTGATATAAGGGGGGAGAACTGTTAAAATCCTGGACTCTTTAAAGATCTGTCTTCTCCGCTAACATGGCTTCCCCTAATCCCAAGATAATCGGATACCCCTAACTGAGGGTATTCCTCAGAGTTCCTAGACCCTGTTCTCCATTGGTAAATGTAGCTCCCATGGGATTTAACTATCCACAGATACAATGTGTGAGTATATACGTATGTATGTATATGTGAGTGCACGTAGGTGTGGATATAATAGAAAATTTGCCAATGGGAAGCCCAGTCGTCAGAGCATACACAGTGCTATGCCTATTACCAACCCTTAAGAAGGGATAAGGTGGGAGAGCAGAGAAAAGATAGGGTAGGTCTGTTTCTGAAAGTGCATATTAGAAGGGCAATTCAACCTCCCCTCTCCTTGGCTGAGTTAGAATGAGAATAAACAGCTGTGGGCCTCCAGTATGGGGGGAGGGCTCCTACTCAGGCCATCCCTCACTCAGTGAGGGATGAAGCCTCGGGCAATTCACTTTAACTTCTGTCTGCTGGTTTCCTCAATTGGGAAGTGAGGATAATCACAGCATGTATCTCCCAGGGTTGTTGTAAAGATCAAATGAGATAACAGTAGTAAAGTCCTTCATACATAGCAGGTGTCTAATAAATGCTCATTCCCTCCCTTCCCTTTTCAAACTTCCTATTTCTGTCAATGGTACAACCATCCTTCTAGTTCCCAGGTTTATAACCTTGCATGATCCTTCATTCTTCATATATCAATTCACTTGCCAAATGTTGCTGTTGTAAAATCTCTTGCATCTATTTCCTTCCATTCAGCTACCTCTTATCTATATTATTGCTCCAGCCTCCCTGTTGGTCTCCCTGCTTCGTCTTTTGTCACTCCTATCCATCTTCCACCCTTCTACCAGAGTGACTTTCCTTAAGCACAAGTCTCTGATCCTATGATTCTCCTACTCCACCAACTTCAGTGGCTTCCTGTTGCCTCTAGGATAAAATATAAATTCTTCTGATTAGCTTTTTAAGCCCTTCACAACCTAGCCCTAATCTATCTTTTCAACCTAATTATACATTATTTCCCCTCCTATACTGAGCTCCAGAATAACTGATACTTTCCTTAATTTCTCACATATAGCTCCGCATCTCCTATCTCTTTGACTTTGCCCTGTCCATTCTGCATGCCTGGAATGCCCTCCCTCCTTGTTTGTACCTCATAGAATCCCTTTTTCCTTCTGAGTTGTAACTCAAGGACTACTTTCTACACCAGAAGTTCTTATCCCATTTTGTGCCTCTGATGCTTTCAGTGCTCTGGTGAAGCCTACGGTTCATTCTCAGAATATCTGCTGCCAACATTCATAATTGAAGGAAGTGCAAAATTTCAGTTAAAAGCTGGTGAAAATTAAAAATGTAATATTTTTTCCCATTCAAATTCACAGAGTCTAAGACATATTTTCATGGATCCCAAGCTATGAACCCCTTTTCTGATAGCCCATGTTCTAGTGCCATTCCCCCAAACTACTTTTTATTTAGCTATCTATATAGATTTGCATTTGTTCACTTTATATTTATGCTATATGTATGTGTGCTTGTGCATATGTATATGCATATATGTATGTATGTACTTATATGCCTGCTATCTATTTGTACCTCAATTGCCAAGCTTAGTGCTTGGCACATGATATGTGGTTTGTTGGTTGACTGATTGATTGATCAAAGTAGAACTCAGGCAAAGCCCCCACATCCATGAATGAACTCCTTTTCAATGTTTCTTTACCTCTGACCTTTAAAAGGGTGAGTGGAAGCCTTGTAGTACTAGAACATTTCAAAACCAACCAAACGAAAAAGATAATCATTGGAATGGAAAGGCCCACTTTTAGAATACCCACAGGTGATCAGAGAATAGACTATAAAGAGCATAAAAGCACAAATTTAGAGTTGATAGAAAAGTTAGAGGTCATCTAGTCCAACCTGTTATCTTACAGACAAAGAAACTGAGGCTCAGTGAGGTTATGCCATTTGCCCCAAGTTCAGACAGGTAAGTAGGTAGTTGTGGTGGGATTTGCAGGTCCTCTGATACTGAAGTTTTTAAAAGTAAGAGGTGTGCTCTTTAATGCCAATGTGGGCAAGCTACCATGTTTTATTCTGGAGGCAATTAGGGCTAAGTGACTTGCCCAGGGTCACACAGCTAATAAGTGTCTGAGACCAGATTGGAACTCAAGTCCAGGGTTGGTGCTCTATCCACTGTATCACCTAACTGCCCCAGCTGCAGTGCTTTTGCTCTTCTTCGTAGCATCTATGTTTAGAACAGTGCTTAAGAAATGCTTTTTGACTGATCACTGAAGAACTACACAGGAGAATTAGGATAAGAAAGATTCAGGGGTGAGCTGGTCCTGTGGGCAGAGCAAAGGATAACAGGCAAGCTTTAAAGAGAAAATGGAAGATAAAAAACTGTAGGAGCACAGTGGAGACAGACAGAAAGCTAACTAGAAGGAGCTAGAAAGAGGCAGACAGATAAGCCTGGATAGTCAAGCCTTATTTATGAGAGAACTAGTGTCATGCAGCATTTCCCCTCAGCTGCATACAGCCAAAGCTACAGCAGGCATTTTTCTTCATAAGCATGTGGCTCAGAGGATTCTGAGAAACAGCAGGAGGAAATGTTTTCTCCTCTAGGTCCTAAGAGGACATAGTGGCAGAGGGGAATATCCCCTCAGCTGTCTCAGCGGTACTTAGGGAGTGCCAGAGCTCTAATGTCAGGATCTATCTATCCAGCCTCCTTCTCCTCAGTTCCAATCATTTATTAACTGTCTGCTGAACATCACCTGGACATCTCCACAAATTTAACATATCCAAACTGGACTTCACTGTGTTCCTTCTGAGCCTACCCCCTTATTAACTTCTCTCCTTCTGTCACCACTATGGTTCCAGTCACCCACTCTTCCTCACCCATGACTTATCAATTGTCAAAATGTTGATTCTACCTCCATAACATCTTTCACATCTGTCCCCTTCTATTCATTCACATGGTTATCACCATAGGTACATTCTTATCAGTCACCTCCCACCTGGACTATTACGATAACTTCCTAATTAGATCCCCTCCCTTTATTCACTCCTCTGTCTAATCCACACTCTAACGTAGATCCTAAATTGCTACTGATAAATACACAGGTCTGCCCATGTTACTTCTCTTGCTCAAGAAATTTCACTCTTTATTGTCTCTAGTATAAAATAAAAATTCCTGTCACAGTCTACTACAACCTGTATTTCCAGACTAATTTCACATTGTTGTCCCATATGTAATCTATATTCCAACAAATTAGCCTACTTCCTGTTTCCCCTATACAACATTACACTTCCTCCATGGCTTTGCTCAGCCTATCTACAATCCCTGAAATGTTTTCTCTTTTCTTATAGCCACCTCTTGAAAATTCTAATTCATTCTGAGACTCAGGTGAGGTGTCACCTTTTGCACAAGACCTTTTCTAATCAATGCAGGTATTAACATTTATTTTTCTCATGCATCTCCAAATTATTTATATACAATATTTTGCACGTCATGTGCTCACCTATCTGTATGTATGGTGACTTTTTCCAATATAATAGAAGCTCCTTGAAAAGAGGAATTACTTCATTTTTGTTTTAATAAATCCTTGTTGAAATTCAGTACCTTTTAAACACTGAAGTTTGAGCTTTCATCTTACGAGTAAATATGTATTTTTATGAGTAAATGTGTATTGTATTTTTAAAATATGTATGTTTATTTTTGTAATTTCCTAGATTATAGTGCCTGTTGATTATTGTCCATCATTCTCAAAGAGGACCAAAACGACATCACTGTGTTGGCGTCAAGACAGAATGTGTCTGACTGGGACTGTTCAGACCAATACGAGATTAGAAGATTCTACCAGAGATCAGGCACAAATTGTCCATATGAACATATGAAATAGAGATGGAGTGCTTGGCTAAGAAGCCAATGTAGGAGAGGGGGAATAAATGGATTTTCACACCCTTCTTTCTTGAAGTTTTAGAAGGTGATAGTTATGGAAAGATGTGGGGAAACTGTTTTCTTTTGATTTAATAACTTATTTACCTTGTATGCTACTTTAAGAAAGTGTCTTTTAATATAATTATAATATTAATATAATGCCTGATATTAATATTATAATTATATTATTATATTTTTATTATATATAACATCATTGTCGAATTTTACTCTGAGGTGTAAGAAGTTTAGAGGAATGGGAGCTCAGAGCTATGAATATGAGGAGTTGATTGACCCAAATGATTTCCAGAAATCTATTGAATGGCAATAAGTGCTACACCAGGTGTGTGTGTGTGGGGGGAACACTCAGGATTCATAATCTGGCATTTTTTGAAGAGGTTATGATAAACAAAACCTAAATGGGGCTCTTGACAACACATGTGGAAATAGATAAAATGGAAAAATACCTAAATAAAAAGAGGGGGAAAGAGAGAAAGAAAAACAACTCCATACATGCTGCTTTTCTGTAGAGTCCAAGATAGTAATTCAGGACCTGACTTTTAGGTGATTGAAGATTATCCCAGCAAGGTAGTTATTTAGAAAAGAAAATTGTCTTTAACTTTATACATTGATTAGTACCAGAAATAGCAGAAAACTAGGAGTCAGGACTGGGATTACCTTCAAATGAACATGTCATGAGAGCTGGTGTCCTAGATATTAACCAATGGAATTTTTCTGGGTAAAAAATTAAGAAGTCCCTCAGTCCATCATGGCTGGCAGCTAGGTGGTGCACTGGATAGAGCACCAGGTCGGGAGTCAGAGAGTCCTCTTCCTGAATTCAATCTGACCTCAGACATTTACTAGCTGTGTGACCCTGAGCAAGTCACTTAACCCTGTTTGCCTCAGTTTCCTCATCTGTAAAATGAGCTGGAGAAGGAAATGGCAAACCACTCCAGTATCTTTGCCAAGAAAACTCCAAATGAGGTCATGAAGAGTCAGACACAACTTAGAAAAAGATGAAGCAACAATCAACTTCTATCACATCCATTCTGAAACAACACTGTCACCTGAGAGTCTCCGTCTTTCACACCAACAATATTGGGTACAAGGTAAAGAAAATCAGCCTAGAATAGTCTGGAAACATGAAGTTAGACACCACAATGAATCACAAAAGCTGGCTATTTACATAAGTAGGCTTCCTCTTTGCTTTGGTGCAATAGTTTTGGGGTTTTTTTATTTATTTTTTAATTCTCCTTGTGTTAAAGATATGTAAATTACATTTGGTTGCTAGAATAACTAAAGCTTCCCACACTTCACTTCCTCCCTCATTCCTACCACCCCTCCTCCCAGATCCTTTTGAATAGATAGATGTATTTGTACAAGTTTTTTAAAAGCTTAAATAACACTGTGAATTGAAAAGGAGGAGAGCTGGCTGAATTCCATTTGGGAAACTGTTTCAGTGCTTTTAATGACCTTTTTTTCTCCCTGAAAAAGGACCATCTTTTTAACATGAACATTCTTCCAAGGATGCTATACTGCACTGGGTTGTGTAATAACACAGGCTCTGAAGAATTAATGTTGCAAGTCATCCCAGAGACAATGAAAAGCCAATGAGAATAGGCTTCAGTACTTTTACCTTTCTTTGTAGCCCAGGTGCTTAGAACAGCGACTGGTACACAGTCAGTGCTTAATAAATGTTTTTTTGTCTGCCTAATGAAGAGCTTCACAGGAGAAATAAGAAAAGAATAGGATCAGAAAAATAAAGGGATGGGCTGGCCATGTGGGCAGGGTAAATGGTGAAAAAACACCATGTCCGTTAATACCTTTGCAATTCCAAGAGTTCTACCAGGAGGCAGACCCCCAACACAGAAGGAAAGGACTTTGGGGAACACATGTGCGATTACAAGGGATGAGAAAGTACATGTAGACTGCAATCTGCGATTAAATTTCCAACAAAATGTTTCTATACATTTCTCTAAAGTGTTTTGCATTAGCAGTGAGTTAGTAGTGAAAGGATAGAAAAGAAATGTGAATTTTTATAAAAATGTGAATTTTATTCCTGACAACCCATCAAATATTCATGACTAGCACCATGCCAGACACTGGGGATGTGGGGCTGTGTGGGCGAAATGAAGTGTAAGACAGGGTGGGAGCCCACAGGGAAAAAAATAGAGTGCTGCTTTCTAGACTGTAGCAGTAGTTAGTTGTCCAGCTATTGATAGGCACATCATTTATGGAGAAACCACTTACCTATGGTTTCTATTAGAGAAGAAAAAAAACTCTACTTATCTAACCGAATGTCATGCGGCAAATCAAGGAAACATACTACAGGCAACAAAACATAAACATTACTACCCATGTATATAGAAACACAGTATTAAATACCACCACCTTGATATCAACAATTAAAACTTGGCAAGGTATGTGCCCACTCTACAGAGTGAAGCAGGAACTTAATAATGCCACCCTCTGAGAGGTTATATTTGTGGAAATGATATCCAAGCTTTCAATCTAAAGACTGAAAGAAGAAGCTGAATTCATCAAGTAAAAGAAGGAAAACATGGAATCATAGATTTAGAAATGAGGCAAGCCCCAGCATTTCATTGGTGAGAAAGCCAAGGATCCAAAGACATCATTTGATTTGCTCAAGGTCACATGGGTGATGTTAGAAGTATCCTATGCCCATTTCCTAAGAACTTTCCATATTGCTCCTTTCAGAGAGCAGGATCTGCAGAAACTCAGCCTCCAGTTGAATGTCACCAAACACAAAAGCTTTGGTTCCCTTCTTGTCATCTCTAGTTAGTTCCATAGGATTGATATAGATGAGTAAGAGCAATAATTCTATTCACCAATTTTTAGGAAAAAGTCCTGGAATCTTGATTCTGCTATTACCTGCGTGACTTTGGGCAAGCCACGTATTCTCCCTGAACCTCAGTTTCCTAATGTGTAAAATGAGGGGAATGGGCTAAATAACTTCTGAGACCCATTCAAGCTCCCAGTTTATTGTTCTATGATTCTAAGATCCCTGGAGGGAAAATACTACAAACTACACAAAGTATTATTCTGATCAGATACATAAACACCCCTGAACACCAAATTCTAAAACAGGGACTTTTCCCAGTGACTAAATTATTTCTACCATGCAGGTAGCTCAAATCACTCTGGATCATGGCAGTGACAGGAAAGTATTTGCCCTTTTTCTATGTATAGTCTGCAATCATTAACCGCAGAAAGGTCTGAATTTGCTGAAAGACTAGAGGAAAGCATGCACAACAGTGGTAAGAGATCATTTTTCCCTGGTACAGAAAATAGACAGAAATCCAATATGTCAGGAGATTGGATTTCATCTTAAAGTAAAAATAGGTGCACTTGTATCAACATGGTGTGCTCTGAGCTGTCCAAAGATTTCAGCAAATTTAGTTTAACTTTACTCAAGCCTGTAGTCTCACTGCTAAGAAGCACTGAACATTTCAATAATCTATAACATATCTATCATCTATCTATCTATCTATCTATCTATCTATCTATCTATCTATCTATCTATCTATATAACTGGAGCTTATAGAGCATTGAATAATAATAACATTTATTATTATTATAGCTAACAGGCACTGTGTTGGGTACTTTATGATTATTATCTCAGTTGCTTTGATTCTCACAACAACCCTGGGAGGTAGGTGCTATAATTATCCACATTTTACAAATGAGGAAACTGAGACAAACAAGGTAAGTGACTTGCCTAAGGTCACATAGCTAGTAAGTGTCTAGGGCCATTTTTTAATCACAGCATTCACATGGTACTTTGAGGTTTTCAAAGTCCTTTACATATGTTACTTCATTTGATCTTCACAACTCTGTGAAGCAGGTGCTACCCATTTAACAGCTGAGAAAATAGAAGCTCAAAAAAAGGTTAAGTGACTTGTCCAGGGTTACACATCTAGCAAATGTCAGAGGTAGGATTATGTACTGAAGTTTTTCCTCAATTAAAGGCCAACACTCTATTCACTTACCTACCTTTTTTAAAATTGAACTTTAATAGTTGGAAGTTTATGAACCCTAAACATATATAGTGCTCTCTTGATTCCATAGGTAAGTCAATATGGTCACAATTTGCCCATCTAGGACTTACCTATATGGCAATTCTATTTCTCTATGATGTAGCTCAGAATGAGGAAGTAAGGAAAGAGGGCCATAAAGCATCAACAACAGATTTCATGAGTTCCCAGCACCAAGGATAAGAAAGTCATAGGAGAGCCCCTTAGTTCTCACTCAAGTTCTACTTGCAATGTCTCCCAAGTGATCTGGTTTTCAAGTCAACAATAGATTAGAAGCAACAGATTAGAAGGGAGAGAGGATATAAAATCCCATGAATATTTTTTGCTAAGAGAAGCTAACGTATGTAATACTTTAAGGTTTATGAAGTACTTGCTTCCCACTAATCCTGTGATAGGTATTATAATGTATCCTCATTTTATACAGGAGTAAACTGAGGCTCAGAGAGATTGTGATTTATGCAGGATCACATACCAATAAGAATCAGAGCTGGGATCTGAACACAGGTCTCCCCTAACTAAGTCTTGTATTTATTCTACAAAGTCATACTATCTACATCTAGATTTTCAAAATTAACACTAAGTATGATTTGACAGAGACTAATAACAAATGTCATTGGAGAAATATAGCTGAAGCTCTCTCTGGAATTTTTTCATCACAAACACAGCTTTTGTCAAAACATTAAACCTTTGCCATGTCAGTCAATCAGGAATCAACTGTGCTAAGCACTGGGGATACAGAGACAGGCACAAAACATCCCTGTTCTCAGGGAACTCACACTCTAGAAGCAGAGATAACATGCAAAGAACTACATAAACAGGAGAAATCTATCATGATCAACAGAGAGAAGGCACCAGCATAAAGAAGGATCAAGAAAGAGTTCTTGTGGAAGATGGTGTTTTAACCAGACTTGAAAAGAATCAGGGAGATGAGGAAGGTGAGCATTCCAGGTATGGGGGAGAAACTGCACAGAACCAGGAGATGGAGTGCCTTGTTTGAGGAACAGAAAGGGAACTAGATTGGATTAGAGAATATATGGAGAGCAGGTAAGATGTAAGAGGACTAGAAATGGGATCCACATTATGAAGAACTCTGAACACCAGAGGATTTTATATTTGATTCTGGGAGAGAGCACCTCAGTTCCATTTAACCAATGAATACCAATGAGTTTTTACAAAGGGATATTTATTTCAAAAATGTAGCAAGAGCAAGAGTACAAAATTCTCCCAAAGGAGGAAAACACTCTAAGGAAAGGGGACTCATTTTTAGTACAGCTTAAACATAGCATCTAGCCCCACCAAGTTCATGTCCAAATGTGGCACTGCTGTCTGATTAATCTTTGTCTTTGCTACTCATTGATTAGAGTGTGTTTTGGACACATTATCCATTTCCTCAATCCAAAATAGTCCTCTGGGGTCTTGGGGAACCATTAATATTGTCATGTCATTTGTTTCCCAGCTGCCATGCAGGAAAGAGTCAAAATAGCCAGTGTGATATAATCTTAATATAATTTTATACATAAAGGGAAAATATGTAGATTAAATACAGAAAATGGGAAAATAGTAGGAAGAAATGGGGAATATAAGTGCTCTTTTGGACATGTTGAGTCTGTGAGATATTTAACTGAAATGTACAATAGGCAGTTGGTGATAACCAACTGTAGTTCAGGAGAGAAACTGGGATTTGATATGTATATTTGGAAATAATTTTCATAGAGGTGATAATGAAGCCAATAGGATGTCATGAAATCACCAAATGAAATATAGAGAAGAGAGGCTAGGAGAGATCCATAGGGCAAATCCATGGTCAAGGGAGCATTAGCCAGGTTAGACTGAAGAGAGAGTGGAGATATTATTGAGGGTAATTATGGATTCAAGGACACATGTAAGAGTTTGGCAAGAAGAAGAGTTATCTCAAGAGATACTAGGTGAAGTGGGGAGGTTGATGTAAGAGTGACATGAGATGAGGAGAGAAGAGGAAACTCCTAGAAAATAACTTAAATATTTTCAGTAAGTTATCAGGCAATGTCCTTATCTGTTGGGGTAGTTTGGGAAGGAACATGGGAGACTTGAAGAGAAAAAGAAGTTTAGATCAACCAGTGTAGTAAATAGGATAGAGAATTGATTAGGGAGGAATACTAGAACTGTCTTGCTACATGAGCACCCAGTTAAGATTAAATAGCATAAATTTGTAGTGTATGCAGTCAAAATTGTTTCCTGATTTCCTGTAATTCTGATCAGCGTGTATAAGTAGGAATGAAGGAAATGAATGGTGAGAATAAGGAAAGTCATGCATTTGTTAAATTAGTCATCATACTGAAAATTATTTACGTTTTTCATCTGCTCCTATCATTGAATTAAAATTAAAATCTATACTTTAAATTATCTAAACATAGGAATAAGTATGAGACCTCTGATTTAATTGGCATAAGAAACTTCCAGGTGTGGAAATGGTTTTTAACAATACCAATCAGAAATGCCTTTGCAATTTGTCTTCTTAGAGAGTTATCTAGAGATGTGGTATCAAAACTTAAACAGAAATGGCGGGCCACTAAAAAGTACAAGTAGGATTCCTACAGGCTGCATACTGACATAGAAAATCACATATTAATATTTTTGTTGTTCAGTCATTTTCAGGCATGTCTGACTCCTCGTGAGCCCATATAAGGCTTTCCTGGCAAAGATGCTGGAATGGTTTGCCATGTCCTTCTCCAGCTCATTTTACAGATGGGGAAATTGAGGCAAGCAGGGTTAAGTGCCTGGCCCAAGGTCACAGATTTAATAAGCATCTGAGACAAGATTTGAATTCAAGAAGATAAGTCTTCCTGACTCCAGGCCAGGCACTCTCTTCATTGAGTCACCTAGCTTCCCTCATAGTAATATTATGTTTTATTGTGTTTTTATATATTTTGCTAAACATTTCCCAATGATATTTAATTTGGCTTGGGTTGTACTAAAGAGTGTTGTGCACTGCATGTGATCATGCATCTGCCAACTCTGACCTAGAGTACTGAGAAATTTAATGACTTATCCAGGGTTCCACAGCCAGTATGTGTCAGATGATGGACATTCAACCAGATCTTCCTCATTTTGAACCTAGCTGTCTATCCATAATGTCGCACTGCATCTCATACTAAGAGAAATGTGTGTAATAATAAAAAAGTTGTAGAAATTAAAAGTAATTACTGTCATTACTATTATCCTTTCTCACTCACTCACATAGACATAGTTTGTGTCTCCTGCGAATTAAAAATATAAGGACAAGACACATTTTTCTATTTTCAGTTTTATTACTGTCCAAGCTGAAAATGGTATTCCACATAAATACCAAGTTGGAAAAGGCAAGAAAATTTCCTCTGCCTTTTCATGGAGAGCTGAATGTTTCATTTCTACTTTTATTCCAAATGGCAATCTATTCATTCCTTTTTATGCTTGTTGTAATTCTAAATCTGAAAATAATCTTCTAAAGTTTTCTTCCTTGTTGTTCATATGACTATTGTTTGAAAAATTCACATCTCGATTAGTAGTACACAGACATCCCAAATGTAACTCTTCTGGTGGTCATTCATCAGCCCCCTGAGGAGGAGATTCCAAATGGGCAGGATTATTCTCACATTCAAGGCTGATGAGTCTAAGAATTTGGAAAATCCAGGGACTGTTCTGCAATGCTTCTCTTAAAGGTGCTTTAACATTTTTACATTTTTCTTAAAAGAAGCACTTAAATTGCAATCAAAGAAAAGTTCACAGTACCTGAAAGATCCAAACTTAATGGATTTATAAAGTAAAAGAAATACTAAATTTAAAAGTGATCTCCACCTTTTCTTCATCATAGAAATATTTCTATTTTAAAATATTACAGCTACATTTACTCAAATAATGTTTCAAAAATCTCCCTCTAAACAATCAACATACTTTAGAATGAGGTAATAAATTATTCAGGGTCAAACTCTCTTTCTTCACACAGAACTGTATATGTGCTCTTAAAGCAATTTATAATTTGTATTGATTCAGTAAGAATTTGACTGTTTTTTTTTTAATGCTAAATGGTGAAGCTTCTTTTTTTTCTGAATGCTAAATGTTCATAGTAAATGAGATAACATGGTAGCTGTTATACACCAATCCCTAGGATTTTCTCCATGAGTGAAGGACCTTACTCATAAGTTTGCTCTCCATTCTAACTCTTTCCCTCATTTCATGGGACTCCAACATGATTTACCATTCCTTTAAATGCCTTGACTTCCCAAGTCCTCAATCTACTCAGTTTCCAAACCAACTTTCCAATATACTTGAGCCACATATAGACACCAGCATCCCGCCAAAGTTCTATCTTCCATCTGCAAGGAGGGAAGGGAATAAGCATTTATATAACACCTACCATGTGTCACATAAGTGGAACAGTGGATAGAGCAGATAGGAAATGAGTTAAAATCCAGCTTCAGGCACTTTCTACTTATTTGACCCTGGGCAAGTCACTTAACCCTACTTACCTCTGTTTCTTCATCTGTAAAAAGAACTGGAGAAAGAAATGGCAAACCACTCCAGTACCTTTGCCAACAAAAACCCAAATGGGTTCACGCAGAGTCTGACTGAAATGGCTCAACAACAAAAAATGTGCCAGGCTCTGTGGTAATTGCTTTTCACAAATATTGTCTCATGTGAATATTATCTTCACAACATCTCTGGGAGGTAGGTAATGTTATTAATCCCTGTTTGGTAGCTGAGGAAACAGAAGTGACTTGCCCAGGGTCACATAGCTATTAAGTGTCTGAGGTTGGATTTGAACTCAGGGAGAGGAGTTTTCCTGACTTCAGGTCTAGTGCACCATCCAGTGTCCCACCACAAGCCTGTTTAGGAACTCTGAATTTCCTTTAACTTTTCACAACAGTTTACCTCTTTTTTTCTCTCCATGCCTCATTACAGTTAACTCTATGCTCCACTTTCATCATTGTCTCTAATCCTGGGCTATCACTTTGCTCCAGCTACACTCTCTTCCCTTCACAATTTTGACCCTTTGGTCAAGTTCATCCATTCAATGAATCCCTTGTTCTACTGTCCTTGGCAAATCATGTCTTAACAAACTCTAACTCTTGATTACTCCCACCTCCCACCTCCATCATGCCTACTCACTGGTTTCTGAATGGGATTGGAAGAAATATGAAACCTGCTGACTGGGTCTACAACCAATATATGAGGGCTATTTTCAGCTGAGTCCTTTCTATGGCAAAGCAATTCTCTTGCTCTCTAATTGATTGCCTATGCCCCTTACCATAGATTTCTGCACCTTTTCTTCACTCCTCAAGGCTTACCTGCTATGTCTTACACACACCCCCACCCTCGAGGTTGAAGACTTCTTAACAGTATGCTGGTAAATGTTTAACACCTGGCTCTCCAAAAAAAATTAACATTTTCTCCATCACTTAATCGATATAATAAACCAAACAGTAAATCAAATTTGGAAGTAAATTTCTAAGGTACAAATGCTAGCACTGAAAACTTAATAGTTGGCTCTTACAAGCAGCTTTGAGCTGGCTCCAGCACTGTTACTTTTCCTCATACTTCACTGAAAAATTGAGGCCATTGATCAAGAGCTCCTTCCCTTCACCTCATCTCACATCCCTCTAATATCATCCTCCACTATCTGTTCCTTCACTCCAGGCTTTGATAATGAGGTGGCCATTCTTCATTCTAATGCCTACTCCTACACATACACCTTTGATTCCCTCCCAGCTTCTCAAATATATCGCCCCCACCATTTCTTCTTCCACTTCTCCTCAATCTCTCTGTATGTATCAGCTCCTTCCCTGCAGCCTACAAACATTCTCATCTTCCTTATACTTAAAAAAATTTCCCAATGTTCTACAAAGCCCTCCAGCTCTCAACCTACATATTTCCTCCCCTTCTCAGATAAATTCCTGGGGGACAAAAAAAAAGGGATTTCACTTCTTTCACCCTATTCTAAACCCTCTAAAATCTTGCTGCTGACTTTATCATTCACCTACCATCGCTCTCCAAATTACTGGTGATGTCTTAATTGACATATCTATGGGCCTCTTCTCAATCCTCACCTCTCTGCAGCATTTGACACTAATCACCACTGTCCTCCAGGCTTTCATCACTCTGCTCTTTCTTCATTTCCCTCCTGCCTATCTAACTGCTCCCTTTTAGGTTGTTTTGCTGGATTTTCACTCTCAACATGTCCACTAATTATCGGTGTCTCTGAAAGCTCTGTCTTTGGTCCTCTTCTCTTTTCTCTCTAAACCCTTTCATTTGGTAACCATATCAACTTCCATGCTTTCAATTATCATCCATGCAGATGATTACCGGATCTATTTAACTATCCTGGTCCTTTCTCCTGGGCTCTAGCCCCATGTTGGTCTGGCCCAACTGAATACTCTAAACTGAATGTCTCATAAATATCTCAAATTGAACATGTCCAAAAGAGAACTCATCTTTCTCCCCAACTTCTCTGCTGTTCTGCTCTTCCTAATGATTGTCAAAATCACTAATATCCTTTCATTCATGCAGGTTCTCAACCTGTTTCATTCTTAACTACTCCTCTCTCTCTCTGTCTCTGTCTCTGTCTCTATCTCTGTCTCTGTCTCTCTCCCTCTCTTTCTTTCTCTCTCTGTTCTTCTGTGTCTGTCTCTTTCTCCAGGTGGGCAAATTAGAAGCCATGTATTTTCATTTCTTTCTCCACAATATTTCTCACATAGATCCCTTTCTCTCTATTTACATAACCACTGACAACTAGTGGTTGTTCTTCATTTTCAAAGAGGAAACTCTATAAACTCCTGTGGCCTCTTCCTCTGATTTACTGGTTCCTCTCAGAATCTGCAATTTAAGGAAAACAACCAGCCTGGCAAAGTCTTTATTCCTCTTCTGGCTACATTCCTGACTCTTCAGACTTTCACTACCACTTTCCCATTTGGGTAGCTTCTCCCCCCTTTTTAGATTTCTTTTAAATATTGTCTTCCTCCATTGGAATTTAAGTTTTTTGAAGGGAAGGGCTGTCTCTGCTTATTTTTGTGTCCTTATCTCTTACACAGTGTCTGGAAAAGAGCAAGAGTTATAAATAATAATAATAATAGTAATAAACAGTAAGTAATAAATGACTGTTGACTTGTTGGCTTTTGTAATTTTAACTCTTTTGAACCACAGTTGTCTAGAATTTGTAGCCAGTTTTGGTACTGGACCATGGGAGTTTCTAAAGACCCTGTTTATAATCCACCTGTAGGACCTGTCTGAGATATATTGCTGAATTAATTTGGAGGTTTGCCAATCCAGTTCTAAGACATCATCTAAGTAATATTCATTTTTTGTTTATTTTGTTTTTCCATTGGAAATAGTGAGATAAATCTTTTTCACATCACCATGAATTTCTTTAAGGAAACTCTGCAGTGTTCTGAAGTAATATGTAATTGGGATACTGTAAAACCAGTGAACAGGAAGGTTTAGCAAGTGTCACCACAATTTTAGCTGGGTCATTACATGAGAAATTTTCCATAACACTGGCAAATACATCTATCAGGCATAGAGCAGTGCCCTGTCAACTTTAGTTGACATCAACACTCAGCTGATCTATGAGAAAAGTCATCTCTGTTGTAATGAAGTCTTGCATAATTCTGACATATTCTGAGACATCTTTTCTAAAAGAAAGACTTCAAAGTCAGCCAGCATTTTTTGCTATGCATTCAAGTTCTTAAAACAAACAAAATCAACACTGAGCGATCTTATCTCTATATACTACATTTAGCAATGTTACCAGTGTCTAAAATCACTGGTGAAAGCCTGGAATTTCTCATGTTTATATTTGAGATGAAATGTGTATTTTGACTACTCAGATAGGATTATGAGGAAAATGATTTTGTAGACCTTTATTTAATTTCTACATTTAAGCTCCTACTGTATGGTGAGTATGGTGTTCAATGTTTGAAAAGAAATAAAATAAAGAAAATACGTGATTTCTATTTTCATGGAATTTACAGTTTCATAGGAGCATAAGGGCCTTAGATAGCTAAGAAACCACAAAGCACAATAAAATATGAACTATTATTACAGCTTCTGATGTTTTATTGGTTGCTTTCCCTCTTCTTCTCCAAATAAAAGCATCATTCTTACCTTTTCCTATTCCTTTGGAATATTCCCCTCTATAAGATTTGCTAGTGATTGATTTCCAAATGATTTTTTAAAATTTGTACTCAAACATAGACTTTTTTACATATTTACTTAGAATCAACTACTCTCCTTGGCCTCATTTTCACAAAATATCAGAAAGCAGTTGAGGAGTAAATGAGCATAAAGAGAGCATAGGATGAAATTGATTCTAACCAAATCACCTAGAGGAACATTTATTGAAGAAATTGGAAAAAAGACAATAAACAGATGTGAAATGGAATAGATTTGCTAGTGATTTTAATAATAAAGTTTTCATATCAGCTAAAATAAAGATGCCACCAAATTTTGGATTCTTTACAAGATGTGAAAAATGGTAATACAACTTAAAATAAACCTAGACCAACTAGTCCAAGTTAAAGTTATTTTAAAAAAATACATTTACTTAGAGAATGTTTATTTTTAAAGAATATTTACTTTGAAAAATTTACTTTTACCATTCTCAAGTATTTATAGCTACTTTAATTTTCTAATCCAGAGTTGTTAAGCTGATGTTTTGCCCAGACTGTTCTAATAAATATATATGACTAATGAAAGTATATCTTTAAAACAAAAGTCTAGTATTATTTGTATTTGATAAGCACTAGAAATCTTCTAAGTAAAGACAGTGAAAAAATAAGGAATACCCTTCCTCACTTTTATTTGACATGGTTTTAGAAAGGTCAATGAGAGCAAAAAGAATAGTAGAAGAAATTAAAGACAAATGAAAGCAAAAAAAAAAAAGAGATGAAATGATCCCTATTTATAAATATTATGTTAGTTTAGTTATAAGGTTCCAGAGAATTAATAAAGTTACTTAAGTGAATTAACAAGATAAAAAATAAAGCCACAAAAATTGTCAATGTTTCTAAATAGTAATAAAAATAACAGGAAGAAATTATAGGAAGAGAAATCACATTCAAAAAGGTTTTAAGATGCATATAATCTTGAAGTCAATCAACCAAAGCATACTAAAGACTGATATCAGTATAGCTGCAAAGCTATACCATAGTTATAGAACACTGCATACACTGTTAGAAGAAGTCTGTGTATTGGTTGGTTTTACTTAACATTCTAAACAAATTGATGTTGCAAAAATCCCTATGCACATCGGGGAAGAGTAATTTAGGTATTACTGTGATATCAACAAAACTTCAAAATACATAAATAAAAAGACATAAAAATAACATTAGGAGTATTATAAAAATTATATGAGGAAAATATATAAAAGGAATACATTATTCTTACATCAAAATACATTTGAGTTAATAGTGCTCAGGGTGCGTAAGGTGAAAATTTCCCCAGCAATCTTATTTACTTATTTTTACAGATTTGAGATTTCATCAGGGTGGTGACTTTCCAATGTGGACAGTCCTTCCACAGATGTAGACATCACCTGCTTAGCAACTTACTATTTTAAAGATTTGCCTAGGGCACTGAGAGATTAAGAGACTTCCCCATAGTGATACAGCTTGGATGTCAGAGAAAAGACTGGCACGCAGATTTTCTGGTCTCCAACACCAGATCACTAACCAAAAATTGTTCTACCCCTGAAAAAATTATATTTTCATAATTAAAAGATTCAATAAACCCTCTCTCCACTGTCAGCACAAAGGAAAATTTTAATTTGGTCTATCAATTATCATCAATTCTAAATGAAGGAGGTTTTACTTAGGCAAAATATGCACATTATAGACTAATTAAAACTAGCCTCTTTTCATACTTTTGCAAATAATCTCATTTTGGAATTCTTTTCAGAAATCGAAGCAAAGTCAAATGACATCTGACAGTCACATGTGCAGCTCTCCAATTAAGAATGGGTTTGATGCCAGTTGTACTTTCAGTTCATACTCAAATGAAATTGACTTTCATTTGATGCGAAAAAGAAAATAGCCATAAAAGGCCCTCAGGCACCAACTCTAGTACCCCCACCTCATGAACATAAAGATGTGTCACTGACTAGATAGATGCTACAGTGATCTGTCTTTCAAAACTTTGTATTGGAAGTGAACACTTGCTCAATGTCATTTTTTAAAAAGTAATCCCTAGGGTTTTACTTAGCCATTCTAGAAGACAGTATTTTGGGAGACAGGGGACTTGAGTATTTTGAGCAGGGGAGAATATGTGCTGAGTCAAAACAAAATTTATCAATTAAAATTAGAATCATACTTATATACATACATATTTAACCAACAACGGATGTCTTGCCCAGGAAAAGAACAATTTGACTATAAATGACGAAGATGGTTAAGGTTACCTTACCAAACTCCAAACAAAAGCCCCACAGTTACATTCTTTCTCTTTTTATATCTTGCTGCTAAATATTATAATGTCCATCTGAAAATACCTTCCACAGAATCACAATAAAATTTGCCACCTTAAATAAAGCCATAAGTATCTAGTACAGAAATTTGTAAATATGTCATACTCTAAAAAGTTCATTTGTAATCAGGGGTTTGGTTTTTGGTTTTTTCTTTTCTTTTGTTTTGTTTAACTCTGAATGTGTTTCTCTAAAAACAGTTTTATACTAGGCAGTTGGACCCTGGGTCTAAAACTACAAACTACACTATGAACTCCTTCAAAGCGTATTTTCTTTTGCCTTTTTTTGTATCCCTAGTGCTTGGCACATAGTGCCAAGGTTTTAATTAATAAGACCATAATAATAAAACCAAAAATGCCATAGGTTTTAATAAAACCTTTCCTCCTCCCCCCTCCTCTCTTCTCCTTTCCTTTCCTTTTTTCTCTCCATTAGATGCTACAGCCAATCTGGCCTGTTTGCTCTTCCTCAATAATGTCACCCATTTCCTGCTCCTACTGCTTTTGCATGGGCTCTCCTAAAGTGTCCTTTCTCCTCACTTCTTCTTCCTTCAGAGCTCTGCTACAACATTACCTCTTACATGAGACCTTCTCTGACCACCCCACCCCCAACTGCTAATGCTTATTCCCCCAAATTATTCTATTTATTTCATATATATTTTATATTCAGTTTATGTGCAAGTGCTTTCCCCCAATGAACACAAGCTTCTTGAGCCTAGGGACTATTTCCTTTTTGCTTTGTTTTCCCTAGAGCCTAGTTTTAACCTTGGAATGAGTTCACACTTAATAAATGCTTGCTGAGATTGATTGATAGTTTTGGCAAAAGACCAAAATGAATTTTCTCATGTGTTTTGTTTTCTGATACTTCAGCAGAGTTTTGACTGGAGGATAAACTCAAAAGTTAACAAAAAAGCAGGTAAACTCCTTTTCCATACAACAACAACAACCTTACTTCAATGAAATTAAAATCACAGAAATTGGAAATATTCTTGGTAATATAGGCGACCATGCAAACTCTTTCATTTTATTGCATCAATAGTTTAAGGAAAAAAATGCTTTTGCCAACAGATTTTAAATCTGATTCAATGAACTGATTGCCCAAAGCATTAAAAAAACCTCAGAACTAAAAAGAAATTTAGAGATCATCTAGAACATTTTACAAATTAGGCTGACTGGGGCCAAGGAGACTAAATGAGTAAATATGGCTATTCAACTTTTTTCAGTAGATCTGGGACTGATATTTCAAGTCCTTTGTTCTAGGGTCTTTCCAGGACTTTAGAAGATGCCTGAGATATTTCCAGTCCCTCCTCAAAGAAAAGGAAAATGGAAATGAGGAAAACAGGAAGAGATCATCTAAAATGCTATCATTTTTTATTATTATCACAAGTTAACCAAAAAAAAAAAAAAAATGACTTTATTTCTTGACCTGTGGAGTCTTCAGTCTCGTCTAAACACCTACAAGCCAGGAAGTCTTACAAACACTTTTACCTCTCTGAATAATAAAAGGTTTAGGAGTCAATAATAGTTATCATTCTCAAAGGCTGCCCCTGGTTTCCTTTTTCTTATGATAAATAGGTTTTTTTTAATGACTAGCCTGAATGCCTACGCTGAATTCAGAAATCTGTGCACTAAGGATGCTATTTTTCTTTTTCCTCCCTTTTTGTCTTCAATTAAACTAACCTCTAAGGAGGTTGTTTTGTTGTTTGTTTGGGTTTTTTCTTTAAAGATCAAATTTTTGAAGTATGCTCATGAACTCCAAGAAACACTATCTTTGCCAGAAAACAAGTTGACAAAGGTCAGGCATCTTTCTTGTAGCTAAACTAGGTATATAATTTAGAGCAGAGGTTTAGATATGCAAAATCATGCAAAAGCCTCTACAATATGATTACACAGAGTACTTATTTCAGTCTAGAACTGTGACAATTTATTTATAAGACAGAAAATAGTGTGGCATCCATAGTATATGGCCTAATTGTTAGCTGTTTCTTAAAGCTCAGAATATCAGCACAGGAATGGACCTGGCCTAACCCATTTATTTTACAAGGCAGAGTAAGGTCTTGAACACACCATGTCTTTGGACTCCAAATCCAGTGCCCTTCACACTTCCATTTCAAGCTACAGATGCTTCCCTCTCTTAGCTAGTGTCACCAGTGCTTGTCTTAGGAATCTATCCATGGTCCTGTACTATTACCTATTTTTACCAGTATCTTTGATAAGGCACATATACAGTAAACCTATCAGATTTGTAAGTATCAGAAAGCTGGGAGGACAGCCAACACGCTGAATGTTAGTATCCAAAAAGAACTTGAAAATCTAGATTACTAGACCAAATCAAACAAGATGAAACTTTGTAAGAATAAATTTGAATCATCTTAGGTTTCAAAAAAGTCAGCTTCATAAATACAAGATGGTGAAGGTATTGCCAGATTGCAATTCATCTGAGAAAAAATCTCAGGGTTTTAGTAGACTCTAGACTCAAAACATGTCAAGAGTATGATTTAACATCCGAAGAAAAAGATAATGTGGTCTTTACTTTACATTAAGAAAGAAATTGTGAAATAAGTGAAGCAGAGTTGCACAAAGTTATCAGCCTCACTCTCTCTTCCAGGCTCATCCAAGTTCAGTGATAAAACAAAAGTAAAGACGACTGGTTAGTGGCCCAGGATGCAGTGGATGACCTTGGCATCTTCAACATCTGACCAAGTTCTAAGCTCTCCACAACACCTGCTTCAGCCATCTTCATGACTGTTCGAACAAATTGTTCTTGTCTGCTCATTCTGCTAGGTGAAGTCTTCATATGTTTGGGGAAGACATCCCCCTAACTCACTGATGGGTTTGAAGTCAATTAGTTACCTTCAATCTGCTTTAGCCCTTCTGCCAAGAAGGTTTTACTGGAGTGTGACTGCTACATGTGCTACAATTTCTTGGAGCCACAAGTGAGAATCTGGTGCCGGGTAGACACCAAAGGTGGATGAGCAGCCCTGAAAAGGGCTTGGCAAACCCTCTCATCAGAGGTGCTAGTTCTCCCTGAGCACCACACAGAGTGTAGACAACATTAAAACAACTAGGTGCAAACAAGATATATGCAAAATAAATTAGGCATAGTCTTAAAAGAAAGACACTGTGGTTTAGGAGGTCTGGAAAAGGCTTCTTGTAGAAGGTGAGACAGCCCTGAAGGAAGCTAGTTAAGTGAGGAGCTATAGATTAGGAGGGAGAGAGTTCTAGGCATGGAAGACAGAAGAACTAGTTTTAAAGAGGAAAATCAAAGCTTGGTGTCAGATAATTTTCATAAATGAACAATCCAGAAGTGGAATGACCTGTCATACAAGTTAGTTCTCCTCTCTAGAGGTCTTCAAGCAAAATGTGCCTCAGAAGAGACCTTCAAGTCACACAGCACCCTTATAAAGACCATGGGAGATAATAGGGGAAAATTTGTGAAACATAAGCTG
The DNA here is from genome assembly GCF_028372415.1 of Notamacropus eugenii. NCBI lineage: Eukaryota > Metazoa > Chordata > Mammalia > Diprotodontia > Macropodidae > Notamacropus > Notamacropus eugenii. The sequence continues at coordinate 261,867,574 of NC_092873.1, forward strand.
GGACTATGAAAGTCAGATGTTAGTCAAGATTATAGGCTAAATCTAGAGTTTGGTTTGCTTTTTTTTTGGTCTGGACCTATTCAATTCCACAGTGTATGGGACTCCTGGATAGTCCTATTAAAAAGATTCCCTGGGACACTAAGAGCTTAACTTGCCTGTGTTCACATAGTTTAGTATATTTTAGGGACAGCACTTGAATCTAAGACCTTTCTATTCCAAAAGGCTGGTCATCCATCCGCTACTCCTCAATCTAGAGATTAAGTACCGGAAGTAGGGAACAAAACAGAAAACTCAGAATCTAGACAAAGTTTGAAGAAATGGATAGATCATACAGGACTATATGTTGATAGTTAAAAGGGATACCAGAGTTCATCTGGTCCAATTCCACTCATTTTGCAAATAAAAGTAACCGAGACCCAGGAAGATTGAGTACGTTGCTGTTGGCCATATAGTTAGCAGAACCCATGGCTAAGCAACAGCACAACCGCAGTCTGAACTCGAATTTTCAGATTCTAAATCTTATAAGGTTTTTGCTGTACCCTACTGCCTCACTCAGTTCTGAGTTCAAGACCATGACAGAGTCTCAAGAAGAATCCAGCTAATTGGATGCTAATAAGAGTTAAGATCTTCCCCACCCATTAATGGGTCTGCCCCTGATTAGGGGAGATATTTTTTGTTAGATGACCCACACTTTTGTTAATTTCTAATGAGACACTGTTTCTCAAGGTTTGTGATGCCCTCTGGCTCTGGAAAGTTTATATATATTCTGAGGTGAAGTTTTACTTGGGGGCCTTACTCAATTGGAAGTGTTTGTTTGACCAGACTAGACTCTGGGCATCCACTAAGGAGCCCACAAGCTTTGAAAACCCAGATTTTGGTGCTTCTCTCTCTGGTAACTATGTATTATATATGTTGGGGGCAGCTAGGTGGTGCAGTGGATAGAGCAGGAGTCAGAAGGACCTGAGTTCAAATCTCACCTCAGACACCTGACACTCACTAACTGTGTTACTTAACCCCAATCGCCTCATCCTGGGTCATCTCCAGTCATTCTGATGAATATTTAGTCACTGGATTCAGATGGCTCTGGAGGAGAAGTGAGGTTGGTGACTTGCACAACCTTCCCTCACTCAAAACAAAGTCAAGTGCAAGTCATATCATTTTTCTGATGGCATGGCCTTCTTGAGCAATGAAGGATGAACACACACATTATATATATAATGGTCAGACATTTGAATCTGTCTGTTGATCTGTGATGTATATATCACTTACAGCCAGACAGTTGGAAGCCCTGTCTGTTGGTTGACCTTTGTTTCTCTGTTTGTACTTTCTCTGAAGTTCAGGGTGCTGACTTTTTCCCCTGAACTAAATGAATGATATACACACTTGATTAAAGAGATTGTTGACTCCTCAAAAGTTGCCTTCCTTTTAGAAAAGCAAAGAACCTGTGAAAGGAGGCCCCCCTGTACATGTCAGGGTGCTACAGGAGACAACATTTTTAAAACTATGTGCAAACAAGATATAGACAGGCAAACTGGAGTTAGCCTCAGAGGGGAGTATTCCATCCATGGAAGACAGACACAGCAGGAAACAGAGTATCCTGTGCAAGGAAAAGCAAGAAAGCTAGTGTCATATTATAGTTTAATGTAGACCCATGGTGGGTGACTGAATTGAAATGTGAATAATTAAAGTGATTGTTGACCTTTAAGCAAAGCAGATCTCCTATGTATGTCAAGGTCCTTGCTGTTACACCATCTAATACCAAGCGTTTAGCTTAAGGTAGCCCCAACATAAATACTCAAGTGTGAACCTGATTCAAAACAAGCCTTCTATTCCCTAGATGAAAAAAAAAGTTTGAAACAGACCTGGCCACATAAATGTGAGCAGTGAAATCATGGTCACTGGATTACTGATAAGTTCTGATAAAAACCAAGCAGAGGATGAGATGAATGCATTCAGGGAGACTCTAAAAGTCACTTTAATAAAAAATACTTTTAAAAAAATAGAAAAATCTGTATCTTTTTTTTTATCTCCAGACTTTAAACTTTCATTTTTGTATCTGCCCCCTCAAAAATTTTCTAGGGCAGTACAGGTTTCTCTAGAGCTGTGAAAAAGTGTACTGTTTCAAAGAAACTCATGTTTTCCCAGGGTTAACCCAAGAGTTTGGGAATCTTCTAGATGAATTTTTGAATACCTCCAGACAAAGAATGATGCTCCAGCATAGGGATCAAAAGGGAGTTGATGCTGGTTAGTTAGATCAGACCCCTTTAATCAAAGAAGTTATAAGCAGATCAAGACAGCGAGAGCAGATTCTGGCTCTGAGTGAGTTCCAGCCCTGGCTCCAAAGGAATTCTACCAACATTTGTGTTTAAGTTTATTTGACCTATTTATGGTATGTAAGCCATTGACATGACTGCCATTTTATGATGACCTAACTTTAGACTAACGGTTCTCAAAGTATGATCCAGTTACCCATGGAGGTTCCCCAAGATCTTTTCAGGGGGTCTGTAAGGTCAAAACTATATTCATAACAATACTAATAAGTTTTGATTTCTAATGTAGTACATATCTATAGATAGAATCCACATAAACAAAAACTCTTTGGCCATTCTTCAATAATTTTTAAAAGTGTAAAAGGGTCCTGAGAACAAAACGTTTGAGAACCATCGCCTTAGGAATGTGTCTTCTCCACACTACCAAAGAGAGTAACTCTGAAGAAAACACTGCTCTCTTTAAATGACTCTCCAAATATCCATAGGTTTGATTGATTTTTTGCTCAATATTTTTTATTTTACCAAATTTAAGAGTGGTGAAGGACTTTAAAGGCCATCTAATCTAACCTGTATCTGAAAGGGAATCATTACATTATACCATGCAAATGGTCATCCAGCCTTTACCTGAAGACCTCCAGTAAAAGAGATGTAGAAGGCAGCTCATTTTACTTTTGGGTGGCTGCAATTGTTAATAATAGTTTTTGTGGGGTTTTTTTCCTGAGACAAAGCCTACATTTATTTGCCTCTTTATAACTTCTACCAGTAATCTAAGAGCTCAAGGTAATATATTTGGATTAGAGATAAAAAGGAAATTATACCCATCATTATTTAGCTCCCACTGAAATCTTTGAACATATTGACAGTATTTCTGCCACAGTACTTGCCAGGTCACACAACATGAATTTTACAACATGGAGAGATTTGTTACTATTATTTAGGAAAAACACATTTTAACATTTCCTTGGGGGATATATTTATTACCTGGACAATTGCAAAATCTTTATACCCAACCCAGTCCTCAGATATCTACATTCAATGTATTATTACTTGACTTTGCATTAGCTCAGGAAATCAGAAATAAAAGAGAAAGTTTTCCCCTCCAACTAAAGATGACTTTCTACTATAGAAGACAGAGCCTGGGACTTGGATTCAGGAAGATCTAAGTTCCAATCCTGTCTCAGACAGGTTGTGCAGCTGTGCAACCCTGTAAGCTACTTAACTTCTCTCTCCACCTACCTCTCAGGGTTATTATGAGACCCAAAAAAGGACATGTATGCAAAGTGCTTTTCAAACTTTAAAGTATTATATGAATTTTAGTTATTATTATTACCTACACATACATTGCATTATTTAAGGAGGAAAACAAACTCAGTCAATTTTGTTAATTATCCTAATAGATTGAATTGAAATTCTCTTTAATGTTGTTCAGCTATCCACTTGGAGTTAAGCATAATAAAAGATATTAATTCTTAAGATTATCCCACCTAGGAGCTATGAGCTGATCCAACCATTCTGGAGAGCAATTTGGAACTATGACCAAAGAACTACAAAAATGTGCATAGCTTTTGACCCAACAATACCGCTTCTAGCTACCACTTGGGGATACAATACTGTGTCCCCAAGAGATCATAAAAATGGGAAAGGGTCCCACGTGTACAAAAATATTTGTAGCAGGACTCTTTGTGGTGGTCAAAAACTGGAAATCAAGGGGACACCCATCAATTGGGGAATGACTGAATAAATTATGGTACATGAATGTAATCAAATACTATTATGCTATCAGAAATGATGAACAGGAAGACTTCAGAGAAGCCTGGAAAGAATTATATGATCTGATGCTGAGCAAAAGGAGCAGAACCAGGAGAATTTTGTGCACAGCAACAACCACAGTGTGCGAGGATTTTTTCTGGTAGACTTAGAAAGGACCTAAGACAAAGCAAGGACCTAAAAAATTCCCAATGGTCTTTGAGGCAAAAGACCTTCCACATGCAGAGAAAGAACTGTGAAATTCAGTCACAGAATGTAGCAGATCATCTTCTTTTGTATTACGTTTTGGTTTGTTACATGATTTCTCCCATTCATTTTAATTCTTCTATACAACATGACTATGGTGCAAATGTATTTGATAGGAATGTATCAAATTGTAATATAAAATATAAATATAATATATTTATATAATATAAAATATATAAAATTGAATGCTGTCTCGGGGAGGGAGGGGGTAAGGAAGGGGAGGGAGGGAAAAAAATCTAGATTATATGGTAGTGATTGTAGAACACTGAAAATATTAAATAAATAAATAAAAATTAAAAAAAAAAGATTATCCCACCTATGGTAGAAATATATTAACTAAGGAAAATAGTCCAGGTCTCGAAGACAGTTCTCACTAATGCTGCCTAGGAATTTTATAAACAATCAACCATTATATATTTATTAAGCACTTATTATCTGCCAGGTATTGTGCTAAACACTGAGGATGCAAAGGCAAAATGAAACTATTCCCTGTCCTCCAGTTTGGGGAGGAGTCAAGGAGGGAAAACTTCATTCCTCTACTAGCTCTGTTCCTAATTTTCTAGATTTTGACACTATGTCCCTGCTTGAGTATTTTCTACCCTGCCTTCGTAACTCTAGAAAGTCCTGACAAAAAGGTGGTACTTAAGCTGAGTTTTGAAGAAAACCAAGCATTCTAAAGGTAGAGGTAAGGACATTGAAGACTACAGGGGATAAAGGGTTCAAAGTCACAGAGATGAGCTAGAAGATGGAGGGTCTTATGTGAGCAATAGCTAATGATTCAGCCAATATGACTGGATTATAGAGTTCACCAAGCACAGAAATGTATAAGAAGACTAAAAAGGGAAGAAAGGGCTAGGTTGGAAACTGCTTTAAATGTTAAGGGAACTAATCATCCTAATAAATAGAGTTATACAAAAATGGATTAGACTCCCCCAGAAAGTCATGGGTTTACTCTCAGATGATGTCCTCAAGCAAATGCTGAGTGTTCAAGCTGGAAACTGAGACACTGACAGGCAGTCTACAATAGCGAAGAGTATAAAGGACTTGGCATCAGAAGCTGAGTTTGAATTCTGCTTCAGAGTCACTTAAACAAGCATTCATTAAGTGCCTACTATGTATTTAACTACTCAGAGTCTCAATTTCCTTATTTGTACAATGGGGATTATAGTATCTACACAGCCTATCTCAGAGGATTATTGTGAGAAATATGCTTTGTAAACTACAAATCACCATATAGAGTATGGCTTATTATTATAATCATTTGGGGGGATATTGTAGAAGGTATTCTAAGTTGGATATGGGTTGAGTAGATCCTACCCTCTGAGGATCCTTCATTCTCTGTGATGCTGTATTTCATTTTTAAGAGTTATTGGAGTTTTTAAAAATTTGTACAAGTTAATAAATTCAACGCTTGTTATCAGGGAGCATGCTAATGACTGAATTCTCCACTTAACTAAATGAAATAAACACTTGATGTTAAAATCCTGCAGAATATTTGCATTGTTTTGGTCCCACTTTGGTAGGTTCCCCTTCCATCCATTTTGCGAGCACTAGGAGACACTGAACTTCCCAGGAATGTTTTTATAAATTTAGTTACAAAGCCAAGAAAAGGAAGTCTCAGAAACTAAGAATTGTGACAATTTTCATACAGCCAACAAGACTGAATAACTAATGCTTAGCAAGCAATGGAACAATCCTGAGGACAGAGGAATGCAATAGGATAAACCAAACTAGTTTCTAATTGTTTATCATTTATTGATTTGGGGGAGTTATTATTAACATAAAAATCAAATAATATGTAGAGTGCACTTTATTTAGAAAGTTTTACTTGTTTTCATTCTTCATGTTTTCCTGAAGCTACTTTCAAAGTCATCAGTTCCATGATGCTTTTAAACATAAATGACAGAGGGGAAGGATATGATTTATTTGCTTTCTTATCACACCACCCAACTTCACAAATGAATTATAATTAAATTATCTTAAATTAAAAGGCATAACTTAAAATCTTTACATTCAGGGTTATTTATTCAGGAATAAGGGAAACAGACAGGGTAGGGCAAAAAAGTGGGCAGGGCAGGTCTTAGAGTTTATCTGGAGTGTTCCTGCAGTGGGGGAAGAACTTGCCATCTGGAAGGCTTCTATTTTAACCAATTATTCTTGCTAACTAGTTGATAAACCTAATTATATTTACCATGTAGAACAGGGTTTGTGAACTTGTGATTTAAAAAACATATTTTGGTAATTGCATTTTAATACACTTGGCTTTCTTTGTAAGTGAACATATTTAATTTCATATTTAAGCACATTATTGTAAGAAGTATGTAAGCTTCATCAGAATGCCAAAGAGGTCCATGACACATAAAAAGTTAAGTACTCTTGCCACGGAAAGAGTGAAATTACTTTCAGAACCATCCCAATTTTAGCACCCTGGATTAAAATTCCATTTGCTCCTCCCTAGTTACGTTTATGACAGTGAGCCACATCCTTCCCTGAAAAGAAAAAAAAATAATAAGATATGGAAAAATGGATTTTCTATATTCATTAACACTTGTAAAATATCAGTCTTTTTTTTAAAGAATGATAGAATTTACATTTTAAAAGGCAGCAAGGCATTAAGATAATAATCAGAGCTAGAATATAAAACATATCACTCTAATGAGTGATAAAATATATCACTCTAATAATCACAGGAATATTAACTGTTTGCTTTAAACTTGGAACTCCTTTTGCCCTTGTTTTTTTAGTCCATAGGACTTGTCTTCTATTAATTAGGGCTTTTTTCTTAAATAAATTTTTTAAATGTAACAATAAATTCTCCTCCCTACCTGCTCAGAGGAATGGAGAGTTGTTGAGCTCAGTCCTACAAGGTGACTCAGTTTCTCCCTAGGTAACATCCTGGCTGGTACAATGCTATTCGTAATGGTGGATATTAAAGAACCAATAAGTTCAATTTCCCCCTTCACTTTAGCTGGAAGCCCCATAGGAAGGATAGCAGCTATCTAATGCTTCCCTCCTAGGTTCTCTCTTCCATGTGGAAAATACTGGCTACTATATGACTTCAGGTGGCCTACAAATATATCATGCTTTCTAGGGGCAGCAGGTTTAGAAAAGAGGAAATAGAAGCTAAAGAATACATCTCTGGGATGTCTGGTACATTCAGCAGCTTCTCTGCATCTCAGTATTTCAGTGATTGACATAAAAATATAATGATGATGCCCCAACTTTTTAATACATTATAAGATTTGAGAACAACATCTTGACTTAAAGAGGGGATACCATGTATATTCAAACATTCTCAAATGAGTTTCAGACAGTTTTGCTTTCACAGATAAGATACCCTGTCTGTTCAACTCAGTGCCCCTGACATCATCTTCCTCTTCACTCTCTCCTGCCACTCTCTCATTTGGTACACAATCATCAGATAATATATTTAAACTTGAAAGAGGCCATTAGACACACAAATTCCTCATTCTAGACTGAGGCCCAGAGAAGTCACATAGATAGTAAGTGACACATTAAGGCATTAAATCCTCTGATTTATATCTAGCACATTTTTAAATTGCACCAGAAGATTACCAAGCTTTATCAAGTTAAATTTAATATTTTAAAAAAACAAAGCTTCATATAATGGAGTCTCAATTTTATATATAATTCTCATTTTTTTGCCTTCTTTGTATATGTTCATGTTTGTTGAAAACTTTCTAGCTCACGATTTTTAAAAAAAATGTTTAAAAGTTTAATTACCAAACTCACACTACATTTTCCCTAGCATTTTTCTCTGTTGCATCTGGGTTACACTGTTCCTAAATTTTCAAGGAGAAACAGGACCTAACATTTTGAAAAAGTTATGACTCACTAGTCACAAGGAGATAAAGTGAAAATGTGATGCTACTCGCAATAGCTCCCTCAATCTCATTTTTTTAGAGAACATCCAATCAGCTAAGTTATTTTTCACATCGTTAACAGGAATAGCTGACATTTATGGAGTGCTTTTGAGTTTGCAAAGTGCTTTACAGGCATCATTTTATTTGATCCTCCCAACAATATTGTAAGAGAGATGCTACTATTATTGCTACTCTGTGGATGGGTAATCTGAAACCCAGAGAGATCAAATGGCCTACAGTCATGGAGCGAGTTAGTAAGGAGGGAAGGCAGGATCTGAAAACAGGTCTACCTGTCCAGTGCTTTTACTCTTCTAAAACACTGTTTCTCATTCACAGCAATAATGTTCAACACATGTGAACAACTCTGAAAATATGTAGGTAGCATATTCCAATATTTTATTGGCTGCATTGTAAATCAGAAAGTTCAAGTTTTCTTTTGCTTGTTAACCAAATTTTGGCCATCCTTGACTTCATCCCTAAATATCCCTAAACAGGATAAAAGATGGTAAGGAAACTAAAGGGGTCTATTCTTGACTGTTACTGAATAACTTTAAAATCCGTTGCTTTAGGGGTGCCTCAACTGTTTCAACCTACATTTGAATGTCCCCCACACTAAGTAGTCACAATCTATTAACCCCTAGGAAAAGCAGTAGAGTATATATCCTTACTTGTCCAAAGAAAACTAATCTTTCCATTCATTCAGAACCACAAACAACACAACATTATTGACCCCTCAGGAATATGTCCTTGTCTGATTTGATGTATCTAAAAAGAAAGTTAAGGGGATAACAGAAAAGACTTCAACCTTGTGTCCCTTTGATGACAATGAGTTATCTTTACATAGAAGAATTCCTTAAAAGTCATAACTTGGGAAATGTTTTCTAGAACAAATCACCAAAGTGAAGGGGTTTTTTTTTAGATTAGGAAACACTAGTATTAGGCCACACAAGCCTTATTAGTTTATAAAATGACACTTAAGTCTGTAAGAAAATGCAACTCTAACATGAAGGTAATTGTGGTACCTTTTAAGATACAAAGTCCTCTTCTCAGCAGAAGATGAGGAAAGGACATGCTGCTAAGAGAAACCTAAATCTAAGTAACTAAAAAACCATTAATAGTCCCAGAGAACATATATTGTCTCCATAGAGGGGAAGATTACTACTAGGGAACAACATTATATATGTTGTCCAATACACGTATTTGGCTTTTTCATTTGTATTTCTTTATTACAAGGGAGAGTTCAATTTTAAGAGGAGGAGAAGGGTATGTTTCTTCAAAATAAAAAGTAAAAGCATTTTAAAATGTATTTTAAAGGCATAATAAAACATTTTTTAAAAAGGTGTGCTACATTTAAGTCCCTTATACAAAACAAAACTTGTTTTCATAGTTTAGATTTTTTCCAAGCTAAAATTTTTCCAAAAAGTGAACTGTTTTTCAACAGGTGAGCCAAGCCATGGAAAAGTACAACTGAGCATACAAACTTAGTTGTATCCAGACAACACATTTTTCCAAATTATTTCTATTCATCAAATGAGTAAATATTATTTGTCAATAAGGACACATGCAACATGGATTTTGCACAAAAACATTTCCAAATTAGTGATATTCATTTTTGTTATCCTTTAAAAAGGAAAGAGGTCTGATCACTACCACAAGAGCTCAGAAGAGCCTATGTGACTAATTTGTAACTTTGTATCCAATTCAACCACAATTCTGTTGTATGACCTTGTCTCCAACAATAAAAAGAACAGTAATTTATCATTCACACAAACATTCAGAAGCCTAACAAAGAATTACAGAAGGAATAATTTCCTTTAACGTAGACATTGGGTAACTGCATGCTGTTTTAGATGGAGAATATGTGCTCAATTGAGAGACATAGCATTGGAATTTGAGCATGAACCCCAAGGGATTTACCAAAAACCCTTTTTTGTGCTCTTTCCAAACAGATATTTGCATCAATATTATGCACACTGCCCAAAGAAAACTAACCTTGGAATCTCTCCATTCATTCAGAATCACAAACAACACAACACTGCTGACCTCTCAGGAGGAGTAAATGTCAAGAAATAGTAACAATTTTTACTGTCTCATGGCCCAGTTGTCAGAAATTACATTTGAAAAGATGAATGGGTATGGCTGCATTCAAAGGGGATCCAAGTAGCATTATTCCCACCCAGTTTGCAACAAAAATGTGGAGACTCAGATGAAGTGAGGTCTGTAAACCTTCAGAAGGCAGGCATTTGGGAATAAAATGTGTATTGAGTTATTCCTGCATCTCGGACTCAGGAGGTTGTATAATCTTATGAATAAGTTCAACCTTTAGGCACAAGAAAATGAATATTCCCAAACACCTACCTCTTTATCACTTTTCAGATCACTAAGTTGAAAGAACACAACTATCTGTCAACAACTGATAACTTCTCGTGAAAGCTCAGGGATGAGGAGTGAACTAGATAATTCCTAAGACCCTTTCTAGCATCAAAATTCTATAATTCTATGAACTAGTAGAAGAAAAGAGAGTCGTTGCTTATTAAATTGTAGGGCTATTTGATTTCTATTAAACCTTGATGTTAGGCACTTGTTAAAGTCTCATGATCTATGTTTGGTGCATTTAACATACATGCCACTCGATGAAGGATATTCTTCCTTCCCAGAAAGTCGCTGACTTTCTGGTGTATCCAGCCTAGGCACTCATTTTGGGACTGGTGAAGTTAGATAATTCTATTTTTCAAAAGAGAAGGTGGAGGTACCAGGAGAGACAAAGACCTTCATCCACAGTCAGCAAGTCAGTTGCTGAACCAAAAATAAAATCAAAACTGCAAATTCACAGGTCAGTAGCAGAGAAGTACAGGATGTTAAGAGGCAGCCAAATTAAGCCCAACATAATGATATTTTGCTTTCTTGACCAAACAACTTACGAATCCATCTAAGAAATCTAGTAGCATCTGGCTCACCATTTTCATTGACATGCAAAATTTACATATGGTAAGTTTCTGGTTTCTAACATCTGAAGACACAATCTTCTGAAATACTTCTCTTTGATCCAAACTCCCTAGTCCAGAATACCTGGCCTGCAGTTTTAATGAACTCACAAAAGAAGCAAAAGATTTTAAAATGAAAACCTGTCAATATAATTTCCATAGCTTTATTATATCTCATTTCTTCAAAACAAGAAAAATTCCCATACTCTCATTTTGCTTTATTTGATTTTCAGACCATGATATCATTCTAAATTCATATGTTCTAGGCCATCCTTGTTCATTTTCCATAGTTTTGCCTGTTATGGAAAGCCATTTTCCTTGGTAAGTTATAGAAAGTTCACCTGTTTCAATAGAATTATTTCCCTAAAACTTATTTTTAACCTATGACTCCTGTTAAAGCTTAAATTGAAATTTGAAAGTTGGCTCCTTAATATCCAATGTCTTCCTCACAGACAATTTTATGTTCATAATTATTAGCATAAAACCAAATGTACCTTAGTTTCTGGTACTTTTATCAAGAACATTTATCCCTACTAGGAAGAAAACCAAAGAGTACCAATGCCTTCAAAAAACAGCTAATATTCCTTCTAAAATGTCCCATTTTACTCCTGATTTTCATCCATTTTTTCTTAAGATATTATCCTTTCCCATAACATTAATTCTCTATGTTTCTTCCCTTTCATCTAAATTTATTTTACCTCTTTCCTTTTTATACTCATCTTTCTTATTCCTTTAGCCTACTTTTATTTGTCAAAGATAACATTCTGCTATCTATTCTATTTCTAAAAAAAGGATTCCTTCATACATATTGCATCATTTTTGCTTCTCTACCTTTTTTGTTTCACAAATTAGCTCTCCTTTACACATCTTTTAATGACTCATAGTCACTTCAAAGGGAAGGTAACAAGTAGAGTCCCATGAAGTACCTCAAGAAGTTGAATTATTTCATTTCCAAGTAGGTGTAATTATTTATCACTTATCTCATTTACCTACTAGTCTGTTCCACACCTCATGCTCTTCATCTTATCCATAATTTGGTTTAATAATTTAGCATTTCTCCCTTCAAGACATTCTTGAGTTAGAGGCTAAATTGTGTTTCGGTTCATTTCCCCTTCCTAAAACTCAGTATTTCCTCAGAGGTGTTACAGTAAAATGTCACTTGTTACTGTAAATGTTTCTTTAGAATGGCCAGACTGAGGCTATCTCCTACCTCCTACCCATAAGTTATCATAATGTTAGAAAGCAAATATAGTTACTTCTTTGGTGGCCTCTTCTGTTGTAGGTTCTGCATCAAGGCTGACCTCCTCCTCAGTGGTCTAGAAATAAAAGGGGGAGAAAATGTCAATTTATTTACATTGCAAGCCCTTGCCAAGAGCACAGTACAGTACAAGAAGTCTGTATAGTTACAGACAGGGACTAGAATTGGGATTTCATTGATGTGGGGAGTTCTGTCCTCTGCCAATGCAGGTCAGCACTTTCCCTGATGCTTAAAAGAGAAAACACATTGTTTATGGGCTGATAGAGTAAGAGCAATTTTACTTCAGGTGCCTTCTTCTTTAATTCACTTCATATAAAAAAATTGACATGTCTGGAGAATTCAAATCTTTATAAAGAGTTGAGAAAATAGATTCAAATTAGCCACAGGATTACAGGGAGTTCAAGAGGGGCCTTTGACTCCATCCAGTTAAATACTCTCATTGCCCAAATAAGGAAACTGAGGCCTAAAGAGATAGACAGACAGACAGACAGATAGATAGATAAAAAATGACAAGACCAAAATCTGAACCCAGGTCCTCTGACAACAAAATTAACACTTTTTAAACTATACCACAGTGTGCCATGCTTCTGTCAAAGATTTTAAATTAGTGACCAAAAAAATCTATTGCAATTAACAACACAGTTGAAAAGTGAAGCAATGGTACTCATAACAATCCAAATAATAAAGTTATGCGGGAGGCAAAAGGGTGAAGGAAGTTTTAAGCAAAATAAAACACTTAGGGCAGGGACAAAGAAAAGATCAGCAGAAAGCATTTCTAGCCACTCTCATTTTTCTTTATTTGTTGTACATAATAAAGCAAAACCCCAATTTATTCCCTGTGGTGTTGTTTCAGTCATGTCTGACTTTTCATGACCCCATTTGGGGTTCTCTTGGCAAAGGTAATGGAGTTGTTTGCTATTTCCTTCCACAATTCATTTGACAGATGAGGAAACTGAAGGCTAATGGGGTTAAGTGACTTGCCTAGGGTCACACAGCTAGTATCTGAGACCAGATTTGAATTCATAAACATGAGTCTCCAAATCTAACATTCTATCCACTGTGCAACCTAGTTAGAGCTACTAGGAAATTTGATTCATGTACCACTAATGTTGAAATTAGAATGCTTTCAAATGTCATTGAAGTAGAGAGAAGACGAAAAAAGGTCCATTTCCTCTCCTGTCACCTCTAATTTGCTGGACTGCTTGGAAGAAGAAATGAATGAGGTCATACACATTAACAGAACACAGCCTCTGGCCCATATATAAGGGAATTGTGTTGTGTGGTTTTTTTCCCCTGTACCATTTAAAATCTGAGGATTTCCCATTTTTGGATGTCTGTTATATCACATGATCTCCCAGAAAAGAAAAAGGTTCAGACTCTTTCAGGAGTACACAACTGAAATAGGTCAGCTGACAACTGTAGTGATTTAAATGAGGCCATGTCTCATATATCGTCTACTGCCCCTCTGCCCCAAAGCATGATCTTGGTCATCCCAACTCAAGACAAGATAATGATTGACAAGTTTGGCACTGGAGAATTTTCCTTTTTTGACTTTTAACTTGGTGAAGTATAATGTATCAGGTACTGGGAGGTTTTTTGTTTCATTTTTTCATGGTAAAATGCAGGGTATAGAGATGGGAATGAGGGTTGGAGTAGGAAAAGCAATCCATTTTAAAAGGTATTTTGTGAATGTGGCAATTTTAAACCAAACCAGTAAGAGACATATTGTTGGCAGCTCTATTTCTTTACTCTTTTTCTATCCTGTTTGTACACACTGTTCAAAGTCAGTTAAATTTTGCCTACTCAGTGAAGCAACATTATTTTGTCTTAGGAGCTCAGTAATCCTCCAAAGAGGATTATATTACATTGCTTCTGTTTAAATGCCTTAAAAGAATTAGCCTTCCTTTTGCAACTAATTCAAACCACAACTAAAACATGGAATGTTTCAACATTCCTATTGTGAAATTATGTATTCCCTGTGACTTCATTAATAGCATACATTTTGATTCAAGACCCTCTGCTTAAAAGCTAAACTTGGGAAAACCAAACACTACTCTTATCCCTTGCCTTTTAGGGTCCACCTGGGAACCCCAAGAATACTCACCATGTATCTCAAGCACTATGGGATCTGCACTTAAGGCTTAGAGCAGACATTTGTAGTTATGAAATATTTAAGAGACTCCAGGGGGCTCTTTAAAAAACAATATAAAAAAGCTAGCCTGATAAAAAATCTTTTTTTTGAATGATGCTATTAAAAAGATAAAGACCTGATCTAATAAAAGCAAAGACTAGAGTTTTAAGCTCTTTTAGGGTATGGATCATTTTTAAACAATTCTAAGTAATGTTCCAATGCCACATGCAAATAAGTAACTAATACAACGAAAAGCTTTACTCTTCATCTCTTTATCTCAATTTATTGATTGAAATAGCTGTGATAAACCAATAATAACTCAATTTCTCTCTCAATTCCATCTACAAAATGGTTTTAATATTTAATATTTTCAAGATTTGTGGAGCACCTTGATAAATAATGCTATTTAGAGAATTATTAGGATCAATCATATGATAGGCCACTTTCTTTAAAAAAAAAAATCAGAAACTCCACTGCCAAGAAAAACAAGATAAAGGATCAAGTTAAATTCCTCCTTAGAATTGCCTTTTTTTCAGATTACAACATGCATTGGTTAATTTCTTGATAACAGTAAGTATGCAGCCCCAGCAAAATAAAAACTCTCTAAAGATGCAAATATTCTATGAAAGAAAGAAAGAAAAATGTGCTGGGATTTAGAGAAAATATGCTTAATGGAGACTGTTTTAGCATTTTGAAGAGTCATTTCAAAAAAAAAATAATTTAAGGGCATGGCTATTTAGTAAGCCCAAAATTTTGATTTAACTATTTAACTAGTATGGGGTTTCCTTCTAATCTTTGGAAAACATTCTTAAACAGCAAAATTTTACAACAATGCAATTATAATTCAAGATAAAAGATTAGATGGCACGATTTCTGATGCCCCTTCTAGCTCAGTCCTATGAAATGAATATAATTTTATAGAGATTTCAAGTGGGTAGCTAAGTACATAATTACTATTAATAATAATAATAACAGGACTTCATTTCTAGAGTTCATTAAGGTTTCCAAAGACCTTTCCTCATCACATCTCTATGAGGTTGGTGGTTAAACAAGACCAACTTTTAATATATCAAATTTGGCAATACCTGGGATGAAGTTATTAGGTCCTTCCTTTAATTCTATTACCACTTTATCTTCTATACCCACTGGCAGATAAAGATTTCCTGCCACTTTCTAAAAGCTCTTCTAGATCCAAATAGATCACTGCTCACCCATCCCCACAGCAAGTGAAGATCTATTGGAAAGCCACTTGTTGACTGGCAATTAAAGCAGGAGCAGGTTAGTTGTGAACTATGTAACTATCATGCAAAAACAGACATACTTATCAAAAAAGGATACATAAGTTTATCTTAGGAGAAGAGCCAATTTTTTTCTTTTGTGGATCATGTGCCTTTTTATTCCTGAAAGTGCAATATCAGAGGCTATATACATCTGCAAAATCATCTATTTACTGCAGAGATCAGATTCTTCAGGAATCTATTTTTTAAAAGAGTATATTAATGTCCATTCTTCACTCACCTCTATTTCCATGGGCTCTACCTCGATCTTTTTCCATAGTTCCAATAACTGGGCAATTGGCATTTTTTACTGTTTTTCTTCTCTGGTGAATCAGAGATAGAAATAGATGGAGGGAAGAAATGTCAGGGGGGCAAAGAGGCAAATGAACTGAAAGAGAAAGAAACAAGAAGGAAGAGGAAATGGGGAGAGGGAGAGAGAGAGAGAGAGAAAGAGAGGAGATGCAGTCAATTGCTGAAGTCTTGAAGGGTCTTCTGGGATGCTGGGATTCCCCCCCCCCAAGGGGTCTTCAATATGGCTGCTTGTGTGATGTGTCCTCTATCCCACCAACACCACAGCTGAGAGAAGAGTTGTTGCTGCTTCCCGCTCAGGCTTGGAAAGAGGAAAAGAGGAGCAATAATTGCAGCTTTAGAATCTGTAATGCGACTTTGGCAGAGTAAACGCTTCACTTGCAGCATTAAATTGGATTCTCCTCCCTCTCCCCCCCTACAACACTCCCCCTTATCTTCCCGCCCTCCTCTCCCCCTTCACTATTTTACCTTAATTGGCTCTAAATGATGGGTGAAAGTTGAGTCTGAGGATGCTGCTGCCATAGAAACTGCATAGCAACCCAGAGAGGTGGGGGCTGGAAAAGACTGGAGGAAAGGAGGGTAGAAAGCAGGGGCAGCAGGTTCTCCTCTTCTCTTTGGGCTCTCCCTTCATCTCTGCACTCACCTATCATGCCACCCTGCTTGGAAGAATCCCCAGAGATCTAAGGATGTACACTGGCTGGCCGGACATCATGAAACAGGAAAAGAGGCTGGTTGCAGCTGAGTTATTATTCAGCATTAATATTTAAAAGGTTCTTTAGATTGTAAAATTACTGATAACCTAATATCAGAAGCAGGTGCCTTCTCTTTTCCCCATCCCCCAACTCCATGCAGTTGAGAAGTACACAAAGAGAAACAGGAAAGAGAGAGAAGAAATCTCAGTTTGCAAATAAACTCAATCTCTCTGGAGTTGAGAGAGTAGAACACATCTGTGAGCTGTGCCCAGGGCATCCTCTTCCTGCCACTTACTACAGACTGCTGTAGCATGAGCAGAGCCTTTGTATCATACTCACAGTACAAAGCACACCTTGAGAAATGAAACACAAGGGACCTTCAGCTTGTTGTTGGAGGGTAGGCTGTCAAGTTCCTGAACAAATATTCTATTCAACTAGCATTCATTTGATGTCAACTATGTGAAAGCACTGTGCTAAAATCTGAAGATACAAAGACAAAATATGGAACTGTTTCTGACCACAAGGAATTTGGAGCCTAAACTAGGGATAAAAAAAAGAGACCATTTTTAAAGTTTTGAATTTTAATATCTATTATAGCCAGATCAGAAGCTTGAAATGAGATATATTTAGCCACCTACATGAAAAATAATCTCTTCAGGCATTTGATGGGATATCCCATGAAGACTATTTGTAGAATAATTCACGTTTTAGTTCTTGTATCTAGAAACGATAGACTTGGTTGCGTCTAGAGATGTGCCCTTCTCTCCTAATTTCTAACTAGGAATTTGTCTAAATCAGATTTAAATAAACAGTCAAAAGATTTTATCTTTCTCTTTCTAATGCAAACCACAAATGCCTTTCTCGATGTCTTTTTTCCATAGAAATAAAAGAAAGAAGAAAGTGAGGCAATATAAAATCCCTGTTCAATTTGTGTTGCTCCTGGGACAAGTATTTTCCTTATTCTGAAGCAGGTTACTAAAAAATAACATACATCTCAGGAAATGACAGTGCTTTAAGAATTTAATTTTTAAAAAAAACCTCAAGTATTCTTTTTCATCTTTATAAGACTACTAATAAATTCATCAGATTAATGAATTAGGTGAAGAGACAAAGGTCCACCCACCTCAAATGTCACAGCAGGACATGTACCAGAATAAGCAGAATTCTAGATCATATTAGAGTACAAAGAGAGCCGAGAGTTGCGATTGATTTACTCTCTCTGAGATTCTGATGCAAGGACTTGCTGAATTTCTAGTCTCCCATTTGTGAAATAAAACCAATACTGATAGATATGAGGTAAGGATTATAAACAAACATCATGAACAGAAGAACACTTTGGATAATGAGTACTCATTGACTCCTGGGGAAAGCTTAAGTCCATGTTGCAGTCTCAACAAAAGGGAAGCACATTAAACACTTCTGTAATAGGAAAGACAATTAGTAACTGATGGAAAAAAACACTTTGTGGAAGCAAAGCTAGAGAAATCTGATATGGAAAGTGCCAATATACATTGCAATCAAGGCACACTACCATGTCAAGTCCTTCAGAATCCAGAAAGTCCAGACAAACTCTTTGATCTATACATTTTCTCCTTCACTAGAATGTAAATACCTTGAGAGTAGGGACAATTGTTGTATTTTTGCCTTTGACAATTGATAGGTGTTTATTAATTAATTAAGACTGTTGAGTTGAAAAAAGGGAACTCATACTCCTGATGCTCTAGCACCTATAAAAGGCTGACTACATTTGCATTAGCTTAAGACGTTTGTGTGATGTCTTCTGCAAGATGCTGAGTTTCAGAAGCTTATTGACAATGAGTATCACCCATTTAAAAAAAAATTTTGCTATCAAAAAAAGTAGTTTGGTGCTGGGAAAACTGGAAAATAGTGCGACCAAAACTGGGCATAGACCAATGCTTGACACCGTATACCAGAATACAGTCCAAATGGGTACACAATCTAGATATAAAAGCTGATACTGTAAACAAATTAGGGGAGCAAGGAATAGGTTATTTGTCAGATTTATGGAGAATGGAGGAATTTATGACCAACGAGAGATAGAGACCATTATGAAATGCAAAATGGATAATTTTGATTACATTAAATTAAAAAGTTTTTGCACAAACAAAGCCAATGCAACCAGATTAGGAGAGAAGTAGAAAACTGGGAAAGAATTTTGCAGCTAGTGTCTGTGATAAAGGCCTCATTTCTAAAATATAGAGAGAACTGAGTCAAATTTATAAGGATACAAGTCATTCCCCAATTGATAAATGGTCAAAGGATATGAAGTTTTCAGAGGAAGAAATTGAAGCTATCTATAGTCATATGAAAACATGCTCTAAATCACTATTGATTAGAGAGATGCAAATCAAAACAACTCTGAGATACCACATCACACTTATCAGATTGGCTAACATGACAAAACAGGAAGATGATAAATGTTGGAGAACATGTGGGAGAGTTGGAACACTAATTCATCATTGGTAGAGTTGTGAGCTCCATTCTGGAGTGTAATTTGGAACTATGCCCAAAGGGCTATAAAAATGTACATATCCTTGGACCCAGCAATATCACTTCTGGGACTCTATCGAAAGAGATCATAGAAATGGAAGAAGGTCCCACAGGTACAAAAATATTTACAGCAACTTTTTGTGGTGGCCAAGAACTAGAAATTTAGGAAATGCCCATAAATTTGGGAATGGCTGAACACATTGTGATATATATTAACATAATGGAATACTATTGTGTTATAAGAAATGATGAACAGGTGAACTTCAGAAATACCTGGATAGACTTATAGGAACTGATGCTGAGTGAAGCAAGCAGAACCAGGAGAACATTATGCACAGTAAAAGCCGCAGTGTGCGAGGACTGTTTTTGATAGACTTAATTCTCCACAGCAAGGCAAGAACCTAAAATATTTCCAAAGGATTCATGATGCAAAATACCATCCACATCCAGAGAAAGAACTATGGAGTCAGAATGAAGAATGAAGCAGACTATTTTTTATAGGTCATTTTATGTTTGGTTTGGTTTGGTTTAGTTTTATTCATGCTTTCTCCCATTCATTCTTCTATGCACTAATGCGAAAATGTGTTTAATAAGTATGTGTAGAGCCCATATAAGATTGCATGCCATCTTGGGATGGGGAAGAAAGTTTAAAACTTATGGAAGTGATTGTTGAAAATTGAAAACAAATAAATAAATGTGAAAGGACAAAAAAAGAAAAGCACTTTGAGCACTAGGAGAGAATCTGACTCAAACTTTGCCCTAATGCATGGGTGTGTGTGTGTGTGTGTGTGTGTGTGTGTGTGTGTGTGTGTGTGTGTGTATAACTATACAAATGTAATTCTCATAAAATGGAGATATCTGAAAATGAAGATAAAGAAATGGAAGCATGGAAGCAAAAGTTCTTGTCAAGATACTAAAACAAGATTTTTTATTAAAAATTGAGAGCTATTAATTTTCAATTATTTCAAATGAACTTCCCAAGTATTTATGAACTTAGATATTTACACACAGCTCATCTAAAGAGAAACAAACTTTCTTTTCTCCAAAATTCTTGATTTATAGAAATTTCATGGAGATTAGCTGTCAAGACCAGTGATATGTGCACTCCATGGGAAAAGTACATGAATAACAGAATAGCTAAGAAACAAAACAAAAAAAAGTTTTCAAAATGAAAAAAAATGATTCAAGAAAACTTTTATCCCTTTCTAAAGTTTGAGTTTAAAAAAATAAAATAGGGAAAACAAAAAGTATGATAATTTATCAGTTAAATTAAAAAATGTGATAAAATGATAAAGATTCAATCAAATGGAGAACCAGAGAAATCATGTGCTTTGGAATAAGAACATTCAGACGAATCCTAAGAAGACTGGTTCAATTTTCTCAGTAGTGATGACATCCAAAAAAAATTGTTTCCCAAGAAACCCACCCAACAAATATCCATTTCCAAGAAGAAACCTAATTTTTGTACTACACAATTCCTGAAAGGAAGACTTTAAAATGACCCAAAACTCTTCAGACTAAAAGCAATAGGAAGCACTTCAGATCTTCTAAATCAAAAAATCATTGAGAAATTAGATGTGTGAATTGGCCTCAAACACACAGCAAGCCTGGCTCCTATTAAAAATTATTACAGTGCTTTGCCACTGAATGTAAGTTGCTCATTATTTGACCATTTTCCCTTTAGTGAACCTCACAGTTTAAAGAACCCTGTGGAACATGTGGCATCACATTAAGTCTATTGAAAAGAGGACTGGTCAGAGGATTAAAAGACCTAGATTCAAGTGCACCCCTGACATTAGTACTTGACTTCTCTAGGGCTCAGCTTTTCTATCTATATAGTGAAGATGAAGGGAGCAAGGAAGGAAAAGAGTATTGAGAAAGTCAATCAACAGAGTAATATCTATTATAATCCTATTTCAGAACTAACGGGAAGATAAGTAGCTTGTATGGTATTGTTTTGAAATCTGGAGAAAGAATAATATTAATTGAATCTTAGGTATTTATTTTAATTGAGATTAAATTTGTTTAATTGAGAAGCTCATGTTTTTTTCAGTTGACTTTGACATTTTAGAGCCCAACTATTTTAACTTTTAGTTATTCCATTTTTCTGCAGTTGAAATCTACAAAGGAATTTGGAGAGTTAAAGTTACATATTCACATTCATCTACTGGTTCTCATTAATGATTTTGTTATATCTAAAAGTGACACAGCATTCTCACGCAAATCTTACGATCAAGTGAATTTTATTTCATTTCAACTTTTAAAAATAAATATGGCACTTTAGTTGGGGAGAGGACAAGAAGGGAGAGAAGTATTGCAAAAATTAAACAATGGAGTAAGGATCTCAATTGAAATCCTACTACTGCAGCAAGGCACAAAGTCACAAGGACCTTCTTTTCCTCTCATTGGCTCTAAATCAGGGACTATTATGTTGCAGAGCAAATCTGGAGTTAGCAACTGCATCTGCCACCATTCCAGCAGTATATGAAACATAACTGGAATTCAGTAAGAAACCTTCTTTTGAGGACATAACCAGTACATCTTGCCCAGCCAAACAGAGTCCTGCTACAATAGAGCCATAATAGCAACATCTTTTCAAAAGGAATTATTTACAAGAAAAGCAAGCTGAATAGCATTTTTATTATGAAAAGTAAATTATAAACTAAATTATAAAAAATTTAAAGAAAGGGTATGCATTACAATACTACAAATACTTTCTTCATCTCTTATAATGTGGATATATGGGACATTTGGTGTCTTCCTGGCACTCAGCTCTCTTCTTTGGCTGTAAGAAGTCATAGCATGCTCAACAGCCACACCCCAGCAAAACCATTCTGGCAGATAGGCTAAACTAGGTTGAGGGTAACTGAGGCTTCAAACTCAACAATGAGTCAGGGGGGTATCTACCCCATGCATGTGAAGACTTCTCTTGGCCAAATGGACAAATGAGAACAACTCATTCCAACAGGCAGTTTGGCAGAAATGAAACAGGCACTGTGGAGCACTTAGAGGCTGGTCAGATGTCAAGACACCAAGGTCTACCACTGCTTCCCAAACAATTACCAGTCAGTCTGACTTTTGTCTTGCCACTGGACTTGGTTGTCTCTGAGAGAGAATGAGCCTGACAATTTCATGCAACTCACCCTCACTTAAATTCAATTCACATGGGAGTCAAGACTTCATTCTGTGATATCATTGGTCCTCTTTGAAAATGAAGGAAAACTAGCATTTCTAATACCATTTCTAAAACTATGACTTCTAAGTCTAGAGTAGCAATAAGAGAAGAAAAAGAAATTGAAGGAATTAGAATAGGCAAAGAAGAAACTAAGTTATCACTCTTTGCAAATGATACGATGATGTATTTAAAGAATCCCAGAGAAACAAGCAAAAAACTACTTGAAATAATAAACAACTTTGGCAAAGTTGCAGGTTATAAAATAGACCCACACAAATCATCTGAATTTCTATATATTACTAACAAAGTCCAAAAGCAAGAGATAGAAAGAGAAATCCCATTTAAAGCTATGGTAGACACTATAAAATATCAGGGAATCTACCTGCCAAAACAAACCCATGGACTATATGAACACAATTATAAAACACTTTTTGCACAAATAAAATAAGATCTAAGTAAGTGGGAAAACATCAGTTGCTCATGGGTAGGCCTAGCCAATATAATAAAAATGACAATTCTACCTAAATTAATTTACTTATTCAGTGCCATACCAATCAAACTACCAGATAATTATTTTCTAGAGCTAGAAAAAAAATAATACCAAAATTCATCTGGAAGAACAAAAGGTCTAGAATATCAAGGGAACTAATGAAAAGAAATGCTAGGAAAGATGGCCTACCCCTACCAGATTTCAAATTTTATTATAAAGCAGCAATCATCAAAACCACATGGTACTGGCTAAGAAACAGAGGGATAGACCAGTGGAATAGATTAGGTACTCAAGACTGAATAGCTAATGTTTGATAAATCTACTGTTTGATAAACCCAAGCACTCTAGTTTCTGGGATAAGAACTCACTGTTTGAAAAAAATTGCTGGGAAAACTGGATAACACTGTGGTAAAAAAATGGGCATAGACCAATGCCTGACACCATACACAAGAATAAAGTTCAAATGGATACATGATCTAGGTATAAAGATTGATACTATAAACAAATTAGGGGAGCAAAGAATAGTGTATTTGGGAGATTTATGAAGAATGAAGAAATTTATGACCCAACAAGAGACAGAGAACATTATGAAGTGCAAAATGGATAATTTTGATTACATTAAATTGAAAAGTTTTTGCGCAAACAAAGCCAATGCAACCAGGATTAGGAGGGAAGCAGAAAACTGGGAAAGAATTTTTGCAACTAGTGTCTGTGGTAAAGGCCTTATTTCTAAAATATGTAGAGAATTGAGTCAAATGTACAAGAACACAAGTCATTCCCCAATTGATAAATAGTCAAAGGATATGAACAGGGAATTTTCAGAGGAAGAAATTAAAGCTATCTATAATCATATGAAAAAATGCTCTAAATCACTATTGATTTAGAAAGATGCAAATCAAAACAACTCTGAGATACCACATCACACCTATCAGATTGGTTAACATGACAAAACAGAAAGACGATAAATGTTGGAGAAGATGTGAGAGAGTTGGAACTCTAATTCCTTGTTGGCAGAGCTGTGATCTGATCCAACCATTCTGGAGAGCAATTTGGAACTATGCCCAAAGGGCTACAAAAATGTGCATGCCCTTTGACCCAGCTATATCACTTCTGGGATGCTATTCCAAAGAGATCACAGAAATGAGAAAGAGTCCCACATATACAAAAATATTTATAGCAACTCTCTTTGTGGTGGCCAAAAACTGGAAATTAAGGAGATTCCCATCAATTGGGGAATGGCTGAACAAGTTGTGGTATATGAATGTAATGGAATACTATGGTGCTATGAGAAAGGATGAACAGGAAGACTTCAGAGAAGCCTGGAAAGACATATGAACTGATGCTGAATGAAAGGAACAGAACCATGAGAACTTTGTACACAGCAACAACCGCAGGGTGCAAGGAATTTTTCTGGTAGACTTAGTACTTCGTTGAAATGCATGGACTTAAAAAATTTCCAGTGGACTCTTGAGGCAAAAAGCCTTCCACATCCAAAAAAAGAACTGGATCACAGACAAAAACAGACCATTTTCTTTTGTATTACGTTTTGGTTTGTTTTATGGTTTCTTCCATTTATTTTAATTCTTCTACTCAACATAAATTTAATAGGAATGTACGTGTAGAACCTATATAAGATTGTACGCCACCTCAGGAAGGAAGTGGGGAGAGAGGGAGGAATGAGGGGGAGGGAGTGAAAAAAAATCTAAGATATATGGAAGTGACTGTCGAACACTGAAAACAAATCAAATAAATCATTTTTAAAAAAAGAAAATGAAGAACAAACAATAAGAGAAGCTAATCTGATACAACCTACTCAGAGTCCCACAAAGCCTCTGAAGGACTGTATGCTTTCCTCTGATCCTTCAGTGCATTGCAGTGACAGTCTTGCCCTATGGTAAATGCACAGTGCTTACTTAGCACAGTGTTGAGCAAGGTCTAGAATACCATGGAACAGTCCCACTGAATTTGACCTGGTCAGATGGCATCATTCCTGAATTTAGGTTCAAGGAGGAAAACTTTTTCTAGCAATCCTGAACTTTTCAAGAAAAGACTTAACAACCACCTATTAAGATGTCAGAAATAGGATTATTAGTCATAAAAGGATCAGATTAAGTGGTCTCTGAAATCTCTTCCAACCCCATGACAATTTGTGAATTTAATCTTGAGTAAAACATACTTCTAAAAACTTTGCCTTGGTTTTTATTTGCCATTGCAAAGCTACAATTTATTGCCAAATCTCAATATCCCACAGTAGATTATTTGGGACCATACCCCATCTGAGGAGGCCCAGGGTCTTCAGCTAATCTAGCAGTTCTGAGATTTAGAATTTTCCCAAAAAGGTCATATTGGTTAGATATATAATCTGGGGTACCAGAGAAAATTTTCAGGAATGCCACAGGATTCTTTTGAATTTTCAAGGGAAACAGTGATACTCAAAGTCTGTTGAGCACTGTGCAGATAACTGGTTCAAGGTAGTTCACAGTTTCAGTTTTAATGTTAGATTGCTCTACATTCCTTTTCAATTTGAGATATATTTTTGTTTACTTGTACTTACAGTTATGCCAGTAACTTCTTAAACCTTCTCCCTGTGACATCCTATTTTTGTGAAGCTGAGTTTTTGGTAGTTACTATGATAAAAAGCAAGTACTATGCAAAATTCAGTGTATAACAGGAAATGAGTTGGTAGTAAGTGTACAATCTGATTCCAAAACTGGAAAAGTTGGGCAAGGTCCAAAGGGCACAGAGATCACATAGTAAGTAACTATGGTTATTTAAGAATTAAATTAAAATATTATTTTTTTCTTCCAATTTATGTGTTTCAGTTTTTTCCAATGGCTATTAAGTTTTTAGGATATAGCTATAGTTATTTAAGAATTAAATGAAAAATACTGTTTTTTTCTTCCAATTTGTGTACACACACACACACACACACACACACACACACATATATATATATATATTTTTTTTTCTTTAAATGGCTATTAAGTTTTCAGGATATAAATACTTGGTAAGCTTTTTGGACCTACCTATTTAAAAAAGAGAACTGTCAAGTATTTATTTTGACCTAGATGTGTCATGACAAAATTACTGAGATACTCAGGCTACGGTGAACTGAGAAAGTTAGGGAATCTCTGTGTTATGCAATACCAATGAAAGGCCCCACATGAGACAGGCTTGGAGAGAAGGAGACAGAAAATGAAAGGTAAATGAAAAGAATAAACAGCCAGTGGAATTAAAAGCAAATAAATTTGAGTATGATGATTTTCATAGGAAAAGGAAGGGGCTTCATCAATGATCCATCAGATAGGCTATTGTTGGACTTGGAATACCAATTTTCACAAGCTTTCTGCCACTTATGAGGGATAGCTGAAATACTGTCTCCTTCATATGGGAGTTTCTCACTTAAGTGAGTGAGGGCCACAGCTTTTACAGAAAGAGACAGGTTCTTGATCAAGTAAATCTGGTTTCCCATATCTGATGCCACAAGCACTGATATGCTAAGGAAGATTTCTCAATCAAATAGGAAAAGCAAAAAAAAAAAAAAAAAAGACAAGAAAAGAGGTATGTTCAGAATGAGGAAGGCTGCCAAAAGAGAGTCTTCTGGGTCTCACGATGCCTTACTTATACTTGATTACAAGATTCCAAAGAAAAAAAACTAAACAATTTAATAATTTTGTGGTACATGCTATTATTATTGTATTTCCAAAACTGCAGTGGACTCTTGGATCTTCAGAATGTTGGCTGGGGATTTGATAAAAAGAACCCTGACTTTAGAAGACCTGAATTTCAGTTTCTGTTTTAACCCTTCCACCCAGTGCATTCTGAAGCCCACAGACTAGACAACAGTGGGTCCCTTAACGTTTGGCTTAGAGTGATTATCAATAGTAACAGTTTCTGTTTCCCTCCCAGCTTGATTTTAGTTATTTTTTCCTTTTGTACATTAAAAGGGCCATTACCTGACTATTTCTTAAAGAGACCTATTCATTCAATGGGCGTTACCTCCCTCTAAGTGAATACCTGAAAAGGCCAGCCTAAGAAGGCCAAGGTCTCCCATTGCATCCTGGCCCATCTCCAGTCATCTTGATGAATATTTGGGTCACTGGATCCAGATGGCTCAAAAGGAGAAAGTGAGGCCAGTGACCTGCACAACCTTCCCTCACTCAAAACAAGGTCAAGTGCAAGTCATGTCATTTCTCTGATGTCATGGGCTTCTTTGAAAATGAAGGACAAACACAACAACAACCTGCTACTGGAAATGTCACCTCTCCAAGCCCTTTTCCTCACTTGGATAACATGACTTGCCCTACCTATCTTGCTGAGTTGTTACCATAAGGCCCTCTGTAATGCTCCTCTTTAGCACTATATAAATATGGGTTACTATTATATTTCTTGTAGAGAGACTATCAAGATTCTGCGATAGCCAAAATATAGTCTAAAAGGGAGGGTTTGTGGCTGGTAGATATGCATAACAAAATCAGAAATAGCTTCATTTGTATGCTAAAGATCTTGGGAGTGAAATTCCATACAGCTTCTCTGGGAAAAGTCTCTGAAATGGGTTTAGAAGTTTGCAATCAAGAGTAAAACAGGAGTTAAAAGGAATGCCCATATCCAATATCAGAAGGTTATCTGTGATCATGGAAAAGAGTGTCAAAAAAGATAGATTCAACCTTAGCCTAAGACATTGGTGGCTTGTGTTGATTGCTGCTTAGCTGAGTAGTAGAGGCTTTCAGTGTCTATGTGTGTCTGTGTGTACACATGTGTGTCTGGGAGCACCTGTATGTATGAGCATGCACACATGTGTGTGTGTCCATGTGTGTCTGTCTGTCCCTATTACCTGGCACTTTAGTAGGAATTTTAAAAATGTTTGTTGGTCAAGTGACTCAGTGAATGGGGGTCTGAAGTTACATAGACTTGAATCAGCCTGCTCATTTCAGGGAGAGGATTCCTAGTCACTTTACCAACAACAGAGTATAGTTAGATTTCAAGAGGTGAAACTCAGCAGATAGCAACACAGAGGAGCTCAGCAATCACAAAACTGACAAAGAGAGAGCTAGCAGAAGCAGCATAGCAAAGATGTAATCAATAGTGTGATGATTCAGTGTCGAGCAGAGAAAGGAGGTGGCTCCATGGATAGAAGTTTCTGGCCTGAAAGCAGGAAGACTCATCTTTGTGAGTTCAAATCTAACCTCAGACACTTAGTAGCTGTGTGACCCTGGGCAAGTCATTCAACCTTATTAGTCTCAGTTCCACATCTGTAAAATGGGCTGGAGAAGGAAATGGCAAACCACTACAGTATCTTTGCCAAGAAAACCCCAAATGAGGTCATGAAGAGTCAGATGCACCTGAACAACAAAAGAGAGAGGAGATGTGACACCCAGCAGAGAACAGTGAGGTGGCATTAACAAAGGACATTGGCAGCTTTGCAGGATAGTGTTATGAGATTCCTTGGTTATACATATGCAATAACCATACATGAACCTACATGTGTGCCTTCCACATGTTTCAGACAAATGGATTATTGACACGTGTGTCCTCCATGCACATGCTAGGTAACATTGGCATCTGCTGTGTGATCCTTCCTATATGTTCCCTGATCACATGTGTTCTTTTTGCATTCTTTGGTCATTAGTGTCTCTACATGTGTATCCTTCTCCATTGGTATGGTAATCTGTGAGCATAAGGGTGATAAAGGGGTGTGTGTGTGTGTGTGTGTGTGTGTGTGTGTGTGTGTGTGTATGTGTATATATATATATATATATATATATATATATATATATATATATATATATATATTACTGTCACTTTATTTGCAAAGTAGTTTGATTAAATGTCTTTATTTTAAGCTTAATGTTTCCTCTGATTGGTTGTTAAAAGTAAACACACTAGTTGGGGCTCATTAGCCATGGTTTTGAGTGACCGCTAACCCACAAAGTGCTTCTAGTTTCCTTTGTATCCTTTACAGGCTGCCTGACCTATCAATATCAATATTGTATCAGCCAACAATAGAGAGACAAAGAAATCAAATTATCTTTGGCTAACCTGATGTTGATTGACTGCTTAACCAGGCAGAAATAGAGTCAAAGTGAGGTCTTCTCTCTCAAGAGCATAGTTTAGTTTAGACTCATTTCTATGTTTCATGACTATTTCTGGATCCCAGTCAATATAAAATTCCTATATTTGGTCTTATTTGGAAGGTATGGCACTTTTCCTAATCTACATATCTTCTGAAAAATGTTTAAATCACACACTAAAACCAGTTCTAATGAAATCCAGAGGACTCTGAGCCTTAAAAATGATTTAAAAATTTTTTAAAAAATCATTTTTCCAATTAAACAAATCCAATTCCCTTTGAAAGAAGAATGATGTGTTTGTGTATCAAATATATGTATGTGTGTGTATGTATGTATAATGAATTCTTAACTATATGAAGAAGTAAAAAACAACAGAAATGAAGCAATCTTCTCCTTTAGTTGACAGACCCAGGATTTTGTTGCTGGCTGCTATTCCTTATAGAGGCAGGAATATAGAACCAAGATAATAGCTCTGCCAGCTCCATATAGGTATTTTGTTCTTACTCCACCCTCATATTTACTTGTGTGTCATTCTGTATTTGGAGAGTTGAGAGGAAATATGTTACCCATGCTCCATAGAGTTCTGTTCAGGAAGTCAAGATGCCACACTGTTCCCAAAAATGGTATTTAAGATAAGAGATAAAGCATGTGATATGACATACACATAAATTATGACTTGCTTAGCCCTTCACAGCAATGCAAGGATCTAAAACATTCCCAAAGGATTCTTGAAGCAAAATGCCATCCACATTCAGAGAAAGAACTTTGGAATTGGAAAGCAGAATGAAGCAGAACATTTTCTCTTGTGTTATGTTTTGTTTTGTTTGGATTTTTCTCATGGTTTCTCCCATTCATTTTAATTCTTCTATGCAATATGACTAATGTGAAAATGTATTTAATAAGAATGTATGTGTAGAACCCATGCCATCTGGGGGAGGGAGAAGGGAGGGAGAGGGAGAAAATCTAAGACTTATGGAAGCAATTGTAGAAAACCGAAAACAAACAATTTTTTAAAAAAATCTCTAAGGGAAAAAAAAAGAAAATTAATTACTATAATGCCTATTACTTTTTCTTCCTCTATGGAAGTACAGAACTGTATCTCAAAAATGTTGAATTTCTTTCCAAATGGAGAACCAATCATTATTCATCTGATTGGCATTACTGATCACAAAGTACTTGGTTTTCTGACTCTCTAATGCACTTACCATGAAATACTGTGCATCCATGTTTGTGTTGTATTCCTTTGTTAGACCCTAAGATCTGTGAGAGCAAAGATCATGTTTTATCTAAACTTTGCCATGCTCCCCATGACCTACAATAATGCTTTGTAGACAATGTATAGTAAATATTTGCAGAATGAATAAATAAAGGGAAGAATAAGAGAGAGAAAATATCCCCTGAATCCATTCTTCCAACCAAATCCATCGCTTTCTTTAAGCTTTGCCTCATAAATCACCTACTCCAGGAAGCTTTTCCTGACCAAGACAATCAACATTGATTCCTATTTTTCATTTCCTCAGTACTTTGTACATAAAGTTAATTAGCAAGCATTTTCATTGGCTATTCAGTTTTTTCACATTAGAATAATATGTACTCTACACAAATATTCCATAAGTGAAGACACCAGGTCTTCTAGTCCTTTTGCATCTCTCATGATACTAATCCAGTACCAGGTAGGCATTTAGTAAGTACTCAACTTGCTTAACAAATAGAGGATTTTAATGAATATATGTAGGCATTAAGACTATGTCCCAAGAAAACTGCCAAGCACTCTGCTCACTCCCTGGCTTTGTCTCACTCTTACTTAGCTATGTGACTTTAGGCAAATTACTAAACCATTTTGGGTCTCCATTTCTTTCATCTATAAAACAGGGACAATAACATTTTCACTACATCACAGATTCCTGAGTTAATAGAAGTGAAAGAACTTTGTAACTCATGATTATTAATAATGATAATAAGTTAACATTTATGTAATACCTCATGTGCCAGGCACTGTACTAAGTTTTTTATAAATATTATCTCATTTGATTCTCACAACCCTGGAAGATAGTTGTTTTTATTATTCCCATTTTATAGATAAGGAAACTGAGGTAAGAGGTTAAGTGGCTTGCCCAAGGTCACACAGCTAGTAAGTGTTTGAGACCTTATTTGAACTTGGGTCTTCCTAACTTCAGGTCTGACACCCTATGCACTGTGCCACCTAGTTGTCTATATAAATGTCAGCTACTATTATTGCTAGTGTTATTAATACACCTTACCATATCATGCCAAAGCATAGGATAGTAGAATTCCATTCTGTGTCTTGCTAGTTTTTTGTAAGATATAGTAATCCAAAAGGGAATGTGTTTCAATAATTTCCATCACCACCATTGGTTGGCTGGTCTGCACCTTCCCACCAAATATCCATTCATGGCCTCAGGGATACAAATGTTCAGCAAAACCTGGAAACACAAATACAAATAGAAAGACAACGGTCCCAAGAAGTTTACATTTTAATCGTAGAAGGCAATACACATAAGGGAGCTGAAAAACATGGGGAACAGAGGAGTAGGGAAGATGGAGAATGTTGGGGTACAATAGAGAAGTCTGGAGAATCCGGAGCAAAACATGGAGAGGAGTGAAAGAGTGAGCACAGTTGGCTTGTGCATTTCCTCAAAAATGGAGGTTTCAAGATGAACTTATCATTGAAAGGAGAGGGCAAAAGGGGCAGAAGAATCTTTGAGGATGGGAAGGCAACTGAAGCATGGTAGAGAAATCCAAAGAGTCAGGAGTGCAGCTCTGAAAGGAGAGGTTCCAAAAACTAATAATGGCTTAACGTTCCATTTGTATTTTCATTTTAACAAAAAAGATGACTTTTTATATTAGCATGCCGAGTCAATAAGAGATATTTGTGGCAGACTTGATATTATTCTAATTATACCACTTAAGTCACTTCTCTAGTCTAAATACTCCTAAGGCTGGTAAGGCATAAAGAAAGAACATTGCCACCTATTATTTATCCAGCCCCATTCTATCTGCACAGGATGGTTAACAGTCATATGGATAAGGAAGGCTGGAGCATAGTTGTTGTATGCTGGAAACAGGCGTTATGGTGCTGATTTTTATGCAGCTACTGCAGGAATTAAACATTTATTAAGAGCTTACATTGTGCAGCTCATTTTGTGGGTACAAGGGTGTTATGTATGTTTCAATGCTGTTCAATGGGCATTCTGCCCTACCAATGGGAAGCCAGAAGTAATTTCAGCTTCTGCAATTCAGACAAATGAAACTAGCTTGAATCTGACCACAGCTATCATTGTTTATTTATAGAACTAGGATGAGCTAGGATCTACACACACACACGCACACACACGCACACACACACACACACACACTAGACCCATACAAACCAAGGATGACAAAAGAAGAGGAGGAGGTCCAGAATCAAACAAGGTTCCCAGGCTACATCTCAGTTTCAATTTGTCCCTCCTTAGTACATACTAAACTCATTCTTTCCACAGCTATGCTATCAGCACCATGTCCATTGCTTATCACTAAATGTTCTCCTAGCAAGTACAGGTTGATTTGATCCAAGAGAAACACAAGTAGCTGTCTCATCATTTGACTCCCTGAAAAGCTCTGGTAGAACTCTGGATTCAGTCAGCCTCCTGTTTCCCATGGCCCTGGCACATGTGAAGCTTTGCAGGAAAATTTCCACCTATGGTCTCTCTTCCTCTGCTGAGCTCTGCATTCCCCTAATCTCCCTCTAATACTGACAAGATAGATACTCAAATCCACAATTCTCTGACATACTTTCCTGACTACCTGTTCACTTCCAGTATTTTCCTACTATAAAATCCCTACTGACAAAAAGTACTTATGAAAACACCACGTAGGCCTTTCAAATCTTTCACTTTCCTGCTCAGAGGGTTTACTGTCTGTTTCACCACCACATTTGCTTTCCTCCCACCCCCCCCCAAGAGGTACCCACATTAGTCCAGCTCCCCTTCATATGTCATCTTCCCCTCTTAGAATGCAATTTCCTTGAGAACATAGTCCAGTGCTTAACAAATGTTCTTTCTGTCTACAACTACCCCTAAGAGTGCTTTCTCATGTATGTCATGACAAACAGATATTAGTCATGACTAGTTTCTTACCTCCATATCAACATCCCAGGAAGTCTAAACACCCATTCTAGGAAGATAGTTACTGCCTGACTAATCTAATCAGGGTGATGCATGACTGTCTCTACCATTCTGCAAGGAGTTGCCAACCATTACAGTATCTCCCTTCCTTTAACCAGCACAACAGTCTTTCATGTCTTTGTCTTCATCTTGGAAAATTTATTCTATTAGAAAGGACTTCATAATCCCTGATAAACTGCAGACTGGAGCATTCTTCCTCCAGCTGTCTTTTTATCTCTTCCTCTTAAGAAGGGAAATAAAAAAGAGGAAGAGAGAAGGGGAGAGGAAGGGGAGGAAAGAAGTGGGAAAGTAAAAGGGAAGGAAGAGGGAGGAAGAGGAGATTAATTTGTACTCATTCTATAATAACAAATCACCTATGAACTACTTACTTCAAGGATACATGGTTTATTCATACAGGGTGTATGTCAACCAATAAAGACTACAGTTCCTTCACACTTTGGTAAACATTTTTCATGTGAGACTGGTTTGTGGTATATGAATATAACAGAATATTACTATGCCATAAAAAATGTCAAATAGGAACATCTGGAAAACTGGAGAAATATGAAAGGATTTGTATGAACAGAAGTAAAGCAAAGGGAGAAGCACCTTGAAAACAGTATCCATAATAGCTAAAATGGCATAAATGAAAGCAAAGTTCATTGCAATGACCCACCTTATTCCTGGAGAAGAAATGATAAACCACAATTCCTTCCTCTGGGTAGTAAGTTAGCACACAATGGGGGCAGTGTTGAAGATAGAAGTCAGATACTCTCATAGTGTCAATCAGTTTTTCCTGATGTTTTTTCTTTGTGACAAAGGATGGTTCAAGGGAGGGGGTAGCTATCAAGAAATTGTCGTAAGAAAAAGCAAAAACCTTTAGTTAAGTGTGTTAAAATAAGTGATCAAAATATAACCTGGTGTGAAACCTTCTGGTGATGAGCCTGCCTGTACTTAGCTAGCTAGTTTCTTCTTCAGACAGCAGATAATCATATATACCAGAGCCATACAAAAAGTCTTTGGACCTGGGGCTAACAAGAAACCCTGGTCACCTCCACATCACTATGAGGAGGACTTAAGGGTAGCTGAAGCATTGAGGGAAAAGTCTCTAAAATAAAATATTTGGAAAATAGGTTCAAAACATATCACTTATTAAATCTCTCCCCACCCTTAGTCCTCTAAATGAATGCTGCCTTGCTCTGTGGTCTTGAACAGATAGATGTTTTTCTTTCCTTAATTTTGATTTAACCACAAGTTCCCTTTGAAGAGATTTAAAAAGTATTTTCATTTGTTCTTGTGAAAGCTCAGTGACTGCTAGTAAGTATATGAAATGTTTTCCCCTTGGTACCAATTAAGAAGTGCCTGTTTTTGCTGGAAAAGGTCTTCCAGGCTGCTTGAAATGTTGTCTACAAGCCTGCTGAAATCATCTGTCAGGATGAAGTATTCACAGCACCAGACAAAAGATAGTTTGTAAAAAGAGTCAATCCAGAGAAAAGACTGTATACCTAACAAACATATTGTGGTGATATATGGCTTAATTTTTAACAGCCAAGTTTTATTTTAAAGAAATTCAGATCCAGGAGAAAATGTTAACTAAATCATATAGCTGGTCCAGAATAGGAAAATTCACATGAGCCTAGCTTCAAAAGGCAGATACCACTGAATGGTACGATTTGGAAAGAACACTGCCAGCTTTAACAACAATCTGGCTAAGAGCAAATACAATAATGATTTGGTACAACAAGATGTTATTTTCTTCAATCACTGAGGTTCAACTCTATTCTAGCATTTTTTTCATATAAATTTATTTATTTTCAAGTTTTCAACATTCACTTCCACAAAATTCTGAATTTCAAATTTTCTCCCCATCTCTGCCCTATCCCCACCCCAGGACAGTGCCTGATTGCCCTTTCCTCCCACATGTCCTCCCTTCTATCAGTCTCCTCACCTTATCCCTTTCCCTTTTATTTTCTTGTAGGGTAAGACAGAGTTCCATACTCCATTGCTTATATACCTTATTTCCTAGTTGCATGTAAAAGCAATATCTAACATTCATTTTTTCAACTATATTTCCCTTATCCTGTCTCACCCTCCATTTATTCAGTCCTTCCTTTGACCTGTCCCTCTACCAAAGTGTTTGCTTCCAATTACCCCGTCCCACAATCTGCCATCCCATCTATTATCCCTCCTCTCTTATCCCCTTCCCTCATGCTTTCCTGTAGGGTAAAATAAACTTCCATGCCCAAATGAGTGTGTATGTTATTCCTTCCTGAAGTCAAATCTGATGAAAGGAAGGCTCACTTATTTCCTCTTACCTTCCCTTTCTTCCCCTCCATTGTAAAAGATCTTTCTTGCCTCTTTTATGTGAGATGATTTACGACATTCAACTTCTCCCTTTCTCCCAGCACAATCCTCTCAACTCTTAATTTTCTTTTTTAGATATCATCCCTTCATATTCAGCTCATCCTGTGCCTGCTCTCTCTCTCTCTCTCTCTCTCTCTCTCTCTCTCTCTCTCTCTCTCTCTCTCTCTCTCTTTCTCTCTCTCTCTCTCTCTCTCTCTATATATATATATATGCATATATATGTATATATACACATATACATAAATACATGTATATATAATATATGTATATGTGTGTGTATATACAAATGCATACACACACACACACACACATACACATATGTTCCCTCCTAATACTGAGAAAGGTCTCATGAGTTACAAATATCATCTTTCCATGAAGGAATGTAAACAGTTCAACTTTAATAAGTCCCTTATGGTTTCTCTTTCTTGTTTGCTTTTTCTGTTTCTCTTGAGTCTTGTATTTGAAAGTCAAATTTTCTATTCAGCTCTGGTCTTTTCAACAAGAATGCTTAGAAGTCCTCTATTTCATTGAAGTTCCATTTTTTTCCTCTGAAGTATTATACTCAGTTTTGCTGGGTAGGTGATTCTTGGTTTTAATCCTATCTCCTTTGACCTCTGGAATATCATATTCTACGCCCTCTGATCCCTTAGTATAGAAGCTAAGTACTGTGTTATCCTGACTGTGTTTCCACAATACTTGAATCGTTTATTCCAGGTTGCTTATAATATTTTCTCCTTGACCTGGGAACTCCCATTTGGCTACAATATTCATAGGAGTTTTTCTTTTGGAATCTCTTTCAAGAGGTGATTGGTGGATTCTTTCCATTTCTATTTTGCTCTCTGGTTCTAGAATATCAGGAAAGTTTTCCTTGATAATTTCTTGAAAGATGATGTCTAGGCTCTTTTTTTGATCATGGCTTTCAGGTAGTTCAATAATTTTTAAATTATCTCTCCTGGATCCATTTTCCCGGCCAGTTGTTTTTCCAGTGGGATACTTCATATTGTCTTCTATTTTTTCATTGTTTTGGTCTTGTTTTATCATAAAGTCATTAGCTTTCATTTGTTCCATTCTAATTTTAAAGCTTCAGAAAGCTTTTGAACTTCTTTTTTCATTTGGCTCATTCTTCTTTTTAAGGCATTCTTCTCCTCATTGGCTTTGTGGACCTCGTTTGCCATTTGGGTTAGTCTAATTTTAAAGGTGTTATTTTCTTCAACATTTTTTTGGATTTCCTTTAGCAAGCTGTTAATTTGTTTTTCTTGATTTTCTTGCATTGCTCTCGTTTTTCTTCCCAATTTTTCCTCTACTTTTCTTACTTGATTTTCAAAATCCTTTTTGAGCTCTTCCATGTTCTGAGACCAATTCATATTTTTCTTAGAGGTTTTGGATGCAGCAGCTTTGGCTTTGTTCTTCTGGCTATATGTTTTGATCTTCCTTGTCACCAACGGCATAAGAAAATACCTCTTCACTGAGGAAGTAAAAATCTATAGTTTGTTTCTTTTACAACCTGTTTGCTCATTTTTTTAGGCAATTACTTGACTTTTGAGTTTTGTTATGTAGAGGGCTCCAGAAGCAACCCTTGATTCAGCTTTGACTGCAGTCACCCTGGGGCTGGGGCCCAACCACATTCCCCTTTCAGCCAGATGAGAGACCCTTCTCACTGACTTTTGAAGCTGTCTTTAGCATTTGTAGATTGAGAAGTCTAGAACCCACAGCAGCTGCCAGCTATTCAGTCCCCTAAGGCATGCTCGCTTGGTCTGCACTGGCATGGGTCACACCAAACTGCACTCTTCCCAGTCTGGTGCAACAGATCCTTCCCGTCAACCTGCCAGATTGTCTTGGGCTGGAAATTTGCTTCAGTCTGTCATTTTGTGGCTTCTGCTGCTCTAGAATTTGTTTAGAGTCATTTTTTACAGGTTTTTTGAGGTGATTGGGAGGAGAGCTGTAGCAGGTTCCTGCTTCTACTCCATCGTCTTGGCTCCACCCCCCCCACCCTAGCATTTTTTAATTGTATTCTTGTTAAGTCATTTTTCAGTTGTGTCTGAGTCTCCATTTCCCCATTTGGGATTTTCTTTCCTTTTCCATCTCATTTTACAAATGAGGAAACTGAGGCAAATAGGATTAAATGATTTGCCCAGTGCCACATAGCTAGTAAGTATCTGAGGCTAGATTGGAACTCTTGAAGATGAGTCTTTCTGATCCCAAACCAGTTGTTCTATACACTGTGCCACCCCTTCCTAGGCCATCTCCAGTTATCCTGATCAATATCTGACCACTGGACCCAGATGGTTCCAGAGGAGAAAGTAAGGCTAATGACTTTGCACAGCCCTCTCTCACTTAAATCCAGTTCACTTGCAAGTGATGGCATCCCCTCCCTGATACCATGGTCCTCTTCAAGAATGAAGAACAAACAGCAGGAAGCAGCAGCAAGTACCTAGCTGCCCTCTACTTGTATTAGCTAAGAATATTAAAAACTAATTACTCTAAGATGAAGTTCAATAAAAGACTGCCTTCCTCCATGGTGTGATATGAGCCTAACTCATTAGCAGTGTTCCTTCTCTCATTTTTTTAATATCAGGATCCACCCTCATCAGCTGATTTTTCACAGTGGTTAATTGATGGAGAGCACTCTGGACACTCCTATCCTTAATGTTTATAGTCAATCTCAGGGGAGAATAGAAGACTGAAACCATCCCTCTGGAGTTCCTTCATTCCTCCTCACTCCACTCACTTCAAAAAACTGTCTTTATCAGTCTCTTTCTTTCATCTATTCTCAGAAAAGGAGCTGACCCTTACTGCCAACACTGTCACCTTCACTCAGATCCTTTGATCTCATCCCTTTCTAGGACTTTGTTCCATTTGTCATTTCCTGTCTCATCTTTTCTCTCTCTCCTATTTTGTATCCTTTTCTATGCTGATAAAAAATGCTCAGGTTTCCTTCCACTGCTCTAAAGGGAACAACAACAAGGGGTAGCTAGATGACAAAGTGGAGAGAGCACTGGTCCTAGAGACAGCCCTGAGATCAAAGCTGGCCTCAAACACTTACTAGCTGTGTGACCCTGGGCAAGTCACTTAACACTGATTGCCTGCCCCCCTCCAAAAAACAGAAACAACAACAATAAACTCTTCCCTGATCCAGTTTTAAAACCTCAACCTATCATATTTATTGCCTCCCCCAAATTGCTAAAGTTCTACAAAGTATAATCTATACTACACTTCCTCACTACCCACTCATTCAACCCTTGCAGTCTTGGCTTTCGGACCCCACAAGTCTAAAGAAACTATATTCCCCAAGGGTATCAATGATTTCTTTAAAGAATAATTGGGAACTGTCCTAGAGTCAGAAAGACTCATCTTCATGAGTTCAAATCCAGCCTCATATACTTGATAGAAAGGGGACCTTGAGCAAATCACTTAACCCTGTTTGGCTCAGTTTTCTCATCCGGTAAATGAGCTGGAGAAGGAAATGGCAAACCACTCCAGTATCTCTGCCAAAAAAAACCCAAATGGGGTCACAGAGAGTCAAACACGACTGAAAAACAATAGCCCCCTTCTTTCTGGATACATCCCTCCCCACAGCCCTAATATCCATTGTGTTACCCATTGTGACAAGGAATAAAAAAGGATGACAATGACCTCTTAATTGTCAAATAGAATGCCCTTTCCTCAATTTTTATCCTTCTTGACCTCTCTGGAGCATTGGACACTCGCTTCTCTTTCTAGATACTCTCTCCGCTCCAGGACTTTTGGGACATTGATCTTTTCTGGTTCTCCTCCTGTGTGTCTCACTGCATCTGGTTCATTCACATCATGTCCTCTAACCATGGGCATTCCTACCACCCCACCAGCCCTGCCCCAGGCTCTGTTCTGGGGTCTCTTTCTTTTTCACTCTATACTATGTCACTTAGTGATGATATCAGCTCCCATGAGCTCAATTGACATCTTTCTCTATGTGGATGATTCCCAGATCCATATATCCAGTCCTAGTCTAACTTCTGAAATACAATTATGCATCACCAGCTGCCTCTTTTACCTCTAGAACTACATGTCTTTTTGCATCTCAAACTCAACCTGCCTAAAACATAACTCATTATCATTCCCCCAAAACCTTCCTTTCTTCAAAACTTTGCAATGACTTTCAAGAATACCACCACCACTTCAGTCATTTAAGTCTGTTACTCTGATCTCATTCTCCTCACTTGCACTCCTCCTACATATCCAACTCATTGCCAAATTTTGTCATTTCTACCTTCACAACAGCTCCTATACACATCCCCTTTTCTCTATGCACACAGACACAACTCTAGTTAAAGCCCTCATCCCCTCTTGCCTGGATTATTGTAACAGCCTTCAAAATGGCTTCCTTGCCCCAAGTCTCTCCCCATCCTCCACTCAGCTGGCAAGATGCTTTTTCTAAAACAGATGTGACCATGTCCTCCTAGGTATGATCTTCTGTTTATTC
Organism: Notamacropus eugenii; assembly: GCF_028372415.1. Classification (NCBI taxonomy): domain Eukaryota; kingdom Metazoa; phylum Chordata; class Mammalia; order Diprotodontia; family Macropodidae; genus Notamacropus; species Notamacropus eugenii. The sequence goes on from NC_092873.1 coordinate 261,907,628, forward strand.
CTCCCTCTTTCCTTAGCTTCTCAGAATATTTTCTTTCCTTCAAGGCTCATCTGAGTTGTCACCTCCTCTTGTCATTTATCCTTTATTCTCGAAGAAAACCATTGACATTGTGAGGGTGATGTCTTGACTTGCATGTGAAGTGGGTATGAATGGGGCAGAACTGTGCAAAGTCATCAACCTCACTCTTTCTTCCAGTCATCAAAGTCCAGTGGCAACACTATGGAGACACAAATTAACGTGCTCTCCCTCTTCAGATGACTTTTCTGTTACCCATCTGTACATGTTGTATTTCTTAAGAGAATGAAAGCACTTTGAAGACAGACCTTATTCCCCTCTGCATCTATAGCAGCTACCAGAGTGCTCAGTATACCATAGTTGATTAATAAAATTATTGTTGGGTTGTATTAGATTATCAATATCTTCCTAAAATGTAACACCTATAACTGAACACACTTCAACTGTGACCAGAACAATACAATGTACTGTTAGTAATAGTAGTTATAGTTAGTAATAGTAAGACTGTTAGCTCCACAGATAAAGATGTAGACTTATTTCTTTCTCATATGCTCAAAGTATAAAGATCTCCAAATTCTCTGACCTAAGGCGTCTTCTCTTCCCTCTGTACAATCTCCTTTGGCGAGCTCACATATATTATAGTTGTTACTATTAAGAAATATTCATTAAGGACCTACCATGTGCTAAGTGTTTTACAAATATTTTCTCATTTGATTCTCATAACAACCTTGAGTTTTCGTTGTTGTTCAGTCATCTTACATTCATGTCTGACTCTTCATGACCCCATTTGGGGTTTTCTCAGTAGAGATTCTAGAGTGGTTTGCCCTTTCCTTCTCCAGTTCACTTTACAGGTGAGGAAACTGAGGCTAACAAGATTAAATGACTTGCCCAGGGTCACATAGCTAATAAGTGTCTGAGGCCAGATTTGAACTTATGAAGAGCAGTCTTCCTGACTCCAGGTTAGGCATTCTTATCCACTGCACCAACCTAGCTGCCCTTGAGAGAAAGTTATTATTATTCCCATTTTATAGTAGAAGAACTTCACTTAGTTGATTCTGGGGGAGAGAATAAGGCTGACAACTTTGCACCTAACTTAAATCCAATTCCCAGGTAAGTCAAGACACCCTCATGATATCATTAGTCCTTCCCAAGAATGAAGGAGGAAAAACACCAGCACCAGTAGCAACAAAAAAAGAAATGGAGGCAGACAGAAAGTATGTAATTTGCCCAGTGTCACTCAGCTAATGAACATCTCAGGGCAGATCTGAAGTGGAATCTTTCTGACTCCAGGACCAATCGTGAACTCTCATGATTCCAGTCATTACTTCTAAGCAAGTAGCTCCATATTCAACTACGATATCACCTCTGAATTCCAATCCTGCACATCCAGCTAGGTGATATGTATCTCCACCAGTGAATGTCCCAAAAGTAATTCAAACTCAACACCTCCAAAACTTATCATTTCCTCCCAAACCTTTCTTCTTTGTTTTTTAAAGACATCAGCCACAATGAAAAGAGAACTGGATTTGGAGTCAAGACTTGAATTTGAATTCTGCTACCTACCATCGTTGGGCATTTAATTTCTTTTGCCCTCAATTTCTACATATGCATAGCGAAGGATTTAGACTAGTCATTAGTAGGACCCTTTCCAGAGCTAAATCCAACCATATTTACAGTCATACAATCAATTGATCTACAACTATGGCAGTAGGACCGGCCAAAGGGGACCAAAACCTTGAAGTTTGTGTAGGCATAGGGGATTGCCACTGCAAAAAAACAGATTCTGGAGAGATCCAGTCCTGAGTGGGGTGGGGGGGTTAGGGTTAGGTAACTTATAAGGAAATTAAGAAGTTACATTGAGAACAAATTGTGAAGGGTTTTAAAAGCCAAATAAAGGAATTTAAATTTTTCCTAGAAGCAATTGGGAGTCACTGGAGTTTATTGAGTAGAGGAATGGAGTGGTCAAGTCTGTACTTACAGACAGTGACTTTGGTAGCATTGCCTAGGATGGATTGGAGTAGCAAGAGAGTGGAGGTAGAAAGACCAAACAGGATGTACCACAACAATGGCCTAAGCAAGAGGTAATGAAGATTTAATTGATTTTACCTTCTTCAAATTCCCTGTAGTACTTTGTCTAGCTCTCACCTTCATACTTATCACATTATACTTCATATCACCTTTACTTGCTTACGTATCTTTTCCCACTCCCACCCACCACCATCCCCATTTGACTGTAACCTCCCTGCAGGAAAGGACTATGTCATTTCTCATCTTTATATATTACCATCTAGAATAACACTTTGCACCTGGTAGGCACTAAATAAATTAAACTGAATCATGAAACATATATATGACTGGAATTGACTAGAAGATCTTCTCTTTTAAGGAAAGTTTTCAGGATATATATAGATATCTCTAAATTCTGTATAATTTATAAGTTTCTGGCTTCTCTTTTTTTCCCCAATTGTCACAAAAATATATTCACTCAAAGTACATTATGTCTTTCCCTATAATTTTAATCACATTTCCTAGTCTTTTCAGATAATAATGTACTTCAAAAATAATATTTTTCCTCTCCAAGGAAGATGATGAACATTTTCTAATTTATTTTATTTTAACATCTTGCTAGAAAGATTATTGAACACCGTTAATCACACTTTTAGAGATGCAGAAATGAAAATCAATAGTACAAGTGACTTACCTAAAGTTACACAGTCATTAGGAAAAAAATAATTTAGTAATGCTCAGGAACACCATAGGGTACTATTGAACCATAAGGTATTATTCTCTAACTTCTTCTGCTCCTTCTTTCAAGAGGGCTTAAGAATAAACCTATATAATTAAAATTTAATTAATTTAATTGAAATTCAATTTAACTGAAATAAGATTGGTCTTTGGATACCATTTTGATAAGTATAAACCTCTTTTATTTCGTAAATCAAAACTGAAATCCACAAACAGAACTTTTGCTCTTCCTTAACTGTGAAAATTTCCAAAACCCAAAAATATTTCCTCTTTTTTGTTTTTGTTTTGTTGTGAGTTGTTTCTTTTCCTCTTGACTTGGTGAATTGCAATTTTTACATTTATGCATTTTCTTTTGACACACAAGTTACATTTCATACACACACATGCATGCACACACACAAAACTCTTGAACTTTCAGTTAAAGAAACAAGCAAACAAGCCCTCTAACATAGAGAGAATAGATAGACTACTCTCCCAGTATTCCATTACTAAGAAAGAAAGTAAATATTTTAACATCCATCATCTGGAACTATCACAAACCTCTATATTTGATTTGAACCCTGTGGTCTTTTAGAGTTGTCTTCATTTACATAATTTTACTCATTGTATATATCATTCTTCTGGTTTTTCATTCTTGTCTCTATACTTCTTCATACAGGTCTTCACATTCCCTTAAATATAAAAGTATTTCACATTCACATACACAATTTTAATTTGTTCAGTCATTTTCCAATTGTTGGGTATAGCATTTGTTTCCAACTTTTTCTCAATTAAAAAGTAAGAGTTGTTATGAATATTTTGGCCCATTTAGGCTCTTTCTTTTGATCATAAACCCTACTGGATCAATCAATCAGCAAACATTTATTAGACACCTACCATACACCAGGTCATGAAGATACAAAAACAAAATCCAAATAGTCAGTAGCTCAAAGGCTAAGGATAGATGACTCACTTTTCTTCACAGAATACCAAAGAAAGATTTTCAGTAGCAATATTTCTATTCCTAGGAAAACATAGGAGTATATTTTTAAGAAGTGTTTATATTCTGTGAAAAACTCCACTGTGACTTAAAATTTTATTAACTCTGATCTATGTATGTATTTAAACTTCTAATATAAATACAAGGTACAGTTGTACTCTTCCACCTTGTGGGTCATTATGATTCATTCTTAGGAATTTAACAAGACTGTTGAATTGAAATATCTACTGACTACAGAAAGCAACTTTTACGATGATGCTTTCATATTAACAAGAAAGGTTAGCAATGATTCTTTTGAAAATCTGTTTATACAAACTCAGTCTAAAAATTAATAGCTGATCACAACCTTGGGAGCCAGAATATATTTATGAGATTCCTTTTCTTTTAATAAAGAATGCATCTTTCCACCTGCTTTAGAACATATCTTGGTGTGATGCCTTGTTTTAAAAAACAAAATTAAACAAATAGTTTCTAATTATTCCCTATACATTTCATGTGTAGCTGTAACACTGTTAATGAACCATCTGTCCAAAAAGTTATTTTGAAAAATTGAGAAATTAGTGATTAGGGAAATTAGAGACCTGTTTATTCTTGTATCATGAAACATTATCTAAATGATTCCATCTGAGCTGAATTCTCTAGGAAAAAAATTATTTATATTTAAAATTGTATTATCTATCAGTCTCCAGGTCTAAAAAGAAAGCCTCTGTTCAGACCAGAACTGTAATGAGAATAACAATAGCATTTATATAACACTTTACATTTTGCAAAGTGCTTTGCAAATATCTCATTTCAGCCTCATAACAATTCTGGCAGATAGGTACTATTATTATCCCCGTTTTATAGAAGAGAAAATTGAGGCTGAAAGCAGTTAAGTGACTTGCCCAGGGTCACATAACTAGCAAGTATTCTGATGCTGGACTGTGAACTCAGGTCCTCTTAATTCCAGGTCCAGCACTCTAGCAACAGAGTGACAGCAGAGAAATCAGTAAGAGATTTCTTTCTAAGTACACACAAGGAGAGAGGGGTGAAGGTGGATGTCAGGTGGAGGTAAAGATCGAGAGGTGGATTTAGGGAATTATGGAAAGAACCTTGCGACACTTTTCTCACCGGTGAATCAATGGTTTTGTTTTTTTTTGAGGGACCACATTACAAAATGGGAGGATATATGAAAGGGAGGAGAGTAAGGTGATTGAGAGGAGCGTGGGATGTGCCCTAGTCAAAATGAGGGCTAGCAGTGAGGGGGAAATGACCCCTATGGTTTCTCAGGAAGAGAAGAGCCTACAGGAGGAGGGGGGAGGATTACAGGGAAGAACTGAAAAGGAGGGGGAAAGAGGAAGGCCTTGCTTCGGTGTTAGGAGGGGGTTCCATCGATGAATGTTCCTATAGGTACAGAGATGTTCTGTTGTGGGGAGACAACAGAACAAGGGTGACCTTGTGCTGGGAATTTGTGGTAGAAAAGAATGTTCATCTTATGTCATGTGGAGGGAAGCTGGAACTCCTAGGGGCTACTGACACCTGTGGGAGTAGAAGGGCATGGACCCAGGCAGGCAATGTAGAAGCAAATGGGCAAAGAAGGTAACCAGGGAAAGGTACAGATCAATGGCGGGCTACATAAGCAAGGACATAGGGGGAGGAGGAGTTCCACCACAGGGCAGCGTCCTCTCTGTCACCTGCAGCAATTGGCATGGTTTTGGGAGTAAGGAACAGTGGAAAGGGGGAAATCTGTGAGGAAAGTTATATAAGGCAGCTGCAGAAGCCCCAAATGGATCCCTCAGAAGTTTTGATTCCAACACAATTAATCCAGTAAACATATATTAAGTGCCTGCTATGTGCCAGGAATACAGTTAATAAAGACAGTCCCTGACCTTGAGGAGCTGAACATCTGAAAGACCACCCAACACTCAAAAGGAGGCAGGAGAGCAGGGGTGAGGGGGAGGTGGGGTGGCTCACCAGGTGGTACCTGGTGCAGGGACATCTTTTTCTGTGGAGTTAAAGTCAGGCAGAGCAGTAGCTGGAAAGTGAAATGATTCCATGAGCAACACAGAAAATAGAGAAGGAATAGATAATTACAGGCTTCATGAACCAGAGAATGAGGGTCTAGAGTAGACAGAAAGAGAGGATAGATAATGAAAAGAGTGAGAGAAACCATCTCTGGAAAGGGGCACAAACATTGAAATTTAAAGACCTAACGAACAGGACTATTTAAAGGGAAGGTGAGCAAGGGGGAATCTACTTTACTGAGAGAAAGAGAGGGGAAGAGTGAAATAACTAAATAAAAGCAAGTTAGAAAAAGGAGCTATTGGTAGAGCTGTGAGCTGATCCAGCCATTCTGGAGAGCATTCTGGAACTATGCCCAAAGGGCTGCAAAAATGTGCATACCCTTAGACCCAGTAATATCCCTTCTAGGACTGTATCCCCAAGAGATCATAAAAATGGGAAAGGGTCCCACATGTACAAAAATATTTGTAGCAATTCTCTTTGTGGTGACCCAAAATGGAAATCGAGGGGATATTCATCAATTGGGGAATGACTGAACAAGTTGTGGCATATGAATGTAATGGAATACTATCATGCTATGAGAAACGATGAACAGGAAGACTTCAGAAAGGCTTGGAAAGACTTATATGAACTGATGCTGAGTCAAAGGAGGAGAACCAGAAGAACTTTGTACACAGAAACAACCACTGTGTGCGAGGAATTTTTCTGGTAGACTTCACTGAAGTGCATGGACTTAAAATTCCCAAAGTACTCTTGAGGCAAAATGCCATCCACATCCAGAGAAAGAACTATGGAATTGGAAAGCAGAATGAAGCAGAATATTTTCTCTTGTGTTATGTTGTGTTTGGGTTTTTCTCATGGTTTCTCTCATTCATTTTAATTCTTCTATGCAACATGACTAATGTGAAAATGTGTTTAATAAGAATGTATGTGTAGAACCCATATAAGATTCCATGCTGTCTCCAGGACACAGTGAGGAGGGCGGGGGAGAAAAATCTAAGACTTATGAAAGTGATTGTAGAAAACTGAAAACAAATAAATTAATAATTTTAAAAAAAGAAAAAGGAACTAATAAGAAAAACCCCAAAGGGAAAGGGGTAATACATAAACTAATAGATATTCATTCATTCCTCCATCCTGATTGTCTACACAACTCAGGATCATGGTATAAATATGTGCACTAAATTCACTTACTGTTTGTTGACTCATTCACAAAACATTGGAATCCTGTAAGCTCTGCTCTGTTTAGAGGGGAAAGGAGGTAGGGAAGAAACTAGAGTCAATGTTCCCTTCCTCCATTTCAGCCTCTCTTACACTTTTTATCCTTAATGACAGGGTTCTAACAACATGGGAATGGAGGCTAGTTCTGAAAGATGACATGAAAATATGACTGTTAAAATGTAACATCCTTTCATCATCATTATAGTGTATTTACTCCTGTATCTGTTGCCTCTGATTTAGCTAAAACAGAGCCCAAGAGGGGTGAGAAAGATTTAGGGTTTTGACAGGGGAGATGGGGGAAGGGTTGTTGCAGTTTTAAAGTCTTGGAAAAACTGGCAGTCTCAAAATGTGATCAGGAGGAAACACAACATCGCAAAATAACCCAGGGATTATCAATCACTGGCAATAAACATTAACTTTTTATTCCAGATGTCTCACCTGTTTCAAAATGTTAACTGGAGAATAATTTCTAGTCAGAATATACAATTAAAGGCAAAAAAACTACAATAAAAAAATGAGTACTTCTAAAGTACCTTTCATCTAAATAGCTTAGTATTCTTTACAAACGTCATCTTATACATTTGCACAAAAGCCTGGCAACAAAGCTAGAAGCTTAGTCATAAAGAACACGGAAGAACCAATATGATATTTCATCAATGATTCACCCTGTTGAGAAGAGGCTGGTCATATTATTTCTTCCTAAGGAGAGGACCAACAGATGAAAAGATGGAAAAAGTCTTTCTTTTTATTTTTTTCAGAAGGATCCCAAAGACCCTCCCTTAATTAAGGCCAATTCCCCAGATCTCTAGCCCAGGAAACAAATGATCAGAATCTATTTCTCCCCAACAATTCCAGGAGGTTACATTCAGCATACACCAGTTAGGATAAGTAAGCATTACACCGGCTTAGACCATTTCTAGCTTGTGACAACTCAAAGCTAAACCTACCCCACCATGTCTGGGGAGAATTGCTGGACACTATTCATTGGCTCTTGCTTTTGATATATTCATTCACAGATGTGAAAATTGAATTGCTCATGCTGGGCTTTTGAAGGGATATATCAGACTATAACATACTAGTTAAGTGTAAAGATTTAAGAACAACAAAGAACAGTCTTTTCAACTAAGACACAGAGAGAACAAAGATTCAAAGCCAGGGGAAGCAGCCTGAGATTAGCTTCATTTGTCACATTTTAAAAAAATTTCAGCCCTCCTACTTGGGGACTTTGAGGCAGATAGACAACTAAATAGATATTCCAAGGACCAGTTATTCTTGAAATATTTTATAGTAGATGGAGATTTATGCTAGTAGAAGACTAGTATTGATATATCCCACTCGATTCTGACCTCCTCATGCTAAGCCTGACAAACCATTGAAGCCCCACAGTGATAGTCTGTTCACCCAACACTTTATTGTTATTTTACATATTTACATTTTCAGTGATAGTCTGAGGAAGAGCAACTGTGCCATTTCAGTCAAATATTTTTGAAACTAACCCTTCTCCCTGAAATCCCTGACATACCCTGCTTTGTGAAAGGAATATGGTTATGCTGAGTGCATGGAGAGGGGAAGAAAAAGGAATAGGGGATGGGTAAAGGAGGGAAATGGATAGTGAAAGAAGGGAAAGAGTTGGGGAAAGAAGAGGAAAGGGGGGAAGAGGAAGGGAAAGGGAAAGAGAGAAGAGAACATTGACTTCAATCCTCCATAACTAGACCAGTGCTACTGGACCTTTGCTTCTGGGAACCAAATTTAAAGGATGCTAAAAACCCAAGCAATAAAGCAGTAGAGAAACAGAAAAGGGGGAGTGGGATTAGATGGTTTCTGTGGTCCCTTCTAGCTCCAAATCAATGCTCTAATAACCTAGGTGGCAAGAAGAATTAGTTAAGATAAGAAGCTACCAGATGGCCCACATTTCCTTAGGCTATGCCCTAATCTTCCACCCACCATGAAGACTTCCCCAGCAGAACTGATCTGGCAGTGGCAAAAAGTGCATTTCTTGCCTCTTGCCCTGAGCATAGCTTGTTCTGTTCCTAACTCCCCCAAATTCCTTGCCTGACAAGATATGTAGTAAAAGTAAGTTCTTGAAGTTATACCTGAGTGACTTTTCAGAAGAAGATGATATTCCATTGTTTCCTTCCCTATAAATAGATGAGTTTTCATATGTACGCTTTGGTTCTGGTAGCAAACACTTTTCTACAAGACCGTAGGAAAAATTATGTTTAAATCGTTGATAGGAATTTAGGCAGATTCTTCAAAAAAGAATCAACCAAAAATTATTAAGCACTTACTATTATTTGCTAAATGGGGAGGGGGGTGGGATTCCAAAAAGGGTAAAACCTGGCCCTGCCCTCAGGGAACTTACCTTCTAATAGGACAGACCTAAGGTAAATAAGAGGATAGATACAAGAGATCTATAGATCAGCTGTCATAGAGGGAAAGGCACTAGCAGCTGAGGGTTTAGGAAAGGCCTCCTACAGAAGGCAGCATTTGAGTTGTGGCTGTGTCCTTTGAGGTCCCCAGAGGCCAAGTTCAAAGCAGGAGAGAAGCAGGTGATACGGCTGTGGGGTTTAGGTGCCTAGGAGATGGATCAGGAGGCAGGAAGAAGCAGAAAGAAGAAGATCATACACAGCCCATCTAAAGAAAGTTGATGTTAGCAAATACCAAACTTCTATTCTAGAAGTTCCAAGGACTCTAAGAACCACTCTCCTCTTCCTCCTTCCATCCTCACCTTTAAGCTTTTTGTAAGTTTGGAGATGGACCAGACTACTGTTTCTTAGTGGTTCACACACTGATTTGGGATGGTGAGAGGTACAGTTATCCAGGCCTCCTGCCTCTAACTAAGTGATTGAGTGGTCAGGGAGCCATGGGAAGCCCATCTTACATGAGGGAGATAGTGGCGGGCCAGGGTCCTACAGTCTCCCAACTAGAAGGAGGAAAAAATCCAAGCTCTTCCATATATATATATATATATATATATATATATATATATATATATATATATATATATGTATGTATATATATGTATATATGTATATATGTATGTGTATATATATAATATACATATATATATATTTCACAGTTTCTGGGCATGTTCGAAGACTTTGTCTCATTTGCAATAAACCCAAATTTAGTGGGTTTGAACATACCCCAGAGAAAAAGCAGTAGAACCAAAACTGATCTGGATCAATCAGGAAAAAAAGTATTTTTCAAAAGCAGAATGCTTTCATGTCCTAACACAATATGTCCTAATATAAGAGAGAACCAAGAAACAAAATAAAATAGATTGTTGGGGAAAATATCTAAATAATGAATGCCAGCAAAAAAAATAAAATCTGCTATTAAGGGTAAAAAGGATTTGGGATACTGGTACCTGAAATATTCTGATGAATCACTTACACTGATCAGATTATCTGAAAAACTGCTCAAATATCTACTTTGCCTATGTAGAGATAGTCTCTGGTACAAAAGACAAGATAAAATATTCCTGAAAATGCCTAAATATAGTAGAAAAACTTGGGAAGGTGATGCTGTTATTGAAAAGCAAGTATGAATATACAACATATATAGACAACAGAAAAAAATAATGAAAAATCATTTCCCAAAAGATAGATGGTCAAAGGATACAAACATATCTCAAAAGAATTCCAAACTATTAAAAACTAGATGAAAGAATGATCCAAATGTCTAAAAATAAGAAAAATATAAAACAAAAGAACATTAAGATTTGTCCATACTCCCAGAAAATTGGCAAAAATGACAAAAGAAGAGAAGAATCAACGCTGGAGGAATTATGGAAAAATAGAAACACCAATACATGGTTGGAGCTTTGAACTGGTCCAATCATTCTGAAAAACAATCTGAAATTGCAGTATGCTAAGTAAATGACTAAAACATCCATACCTTTTTACCCAGATAGCCCATTGTTAGCCTACAAACAAGCTTAAATGTTTCCTGCCTACCAGGCACTGTGCTACGCCTATGCCCCAAGGAGACCAAGGATGAAAGATGCCATATTCACCAAAGCACATTAGTACCTTTTGTAGTAGCAAAGAACTAGAAACAGATGCCCACAAATTGAGGTATATCTAAATAAACTGTGCTAAAAGAATACGGTGAAATAATAAAGTGTGATAAGAAATTAATATAGAGAAGCAAAGTGAAATTTACATGAGCAAAGTGAAGGGAAACAAAGAAAACAATATACACAACAAATACAGCTCCATTAAAAGAAACAGCAACAAATCAATCAAAATAAAACTGTAAAATTATAATGACTGAGCCCCATAGCAACGAAGAGATATAAGACAGTACATTCCTTATCTTTCTTTGCAGAGGTGGGGGACTCTGGGTGTGAAATACAATATATTGGCTAATTTGGCTGAAATGCTTTTTATTTTCTATTAATAAGATGTGTGGTTCAGACCACTTCCTCTGCCCTAGGTGAAACGAGTGGGTGGACCTTTATCTAAACTCTAGGATACTTGAAGTTTTTTGACGACTTTCTTAGTCAAGACCATGAGTCTATGGGAGGAATATGCAACCTGGCATGAGAGAGAAGGAGCCAGGGACCAAGTCGATAGTGAAATATTCAGAGATTACTGGTATTTGGTACTATAAAGTAAGGACAGAGTCTTCCCTACCAATCTCAGGCTCCCATTATGTAACAAGGGAATATTGATTGTGTTTGCCCTTCCTCCCTGGAGAAGTTCAATACAGGTTAGTTTTTGCAATTATCACCCCCTTTTTACCTACCTATTTGCTGTGTCAAGCAAACCTTTATGATCTGTTTTCTGGTGATGTTTTATTTGGTGTTTTAAAAATTCTGATTGTCACTTCACATAGACATGTGTGACTAATATCAGACAAGGACATAATTTTAAGTGCACTGGGGAGGGGGGAGGGGGAATCCTTGTTAAGGAGAAAATGCTAGAATCCTTTCTCCTACCTTGGTGTTGTAAGAATCACCTTGGAGGGGTAGGGGAATATTGAGCCAATATTGATTTGATTTTATTTTTTACTAACAATATATCTTTTTTTTAAAAGGCAGAGAATCTTAAAAAGGGGTCTGTGCACTCATATTCTTCCTAGACAGACCCATACTTGTATGTTTCTGCTGAGTATTTCCCTTCTCCCCAGTCTCAAGAAAGGGAGAGGGAACGAAAAAGGGAAGGTAGAGTGAGAAAAAGTATCTAGAGAAGAAAGTTCCACCTCAAGCCAGCCAGAGAGATGGTGACAGACAAGTCTGTAAGGCATTCAACTCTGTCCCTTCCTGATTGGGAGCCACTGAAATGAGCAGAAGATTGCTGGAAAAAAAAATGATTTTTTGGTTCTTTTCTATTTCGCCAGTCAATAAATATTTGTTAAGTACTTGCTATGTGCTAAGCACTAGGGATACAGATAAAGATAAAAACTCCTTATTCTCAAGAAGCTCACAGTGTAATGGGAAACCAACACACAAACAACTATGTACAATCAAGATGTATAGAGGATGAATTTGAAATACTCAATAGAGAGAGGGAACTAGAATTATTGTTTGTTATAGAAGGTGGCTCTTTGGGAAAAGGAGGCAGACATTAGGAAAAGTTGGCATCTTAGTGGGAAGAACACTAGACTTGCTGTCAAGGTGATTTGGAATCCTTCCCCAGACATCTCTCTGCACCATGTTGGACAAGTTACTTAACCTCTCTCAGGGATGAGAATAGGACCTACCTTACTGAGTTTTTATGAGGAACACATAAGATAACATATATCTAAATCACTGTATATCTTGAAGCTCTGGATATTAGGTATTATATAAAAACAAAAGTGGTCAACAGATTTTTTTTTTATTAGAAAGAAAACTAAGGTTTTACCTCACACCTGGAAAATGGACAGGGATAACAAAAGATGGAGAGTCAATTCTGGAGGGACTGTAGGAAGAAAACAAGTATCTGATAGGTACCTATTAAGTGATAGGCACAAATACAAAGAATGAAATGCTCCCTACTTTTGATGTTCTTGGTTGGTTGTTCTCCTTTGTATTTGAAGAGGAACAAAGTCACATCACTATATTGGGGTCAGTGTACAGTGTGTCCAACTATGACTGATCAAACTAATACAACCTCAGAAGGCTCTACCACAGGTTAGGCACAATAGCCGTATGAACATTTTAGATGGAGATGTCTTTAAATTTATGTATCTCACATTTCTTTAGAGCTACTGCAATTTTGCTTTACTATGACTTACTATGCTTTGAGATGATCTTAATGTCTAATGGGAAAGGCAAGCATATACATACATGTGTATATATAATTAAAGTATAAAGAAACTAAATGCAAAATAGTTTGGGGGAAAGCACTAGCATTTGAGGGGATCATAGAAGATAGCATGTTTATGAGGCAGAGGTGAGAAGGCAGTATATTCTAGGCATGGGAGAAGGGAAGGAGACAGTAAAAATACATAAACACACACACACACACACACAGAGGTATATATTGTCAGGGCTATGAATTGGGCTAACCTTTCCAGAAAGAAACTTGTTATTATGCTTTAAAATGTGACAAAAAATGTCCTGTGAGGCCCCAGGAAGTCTACCTCACAGTAAGCAGGAACAGGCAAAATTATAGAAACCCAATCAAGAGCCAAGGTGCCTTGTCTACCCTAGAGAAGGCCCTTTGAAAGATCTGTCTCCAAGAGTAATATGAAGTTGAAGATGACACTGGGACAGGGTCCTTCTGAAGCTGAACTAGGAGTAATCCCCTATCAGTGGTGCTAGAGCCCTAGAGTAGACAGAAGCCCCACACTGTAGGGACAGATCTATAATTTCATTGGAAGAAGGAACTCCAGGGTGATGAAATTCCCTCTATCAATTCAGGGTCACAGAGCCAGGATGAGTCAAAGTCAAAATCTGAACTCAGGTATTCTTGGTTCAAAGGCCAGTTCTATCCACTGTACCATGTTGCTTCCCCAAATTTTCCTACATATACATATATATGTGATATACATATGCTACTGTACTTTTTAAAATGCAAAAAAATATATATGAAAATATTCACTAAAAAGGATGAGGTAGAGATGAAATAAACATTTTACAATTTATTAGCAGTACAAAAACTTTCACCCTTATTAAAAATTACTGATATTTCAATGAAAGCAATGTGATTAAATTATGCTTCATTACTGAGTAAAATTTATAAGAATACAAGTCATTGTCCAATTGATAAATGGTCAAAGGATGTGAACAGCAGTTTTCAGATGAAGGAATCAAAGCTATCTATAGGCATATAAAGAAGTGTTCTAAATCACTTTTGATTAGAGAAATTCAAATTAAAACAACTCTGAGGTTCCATCTCACACCTATCAGATTGGCTAATATGACAAAAAAAAAAAAGGAAAATTATAAATGTTGGAGAGTATATGGGAAAATTAGGATATTGATGCACTGTTGGTGGAGTTGTGAACTGATCCAACCATTCTGGAAAACAATTTGGAACTATGCACACAGGACAAATGAACTGTACATACCCTTTGATCCAGCAATACCACTACTAGGTCTATATCCCAACAAAAGCATAAAAAAGGGTAAAGGATTCACATGTGCAAAAATATTTACAGTTACCCTTTCCATGGTGGCAAAATATTGGAAATTGAGGGGATCTCCATCATCTGGGGAATGGCTGAACAAGTTGTAGTATATAAATGTAATGGAATACTACTGTGTAATAAGAACTAATAAACAGGCAGACTTCAGAAAAACCTGGAAAGACTTGTATGAACTGATGCAAAGTGAAATGAGCAGAACCAGGAAAACACTGTACACAGTACCAGCAACACTGTGTCAACTATGAATGACTCTGCTCTTCTCAGCAGCACAATGATCTAAGACAAGGTAAAAGGACTCATGAAGGAAAATGCTATCTACATCCAGATAAAAAACAGACGGATTCTGAATGCAGATCAAAGCATAATTTTTTCACTTTATTCTTTTTCTTTTGTTTTTTCTCCTTTTGAACTGTTTCTTTTTTCACAACTGTCACTAATATAGAAATATGTTTTACAAGATAGTACATGTATAACCTATATCAAATTGTCTACCATTTTCAGAAGGAGGGGGGGAAGGAAACAGAAAATTTTGGAACTTGAAGTCTTGTAAAAATGAGTGCTAAAAATTGTCTTAGTGTAATTGAGAAAAAATTAAAATACTATTTTTTAAAATTATACTTTTTTTAAATCTTGGTTTAGTATTTTGTGATACAACAACTTGAAATTCTAGGTCTAAGTTCAGTTTATTTTGGTATTTGGTTTTAATGATTATCCTATATTTAAAAAATACCTTGCAAAGATATATAGATCCAAATGGAAGGAGTAAATTGTTGGCGGCACTACTAAATCAACATACTTATTTTTCTATCCCATCTACCAATTATGCAGAAATTTTTGTTGAAATTTGGCTTGTAAGTTTCTATCTTCCCTGAGAAGTGTTTTTACAAAATAAATGGAAGGTCTCCCATTTTTATATTTCAAATACACATATGTGTGTGTATGTGTATGTAATTTTATATTTATTTTTACCAGTGGATTCCAATTTGAAAATTTTTTAACCAGGTCAGAAAATTCTGTTTCCAACTTTTTCAATGTCCTGACAAAAGAGTTTTAGCAAATGACAGCATTTTCATCAACAAACTTTTTCAGAAATCAGACTTTTTCTTCCCCTCAGAAATCAGGGTTTGGGTCCTTGGGTCCTCCTCTTCTCTTGCGCGCCCCCCTCCCCTCGCAAAGATTCTCTCCTGATGGCTCTGCTTTCCAACTTAAGCTGAGCTAGCACACGCTAGCTTCACTAGTTTGATCCCTTTACCAGATTCTGCCTTTTAACCATTTTGGGGGGCATGATTTTGGACTGGATGAAGAAGCTTACTCTCTGCTGATTTCATATTTCTTTATCACTGGACTTTCTAGGGCCATTTTAAAGTATTTTCTGGCCTTCATGTAAGCTAGTTTAGCTTCCCGGTAACTTTTTACAATGTTTTCTTAACCTGAAGTCTTTAGGATCTTTAAAAGCTCACTATTCAAATCTGAATTTTAAGAAGATCTCCTAATGGCCTGTCTGAGGTCCATGGCGTCTAGGCTTTAAGAGTATCTGGAAAGGACCCAAGGAGAATGACTCCATCCATAAAGGTAGCATAGGAGATGAGTTGGATCTCAGTCCTGATGCACTGATGAACACTCAAAGGGATTATAGGCTAATTTGTCTCAAATGTATTAGCCAATTCTTCTTGTAAGTAAATAAGAATTTTTAAGTGAAAAGAAGATTATTCCAAGGGAAGTCCTGGGCTATCCTATGGAAGAAACTAGATAATTCTGCACTGATCCCCTTTCTTCTGACCACCAATAAATTCAAAGGTTAATGTTTTCTACCTGTAAATAAAAAAAAACAAAACCTGCTACAGTTCTTACACACATTTATTCCAGCAGATTTCCATCAGGAAGGAAACTACTCAGCAGGCAGAGGATCTTACTAGTCAAGGAGCTGTGACTGGTCAGCATTAATGTAGAGAAAGAGGTTAATTTAAGTCAGAAAATTAGGAAATTCAGTCAACTGACTGACTGGATAGGGTTTTGGTTTTTGATTTTGTTTTTGTTTTTTTTTCTAGCAGACTTTATGCTGTCTGCATGAAACAATTCTGTTTCCACATGGCCTCCTGTACCAGTTAGACTTTGATTTCTGAGAGAGGATCATGCCCTAAGGGCATGGCATTCTCAGTTGTGAGTCAGGCATTGTTACTCAGGAGCTGAGCCAGCTGCTGCTGGAGGGCAGTCATCTGGGCTTTCCAGGCAGCCAGCTCTTGCTTCCGGGATAGTATGACCCTAGCTTTGGTTCAATTTCTCATTCTCTTCCCCAGAACTGCCTGGACAGAGGGACTAACAGAGAGAGGGCAGAAGAAGTCAATCAAGAATGTTATGTCCTGTTCCAGTCTGTGAGATCAGGGTTAAGAAGCCCAGCATGACCCAGTCAGTGAATGGAAGCAATTTATTTGCAGAAGTATAGATGAAAGGCAGAAGAAGCAGACAGGGGTTGGATCAGGTGAGCAATCAACCCAGACAAATTAACCGTTGGGTAGCTGCAAAGACAGGACTCTAACAGCCATCAGCCATCAGAGTTTGCAAGGAAGAGCTATTAACTGGAAAGTGGGCAGTAGAGAAGCAGCAGACACTTGGATTGATTTAATCCCCAGGCATTAGAGATGCCTGTTTATGCTAGGAAAGGTATCTCTTAGTGCCCACCATTTGCACTGTGGATTCTTTAATCCATCAATCAACAAATAGTCATTAAGTACCTACTATTACCAAGCAAGCTAACAAATACTCTGGCTAGATCTGACATTCAGAAATTTATATTAAGCCTTTCAGAGCCTATTTATGTTAAGGAGCTTACATAACCTCTACTGGGAAATGTCACACATATTCATTACCTTTAGGGTACAGATACGTTGCCTTTTTCTCCTCCTAAAACTACAGTGCAAAAATCATATCAGGAAGTCTTTCCTTTGATCTAACCCAAATTTCTCTTATTGCAATTTAATTCCATTTCCTTCAGTTCCATTCTCTGGAGAATGGAGAACTGCTCATCAGTGCCTTCCTTACAATAATCTTTCAAATACTTAAAGACCTATTAAGTTGCTCGTCAGCCTTCTTCTTTCAAAAACACATAACTTTTCCTCATAGGGACTATTTCCTTTCCCTTTAATCATTTCTACTGTTCTTTTCTGGCCTCCTTTCAATTTTTCCAAATCCCTTGTCAAATGTTGAGACCAAAAAGGCCATTAGTCAGGCCTTAATTAGAGTCTTGTGTCCAATTTCTATCTCCTTGTTTTATGAAGGATGCAGAAAAATCAGAGTCTAGAAAAGAACATTTTTTAAGTTAAAAAGGAATGAAAAATAGGTCCTGTGAGGAAATGTTAGGTTCTGTCAAGAAAGAACATAACCAGAAGGCACCTCAGATCTCACCTAGTCTAACCTCTCATTTATTAGAGATAAAGAAACTGAGGCTCAGATATTAAGTGACTCAGCTAAGGTCAAACCACTAAGAACAGAGAGCTGGAATTTGAAACCAGGTTCTCTTAATTCTGATTCCAGTGATCTAGCTTCCATACCATGACTTGAAGAAGAGCTAAGGAAGAGAGCTGGAGCGCAACTTAAGCCATATTGTAGCACCAAAGCAAATATTCAGTTTAGTAAATACTCAGGAGGTCGGTGTAAGGATTACTAGAGCAAAATAACCTCAAGTCATTTGTGAGACTGAATTGATCAGTCTCTTTAATCAAAACAGTCAAGGTATCCTGAGCATTCATTCTGGATCTTCTCCTGAGGTTTAAGTGAGAGAAGAGTCAGTTACCTGCAAACCTTCTTCAACCCCTAACCCTTGAAAAAATCAGACAAAATAAAAAGGAATTATACCCTAGATATTACTACAGGTGCCTCCACAAAATCAAAAGATGGATCTTACTCTCCCACCTTCGCCCACTTGCATATGTCAATCAACATTCGCATAATGTCTGTCAGTTCACAAGTCCTTTCTTTGAGGCTTAGTAAAGTGTCACCTCCTCCATGAAGCCTTCCTCTCCCTGAAATATAATGACCTTTATTGTGCATTCAATCATCTTCTCATTTTTAGTATAATTTTTGTGCATATGTCTCATTCACCTTCCTCCCCACATACTGGATTATAATCTTCTTGGCAGCAGGGTCTGGGTCCTGAATTTATTTTTACCAGCATCAACTAGGACAGTGCTTTGTATATGCTAGCCATTTAAATATTTGTTGAGCTGAGGTCTGCATTCAAAAGATTATTTTGTTGATTAAGCAACCCTTTTTGTTACAAAGAACGTAGATATTGGATGTCAGTTTGAATTTAAAGTAAAGAACTTCAGGAGAGATAGAAGGGAAAAAATTCTTTAAGAAAGACTGACGATCAGGCAGTGGACTTCTCTCCATTGAAATATGGAAGGCACATGGGAGGGAGGGACTATTTAGTGAAACCTTCTCATTTTCCAGGGGAGGAAACTAAGACTCATGGAAATTGAATGTCTTCTTTACAGTTACAAAGGCAGTACATGTCAGAGGAAAGATTTGAATCCAGGTCTCTGACTCTAAAGTCATTGCTCTTTTCACTCTACCATGTTGCTTCCTCTATATAAAACAATTCCTTTTTCTAGGTAGCCACCTAGAGAGGAATAAGGGGAGTCAAAAATTCCTCTTGTCCAAAAATATGTCCCCAACTGATCTAATACTGGAAATCACAGTCATATGTCATTTCTTTGCATGAAGGCTCTATTAAATAAAATTCAGAATATGACTTGGGAAAGATATTACATTGTCCTTTTCTTTTTCTTTTGAGGGGAACAGGAGTAGGAGAGACTCAATCTCCCTATCTCACTCAGGCTGGAAATTCAGGGGACACCCATAGATCTGATGCCATTACTGATCAAGATGGGAGCCTTCATCTGTTGTGTTCCCAACCTGGGATGGTTCATCCTTTCTTAGGCAGCCTGGTGCCCCTCACTCCCATTCCCAAGGGCTCACCATATTAGACTCAGACTTAGTACAGAACCTGATACGCTTCACCCACTACAGCTCAGAACTCCAGAGCTCAAGCAATTCACCAACCACAGCCTTCCTGGTAGCAAGGACGTGCTGCCACTACCTGCCTGTCATTTTCAGACTCCTTCAATTTCCCTCCCATGAAACAGAGCCCTGAGGGTCACTGGACAGGTAAACCGTGATGGGATAAAAAGGTGGTGATACAGGGTTTGGTTCCATGCCCTCTGGTTTAGCGGCATACGTATCAAACAAATATTTTCATTATCATAAAATTAATAGCTCCGATTAAACTCTTTATTATTCCAGTGTGAGCCTCATTCCCTGCCTTAACTCCTTTCTCGTCCACCCCTCTTGGGCTACTGCCAATGTTGTTCCCAAGTCATCCCTCTGACCTTTAAAGTTAGGCAGAGAAGTAAATTTGTTTACACAACACAGTCTCTCCACCTGTTGGAACTTGTTGTAGAGCGAAGCTTTTTTCATTCAGAAGGATCTCCGAATGCTGCTTAGCAGTTACCTTCCCACCACAGCTGAAATTCAGCTAAATCAGCGGTGGAATGCAGTCACTTACCAGGAATATTGTATCCAAGGGAAGCTCTGAGTGGGAGAGCGTGAGAGGGAGAAAGAGAACAATAACTGGAGGAAAGCCAAGTTGCATGCCCACGAGCCACCTCCCAGACCTGTAGCTACAAGATGTGCAGCTCACCTGCACAAGTGGCGGCTTCCTTGGATGCTCCATTAGAACCGTGAGCTTATCGTCGGGGGATGCTTCCTCCCACTGGGAAGACTACAGCTCATCCCCTCCTCCCCAGCCTGTCCATTGACCTGCCATAATTTTCTGGGCTTGGGGGTGGTGTTTCCTCTAGATTACAGGTTCTTAACCACTTTTGTGTCACGGACCTCTCTGGCAGTCGGGTGATTCCCATGTTGTCTTTCTCCCAATGATGCTTTTAAAATTTCCCTCTGGCTCGGCCCCTGACCCCGTGAATCAGCTGTTGTCTCAACCTGAAACTCGCCTCTGCACCTGAGGTCTCCTCTTCCTGCAACATCTGCAACATCATTCCTACCTCTGATCTTCTAACTCCAGAATATCTCCCCCGCCCCCACGCTAGTTCAACTCCCTTCTCCCATTGGTGAGTTCCTGGATTCTATTTTGTGGAGGGGTCCAGGACAACCTGTTCTGCTCCTGACATAGGAATCTTCATCATCCCTCTCCTTTTCAGCTCCCTTTTGTGTGTTATTTTCCTCACTAAAATATAAGTTCATCGAGGGTAGGAACTCTTTCTTTTTTATTTGTATTTATTTCACCAGCATTTAGCTCAGTGCCTGGCACACAGTAAATACCTAATCAATTCTTTTGCTTCTTTGCCTTAATCACATCAAATAAAATGCATGAGATTACAAAGGAAACTATATTGAAAAGCAAGTAATATTTTTTTTACAAAAGTTGGCAGACCCTTTGAAATCTATTTTAAAATGCCTTGGGGGAGGGGGTCCCTTGGAGGAGGATTCCCTACCTACATCTTTTGACATCACATGAATGCCAATGGAGCTTGTGGGTTGTCCACAGGTTATCCTTCCTTCTCACTGTCTGTTTGGCTGCTCATTTATTCTGGGTAAACAAACATCTCTCTGATGACATCCTTTCTGCTACTTCCTATGTAATTCTTTATTTGTACCATGACTCACAGTCTGATCATGCACACCACATGCATCTCCTTTGCCCTTCTCCTGATCTTCAATTATATTTCTTCAATGACTATGGTATTCTATGAACTTCAACCATATATAGAATCAAGAGAAGAATACTTTTATTTTTAAAAAAGTGAGTCTTCTTATAAAAAGGTTGCAATTCCTCAATATGAGTATACTCTTGGTAATATTCAATGTCCTCTCCCATAGTCCTATTTTGATGCTTCATCAGAGCATGGAGAATGCCCTATAAAGGCTCTATCCCGAAACACAAATACTACCAGGTCTTACTCAAACAAGTGTGTGTAGCTTTCATCCAAAGATCAGTCTAGCTAAATGATGACACTTATCACTAGAAGGATGGCTATCCAGTAATGCTTTCCCCATACACACACAATTCATGAAGAATGTCTAAGGCATTGCAAGTTTATGTCAGTGGAAGGGATACCTATAACTATAAAATCATAGACTTTTAAAGTATTTAAGAAACACCTCTCCTCTTTCCTCTCTCTCTCTCTCTCTCTCTCTCTCTCTCTCTCTCTCTCTCTCTCTCTCTCTCTCTTTCTCCTCCCTTGAAAGAGGAAGGGGCACTGCTATTCTGATATTCCCAAATTTCTCAGGCTTGAGATCCGTCTATTGGAGTCTCAAGGGAAGCGTTAGTCAATAACATGGCAATGGTTGGACTCATCTGCTACATGCCACCTCTTGTACTTCCTTTAAGCTGCCTTGTTTTTGTTGTTGTTTCATCATGTCCAACTCTTTGAGACCCCATTTGGGGTTTTCTTGGCAAAGACACTGGAGTGGTTTAACATTTCCTTCTCCAGCTAATTTTACAGATGAAGAAACTGAGGCAGAGTTAAGTGACTTGGCCAGTGTTACACAACTAGTAAGTGTTGGGGGCCAGATTTGATCTCAGGAAGTGAGTCTTCCTGACTCCAGGTCTGCATTCTATCTGCTCAGCTACAAAGCTTCCCTAATTAAGCTAATCCAGCAAGACAGCTGCTTTGGTGGCAGCTGTTGGGAAGCCACAAGGATTTCTCTGGTAGTGGCTGGGGAGTGGGCTGGAAGTAAGGCCAGTGTTGGGGGTAGGGGGGGCACACTCTATTAAAGCCAGGTTTAGGACAATATTGCTTCTACTTCAGATCTTCTCCTAGTAGTTGCTGTGTTTGTATTCATTCATAGACTGGGGACTAAAAGGGACCTTAATGGCCATGTAGACCAACCTCCTTATTTTACAGATAAAAATCTGAGGCCCAAAAGAGGTTAAGTGAATGACCCTCTCAGTTCTAGGATATGTAATAGTCTCATATCTTATTTTTTACAATCTTTAAAAATTTCAAACTTTAAACAAAATTCAGACTTTTTAAACTCAAAATTACACAGGTAGCAAGGAATAGAAACAGGATTTAAACCAGGTTCTCTGGCATCAAAGCTAAAACTCTTGTAACTGGGCACTGGGAGGTTGTGGCCCTTTGAGGACAGGCCATGCCTCCATGGTCTCTCATATAGACACACACACACACACACACACACACACACACACACACACACACACACACACACACGGGCTTCCAGAAAATCATGAGCTT
This sequence comes from Notamacropus eugenii, assembly GCF_028372415.1. Lineage (NCBI taxonomy): Eukaryota > Metazoa > Chordata > Mammalia > Diprotodontia > Macropodidae > Notamacropus > Notamacropus eugenii. Next base: position 261,930,443 of record NC_092873.1, read on the forward strand.
CAAATGCCAACTTTCTTAATCAGCATAAGCACATTCTTTGAAGTATCTTAGACTCAGGTAACAGTAACTGACACTGCCTCAAAATCTTTGGGCTCCATATCGCCAAGTGCTGTGTAATCAGATAAAAGTATGCCAGGAGCAGAGGGGTTGGCCTACCATAAGGCACAGGCAGCTGTGGAGAAGAAGAAAGACAGCCGAGTGAGAATGAGACAAACATGCAACAACATGAACATCCTTGTCTGACAGCTCCTTTACATCATTTTGGAGCAGAGATGAAATTGTCTCAGAATGACACATTCTATTATGGTGTGTGGGAGTAGAAAGAAGGCTGGGAAAATTCAAAGCAAGAACCCTGTGCCAGGAGGAAGCTCAAAGGGGAGGGGAGACCAAAGGGTGCCTTGGTCGTGCAGTCTTTTCCCAGCTATTGGAGGGATGTCTACTTAATGGACAAAAGCTGGCAGGTTCCCAGGTAAGGATGCCCAAGAATCCTGCACACTCGTCAATGCTTCTTGTTTGGAGTGAGGCATCTTAATGGCAGGGTCATACAACTATATAAGCAGAGTTCTGGATGGAGAGTCAGGAAGGTCACATTTGAGTATTGATGGAATCATCAATATATGGAGTCAGAGGATATAGATTCTTGCTACAGTCTAATATAGCATGCATACACATTCTGATGCATGTTGTAGAGTAGCAGGACAACGTAAGAGAGAGAAGGCTGGTCTTGGAGTCAGGAGGCGATAGGTTCAAATCTTGCTCCTGATGTCTACTCACTGTGTGACTCCTGAAAAATCTATTAGCCCCTTAGTGCCCCTGGCCACTCCCCAAGATTTTAAGACAGGGCTTCTTTAAGGTTAGTATGTCATGGACCTCTGTGGCAGTCTGGTGAAACCTGTGTACCCTTTCTCAGAATGATGTGTATAAAGGCATAAAATATATTTTTTCTCCCTTAATTCTAGTGTTCTCCCTTCCATTGATTATTTCCAATTTATTCTGTATATAGCTTGATTGAATGTAACTGTATACATGTTGTCTCTTCCATATTCAGGAGCTCCTTGAGAGCAGGAATTGCCTTTTACCTTTCTTTGTATCCCTAGCACTTAGCACAGTGCCTGGCTCCTAGTAGGCACTTACTAAATGTTCATTGCTTATCTGACTGACTAACTTTATGAAGTTACAACAGAAGCCAACTATATTGAAATGCAGTTATCACAATATTTTTTCACATTTATTTAGTTTATTTTTAATTTATGGAATAACAACAATAATAATAAAAACATGCATCTCCATAATATAGTAGAATAGAAAAAAGATGATTGCACCTGAAACTGCACATCTATTATGTACAACTTGCTATTCCTTTAAAAAATATAATAAAGTTTGCATGCAAATTTTTTTCCCTTTTCCTTCCCTACCCCAAACTAGAGACGGCTACCATTAGAAACAGATATATGTGTGTGTGTGTGTGTGTGTGTGTGTGTGTATGTGTATATATATATATATACATATATATATATGTATATATATATATATATATGTGTATATATATATATATATATATATATACACAATTATTCTTGTTGTATACCTGTGAAACCTGGACATATGTATGCCAGCACCATGTCAGGAAATTGAAACACTTCCATTTGAATTGTCATAGGAAGATTCTGAAGATCACCTGGCAGGATAAGATACCAGATACTGAGGTCCTTTCTCAAACTAAATTGCCAATCATTCAAACTCTACTTTAGAGAGCATCTAGGTAGTACAGTGGATAGAGCACCAGTGCAGGAGTCAAGAGGACCTGAGTTCAAATCTCACCTCAGACATTTGACACTCACTAGCTGTGTGACCTCTGGCAAGTCACAACCCCAATTGCCTCATCCTGGATCATCTCCAGTCATCCTAATGAATTTCTGGTCACTGGATTCAGATGACTCTGGAGGAGAAGTGAGGCTGGTGACCTGCACAGCCTTCCCTCATTCAAAACAAAGTCAGGTGCAAGTCATATCATCATTTCGCTGATGGCATGGTCTTCTTCGGCAAGGAAGGACGAACACACTGTAGAGAGCGCAACTTGGAATGGGCTGGCCATTTTGTTCGAATGCAAAACATTGCCTAAAAATCTATTTTATGGAGAACTCACATAGGGCAAGAGTTCACATGGTGGTCAGAAGAAGCAATGCAAGTATACTCTTAAGGTCTCTCTTAAAAACTTTGGAATTGTGTAACATGGGAGACACTGGTACAGGACTGCCCAGCATGGTGTGCCCTCATCAGGGAAGGTGCTGTGTTCTATGAGCAAAGCAGAATTGAAGTAGCTCAAAAGAAACATGAGATGTGCAAATTTAAAGAAGCTACCCCAAATGTTCACACGGATTATTTGTGCCTGACTTGTGGCACAGCATTCTGAGCTCATATTGGTCTAATCAGTCACAGTTGGACATACTGTGATGTGACTCTAGCATAGTGTTGTCATTTTGGTCCTCTTTAAGAACAAAGGACAACAACTAATCAGTTATTTCTTCAAAAAAAATTTGTGGCTCTTAGGTTAAGAACTGTTCTAGGCAGTTTTCAGATGAAGAAATTAAAGTTATCTGTAGTCATATAAAAAAATGCTCTAAATCACTATTGACTAAAGAAATGCAAATCATACCAACTCTTAGGTACTACATCACACCTATCAGACTGGCTAATATGACAAAAAAAGGAAAATGATAAATGTTGGAGATGTGGGAAAACTGGAACATTAATGCATTGTTGGTAAAGTTGTAAACTGCTCCAACTGTTTTTTCTGGAGAACAATTTGGAACTGTTCCCAAGGGATTATAAAACTATGCATACCCTTTGACCCAGCAATGCCACTACTAGGTCTGTATCCCAAAGAGTTCACAAAAATGGGAATATGTATAAATGTACAAATGTACAAAAATGTATAAATGTACAAAAACATATATAGCAGCTCTTTTTGTGGTGGCCAAGAAATGGAAATTGAGGGGATGCCCATCAGCTGGGAAATGACTGAACAAGTTGTGGTATATGAATTTATTTACTAATAAATGGTAAACTGTTATGTTATAAGAAATGATGAGCAGGCAGACTTCAGAAAAACCTAGAAAGACTTGTATGAACTGATGCTGAGTGAAATGAACAGAACCAGAAGAACATTATACAGAGTAACAGTAACACTGTACAATGACTAACTTTGATAGACTTAGCTTTTCTCAGCAAGGCAAGGATCTAAGACAACTCCAAAAGACTAATGATGAAAAATGCTCTCCACATCCAGAGAAAGAACTTTGGAGCTTTAATGTAAAAGGAAGTATACTATTTGCTCTTTTTTGTTGTTGTTTTGTTTATTCTTTCTTGTGGTTCCTCCCATTGGTTCTAGTTCCTTGTATCATGACTAATGTGAAAATATGTTTAATTTGACTGCATGTGCAGAGCCTATATCAGATTGCATGCCATCTTGGGGAAGGGGGAGGAGAAGGAAGGAAAGAAAATTTAAAACTCAAAATCTTATGACACTGAATGTTGAAAACTAAAAATAAATAATTTTTTAAAAAAAGAACTCCTGTTTTAAGTTATTGAAGATATATCAGTCTCCACTGTAGAGTTTCCAAATTCAGAGTCCCCTACATTTATGAAATCATAGGTCTAGATTTATTAAAATCTTCTGCCATGATTGATTAACTTCTGATTCCCAGGCATCTAGTGACCAAGATGGTCATAATTAAAATGTCTTACTTTTGTATAATCCTTTATAATTTTCAAAATCCTTTCACAAACACTGTCACCTTTGATTCTCACTACAAACACTGTGAGGTCAGCATGATCATACCTGTTTTATAAATAAGAAAACAGGGTCAAAGAGGTTGTGAGTGGCTGAAGGTAACGCAGCCATTAAGGGGGTCAATCAATACTAGAGCACATGTTTTCGGATCCCCTAAGTAAGTCCTTTCATAAGCAAAGAGAAATAATATTAAACTCCACTTTGATGTTATTTGTCACTCTATTCTCTCCTGAAGTGAGGGGGGAGGATGGGGCAGGTAGGGAAATTGTGCCTTGGCCTTGCAGCTGGGCTGCGTTTTTATAGAGGGATTGAGAAGAAAGGTAAAGGGGCAAGTATAGAATCATCACCCTCATCATCATCATCATCATTACCACACACACACACACACACACACACACACACACACACACACACACACACACACACACTCACCACTACTTGGCATCCTCCTGTGCATAACACTCAGGATAAAATCCAGGGGTGGGGAGGCATAGTGCAGTGTCAGAGAGAAGCCAGAGGGTATGTTCTTAAGGAATTTTCAGGGTTTTTATATAAACACAAGGAAGTTCCTTCTAAAACTCATATACTCTGCTAGCAACAGATAAAGAGTAGATTTTCCCTTTGGCCAGGGGCTGAAGGAGAGACAGAAAGCAGGTAGAGGGAGAGATGTTTTGTTTGTTGGTTGCTTTGGCTTTCTCCCAGAAGGAAAGAAATGAAAGTTAAATGTAATATGTGATACCAAGTGGAGGACAAGTAGGCTGGCTACAGACCAGTGTGTGTGTAGCACTGTTGTTATGGGGACTGGGCTCTCTCGGTGTCCCCTGAAAAAATCTTAAATGCCTGTTGGAAATAATAACAGCATTTCAGATTCTGTACAGAAAGAAACTCAATCTCATACTAGGGAAGCATAAAGCCATAGTAACTTCATATTTTTTCTTCTCTAAGATTTTATTTTATTCTTTTAAGATTTATAGCCAAAAAACAAACAAACAAAAAATCTGTTTGGGAAAACTTAATACTCTGACCTCTCTTTCTCTTGGACTTTAGCTCTGCATATCCAACTGGGTAGGGGACATTGTGAGCTAGATATGACCTTATGCAACAATTAGAAATCCAAATTTCTCCTCTTTAACTTCATTCCAAATCTTCTTCCTCATTTTTCTATTATGGCAGGGGTTCTTGACTTCAGTTCATGATTCCAGAGGTCTCGTGATGAAACATGCTACATCCATCCTGGCAGAGAAGTGATGGACCCAGGATACAGATGGAGACAGATTTTTTTTAACATAACTCATAAGGAAAAATATTTTCTTTGGAGTAAACATTTATTACAGGGTTTTATTTTTCTTTCTCAGTAGGGGAGAGGAGAGATACAATACAGAAAAAAATAGATTTTTATTCATTGAAAAAAATTTAAAACCTGGGGATCACAGTCCATCCCCAACAGCTCCATGGATAGATTTCAAGGGCTCTATGAACTTGGGTGGAAAAAAAATTGTATGTTTATTTTCACTAATCTTTAGCATCCTTTTGTCATCCTACGTGTTTTATACATTTCACAGCTTCTTCAGCTGGCAAAAGGGGTCTATCACACACACACACACACACACACACACACACACATACACACACACAGACACACAAGGTTAAGAAAAAATATATTAAAGGTATCATCAGTTACCCAGACTCCTTCTGTATTCAGTCAAAGTCCTCTCAATTTGTCCTTCATATTTCCCACTAACTACTTCCTTTGGGCTTATTTGGTCCTCTCCATCATTCTTTTCTGCCCCAGGAAATGCATCATTGGGAAATCTCATTGTTTTGCTAGATTGATCTGTCTGGTACTCACATCTCCTCAGTACCCTCTTTCCCTCAGATTAGACCCTCTGACTGGAGGGCAGGGCCATGGGCTCCATGGTCTCTGTTTTAGAAGTGGGCTTAACACAATTTTTCTCCACATTTCCCACCAGCTCCACTTTCTTTTGGACTTCTTTGGAACTCTCCATTATGCTCCAGAGCAGGTACCTTCTTCCTTCCCCACCCCCTTTTCAGCTTCCTTTTTGCATTGTATTGAAAGCTCCTTGGGAGAGGGACTATCTTTGCTTTTATTTCTATTTGTATCCTCAGCACTTAGCACAATACCTGGAACAAATTAGCAGGTTAATAAATGTTTACTGACTGATACACAGATAAGGTCTCACATCAGTCCCTGTTCCTGTGTTACTACTCTAGTTGAGACTCCTATTATCTCAAACCTAAATTATTATAATACATTCATAAATAAATGGTGATCCAGCTTCCAGTTTCTCCCTTTTCCCATGCATCCTGCACAATGCCACTAGCTTAATTTTTCTAAAACTTTGCTTTCATGTCACTCCTGTGCTCAAAGGCACTTAGTGGCTCTTCAGTGATTCCCAAATCCAAATCTCTTAAGATCCTCAACAATGTGGCGCCAGTCTATCCTTCTATCCTGTTTCCTCACTAGTCCCCTAGACAAACATATTGGTAGCTTGACTGCTTATATATAAGCTTTTAACTCACATTTGTAGAGACTTAGATAGGATCTCTTTATTTTGAACATGTTGGCTGGGGACCCAAGGAAAAGAGGAACTGGCGACAAGTCCTTCTAAAATAGCAGCTAAAACATGTCAAAGCAGAACTGGGTTCTTCATAATATTGTTTGCAAAAAATTTCATTTAGGTCAGGAATATGCACAGATATTTATGGGCCTCTCTCCATCCTCCAAATACTTTATAAACGCTAATGTAACTAATTTGTTTTGTTTTTGGCCTAGTGACCCAAGGGTACTTTTTAAGCCTGGCCCTTCAAAAGAGAACACCATTCTTCACTCATCTTTCCCTAGAAACAAATTTTGCTCCCTTTCATCTGTGTGACTTGCTCCCTGCTCTGCTCAGCTGAATCTCCAGCTTCCCGCAGAGATCTGCAACACCGAGGCTGCGAGAGGACATTTTTCCCTCCTGTGAAAAGCAGACACAGTTAATGAAAATGCTCTGCTCCCCCTTGCACCAGTAAAGCATGAAAAGCAGGGTATGTGGGGAAAATGAAGTATTTTTAACAAGTGTTATCACAGCTTCAAGAAATTACAGGAAAAAGGCAAACAGAGCTGCTAGTCTATAGAAGCAAAGGAAAGAGGAGAATGGAACCCAGTGAAAATGCAGCCTTTACTAGCTAGCACATTAGAGATATTTAGAAAATATTCAGTGATGCTAAAGAGCCTAGAGGCAGTTTGGATTTTACAGAAAGAAGAGGGAAGCCCATCTGAGTGTCACTGCACCAGTGTGTACCTCTGTGTCTCGGTCTTTCTCCATCCATCTCTCCTTGAACCAGGCACGCAAACCTTTGCAATGCTTTTCTTAAATTTGTGCCATCACAAGATATCCTTGCCACTTAACTACCTAGCCTCCCTTAACTGGAATATGGGATATGATCAATTAACATCAAGGAAGAACCTTTTAGACTGCAAAACATCTTTCTCACTAAACACATTTCATTCTTCGTCTATTACATTTCGCTCTTCACTTTACATCTTCCATGAACCAGTTTAGTAATAATGGCCTACATTTACATAATACTTTTAAGGTTTACAAAGTATTTTGCTCACAGCTCCTGAAAGACCTGAAACCTAAAGTGCAAAGCATTTTAATATCTTGCAATTACATAATACTTCTAGGTTTACAAAGTACTCTACTTATAACAACCTTGTGAGGTAATATACATATTACGATAATCATTTTACAGATAAAGAAACAGGCTCATTCATTTATCACGCAAGAATTTTTAAAGGACCTATCATGTGCCACATACTGTTATAGGTCCAACGGTTATATCTCTGCCCTTCAAAGAGCTTATGTTCTATTATGAGAAACAATGAGTATGCTATACAAAGATTTTTTTTTTGGCAGAGGCACTAAATTAAGCAAATCAAGATAAGTTTCCTGTAGGAAGAGACATGAGCTGAACTTTCAAGAAGGTTAAGGATTCTGGTGATCTTCATCAACCAATACTGTCCTTTGCCTGCCTTCAGAGCTTCTCTGGGGTTGCCTATCTCCTCACTAGGGGAACCAGGCTCCCTGTTTTTCAATTCCAACCATATCTCTGATTCCTGAGGAACAGTTTTATTTTTGGCTTTAGTCTAAGGGGTCCTTTCCAGCAGGGAGTAGGAGGGAAAAATAAAAGGGCTACCTAGAGTACAAGCAAAACTCAAGTATGGAAGTTATACTCACACACAAGGAAAGGGCATGCTAAGCTGTAAATTATCATAGAATGATTATAATTAGGAAACTAGCATTCGGCTTTGTAGTAAGATTGCTTATTAGGTATTTTGTAATTTACCTCCACTGAGAGCAGCCCAACAGGCTCTTTAGTTCTAGTGGTTTCTCTCCGTTGGCCACTCTTTCCCTCTCAGCCAGTCTCTCAATGGCCCACTCTAAGATGCCCAGAAAGAGAGGAAGATGCCAGCTACCTTTTAAGATTCCACAAGATCCTATATCAAAATATAGGAGACACAAAAAAGATATGGCCTTGCCAAGGAGGCATGAGTTTACAGCTTGAAGACTGGGTGGACATTCTGTAACTGGTTTCTGTCTCCTAACCAGGAGGAGCCCCTTTGGCTGGGTGTGTGTTCAAAATACACTGTCTGAGCAGAATGTTGACTTCTTCTCTTGGTCTGACCTCTTGTCTTCTTGTGGCTTTCTCCTGGATGACATCATGGAGAGAGAATAATGTTCTCAGGATCCTTAGAGGTACTGGGACCTCTCCTTCTGAGACAGACATGTGACTTGTGAAAATGTCCATCAGGTTTTTACTTCATCATTTGCTCTTCATTTTAAATAAAGGAGATTAATCTAGAGATTATGATCTTGTGAGTTTCCAAAGGTCAGGACATGAAAACACTCAAGGTGTAGTAATCTGAGAGTTGAGTAGGTGCTAGGTTTTGCAGGCTGTCCGATATCAATGTCCCACAGAGCAAGGGGCAACCCTCAGGACTGAGGCCAACACAGAGAAGAGGACTCACCCAACAGTGATGCCAACTTTGGATATGAGCTTTATGGGACCGATGCTATGGAGAAATTATGTTAATTCTGAGTCCATTCTCCCTAGAAACTAAGATCGTACGGTGAAGTGTTTGAGGGTGAGGGGAAATGAGATATTTATATCTGATCCTGCTTTAACTTCAAAGTATCACTTTACAAAAGCTAACGGATGTTACATGGACCTGGGATGCTAGTCACTGGAGGATGAAATATCTGTCTGTGTGTGGGGCAGAGGGAAACAGACCCAGAATGAGGACTTGAGATGACAGCATTACATAGAAACTCCCCCAACCCTTCAGCAGTTCTCCCCTGAGAGAGAGATTAGCCAGCCTTTCTCAGAGAGAGTGAGGCTGGAGAGTACTCACTACTGTGGTAACAAGTCATGGGTGGAGAGGCAGGAGAGCATAGCAACCTGACCTCAGAGAAGGGAAGTTCTGAGTTTGAATCATGTTCCTGACTTATTAGTGGCATGATCCTGGACAAATCACTTACACGCTTAATGCCCAGATAACTTTTTGGTTGTTGTCTACTCATTTTAGTCACATCCCATCTGACTTCATGACCATATTTGGGGTTTCCTTGGCAAAGATACTAGAGTGGCTTGCCATCTTCTTCTCCAGCTTATTTTACAGATGAAGAAACTAAGGCAAATGGGATTAAGTGACTTGCCCAGGGTCACACAACTAGTATCTGAGGCCAGATTTTAACTCAGGAAGATAAGTTTCTCTGAGTCCATCCGCTGTGCCATCTAGCTGCCCCAGAAAACTTTAATTGACTATAAATTGCAGAACAACTGTTTATCTCCATTGGTAGAAAATGTTGCTCACCCAGAATTCTCTATACTAATGAAATCACAGGTTTGGATACACATACCCATACATTTGTATCCACTCTTTTTACATGAGAATGAAAGTAGGCATATATTGAAGGAAGAAAGGAAACGAGCATTTACTAAGCATCAACTGTGTGCCAGAAACTTTACAAATATCTTATTTGATCTTTACAACAACTATAAGGGTTGGGTGCTATTACCAACCCCATTTTACAGTTGAGGCAACTGAGACACACAGAGGTTAAGTGACTTGCCCAGAGTCACACAGTCTGAGGCTGGATTCCAACTCTGGTCTTCCTGAATCCAGGCTTTGAGTGCTCTCTACCATGCCACTAAGCTTATCTTTGAAGACAGGCAAACAACGAATTCTCCTACTGTGCTACCTCCAAGACACCAATAATATATAGCAGTTCCAGGAATGGTGGTTCCACCTAGTCACCAACATTAAAAAGATAATGTAACTTTTGTCTATGAATTCCCATTAGGACCTGCCTGGTGGGTAGCTTACTGACATGTCAGACAAGAGACTCTTTGTCTGTCTGTACCTATGTGATGCTAAAAAATCCAGATGAAAACTAAAAAAGTCAGATATCCTAGGCAATTAGTTTACATGATGCCAAGCTTCTGGATACTTAGAAATAGCAGTGTGGTTGATTGAATTTTCCAATTTGTTATGTAGATACTTGGTATCAGTTAGACACTGACTTGCTTGACAAATGGCATTTAGCTAGAGTAACTGGACCATCCCTGAATGTCTTTCTTAAATTTGTGGACAAAAAGAGGCCTTCTACTTTTTCCTCTTTCTGCATCTGAGGATAAATGGACAAAAGTTATGCTGTGAAACATGATTCTTGAACAAAAGGTGTCAGAGTATTAGTAATACTTCACAAATCTGAAGTATTAGACATTTCCCCTTAAAGTCAATAAGGCATTTAATAGCTCTTTCCTTCATACATCTTAACATGCTAATAACCTAATATCTTTTGAACATGATATAGTAATTTTTACTGTCTATAAGATAAATGGGAGACTCATTACAGTCACTCAGAAAAAAAATGACTGTCAAAAATTACATGAAGTTACAGTATTTATCATTGCTAGTCAAATAATTTGCTTATATTAAAAAAAATACTAGATACATTCTCAAAATGTAGTTTATTCACTGGCGTTGCCAAGTAATTTATTCTATTACCACCTGAGTATAAGTGAAACTCTATTCTGATACCTCATTATGTCACTTATGGTGACCCGAGGTGCTAGAAAGTTTGATTTGAGGATCATAAGATCTGAGAGGTTCCAACTAGTTGGAAAATCTTCCACTTTAGTTCCAGAGACATCTACCAAATGAGGACCAGTCTCGTCAGCTTTTGAGAAGTCCATCCCTATAAGGTTGTCCATGAAGTTGTGATTTTTTGACCACATCAGCTCATGCAGACTATCTATTAAGGCACAGAAGGGAATTACAGTTCTTTTGAAGCACTGACTGGGATAATATTTTACTAATTTCAATTTATGAGCTGGTACTTACTCATGAAGAAAGGGGCTTCATTGCTTTCATGTTAGTGTTTTTCATCATGCTTCAGTGAGGAATAAAACTATTCTAATTGAATATCAAGCATTTATTTACAAGGCAATGCTCAAATACTCATGGGACCCTGGATTAAATCCATTTCGCAACTAAGCTACCATTTCACAAAATGGAAACTTTTCTGTGGCATTACACTCAACACGGCGGATTAGCAGTCTCAACCACATTGTTCTTTGATAATCCACATTAGGCAGTGGAACAACTAATAATGCTTATTACTTCCTTTGCTTAATGAAACAGTGTAGGTGGAACAGATGAAGAATTGCTTTCTAGTTTTTACCAGAATATGTAGTATGGCCCTGGGAACAGACCAAGTCACTTTCCCAAGTATCAACTTAGCTAAGTATTTAGAGGTAAATCATCAAAAGCTTGGACGCTTGACTTAGTAATGATGTTTTTTTGGCCATGACAACACATCAAACAAAAATGCAAAATGCAAAAATTACTTATTCCCAAGAGCCTTCTCTGTTCTAGACAAATTGGTTTATAGGCTTAGATTTCCATTTTCCAATATCTGTTCTCTTTAATTACAGAATCACAGATTTAGAACTAGAAGAGACCTTAGAGGTCAACCAGTCCAAACACTTCTTTTTTAAGCAGATGAATAATCTGTGCTGCAAATAGGTTAAGTGATTTGCTCAAGGTTACACATATAATAAATGGCAGAACCTATGAATCCAGATCCTCTGGAATATTTCCCCTTATTACAGCCCTACCCATTTTACAGTAACTGACTAAAATTCCACCTCTATAATTATAGTAAGAGGAGATGGAGAGGATATTTTAATAGGGAACACTTTGGGGGTAGTAAACAGTATGGGTTTTCAACCCATGTTCTACTGTATAATGGCCATGTAAATTTAGAAGACTGGCCATTAGCCACTAAAAAAATTTTGGGCAAAATGAAGTTCTCTGAACTCCTAGAGATGAATAGTTTTTGCTTTTCTTAAACTATTTGGTTATTAATCATGTGTTCCCTTTAAATGATCATTAATATTTTTGGCCTGGATTATGCATTAACTATTATATTTTTATCAGTACTCATCTTCTTCCTATTCCAGGAGTCCTTAAACTAGGGTCTGTGAACTTGGTGGATAGATAATAGACATACATATGTAGATAGAGATATACAAATAGAGATGGGTGTAGTAAATAATCATATGTCAATATAATTGGTTTCTTTTGTAACCTTATGTATTTTACTGAATGAATTTAAAAGTATTATTTTGAGTGGAGGTCCATAGGTTTCTATAGACTGCCAAAGGGGTCCATGACTATGACCAAAAAGGTTAAGAACCACCCCCCAACTCATTCCTCTTCCTGTATTCATAATCCTTCCACTTACCCTAGCTTTACATCTTGGAGTTATTCTCAATTCTTATCACTCCCTAATTCCCTCCTGTCCATCCCCATCAGTTGCCAAGTCTTGGAATCTCTACCTCCACAACACACATGCAGCACTCTACACTCTAGTCAAAGTGATTCACTTAGTATTTTGGCTCTTACCTTCCTTCCTTTGCACTCCAAGGTTGGGATGCTCTTCCTGGTCACTTCACCACTTAGAAATCTCCAACTTTTCTCTTTTTCATGGTGGTGAAGAATTGGAAATTGAAGGCATGCCCAATGAGGGAATGGCTGAACAAGTTTGGTATATGAATATAATGGAATACTATTGTGCTATAAAAAATGATGAGCAGGTGGATTTCAGAAAACCTTGGAAAGATTTACATGAATTGATGAAGAGTGAAGTGAAGAGAACCCGAAGAACACTGGACAGTATCATTGTGTGATCAACTATGTCCGTTGACTTAGCTCTTCTCATCAATACAACGATTCAAGATAATTATGAAAGACTCGTGATAGAAAATGCTATCCAGATCCAGAGAAAGAACTAATGGAATGCAGATCAAAGCAAACTTCACTTTTTTTGTTTTTCTCCCAGGGTTTTTTTCCTTTTTTGTTCTGTTTCATCTTTAACAACATGACTAATGTGGAAATATGTCTTACGTGACTACACATGTATTGACCTATTTCAGATTATTTGCTATCATGAGGAAGGGAAGAGAAAAGAGAGAAAAAAAATGGAACTCAAAGACTTTTCCAAAATATGAATGTTGAAAATTATCTTTACATGTAATTGGAAAAAATATTAAATTTTAAAGAAAAAGAAATCTCCAGCTTTTTTGCAAGACTCAATCCAAGTATCACCTCTAAAAAAAAGGTCTGTCCTGCTCCTCCACAATTATGAATCTTCTCCCCCACCCCATAATTTTGTATTTATATTGGACATATTTTGCACTTATTTCCCTGCATCCAAATTGATTTCCCTCAGAAAAACATAAGTTTTTTAAGGATAGAAACTTTCATTTTTGTCTTTATAGTACCCATAATTCAACACTGTGCCTGGAACTTTTTAAACTTCCTTTAAGTGAATTTGTGATTTCGTTTCTTTAGAAAATTGCTGATGACAAAACTCCCTCTAGCAATGCTGACTGGATCCTGCTCTGGAATTAGCAGTCTTAGGCTAAGACTTCCATGGGACACGGAAAAGCTAAGTGACTTGCCCAGGGTCATACAATCAATACGTATTTGAGGCAAGATTTTGTAACATGGAACTCTTCTATACACTATGCATGCAACACTACCTGTTGCATATGGCTCTGCCTGGAGTGCAGCAAACGTTTAATAAATGCTTGTTGAATTAAATTGATTAATCTTCTGAATTAGGTTTTTTACTCACTGAGAGTAGAAGTCATGTCCTATACTTTTAAAACATTTCTTCCAAGAAGCTCAAGATGGTGCTTTGCACCTAGTGAGAGTTCTATGAGCATCTGGTGCTTTAAAAAGCAAAACAAAAAACCAAACATTTTTACTTAAAGTTTTGAGCTCCAAATTCTATCCTTCCTCTACCCCCAGATGGTAAGCAATCAGATATAGATCATACATGTGCAATTAAGCAAAGTATTTCCATATTAGTTATTTTGTACAAGAAGACTCAAAAGGAAAAAGATCAAGTGAAAAATAGCATGCTTCAGTCTAGAGTCAGTCAATATCAGTTCTTTCTCTGGAGACAGAAGTATGCTTCATCATTAGGCCTTTGGGATGGTCTTGGATCATTGCATTGCTGAGAATAGCTAAGTCTTTCATGGTTCTTCATCTAACAATATTGGTATTACTGCTTACGATGTTCTCCTGTTTCTGATTACCTCACTATGCATCAGTTCATGTCTTCCCAATTTTTTCTGAAATAATCCTGCTTGTCATTTCTCATAGCACAATAATATTCCGTTACAATCATATGTCACAGTTTGTTTAGCCATTCTCCAATGGATGGGTATCCCTTCAATTTCTAATTCCTAGCCAGCATATAAAGAGCTGCTATGTTTGTATAAATGGGTTTTTTTCCCTTTTTTCATACGTACAGACCTAGTAATGGTATTGTTGGGTCAAAACATAGGCACCAGCTGACGTCTTTTTAAAGATTATATAAGCAAGGTTATTCTAATTATTTATCCTTAGTTAGACCACTAGGGTTTACACAAAGATGCCAGACCAGATTCTAATGTTTTCCTTAACTACCCAGGTATCTTATAGGATAAGTGGGAATCTAGTTTCTCTAAACTACTACTGACTCTTCCTAAGATGGAGATAAGATTCTAATCTAGGGCATTGTTTATTTGCAAAACAATTAGAATGAAATGATAATCATCTCCACTTTTAAATAGCTTCAGGAACTATCAGTCTGTTACTGAGAAAGGTTCTTCTCAGGGGACACAGAATTCCACCTACAGCTCTGTAAAAACAATTAGAGAGATCCATAAAGCCAGCCTCTTGAAAAATAAAAATGAACTGGGTTTTCGACCTTCCCCAAAAGAAAAATATAAATCATCTGTGAACCAATACATTGAGTTGGCAGACAATGGGAGAATACTGTGAAACAAACATGGAGGGTAACAGCTGAGGAAAGAAGAAAGGATGGAAAGGAGGGAGAAGCTAACGTAAGTAAGGTTAATAAACAATGAAGATGTTGGGAATGAGATTCATCACCTGGAACCTGGAGCTAAGGCTCTACGAACGTTTTAGTTAGTGAACTATATCTAATTCCCTCTCCACTTTTACATGAGATAGCTAAGAGGTATAATGGATAGATTTTGGAGTCAGGAAGACCCAAGTTCAAATATTAGGTGTGTGACCCTGGGCAGGCTCTACATTTCTCTCAGCTTTCTCATCTGTAAAATGGGGATAATTATACTTCCTAAGGTTATAGAAATAAAACAAGATTATGCATATAAAACACTCTAGAAACCTTAAAGCACTGTATAAAGGGGAGATACTATTTAGAAGATCAATCAACAAATCTCTAAAGACGTGTATGGCTAATGAAATGGACATGGTAAACTCAGAGAGCCTGAATGCAGAAGTCACTATTTACTGGGCAACAGCTTTAAGTATCCTTGAAAAACTGCTCTAATAACAGTATTTGCTAACACACGTACTATGTAGCAGGCACTGTTCTAAGTGCTTTACAATTATCTCATTGGTCCTCAGTACTAGTATTATCTCCACACTGCAGACAAGGAAACTGAGGCAAACAGGGGTTAAGTGACTTACCCAGAGTCACAAAGGTAGTAGCATAAAATGTCAAAATCAGGAAATTCTATCAGGGAAAATACATTAGATTTGGACTCAGAGAGCCTGGGTTTAAATTCTAGCTCTCCTTACTATATTGTGGGTCTTTGTTTTCCTCAAGTATACAAAATGAAAAGGCCAGACTTAATCTCTAAGGTCCTTTCCACCTCTAAATATATGATCCTATAATTCAGCTCAACCTCTCCATTTTACAGATCAGAAAACTAAGGCCCAGGGAGGGTTAAAATTTAGAATACTGATAGTTAAGCTGGTGGTCATTTTGCTATATGCCACTGCAAAGGGAAATTCTGAAGATGTGGAATAATAGAAGGGCTTTCCTTCATCCACCTACTAAGTATACCATAAGGCTGGGCAAAAAGCATTTTATTGGGATTTTAGAATCCAGGGTTCAAATCCTAGCTTGGCTACTATCTATGTGACCCTGGGTAAGTCATTTAATTTTCTGAGCCTCACTTTCCTTAGTTGATAAATGAGTTGGCCTAGATGACCTCTAAGAAAGGTCTGTTATAATTCTCAATGATCATCCAACAAACAAGTTGGTGATCCTTTACTGTAGATAAAAGACATGTGTTATCATCCTTAAGCCTGTTTTCAAAAACTGCCAAAATGGCACTAATTACAAACAATGATCCCTCCCTTACTTGAAAATGAGTGTGACACAGTTACAGAGAAAGCTTACACTCAGAAAGGCTCTCTTTTCTATCATTTAATAAAGTACAAAGATTCCCCTGCTCCAGAATTAAACTATGTTCAAAAAGAAGATTCTGTCTTCTTCAGCATCCCTTTGACTGAGACTTCTTGGAAGGATACTGGGAATTTGCAAGTATTCTCAAGTTAGAGATAACCAAGCTAGGTGACTCTCAATACAGATATAAGAAATAGAAAAAAGGATGAGCTTCATCAAATCACATCTATTCAAAGATGAACAAAAACCATAAACAATGTAATACCAGACAGTCTAGACCTCCAACCAACAGAAGGAAGCCCTTCTTAAAGGTAGGGAACCTTCTTCCTTTCACTTTTGACTTTATATCGCCTGCTCTTTGACACGTGCTTGTTAAAATGAGCCAGGACAAAGCTTAAACTTGAATTGATTGTGATCCATTCCATGGGAAAACAAGTACAAATAAGATACAGTCTGATGAAGTACAGACTGCTAAATTTTAAAGGCTGTAGAATCAATAATACCTACCAATTCACAGGCAACGTAAACAAAACGCTGAAAAACAGAACCCAAGATTACCCCCTTCAGAATCCTGAAACTTAATAAGCTTGAAAAAATATAAAGCAGTAATCTAATTTAGTCCTTTGCATGATTAGTTCAAATAGGTGGTTCCTATCACAAAACCTCTCTAAATATAAGAGATTTAATAAGGGTAGAGAAATGACAAAGGACGCACCAGTGTAAAAAGATTGTTTTAATAAAGCATGGAAAAGCAGCTGATTTCACAGCTCATTAGAAATCCCCATTTAAAAAAAATGAAATCAGCCCAGAGTGGGTATAGGTTCTCACACTGCAGCTATCTATTTGTAGCCTGGAGTGTTTGGGATCATTAACAAGAACACTTTGTTATTGTGAAACCAAATAAAGATGATGTGTAACAATTTCTGCTGGATCCAGGATCTAAAATAATAGAAGCACCACATTTTGGAACTATATTTTTGTCACATTATTTTACCCTACTTGTCAATGTGCCCAAGTCCTTCTAATTACCTTCAGAGAGGGAAAATGGCATCTTAATTAATGACCAAAATGAATTTTCCAGCAACACAACCTTAAAAAAAAAATCACAAACCAAAATAACATAAAGAATTTTATTTTCTTCTGGCAAAAAAAGGCTTGTTTGTTTGGTTTTTGGCATCTATATTATTCCTGAGTGGAGATAGAAAGAAGAAATACCTGCTACCTCAGTATTCTCTTCTCCAGCAAGGAGAACTGGTGAGAATATGGTAGGTGTTACACAGGTTGTTATGACAAGAAAAATAGGTAAAGTAAACAAGACTCTTCAGTATTTATTCCTTAGTCATGTAGAACAATGGGAGAATAGCTTGGTAACCCAACCTCCTATCTGAGAAACCAGCCTGGGTACCACATTGTGGCCCTTCTATCATGCACAGGCTGGAAGGGACTATAGACATCCAAAGGCACCATCCACAATGGAAGAAGTACATATTCCCTATGACTTGTACAAGTTATCCTATAACAAGAGTTAGAACAATTTACTAAGACTTATATAAACCTTTTTTCCTTTCTTTAACCATTCTTGTTTAGAAAAAACCCCACAAACTTTGTGCACTTTATTTAAAAACAAAAACAAAACCCTAGCTTTTCGGATTATTGATGTACCCTCTCTTCTCTACTTCCTTTGTAAAACATTGGGAATCTCTACTAAAATTAAATTTTAAAAAGTAAACATGTATTTGGTTGAACTGTTTTGTGAAACTTTCTTGCTTCCCATCTGACATGATATATTTCCAATCATCCAAATATCAATGGTACATCTTTTCTGAAGGAGGATAGAAAACTGGGCCATCTTCACAGACAGAGAGCCCATGACTCATGGAAGCCTCATCAGTCAACAAAGCATCTTGCAGGAAGGGAGAGTATACCTCTGGCTCAGTACAATTTCTCAAATGTAGGTCTTTGGTGAAACAGAATTCAATTTGACCAAGCGCTTGTACATCTTCTTCCTAGAAATTAAAAAAAGAAAACTTTTTTCCCCCAGAAAACATATCCTAGTTTTTGTTTTTCCCACAAAATCATATGGAATCACAAGAAGCAGTATAGTATAGTGGAGAGGTCACTGGACTTGGAATCAGAAAGATCTGATTTTAACACTTAATAGCTATATGATCCTTAATGATTGTTTAACAAACATCCCTTCCACTTCTAAACCTATGATCTCATGAATGCTAGAACTGAAAGAGACCTTGAAGATTATATAGTTCAATTACTTGATTTTCATGGTAAGAAAATAGAAGCCAAGTGGTTAAGAGATTTCCAGTTACTGATGACCTCTTCATTACCAAATCCAGTGGCCTTTTCTCAATCCTCATTCTTCATGATATCTCTGCAGCCTGATATATACTGTTAATGACCATCCTCTCTTTGACATCCTCTTCTCTCTAGGTTTTTGGGACACCACTCTCCCCTGGTTCTCCTATATGATTGCTTCTTCTCAGTCTCCTTTGCTGGATACTCATCCAGAGGTTAGAGCATTAGGCCCTGGGCCCTCTTTTCTCCTCCCTCTATACAACTTCACTTGGTGATCTCATCAGCTCCCATGAATTTAACGACTATCTGTAGGCTCATGATCCTCAAATCTACTGGTCCTGCTTCAAATTTTGCTGATCACTACTCTCTCATCCCCAACTGCGTCTCTGACATCCTCAAACTGGATGTCCCGCAGACATCTTGTAAACTCAACATGTCCAAAGCAGGACTTGTTATTTTTCCCCCTACACCTTCCCTCTGTCCTACATTCCCAGTTACAGTAGAGGGCAACATCATTCTCCCAGTCCCTCAGGCTCACAATCCAGGAGTCAGCCTCTAATCCTCCCATATCCAATATGCTGCCAAAGCTTGTTTATCTACTCTTTGCAACATCTCCAGTGCAGACCTTCCTCACCTCAAGTTTGGATTACTGCAATAGCCTGCTGGCTCAAGTCTCTCTCCCCAGTCCAATCATTCTCCATTCAGCCATCAAATTGATCTTCCTAAAGCTCAGGTCATCTCTCTACTCAGTAAACTCCAGTGGTTCCCTATCACCTCCAGGATCAAATACAAAACTCTTTGTTTGGTATTTAATGCCCTTCATAATCTAGATGCCCCTCCCCCATCTTTCTAATCTTTTTATACTTTCCTTTCTTTGATTCAGTGACCTCCTCACAGTTCCAAGAATAAGACATTCTATCTCTTCATCTCTGGGCCTTTTCTATTAACTGTACTCATGCCTGGAATTCTCTCTCTCTTCTTATCCCTGTCTACCCCTAGCTACCTTCTAAATAAAATCCCATCTTCTACAGGAAGTCTTCCCCAACCCCTATGATTTCCAGTGCCTTCCCTCTTTTAATTATTTCCTATTTATCCTATATATAATTTGTACATATTTATTTGCTTGCAGTCTCTCTCATTAGTTTGTGGATACCTTGAGGACAGGAGCTGTCTGTCCTCTGACTCTCCTTGTCTCTCCAGTGCTTAACACAGGATCTGGCACATAGTAAACACAGTAAATGTTGACTGACACCTCCAAATT
This sequence comes from Notamacropus eugenii, assembly GCF_028372415.1. Taxonomy (NCBI): domain Eukaryota; kingdom Metazoa; phylum Chordata; class Mammalia; order Diprotodontia; family Macropodidae; genus Notamacropus; species Notamacropus eugenii. The sequence goes on from NC_092873.1 coordinate 261,950,616, forward strand.
ATTCAGTTACTTGGTGGCAGAACCAGAAGGAGAACCTACATCTCACTAATGACAAATCTTCTTTTTTTTACTAATTCTACTTGATTGTAAAATGTGTAGAGATCATCCATTAAAACCTCATCATGATACCTCTAAAGTTATACCTGCAAAGAATCTGGGCAGGACCTAAATCAAGCTGGAAGAACATCCCTCTAAAATGCCTGCCCTTCAAGGACTACCCTGGGTGAGTACAGCCAGGCTCACCACCACAAGGCTGGCCACCAGTCAATGATTTGGGAATGAGGTTGGAGTGCAGATGTTGCTTTCTGTATCATAATTGGATAAATACTAAATTTAAAGCATGAAAGCCATATTTTGAATTGTACAGAGAAGAATTTATTTTTCTGGTTCATTAAAATCTTATCACAAAAAAGTAAAATTTGTATACACATATACATTCAGCTAGGCACACACACACATACATACACACTCACCACATGTGCCATCTGGTCAAATAAGCCCTTCATGAAATATCTACTACTCAAACTACTTGGAAAATCAGGATTCCAGTTTGATGTCATAAAATAATTATGGGGAGGAAAAGGTATTAAATCCACCACCAAACCACTCCCTTCTAAAATAAAAGCTTTTAAAAATCAAATGCAAGAGCACTTGTTATTTGACTTACTTCACACATTAGAAGGAGATGCTTAGCAAATCGTACCCACTAAGGAACTTCTCTTGCTTTGATCATAATTGGTGTTCTTGACTTATGAGGATTCTTCTTTTGTTCTACTAAAGGCCTTTGTCTAAGAAGCAAAGTCATCTTAGCCTCTAAAAAAGGAAATGTGCAGAATCATACCTAGGAAGGGGAACCTCAAAGATTCGAATTCTGCTTTCACTTTGACTTGTCAGTGAGACCTTGGACCATGGACTTAATTTCTGTGAAATTTACAGAATGTCCTTGGAAGGAGAAACAACAGAACTAAATGACTAGTTGTGGGAGGAGAAAGACAAAATTGTCAGCTCCCTCCAGGGAGTTGGGAGGGAGTGGGTTTTCTCCTCTACCCTGTCCTTCCCCTTTTTATACTCTGTGCTGATGTGCTGGAATCTTCCTCTGTTCAGACTCATCAATTAAGGAAGCCTTTCTGGGCACACTCGCCTCAGGCAGTTTGTGGTTCATGTCCCAAAGTATTGACGACCCAGTTGTAGCTCTATATACTATATAGTATATCTATCGGTATATACAAATATATATATATATCAGTATATAGCTATATGTATAAGTATTACAAATATCTCAATGCATGTATGTGTATTAGCATATCTATACATAGTACATACACACAGTTTATTTATACACTGTGAAATTACACACACGCACAGACACACACATACGGAGAGAAATGGAGAGGGGAAAAGTAATACTAGGCCAGAAATTGGTAAAGATTCTAATTCTATTTTCACTGACTTAGCAGTGAGACCTTTCTGCAATTCTGTTTCTTCATCAATAAAATCAGAGCAATTACATTTGCTCTTCCTTCTAGAAAGCTAAAAAGTAATAACCTACATAAAATTACTTTCAAAGTATAAAACTACAGAACTGCACAGCAACTGTTGCTCCATGTGTTTTAAGCAATTATTTCCATTAAAAAGGAGAACCTTGTTTCCTCAGGTCATTGTTTATCATATTAATACAGAATGTAGGAGGTTTTGGTAAAGCATTTTTGCAATTTAAAACTTTAGGAACTTAGGCTGAAATGGAACAGAAACAATCTACTGGATATTTAAAGGAGAGAGATACGGTGGAAAATTAAGGCAATATGAAGCCAAAAGACAGCAATAAAATCAGTTTTTAAAACATTTAAAAACTAATTTATTATGGTTTAGTGTGCTATTATACATAACAGCTTATCTTAGTTCAGCTCCTGTGAGAAACCAAAACTTATGACCCCAGAGGAGAGGGCACATTCACATTCATCTCATAGACAAAACAAAACTGAAAGCCACACCGCTATGGGAAGTGTGGTGCCACTTACCAATTGTTACGTTCAAACCTCTACTTTAAGAATTGAAGGTTAAAAGTTACGCAGCTTAAAGACTCCAGCTACCTTCCAATGACTGGGCTTGATCCCTGAGCAGTACTGGTTAATGGTTCTCCCATTCCAACCCTTCTTTAAAGAGTTCTATATCCTTCTAAGGAGGAGAAGAAACTAAGGGAACTTTTCACCAGCATGGCAAGGGAAGAGAAATTACGTATTGAAAATACACACCCCACCCCACTCCCACTCTTCTGTTCCTGAGAATTGTACAGAAATCACTAAGCTAAAGAAAATATGACTTAATATTCTTTAGTCTCTGAAGGAACATTATCAAGTTCAATGAAAGAGTCAACATGGTTTTCCATTGCAGAGATGAAAAAAGAGTTAAAAACCAAAATGTTCTACCTGTTCTGGTGGAAGGCACTGAATTTTTGGTATTACTCCATACATGCTTGTAAGGGCATTCTTAATGTCTTCAAGCTGAAATTAAATCATTAGAGTTAATGCAAGAATTTACATTCTTTGGATTCAGACCCATCTGACTCCAAAATTCCTCATTATACTGTAGCATGAACCGTATCTCTATGAGATACACATACAATTATTAATGGCAGGATAGATGGCTATACTACCAACAGACCTTCACCTCCAATCAATTACTGTTTATTAAAGTGTCTACCATGTGCATAGAGCTGTGCTTGGTGCTTAGATTACAAAGGGGAAAATAAACCACAATTTCTTTGATCAAAGAACCACACAGACAAATCCCAGCTTCAACACTCACAGTGTAAATGCTGTTACTGTATCTTTAAGAGGATTTAATAAACTGAGGCTGAATGACTTGGTTACTTGACTGATTAATGTGAGATCTTGTCATTTTAGCAATTAATGTGGAAATATTCAGAACCTATTCCTTTCTTCCTTAGAATCTGGCATAATGAGAGTGAATAAGGAAAATGCTCTAATAGCAAGTAAAGAGAAAGACACATTCGTGTGAATGTGGTCAACCTCAAACCTTTGTTACAAGTATAATAATATGATGCAGAATGTGAGGTAAAGGAGAGATCTTGCATGCTATGAAAAACAAGGATAGAAAAGACACTTAGTGAGGAGTATTAGGGAAACTTTCATGGAGTGGGTGGTACTTTAGCTGACCCTTGAAGGAAGGGAAGTAGTGTATGCCAGACAAAGCATGGAGGAGGATGATAACTGGCCAAGGAGAGAGAACAATTATACTTGATTCTAACTTCTAATGACAGTAATAACTAGAATTAATATAGTGCCCACTATGTGCCAGGCACTGTGTGAAACACTATTCAAATATTTCAATTGATTCTCACAACTCTGGGAGGTAGGTACTGTTATTACACCTATTTTACAGATGATGAAACTGGGGCAAACCAGGGTCACACGTTATTAAGTGTCTTCGGCTAAATCTGACCTCAGGTCTTCCAGAGATCAAGTACCCTATCCACTGTGCCACCAAACTGCCTGGTTAGGATGAGGAAAGAGGAAGGCAAAGAAATTAAAGGGATTCTAGAAGCAAAAGTATTTACATCCTCAACCATCACTGTCCCAAGGATCGATTTATTAGGGACTTATCTTCACAGAGGTCTCACAAATTGAATTTCTCCATTCTTTCCTCAAGCCTATCTTGCTGCTTTGCCACAAGCTGTTACTAATTCTGCTTTCACTGCCTCTTTTTTCCCTCTCCCTACAAACAGGAAGCCCCTCTCATTCCTACAAGCTCTCTTCCCTTCTTCCCATCTTTCTAGGATCCTAACCCTCTCACTCCAGTTACAGAATCTCAAAGGTGGAAAGGACTTTACAGACTAGCTAGTCTAGTATGCACATGAACACACAACCCCTTGGAAACATTATCACCACAATAACAACCAATAAGTGCTTAGTCAGCCTCTGTTGTACAACTCAAAGTGAATGAGATGCTACTGCACTAGGGAGGCCATCCTCATATCAAGCCACAATCAACCTATCAGCAGATTTGGCTTCTAGTTTTGCCCTCAAGAGCTAAGCAGAATAAATCTAATCCCTTTTCAGCATGATAAGGTTTTCGAATATTTGAAGTTATCTATCAAATCTTCTCCTGGCTAAACACCCCAGTTCTTACAACTAATCCTAAATTCAGGTGCTCTAATCTTAATGTAGTACTCTAAATGTGTCCTGAGCAGAGCAGAGTAAAACAGCACCATTACTTCCCTCATTCTGGATACCATGCCTTTCTCTTAATGCAGCATAAAATCACATTTGTTTAACTGTTAACCTGTGCTGAGCTTTCAGTCTGCTGTCACACACACACACCACCCCCTCTTAGATCTTCAAATCCTGGCCTTGCTCCTCAATCCCTCTATCACCTTGATCAAATCACTTCAAATTCCTGGACCAGCTTCCTTATCTATAACATAAGAAGGTTGGACTAAATGACTTCTGAGTTCCTTTTCTAACTCTGCAACTATGGTCCTATGAGCCCTCACTACACATAGCCAATCAATCATCAAGTCTTCTCAATTCTGTATCCACCCCCAACCCCCATGCTAGGTCAGGCACACCTCACCTCTCTCCTGGACTCCTGTAATAGCTTCCTAATTGGATTCCCTACCTGAAGTATTACTTCTTTCTAACTGATCTTCCACCTATCTACCAATGGCATCATTACCTGACCATATCCCTACCTTGCCCAGGAAGTTCTCCTGGCTGCCTATTACCTATAGGATCTAGTACAAACTCCTCTTTCTGGACTTTAAAGTACTTCACCACTTGGCTCTATCCAACTTTTCCACCCTTATTAGATATCATTTCCCCTTTATACACTTGTCCAATCAGCTAAAATGGCCTTCTGGCTGTTCCACACCCACGCCCCACATACTCCACCCCCCCCCCCCACTCACCCCACATTTGATCGCTTGCCTCTGATTTTCTTGCACAGAGTACTCTCCTTCCTTGGAACGTACTCCTTTCTTCCTTCTGCCTCTTGGAATGAAGTTATCATCAAAGCTCAGCTCAAACACTACTTCCTCTAGCAGGCCTTTCCTGGTTTTCTTCTTTCCCACCCCTAGCTCTTAGTGTCTCCCTCAAAAATGCCTTGTACTTATTTTACACACATTTTATTTATTTATTGATGGAATGAACTTTCATTTTTATCTTTCTGTCCCCATCATTTTTCTCAGTGCCTGGTAAAGAGGCATTTAAAAAATGCTTATCAATTAACTAATTGGTATTAACTCTTTCAAAATTTATTAAACTCTGCTTGCCTTGGTTTCCTCATCTGTAAAATGGGGATACGAATAGCACCCACCTCCCAGGATTGTTGTGAAGACCAAATGAGATTATAATTCTAAAATGCTTAGCACACAATAAGCCTTATATAAATGTTAGCTACAATGACGATGATGATGGCTCTGGACACAAGTACAGATCATAAAGGGAAGCCTTGTAAGGACCGCAATCAGCAATATGCAGATAGAATTATTTAAAGGACAACTGCACTTCTGTTTTTCACTGGCACTGAAAATGTCAACTGGAATCCCTCCAGCAGCAAATAAGAAGTACTGTTTTCCATTTTGCATCCCCAGCACCTAGCATGATGTCTTGCACATGGAAGGCACTTGCTAATTACTTACTGGATTGTATTGGAGTGGAATGTAGTTATAAATTGGAAGGCAATCACCAGAAAGAAAGCCAAAAGAGCTGACTCATTTCACAAAGCTAAATAACTGTCAGTGTCTTTCCATTTCACTTTCCAGTGAAACTTTAGGAGTTAAATGTTTGAAATCACTGAATCATTTAAACAGTCTTGATTTTGTATTCAGCATCTACTGGAAAAGAAACACTAAAAATGAAAATTTTCATGTAAACAAAAGAGGAGACGAAGGATGGTTGGAGTGGAACAGCTCAGAAAACACAGTTGTTGCTTGGTTAAGGCTGAGATGGCTTTCAGGGCTGCTGATCCTCTTAGCTGATAGGTTAGTTAACTATGAATCTTAGAAGTAAGAAACTCACCTGGTAGTATGAGACAGATGGCTCTATCCCCAATTTCAGGAGCACGCTAAAATTAAAAACAAAAACCAAAAAATGGTACTATGTATCTTTAAAATTCAGATATATTGTCTTTTCTTTTGTTTATTCAAAATATTATCTGCAAGATGTATAAATAAGAAAGTCTAAAACAGATTATAAGAATTAGGGCTAGAAGATATAGTAGAGATAATCTAATCCAAGACGTATTACCACTAAGGAAACTGAGGCTCAGAGACATAAAATGGGTTTTCCATGGTCACACAAGTAGCAAGCAGTTGGGCCCTGATTCATGCCTAGGGCCTGACTGCAGATCCAGTACTCTGTTGGACAGTGAGCTCCTCCAGAGCAGGGAGCCTTTCTTTGTATCCTTGGTGCTTAGCACTACATAGCAGGCCCTTGTTAAAATGTTTACTGACTCGCTGCTAAACAAATAAATGCTCTTAATGGGACTGCTGTTGTAGAGCTGTTTCAGTCGTGTCTGAATCTTCAAGACCCCATCTGGGGTTTTCTTGGCAAAGATGCTGGAATGGCTTGCCATTTCCTTCTCTAGCTCATTTGATAGATGAAGAAACTGAGGCAAACAGGGTTCAGTGACTTGCCCAGGGTTAGTGAGCTAGTATCTGAGGACAGATTTGAACCAGGCCTGGAGCTCTACACACTGCACCACCCAGATGAGAATGGGATTATTTTTTTCTTTTAAAACACTTTATGAAACAAGACCTATAAAAGTGCAGAAGAAATTATTTACAATTTATGATTTATTTAAGACAACCTCATTGGTCAATGGTTAAAATACCTTCAGTCTTGAAATATTTTCCAAAGCAGCAGGTTTTAACCTGTTCTAAGAAATCTTTTTAAAACACCATATAATTAATTTCTTCCCTGAACTATGGAGGTAGTCAACCATGGACTATTTCACTGATTCTCAGATTCATTATCCCAAAGAAAGTAATTTGCACATTTTCTATGAAGTCTTCTCCTGACTACTCCAACCCAGAGGGATCCCTCTGCAACCTTCCACCCCCATTAATTCTTAACTCTCTATGCCACTCAATTGACACGGACTTTATGCCACTCAATTGACACGGACTCTCTGTGCTGCTTTGCCCACTTAGTTCACTCTGTATGTATGTCTGATTTCCTTAGAGTAAAAGATACTCAAGGAAAGAGGCCTGTGTGTTACACTTTGTGATATCCCCTCCACAATCAATAAAGTTTAACAAACATTGAGTCAGCTAGGTAGTGCAGCAACAGAGCACCAACCCTGGAGTGAGGAGGACCTGAATTCAAATCTGGTCTCAGATACTTATTAGCTATGTGACCCTGGTCAAGTCATTTAACCTTGAATGATTAAAAAGAAAGTCTATCAAATGAATGAAGACTACACAAGAATTTTGTATTTGTAGTTATATGCAGTTATTCACCAAAAGGCAAATATTAATACCTATATTCTTTCATCCCTCCCTCCCTTCCTGTCTTCCTTCTTTTTTCCTTTCCTTCCTTCCTCCTTCTATACTCCCTCTCCTTCCACTACAGCTCAGAATTCCTAACCTCAAGCATTCTACCAGTCTCAACCTCCTTAGTAGCTGAGATTATAAGGTAGATATGCTGATCTCTTTCATACTCAGACAGCTTTATTTTCTACAGTATCTCAATCATTTCTGGTAGCCAGTCACTCAGACAAATAGAACAGTATGGCAGTGGAAAGAATACTTAATCTAGAGTCTAAAGACCTGGTTTTGAATCTTGGCCCTGCAACTTACTTAGCTGTGTTACCTCTGACAAATCCCTTCCCTTCTCTGGGCCCTTATTTTCTTTCCCCATCTGTAAAATGAAGAAGCTACATTTGAGTGATATAAAAATGGTTAGAGATCTGCACTAGGAATTGGGGTCAAATCATGCCTTTGATATTCATTAGTTGTGTAATCAAGAGACAGTCACTGCACCTCCCTTTTCTTTGGTGTCTTCATCTGTGACATGAGGCAATTGACCTAGATTGTCATTTGATTCATATCCATTCCAGATCCAAATCTACAGTGCTATTATCTAATGGACACAGAGTGTGGGCTTCTCTGACCACTAGCATGTATACAATGAATGAGACTCTGAAATATAAAGGTTATAGCCAGGTTTTGGGGGGTTTTTTTATATCTCCTGTACTTTCCGTCAAAAATGTAATTACCTAACAGGGTCACTTCCCTCAGGGCTAGAAACACAGTTCTACTTGACTACTCTAATAGTGTTGTATTAAAGCTAGGACAATGGGAGAAGGCACCATTCTTTCTGTCAGCACTGGATACAGTCTCCTCTCAGGTAAGGTGAGGCTCCCTCAGACCCCCTGTTCTGTTCTCTGCCTGTCTTTACTTCAGTTTTGGATGCAGGAGGACATGTAAAAAATGGAGAAGATTGTCTATCCTCTTGATTCCAATGAAATCAAGTAAAAATCAATAATCTCTCCTCAACCTTGGTTTAGCTGACCACACTGGTCCTCAACTGCCAGTTTTGCAGGGAATACAGCACATGCAAGTGGCTTCTTAGCCCCTGATGTTTCTGTTTTGGCCTCATTTCTAGGCCAGACTAGCATGCAGGGTTCTTAGCTCCTTTCATTATAAATGCTTTTATCATAGTGAAATGATTTTAAAAATATTTGAGAGAAGACTGTGGTTTACCAGACATTGTTAGGCTATTTGTAATTCAAACAGCTTGTCTTAGTCACAGCAATTCCCTGACGAATGAGAATAATACGAAGTAATCTTTTGCTAATCAACCATATTTAACTTATGTGATTCAAATCTGTTTAAATGATGAATAAACTTACATCAGATCCCTAAGCATGTGTTCCAATCCCTTGCCAGATAAAAGCATCCATAAATGAATATTTCATCCAATTTCATACAGACGGATATTCCATTTAAACTTAATCAAAAGCCATGGAACAGCTGGGATTCATAAGGATAGAGGTGACTATACTTGCTAGAATATAAAAGGGGCAGGGTGCCTTTTACAGTAGATGAGAGGTTCCATAAAAGACAACCTAGGAAATAAGCTTTTAAAAAACTCTTTAACCCACAAGGATGTTTTTAGATTTTCCCTACCCTCCAAAAAGTACATTACAGAATAAAAATAAATAAAATTATAATTCACATTCCACCCCAAACAAAAGCTACCACTCATACTATATAAATGGTTACTTATGAGGCTGATATCATGGAACCCCAATTATTTTACAAGGTTACTAAGAGCAGGAAACTGCTCTCTATTTAATTTTTACTCTCCCATAGTACCTAATACAGGATAACAGAATAAGGCACTGGTCACTTACTCCAACCCCTCTCATTTAACAAATGAAGAAATTGAGGACTCTCTGGTTAAGTAATTTGCCCAAGATTACATAAACAATAAATCGCAAAGCTGGGATGTCAACCTCAACATTCTGACTTTAAATCCAGAGCTCTTTCTACTTTACCTCGAAGGAAGGAAAGAAGGGAAGGAGGGAGGGAAGAAAGAGAATGGAAGAGAGGAAAGAAACACTCATTTACTGGGCTCCTACTATGTGCCAGACACTGTGCTAATAACTTTACAAATATCATTTTACTTGATCCTTTCAACAACCTTGGAAGGTAGGTGCCATTACTGTCCCCACTTTACAGTTGGGGAAATTGAGTCATACAAAATTTAAGTGACTTGCCCAGGGTCACACAACCAGCTAGCAAAAGTCTGAGGCCACATCTGAACCCAGGTCTACCTGAATTCAAATCTAGTAATGTAACACCTTGGTGCTAATACTTCCCACAGTAGCTACTCAACAAATACTGATTGAACTGACAGGCAAGTTAGCATCATTTAACTAAATATCAAAAGAATAGTATAGAGATGTTTTTCAAATAAATATATTATATACCAAAGTAACTATATAATTCAGGTGGGAATAAGATGCAGTATTTTGATAGAATTTATGATAAAATATAGTACTTTATTTATTGCCACAGCTCCCCAAATAGGAATATCCAGACACAGACATGCAGGTGGAATATCTTCCTTCTCCTGAAAGAAGGGAGGGTGGAGAGAAAAAAGAGATAAGCTGGGCAAGCAGAATCCTTTCTTGCTCTTGGGGATGCAAGAAAGGAAGGTGAGGGTGTAAAGCAGACATTAATTAGCATTTCAAGTTGGAATGTGAAACATCTTCCAGAGAAACAAGGTTATAAATGATGTGTAGGTTTTACAGTATGTAAATACTAGAATTCAGCTATATTTGGAAGGTTTTCTGGACTGAGACCCTAAGTACTACTGATAACATTGGAAAATGAAAATAATGGAAAATAACTGAAAATGGGAAATGGAGTTCCAAATGCCAGACTTTTAGAATGCAATCATTTCATTGGATGAGGGCCGTTTGTATTGACTGGGTCTTTATTCGGGGAAGCTAAATCCACTTTGCATAAATTACTTTTTATTCTTATTATACAAAGTAGAGTTTCAAATATGGCAGTGCCAGTTTTTACAGGAGGCAAACGCAGTACCGGGAAGTGGCATTGCAGGTTAGATGGATGGATCAAGATGAAGCACTGTGGGTCTTCTACTTTATTCATGATCCTCTTTGAAACATATGTCCTTCAAACGACTAACTAAATAAATGTAGCTTGGAAGCTTTTGAGAAGAAAAGATGGAAAATGACTTGAGCCTTACTAAGCTTGTAGCACATGAACAAGGTGAGATGCTGTACTGCTGGGATTTTACGTGGGAAATGCTTCTTTAACCCTCTACAGGAAAACAATGTACTCTATTCACTATTTCCCCAAGGACAAAATGTACCTCAGCATTATGATTTTTTTTTTTTAATGTAGAAGTCAAAAATTGATTGATCCTTCTTTTTCTTGTAAGTCATTACTGTGAAATTTGTTTGTCTCAGAAGTTTTTGTTTAGGTATCAAAAACCCATAAACAGTATCTATTTTGCTTCACTCATTTCATAGCCATAAAACAATGATAAAGCTTCAAACCAAAATTCCCAGAAATGCACAATAGACAGACCAAAAGATGAATGTCCAAAGAAATTCTTTGGTTGGAAATATTGCTGAATGGGAGAGAGGGGAAGGGGAGGAGACTCAAACCCTTCTTTCTATGGCTTAATTTCTTTGCATCACTCAATGTAGAGGGGTTCCAAATGAAACCCAACAGGACATACAACTAGAGAGAGTCATACACAACAGGAATGAAATGCCATCTTGTTTTGGATCCACAGAGGATATCAATCACCAAGGGAACCATGCAACTATAAACAGCTGGGACTCAGCAGGAGATATCATAGTTATTAAAGCAACAACAAATAGAAAGTGAAGACAGAACATACCTGTTGAGGTCAAGAGTCTTATAAAATTCCAGACATTTACCAAAGTATTTTCTTTGAGAATTTAGAACATCCAGCTGGGCTGCACATGTTCCATGTTTCTCCCACTCATGCTTCCTAGAAGAAACAAAGAAAAATGTAGAGTATCAAAAGTCTCTATGTGAAAAGAAAATTGGAACAGATACATGATGAAAACACTTATATTTGTTTCCACAAAATAAACCCATTTCATCCTACTGTGCTTTGAGACAGGTTATTTCTCCAGCAAAGCAAGAGAGATGAGAATACTCACAACATGTATGAACACAGGCCTAAGTTACTTGGGATAACATTCAATAGCCCCCATGGAATGCACCTTCCATTGCTTTCCCTCCTTTCATTGCTATTCAGTTTCAATTCATTTCTACGATTACAGCCTGCTCAACTTGCAACAGACTGAGGGTGAGAAATACGAAAATGCCATTGTTCAAACACCCACACATTCACTAGGAGATGTGAGTCGTGTGTTCTCAAGCAGATAGCTAGTATTTTACAGTCAGAGTATTTTACAGAGACGGTAAGGATAGACAGTCATTTTTCAGCAACTAGGAATGAATAGATAACTAATTCCTAAGAAAAATGCCTTAGAATTATTTAGTCTCAGCCTCTCCTCGTCATAGATAGCTTACTGCTCAGAAACACAATAATGGTAATTCAAAAGAAGAGAGAGAAAATCCACCTACCTATCCCCTAAACTGTCTTCAAACTCACAGTAAATTTTTTCTTGAAGAAAACTTAGTTCAACAATTTAAATCATGAGTTTTGTGTGCAAGGAATTTTTCTGGCAGATTTAGTCCTCTACAGTAATGCAAAGACCTAAAAAATTCCCAGTGGACTCTTGAGGCAAAACGCCTTCCACATCCAGAGAAAGAACTATGGAATTGGATCACAGAAGGAAGCAGACTATTTTCTCTTGTGTTACATGTTTTGTTTTGTTTTATGGTTTCTCCCATTCATTTTAATTCTTCTATGCAACATGTCTAAGTTGAAAATGTATTTAATAAGAATGTACATGTAGAACCTATATAAGATTGCACACCGGCTCAGGGAGGGAGTGGGGAGGGAGGGGGGAAGGACTGGGAGGGAAAGGAAAAAAAATCTAAGATATATGGAAGTGATTGTAGACAACTGAAAACAAAATAATTTAAAGTAAGAAAAAATAAAAATGAATCATTAGCTGTGATAGGTCACATAAGGAATAGGGTATTAAGTTTATCTAGTTCTATAAGGAAGGGAGAGAAAAGTTTATCAGGTCACCCAAGAATTAAGTTAAAATTAACAAATATTTATTAATCACCTATTTACCAGGCACTATACACTGAGGGGTTTCTTTTTGTTTCATTTTTACAAATACTACCTCATTTGATCCTCACAAAAATGAGGGAAGAGCTAATTTTACAGATAAGGAAACTGAGGCTGACAGAGGTTAGGTCTAGAGTCACACAGCTACTAAGTGTCTGACTCTGAATTTGATCTCACATCTTCCTGAATTCGAGTCCAGGGCTTTATCTACTGTACCACCTAGCTGACTCTAGATATTCATGCCCAAGAAGGATATATGAATGCAGATGAATAAGGAAATCAGTTAACCGAAAATTACATGGCTACATACAATAATAAGGGGGATTCTGCTACCACTATACCACCCACTCGCTTCTCCACCTCTTGCAAAATGACTTTCGTCCCCAATGCTCTTCTGAAACCACTTTCTTCATGGTCACCAATGACCTCATTACAAATACAATGATCCTTTCTTACTTCTTGTGCTTCTAGAGCTGTCAGTAGCCTTTGGCACTGTTGACTGTCTCTTCTTTCTCCCTCTGCTGCGCCCCCCTGCTTCTCTTCTTGCCCATAGGATTCTCCCTCTCCCATTCCCTAAATGTAAGCACTTTCCCAAATCTGCCATGGTCTTCTTTTTCTAAACTTTCTTTAGACCGTCTATATAGTGGATGTAGGAATTCCTTGGGACAACATAAAATAATTCAATTTATTGACATACAATTCATCTGGCAACATTTGACATTTTAAAAAACTTTTCCTCCTCTTGCTGCAATCACTTGTTTTATATGAGTTAGTGTTAAGTTCACAAGATTTTGACATATTCCAGCAAAAGAGCTTTAAAAAGCACAGGAAAATGACTCATATTCTTATAGAGGGGGAAGGAAAAAAATGTACATGATAATTTTTATTATATATTTAAAAGGAATAGCAATTTGTGTATAATAAATGTGCAGTTTCATAGGTGATCATTTTTTTTATTCTACCATGTTATGAAAATGCTGGTTTTATTTCATAAATTAAAAATAAAATAGTTTTTAAAAGGTTAGAGGAAGTAGAGAATATGTGTGTACATATATCACACATACACATGTAAATACATGTCTACATGTGTATATCTATACATACACATGAACATCCATATAGCAATATCCCAAGTTATATACCACAGAGTGGCCACAGAAAAGGAAGAAAGAAGAAATTAAAAGGGAGAATAATACAGAAGAAGAGGTAGTCTCATAATCAAAACAAACTTCCTGAGCCTGAAAGGGTGGGGGATTAAAAGAAAAAAAGCAAACAAACTAGAAACCAAGTAGGTGCCAATCAATTGAGACATGACTATACTAATTTTGGTATATGAATATAATGGAATAAAACTGTGACTTAAGAAATTGACAAAAGAGAAGATTTCAAAGACTATAGCAAGAAAGATGAAACAGTCCCTGGTCTCCACAAGATGCCATTCCATAGGGAGAGACTGCACCATCTCTACAAATGGGTTTGAACCTGGGCTCTGCCAGGTGCTACTCTTGTGACTTGGGCTAGATCCAATAATGCCTGTAGAAACACAACCAGTTTTACATAATCAGCTCAACCATCAAAATGGATCTGGCTCTGAGCAAGCTTCAAGTCTTAGCACAAATTCTCATTTGAAATAAACAGAACACTCACCAGATAGTGTTACTTCAGGTGTATTCAACATCACATCATGAAGTAACCACAATAAAAGGCTAAAATAAAAATGAACTCAGGGTTGGAACTAATCCAAAGCCAACCAACTTGTTATGGTTGTGCCTGGTTTTTAAAATTTCTTCAGCCTTAAAGAGAAAATGTCACTTTGAAGGACAGGTAAAAGAAAAGGTGCATGACTAGACTGCATAAGATAAAACAGTTTCCATAGCAGCTTGAGGAATCAAAAGATGCTGGCGATAGAAAAGACCTTAGCATCCAATTTATCCCTTTTTCACATGGATTGTAAACAAATCTTTCCACAAAGATCCACAGTCATTGGTCATCAAGGACATGTTTGAATCCAACTTCTAACACCTCATAACAGTGTGGCCAAAGGCCAGTCACTTAAACCTCAGTTTCTTAATCTGTAAAATGGGCATAATAATAGGTAAAAAGTCATAGAAATAGTGAGTGGAGTCACCGGGGAGTACATTAACAATCTTTCTAGCAGCAATGGCAATATTTATTCCAATATTTATTTGATTATGGTTTCAAAGGTGGAAAGCAGGAGCAGGAAAAGAGGAAAAGGCGAGGTGACTTAGCCCAAGTCACAAGGGTAGCACCTGGCAGAGCCCAGGATCAAACCCAGGTCTGCTGAACATCTCCCATGATCCCCTCTCTTTCTACCTACACTTGACTCTAGCCTTGACTGCTCCTGTAGATAATGTTCCCTGTTTTCCAGTCCTGAAACCATAATCCAGTGTCATTGCTGCTGAGAAGAACATGTTAGTATAGTTCTTGGTGACTCCACTTGCCATTCCTGTAACTTTTCAAAGCAGAACATCCCTTCCTAGACATCACTCCCCTATAATAGTTGTGTCCCCTTATTAGAACAGAAGGTTCTGAAAAAGAGACTGGTTCATTTTTCATTATATCCTCAGATCTTATAGTTAATAAATACTTTTTCATTCATCTGTTTCTATAGTGATGTCCCCTCCCCTTACCAGTAATCTTGGAGACACAATGAAGGAAGCCATTGTTCCAGCTTGGCAATCAATCAACCAATAAGCATTTATTAAGGACCTGCCGGATGCCAAGGCTGGGTGCTAGGCACTAGAGATACAAATACCAAAGTCTCTGTCCTTGTGGACTTTATGTTACACTAGTGAGACACAACTTATTTCCAGATATATAAATAGATGTGTGTATATGGTGTTGGGCACTGTGGGGAAGAAAGGGGCAAGTATGGAGAAGATGGACACGCTACCTGTTGTTTTTCAGTTGTATCTAACTCTTTGTGACCTCATCTGGAGATTTTCTTGCCAAAGATACTGGAGGGGTGACCATTTCCTTCTCCAGATGAGGAAACTGAGTCAAACAGGATTAAGCGACTTACCCAGGGTCACACAGCTAGTAGGTGTCTGAGGCCAGATTTGAATTTATAAAAATGAGTCTTCCAGACTCCAAGTCTGGTACTCTATCCACTGTGCCACCTAGCTGTCTGGATACACTAACAACTGAGAAAATTATGAAAAGATTCGTAAAGGGGATAGAACTTGGGAAGCTAGGGATATTGCAAAAGGTTAGGTAAACAGGGAGAGCATTCCAAGCATGGGGAGCAAGCTGGGCAAATGCACAGAAATGGAAGATGGAATGTTGTCTATGGAGAACAGCAAGTGAGTCAGATGGGCAGGACAGCCGACTAAGAGGGTATAAGGGCAGCAATATCTAGTCAGGCTGAAAAGAGAGTTCAAATTGTAAACCCAAACCAGTAGCAGGCACAAATACATGGGACCCCAAAGTCTTATTGTAGTTTTAAGGGTATTTAAATAGTTTAAAGACGTAAGTTTAAATAGCTTAAAACTGCTCTAAGGCTTTTGGGATACCCTGTATTTACTAACTTTGAAGATTTGTTTTTCTCTTGAGCTACCTGACTATTCACACCAGGGTCACAGCCCACAAGTCACAATTGCCTCCAATGGGTAAAAGGTAACTCAATGAATTACAAAATCACAGAATTTTAAGAGTTAGAAGGGCCTTCAATAACCATCTAGTTGATTCCATAATAAAAAATAATTCCTACTATAAAATATCCAACACATAATCATCCAACCTCTGCTTGAAGACCTCCAGGGAAGCAGAAGCCAAGGCAGTCTTGTATAGTTCTAATTATTAGGAAGGTTTTTCTGACATCAATCCTACATTGGTCTCTTTGCAACTTCTATCCACTGCTTGTAGCTTTGCCCTTGGGGCCAAACAATAATCATTAATCCCTTTTCCTTATGACAGCCCTTCAAATACCTCAAACACAGCTACCATGTTCCACTTAGCTCTTCTCATCTAAACAATGTCAGTTCCTTCAAACAATTCTCTTATGACACTGACTGAAGGCCCTTCCTCATTTTGGATTAATCTCCTTTGGAAACTGTCCAGTTTAATAATGTTCTTATGAAACTGATGCCAGGACAGAACAGAGAAGGGATTCCTTAGTCACTTCCTTATTCTTAGAAGCTATGTCTCTCTTAATGCAACCAACAGTACCTTTTTTGATCAAACTGCTGATTCTTATGGAACTTGTAAGTCACCCAAACTCCCAAACATATCTCAATGCACATTCTCACGTTACTTGTGAGGTTGACTCTTGGAACCCAAGTGCAATTAGAATTATTCTGATTGAATTTCATTATATTATGGGTTAAAGCTCTCCCTTATCTCTGCCTCCAGACTTCCCACAATTAAAATCCCATCTTCCACTAGATTTCCAATTTGTCAACTCTTAGTGCTTTCCTCCTTTTAATTATCTCTATTTATCGTGTAGATAGCTTATTTGTACATATTTGCTTGTTTGCTCTCTCCCTCATTATACCCTGAGTTCCTTGAAGGCAGGAACTACACTACAGTCTTTTCCCTTTTTTGTACCCTCTTAGCTCAGAGCCTGGCCCACAGAAAGAGTCTAATAAATGCTTACTATTAGTATTAGCTATTACTATTAGCTCAAAGCTCTAGCCTGTCAAGGTCTTTTTTGGATCTGTCCTCTATTATCCAGGTTTATTACCACATCTTCATAAAAAAGTGCTATACAAAAAACTGATAAGCATGTCACCAATGCCTTTATCTAAGTCACTGTTAAGAAGGTTAAACTGTACAGGCCCAAGCACAGACCACTGAGACACTCCACTAGAGACCTAATGCCAAGCTGAAATTGAGCCATTAAAGACTATCTTTGGGCCCAATCATTCTGCCTCTTCCGAATGTTACTGTATTATTACATTCTACATAATCTTATTTTTATTTTACAAACACTGTCACTTGAGGTGGAAAATGAAAAAAAAAAATCTTTCCAAACAGAAATGTTAAATTTCCTGATTAGCCATCCCTGTGCTGAAAAACTGCCACTCTTTAACATATTTCTAAAGAAACTTAAAGATAAAGACAAAATTTGAACAAAAGATAGCTTTCTTTCTCAATAAAGCCAAATGAAATTAAGCAGGAAGTTAAGTAGGAAAATATTTCACAGAATAAAATTTTTGCAAGGTAACTTTCACAAAATTACGCCCCTTGCCAGTAACACTAAGAAATCCAAATAGTAAGACTTTGGGAGACAGAATTACTAATTTTCAGATTTACTTTTCAGTCAACACAAGAAAAAAATAAAAATAGAAGAAAACTATAACTTACTACTGAATCCTAGAAGATTAAAAGTCATTTTGACCTTGTTAGAAATTGTTACTCTGAATCATTACGTATTTTTCACTAAACAAAACTGGGCCTACCAGGGTGTTCGAAACACAGTAGGCATTCCATATATGTTTACGGATTGGCTAACGGTTAATTTAACATGAGTTAATCTCCTTGGTCTCTGAATGGAACAGTATAGTCAATACAGTATTCCTATTTTTAACAGTAAACTGGTTACCATAGTTTCTTTGTTCTTTAATGTGTATGAAATATAATATGAAATGCTTTTCCTTGGTGCCATTCCATGTTAACGCATAATACTTCTCATCTCTAGTCATTCCATATTCTAAGACCAGATGCTGTGCTAAACAAAAGAACTAGCCTAGCTGTATTCTATCTATACCGATTAGTTATTTCTAAACTGCTATTAAACCTGAATTTCTTTTCAAAATTCCCCCTATATAAAGGAAAATTTCAAGGTACAGTCATGGGCCTCTCTTTGTTAAGCCATTTCAGTGGAACGTATATACTTGGGGAAAATTTTCCACCTGAATCCTAGAACCCCAATGAAGTAAAAGTGACTTCCACACCACTTCTTTTCAACACAAAACTTTTCCTGAGAACTCTCCAAAGAAATACTTTTGGGTTAAACTTGTCAGAGAAAAGTCAGAGACTTGGCAAAAGGAAAAAAAAGAGAAAGAAACCTGGTTTCATTGTTATCTGCATTATGAAAAACAGAACTTAGAATGGGGAAATAAAGAGGCACCTTACCTTTAGCCAATCTAATTTAACAAAGGGAATTTAACTTCTAATGGATATTAAAGATTTGGCATGATTTTATTAGAGTAATTACTTTTAAAGTTATCTTGAAATTAACAGATATTAAATGCATCAGGCAAAGATGTAGAAATGGAAAGGAACTTAGAGGCAAACTAGTTCAACCACCTTCATTTTGCATATGAGAAAACTGAGATTCAGAGAAGTGACATAATTTGTCCAAAGTAACACAAGTAGCCCGTGGAAGAGCCTAGTTTCAAACCCAGGCATCTCTGACTCCAAAACAAAACATTCATTTAACTATAACATAGTTATAGTTTCTTTCTAGAAAGACCATAGAGCCTTTCTCATTTTCAGCAAAACTCAACTTTTTCTAAACATTAAGGCATTTACTTGAAACAAGCTAAATATTTTTTCATTTTAGATATTAAGTTCAGCCACCTTTTTTCAGTTCTTCAAAAAGGAGAGCATTTATTTTTCATGAACCCATTTTACCTTTCTCCCAAGAGAAGTTCAAGAAAGCAACATCCTCTTTCAGTTTTTTCCTCTCTAACAGGAAGACAAATTTTTGTTGGCATTCAAATATTTTACACTGTAACACCATGACTTTACAAGCTAAAATTTAAAGTGAAAGAAATAAAAATAATGTAATTAACTTTACATTGACACTAATATCCAGTAGTGAGAGACAGCATGGCACAATGGATAGAAGCTAGGTTGCCCCCAGGGTCAGGAAAACCCAGTTTCAAGTCCCACTACTAACACCCATAGACTGGGGTGAGTCCCTTAATCACTGAGAACCTCAGGTAACTATGTCATTGTCAGTTATCCCTTATGTAAAAATTAGTTTTCAGATATTTTCAATTCAACCTCCACAACACCCCTTGCAGTCATCTTTCTCTCCCCCTGACTACCACCTGACTGTGATCTATCACCTCTTAATTATTATGGCCATAGACAAGGTGACAGGTGATAAGGACCTTCTAATTGGCTTTCCCATCTCCAAGTCTTTCTCCTTCCCAATCAATCCTTCATCTAGCTACCAAAGAAATAATCTTAAAAGCATAGAAACCAATTTACTCCATGTTAAACTTCAGAACTTCCATAATTCGCATAGGTTCAAATATAAACTCCTCTGTCTTTAAAAAATCTTCACTGCTTATTTCCAACCTATCTTTTCAACCCTATTTTACATAATTCCCTTGATGTACTGTACTCTTAAGTCAAGACCAATTGGACATCCTCATAGACAACATTTTGGTCCCATCTCTGGGCCTTTGCCCACAGACTGTCTCCCTTCTCGTGAGAAAAATGATTATTATTAACTAATGATTTGGAGAAATTGGTAGTTCTCCCTTTCTTTTCTATTTTCAAGACCTCAGTCTCTGAGGGTGGAGTTCAACTTCTCAATCTGACCCAACACAACCCTATAAGGATCTCTAGTCTCAAGTATTCCATTCAATCAAGGTTTGGTGGAGAAAGATCCTTTTGTCTAGATAGCCCAAGGCTGGGGGTGGTGTGAGTATAGAGATAGTTTCTCCTCAATATTCTATCTCTGAATGGTGACTGTCACTCTCAGCCCCTCATTTTAATAAAGCTCACTTCCTATTATGTTAGCCAATCAGAACTGATTGCCACTCCTCTTCCAAAAGAACATATAAGTTCTGAACCCACTGCCATGATTGTCGTTGGTCTAAGAGAGATGGCCAAATGACCATCCTTTTATTAATAATGTGCTGGCCTTATTAATACAATGATTAAATAACCCAGAAACGATGTCTCTTACAATTATTTTAATTGTCACATTCAAATCTGTTGCTCAGCTTAAAAACTACCTCCTATCTGAGGCCCTTCCTCATATTATTTATTACTTAATTATTAAATATTATTAATTCTAACATCTAGCCACCAAAATTGCCTCCTCTTTATAGTGTCTATATTTTGGATACACTTCCCTGTTTACAATTTGTCTCCTACACGAAGCATGAGGGCAGGGGACTGTCACATCTTTGTCTTTGTATTCTTAGCACAAAGAAGACACTTAATAAATTGCTAATTGATTGATTAAGATGAGGTGGCAATATGCAGTGGGAGGAGGAATGTTCCCTACACAGATACAATCACAGGTCCAGACCATATGCACACACATAAAACACATTATACCCATTTTCATAACCAATATCAGAAAGTCAAGCAAAAAGATTTTATAAAAAGGAAATTCCATTTCTCTCTACTTTGTTTTCAAGGGAGAAAGTCACTCAAAAAAGTTACATGACAGAATCATTTTTATACCATGTGTTTTTCAAAGTTCTCAACTTTGTAAGTAGACAGAATCTTCTATCTGTGGTTTTCACAAAAATTTTATTTAACACCTCATTTGTCAGGACATTAGTCCTAACTTGTTTTCTAAGAGACGAGTTCCTGAAGTACTTGAACTCACCAGAACTGGCTGCGATTAGGAGATGGATGGATTATATCAGGCCAGAAATGCCTCATGTCAGGCAAAAGATCCTGTTCAATTAAAGGAAAGAGAAATCCATGTTACATTTTAGTGACACAAAATCAAGGAGGGAAATTTGGTAAATGAGTACCTTAATATAGCTAAACTACTTCCATTAAGGTATACAAAAGGTTTTGTGATTTATTCCTCCCACCTAGAATCTAGAAAGAGTTCTCTGAATGCTAAATTGAAGTAATAACTAAAAGCTAGCTTTCAAAATGATACTTCCCAATTTGTTCCATTAATAGCCACAACCAGTAACCACAGCTGCAAGAATAAATGATGATCAAACTCTGGGCATCAAATGAAAAACAAAAGTTCAAGATAGCGGCTTTCAGATTTCATACCAAGGAAACAGGAGTAAAGAACTAAGGTTTGGGCTGGTATGTAAGGATGGAAAAGCTGTCCTTTTCTACACCCCAAACTTCACAGTAATAATGGACAACAAAGTCTGGCTACACATGACTCAAAGTCCACCATTTTTTCTACAACACACAATCCACTTAGCACAGGACCATAGGAGCATAAATTGTGAGATGGAAAGGATATCAGAAGCCATCCAGTTCAAAGTCCTTTTTTTACAGAAGAGGAAACTGAGGTGTGGAGAGCTGGAGTGACTTTCCCAAGATCACGCAAGTAATAAATGCCAGAGGAGAAATCTGAACCCAGTTCTTCTGACTGGTTAGCCAGGACTCTTTCTACTTTATTATTCCAGAATATAAACTTCTTCAGGGCAGAGACCATCGTTGTATCCCCAGCACCTATAAGTGCTTGTGAATTTACTGATTGATTGGAGTAAATTTTAAGATATACTGCTCTACAATTTGGAACTATACCCAAAGGGCTAATTACCCTGTAATACCCTTTGATCCAGCAATACCACTTCTAAAGAGATAATAAAAATGAGTAAAAGACCCACATGTAAAAAAATATTTATAGCAGCTCTTTTCCGTGGTGGCAAAGAATAGGAAGCTGAGGGGATGCCCACCAATTGGGAAGCAGCTAAACAAATTACGGTACATGAATGTAATGGAATACTATTGTGCTGTAAGAAATGATGAGCAGGCAGACTTCAGAAAAACCTGCAAAGACTTATATGAACTAATGCTGAGTGAAGTGAGCAGAACCAGGAGAACACTGTACACAGTAATAGCCACAGTCTGCAATGACTGATTTTGATAGACTTAGTCATTCTTGGCAATGCAACGAACTAAAACAATCCTAAAAAGACTCATGATGGAAAATGCTATCCACATTGTCTGAACGCAGGTCAAAACATTTTATACACTATTTTCTCTTTTTCCCCCTTTGGTTCTAAATCTTCTTTGCAATATGATTGTGGAAATAAATATTTAATATGTACATGTATAGCCTACACAAGAGTGCACACTGTCTTGAGAAGGAGAGAGGAAAAGGAGAGGGAGAAATTTTAAAATTCGAAATCTTACAGAAGTGAATGTTGAAAATTAAATATTTTTTAAAAAGATATACTGCTCTAAAGTTCTGTCTAAATGCCAACAGTTCAACTGAGAGAAAGCTGTCAAAGGTGTCATGTAGAGAGAAAACAACCCCCAAACTTAAAAGCATTTACTATTTCAGCATGAGATTAACCAGCTAAGCCAACCCCAGGGTATATGCTATGTGTAACCTCCCCCAATATAGTCCACAGTTCCCATTGGCTAAGATTAGAGAGATTCATAGGTACATTTTCAGCTTGTCTATCAGGTCTACACCACAACTTGCTGATACGCAGAAGAGCAGTTGTCTAGATCTCATTTGCTTACCCCTCTCCCAGAAAGGACCCCCATCCTAGGACAGGTGGAGTCCTTTCACAGCTTTCCATCCTGGGTTGTATGCTATGTGCACCCTAACCCAATATAGTCCACAG
Source organism: Notamacropus eugenii (assembly GCF_028372415.1). Lineage (NCBI taxonomy): Eukaryota > Metazoa > Chordata > Mammalia > Diprotodontia > Macropodidae > Notamacropus > Notamacropus eugenii. The sequence continues at coordinate 261,973,849 of NC_092873.1, forward strand.
TTCCCACTGAATCTCTCTGAGGATGGAGATAAACACAGGACCTTCTTTTTCATCCTGCCTCCCCAAATAGCTAACACCTTACCTTGATTCTTCAATAAGTTTCAAGGATGCACACCGGAGACCATGACTTTCATCTTGCATTCCTGCCATACCAACAAAAGGTCCCCTTTCCCCTCATAATTATTTTTGTATGAAATTTACTACTAATTTACTTCTGATATTTCTCATTTATCATCAAAAGCAGGGACATTCTTCCCATGAATGTTATTTCTCTTTAGGTGGCAAATGGGAATAATTTTGATAAGATGATTTATGGGGCTTCCCCCCACTGAAGGAGCTTTGGAAATAAAGCAATTAAGAACTACTGCATTAGGGCCAGTTCCGCAGAGACACTCTCCCTGAGTGCTGATGGCACTGGAATGAAGGATGAGTATGGGTGTGTTAAGAAGAGGATAGAAAAGAAATAGAAACTACTCCTCCTCACTTGAAGGCATATACAAACTACTTACAGAAATAAAATACATTAACAAGAAGCAATCAAGACACATATCAGTCAAATTTAATGCACTTAAAATGAATATATTTAAATGATAAAGAAACTCAGGAAAGGAGTTATTATCTTGGTAGTGTTATAATAGCATAGATAAAGCTAAAAGGGCATTAGACCACTACTCTCATTTGACAGATGGTGAAACTGAGTCCCAGAAAGGTTAAGTGATTTCTATAGGTCAAATAGCTAGCAGTGAGGAAGGCTTTCCCCACCCCTCCCCTCCATATTTACTTGAGAATTAATCAATAAAAGTATTCCATAAAATCTTTAGGGTTTAATCCTGACGACTATATCATGATAGCTAAAACTCAGTCAGAAAACTGAATTCCAATAACACTGTCAGACAATAAGATTGTTCCAGTCAGACCACAATTTAGCACTGACTTTCATTAAAGAAATTAAAAAGCAATACCTTGATCTCATCTAAATTAAAGTGCCATGATCGGTTACACTCTCCAGCTTTGTCAGGCCTGGAAATAAAAAAATAAAAAAAAAAATAGAAATGAATCTTGAGATGTTTTCCTCAGGACCTACAGCTAATAGTTTACCCTTTCTTTCTAAATTAAATTAGAAAATTTACAATCAACTCTTCTTTCATTAGGTAGCCTCACGTAAAGGGTGCTCTTTGCATTAAGGTTTCCAATGAATAACAGTCAAATAGCATCAATTTGGAATTATTAATGCTGCACAGAGAAACAATCTAACACCAAACACTCAAATTCAATTAGCAAGAGAACCGCTAACACAATCATCATTGGAGTTTCTTTTTAAAATTGTAAAAGTTTTATTAAAACGCTGAGTCTTGTACTGCAAGTGAATTAACAAAAAAGGTTCTTCTAGTGAAGTGAGCCAGCTAATCCCAATGTGATCATTCACTGCCTGGTTATACAAAGAATCCTTTTCCTCCAATATTCAACCCTCTCAAATCTTCCGGTTCTATGACAGTTCCTGATTACACCCATTCCTATTCCTTCTCTACTTATTTACTTAGTTTTAGTAAACTTAGTGCTGACATTTTTTCAGGGCCTACAACATTTCAAGAAGTCCTACATAGGCTGGAAAATGTCCGCTTGGTCAAAAATTGTTTTGGTGACAAGGAAAAAAATTACAGTTCCCCTTTGCTGTCAACAAGAGGCTTAACATTGCAGGATTCTCACAACATAAAATGCTTTGCCAACCTTCAAGTGCTATATAAATACAGGATGTGGCAGTTATAATTATTCTTAATTAAATTTATGCTTTCATTGGTGTAAAAATCATCTGGTAAATAAATTCCTACATAAAACCAACGCTGATCAGCATCTGCTCTGCAATTAACTTAATGTTCTGAGTTAAGTGGAGTCCAGAAAAGTTAAGTAACTTGTCCAGAGTCAGCCAGTTAGTATGTATCAGAGGCACATTAGAACCCAGGTGCTCCTGAATCTAGGACCAGTTCTCTATTCATTAAGCCATGTTGCCTCCTTAACTATTATTATGTTTATTATTACTAATATTTCTTTGGGACCCTTTGGGGGCAGGTAAGTGGCAGAGTAGACAGAGTGCTGAAGTTAGGAAGATTCATCTTCCTGAGTTCAAATCTGGCCTCATATACTTACTAGCTGTGTAACCTGAGCAAGTTACTTAACCCTGTTTGCCTCAGTTTCCTAATCTATAAAATGAACTAGAGAAGAAAACGGCAAAAACGCTTCAATATTTTTGCCAAGAAAACCCCAAATGGGGTCCTGATGAGTCAAACAAGACTGAAAGCAATTGAACAACAAAAAAAGAGACCCTTTATCACTTGCTCATTCACCAGTCTAGGTGCTATTTTTGCCCAAGTAGTAGAATTCTAATAAGATGCATGTTTTATTGAAGTTTTATAATTAAAGTTATAATTATTAGCACAGTTATAATCATAGAGTACAGCATTTGGAAAATTAGAAGTTATGCTGTGCAAAGTCTTTAATCCAGCAATACCTCTACTCGGTCTATATCCCAAAGAGGGAAAAAAGTAAAAGGACCTACCTGTACAAAAATATTTATTGCAGCTCATTCTGTGGTGTTAAAGAATTAGAAATTGCGGGGATGCCCATCAATTGGGAAATTGCTGAACAAGTTGTGGTATATTATTCTAATGGAATACTATTGTGTTATAAGAAATGATGAGCAAGGTGATTTCAAGAAAACTTGTAAAGATTTACATGAACTGATGCAAAGCGAAGGGAGAAAAGCAAGTAGAACCTTGTACAGACTAACAAAAATATTGAACGATTATCAATTGTAAATGATTTAGCTATTGTCGACAATACAGTGGTCCACAACAATTCCAAAGGATCCACGATGAAAAATGCTATCTACCTCCAAGAAAGAACTGATGGAATTTTAATACACATCAAAGCATATGATTTTTTATTTTTTTTTCATGCTTTCCCCCCTCTGGATCTGTCTTCTTTCATAATATGACTAATATGAAAATGTTTTCCATGATTGCACATGTATAAACTATATCAGATTGCTGACTATTTCAAGGAGAGGGGAGGAAGGGAAGGAGAAAATTTGGCAGTTAATATTTTAATCATGTTAAGAATTGTCTACATGTAACTGGGGAAAATAAAATATTGTTTAAAAAAGAAGTCTTTAAAAAAACTTTAAGTAAAATGAACTCAAAAGAACAATTAAAAAGAAGAAAATTCAAAGTTATGGAAAACTAACCTCCTCATTTAATAGATGGGGAAACTGAAGCCTAAATTGGTTAAATGACTTGTCTAAAGTCACAAATCCAGTCAGGAGCAGAATTCTGTTTTCCTGAGTCTCACAAGTTTTCCTTATAATAAACTGCCTTATTAAAATTCCATCAGGGCTTCCTAACCTGGAGTATGTGGACCCTTGGAGTTCATGAATTGTTTCAGGGTTCCATGAACTTAGACAGAAGAAAACAGTATCTTTATATAATAATAATAATATAATAAATTAATTTGAAATAATTTATGACAATAAAATAATATATATGTCCTTTAGTTTCCTTTGTTAAACCAGATATATTATTTTCTGCACTTAAAAACATTATTCTGAGACTTCCTTGATCCTTGACTTCCTCAATCAGCCACGATACAAAATAGTATTCATGACACAAAACACCACCCAGCTCTTGATTCCATTATCTTCTCTCTAGAATCCCTTTCAGTTATATGACTGAGCTGCACAGATAGCAATGTGTGACAGTATGAGTAATAAATGATATGAACTTGGCACTTTAAAGCAAGGAGGGAAATCCTATTATCACATCATAGGGACAGAACTCAGAGCTCTAACAGGACAATGGTAGCTTTTATTGAAAAGAAATCTTATATTAAAAGAATGATAGGAGAACACAGAAAAGTCAAGAAGATATAGCCCTGTGTAAAATCCATTGATCCTAAAAAAAGAAACAAGGGGAAGAACATGTAGAGGAGGATAATAGGCTGGAGAAACAAGCGAAATATCTGTAGGAGTATACTAGAAATCACCCTGCCAGATGGGGGAAATGAGTGATGTCTCTGATGCAGATTATAAAACTAAGAGTCCAAATACAGTAGAGATTGAAGATAACAACTTGGACATCTGGTGGAATTTCATTCCAACAAAAACAGTATCTGATAAATTTTTCACTTGGCATGCTTACATTTTCACTTCTCAGAAGGCAAAGGAAATAAAAAAGGGATCTGCTCCTCTAGAAAAAAATATGAATGAAATGAAGGAACTAGTTAATGAAGGGGAAGTGAAAGGGTTAACTTGAGAAAAACTGATTGTCATGTTATTGTTTATGATAAACAGAGGAAGGTGAGGCTAGTAAGATATGTACCCTAGAATATAGAAAAACAAATTTCAACAAATCTGGAAAAGAAAATAGCCATAAACTCAAGACCTGAGCAGTCAAAGGGAGATAATACAATAGAAAATGAACTGAACTAGAACCTGAAGTTTTGGTTTCCATTGCCACTTCCTCAACTTAACAAACTTGACCTCTAGTAACTTCTGTTTCCTATTCTGTAAAATGAGGGTTATAATACTAACATTTCCTTCTTCAGAGGATTTCTATAAAGATCATGTGAGACCATAGATGTAAAGCACTTCACAACCACAAGGTGTTTCATAATGTAGGCTATCAGTATTACCAAGAGGAATACGGTTCAAGATAGACAGAAGGCTCTCAAGAATGAAATCCCACTAACAAAATTATAACTGGTACTACTGAGCAAGAAAAGATGGACAAATCTAAAAAGAATCCACCCATAAAATTGGAGAACGAACAAATTGTGGCATATGATTTTGATGTAATACTATTGTCATTTAAGAAATTTTGAGTATGAGATGCTTCCAGAAAAACCTGGAAAGACTTCTATGGAATGATACAAAATGAAGTGAGCAGAACCAGGAGAACATTGTACACAGTAAGAGAAATATCGTACAGTGATTCACTGTGAATGACTTAGCTATTACTGGCAATATACATATCTAAGACAATTCTAAAGGACCTGTAATGAAAAATACTAACCAGTTTCAGAGAAAGAAATGAAATCCAAATGCAGATTGACGCATACTATTTTTTTACTTTATGTTTCTTGTTTTTTGTTAGTTTTCTTTCACATGATTAATACGGAAATGTGATTTTCATGAATGCCCATGTTATAATCTATATCAAACTGCTTGCCTTCTCAATGAGAGAAGAGGGGAGGAAAGATGGAAGAGAATTTGGAACTCAAAATTGTAACAAAAGTCAGAAGGACAGTTAAATGGCATAGTGGATAGAGCACTGGCCCTGGAATCAGGAGGACCTGAGTTCAAATCCAGCTTTAAACATTTACTAGCTATGTGACCCTGGACAAGTCACCTAATTTCCCTCCCCTATTTCCACTGCCAAAGAAAGGTCAAAATTTTTTACATGTAATAGGGAAAAAAAATAAAAATTTTAAATTTTAAAAAATAAAGAGAATCCAACAAACACAAATTAAAGCACACACACTCACATGCACATGCATGCCAAAAATGAGAGCACAGATATCTAAGAAAGAAAAAGAGTGGCAAATAACTTAAAAAATCATGTCAGAAAGGGATTAAACCTTACAGAAATCTTAGAAAAAATGTTAAAGATTAATATCCTTTAGGGATAGTATAAAAGAGAAAAATATTTTTTTTTTCACATTTAAGGACGGCAGCATTATTTATTAATGAAAAATGCCCAAATGTTCAACAATTAGGGAATGGCTGAATAACTCCAAGGTTCCTTCCAATTCAAAATCTAAGATTCTAAGAAAATGTGAACTTTGTCTTTAGTGGTGTTTAGAATAAGAAGCACAAGGGAGGGATAGACTCATTAAGTTAGGTGCTCATGATATAATAATTAATTATGGAAGAAAAGCATAATTACTCAAACTATTTTGCCATCACATTCTCTGAAAAGGAAACTAACCTTCAGATTAAAACAAGCAGAACACAAACATGGTTTAGGCAGAACTTTATTCTAAGGTAGGTGAGTAGTAGATACTTCAAATGGGTTCAAGCCTACTGACACGAATGAATTCTAATCCCTGAAAGAACTTGCAGATAGGACAGAGGGAAATGTGGCTAGATAGTTTCACAACGTGACTGTTATGGAAGTGTTTTGCATGGCTACACATGTATGACCTATATTGAACTGCTTGCTTTCTCAATGAGTGTGGGTGAGGAGGGAGGAAGGGAGAGAATGTGGAACTCAAAGCTTTAAAAACGAATGTTAAAAATTGGTTTTACATGCAACTGGGAAATAAGATGTACAGGCAATGGGGTATAGAAATCTACTTTGCCCTACAGGAAAATATAGGGGAGAAGAATGGGAGAAGGGTGGGGGGGTGATAGAAGGGAGGACAGACTAGGGGTAAGAGTGGATGGGGTGCACGCTGTCCTGGGGTGGGGGTTGGGGAGAAAATTTGTAATTCAAATTCTTGTGGAAGTAAATGTTGAAAACTGAAAAATAAATTGTATATTAAAAAAAAACAGAAGTCTAGCACATGAACTTGTCATTTGTCCTGGATGCAAGAGGGAGTCTTGGTCAGAACTATGCTTTAGGAAAATCATTTTGGGAATTGTGTAGAGAATGGATTGGAAAGGAAATTAGAATCCAGACACCAATCACAAAGCTACTGTAATAGTTCAGGAAAGAGATGGGAAGGGGGATGGGAATAAGAGTTTATATAGCACCTACTATGTGTCAGGAACTATGCTAAGTACTTTATAAATATTATATATCATGTCATCTGATCCTCACCACAACTCTGTGAAGTAGATACTGTTATTATCCTCATGTTACAGTCAAGGAAACTGAGGCAAACAGAGATTAAGTGACTTGCCCAGAGTCACTTATCTAGTAAGTGTCTGAGGCTAGAATTTCCGTTCTTCCTGGCTCTAGGATTCAATAGACTTCTCCACTTAGCTGCCTTTAGTTGAAAAGAGCAAATGAGGGTCTGAAAGAGAATAGCTGTGTGGATAGAAAGGAGATGGATAGAAAACCAACAAGTGTTGGGATACTTCCCAGAGATGGCCATCTGAACGGAGGCAGATCATATAGACTCCCCATATCACACCCCTATGCAGTCAAAACTTGAAATTTGTACCAGATTGAATAATGATCAAGAAATCCAAAAGAATCAATGGTGAAGTGATATCTTCTACCCTAAAACCACATAAAGAGTCAGCCAGAGGACCAGGAGGGGTGGCAGGAAGGCAACAGAAAAGGAACTGGCAGCAAAGACATGTGCCTCCCAATGTGACCAGCAACAGGCCAGAGACACATGCAGCCTACAAGACTGTGTGTCAAGAGGCAGCAAAAGTGGAGGGTCCCCTTGAGAGACTAAAGGAGGTCAGAAAGCCCCAGGATGGGTATTAGGGAAGCCCTGGGGAGTAGCAGAAACCAGAACAGCACCCTAAGATAGCCCAAGTGTCTAAGGACCCCAGGGTCCCTAAAGCTGTACACTGAGATGCCAGTGAAGACCCTAAAGATACAAGGCTCTGAGCTTCAAAGATCCATAGGGTAGGAGGTTCTGGCTAACCGTCAGAGATGGACTTAAGCACAGGAAGCCAGAGGACCTAAGACAAGACAATAAAGAACAAGCCTCCCTACTCAGTAACTCAGCCAGAGGGGTGAAGCCCATTCATAATACAAAGTCCCAGATCAGGAATTTAAGTTGGGAAAAGGAATAAATCAAAGAAAATACCAATCAGTATGAAAAATTAGCTTGGCAGGGTCACAAAGCTAGTAAGTGCCTATGACCAAATGTGAATTAATTTGACATTTCTTTCTCCAGCTTATTTACAAATGAAGAAATGGAAGTAAACAGAGTTAAGTGATTTGCCCAGGGTCACAGAGCTAGTAAGTGTCTGAGGCCAAATAGGAACTCATAAACGAGTCTTCCTGACTTTTGGCCCAGAGTTCCATCCACTGGGCCACCTAGCTGCCCATAGAAACGTTAGGCTACATTCATCAAGTACAGTGTCAAGATGGAAGGAAATGAAAATTTAATTGTGCATTTCCCTGGTCTGACTAAAGCTGGAGTGTTATCAGTTCTGAAAGCTAGATCTTAGGAAAAAAATATTACAGGCTAGAACATGTCCAGAGAAAGTGAGGAATTAAAATCTTTGCCATATAATAATCACTTGAAATAGAGGGTTTTTTAGCCAGAAGAAAAACTGACTTTGAGGGTTTATTATCTTTGTCTTCAATTTTTTAAAAGGGACATTTTCTTGTTGTTATTTGTCCTTCATTCTTGAAGAGGATCAATGACACCAAGGAAGGTGATGCCTTGACTTGAAAGTGAAGTGGATTTAAATAAGGCAGAGTTGTGCAAAGTCACCAGCTTTGAAAGCAATTTGGAACTGCCCAAAAGGCTATGAAACCGTGCATACCCTTTGATCCAACAATACCACTACTAGGTCTGTATTCCAAAGACATCATAAAAAAGGGAAAAGGACCAGAAATGTATAAAAATATTTACATTAGCTTTTTGTGATAGCTAAGAATTGGACATTGAAGGGGATGCCCATAAATTTGAGAGTGGCTAAACAAGCTGTAGCATTATGATTGAAATGGGATCATTATTGTGCTATAAGAAATGACAAGCAAGATAATTTCGGAAAAACCTGGAAAGACTTACACGAACTGATGCAGAGTGAAGCGAGCACAATCAGGAGAACATTGTATACAGTAACAGCAACATTCTAACAGACTTAACTCTTCTCACCAATGCAATGATCTAAGACAATTCCAAAAGACTCATGAAGGAAAACACTATTCACATCCAGAGGAAGAACTACAGAACCTGAATGCAGATTGAAGCATACTATTTCTCTTTTTTTCTTTATCTTTTGTTCTGATTCTTCTTTCACAACATGACTAATGTGGAAATATGTTTAACATACTACAATATAATATAATTAGTATAATAAAACATATAGCCTACATCAGATTGCATGCTCTCTTGGGGAGGGGGAAAAATTTAGAACTCAAAATCTTATAAAAGTGAATGCTGAAAACTAAAAATTAATTAATTTCAAAAATTAAATGTAAAAAAATTTAAAAAAAAAATCTAAGTCACCTCTCTCCTCCAGAGCCATCTGGGTCCAGTGGCAAGATAAAAGATCAGGACGAATGGAGATGGCCCCCAAAGGGATGTCTTATAAAAAAAGTAAAAGAATTTATCCTGCCCCATTACAGAGGGCAGGGGGCTCAGCAGAATGTTTTCAAGGAAAAAAAAGCAATGGATTTAATCTACACAGAGACAGACTTCTGTTCAATATACACAACTTCCTAATAATAAGAACTATCCCAAAATAGAACAGCCTGTCTTGGAAAGTATGCCCTGACACTATCACTTGTCATTAACATTAAAGAAGGGTATCATGCTTCATGTAAGGGTTTGTACTCAGACACACTGTTTTGAGATTCAGAGCCTAAATAACTTGTCAGGGATGCGTAACTGATTTACTCAATGGTTACTGGACAGAACTAGATGTCCAAACTCACATTTCACAGATCTTTATTTACTTCAACAAATCTAACCTAGACCAAAAGCAACAGAATCAATGATGAGATAGGCGGACTAAGGCCAATCAACTTATCAACTGAATATATTCACCCTAATGAAAAGTAACAAACATAAATATTGGGAATAGAGTTTCAATGTGGCCATACTAAACTTATTTATAAAGCTAAATGTTAGTTGATTAAAATTCTTACCATAATCCATGTATTGTCCAGTAATCAGGGGGATCTCTGCAATCATTTTCAACTTCCTAAGGAGGGAAAAACATAAACAAAAATGACTTCATTATTTCTTTAAATACATTCTGCAGTCTTGTTTTTCCTCCAACAGAAGACAAAAATCAAAGTACACACACACGTATATACTACATTTATATATATACACACATACATATACACACACATAAATGTAATATAGAATGTTATATATATTATAATATGCATATAAATAATATGTGTACAAATATATCCTATTTATATATGCACACAGATATTTTAAATATTTAATCTCCATTGTTGTTATACAATTAATTCAGTATAGCAATGTTCCTGGGGATCAGGAAGCAACATTTCAACATAGTGAGCCTGAAAAATAAGACTACAAATTAGAATTGTAACAATTTAGATAATAGTCTGTTTATACTCTCTGTCAATGTAACAGTGAACTCAAGACACTGAGGGAACTGCTTATATTTCTTATAGGTAATTACATTGCCATACGAAGAAAAATAAATGTATTAGGAAAAAAAAAAGACTGAATTTAAATCAGCTTAGTTATCAGTCAAATCCAAATAATATAGATAACAAAAGCATATCAGACTAATAGAGAATGCTAAGTACTGGTATTAATGACAAAGATAAAAAATAATAGAAATATTTAAATAAAAAAATTACTGTCATGTATCTTTATGTCTTCATGTAATTTTATTAGATCATAGGATTTTCTCAGTAGAATAAAATTCTACTTCAATTTAAAGGCATCTGAATGAAGTGTAACATGTCCATGTTAAAAGCAAAGGATATTTTGGAAAGGTGATTTTGTTCAGTCACACCCTCTGATTATTAAAATTGAGTAGGGCATAAAATAGGAAAGCAGATGCCTGTCCAAAGTGTACACGCCTGGTATACAGGATGTCCAGTGTCTATGTTGAAGAGGATTCCTCTCTAGATGGTGAGGTCCTTTAGGTATTCCTATTTGAGAATGACACGACTGACTGCACTGTGCCCCAGAATACTACACAACTTCCTAAATGAGATCTAGAATCAATTACTCAAGAGTTCTGCTCAAGCATCCACACAAAAACAATGTAATAGATGAAGATGGTCTGTGGATTAGACAACATTATGCAGCTGTAAGGATAATCCAGATAAAGATATGGCTACAGATATAGATACATATTTTTATATATGTGTATATATGTATATATATACACATATATGTGTATATATGTGTATATATGTATATACACACACACATACATTTATAAGTATATGTATACAAATGTATTTGTGTCTATGGACAGATCCCAGACTTTAAGACTTGAAAATGAAATAGCCAATTAAAAAAACCCTACACTTCACCAAGTTCCTCTCTTTAAGATACAGCTCAGGAATCATCTCCTACACAAAGCCTTTCCTGATCTCAACTACTCTGTATACTTATTTATTTTATGGTATTTATATTTTACACGTGCTTGTCTCCTCCATTAAGATTTAAGCTTCCTTCATGTAGGGATTGTTTCATTCTTTAAATACTTGTCTCTCCAGCGTGCAGTAGAGTGTCTGGCACATAGTAGGTATTAATACTATAAATATCAATAAATATTTGTTAATCAATTAATTGAAGATAATATATGTGTGTATATGTGTATATATGTGTATGGATATATAGAATGAGTGTGTACATATATATATACACATACAAACACACATATGTGTGTATGTATGCATGCATGTACAGCATCACCAGGACAGTGATGTTAAAACTATTAAGTTTTTATTCCTAGAAAAAATTTAGGGTCATGGAAAGCGCCGCAGTTTCCCAAATATAATCTAGCCCAATTTCCTTTTCCTATACAATCCAGGGCCCAATTCACTGTAAGCCAAGGTACCTTCCTAATATCCTTATTTCTGTCAAGGGCACCATTATCCTTCCAGTGTCCCAAGTTCCCCAACGAGAGAACATCTTTGCCTCTTCATTTCCTGTAACACACTATATTCTTTTTACTCCTCTGGACCCACATCCACTTAGTGGCCAGTTCTGCTCAGCTCTATCTCCATCTCCGTCCTTCAGTCTCTATTTCACAGTGCTACCACCCTCCTGCAGGCCCTCGTTACCTATCGTCTGGATTACTACAATAACCTCCTAATTGTCTCCCTGCGTTTAGTCTCTTCCAATCCATACTCCACAGTCACCAAAAGTAACTTGTAGTTGAAACCTTCCATCCGTATTTTCTCCCCATGTTAGAATGTGAGTTCCTTGAGAGCAGACATTGTCTTGCTTTTCTACTTTTATGCACAGTATAAAGACTTAAATGCTTTTCTCATTTATTCACTAAAGCACAAATCTGACCATTCTACCTTCTTTTCTCTCTCCCCACCCCAATAATCTTCAGTGGTTCCTTATTATTTCCAGGGTCAAATGTAAACTTCTACATTTGACATTTAAGTCTCTTCTCTAGCCAGCACTAGCCTACCTTTCTAGACATATGACACATTACTCCCTTTCATACATTGTAGAGTACCGCCAAACGAGCCTTTGCTTAGGATAATAGCTTCCTTTCTGGGAATGCATTCTCTCCTCAGTTCAAGCATTGCCTCCTACTGGTGGCTTTCCTGATTCCCCATTGCGAGTGCTTATCCTCCCCTATTTATTTTTAATTTATTTAGTATATAGTCTGTATTTACTTATATGTGTATATATTAATTCCCTTTACAGAATATAAGCTCCTTAAGGGCAGGCACGCACTTATAAATATTTGTTGATTGATTACGTTGATCCAACTATCTGTAGTGAACTATGAAATCAGCAGAGGCAGAAGAGGGACTTCATGACCCCCTCCCTTTTTCTCCTGAGCTCCAGGTTCTCTTTTTTTAATGCAATAGTTTGTAATTTCTCTTTTGGTGGTCTTTATTAGATTTGGGATGAGGGAAAATGAGGGTAATTGCTCCTGGATGGCAGGACCAAAGTCTAATGAGAAATTTAGCTGTAGTTAAGCTCTGCCCCATCTTCCCAGCTACAAAACAAACACCACAAATTAAAGGCTTTTTCCTGGAGCCTGAAAATCACAGAAAGCACTTGTCACCACAGGATTTGAAGCTGGAAGGGAACATGTTTTTGTTCATTGCTTTCATTTTATAACAGGCGAAACCAAGGTCCACAGAAGTTAAATTACTTGCCCAAGGTCATATATTATCTGTAGACAATAAACAGTTCTGCACAGAATGTTAACAATAAGCTATGGATAGGGCACAGATTTAGCTTTGTTATACAAAACGCTCCCTTGAAGCTGTATTCCTGCAAAAGAATTTTACCTGTAATTGATTTTTAAAATGCATATATTTCTAAAGCTTTAATGCACAGCCCAGGTGCATGACAAATAAGCTATTACTCACTAGCACTTCAATTAATTATCTTTACACTTAGCCTACAAAACTCCCACATTCCACAAATGCCTCACTGAACATATGGCCTTACACTGAACATAAAGCAAGACTTGGCATAACCAAGCACACAGCAAACTCCCCAAGGCTTTACTTCTAATAACCCCAACCCTCACAAACATTTATGGGTCTTTTTCTATGTGGATGGAACTGTGCAAGACACTAAGGATGCAAATATGAAAAAGGACAGTCTTTGAAGTAACTGAGCTTATAGTCTATTAGGGAAAATTCAACATGTATATTGTTGTTGTTCAGTCATTTTCAGTCATATTTAAGTCTCCGTGACCCCATTTCGGCTTTTTTGGCAAAGATCCTAGAGTGGTTTGCCCACTCCCCCTTTCAGGCTCAAACTATCTCTCATATGGACTACTTCAGTAACTTCCTAAGTCATCTCTCCCTTTTCTACAATCTTGTCAGCACTGCCAGGTCAGTCTTCCTAGAATACACATCTTTATCACATCACTGAACTACTCAAAAATCTTCAGTGAAGGCAGCATTAGCTAGCCGGTACAATGTTGGACCTATAGTCAAGAAAAAATGGGTTCACATCCTGTCTCTAAGACTTACTAGCTGTACAACCATGGACAAGTCATTTAAGCTCTATAATCTTCAGTTCCCTCATCTGTAAAATGGGGATAATGTCTTCAGTATTTATCTCAATGGGTGTGAGACTCAAATGAGTCTATTTTGAAAATCTGTAAGCTCCATAGAAATGTCAGTCAAAATCAAAATGGCTCCTAAAGTTTGGGCCTTAGTGTCTAGGCTTTTAGTACTAGAACTGACTTTAGAGATCACCTAGTCCAAAGACCTCTTTTGACGGAAGAGGAGAAATGACTTGTGCTGGTTTTACAGTACTTGTGTAAATCTCAGAGACAAGATCTGAACCTACATCTTTTAACTCCACATCCAATCCTCTTTCCACTACATCATTCTGTTCCCTCAACTTGGCAATCAAAGGATCTACTCAATATTGCTCTGACCTCACATATAGGCAATGATTCAGCCAAACAACTTATCCTCTCCCAAGCATCTGTTGCTTTCCATTCTGGTTCTTCCTCACATTGACCCCTATGTATGGGATGCATATGCCTCTTCTAATTTCCACTACTGAAATTCAAACCCTCCTTCCAAGACTTGGTTCAAATTTTACCTTCAGGAAATCTTTCCTAATTCCTTTATTCCTAAACTAATTTTATGTCACCTATGAACTTCTATAGTCTTTTGCTTGTACTTCTCTTATAACATTTATCATCTAATTCTATTTTAAAATTAATTTAGTGTACAAGTCTTAACTTTCCTACTAGGCTGAAAGTTCCATGAGAGCAAGACTCCTTATCTAATCTCTCTACACATCGCCTCTAATAACTACCATAATACCTTACACACAGTCAATAAATGTTCATTGAATGAAGGAAGGATGGATGAGTAGGAACAAGAATGGGTGATGGTGAGAGGTCATCTTGTCACTTTCATTCACAGACAGTGCTTCATGAAAAAGGGAGTTACACTACGAGTGAACCACAAAGAATGTGCAGGGAGAAAGTATGGGTGTATAGCTTGGTTCTTTTCCTATGATGAATGAGGATGACAGGGGAAGGGAGAACAAAGCTTTCCTGGGGTAACTCCACATCAAGTTCCATGTGATGGAGAAGTAAGATAGTACTAATGAGACCATCAAAAAACCAACTCTTCAGTTGTATCCACATCAGTCATGAATCCAATTGTACAAACAGTTCAACATTTTATTACATGATTGGGTTGCTCATATAGTCAAAAAAATAAAGCAACCTACCTTGCACACAGTTGGAGGCCAGTGCTGAACCATAAACAGCTTAGTCCACTCATGGTTGCCACTATGAAAAGATAAGGAGTTGATTTCTCAATAATTTTTTTTAAAAGCTGCCACAAGACTAAATGATGGCTTTCATCCAAAAACCAAACCAAACCCCCCAAAAAAAGCTTATTTGTCACCAGTGAATAAGGCAAGCTGGAAAGGAAATATGAAAAATACACTAAAAAAATAGCATGTATTTGGACAACACATTTTTCTTGACCCTTTTAGGGGTTTAACAAACATTTTATTCATGCTCAAGTTCTCCCTGAAAGACACCTCTAAACTTGTTTTACAGACAGACTATAGGAGATCATACAGTAAAAGTCAGTATCCCAGGGAAAAATCATAATATTCTTTAAAAAAAAAAAAAAAAGAAAAAGCTAAAGAATGGAGAAACAGTGACCAGTAGAACTAGGATTAAAACTCACATTGAGATTCAAGGTAAATTTGGAAATATAGAGCCCTATACAGAGTTTTCATTAAAATTTTGAGCTTCATCCTCATTTCAAGTTTCTCCATAAATAGCCCGTTCAAGTAATTAGCTTATGAGTAAGTGTAGGATTCACAATTCAAGTGTTATGAGAAAATTAATTATAGGTTGGAACTGATAATGATATCCAGCTGTATACAGGAATAAACTAGTTGAGTTGAGAGGTTTGAAATAAACATAAAGCAAATGCTGCCCTGGTCTCATAGAGTCAAGAAGGCTCAGTTCAAACTCATTTCTGAAACTAGTTTGAAAACCCTAGATATAGTACTTCCTATGGCTAAGCTGGGTGTTTCAGTGGATTCATTTGTGTATATATATATATATATATATATGTGTATATATATTTATATATGTGTGTGTATGTGTATATATATATACACACATATATACATACAAACAGATAGATAGATATACACATATAGGAGTCAGGAATGTGTGTGCCTATATACACACATACACACACACACACACACACACACACACACACACACACAAGCGCTGAGCCTGGAGTCAGGAAGACCTGAGTTCAAATCCAACCTCAGATACTTACTAGCTGTGTGCCCCTAGACCAATCACCTAAATCTTTGTTTGCCTCAGTTTCCTCATCTGTAAAATGGAGATAATAACAGTACCTACCTCCCAGGGCAGATGTGAGGATCAAAGGAGATAATAATTGTCAAGTGCTTAGAATAGTACCCAGCACACAGTAAATGATATATAAACATTAGTCATTATTATCATTATGAAAATGAGTATAATAATGCCTGCACTTATCTTACAGAGCTGTTGGGAGGAAGGCATTTTGTATATGCTAAACAAGGGGGAGGAAATCATCGTTTATATAGTACCTACTGTATGCCAAGCATTATGCTAAGCACTTTACAAGTATTATTTCATTTATCTTCACAACAATCCTGAGAGGTAGATGCTTTTATTATCCCCACTTTACAGCAGGGAAAATGAGGCAGGCAGAGGTTGAGCATCTTGCTTAGGGTCACCCAGCTAGTAAGTTTCTGAGGGCAGATTTGAGCTCAGCTCTTCTGTGAGACCAGCTGCTGTAAACACACAAAGCTTTAATACCTTAAAACTGCACTGAGACTTTAAGGCTATATGCTGTGTGTGTATATATGTTTGTATATACATAGATATTCATATATGTACAGATATATGAATATCTATGTAGATATGCATGTGTATAGATATATATGTAGATATACACACATTTATATGAACGGTTATAATCTTCAAATGTTAACTTTGGAAGAAAAAAGGGAAATGCTCTGAGAGGAACCATCTCTTCCCGTTCCACCCTCCTCCCTCCCCCCCCAAAAAGGCAGTTCAAGTTCATGACAATAATGAGGAAGTTGATCAGTGATATTCAAAAGGAAGTTTAGCTAAGGGGGAGACTAGAATCATATTTTTTAGCAACTTGGAGAGAAAAAGGAGACTATATGAATCTTTGTAATGTGGAATTGTTAAGAAGAAACAACCTACTGGCAGAAAAACTGAAATTCCAAAGTTAAACATCAAGTCACATATAATGAAACAACTATTTAAAATATGAAGCAAAATCTACCTTTCAATTTCCTTGCAAATATCATTTTGGAATAAAATGGAAATTTTATGAGTTCCAATCTTTAGTTATTCAAATGATATTTGGATTTTGAAAATTAGAATTCATTTCTGTAACAAGTACATTAATGAATTAGTGTCTTTTTTCAATTAATGAGATTTTTGAGAGGGGAGAAAATATTGGAGAGGAGACAACAATTTTTCTAAAAGGTTAAGAATTTCCAAGAAACTACCTGGTGAAACAGCTATTTGTGTTGTCAGTGAAAAGAATTTAGAAATGAGTAAGGCTCCCACCAACAATGCAAACTAAGTTTACATAGTAATTGCTTTAGTGCTTTTCCACTTAGGACAAAAATCTGTCTTGTCACTTATCTATCTCATGTGTCTGCATAGAATCAGAGATTTAGAGCTGGAAGGGACCTTACAGGTCCTCTGTTCCAACCCACTTCCTAGTTCACCACCCCTCCCCTCTATTTTTCAGATGATGGCACTGAGGTCTAGAAAGTTAAAGTGACCTGGCCCAGGTCACACTGGTAGGATGTAGAAGTTCATCTGACTTCAAATCCTGCACTCTCTCCATTCATCAGTGTCAGCTATACAATTAAATTATCTTGGAAAACTGATTTGAAATTTTATTTCCACAAATAGCTTACCGATTGTAGAATTTGTCAGCAGTACACAAACAATAAAAAGTTAAACAAAGGGAACCCAGAACAAACACATGAGTTATTTTTGACTGCATTGTATTAAATCCTAAAAAGAGAAAAAGACATGTAAGATTAGTCATGTTGAAAGTTAACCATTTCAAAACCTATCAGAAATGCTTAGAAAAATACAAAGTATGGTACAAATATAAGGTACTGGTATTATTTTCAAGTGTCTTCTTAGAACACACTGATATAACAACAGGGATTAGGATGTCTAGGTGACTGTACAGAAAAAGATGAATGAAAATACTGCTTTTGTAATTTAAAAAAAAATGAAGAAACAACTTAATGGGGTCCCATTTCCAACGTCCATTAAGCAACTTTTTCCTGACATACCTAGCCTTCTCTAAGGCTTACTTCATAGAACCTCAAATATAGAACTGAAAGGGACCTCAGAGCTCTGTTGAAACTGCTTCATTTTAGAGATGAGAAAACCAAAGCCCCCAAAGATTTAAGTAGTTGGGTGTGATAGTATACAGGGCTGGATTTCCCTGGACCAGAGAGGTTGAGGTATCTCTTAAATTGGGAGTACAGGGCTGCAATAGGCTAAACCCACACTTACCCTTGGACATTAACATGGGAGGCCAATAGGAGGGGGAAGAGAGATTGCCTAAGGAGGTTTTTAAAAAGTAGCCCAAGTAAGAGATGGTGCAGGTCAAAGTTCTCAAGCATATCAGCAGTGGAATCTGCCAGTGAGCAGCCCCTGTACTTCCAGCCAGGATGAGAGGAAGGCACAGTTTTCTAATAAATAAATGAATGAAGAGATAAAGCCAAGAAATGCATAAGACAAAGTAGCACAGCTGGAATATGAAATTTGGGCATTCAGAGCTAAGATACATACTCTCACTCCAAAGGCAGGTCTCTTTCCATGCAATTATTCCAAAAATGCAGTTGAGTCACAGCTAACTCCTAAATAGAAACATCACAATTAGCCTTTTCCATTCGAAATACAGACTGTGCCTCTGGAAGGGATATCAGAAATCACATATTCCACTCCTTTATTTTAGTAATGGGACTACTGAAGGCTAAAGCAATTAATTTGTTCAAAATCACATAGCTAGTAAATAGCAGGTGAAGGATTTTAACTCATTTCTGCCTAAAATCCAGTGCTCTTTACAGGGAAGGCCACTAAACTTATTAAAGTGTGCACTTTCTGCTTTTTTCGTAAAATAACACCTTTTACTTCTGAATGCTAAAGACAGCCTGCGAAAATGGACACTTAAAACTTGCAAGACCTGGATTTAAGTCTCCTTCCCTACCTCCCGATTCCCCCCACCCCAACATAAATTGTGTTTCCTTAAACTCTCAGCGCTAACACTATACACTATAAAGTACAGATTTATAGATCTGCCACAAGCTGCAACGTTGCAGGAAGTTCCCTCAAGAATTTGATGAAATTCCTGGTCCGGGCTCCCTCCACTGCAAAAAGCAACAACGAACTTGCCATGAAGAACCCCAACTCCCAAACTGTACTTGATAGTTGGAAATCCCTATCCCCCTCAAAATTTCTGTTGTTTTAATTTTCTTGAAAAGCAATACAAGGGAAGTTTAAAAAGTAAGATTCCAGCTCAAATTCACTTCCCCTTACCTCCACCTCCCCATGCCCTTCACAAGTACACAAGTTCTCAGAGTAGCTGTTTTGAGTATTTTCCTACAGCTCTCCCCACCCCGACTTTAGCCTTTTAGAGAACAGGGGCTGAGAAGAGCCCGCAGGAGCCAGTGCCAGGCTCTGCCTCTTCTCCAGGGTTTCCAGAGGGCTGGAACACGGGATTCCTCGCCAATTGCCCTGGTGCAGTGCCCGGCTGGGCGTCCTGCGTCCGCCTAGATCTCAGACCTCCGGCAGCTCCGAAAATTCCGCAGTACCAAGGACAAGGCAGAGCCCCGGCCTCCGCCCCACGCCCTGCATACCTGGCTGAGGGGGACGTGCCACCTGAAATCTGCAGCAGCCGCAGCGCGGACCCCGGCTGCCCAGGTTTCCGTAAACAGTCCAGATTGTCCGCACTCCAGCCCGCCCACTGAGCCATCTCGGGCACGTAATTCTGATTGGCTGTGACTGCTGGGGTTTCGGCTCCTCCTTCTTCCTCTGCTGTGTTTTGCCCCAGGGCAAAACAAAACAAAAAAATCCTTCCTCGCTTGCTTTTCTTCTAGTTTGCTAAATATACCTCTTTGTTCGCCACCCACTCTGGCCTTCCTGCGGGAAAGTGACGTTAGCCAAACTCTGGTTGCTTTTGGGTGGTTGATACAACCTGGTTAAGAAACAAAGAAAGCTTTCGGCGGTCGATACAAAGTTTTCCTGTAGTTGCAAGATCTTGTCTTATTTAGGCAGTGCTGTACAATAATGGTTCGTGGTGCCCCGGGGCTTTATTTGTTGATTGGATCTTAATCCACTGAACTTCAAATGTAGTATGTGGTGGTTCAAGAGAGTGGGTGTGGGAATGGCTCCGCGGTGATCCTTCTGGCACTCGAGATGGAAAATTGTGTGTGTGTGTGTGTGTGTGTGTGTGTGTGTGTGTGTGTGTGTGTGTGTGTGTGTGTGTGTGTGCATCTGAGCTTCTTGGACTCTCTTTAGATACTTCCACCTTATGTTGCCTGTTATCATTTGTAATTTTGTTGGAATTTCGTTCTTGAGAGCCTTCCATCCCTCTTAGTAATTTTCTTTTAGTAATGTTTTTTCCTAGTAGTTTTTTTCTCTTAGTTTTCTCTGAGTAAGGAACCGTGTTTTCTCTTAGAAATGATGATGGCCTGCATTGTGGAACACTTTATGTGTGCAAAATCCTTAGCTTGTTAACTTAGATGTTCAAGATTCATGGACTGGGACCTCATCATTGAACGGGAAACCGCCCTCTCCAAAGTTACTAAGATCTCTTAATTTTCAGTTCGAATAGACTTCTCAATTCTTCTTGATTTCTCTGCAGCTTTTGATCCTGTCGTTACCCTCTTCTCCTGAATACTCTTTTCTCAAAGTTCTCATGACATTATTTTCGCATGATTCTCTTAGACTCGGTCGCTGAAACTTTATCCAAGTCATGCTGGCTAATCCTGTGTGGCTCCCTAGGGCTCTGTACTGAGCCTGCTTCTTTTCTCTCTATATACTGTTCCACTTGGTGAGCTCATCAGCTCCAGTGAATTCATTAGCATCTCCATACTGATAAAATGCTCAAATCTACTTATCCAATCCAAACCTCCCCGGTTGACCTCCAGCCTCACTTCTCCAAATGTCCATTGAACATGTCGAATTGGATGGCCCTTTGTTCAGTTCAGTCATTTTTCAGTCCTGTCTGACTCTTCGTGGCCCCATTTGGTGTTTTCTTGGCAAATATATGAGATTGGTTTGCCTTTTCCTTCTCCAGCTCATTTTATGATGAGGAAACTGAGGCAAACAGGGTTAAGTGACTTGCCCAGGGTCACATAGCTAGTAAATATCTGAAGGTCAAATTTGAACTCAAGAAGAGGAGTCTTCCTGACTCCAGACCCAGTGCTCTATCCACTGTGCCACCTAGCTTCCAGGATGTCCTGTAGACATCTTAAACTGAACAAGTCCACAATGAAACTCATTATTGTTATTCCTCTCAAGCCCTCCCTTCTTCCAAACTTTCATCTTACTGTCCCAGGGATCACCATCTTCCCAATCACCCAGGTTCACATTGTAGGTGTCATCCTTGACTCCTCACTCTCTCTCATGCCCCGTGTGCTGCCAATACCTGTGAATTTTCCCTTCATATCATCTCTCAAATATGCCTCTTCTCTATGGTACTGCCACCACTCTGGCGCAGGTCCTTAGCAGTTCATGCCTAGGCTACTGTAATAGTGTGGTGCTTAATCTCCCTGACAAGTTACTCTGATTCATCCTCTACTGAGCTCTCAAAGTGATATTCCTAAAGCACAAATATTACCAAGTTACCACCAGTCTGTACTCTATAAACTCCAGTGGCTCCCTATCACCTTCAGGATCAAATATAAAATCCTCTACTTGGCATTCATAGCCCCCCACCTTTCCAGTCTTATCCCACCATCACCACCCTCAACCCTATATACACTGCATTCCCATTGCACTGGCATTGCTCTTCCTCCAACAAAAAGTTCCATCTTCCAGACCTAGGCATTTCACTGGCTATCCCTCACGCCTGGAATGTTTTCCTTTCTCATTTCTGCCTCCTGGTTTCCCTGGCTTCCTTTGAGTATCAGCTAAAATCCCACCTGTACAGGAAGGCTTTCCAGATCCCCCTTAATTGTTGGACCTTCCCTCTGCTGATTATCTCCAGTGTATCCTGTACATCACTTGTTTGTACATAGTTGTTTTTGCATGTTGTCTCAGCCATTAGAACTTGTGTTCCTTGAGAGGAGGGGCTATCCTTTAACTTTCATTGCTTCCCCAAAGCTTAGAGTACCTGCATCATAATCGGTGCTTAATAAATGTTGCTTGACTGACACAACTTTGTATGATCATCCTCCATTAATTTATTTGGTTAACATAGTACCTTTGAAAAATTCGCACTTAAAGTTAGAAATGGGAAAATTAGCAAGAAAGCACCTGACCTATAAAGGACAGAAATATATGAATCACCTCATCTAAACTGGGACCTGGGCCCTTTATAGGTCAGATGAGTGGGCATTCTAAGGGGTAGAATACAGGAATAAAGGCAGATCACCATGACCTCTATGTTTTTCAGTAAAGTAGGAGGAAAGTTTTGTTGAGAAAGATGCTTTTAAAAAAAGGTGTTATAGGAAGTGAGAACAGAGGAGAAAGTTTGGAAAAAAGTTGTTGGGGAGAATATGATAAGAGAGTTGACCAGGGAAGAACAAAACATTTGCTCCTCAAGCAGTGAGGGTCCAACTGAAGATTAAATAATATAAATTTGTAGTAGATCCAGTTAGCATGATTGCATGACTTTTCTTTAGTATTCGGCTATGCTTGTGTTCCAAAATACAGACGGTGAATGGTGGAAACAGCCCTTAGGGTAAGTAATGGTGTGTTCATCCTTCATTGCCAAAGACCATGCCATCAGAGAAATGATGACATGACTTGCACTTGACTTTGTTTTGAGTGAGGGAGGACTGTGCAGGTCACCAGCCTCACTTCTCCTCCAGAGCCATCTGAATCCAGTGACCAGATATTCATCAGGATGACTGGAGATGACCCAGGATGAGGCAATTGGAGTTAAGTGACTTGCCCAAGGTCACACAGCTAGTGAGTGTCAAGTGTCTGAGGTGAGATTTGAACTCAAGTCCTTCTGACTCCTGCACTGGTGCTCTATCCACTGCACCACCTAGCTGCCCTAATGGTATGACTGGCAATAAGACAAAGGGGAATGGGGTTCAAGAATGACTGATAGTGTAGGGTTGACTGGTTAGCTGTATGATCAGGACTATGAAGGAAAGAAGCAAAGCGAGAACTGGAATAAATGACCTCTGAGGTCTCTCTTAGCTCTATATCTATGACCCTGTGACCCTCCAATCCACATATCCAATTAGTTTTCAAGTCTTGTCAATCATTTGTTTTCTCATGTTCTCTTCTTTCCACTCACACCTACCATTCTGATTCGACTAGCTTCTTACCATTACTTTTGTAATAGCTTCCTAACTGGTCTCTGTCCCCTCCCTCCAATCCATCCTCCATTCAGCTGCCAAAGTGATTTTTCCTAAAGTATGCTCCTGATATACTCTCCTACTTAATAAACTCCCCTGGCTCCCTATTACCTCCAGTAACAAATATATCAGTTTGTGTCTTAGAGGTAGCTGATGGCACATGAATAGAATGTATGACCTTCAGAAAGTCACTTAGACTCTTTTTGACTTAGTTTCCTCAGCTGTAAAATGAGGATAATAAAAGCACCTTCCAAACAGGGTTGATGTGAGGATCAAATGAGATATTTGTAGAAAGCATTTAGCACAGAACCTGGCACATAGTAGGGTATATATATATATATATATATATATATATATATATATATGCGTATTCCCTTCCCATATAAAGCTTTATATAACCTGGTCCGTTCCCACTTTTCTAGTCTTTTTTTATACTTTGGTCTTCTCTACTCTTCGCTTCTCTCCTCTCCTCTGGTGTTCTACCCAGGGGAAAGTGCACCTCCAGGACCAAAAGCTGCCTTTTCTTCTTTGGGTTTACTAGCTAAATTTCTTGCTCAAAGAACAAGCCCTAAGCCCTGGAGCTCATACATTGGACACTAGGTCCCCGCCCACCTAGCACAGAGTGAATGATTTGATTTTGTTATTGTTATTTTTTCTTTTCTTAAAAGGGGCCATCCTTTGAGTAACTACTTAAAAAGGCCTATTCATTGAATGGGTGTATCTCATTCAAAGTGACAATCTGATAAGACTTCAGCCTAAAACGACAAGGTCCCACATTGTATCCTGGGCCACCGCCAGTCATCCTGATGAATAACAGGCCACTGGGCCCAGATGGTTCTGGAGAAGAAAGTGAGGCTGGTGACCTTGCACAGCCCTACCTCACTCAAATCAAAGTCAAGTGCAAGTCATGTCATCATCTTGATGTTATAATCCTCTTTGAGAACGAAGGACAAACACAAGGTAATCTAAGATTCAGCTCCATTGACCTTTTTGGTTTTCCTTTTATAGGACATCCTGTCTCCCATTTCTGTGCCTTCTCATTGGCACTCTTCCCCAAAGCTTGCTATATGGGAGAAAGGATAGAGTTTGTTGGTATGGGATCCTCCATGTTAGGGATGTTTAGGAGCTAGTGGCATTCAGGGATCAAGGTGGACAGGGGATTCTAACCCATAGCTATCCCCATCTCCCAGAATGCTCTCCCCCTTTACCTCCACCTGCTTGTTTCCCTGGCTTCCTTCAAGGCTCAGTTCAAAATTGCACCTTCTCTGAAGTAAGCCTCTCCCTCTCTCCCCACTGTCAGAGCCTTCCCCACGAGATGCTCTTCTTATATTGTGTGTATCTTGGATGTATATTGCCAGGCCTAGAGGCCTGTGTGGGCTACCCGAGTCTTCTTACCTCACCTCCGAGGTCTTCGGTTGGCCAAAACCGGATGCTCATATGAGAGAAAGGACGTTCCAGAGTCGAACAAGGGTTGAGCTTTATTTCAGGGTCTCGGTTACAAGTGCAGGGGGGTCTTCCTTAGGAGGAAGAGGGGGAGATTTCCTGAGGAGGCTAAGATCTTAAGGGATTGGAAGTAGAAGTACAAGCGGGGAGGGAAGGGGAGGGGAGAGAGAAGAGAAGCGGAGCCTACTGTCCTCTTGGCTCCTCACGTGCTAAGAGAGCTTTCAGGCTTCCTCAATCCTACTTAACCTTCAGCCACACAGTTTGCATCTGAATACCATGCTGTTAGGTAACTAGGTGTGCCCAGATCCGGGACCATCTCGAGGGCGGGGAGATCTCTCTCCCATCACGTTTCTCACGGGAAGAGGCGGAATTACTCGAGATAGCTCGGTTCACCTCGATCCCCTGCCGTTTCCTGGGGGGGTCTCGTGAGAGCTCTAAGATTTAGAAGCTCCCACCTTTACCCGCCCGAGACTGTCCACACGGAATTGAGCTTCCAACCCTAGCATCTCCCCCTTTTTGTTTTGCGCGGTGCGCACATGGCTCTAGAGCAAACAGTGGCTGGAGGCTGAGTGGATTAGGAAGGCCTTTAGCATATGAGTACCCCACAACAAGACTTCATTTACACAGAAATCTGCAGCTAGCACAACTGACAAAGAGAGGCATCAAAGAAAACAAAGATGAAACTAAATGGCTGAGTTACAACAGGGGAAGTGCAATCAACTAATCCCAAAGCATTTTTTAAGAGGAGCAGCTGGTGTTGGCGCCTTACACGTCACCACCCCCCTTAATCTTGCAAATGGATCTATACAGGTGGAAAATTGGTCACCTCCTCCCCCCCCAATGTCCTGGGTTTGTGATATCAAAGTCCTCCTTCAGCCGGTGGAAAGAGATGCCTAGATGGGAAGCTGTCAGCAGCAGTGTCTTCGGTTGTGATGAGTGCTGCCTCCTCTCTGGGCAGCAAGGTTAAAGCTGTCAGCAGCAGGCTCAGGTGGTGTATGATCCTTCTCCAGGGTCTCTGGGCTCTCCGGGGTCTCCGCCTCCTGCGTCTCCGCCGTCTCCGACATCGGTTCCCACCTACGGATCCTTCTAATGGGAATCCACGCATGACCTTTTCCTGTGGAGACACAAACATACCCTGGACCCCATATTAGTATCTTATACGGACCTTTCCATTTCCCTGAGGCCATATCCTTTACCATGGCCCATGTGTCTTTATATTCAGCCTGGGTATTACTTTCCTTGCGGGGTTGTCTTGGAAAAGTCACAAAATGTCTCATAGCTGGAGTAGTATGTGAGTTTCTTGAGATATGCAAAAAATTGTGTGTATACACAGCTGTATCAAGCTCTGATTGTGTTAGGCGACCTTTTCCCCTTCTTTGTTTAGCGAGGATCGCCTTCAAGGTGAGATTGGCCCTTTCCACTATGGCCTGGCCTTGTGGATTGTAGGGGATTCCTGTAACATGTCGAATCCCTAGATCGCGGAGGAAGTGTGTAAGGGTTTGAGAAGTATAGGCAGGGCCGTTATCTGTCTTTATTTCTAAGGGTAAGCCTGAAACAGAAAAACAGTGCCAAAGATGTTGAATTACTTTAGCACTTGATTCACCTGGCTGTAAAGTCACCATAAGGAATCCGGACCATGTGTCAACTGTCACATGTATGCACTGGCCCTTAAGATGGGTGACATCCATTTGCCAAATTTCATTGGGTGCCAAGCCACGAGGATTGACACCCTGGTCTAGAGATGGGTGGAATGGGATACATTGGAGACAGCTCTTAACAATTTTTCTGGCCTGTTCCTGAGTTATCCCATATAATTTGCAGAGGGCTTCTGTGGCTAGGTGGAACCTATCATGAGCCTTTTGGGCCCTTTCTTGTGGTTCCACAGTGTGCTCTACCAGGTATAGTGAATTGTCTGCTATTTGATTTCCTTCAAAAATTGGTCCTGTGCCATTTGTATGTGAGCGCACATGTAAAACATAAAAAGGGTGTGTTCTGTTATTAATGGTGGTCAATAGCCGCTCACACTGTGAAAAAATATTGGACCGATAATCTACAATAGAGTCCTCAATCCGTGAAATTAATAAAGATGCATACTGACTATCAGTGATAATATTAATGGGTATGTCACTATATGTTTGGAGAGCTTGGATTATAGCTTCCAATTCGTTCTGTTGAGTAGAGGTGTAGGGTGTGTTAACTATATATATCTCTTGGTAGGCCGAATTATAAATAGATGCCTTGTGATGTTTCGTGGCATCTGTAAAAATGTTAGGCCCTTCTACTGGGTTTGGTGAGTACCTTTTCACTGGTGCTGGGGCCCACTGTAATAATTCTTTGAATAGGAAAGTCGAATTTGGTTTCATCTGGGCCCAGTGGAGTATAGTGGCCCAAGAAACATGATTCTGAGCTAACTCTTCTACATCCTTAGTGGTGAGTGTAGCATAAAGAATTGGCTGTTTTTGGTATATGTGGGTAGCTCTTCTTACTGCCTCTAGTGCTAACCGTCCTAGAAATTCCCACTTGTTTAGTAAACTGCTTCCTGTTTTACTTAAATATACCCACTCTAGGGGCTTCTCTTTTTGGTGTATGATGGCATAGGGAGGTGTGGTGGAGATAATAGATACCTCCAGATCTCCTCCTGGATCCCACCGAAATGTGGTGGACTCTAAAAATTGTTTTTTATTGCCTCTATGGCCTTGGCTGCTTCAGGAGTCAATGTTCGTGGGGAATTTAAAGCAGAGTCTCCTGTCAATAGTGAATATAAAGGTTGCATGAGAGGTAAAGGTATAGGCACCTTTGATCTTATCCATTGGATAGCTCCTACTAGTTTCTGAGCATCATTGAGTGTTTGGATCTTTATATCCCATTTTGGGGGTTCCGGCCGAATGATGGTGCCCTGTATCTGATATCCCAAATATTTGTAATTGGGTCCTCTCTGTATCTTTTCAGGAGCAATAACTAATCCTAGTCCTAAAAGGTTCCTCTCTACTGCTTGGAAACACTTCTCCAGTTCCTTGAGCTGAGGTGCAGCTATAAGGATGTCATCCATATAATGGATGATTTTGCATTGGTATTGCTGTCTGGGGCTTTCTAAGGCTTGATTAACATACCACTGGCAGATGGTGGGGCTGCAACTCATACCTTGGGGCAATACCTTCCACTGATACCTCTTTGCAGGTCCTTCGTTATTGGGGTGAGGTATTGTAAAAGCAAACCGAGGACAATCTACTTTGTTTAAAGGAATGGAAAAAAAACAATCCTGAATATCAATGATTATAAGTGACCAACCCTCCGGGATGGCATTAGGAGAAGGGAGACCTGGTTGCAGGGCTCCCATAGGCATGAGAGACTGATTTACCTTCCTTAGATCTGTAAGGAACCTGAATTTCCCGGATTTTTTCTTTATAACAAACACAGGAGCATTCCAGGGTGACTTTGATGGTTCTATATTTCCTTTTTCTAATTGCTCCTTAACCAATAGTTGTAGTGCCTGGAGTTTTTCTGGAGTCAGGGGCCATTGCTCCACCCAAATCGGGGTGTCTGACTTCCAATTCAAGGGTGGGGACTCCAGAGCAACAGCAATGGCCCTTACTAAAAATTTGATAACCTCATCCCGAGGCGGCTAATAGCCATTCCGGCAATCAAGACATAATCGGCGGCCAAGTACTGTAATTGATTTCCTGTAGCCTCAAACTGCCCTGTTCCTGTAAATTGCTGATAAGCCTGGGGAGCCTGAGCCCCTAGCCCACCGGTAGTGCTCTTTACCCTCTGAGAAAATTCTGATACCCAAATCACATTCTGCCCAGGGGTAAGGCAGGCTCTAGCTAAGCTCTTCCAGTCATTAAGAGTCAGAACGAACTGACCACTGAGAGTTTCAAGCATGGCTATGACAAAGGGTGAATTAGGGCCGTGCTTGGTACAAGCCTCTTTAAGAGTCGCCACTCTCTTCCACTCTATGGGTATGTGGCTCCTTCGAACGCCACCGGGGACACAGGGGTCCGCTATTTCTAGCACAGGAAATGTCCCTACATCTTCTCCATTCTCTATAGCCTTTCTTATTCCTTTTTCCAAACTGGACTGTGGCCCTGAACTGTCTGACCAATGGAGCAGGTTATAAGGAGGCGCGGAGGGAAGGCACGGCGTATTCTCCCCTGCCTCGCCTTTTCCATCCGCTAGATGGAGCTCTGAGTCTATTTTTTCTTTACACTCCTTAACTTTCCACTTAACTTTCTGCTTGCCTGGACTCTCCGTCCCTCCCGTGTTCTCCCCTCCCCTCTCTCCACTTCCACTCTCATTCCAATCCCGCCCTGGCCTCTCCGGCCCTTCCTTACAAAATTCTCGGAGGTCGTTTAACTCTATAGTGACCCCCGCCTCCCTGCATTCCCTGTAAAGTATCTCAGCCCAGACCTCCTGTTCCTCTGGCTTTATTACTGGCAATAGATTCCCCATCTCCGCCCTTTTCCCAGGGGTTTGGGAAGCTTCTCTCCACTTTCTCTCCTTCCGAATCTAGGATTCGAGACTTGCTTCTTTCACAGCCCCTTCCGGGTGTTCCCAAAGAACCCAGGATATCTGCGCTCCCAGTCCTCTGTTCGGGGCGCCAACTGCCAGGCCTAGAGGCCTGAGGGCTACCCGAGTCTTCTTACCTCACCTCCGAGGTCTTCGGTTGGCCAAAACCGGATGCTCATATGAGAGAAAGGACGTTCCAGAGTCGAACAAGGGTTGAGCTTTATTTCAGGGTCTCGGTTACAAGTGCAGGGGGGTCTTCCTTAGGAGGAAGAGGGGGAGATTTCCTAAGGAGGCTAAGATCTTAAGGGATTGGAAGTAGAAGTACAAGCGGGGAGGGAAGGGGAGGGGAGAGAGAAGAGAAGCGGAGCCTACTGTCCTCTTGGCTCCTCACGTGCTAAGAGAGCTTTCAGGCTTCCTCAATCCTACTTAACCTTCAGCCACACAGTTTGCATCTGAATACCATGCTGTTAGGTAACTAGGTGTGCCCAGATCCGGGACCATCTCGAGGGCGGGGAGATCTCTCTCCCATCACGATTCTCACGGGAAGAGGTGGAAATACCCGAGCTAGCTTGGTTCACCTCGATCCCCTGCCGTTTCCTGGGGGGGTCTCATGAGAGCTCTAAGATTTAGAAGCTCCCACCTTTACCCGCCCGAGACTGTCCACACGGAACTGAGCTTCCAACCCTAGCAGTATATAGTTATCAGCATGTCTCTCCCATTAGACTTGGAGCCAGGACCATCTTTGGCCTTTCTTTGTATTCTCAGCACTTAGCACAGTGCCTGGCATTTAGTAAACATTTACATATTTATTAAATTTAGTATTTGGTAGTAAATTTATTTAGTACTTCGTAGTAAATTTAGTAAATATTAAATATTTGCTAAATATTTAGTAAACATTGATTGATTGATTGAATAACCCCAAGTAGAGTTCTGAGTCTGTCACTGCCATCTGTTTAACTTTAGGCAAGGCCTCAGGCTCATGTTCTTTAGCCCAAGAAAGAAAAAGTAGATCCCTCCTAGTCAGTCAACAGATATTTATTAAGTACTAGATGGAAGAGTACATGGAGGTAGTGTAAGAAGTGTCAGAAGAATGGAAAGTTTGGGTAGAGGCAAGTGATGAAGGACTTTGAACGCCAAACAGAAGATTTTATATTTGATCGTGGAGGTGATAGGGAGTCACTAGAGTTTATTGAGGAAAGGAGGTGACATGAACAGACGCAGGCTTTAGGAAGTTTACTTTGAGGGTTCAGTGAAAGTTGAACTGGAGTAGGGAGAGAAGAGTCCGGCAGACCCCTTACCAGTCCACTATAATATTCCAGGCAGGAGGTACTGAGAGCCTACACCTGGGTGATGGCAGTGTCAGAGGAGAGAAGGGAGAATATGTAAGAGCTGTCTAGTGGGAAAGGCACAAACACTTCTAAAGTATGAACCACATTTTAAGCAGGACATTGTCCAACTGGAACGAGTTCCAGTTTGAAACTCACTGAGAGACTAACTAGGCATGTGAGGGAATCCAAAACTATGCCATCCTAGGAGCATCAAGGAGGACATTGCTCAAAGTCTGAATGGCCATTTGTCAGGGATATCGTGAAAGGGCCTTGTGCTTCAGGTAGGGGGCCTACTAGATGCCATCTGATGGCTTCTTCAGTTCTTAAGAGTCTGTGATTAGAAGTTGGGGACTGCTTGAAAAAAGTACAAGGTTCTGCTCCTCACCATGTTCTCTTCAAGGTTTTAATTAAACTCCTGAATGACAGTATAGATGCATGCTTCCCAAATTTGCATATGAACACAGAGCTGGGAGGAAACCCTGACTGGCAATACTGAGATCCGAAAAGATCTTAACAGACAGAGACCATGGACCCTTTTCTGTCATGAAGAACTTTAGACTCAAGCTATTTTTGCCTGATACAGTAACAGGAATCATAAAACAAATGCCAGCTTGACTGAAAAAGCTGTCATTAAGCATAGCTTCATCTGTTGGTTATGGATTAGACATGCAAAATAATTAACAAGATCTTGTAAGTGCTGTATTTTCAAGCTGCATTTTCAAGGGTCAGAGTGCAGACTTTAAAACAACCATCACCATTTCTATGACATTATCATTTCTTTTTGAGAAAGTATTCCCTAGGTGTTACCGAATAATAACTAGAATGGGAATCCTGAGAACTGCATTTGTCAGTTACAGACAACAAGTACTCCAGCAATACAAACAATTCCAAAAGTCTTTTCCTGAAGGAAAATGCACACTTCAATTTCTATTGATTTCTGAAAGATGAAAATGAAAGCACCACTGATTTTTTGGAAACCAAAGACCTCCGTTGCAGTGTAACTTCTACTCTCCCAAATGGATATATTGAAAATTATCTGGCTTGCTTCAAGGGTGATTATAAGACTGATCTTGGAGAATGCACTTACTAGTAGACAAAATGTTCACGTCAACATAAGATTGCTATCTTTGGCAGGTTTGAAAAAAGAAAGGAGATGAGAATATGGAATAGTCAGGAGAAAGATTATTTTGCTATATTCTGGAAGCAAGATGGAAAAAAAATTAAGCCAGAGAAATGTTTCTTCAGGCATTCTCCAACTTTGCCTTCCTGATCACTATTCACATGTATTAAATTTCCTTCCTTCCTCTCCCCAAGAGGGAGTGGGTAGCATGCTTTGTGTTTCGGTTCTTTAGCCCACCAAAAACCTGTTCCTCTCAAGTTGGAAAGAGTCTGATGAACAAATTCATGTTGCTAGAAGTGATGTCACTCCTCCTAGGTGCATTTCTTATGCAACTTGGACTGTGTTTATTTGTGCATATCTCATTCCCTTGTTGAACTGAATATTCCTAAAGGTTAGGAACTAAGATATTTTTCATCTTTGTATCCCGAGAGTCTAGTCCAATGCCTTGCACAGAGTAGGCACCTGATAAATCTGATGGGTTGAACTGATGTGTAAATGACTGATAGGAGTTTACTCTTCCTAATAGGGTATCAGTTACCTAAGGGGTATGGATCAGCCATCCTGTCCCAAAATATCTCCCTTACAATTTATCAAGACACCAGACATTTCAATTCTTTATTAAAATGTAAATATCCCTACAAAGTATTTCTACCTTGTCATGATAACATCTTATGAAAAATGAGTTGAAAGCTATATGAGAGCAAGGTTGAGTGGGAATGGCATGTAGGATGTCAGTCAGTCATTGAGTTGGCAAGCATTTCTTAATTTATTATTACTATATACCAGGCATTGTATTAAGCAGTGGTGATACAAAGAAGATAAAACAATCATTGGCCTCATGGAATTCACATTTGAATAGAGAAAATAACATGTAAATAATTAGGTATATACAGGATAAATACGGTATAAATGTGAAGTAACCTGAGAGGGGAAGTTCTATCACCATAGGGCACTAGGAAAGAACTTCTTTAGGAGATGGGATTTTGGAATGAGTCTTGAAGGAATCTGAAGTAACCAAGGAGTGGAGGTGAGGGGGCCCAAGCCTTCCAGGCATAGAGGATAATCGGTACAAAGGCACAAAAATGAAACATCAGTGTTGTATGCAAGGGACAACAAGTAAGACAGTGCAGCTAAATCACAGAGTATATGGAGGGAGAGGAGGAGTGAATTGTAAGGCTCAGGTAACGGTAGTACCCTTGACAGTAATAAACAAGTTTATGAGGGGGTTTTTAATCATAACATGTGTGTATGTGTGTATGTTGTTACATTTGAGTTCCAAGCTGTTTCCTCCCTCCCAACCCTGTACTGGAGAAGCTCAGTATTTTTACACACACACACACACACATACACACACACACATGCACATGTATATATACATATATACATACCGTATACATACACACAATACATAACTCTATATATCAGTTCTTTCTCTGGAGACATGTAGCATCTTCCTTCATAGGTCCTTTGTAGTTGATTTGAATATTCTTGTAAATCAGAATAGCTTAGTCATTCACATTTACTCTCCCAACAATACTGCTGTTACTATGTATGATGTTCTCTTGGTTCTGCTTGTTTTAATCTTCATTATTTCATGCAAGTATTTCAAATTCACCTGCTCATAACTTCTTATAGCATGATAGTATTCTATCATAATCATATACCACAACTTGTTTAACTGTTCCCTAATTAATGGGCATCCCTCAATTTCCAGTTCCTTGCCACCACCAAGAGAGCTGCTATAAATATTTGAGAACACATTGGTTCTTTTTCTTTTTCCCTGACCAGCTTGGAAAACAGGCCTAGAAATTATATTTCCAGGTCAAAGGGCATACACAGTTTTATAACTGCTTGGGCATAATTCCAGATTGCTTTCCAAAGTGGTTGGATCAGTTCACAGTTCTACCAAGTGTATTAATGTCCCAATTTTTCCACATCCTCTTCAACATTTGTCATTTTCCCCTTCTATCATTTTAACCAATCTGATAGGTATAAGATTGTTTTAATTTGCATTTGTCTAATCCACAATGATTTAGAATATTTTTTCATCACTATATTTATATAGCTTTGATTTCTTCATTCAAAAACAGCCTGTTCACATCCTTTGAAATAGGAAAATCTGGAAGAAATGAGGCTTGAATGGGGAAGATAATTAGCTGTGTTTTGTATGCATTGAGTTTAGGGTACATATACACTATCAGATTTGTAATGTCCAAAAAAGCAGATGGTGATATAGAACTGTATCTTAGGAGAGGGACTTGGGCTGATTATATAGATCTGAGAGAATCTTCTGTGCAGAGAATGAACTCATGGTTGCTGATGGATCATCAAGGAAGAGGAAAAAGAACCAGGACAGAGCCCTCAAGGACACCCTGTCTCACCTCTTCCATCCCCCTCTCCCCTGCAATGAATAGACACATCATAGATGAAGAACCAGCAAAGGAGACTGTGGAGGGGTTGGACAGACAGAAGGAAAGTCAGAAGACAATGGTATTTTAAAAAACAGTCTAGTGAGGAGAGACTTTCCAGGAGATCAGTGGTGTCAAATGCTGCAGAAAAGTAGAAAAAGAAGGAAGAGAAGAGCATTGAAGGGGAAGATGGAAGGGTATTGAAATACAATTTCACAATTTTGCCTAGGTCTAATGTTGCTACCATTATCTTAATAAGGGATAATTCCATAACCCAGAGGAATGAAGCTCTAATTTAAAATTTCAGACATCAAGATGAGCTGTTTGGGAAACCCTTTTAAGATAATTAAGCCCTGTCGGCAACTTCTAAAATCATATGACATGAGTGGTTTCTTATTCTCTGTCTATAAAGAAAGCTAAGCCTAACTGAAAGGTACATTTTAGAACTTAAGATGATGTTTCAATGTGCAATTCAGTGAATTTGAAAGAATAGAAAGATCACACACAAAATATGTTGATAAATGATCAATGGCCATCTTTGAGGACTGTACTGGCAAGGCACCGTTTTTAGTCATATTTTCTTCAGCATTTTAATCAGACTCTTGAGTAAAAGTGTAGTTGGCATGCATGCCAAATTTGCATATGGAACTAAGCTGGGAGGAAAAACTAAGAATTTGACAGGATCAAATCTTAACAAGTTGATAAATAATAGGAATAAATGTAAAACTCCATAGTTAGGTTGAAAAAATAATTGGAATCAGGAAGACCTGCATTCAAATCCTTTCTCCAACACTTACTAGTCGTGTGACCCTAGGTAAGTCAGCTTCTCTAGGCTTTAGTTTTCTCATTTGTACAATGATGGAGTTGGACTCAATGACCTCCAAGCTTTTAAAATATGATACTATGATCCTTGTACAGGGCGAGGAAAAATGTGACTGCATAGCAAATCATATGTGTGCATTTGGTGTTATGGTTGAAAATTCAACAGAAATGTGATGGTAAAAAAACTTTATTGCAATCTTTGGCTACATTGACAGAAGAATAATGTCTAGAACAAATTCTGTTTTCCATTGGTCAGGCAACATTTGGGTTATTGGGTTTAGTACTGGCTTCCACATTTTAGGAGGGATATATGTATAACTTCAAGTGATATATATGTGGGTGAATTATCATTAGAATGAATAAGAATTAGAACTGTCCCTAAACAAAATGTGCTGCCTTCAGTGATGTGTTTCCTGTCCTGGAAATATTGCGGCAGAGAGGGAACTGACTTCTTGTGTGGAATATTGTAGGGAAAATCCATGCTTTGGGTAAGGGATGAATTAAAAGATTTTTCTTTTTCTGTTCAACTTTAGGATCCTGCGATTCTAGAAGTTAAGATCATGGAATCATGGGCTTAGAGGTAGAAGGAACTTAGAGGTTATCCTGTCCAATTCCTTCATTTTGCAGTTGGGGAAATTGAGGCTCAGAGATGTTAAATGCCCTCAGTGTCACAGCTAATTAAGTGTTGGAAATGAGATATGAAGCAACAGTTCTGCTCCAAGTCAACACTATATCCATTCCACTTCATACTTCCCCTCAATTAGCTAGCTAATTGAAGAACCATGTAAGTATTCATATAATGTAGTACTGTATTCACTTGCCACAATATTTACAATTTAACAATCTAAATACTGTAAATTTAATAGATAGAAAAATTCCTTTATAAGGAATGGAAGGGAAAATTATAATGGAAAAAGTGGGCATATATATGCATGTATACATACATACATATAATGGACAGATAGATGTATAATGGAAAAATGGAGAAAGTGGCACATTTTAAGTATGCTTATGTGTTTTCCTGGATTTTAAGGACTGCTTTTCTGACTGACATATATGAGTTTTACCATAGTCAGAAATAGTGTTATGAATACTGCACCTGTCTGTCAAAGACTGTTCTTATTTGAATTATGACTTTGCCTAAATTGGGCTAGGAAAGAGCTGAAAAGAACAGTCAAATGTTTTCTTGAAAAGTGATTGCATTTTGGGGAAGATGTCACATTTCATATTTGGAATCACAAGGAAGAAATTTTTTGGAACACAGAACAAAAATAAAACAAACAGCATAGAAATCCAAAATGTTCAATAATACACCAGATTCACTTTACTCCTCCATGAGGTATCATGTAATGTGGGACTTACAAATCATCTCACTTTAGTTTCATGTTAGAAGGCTTTGTTTTAAAGCCTGAAAGAACTTATTAAATAAAATCTAGAATGTACATTCTGGTTAGGATCTGCTTTGTACACTGTGAGAAGTCACCTATATCATAGGGTTTCAGAAGTGGCAAAAAAGACTTCATTATCTGTTTTTCTAAATAGCCTGCCTTGGTGTCTGAAATGTTATACTTTAAAAAATCTTCAACACAGAATTCCGTCATTTTACTTCTGGGAAAAAGCTGATCTCTTCAAATTCTAACTTATTGTTTCCTTATTTTTTTTTTTGAGGGGGTTGAAAGCATTTGTGTTTTTGAAATAAAAAGCAAATCTACCAATAGTTAATATTTACCAAAGGTATGTGTAACCTTTTCAGGCTATAGTCTCTATGATACAGATGATAATGTACACTTCCTGACACAGTTCTTTCTACATAATGGGCACTCAATCAATCAACAAGCATTTATTAATTCCTTATTTTGTGCCAAATACTGTTTCTAGATTGTGCCAATACAAAGACAAAAATGAAGCTGTATTTTTTCAGAGAGTAGGCTGACTACCACATTCACAACACTAAAAAGTAAGCCAAAAACACTGAATAGCTTAGAAACAGTGTTATTATTTTTCAGTATTTTAATGGATATCTCATTGAAGTAATACAGCTTGATATGTAAACCTTTCTATACTTTCTTAAGCTGAGTCATTACTAGTAAGACCTAGCAGTTTTACGGCATTTTAACATTTGCAAAGCTCATTTACAAATATCTCATTTGATCTTCACAACTACTACCATTTCTTATTATCTCCATTTTACAGATGAAGAAAATTAGACCAATTAAGTGACTTGCCCAGAATCATATAGCTAAGAAGTTATCTGAGGCTGGATTTGAACTCTGAACTTCCTGACTTCCCATCCATGGAAGTTCTATCCATGGTGCCACCTCTAATGGGTCTACTCAGTATACTGGAGGCTTTCCTCTTGTTCTTTTAGTAAATCATGGTTACCAGTGGAGCCCTTGACCTCCATCTTTTATCCATTCTAATAGAAAAACATCACTTCATTTTCTAGTTATAAATATCCTTATTGGTATCTTGGATGCCTCTTCTAAAATGCAGGTCATCAGTGAAAAGATGCCACAAGATTACAAAACTACTAAAATAGTTTTCCCAAGTGAAACACTGAGTGAAACAGAAGTTCTTAAGTTTTGAAATAGCATTACAGAGAAAGGAAGGCAACCTGGGACAGGAAGCAGGTGGTGCTGTCCAGGTGGTTGGCTGCCTGTGGGCTGATTGAAGAGGAGGTGCAGAAGAAAATTGCTTCTTCTTTGTTGGGGCTTGGTATTTTTTCAGCTCTTCTTTTTTAGAGGAATGACCTTCTGTTTGAACCTAATGGTGGCCAGTGACTTTAAAATGAACGTAAGCTATCCCATGCTCTTTATTTAAAGTGACATTTCATTGGCTCCTGACTTATTTCTAAAAGTAGGTGAAAGGTAGCAGGTAGAAGTAAAGCAGAGGAGTGAGGAGGCAATAGACTGAGGGCAAATAGACTGAGAAGGATAGGGAGGATAGGGAGGAAAATATACAACAAGTAATTGTAGCTTAAAATGTGAGTGGGATGAAATTACACATAAGAAATAGATAGCTGATTAAAAATGTGAATTCAACAATATGGTGCTTTCAGGAAACAAAAATGAGAGATATACACAAAGATAAAATAAAGGGCAGGAACAGAATTCAGTATGTAAAAAAAGCAGGAATAGTAACCATGATGTCAGACAAAGTTAAAGTTAAAATAGATTTAATCAAAAGTGAAAAATACAGAACCTACATTATGTGTCAGCAGTATTCTTCAATAGACCATTTAAAATACCTAGATAGTATAAAATACCTGAGCATATACCTGCCAGACATAGGAACTATGTGACCATAAACATAAAACACTTTTTATACAAATAAACTAAGATCTAAATAATTGAAGTAATATTTCTTGTTCATGGATAGGTAAAGCCAATATAATTTTTTAAATGACAATTTAATCTAGCTGATCTATTTTTTCAATGTCATTCCAATTAAATTACCAAAATATTATTTTACTGAATTAGAAAAAAATAATAATGAAGTTAATTTGAAAGACCAAAAGCTCAGGAATTTCAAAAAAAGCCAGGGAAAAAAGATGTAAAGGAAGTAGATTTAGCAGTATCAGACCTTAAACTATGTTGTAAGATGAGAACATTGTTGAAGCATAAAAAGGACAATTTAAATTATTTTAAATTACAATTTTCTTGTCTAAATAAAATCTATGTAGTCAAGAAAAGAAGGAATGTATAAAAGGGGGGAAAATTTTCATAGACAGTCTTATATAGCACCTACTGTGTGATTGGTTGGAATATTGCTATGGTGTAGGAAATGATGAACTGGGTGATTTAGAAAAATATGGAAAGAGTTGGACTTATAAAGGAAGATGCTATTTACCTATGGAGAAACAGATGATAGGAGGAAATAAGCATAGTATGATCTTCATATATGAGTGTGAGTATGTGTATGTGTATGTTTAGAAATATCTGTGTGTGTGTGTATATATGTGTATACATATATCCACATTTAATTGTAGCCTTCTTTAGGGTGGGGGGAGGGGAAAAGTAAAGTAAGAAGTACACAGCAGAGAACAAAGGAAAACCAACAAGAATGCAAAGAAAAGCTGGATAGCTTCAAAACAATGTGTAGTATTTATTATATAGGTTTTCTGGAA
Source organism: Notamacropus eugenii (assembly GCF_028372415.1). Lineage (NCBI taxonomy): Eukaryota > Metazoa > Chordata > Mammalia > Diprotodontia > Macropodidae > Notamacropus > Notamacropus eugenii. The sequence continues at coordinate 262,013,035 of NC_092873.1, forward strand.
ATGAATATTTATTGTTTTATATTGAATACTCATATTCTGCTGTGTACATGGCAATGGCTTTTTTCTCATTTTGTATTTAAGTTTAAAATTTTTAAAATTACCCAAAAAAGGAAAAAATAAAAGTAGATGAATCCCCAATTCGTAAGCCAGAATTGTATGTCTAATATTGCTCTCCCACTTTGTCCTAGCAGCTCAGAGCCCCCAAAGCAGGTTCAGCTGAGCAGATCTCTAGTTTCCCTAGAATAAGGAACAGGTTTTCCCTTACCCTCTCTATTTGTAAACTTTAAATAAAATAACCACATGAATGAACATTGGTCTACAGGGTTTTCTAGTAGGTAAATTAAATTTAAATCAACAAATAAAGAACCAACATGTTTGACTACCTCACTGATTGGAAGAGCAGGAAGGGAAACAACTTTGCTAAGGGAAAGAAAGAGTACCCAGATGCACTGCATCTCCTGGGCTGTGGGGTATGAGGAATATCACCTGAATCCTGACATAGAGCTGGACTAGTTTTCTAGGGCCCTATTGCTTGCAGGTAAGGTGAATTTTTCTGTGAAAAATATCGAAACCATCATTGAATCTTAATTGGCTCAGGAGACTAAGGTTCTAACCACCGGTATGACTTCCTAGTGACCCATATACAAAATCTAGGGCATGAGGAGTCAAGAACGCCTCTCTCAGACTTGACCAGATCATTAGAAAGGCAGGAAAACTGTATTCAGTCAACACTGTGTCCTTGCTGAATATTCTTTCCATGCTATGATTAAGACTTTTTTGTTAATTGCTAGCTGGTTTGTTTTTCATTTTATTCCAATACGAGCCTGATTGACCAGCCTGAGTCAGGCATGGCCTACTATAGTCCAGTTCTCACCACTCAGACTCTGTTGATCCCTGGTGGGTCTGCTCCCGCTATACTGGAACACTAGATTAGTCTCTGTTAATTTCTCATGGCTGCAGTCTGATTCCTTCTACTGATAACTCTATCTATCTATCTATCTATCTATTTATTTATCTACTCATTCATTTGTTCATCTATTTATCTGTCTATATCTATTCATTTGTTCATGTATCTATCCATCTATTTATTCACTCATTTGTTTATCTATCTGTACATTCACTTATTTGTCCATCCATCCATCCATCCATCCATCCATCCATCCAACTATCTATCTAGTAGGTAGATTCAAGGTCTATCCCTTCTGCAAGCTTTTCTACCCCAAAGGCAGGCTACCCTAGGAAAAGAAGGATTACATTTCCTAAGGTCACCCTTTTTATTTGACACAAATCGCAAAGGAATATTAAATTCTGACCAGACAAATGACAGGCAGCATCATGAAACTGACCTTGAAGCCAGGAAGAACAGGGGTCATCTATGACCTCTGACACACACTGGATGTGTGACCCTGGACAAGTAACTGAATGTCTCAGATGTCTAGGACTAAAAATAGCCAAGAAGGTGTCAACCTATATTGGGAGAGTTTCCTCACCTGGGAGGTTCTCTGTGCCCACAAAATCACAAGTTAGTCTTTATTGTCTTTGTTAGATAAAAGAGGACATAATTACTGCTAGTTTTATTTCAGAATACCTGAGATTATTTAGTTTTAAACAACTAGTACCCAGATTCCCAGAAATCTCTGTGTGTGTTTTAGACTTCTTTTCATCTCAGGGAAGTAGGACAACTGAGTTATTGGGACAAGAAGCCAATAGAAGCTATTACTATAACCTTAATGGGAACACTAACCTCTTTTTTAAGGTTGATTGCCTGAAGTTAGTATATAAAAGTCAAGGATAATCAGTACTTCTGGACTGGTGTTTATTATAGGCTAGGAACAGGTAATTATATCCCTCCTGGATCACTGCCTTGTCATAGTAGAGGGGCTTGTGTAGTTCAGTGAAACTGAGCTATGCCTTGCAGGGTTACCCAATATGAACCAGTCATAGTGGAGAGTTCTGACAAAAGGTGATCCACTGGAGAAGGAAGTGGCAAGCCACTCTAGTACCTTTACCAAGAAAACTCCACGGACAGTAACATGAGCTTGGACAAACTTCAGGAAATAGTGAAGGACAGAAGGGCCTCACTTGCTATGATCCATGAGGTCACAAAGAGTTGGACATTACTAGACACTTACAAGGTAATTGTAATATAGTTGAAAAAGCACAGAAGGGGGCAGCTAGGTGGCACGGTGGATAGAACACTAGTCCTGGAGTCAGGAGGATCAGAGTTCAAATCTGGCCTTAGACAAGTTAACTCTACCTCTAAAGAAAAAGAGAGTGAGAAAATGAGAATGAACCATGTAAGACTATTAGACTATCTTGTGGTGGCTATATATTGATGTCTAGAATTCTTTGCTTTTGTCTGTTCCTCAATACTGTGCTCTGAGGTATTTAAGGTTTGGGACACAGAAACCACTAAGAAAATGATGACTCTCTTCCAAGGTCAGCAGAAGTTAACCCCCTGAGCACTCTCCTGCATGGTTCAAGTTCCATGACACTTCTAGCCCTATGATCATAAGCCAAATGCTTCTTTTCAAAGGATTAGTACTTCTGGAGAAAGGAACCTTGCTGGTTTTATGCAAACAACCTTACTATCTAGGACTCTCAACAAAAGATGTTAGACTCCAGATGAAGAAGAGGCACATTTCCTCTCCTCCACTGCAAAATGCGGATTGGGTTAGACCTCATCTATGACTAGAATGTAAGATAGAGAAAATCTAATTGCCCCCTTCTACTCAACTCCATCTTATAAATAAATAAATAGAAGCACAGAGAAGGTAAATTGCCTCTCACTCAATTCTCAGATAGGTATTAAGTAACAAAACCAAGCCTCTGACTGTGGCTGGGGTGTGCTGGAACCAGCTTGAATGTCCCTTGGCTATTTTCAGTGAAGGCATTTACACCTCTGAAATGTTACAAATCAGGGACTGATTGATTGTTTTGTTGATTGTCTAGAATTAAGAAAATGATGCTGATTAAACTAAATAGTATGTTCTGGCTACATTTTTTTTCTTTTTGAGACCTGGTTGTTAAACATTTATCAGCCCATTCAGGGTGCCAGGAGTCCCAGGACCCCAGACTTGGGTCTTCAGAATCCAAATTCAGTGCAGGATGAAAGGCTAAGTAGATTAGATTTCACCCTACTCCTAAAGTTTGTTATAGGGATTTGCTCCCTCAAATGTAGGGGGATTCCCTACACTCCAGTTCTACTGGTCACTACTCACCGGTTTTTGTTTGTTCTCGTTCTCAAGAAGTACCATAACAGCAGGAAGGTGATGTCTTGACTTGAAAGTAAATTAGATTTAAGTGAGGCAGAGCTGTGCAAAGTCACCCAACTCACCCCTCCAATCTGGGTCCAGTGATACAGATCAGGATGATTGGAGAGAGACCCATTGGCCACTAACAGATTAGTAACAAATATACAAATTTACTCTTTAACCCATGGAAGGCATAATCCCTGCCCTCCTCTTCTCCCCCCAGTTTTTGTACTATCTCAGTCTCAAAGCTGAAGAAAGCCCAGTCCCAGTTCAAAGTCTAAAACTCCCTGGTGCTCAAGTCCCAGGCTCTGCCTTCTCAGGGCTTCTATGTGGGGCTACCCAGCTGCACCATCCTGCCTGCCATCCTGGCTTCAAGGTCACAGTCTTTTGAACTTCTGTTTCTGAGACCTGAAACTGAGGAAGACAAACAAAACAGAACAGAAACAGATTTATTTGTCTGGACTCATTTCAGACTCATTTCTTGAAGAAGAGGTAAATGGGGGGAGCAGAGGAAGGAAAGTCCCTTCCCCCTCACTCTGTGTTGTGGGTGAACTCTGACCTTCCCCCCGCTGTATAAAGCATCCCCACCTATGTGATAGGATATGAAGAGACCTCCATGTTGGGCAATCTAGACATAATTCAAGGACTCCTCTCTGTTAGGCAACCTGGAGATGCCCAAATGTGCCCAGGTTACAGTCACATCATACTGCTACTTCCCTGATGTTCAGAAGCACTAGCTCAACTGGCATAGTCTGAAACCAACTTATTTCACTGAGAGAATTTTCTTATGGTTCTAGTTAATAGGGAGAATTTACTAAATGCTTGTTGAGCTGAATTAAAGCTGGTCCTTCAATACACCCATCTGGAACAGACACTGTGAATGGACAACAGATTAGGCTGGGAATTGAATAAGAGAAGGAAAAGGAAGAGTAGATTATTACATTTCAGAACTATAGACAATCAAAACTGTAGCCAAGTATTCTGGTTTGGTTGTTCACTTGTTTCAGTTGCATCCGACTCTTTGTGACCCCATTTAGAGTTTTCTTGGCAGAGATAGTGGATTTCCCATTTCCTTCTCCATCTAATTTTATGGAGGAGGAAACTGAGGTAAACAAGATTAAGTAACTTGTCCAGTCCTTTCCCCTATTTTGTCAGACTCCATTTTTTTCCATCTAAACTCAACAGGCAGTTTGTGAAGTGCATGATTGGGTAATGGGAGCACTCTTAGCCCTAAGGTATCTCCTCCTTAACTGACTTGGATTGGGCCCATCTCCTAGCTTCTGTTTACTCTGTAAACTGAGAACCAGCATGGCTAGGACTTTCTTATGGGTCAAGACTCTTGTCCTTTCCCTACATCAAAATGAAGATATCAAAGACCAAAGGAGAGGTGGAACCTGATTAAGATGAATGTTTTCCTAGTTTTTTAGTTTCTTGCCAGAGGCAGCTGGGAAAGCAATTAGTATTCCTTAAATGTCAGAGAGGACAAAATCAACCCTGTCAGAAGGCCAGCCCTGTTGCAGATTAATTCCATCACCTATTAATTCTATCACCTAAGGATTAGTTCTGCTTTTCTTTTCTTCTCTCCCAAGGATGAAGTAATAGGGAGGGGCTGAGAACTCTCAACCCATCTCCTCATTAAACTCTGCATCTGGGATTCCCTGGCCTTTTACCTGGGGAGGTCCAATGATGTACTATCAGATCAATTAGAAGGAAGACACACCTAGGTTTAAAAGGACCTGTCCACCTTCACTCTTGGGTCTTTGGTCATTAAGAGGTCACCAACTTAATTTATTAGCTACTGCTAATAAATTGATCTTGCCCAGTTCCCTGGCTTTTGCAGAAGTGTCAGCATGACCCACTTTCCTAACAATTAGCAAATTTTTGTTACTAAAATATCTTGTCCTAGAGAAAATTGTCTTTATTGCAATTTTATTTTCTACATAGTTTCACTGGGGTGTAGGGTGTGTTTAAGGAGGACCAGTACCTTTGGTGTGATGACTGCCAAGCCCTTTTCAGGGTTCTTTCTACCTTTGGTGTTCACCTGTTCCACCTGACTCTCACCTGTGGTTCCAAGAAGCTGCAGCATGCACAGCAGCCACACCCTGGTAAACCATTTTGGCAGCCAGGCCAAACCAGATTGAGGGTAACCAAGAGGTCTCAGACCCAATGGTGAGTAAGGGGGTATCTGCCCCAAGCATGTGAAGACTTCCTCTGGTGGGATGGGCAGATGAGAACAATTTGTTCCAATGGCCATGAAGGCAGCTGAAGCAAGAGATGTGGAGCACTCAGAGCTTGGTTAGACACTGAACACGCAAAGGTCATCCACTGCATCCTGAGCCATTGCCAGTCATCTTGACTTTGTTCTGCCACTGGACTATGATGACTCTGGAGGACAGAGTGAGGCTAACGACTTCATGCAACTCTGCCTCACTTAAATACAACTTACACACGAATCAAAATACATCACCCATACCATTTTACTATTATGCCTCAAAAGTCCTGCGGCGACAGGCAAGTGATGAAGCAACAGGTGCAGATACACTGGAAGCTGTAGTCACAACACTGCACACAGGCTGCCCAGGTCCTTGGGTCATTTCCCACTGGAAGCAGCAGTGGGACTCGGCAGCCCCCTGGGTGTCTGAGCAGCCTTTTAAGGATCGTACTGCTCACCTTCTGGTGTGAGAAAGGGGGCTAGAAAAGGTGCCCTAAACATTGTCTGCTTACCCAACACTGGCCTGATTACCATTATGTGGTTGAAACACAAAAAAAATGTACAAAATGTACAAAAACATCTGCAAAGATGATTACACTCACCAGTGGCACATAGAATGTGCACACACTTATAGACAACACAAAATCCAGTACACCTGAGAGATGAACTGTTCTTGTTGCAAGGGAACTCAACAGGTATCATATCCAAATAGCAGTCCTGAGTGAAACAAGGTTGGCAAATGAAGGCCAGCTTACTGAAGTTGGAGCTGGATACACATTTTTCTGGAGTGGGTGCAGTGAAGGGAGTGCTGTAAAGCTGGCATGGGTTTTGCAATCAAAACTAATCTAGTCAGCAAGCTGGTATGCCTGCCAAAAGGAGTGAATGACAGGCAATTGCCACTCGCAGGAAAACACCATGCCACCATCATCATTGCCTATGCTCCCACCATGACGAACCCTGATGAGGGTTTATGAAGACCTAGAGACCCTTATCATCAGTGAGCCAAAAGAGGACACGCAGATAATTCTGGGTGGTTTTAATGTTGGAGTAGTCTCAGACTAATAGACTTGGCAGGGAGTCCTAGGGAGAAATGGAGTTGGAAACAGCAATAGCAATAGTCATTTACTGCTGAACATTTGTGCACTGCATGACTTTCTCATCAACAACATTATTTTCTGTTTACCTAAATGCAATAAAACTTCATGGATGCACCCTCACAGCAAACATTGGCATCTAATAGACTATGTGATTGTAAGGAGAAGAGACAGACAAGATGTGAGAGCGACAAAGGCAATGTGTGGTGCAGAGTGCTGGACTGATAACAGACTTATCTTTTCCAAGCTAAATATTTGTATTCATCAAAAGTGTCGCCCCCAACCAAAACGACTACCAGAAGAATTAATGTCAACAAATTAGAGCTTTTCTCTGAGCCTGAACAGTTTGTTGCTAACTTGGAGGGAAAGTTGAGCCAACACATAGTTGGCAACACAGAACAGGAGAGAGCAGCTTTCAGAGATTTGGTGTACGCCACTGCATTTGCTCATCTGGGTCAGAACACTTGCAAACACCAAGACTGGTTTGATGAAAATGATGGGGAAATTCAGAAGCTGCTAAACGAAAAATGAGAACTCCACAGGATATACCAACAGGATAGTTCATCCACTTCTAAGAAGGCAGAATGTAATTTCATCAAAAGCACAGTACAAGCAAAGCTTAGAGAGATTTAGGATTCCTGGCTCAATAAGAAGGTAGATGAAATTCAGTTTTATGCTGATAGTAACAATCCAAAGCACTTTTATGATTCCCTGAAAGCTATTTATGGAACAAAAACCCATGGTGCATCACAACTACTCAGTGCTGATGGAGCCACAATGATTAGCAATAAGGACATGATCCTACAGAGATGGGCTGAGCACTTCCATAGTGTTCTCAACAGACCATCATTAATCATTGCTGAGGCCATTGACCAGTTACCTCAGGTTGAAGTTAGTTCCTCCTTAGCTGAACTTCCAACTGAAGAAGAGGTTTTGAGGGCCATTAGGTTCCTTTTATGTGGCAAAGTACCTGGTGCTGATTCTATTCCAGCTGAGATTTACAAGACAGGGGACCATTGCTCATACAAAAGCTGACTGAGATTTTCCAGGTTATATGGCAAGAGGAAGTTATACCCCAGAAGTTCAAGGATGACTCCATTGTCCATCTCTATAAAGGTAAGGGGAATAGATTGTCCTGTGACAATCACAGGGGGTTTCTCTCAGTCTTTGCTGGCAAGATTCTTGCTAGAGTTCTCCTTAATAGGATGATCCTTCACCTGAAAGATAGTCATCTACTTGAGAGCCATTGTGGCTTAAGAAAGGGCCAAAGAACAGTCAATATGGTGTTAGCTGACAGACAACCCCAGGAGAAATGCCAGGAGCAGAACAGAGGTCTGTACACAATATTTGTTGATCTAACTAAGGCCTTTGACACTGTTAGTCATAAGGGCTTATGTCAAATTATGTCAAAATTTGGTTGCCCAGAGTTCATCATGTCAGTTTCATGATGGCATGTTTGCCTGGGTTCTAGATAGTGGACAATGCTCTCCTGCCTTCCTAGTCATCAATGGAGTGAAACAGGGGTGTGTGCTTGCTCCTATGCTTTTTAGCATGGTATTTTCAGCCATGAATTCAAATGCTTTCAATGAGGATGAACACAGCATCAAGGTCAACTTCTGTACTGAGGGTAAGTTCTTCAATTTGAAAAGACTATAAGCCAAGACCAAAGTAGAGGGACACTCATTTTGTTGGATTGTTTACTCCAGTCACATTTAAAGACACTAGTTAAGTTTGTGTCTTCCTTTATTTGCTCTGAGTGTTTTTTTTTCTAAATCTCTTTCCTCTTTTAAGTCAATCCTTTTGTTCCTGGAATTAGCTTTGCATTAACTACTTTGATGCAATTCTGTTTCCCAAAAGGTCTCTTCTCCAACCCACCACCCCCACTGCTATTTACGTCAATTATTTTTCTCATTTCTAGTTATTTACTTCTTCCCCTCCTCTGTTCCACTTCAACTTCTCAGTTAAGTAATTTTATGATCTAGCTAGACTCTTCTTTCCAACCACTTATCTTTGTTAATTTTCTTTTTGCTCTTCCTTTCCTGAAAATTTTTTGACTTTCTTTTTATTATTTCTTCTTTTCTTGTCTACTTTGAAAGTGTATTCTCTTATTTATGGGCTATATCCCATTTTTTTTTCCTCCTCTGATTTCTGTATTTTCTCGTGGGGTTAAAACTTCCAGTTTACTAGGTTCAAGTTCCCTCTTATCACCAGTTTCTATGTTATTGCCTTTATATATCTTACCTTTTATCCCCTTTTATTTTCTGCTATGCTTCAGTCTTAGAATTCTTAATGCATGAGGGAAGCATACCTAGAAAATACACTGGTGCAGATTGTACAGTCCAGTTCTATCCCCTACCATACTATGATTTATTCCTTCTCAAAGACTATTCCGTCTCATCTTTAGGTAAATGGAGATCTCTTATCATATGCTAGCAGCTCCCAAGAGTTCACATTTCCTTTCTCCTGGATCAGATTTGTTGTCTGTGAAGGTGTTTTCTCAGTAGGCCAACTGGTCCCAGCTTGAACCCATCATGAAGTCTCCATCTTTCATTTCAAGTATATTCCTCTTCCTCTATGGAGTGCTCTTCAGGGTCTTCTAGACTCCTATTTTCCTGTATCCTTCTTGTACCCTACTTCTTGATGAGATACTTATCATCACTGCTGCTAATGTATGGACTAGTTCCTTTACATTCTGTTCCTCTTCTTCCCTTTCTCTATCTATATACTCTCTTACTCTGTAATTCCCTACCACAAAAAAGCACTGATTCACCAATAGAAGGAACCAGGTGTTCATCAGTGGAACTGCTCTTTTGCTCCTCCATTTTCACTTCTTCACTTATGTCTTTTACCCTTTGTGTACTTTCAAAAAATTCCTGGATGATCCCTTTTAAACCTCACAGGTCAGTGAGTCTGTATGTGTGTCTGATAAGCTCTCCATGTGGAGATAACTGATTAGATTATTTTTTATGATAATTGTACTTATTTACTTTTATGTTTCTGTTGCTTGGCATGTTTGTAAGTTGAATATTGTGCTGATGTATTTGTTCATCTCAGGAGCTAATTCTTATAGAAGGCCTTTGCAGATCCTTCCCATGAACTTAATCGAACCAGAGAGACATTGAATGTGGGAAGTTTCAGTTGAAAGTCAAATTATAAGTCAAAAGGAAAAGACCTATGGTCTTTAGGTTACAGCAACAAAGCAGAGATAAAATTATATCCACTTCTGAAGCTGAACCATTTGATAGTGCCAAGGACTTTGATGGTGAGAACATGGACATATTGGTTACTTTATTTACATAATTCAAAACTGCTTTTCAAAATGTGAATATTCTTTCATAGCTCCATCACTAATGCATTAGTGTAAGGCCAATGTAGTTTAAGTGATTTGCCCAAGGTCGTAATGGCAATAAATAAATAAATAAATAAATGATTGATTGAATGAATGAATGAATGAATATACATACATAACTGGTAATAAAAATCAGAGACAAGACTTGAACCCTGGTCCTCTAATACCAGATATAGAGTTCTTTTCATTCTACTATATTGTGTGCCATACTAACAACTCAATAAATGCTTATGAAATGGAGTATGAATAGAACTGGTACTGGTTTTGCCCTCAAGAAGAGTTCAAAGTTCTTCTGTATGAAAACATTTCTAGCATTGAAAGACAATATTACAGCTCACCTTAGTTTTCGTCTAGCTAAACATCTTGTTCTTTAAATAAGTTAACAATAGTGGCCCTTGTCACACTGAATATTACTATTTAACTCTAGTAAATTCTTTCCTAAGTGCTCCAGATAAATGTTGATACTTCATACATTTTTAAAAAACAACAAAAGCTACAAACTGTAAAGAACAATTGATGTCAATACCATGAAATCCCTTCATAAAGCTAATAGCAAGGGACAGGATTAACTCAACCTTCATATTTTGTTAGCCTGTTTGAATATTAGCCCTCCCTTCAATGGATCCATAGTCACTGAGATGCACATTCCCTTAAAAGGAACAGATCACAACTTACCTACCCACTTCTTCTCATCCTTTGAGACTTTATCCAAAGTCTCTCATACACCCTCCATTACTGGAGGTTTTAACATTCTGTGGGTTAGTTATGCTAAAGCCAGCTGACTGAGGAGAGCAGATTGTTTAATTGTTTGTCATGAGCATTTACACCTCAGAAATCAGCAGGCTACAAACCAGGAAGTAATTATTGTTTTGTTGATTTCTCTAGACTTAATTTTAAAATGTGTTTAGCTACTGTTTTTGGGGAGAGGGGAGGGAGCTAGTTGTTGAACATTTACTAGCAAATCTCTGGGTCTAGCACTAAAGCTGTCTATCTGTCCACTCTTGCTACCTGGCTTACCTACCTTATTTTCCAGTTCTATATTTTATGGATGATCTCAATTCCATTTGCACACAATGTGCTTGTTATGTTTGGAAGCATGCACACAAATGTATCCACACAACACATATGTCTTTCCTTCCCCATTTTGAGAATGTAATATGCATCTTTTCCCTCAACCCCCTAAATCACCTTTGGGGATTCTAGGCTGCTATGGTTACTAGCAACAGCAGGAGCTGCTTCAAAAGCTTCACAGAGCAGCTGAAGAAGCATGGATGACATCTTTGGTTGGGAGTAAAAGAAACCTATTAATCACAGCTCTTTATCGCTTTTCACCATACCTTTTCAACTTCTGTGGGTGGGGTGGGGAGGGAGAGGTTTCCCCTAAAGAAAGAGTTCCTGGCTGTCAAGAGGTGCTGGCTGTCATTTTCAGAAGGCATCTGGGACAGGGTGCATCATGAGTTGCATTTGATTTGTGAGTGGGCCCTTAGATCTGTAGCAGCCAAATTGTCCATTCTTTCTATGTTATATTAAAAAATACAAATATTATAAGGATATAGATAAGTAGATAAACAGACAGATAAAGAGATATAGATATGAGAAACAGTAATTTACATTAGTATCAGAAAATTCACTATAACTTACTTGTATCAATCAGCATTATGACAACTGCACAGAATGATCTTGAATTACAAGTCAGAGAATCACAAATTCAGACACAGAAAGGACTGCAGAGATTTATTTAAAACAACAATCCACTCATTTTGAGAGAGGCTTCCAAAAGTGGATGATTAGCCCAAGGTCACACACCAGATGGGCAGTACTGGAATCCAGGTCTGTTTCTAGAGCTCACAGTGCTCTTTCTTTCTTTTTTTACTGAATTACTTGTTTTCAGTGTTCGACAATCAGTTCCATATATCTTAGATTTTTTCCACTCCCTCCCCCTCATTCCCCCCTTCCTCCCCACTCCCTCCCTGAGATGGCTTAAAATCTTATATAGGTTCTACACGTACATTCCTATTAAATGCATGTTGCATGGAAGAATTAAATGAATGAGAGAAACCATAACACAAAACAAAACAAAACGTATTGCAAAAGAAAATGGTCTGTATCTATCTGTGATTCAATTCTTTCTTTGGATGTGGAAGGTATTTTGCCTCAAGAGTCCACTGGAAATTTTTTAAGTTCATACATTTCAATGAAGTACTAAGTCTACCAGAAAAAATTTTCACACACTGTGATTGTTGCTGTGTACAAAGTTCTCCTGGTTCTGCTCCTTTCATTCAGCATCAGTTCATATAAGTCTTTCCAGGCTTCTCTGAAGTCTTCCTGTTCATTGTTTATCATAGCACAATAGTATTCTATTACATTCATATACCACAACTTGTTCAGCCACTCCCCTTGATTTCCAGTTTTTGGCCACCACAAAGAGAGCTGCTATAAATATTTTTGTACATGTGGGACTCTTTCTCATTTCTGCGATCTCTTTGGAATAGCATCCCAGAAGTGATATAGCTGGGTCAAAGGGCATGCACATTTTTGTAGCCCTTTGGGCATAGTTCCAAATTGCTCTCCAGAATGCTTGGATCAACTCACAGCTCCATCAGCAATGAATTAGTGTTCCAACTCTTCCATATCTTCTCCAATATTTATTATCTTCCTGTTTTGTCATGTTAGCCAATCTTATAGGTGTGATGTGGTACCTCAGAGTTGTTTTGATTTGCATCTCTCTAATCAATAGTGATTTAGAGCATTTTTTCATATGATTATAGATAGCTTTAATTTCTTCCTCTGAAAATTCCCTGTTCATATCCTTTGATCATTTATCAATTGTGGAAAGGCTTGAATACTTCTACATTTGACTCAGTTCTCTATATATTTTAGAAATGAGGCCTTTATCACAGACACTAGTCGCAAAAAATTCTTTCCCAGTTTTTTGCTTCGCTCCTAATCTTGGCTGCATTGGGTTTGTTTGTGCAAAAACTTTTCAATTTAATGTAATCAAAATAATCTATTTTGCACTTCATATGGTTCTCTATCTCTTGTTTGGTCATACATTTCTCCATTCTCCATAATCTGACAAATACACTATTCCTCGCTCGCCTAATTTGTTTATAGTATCAATCTTTATACCTACATCATGTATCTATTTGAACTTTATTCTTGTGTACGGTGTCAGGCACTGGTCTATGCCTAGTTTCTGCCACACTGTTATCCAGGTTTCTCAGCAATTTTTGTCAAACAGTGAGCTCTTATCCCAGTTTCTGGGATTTATCAAACAGTAGATTGCTATATTCATTAACTACTGTGTCTTGAGTGCCTATATTATTCCACTGGTCTACCCCTCTGTTTTTTAGCCAGTACCAAGTGGTTTTGATGATTACTCCTTTATAATACAATTTGAGATCTGGTAGGGCTAGGCCACCATCCCTAGCATTTCTTTTCATTACTTTCCTTGATATTCTGGACCTTTTGTTTTTCCAGATGAATTTTGATATTATTTTTTCTAGCTCTAGAAAATAATTTTCTGGTAGTTTGATTGGTATGGCACTCAATAAGTAAACTAATTTAGGTAGAATTGTCATTTTTATCATATTAGCTTGGCCTATCTATGAGCAACTGATGTTTTTCCACTGACTTAGATCTGACTTTATTTGTGCAAAAAGTATCTTGTAATTGTGTTCATATAGTCTCTGGGTTTGTTTTGGTAGGTAGACTCCCAGGTATTTTGTAGTGTCTACCATAGCTTTAAATGGGATTTCTCTTTCTATCTCATGCTGTTGAACTTTGTTAGTAATATATAGAAATGCAGATGATTTGTGTGGGTTTATCTTGTAACCTGCAACTTTGCCAAAGTTGTTTTATTTCAAGTAGTTTTTTGCTTGATTCTCTGGAATTCTCTAAGTATAGTATCATATCATCTGCAAAGAGTGATAACTTAGTTCCTTCTTTGCCTATTCTAATCCCTTGATTTGTTTTTTCTTCTCTTATTGCTACAGCTAGCATTTCTAATACCATATTGAATAACAGTGGTGATAATGGACATCCTTGTTTCACCCCTGATCTTATTGGAAATGCATCTAGCTTGTCCCCATTGCATATAATGCTGCTTGCTGATGGTTTTAGGTAGATATTGCTTATTATTTTATGGAAAGTTCCATTTATTCCTATGCTTTCCAGTGTTTGCAATAGTAATAGGTATTGTGTTTTGTCAAAGTTTTTTCTGCCTTTATTGAGATAATCATGTGGTTTCTGTTAGTTTTATTGTTGATATGATCAATAATGCTAATAGTTTTTCTGATATTGAACCAGCCCTGCATTCCTGGTATAAATCCTACCTGATCATAATGCATTATTCTCGTGATAAGTTGCTGTGTTCTTTTTACTAATATCTTATTTAAAATTTTTGCATCTATATTCATTAGAGAAAATAATCTATAATTTTCTTTCTCTGTTTTGGCTGGTTTAGGTATCAGAACCACATTTGTATCATAAAAAGAATTTGGTATGACTCCTTCCACAATTTTCCCAAATAGTCTATATAGTACTGGAATGAACTGTTCTTTAAAAATTTGATATATATAGATAGAGGGAGTGGGTATAAATTAAATGATGTGATGATAACAAATATGATTTAAGAGTGTGAAGGGATTGTAATGGGAGATGTGAAAAGGAGGAGGCAGAAAAAAATAAATTCCATCACAGGAAGAGGCACAAAAATATATTACAGTAGAGGGAAAGAGGGAGGGAGATGAGCATTGTTTGAGAGGTACTCTCATCTGATTGGATTCAAGGAGGGTACAACATACTCAGTTAAGTATAGAAACACAACTAGCTCTATAGGCAGTAGGAGAGGAAGAGGGAAGGAAAAAGGAGGGGAGGCTAAAAGGGAAGGAAGAAGTAGTAAAGGAAAAGGGGATTAAAAGGGAAAGGGTCTGAGAGAAGGAAGGGAAGACTGAGGGAGGCAGTGGTCAAAAATTAAAACTATTGTAGAGGGTAAGGGAGAAGGGAGAACTAAAAGCATAAACAAGGAGAAAGTAGATGGAGGGAAAGACACAGATAGTAATCATAACTGTGAATGTGAATGGGATGAACTCTCCCATAAAAAGGAGATGGATAGCAGAATGGATTAAAAACCAGAATCCAACAATATACTGTTTACAAGAAACACATTTGAAATGGGGGCAAACACACAGGGTAAAGATGAAAAGGTTGTAGCAGAATATTTCGTGCTTCAGCTGATATAAAAAAAGCAGGGGTAGCAATCCTAATCTCAGAGAAAGCAAAAGCAAAAATAGATCTAATCAAAAGAGATAAGGAAGGAAACTATATCTTGCTAAAAGGCACCATAGACAGCGAAAGCAATTTCATTACTAAACATATACGCTCCAAGTGGTATAGCATCCAGATTCTTAGAGGAGAAGTTAAGAGATTTACAGGAAGAAATAGACAGCAAAATCATATAGTGGAGGACCCTCAACCTCCCCCTCTCTGAACTTGATAAATCTAACCTCAAAATAAACAAGAAAGAAGTTAAGGAGGTGAATAAAACTCTGGATAAGGTAGATATGATAGAACTCTGGAGAAAACTGAATGGGGATAGAAAGGAATATACATTTTTCTCAGTGGCACATGGTACATATAGAAAAACTGACCATGTACTAGGCCATAAAAACCTCACAATCCAATGCAGAAAGACAGAGTCAATGCAACCTTCTCAGATCCTAATGCAATAAAAATTATATGTAATCAAAAGTTATGGAAATATAAACCAAAAACTAATTGGAAACTAAACAATCTAATCCTAAAGAATGAGTGGGTTAAACAACAAATTACAGAAACAATCAACAACTTCATTCAAGAGAATGACAATTATGAGACAACCTACCAAATCTTATGGGTTACTGCAAAAGCAGTTCTTAGGGGAAGTTTTGTATCTTTGAATACCTACATGAATAAAATAGAGAAAGAGGATATCAATGAATTGAGCACGCAACTGAAAAAGCTCAAAAAAGAACAAATTGAAAATCCCCAAGTAAATACTAAATTAGAAATACTGAAAACCAAAGGAGAGATTAATACAATTGAAATTAAGAAAACTATTGAACTAATAAATAAAACTAAGAGTTGATTTTATGAAAAAGCCAATAAAACTAATAAACCTTTGGTCAATTTCATTAAAAAAAAGAAAAACAAACTACCAAAATTGAAAAGGGTGAATTGACCTCCAATTAGGAAGAAATTAAAATAATAATTAGAAATTACTTTGCCCAACTGTATAAATCTATCTAAATGAGATGGATGATTATTTTAAAAAATATAAATTGCCCTGATTAACAGAAGAGGAATTTGAGTACTTAAATGACCCCATCTCAGAAAAGGAAATTGAACAAGCCATCAATGAACTTCCTAGGAAAAAATCTCCAGGGCCAGATAGATTCACAGTACTCTTTCTACCACACAACATTGTTCCAATTTGTCGACGTTTTTGGTCATACTGTAGTCTCTTGATATTTGCAGGAGTTGGGGGCAAAGGACTCCTAAGAAAGTGAAAAACTGCAAATAACTCTAGACCCCACTACAAACTTTTATTTTTAATAATTTTGATCACATTTATTTAACACACAAAACAAGGAAAGCAACACAATGCACCCTTAAAAAGGTTGCTATTTCTATGTGAGAGAGATTAGTGTCTTGTACACTAGGCAGTCTTCATGGCTACTGGAATTAAAAATTGAAAAAAAATTGGTGTAATTAATAAGCAATTCAAGGGGTCTGTGTGTGGACGTTTGAGCAATTCTCTTGTATATTTTTACCTGCTCACTATGTAGGGTAGGAATTTTTTTTTTTTTACACAGGATGATTTATGGCAATTTTGTGTAATTTAAAAGACTGCTTTCCACACTTGTAATTAGGTATTTGAACCTGGATAAGGACACTATTTCAAAGAGAATTGCTTCATAGATTTTGTGGGTGATATGGTCAGTGGTACTAGGATGCTGATTCTGTCAAAAGCTATTACTGTCTCTTAATCACAGTGCTTCTCATCAGAACTGGCAGAAGTCCCACACTAAATTATAGTATGGCAGTTACTTCTCGAAATTATATCAGAAATAATGTATGGAAAACAAGAAGGGCATGTCTTATCGGGTACCTACTGTCCTCCAAATAGCTGATATTTTAAAGAAGATTAATGTATTATTTGGCAGGATTATCTTACTGAAGCATGTGAACCAAACATCAGAAAGATATATATTCTACACTATATAATGTTATATATATGAAATATATATTTTGGAAAAAATAAAGCTTTTGCCCATCCAAAGTTTACGGCCCTTGCTTCTTTTCATAGTCAAAGTCTTTTAACTTTTAGATTCAGTATTACTATACTTGACCAGGATAGTACTATGCATGTAGTAGGAAATGTTGGTTGATTGTATCAAATATGTTGTATACATGAAATGCTGTTGTGAAAAGAGAATTGAATTTGGAGTTAGAGAACCTGTGTTTGCATCCTGTTTTTGTTAACTTACTAACTGAAGATCTTGGGATGCTCATTTAGCTTCAATGGATCTTTTTTCTGTAAAATGAGTGGAAGGCATGGGTAGAGTCCTAGATGTAGAACAAAAATGCCTAGTAGGGGAATTTATACCCATGATAAATAGTAAGAAAGAACTTTGATGAATTCAAGACAACTAGCCCAGATAAACTAGATCTCTGTATATTGAAAGAACTAACAGGTGTGACTGCTGAGTGACTGTTAGACCATGGAGAATGAGAGGTATTGAAACCTTGGAAAAGGGCAAATGTTGTCCTGATTTTCTTTTGTATTTCTTTTGGTAGTTTTAAAATTAAATTTTATTATTATTTTTTAAATTAGCAAGCATTTCTTCTCTCTCCTCCCTTCTTTCATTTTTTTTTTCAGGGATGGGACAATTGTAGAACAAATGTTCACAGCTGAGCAAAACAAACTCCTAATTGGTCATGTTAAAAAAATGTGTGCCACATTCTGCATATTTGGTCCATGACTTCTGTGATAGGAGGTGGGTGGCATGCTTCAGAGGTCTTCTGGAACCGTGGTTGGTCACTGCATGAAAGAGATAATCATTTTTACAAAGTTGTTGTAGTAGTAACTATTCTCCTCCTTGTGTTTCCTTCAGAGTTCATCTCAACAATGCATTCCTTTGGACTCAGGCTTCTGGATGAGGGAAAAAGAAGAGAGTCTGCAAAGCAACTGCTAGTGAACTTGACCTTGATGTCTATGAAATGTATCACTACAGAGAGATTAAATGAACATCTACCAAAGGCAGTGGTGTGCGCAAAGGGCTAGCATGGCTTTACCAAGAACAGGTTATGTGCAAGAGCTCAAACCAAACGGTAAGGCAGTAATGATGAAAAGCATTTGGTACTGATGAACAAATAGAAAAGTTAGATAAGCATGGCCCATGATGAAATATACTACCCTCTTCCTGATGGAGAAAGTGGTGGATTCAGGGTACAGAATTTTATGTATATATATCAATATATCTCTCTCTCTCTCTATCTGTCTATCTGTCTGTCTCTATCTATCTATTATCTATCTATCTATCTATCTATCTATCTATCTATCTATCTATCTATCTATCTATCTATTATACATGGCCAATATGAGGATTTGTTTTGCTTGATTATGCATACTAGTTGCAAGGGCTTTCCTTTTCTCCCCCCTGCCCCCATGTCCCTGCCCCTCAGTGTCTGCAGGTAAAGCTGGGGAGTGGGAGGGGGAGATAATAATGCTTGTTAAATGAAAACTGTCTTTTTGCTGGTATTTGAATCTCCAGGGCTTAGCACAGTGCCTGGCACACAATGCCTTCCATCCAAGAAATGTGGAGTAGAGGTGAGGGAAGGGAGGATTTCAGTAGCAGAGACTGCATTCAGGAACAGTATTCTCTGAAGCTATAGCAGCTGTTACAACAATGGAAGGCAATATTCTGCCGTATTGACAATAACATATCCCAAAATTGCAGCAGCTGATCGCTAGCCCCATAGGGTCCTTAATGGACTTTACAATCTTTACTTCTTGACTGGCCTTCTGTGGAACAGAGGAGCATGGAGCAAGATGAAAGAAGTGGCCTGAGATATGCTTCAGCAAAGAAGTTAAAGAGCCCTGTTTGCACTGTGATGATCAATGCTGTGCTGTCACCATCACTAATCTGTGATTAATGAGGGCACTGGCAAAATATATCATTAGAGAAATTATATAATTCTGAAGACCACTAAAATAATTTTTAAAATCCTGATTACTTAATATTTCTTAAAATCAAATAGGGTTTGGAGAAAAAAAAAACACTTTCCATTTATTCACTCATTGAGCAATCATTTAAGACCTATGCCTTTGTTCTTTTTAAATTTTTAAAAATTTTAAATTAAGCATATATGTGTAGAACCTATATAAAACTGCATGCCGTCTCAGGGAGGGAGTGGAGATGTAGGGAGGAGGTGGGGAGGGAGGGGAAAAATCTAAGATATATGGAAGTGATTTAGAACACTGAAAACAAATAAAATAATTAAAAAGTTTTAAATTAAAAAAAAAACGTTTATTTTTCCTCCTGCTATCCTCCCCCTTACACAGTGGGGAGAAAAAAGAAAAAGAAGTCAAAATCCTTGTAACAAATATGTACAGTTAAGCAAAACAATTTCCCACATTGGCCATGTCTAAAATATCTCATTGTGCATACTTAGTTTATTTTTTTTCAAGAGATAAGTATCTGTCTTCATCACTGATCCTCTGTAATTGTTGCTGGTCATCACAGTGATTAGAGTTTCTAACATCTTTCAAAGTTGTTTGTCTTTAAAACACTTTGTTATTATATAAATTGCTTCCCTGGTTCTTCATTTTTCATCAGTCCATACAAGTCTTCCACTTTTTTCTGAAACCATATATTCTGTCATTTCTTATAGTACAATAGTCTATTATATTCATCTACCAGAATTTGTTCAGTCAGAGTTGCTATAAGTGTGTTCATACATTTCTTGCACCTTTCTCTTCTTTCTTTGGTCTTTTTGGGCCTAGAGGCATAGTACTGGGATTAAAGAGTTTAGTGGCTTGGAGCACAGTTCCAAATTGCTTTCTAAAATGTCTATACCATTTTGTTGTTCTACCAAGTCACCAATGTGTCTGTTTTTTCAAAGTCCTTCTAACATGTCATTGTCTTTATTTTATTTTTTGATTATTTTTGTACATTTGATGGGTGTGACTAGAACCTTAGAGTTGCTTTAATTTGCATTTCTCTCAGTAGTATATATCTTTCCATATAGCTGTTTATAGCTTGGATTTTTTCCTTTTAAAGGGGAAAGGAGGGGAATAAGAATTTATAGAGTACCTATTGTGTACCTGGCACTGTGCTAAATGATTTACAAATATTATCTCATTTGTTTCTCTCAACAATCCTGTGAGGTAGGTGCTATTATTATCTCACTTTACAAATGAAAAAACAGAGGCAAACAGATTAAGTGACTTGCCTAGGGTCACACAGCTAGTAAGTGAAGTTGAATTTTAATTCAGGTCTTCTTGACTCCAGGCCCAGTGCCACCTAGCTGCCTGTTCATATTATTTGATCACATATTAATTGGGGGATGGCTCTTATAGTTTTGAATCAATTCTTTATGTGTTTCGGAAATTAGAACTTTATCAGAGAAATTTACTACAAAGATTTTAATCCCAGTTAAGTATGTGATGTTCTATGTCTCAAAATACCCAGCCTAAAGTTTTGGGAGGAAAAAGCAAGATTTGGCATTCCTCCTAAAAAAAGACCAACTGAGGTTCTTTCTCAGGAAAAAGGTAGGTAGTCTGAAAAACCTACAGAAAGCTGAGTGGTAAATCCTAGGACACTAGGACCTAGAAAATGCTCCAGTGTTAGACAATATCTGGTCTGATGTTTCTGATGTACCATTGCCTCTACCTTCCAGTACAGTGGTTTATCCATTATGGGGGATGCATTCAGTAGTCAGGTGTAAACTTTGCATGTTTGAGACTCTAGGTGTGATATCTGTCTCGTTGAAGGAAGCTTGGTTTAAATGAAACCTGCTGGATTTCAAGTCTGTGGACCTGGGTTTGAATTCTGGCTCTAATACTTACTTGTTTAACCTTGAGCAAGTTACTTAATCTGGCTCTCATTTTCCTCATCCATAAAATGAAAGTTCTCTAAAATCCCTTCCAGCTCTAAAGAGATTATCCTATGAATAGTGACTCATAAACCCACTTTCCAATCTGTATAACATCTTTACAAGGATGATCTATACTCATCAAAGGCTTCCTTGAAGAAGGTGTGAAATTGACACATATTCTCAAGCAGAGAGCTTCACTATCACACAAATGACTGAAAGACAAAAGAAGAAAAAAGAGAAAAACCAAGAAGGAGAGGAGACAGGGCAAGAAGCAGGTCTTTTCAAGCACAGAGAACAATACGAACCACCTGTCCAGAAGAGCGTGCACGTGCACGTGTGTGCGTGTGTGTGCGTGCGTTTGTGTGTGTGTATTGTGTGTGTAGCTGAAGCATGCAGACTGTGGAACGGAATAGTATGAGATAAGGTTAGAAAGATGTGATGGTGGTAAAGGCTGTTGGAACCACAGTAGGGTTTTGAATAAAGGAATGGTATTACTAGCTGCAGGAATAAAGACTAGTCTGAGGGAAGTGTGAAGGCTAAATTTGAGGAGGGGAAACAAAAGGCAGGAAGAATTGTTAGGAAGCTACTCTAAATTAATGTGATCTTGGGTTTAATAAGAGAGAGACCCTTTAGGAATAAAGATATAATAGTCTTGCACTTTGTCAGGTCAGATCACAAATGGAAGTATTATATTCAATTTTGGACACTGTAACTATTGATAAGCAGGAAACTGTCCACAGAAAGTTAAACTGGGACAGTGAAGAGCTTTGAATTCACGTTGTATGAAGGCTGGTTAAAGGAACTGGGTCTATTTATCCCAGAGAAGAAATAGATACTCATGGGATACATGATAGCTGTCTTCTGTTGTTTGAAGGGCTGTTTTGTGGAAGGGGATAATTAGACTTGTTCTGTTTGGTAACAGAGAGTAGAGCTGGGAGTAATAAGGGGAAGCTGCAGAGGCAAACTAAAGCTTGAATTAGAAAAAAGTGTCCTAAAGATTGGAACAATCCAAAAGTAGAGTGATCTGCCTTGGGAGATAATGGGTTCTCCCTCACTGGAGATCTTTCAAGCAGAGGCTGCATTACCACTTATTTTGGATGCCTTTTATGTGTGAGTTAGACCAGATGGCCACAGAAGTCTCTTCCAACTCTGAAATTCTGTGATTCTGTGATAACATGGCCAGTGGCAGTGGGAATAAAGGATAGGATGGATGTGAGATATTTTGTAGGTAAAATTGACAAAATTTGGCATCTGATTGCATATGAAAGGAAAGGGTGAAGGAGCAGTCAAGGAAAACTCCAAGGTTTCAGATATGGTAGATTGAATCAATGGTGATGCCACTGACTTTTTGTATATCCTCCAAGATGAGCATAGTACCTGGCACATAGCAGATGCTTAATAAATGCTTGACTTGATAAATACTGAAAATATAATAAATTCAGTTTCAGAAATGTTGACTTTGAGGTGCTGGTAGGACGTACAAGTGGAGAGACCTGGTAAGACTTCGGGAGTTGCAGCTCTGAAGTTCAGAAGATAGGCAGACTGGTGATGTAGACCTGGAGGTCATCTGCAAAGAACGACTGACATGACTGAGGGAAAGGGTGTGGAGAGAGAAACAGAGGAGGACTAAAGATGAGAACAAGGAGCACTGAAGTGAAGGAGATAAAGAATGAACAATTTGAGAGGTAAGAGGAAAACTAGAGGAGAGAATATGGTATCTTTGAAGCCAAAGAAGGATATGCTGAACAGTACTCAGTGCTATAGAGAGGCCATAGGGATTGATGTCTAAAAACACCCGTACCATTTAATTTGGAAATTAAAGAGTAACCTCTGAGAAAGTAGTTTCAGTAGTTTGGTACAGAAGGGAGATTGTAAGAGGCTGAGGAAAGTGGGTGGTTAGGAAACAGAAACATTTGGTGCATCACTTAGTTTTATTCTGTGAAATTTTGAGTTTCATATCTTCAAAATAATTATTGTCATGTGTATTTCTTTGATTTTTAGAATAATGCATGTCTTGGTTTATTAATTATCCTTTAGATTTCTGACACTGAAAATAACACATACACTCACTTTTAAATCCCCAAAGCATTTAACAAGGACCAGACAAGGTTAAAATCAACCCAAAATATAGATGTGTATATACACACGCATACACTAACGTATACATATGTGTATATCTCTCTATAAATATAATACATATTTATATACATATATACACATTTAAATTATATATGTATATATATACATATATATACACATTTTTCTTTCTAAGCTTATAATAGAACAAAAAGTATACAGACCATGTGATATTGAAAAAATACTTCTCACATAGCACTGTAAGGTAGCTACTCTCTTATCTGGGATAAAGGTGTCTCTCTCAGATAGTCCTTGAATGGAAACTTTTTTTTTGTATACCTATCCTGGGCTTTTTTTTACATGTCCCAGGAAGTGTGCTTCAGCTAGGCTTCAAGTCTAGGTATCACATGTTTCAGTGATCTCTGGCTAAACAGTCCCATCAGCTGCTACAGAGTTCAGTTTTATAGTTTTCTTTTTTTTCAAGAGACAATGGCAAGCCCCAATTGGTCTCTCAAATTCTAAAGCACACTGATTGGCTGATATATTTCAATCTTGTAGAATACCTTTATTTGGACAATTGCCCTTTGCTGGTTAACTGGGAGGAAAGAAGGCAAATGTCTTGGTGGAGTTTTCCCATCAGTCAAAAACAATATTGGAAAGTAGTATGTGCTGTAGACAGAATGTACACGGTAGATCCATTTACTTGACCTGCCCAATATAAGGCACTACTGATTCTTGTTTCCTTCTAGGACTTATGATTTTAAAGTCACATTATAGTCCTTTGTAGGAGTGAAACAAAAAGGTTGAAAGCAACTAGGCAAAGTGAGGATTGGGGTGGGTGACCCAGAGGAAGGTGCTGAGGAAAGGCTGGCCTAGAATTAAAATTTCAGTATAGTTAACACATAACTTGCACTTGAACAAGTAAGATTTGACCGTGCAGAAGGCTGCTCCCCTTTCTATGAAAGGTATCTGTCCTGGCAGCAACTGACCAATCAATCATTCTGTCCCTTCCTGTCTTTCCTTCCAGGGCAGCCAGTGCTACGCCATTCTGCATGGCTCAGCCCAGCCATTTGGGAGGAATATGGGAAGCAAGAATCCAGGTGAGGTGAAGGAGCAGAAAAGCCCCCCTTGAACCCTTAGACTCAGTAGTAGATACACCCTGTTTCGTGAGCAAGAGGATCTCCAGGAGTTGGAGAGAAAGAGAGTGTGTGAGATTGACTTATCTCAACTCAGAGAAGTAGAAAATGCAAACTTGGTAGTCGAGCAGGACAAGTGAAGGAGGGGTTTCCATTAATACTTGAAGAGTTTCTTTGTAGGCGGGACCGTAGGACTCTGAGTAAAAGGACAGAAGGAGTCCACTGCCAGGAGTCAATTGGTAATTGCCATGAAATAGCTATGAAGGATCTGTGTAATACAATGAGCATCAGGCATCTTGATGCTTGACAGCTGGCACCATCTCCTGGGGAGAAAGAGTAATTATCAGAGAGCAGCTGTGGAAAAAGTAGAATTGGGCAGTGGCTACAAGGGGACGTAAAGGTCACCAGGAGGCAAAGTCACCACTGTGAGTGACTGGGAGGCAGAGCCACCAAGGGGATGAACAGGGAGTATACTGTGCCCTGGCTTAGGGGACACAAGGCTAGACTTTGAGCTAGGAAATTCCGGGTTCAAATCCCACACTAACTAGATAGATGCATGACCCTAAGCAAGCCATTGAAACTCTCAGATCTTCAGTTTCCTTATCTACAAAATGGGCATAATATTAATATCAACTTCATTTTAATATGTGAACTTCTTGAGAGGCAAGGACTACTTTTGCCTTTTTTTCTATCTCGAGTACCTGGCACATAATAAGGGTTCATTAAATACTGGAATGATTAATTATAAAGATCAAGTAAGATAACGGAAGTTAAGAACTTTGTAATCTTTAAAGCACGACATAAATGTGAGTTATTATTAATTTGGTTGTTAGAAACTCATTTTCTCAGAAATAAGTTTACCATTTTCATTTAAACTTATATCAAAGCTGTTATTAGAAGAAATCCAACATAATCTGTAAGATATAGATAGGCATCTTCATTAGACCAAAAAACATCCATCACCAAAAAATGTTTTGAGGATGTTTTAGTTCTAGTGGGCCTGAAAATCTTGCCTTATTAAAGGAATTATGAACATATATGAATACATACATGTACTGAAATATTGAGGATTGCTTCAATATGACAGAAATTCCCAGATGGAGATGGAGTACTGTAACACGGCTTCGCATCACATCATGTCATGAAAGAGTTAGAAATGTAGCCAAAAGACAGAGATAAATATGCTTTAATGTCCTGGGAACTCATCTGATTTAAATCCTATTGCAAACCTTAACTGCAAACTCAAAGTCAAATTACGCAAAGCAAGTGTTTGAAGCAAAAGGAATATGTATTTCATATTATAGCTTTTTTGAAGATTTATACATTTTATTTTGTCCCAAATAATTAGTACACTACAGTATATCTATCCTATAGGCAAACATATGTAGATGCTAAATAGTGCATCTTTGTCTACAAAAGATCTAAAATGAGATATATAGTGTCCCAAATAGCTTAGTGCAGTTGTAAGCTATCAGTAGCTTAATAATTATTAAGCTATTATTAATAGCTTAAGATTACACTAAGACATTTGGTATGCCATGTATCTATACGTATATGGACAAAGATGTACTAGAATCTCTGGCTATCTGAGGTGGTTCAGCATTGGATCTGGGGTAGGGGCAAGGAGTCTAGGGTAAAGAGCCAGACTAGTCCCTTGAGTGGAAAGGGGAGATAAAATGAAGATAAAAATGCTACTGTGACCAATGCTAGAGTGAGTGGGCATTTGCCCTCCTATTCTCTTTCTCTTTATTCTCTGTTGCACTTGGTTCTACTTATCTGGTCCTAAACTTGGCTCTAGGGCAGGTTCTTAACCTGGTATCTATGAATTTTCTTTTTAATTTTGCTAACTTGATTTCAATATAATTGGTTTTGTCATCTTATGTGTCTTATTTTATGCATTTAAAAACATTATTCTGAGGAGTCTAGTCTTCCCCAGGCTGCCAAAGAACTCCATGATATAAAAAAAGGTTAAGAAGCCACATTTTAGAGTGAGGTGTAAGGCTGGGAAAAGGAAGGGAATGAGGAAAGGAGGAAATTTTGAAGAGAAGATTTTCTAAGAGACTTTTTCCTGGTTAAAAGAAGTACAAATATTAATCTGTACTGTTACAAGGAACATCATACTTTTAAGCTATGCACATGAGTTACTGTGTGAACAACTAAAAATACACCAGTTTTGACTTTCTAGGTTTCTTAGTCTGCTGTTGTAGCTGTTGGGTTTCTATGTTTCTGTAACTTAGAAATGAGCCTAGCAATGAGGGAAATAAATGTAGTAGCAGAGGGCTGGTGGAGAGGGGAAAGTAAGTAAAGTTAAGTAAAGGGGTTTGAGAGTCAGAGGTCCTAAGACTATTCTGGCTCTGTAACATGTGCCCTGAGTGACTCTGACTTAGCTTTTACTTTAGTTTCCTCCAATATAAACTTGGGGGAGGGGGGAAGGGTAAAAGGGAAAGGAGGAAATTGGATTTGATTTCAAAAATCATAGTTTTAAGTTGTCTTGTTCTATAATTTGAAGGAGAAAAAAAGAAGATATATATATATGTATATGTATATTTCCATCTCTAGACCTCAGAATTTTTGTCTTTAAGGTGTAACTTGAGTGTTGATCTAAACTTAACCAGAGATTCCCAAACTTATTTGGCCGACCACTCCCTTTTCAAAACAAATTATTCAGCACCCCTTTGGAAATCTATTTTTTTTAACCCTTTAAAGGCTTTTAAAAAATTTGTGTCATTTCAAAAAATACATAAATTTTTAAAATTACGCATCTCAAATTTAATAATTTATTATATTTTTAAATTATATTTTTTCCCACATTGAAATTTTGATGATGCAATATTGCATCATGTCATTGTATAGTATCATATTGGAAACAAGTCATTATACACATATATTCCTGCTGATGCATGCTGGACTGCTGGACTTCCTGATAATGGATGATATGCTTGCTTGCCAACACTTGCTTGTTAAGACCTGTTGGCAGACTTGACAATTGTAATGTTAATGTAAGATTAAATGGTGGGTGGTGGGAAGAGCTAAAAGATCTTCCCTGCCCATTAATAGGCCTCAGACACCTGTTAATTTCTAATGAGGCACTGGGTCATGAGGGCCATGCCCTCAGCCCTGAAAAGTGTATATATACTCTGAGGTAAGGTTTTGCTTTGGGGCTTATTTTTTGAAAGAAGGTTTGTGTGCCAGATGAGACTCTGAGTAGTTGCTAAGGAGACCCCTGGCTTTGAAAAACCAGATGCTGGTGCTTCTCTCTCTGGTAAATATGTATGTATTGTCTATGGTCAGACAGTTGGAAGACCTGTCTGTTGGGTCTTTTTGTTTGTAATTTCTGCTTGTAATTTGTTTGTATTTTTCCTTAAGTTTCCTGAAGTTCAGGACATTTTCCCCTGAACTAAGTGAATGATATATGTGCTTGATTAAAGTAGATTGCTGAACCCTCAAAAGTTGCTTTCCTTTTAGAAGAGCAGATCTAAAGACCTGTACATCAGGCCCTCCTGTGTATGCTAGGGTCCTTGCTAGTTGATTGGTTATAACTTGCATTTTGTGTATTTATTTGGAAAATAATGTAATCACTACAACTTTAACTCTGTTACACAACAAATGAAACAAATAGGAATGGTTTTTCAAAATTCTCTTCTCTTCTTTCCTAATGCTTCCATGGCCCCCTTATTTTTATTCAATGCACCCCAATTGCACCCGAGGATACTACCCCCATCTTCCTACCTCCCCCCAGGGGCAGTGTCACCCACTCTGTTGGCCAACTTGATAGTTTGTCACTTCTTTATCTTATGAGGCAAAGGGAAAAGAAGCTAATGTTGATTTGGTGCACACTGCTCTCTGCTGGTGCCACAATGCGGCTGCAACCTGTCTGCCTTTTTCTTGTTTTGAGCCCCCAGCTTTCCATGTTCTTTCATTCTTGACTATTGGTAGGATGGATCATATACTACTCTGCCCCAACTCTTCTTCCCTCAAACTCCTGCTGAGATAGGGAAAGTAGGGGAGCTTGAAAAATTCCTCTTCAAAGAAATATAAAGGATTCTTTTATATGTTCCAAATGATAATGGGATGGGGCAAGGCCCCAAAGACTCCGCTTCAAAGAAATGTGAGGGGTTAAAGGACTGTTTTAAATATACATATATTTAATCATTAAAGGTTTATCATTTATTCAATATAATAAACAAATTCTGAGCTCCCAGGTAAAGGATTCCTAGCTCTTTGCTCATTGCAAAATATATCTCAATTAAACAAAAATTCAACAAATGCTTAACAAAGGCCAACTATATACAAGGAACTGTGCTGGGTAATGGGAACACAAAGATGACAGTGAGCGACACAGTCCTTGCTCTCAAAGAACTTACATTTCACTGGATAGGCATGATATTTACAGGTAAGTACAACTTCAAAGCGATAAATGAAAGAGGCAAGCTGGGAACTAGACAAAGTGGTCTAGGGATACTACAGGAAGATAGCACGTGGCTTGGGGGATCCAGGAAGTCTACATGGAGGAGGTGACACCCAAGCCCATCTTGAAAGAGGAAAAGAAATCTGAGAGGTGGAAATGAGGACAGAGGACATTCCAGATACTCCAGGGGGAGGTCTTGTGAGAACGTACAGAAGCAGGACATGGAATGTTGAGTTCAGAGAATGGCTAGTAATTCATTTTGGTGGGAGTACAGAGAGTACTGAAGGAGTAATGGAAAACAAAAGATGGAATGGTAGGTCAGAGACAAACTATGGGAGACCTTGTCAGAGCCATGCAAAGGTTTTCAACAGTACTGTAGAGGGACAGCATGAAACCTGTGCCCTTGGAAGATTGTTTTAGATATTCTGGGAAGATTAGTTGAAAAGGGGAGTTTGGAGGGGTAAGAAGACTAAACAGGAGGTTATTCCAACAATCTTGATAAGATGGAAGAAGAATAAGCATTTTTTTTTTTTTTGGTAATCCCCAAGGTCTCACAAAACATGTTACAAATGACATCATGAAAAAAATCTTGCACAGTAACTTAAAAAAATTTCATCTCTACAATGTACCCATAAACTTAAAGTTTGTGTGAATGATTAATTTTGAGTATCACCAGTCACTGTGCATCAACTTCAAAAAGAATCCATGGCCTTAAGTGGAAAAACGAAACTTCCTCGAAACTTCTTAGTTTTTTATATGTGTGTCCATGTAGATCGAAAAAAAAAAATGTTTTTCTTTCTAAAACTTCCATCACACCTTTGGACCAAATGTCTTATTCTGGTATGCTTTTTACTTCCCAATTTACCTTCTGGCCTGAAGAACAAGCATTTTAAAAAATCCTACTCTGTGCCCAGCAGTGAAGCTTTACAAATATAATCCCATTTCATCCTCACAACAACCCTGTGAGGTACAGGTTATTAGTGCCCCCATTTTACACTTGAAGAAAATGAGGCAGACAAAGGTTATGTGATGGCCCGGGGTCACATAGCCAGTAAATATCTGAGGGCTGGATGTGAACTCAGGAATTCCTGACTCCAGGCCCAGAACTCAATCCAGTGTCACAGGTAGAGAGCTGCTTGGTTTTTAAAGAACCAGAAAGAGCCTGAATTTCTGTCCTGGCAATACTAGTAGAGAGAAGGACATGAGAAGTAGTATGGAGAGAGACCTGAAAGGACTTGACACCTGAAGAAATACAGACAGGGTAGGAAAAGGCAAGAATCAAAGAAGACTGGGCTAAGTTATTAGGATCCTCCTTTTACTCTTCCCCCTTTCAAGACACACAGCAGGGCAATTTGCATAATTGGGCTCAGCTGTCTTGGAGGACTGAGACAGAAAAGCAAATGAAAAACAACTGCTTTTCTATCACCACCACCAGCATCATCTTCTCTCAACATTCCCATGCTGGGTGGGCTCCTTTTAAGGGCAGGCATTGAAAAGTATTGCACATGGGTCAGTTCTGATCTGCAGTGTTGGCACACATCTGTGAGCCCACAGACCCAAGGAGTATTCAAGTTTGGCAGAGTGTGTCCCATTATATTCATATACCATAATTTGATCTGCCATTCCCAAATCGCTGGATATATGAACTGTTTCCAGGTTTGTTTGTTTGTTGTTGTTCAAGGGGGACGGTTATTATGAATAATGCTGCTATGCCTATTTTTGTAAAGTTCATCACCCTTTGGTTCACGAGATCACACATTTAAATCTGGAAATAACTAAGAAGGCCTTCCAACTCAAACCACCTCATTTTACAAAAGAGGAAAAGATGTAAAACAATTTTGCAAATTTAAATAGCTGACATATTTGACCTATGATAAAATACAGCCTGATGGTATTTATTAAAGTGACTAATTTGCCCTCTTGTTAAAATGGGCTGGAAAATGAAAATGAAAATAAAAAAAACCCCAAACGTGCTGGTAAATAGAAATCCAGTATCATGTATTTTACTGATATCATCAATGTAATAAAAATACTTTTTTGATATCCTGTTTCTACATCACTTTTAGTTCAAAATATATCCTTCCCTATCTCCCACCCAAAGAGCCACCATCTTATATAACAAAGAACAAAAAGAAGAAATGAAATGTTCAGCAAAACAGACCAACATATCGAGTTTGATAGTGTAAAAGTATGTGTAAGATTCTGCAACCACAGTTCTCCAGCTATGAAAAGGAGGGAGAGGGGCACTTTCTCATCTCTTTTTCAGGGTCAAGCTTAGTCATTTTAAGATAGCATTCAGTAGCTATTTTTTTTCCCTCTCACTAACACTGTAGTCGTTGTGTCCATTATCTTCTTGATCCATTTTGTTTCACTTTGTACAAGTCTTTCCATCCTTCATAGTCATCCTTTCTTATGGTCCCTTATACTTACACACCAAAGTTTGTTTCTCAGTTCCAAAACAGAGGGGCATTTGTTTTCATGGTTTTGTCACCATAAAAAGTTTTGCTATAAATATTTCGGCATATATGAGGGCCTTTGGGCCATACGCTTAGCAATGGCAGCTCTACGTTGAAGAACATGAGCATTTCAATCACTTTCTTAGCATAATTCCAAATTACTTTCCAGAATGGTTGGAGCGGTTCACAACTCCAATACACTTGTGTCCTGCTTTCCACAGTGCCTTGAAAATCAACTATTACCATCTTTTTTTGTGTGTGTTTTGCCAGCTAGAAAATGTGAGGTAAAACCTCAGTCCTTTTCATGTGATTTCTCTAATTGGTAGTGGTTTGTAGTAATCTTTCATGTGGTTGCCGATAGTTTGCAATTCTTTTAAGAATTGTTTGTTCATGGCTCTTGGTCTTAATGTATGTGGTGGTTTCCTACATGTCTGAGAAATTATATTATTAGAGATATCTGATACAAAGATTCCCCCAATTTACTTATCGTAGTTGTAAGGCATGTATTCTTGTGTAATTTGAAGAACCTAGTTGTAAGGCATGTATTCTTGTATAATTTGAAGAACGCTCAGAAGTAGTGAGCTAAATGGGCTTTAAAATCCATGCTCATGCTTCCAGGTATTACCACATAATCAGAGAATGCGAGGTATAAAAGGGACACCTGAAAGATAATTTGGGCCAAGCCTTTACTGTTACAGATGCAATTCAGTTGAAACATTTATTAATTGCCTAATGTGTGTAAAAAAATGAAAATATAATCCCCGTTCTCAAGAAATTTACGTGCTTCTGGGGAAGGGGGCACCCCTTTATTTACAAACAAGTAAATAAAGTAACTTCAAGAGTCAGTGGACATTAAAAACTGTGAGGTCACCAAAGGCCCTAAAAGCTAGAGATTCTAAAAGACAGAAAGGAGGGAATGCATTTCAGACTAAGGGCACAGCCTGGGCATGGGCTTGTTGTTGGGAAATATTAAGTTATATAAGGAAGTTTGAGTTGAATAGAAGATGTGTGAGAGGTAGTAACATGAAATAGGACTAGAAAGGTAGCTGGGAACCTGCTCTTCATAGTCTTGTCCAGCTCTAACAGCTTAGGATTCCTAGCAGGGTCAGGAGACTGCTGGGGAGACCAAGTTGAGGCTGGAGGGTTTCCAGGATTTGGATTCTTTTTTTTTTCGGTAGGGGTGGAGGCACTTGGTGTTAAGTGACTCACCCAGGGTCACACCAGATATCTGAGACCCAGACTCCAGGGCCAGGGCTCTAACCACTGCACCACCTAACTGCCCCTGGATTCTTGCTAACCAAGGTGATCAAAGCCTTCCTCTGGACGTTCCTGGCAGGCACTTGGAAAGGCTGGGTGACTCGCTGGACGTCACACCGCTGGTAAGTGGGAAAGCTGGGATGACTACTGATGTAAGGACGTGGACAAGCGGCGCCCCTCAGGGCCCAGCACGCAGCGGCCCGGCTCTGCGGCTCGGCCGGGGTAAAAGATAGGGGGCTAGAGATGACAATTCCAATGAATGCTCACCGACCTCTTCTCCCCGCGCTCGGGCCGCCATACAAATGATCATTCGAGGGGCTCAACCCCACGGACAACAGTCCGAATGAGCAGCAGACGGTGGGCACGGGTTAGGTAGCTGCCCTGTGCCAGGCGCTGGGAATACAAAGAAAGGGCGACGGCGGAGAAACAGGGCTAGAAAGTGGCGCCGGCCACCCCCCGATCACTGAGGTCTACAGGGTGCGCACAGCGTGCCAGGGGCTTCACACTTACTGTCTCCTCGGGCTTTTTTTGGACATTTATAACTATTTTCAATTCAACACGCGAGAAATAAGCGCCAAACGCAAGCTCCCGCAATGCGGCTTTGTGGGAGCTGCGCTGGATGGTCTGGGGAAGTCATAGGTCGTGGCTGAAGCAGGGCTGCGGTGATCTCCCGCGGTCAGTCACTGTCCCGCAGGGGGCGCTGCCACCGATGGGCACTGCCCCGGGCAGCGTCGTCCTTAGGTCCGGGACAGGAGGAAGTCCCCGTACGGGCGGAGGGCCATCACTTCCGGCCGGGCTCTCCGCTCTCGGCCGTTTTCTCCGTTTCCAAGTTCTCTTCGCTCCGGTCGCGCGGCGTTGTCCTGGCTCCGGAGCGGAGAGAACCCCAGGCTTCTGCTGGCAGACATTTGAACCCCCTGCTGTGCGCTCCCCAGTCCCGGCCCCACGGTCCCACCCTCTCCCCAACGCTCGGACTTCCAGGCCCCGGCGCGCCCTCGGGGAGCTAGGAAGGCAGTGTCTGCGGAGCCGGCCGGCTGGAGGCCCCGGCGCGCGCTCGGGACGCGGCCGCTCACCCCCCGACCGAGAGGCCTCCCGGCGCTGGAGCGAGACGTTCGCTCTCCTCACCCCCCAACCCCTCTTTGGGGCTCGGCCCGCGGCCAGCACGCGCTTTTGGGGGTGGGGGGGGCGGGGAGAGGCGGAGGGAACGATGAGCTGCCTCTCATTAGGGACGGGCGGCATTGTTATGCCCATTTTACAGACGAGGAAACAGAGGCAGACGGAGGTTAAGCGACTTGCCCAGGGTCACACCTCTAGTAATTGCCTGAGGCCCGCTCTGAACTCAGGTCTCCCCAAATACAGAGAAGCAGGAGGTCGCCTTAAAAGGGGAACGCACTGGCACGGGGATGGAGGGTGGGGGAGGGGGAGAGCTGGGCCGGCTACTGGAAAGACCATGTGGAGGAGGAGGGGCACCAAAGAAAGCTTAGGGGCTCTCATGGGTAGAGGTTGAAAGGGAAGCCATTCCAGGACTGGGGGACGGCTGGGACAAAGAAGTGGAGACTGGAGATGGCACTCCATGTGTGACAAACGGCAAGCCCTGCCCTGTGGGCGGACCGGACAGGGATGTCATCGTGTGTTCAAAACAAAGTGAAACCTGGAAAGGATCCCCAGACCCTTTCAGGAGATCCATCATGTCAACATTATTTTAATAACGATCTAAGACATTTCTTATTTCTACTACGATACTCTTAGAGATCTTGTTGTTCAGTCGAGTCTGACTCTTGGTGGCCCCATTTGGTTTTTTTCTTGGCAGAGATAATAAAGTGGCTGGCCATCTCCTTCTTTAGCTCATTTTTACAGATAAGGGAACTGAGGCAAACTGAAGTGACTTGACCAGGGTCAGACAACTGTCTGGGGCTGGATTTGAACTCACAAAGGGGAGTCTTCCACTTCCACTTCCACACCTGACTGCCCCCACCAATGAGAGAGAATCCAGGTAAACAAAATCTCTTCATAATTTACATAATTATAATTTATATAATCACATATTACATATATAATCTTATTGTATATGTAGTATATAGTGTATATTTACACATTATAAGTTTACATATATACATACCCATAATTTTACACACAATTTATATATAATATAAATATATAAAAATATGATTGTGTATTAAAATGTATTATATATAACCATATAGAAATCTTGCATAATTTATATATAATTTTGTTATATATGATTCATGATCTGAAATAATTTTGTATCTATAAATCATGCATTTTATATAATTACATAATTTATCGTCTATTGTACACAGCTAACTTACACAAATTATATCTAATATAGTAAATATCTAATATGGTATATATTGTATCTAATATAGTATGTTATAATTTGTACACATACTTAGGTATATTTTATATATTATACGTATCTTTGTTGTACTTAATTTATACCTAATTAAAATTATGTATCATAATGATTACAATTTAATAGTTTTTAATAGTACCAAGGGGTCCTGAGACCAAAAAATCTGAAACTATCTCGAAGATTCTTTATAGCTCTAAATCCTAAGATTGCTAAAATGAGAAGGTTGGACTAGATGGTTTATAAGTCCCCTCTAACTCTACAGACCTACAGTCCTATTATTCTAACGTTTGGGAGTTAACCGGCACTCGAGACCTCTGCAACTTGTGTTTTCGTGGGAGATTCCTAGCAAGCTATGTTTTATTCTTCCAAACCTTGCCTGAAAAATGAAGCTCACGAGACTTTAAGAAAACATTTTAAAGAAAAAAAAACCAGTGAAATAACAAATATTCCCTTACAAATACATGAACTAGAAAACAAAATTTTGATATAACTTCTCCAGAATTCATTTATCAAATGACCTAAAGTAGGTGACGTGGCATTTAAGGCACCTTGTTAATTACTAAATTAAAGTAAAAAACAAAACCAGGCGAAAAATGAAAGTGAACTTAGAATCTTCTAGGGGAGACGGGAAGAGATGGCATGAAACCGAACACCAGCGAAGTCGAACTGACGCATGCGCACCACAAGGAGCGGGGGAGCATGGGCAGGGAGCAGGCCCGGGGAGACTTCGAGGCTGCCCGCAGGTGTTCTTTCCCTCGTGCTAGCAGGTCCCGGGACCATTCAGCGCCTCCTGCCTTGCGCCTGCGCGATGCGCTGCGAGCGCTTCGCCGCCTCCTCCGGCCCCTCCCGCCACCTTCTTTAAACCTCCCGCCTCCCCTTACGGGGGGTGACGGGGTCGGTCTAATTCCGGTCCGCACATTCCGCACCGACCCCCAGCCTGGAGGTCCGCCCCGCCCCGCCCGGGTCACCGGGCGACGTGAGCGACAGCGAGAGAGGCGCGTCGCGGCATCTCGGGGGCGGGGCCGAGGGCCGTCCAGCGTCTTCCCCTCCCGCCTCCCCGTGTCGAATCTGCGGCGGCCGTTGG
The DNA here is from genome assembly GCF_028372415.1 of Notamacropus eugenii. Classification (NCBI taxonomy): domain Eukaryota; kingdom Metazoa; phylum Chordata; class Mammalia; order Diprotodontia; family Macropodidae; genus Notamacropus; species Notamacropus eugenii. The sequence goes on from NC_092873.1 coordinate 262,048,874, forward strand.
GCCGTTAGCGCAGTTTGGGCGGTTGTCTTGGAGAAACAAAATGGCTGCTGCGACGGCGGCCGCAGCGGCGGTGGTGGCGGCGGCGGCGGAGGAGGATACGGAGCTGAGAGACCTGCTGGTGCAGACGCTGGAGAACAGCGGGGTCCTCAATAGGATTAAGGTGAGGCGGCCGGGCCGGGGCTGGGCGAGGGCTGCCTCGCCGGGGCCTTGGCGCCCCAGTTCGCGCGGCCCCCGAGCTGGAGCTCCGCTCCTGGGATCCCTCGGAGCCTGGGGCCCTGTGGAGGAGACAGCCGCGGGCCGGGACCGCCGGCGGGGAGCCGTGTGTGGGGAGCGGGGCCGGGGGTCACCGGGCGCTGGGGGTCACCGGGGGCGGGGTCCTGAGCTCATAATGGAGGAGCTTCCACCGCCCCCTTGGTCCTTAGCCCTCGCTCCCTGCTGCAGACCCTCCCCCCGCCGCCCCCTTCCTCTTTCCGGAGAAGCTGGGGCCGGGGTCACCCTTGGGTAGAAGGCCGCCGTCGGCCCGGCTCCCTGCTCGCCCCACGGGGTTCTGCAGGTGACTCCGCTCTCGGGGAGGAGCGGGGTTGTGGGGGGCAGATCCGGTGAGCTATTAAGGGACCACGCCTCCGCTTAAAGAACTTTGCCCACAACTGGGAGGTAGTGGGGGAAAGGGACCCTCACCCTCCGAGGGAGGTGGGCAGGAGTCGTTGTGAAGTGATGGTGGCGTCCTGGGACTTGGAGTTGGAAGGAACCTCTTGGATGTCCCTTTGGAGGTCCCGCACGAATGCCCCCTGCCGTAGCCAGGGTACAAGTTTGTGGGGGCTCTAGTGGGCACAGCGTGGGCTGCCGTTTGTGTCCCCTTACAGTTGTCCAACGCAACTGGTGACGGGGCCACCCGAATAGGAAAGCAGCTTTTACGTGGACCCTGGACGAGCTTGTGTAGCTGCTGTACTGGCGGAGCTGGGACGAGATCTTAGGTGGTTTTACTCATTTTTGCCGTGGTGTTGTAAAGACACGTTTCTAACTTGTTCTTTGCACTTTTCTCTGGAACATTCATACTTAACTATTTTGGGAGGACAGTGATCGGTAAAACGGGACCCTATAGCACGGGTCTTTAAACCTAGTCATCTACCTGGTATTTTTTTTAACAATTCTGATTGAGAAGTATGTCAATATCTTAAATTGTTAGAAAAAAAATTAAATACCCCCCTCCTTTTTAAAAATATTCTAGGCTGAACTACGGGCAGCTGTATTTTTAGCACTTGAAGAACAAGAAAAAATAGAGGTATGCAAATAGAATTATTTCATCTTTTTTTTTTAATATTCAACTCTATTTGGGAAAAACTCATGTATTTTTTTTCTCTTGTTTATACTGGGATGTAGCCGAAGTAGTTTTTGAAGAATTGATAAATACATATAATAGAGGAAAAGACTAACATTGCTTTTGAGGGATATTTCAGTACTTTGTGTTAAACAAGGTAAGATGCATTTGGGCTGCATAATACTGGTCCTAGAATAGGAAAGATCTGAATTCAAAAATGGGGATAACAGTACCTACCTCTAAGTATAAACACTTAGCTGCAGTGCCAGCATGCGATAGATGGAAAATTAAGAAGTAAAGATGTTCATTTAGTCTCATATTTCATTTGAATATAAGTTGATCGCAGTATAGAAGATCTGAAAGTGATAGCCTAACAAAAGAACATGATGTCTGAGCCCTGAGATCCGTCCTTGTGCCTTTGCACAAGCTATTTCCTCTTCCTGGTTACTTCTACCTAACATAGTCTTGCCACATAGTAGGCAATTTAATAAATGGCCTGTTGGTAGTATTAGGTGAAGCCACATGGTCACAGTAATATTTCTTGAACTGTTCTGTTAAATATAAATAATGATGTCATTGCCTAGGATCAGTTTTTTTTTTTAATGGTTACAAATATGTTCCTAAAGCCAAAGTTACTTCTACAGAAAATATATAATGTATGTTTTCCCCCCTTCTGCTACCTTTATGGCAATCATTAAGTATTGATTGTATTCTTTAGGACCACTGACTATTTAAAAAATATGCTTTAAATAATGGGGTTTTAACCTTTTTTTTTTTTTTTTGTCCTGAAGTCCTTTGGTAGTCTGGTGAAGCCTGTGAACCTCTTTGGATGCTTTCTTAGAATAATTTTTTGATGCCAAATAAAATAGATAGCATTACAAAGGAAACCAGTTTTATTGAGATATAACTATCAAATCTTTTTTTAAAGTTAAGAGTCCTGCTTTAAATGATATAGTTGTTAAAGCAAAAACAAATTTTTTCGGTTAAGTCTTCTAAGGTTGGATGACTAGCACAAAAGTTTCAAGTTTCTGGAAGAGTATTTGAAAAACAGGACTGTAAAAGCCTATGTTTATTTGTAACAAAGTAAATTTGCTAATTTAGTTTCAAACAAATCATGAAACATTGCAAAACTCTTAAGTACTTTCAAACATCTAATCTTTGTAAATGAATTTATAATTTATTTTTACTTTAGAAAATGGAACATAACTTTATGAAAGTCTGTAAATTAATGATTCAAAGAAGTTTTTGATGGATAGGATGCAGTTTTTAGGGCTAATAATAGACTTCTTCTTTTTGATAAAGTTTAAAGTATAATGTTTAAAATGTCATGTACTACTTTGTGACCATAGCATAGAAGCAAAGTTTTACAGGTTTTAAAATAGAAAAGTTTTTAGGACTAATATATTAATTTTAAACTTTTGTAATGATTTTCTTTTTTAATAGAACAAAACACCTTTAGTGAATGAAAGCCTGAAAAAGTTTTTAAATACTAAAGATGGTAAGCATCTTTTTACATATTTTTGGTTTTTGTTTCCTTAAACTAAATCTTCAGATTGAAACTTGGGAGAAATCATGAATTCCATTTGATATTGTAGCATAAAATTATTTTCTTTCTCTCTTTTCTTTAAAGATAATGTAAAAACTTCATTATAGAATGAAACCTCTGCTAATTTTATCAGGTAATGGAGTATTGTACACAGTATCATCTAGATTGGCTCTAACCATACTTCGAAGGACAAGGAAACTTGCCAGAGATATAGTTACTCTGACTTCAGGATGGAAGATCCTGTGTGGGCAATTTTAATGTAATTCAGAGTTAATTGTAGTTTCTTAGTGACTTGTTCTTGAAGAGAATCACATTTTGGTTTTAAGCATATTACAGGGAAATCTTTTCAGAATTTTTCCTACAAACTTTGTTTTAAAAAATTCAGAAACTTTATTCTGGTACCATTTCACAAAATATATGAAAAAGTTTTAAAAATACTAAATGTTCAAGTTAACAAGTATGTGTCTTTTTCCACTTACTTTTGCAGGTCGTTTAGTGGCGAGTCTTGTTGCTGAATTCCTTCAGTTTTTCAATCTCGATTTCACCTTGGCCGTCTTTCAGCCTGAAACTAGCACAGTAAGAATGTGAATTTGACTATCTCATCTTGTGTCTTTTTGTGACTTAGAATATGAAATTAAGTAAATATAATCTCTCATATCCTCATCTTGAATTATTTATGCAACTCGAGGTAATCTGAATGACCTTGTTTCCAAGATGGCTGTGTTCCTGCTTCTCAGAAGTCAGCAACTGGCCAGAAAGATTGTTTTCTGTAGGGTCAAATCATCTAGGAGCCAAGAAAGTGGACTGCCAAGAAAAAATGGCCCTATTCCTTCTTATTGTGCCTACAAGAAATAAACTGATGCCCTAAACCAGATGCCTTCAACTTTTTTTGTGGAGAGAAGCTATTTTGTTTTATTGTGATTGTTGTGTGAGGGTCTTCTTTTGTAGATGAGTGCTTCATTTGTACATATTTAAAGACTTGGGGACTTTGCATCTACTCTTTGATTTTTGGCTATATTTTAATCTAACCAGATTATAGACACAAACATTAATCTTTCTCTATATTGGCTTTGTATATTTATTGAGTACCCCATAATTAAAATACAGGTTTTTTTAAGGGAGTTTTTAGCACCTAGAAAATTCAACTTGTCTTAGAAGTTAGGGTAGTTAAACAATTTAATTGCCTTGCATAGGGAATAATAAATCTTAAACCTAATTCCCATAGTGCAGTCTCAAAGAAGAGGCACATAAAGTTGTATTCTGCCCTGCTCCTCAAATCCCCTCCCCACCATGTAAGTTTTATGAGAGCACAGATAATTTCTTCATTACTTTGCACTTATTGGGCAATTAATAAATGGCACGTAAGGCAAAGATAGCTTGGAGCTAAATTGCAGAGGTCATGAAGTCCTTCATGAAAGATTTTAGTTGACTAGTTGGCAAAGAATGAAGGAAAAATCACTCATTAAGCATTTACTATGTGTTGGCATTTTGCTATGAGACAGTCCTTACCCTTACATTCTAGTAGGGAGAGACAGTTCCTATGGGGGAGTAGCCAAGGAGGAGAGATTTTATTGGAGAGTTACAGAAATAGTCAGTGAAGTAGTTGTAGTATTGAGTTGAGATATTGAGATGAGGAAATTAATAATTGATAAAGCAAGAAGTGGAAAGTGGTGGTGGAAATGGTGGCACATGCCAGTATGATTTCTGAAGATCTTCAGGAAGAACCAAGGCAGTAATATAGCAAGGGACAAGATGCCTGCGTAGATAGTCACGGGATATGGAACATGATCTCAGCTAGGACCAGCTTGGTGTGGTGGGGAAGGTGAGTTTGCACTTATCAGTCACAAGAACTCATCCTAGGTAGTATGGACAGAAATCAGTGTGAGGTCTTGAGGAGCAAGTGAATGGAGAGGAAATAGAAGTACTGAACAGAAAGCATCTTTTTAGAAGCTACACAGTGAGCTAGGGGTGGGGAAGGATGATAGAATGAGGGGGGAAAGGGGCTTGGAAAGGAGTCTGAGAAGAATAGAAGGTAATGGCCAGATGTTTCAGAGCAGCTAGACCTTGTGTAGGGGTCAAAATGGAGGCATTGGAGGTAAAGACTTTATTTTCATGCAAGACAAACTGTTAACTTCTTTCCAGAGCATCTTTCAGTGTTAGTTGATAAAATAGTTGATCTCCAGAACAAATCATAATTTTTAAAAAATGGGCTTAAACTTTCACAAGTAAGAAAAGCAAAGGTAGGATAAAATTAAAAGGGAAAGGGACAAGCATTTATTAAGTGCTCACTGTGCCCCAGGTACTGTGCTAATATATTGTTTAATTTGAACCTCACAACAACTGTGAGTTGGGTGCTATTAGAATCCCCATTTTACAGTTGAGGAAACTGAGGCAGGCAGGGTAAGTGACTTGCCCAGGATCACACAGCTCGGGAAGTATCTGTGGCTGGATTTGAATTCCTATCTTTCAGACTCCAGGTCCAGTACTCTATTTGCTCTGTCATCTAGTTGCCTCTGTATAGTAATAAAGTATCTTTCCAGAGTTCTCATGGAATGCCCAGAAAGGGAAAAATAATTTGGGGTACCTTGAAATTCTTGGTCAGGTAAACAGAAGAGGGGGTAGCTTGTGTCAGGGAAGAGAGAGTCTTAAGAAACCCTGAGAAGGACTTGCATAGAGGAGAATGGAAACCCCTTGGGTCAGGCATCAAAGGAAGAGTTGGCAGAAGATCAGGGTGACCAAGCCAGCTGGATTTGGATCCTGTACCTTTTACAGAGTGCTTCAACAGCATGTAAGGTGATGCTGAAATTTATGTTATTTTTGGTTTGTGCATATGTTTATTTTATTTTGGTTAGAGGTTAGGAGGGTTTGTTGATTTCATGTGTCATACGTGAATTTCCTTTAATTCCATTTTTATTGGCTGTCACCCATCATGACATCATTAATAGAAAACTGTTTTATCGGCATGTCACGTTACCAAATATATGAAAATTTGTAGCTATTGGCTTTTATGTAATAACCAAGAACAAAAAGGAAGTTGAAATTTTCTTGCTTTGTTTTTGAATTTTCTCTCGATTTTGTTTTTGTTGGGGCTAGTTCCATTGACACAAATACACTGAGCCTAGAGCAGGGTAGGTATCCCTAGGTCTATTTCCAACTTGATTTCAGCAAATGCTGAGAGGTGAGACTTTTTGTTCAGTTACAAAAACAGCATATTAAACAACAGGTTTTAGTATGTTTAAATTAGGACCTGGTGAAACTAAAGTAGTTACAGAGGTCAGTTAATGGTAGCAGATGACCTAAAATGCTGAAAGAAGTTTACTCCATGGTGACTTTCTGATTTTAAACTACATTGGAGCAAGTGAGGGTTTTTTGGTTTGTTTTTAAGGGAGAATAATAAAAATAGGAAAAATATATTTCACTATTTTCCTGATTGTCACTTGCTTGATTTTTTTGTTTCTTGTGGTCCTCAGTATTCTTAACTGCAAAGATCTTTTATTTCATTGGTGTGGGTTGTTTGTCTGCTGAAGGGAGATTGCAACTTCTCTATGCTTAGTGGACTTAGGTCTTTATGATTCTGGTAGAAAAGAAGTTGTCTTCTGGCAATTAAGTTTTTGGTAATTAGTATCTTTAAACTTCTCTAGACTCATCTTATTAATATAGACTTGTTACTGGATCTTTATTTGAAACCTTTTCAACTTGATGGCATATATCAGAGCTTGTGTTCTGTTGCCAGTCTTCAAAATCCAGGTTCACCTACCTGCCATTGATGGGACATCAGTCAGAGGAGGATTTTAGGAGAGGTAATCATTCATATTATAGGATTTTTGGTTATTTGGTAATAGATTAAATTGTTAATGATAAAACAAGTGACCTGAAAGACTTTGAAGTAACCATCTTCAAACAGATTCACTATCAGCTCTTTAACTGGTTCCTTTAGTTTTTATTTAATTTTATTTTATGTTTTGATCTTAGGTTCTAACCTTTGTTTTCATTTCCTTGAACCCTTTCCAAATTAGCCCTCTCCATAAATTAAAAATCAATGCTAGTTAACATTTATTAGATTTGCTATGAGAGTGGTATTGAGCTCTGCCACTGCATGTGACTTTGAGTTAGTTATCTTACCTTATTAGGCTTTTAATTCTTCATTTGTAAAACGAAAGGATTCATCTTCATCTAGATCGAGAGTTTTTAACTTTTTGGGAATCATGGATCCCTTTGGCAGTGTGGAAAGTCTATGGATCCTTTCTTAGAACACTGTTTGCTATCTACATTCATAATTGAAGGAAATTCTAAGTTTCAGTTAGAGGTTAGTGAAAATAAAGTTATGCTTTTTTTTCCCCCATCTAGTTTCACAGATTCTTTGAAATTAGGGATCTGTAGGCTCCAAGTTAAAAATACCAGATGCTCTTAAAATTCACTTCCAACTCATAACTTTCTTTTTGCAGGATGGCTTCATGGTTCCCGTATTGTATACTCTGTACTAAATTATGTTGCAACACGTTATTATAAAATATTATTTAATAGAAGGTAGTTCATGAGCCAACTTGCTCATACCTAGGAATTTATTTACTAGGATAGCAAAAAAAAAAAATCCTTCTTGTGAGATACTATCATAAGATAGGCGTCATCAGTGAATAGCCTATAAGAAACTGTTTTTATTTGGCCTTTCTGCACATATATACATCTTTTCTTTCATTTCCTCAGAGGCACTGAGGCATGGTGGATCTTAAGGCTAGCCTGAGACTTGGGAAGAACTAGGTTCACATCTGGTCTCTGTCTTGTACCGACTGATTGAGAAGAGGGCTCACTTAACCTTTCAGTGCCTAAGTGAGATTAAGTTTATAGACATTGCTGATTTTTATTGATGAAAGATATTTCTGTACCAGGAATTGCCCATACCATTAGCAAAACAGATTTGGAATAAAAAACAACAGTGCATGTTATGAATAAACTGAAATAATTGAAAAGTTGTTATTATAAAAACAAAATCATCTGCAAACTTTAAAAATTCTCTTACATTTTTTAAAATTTTATTTGTTTTTGGTGTTCTACAATCACTTCCGTATAACTTAGATTTTTTTCCCCTTCCCTCCCCCCTCCCTCCTTGAGATGGCATACAATTTTATATAGGTTCTATACATACATTCCTATTAAATATGTTTTCATCTTAGTCATGTTGCATAGAAGAATTAAAACGAATGGGAGAAATCATAAAACAAAACAAAATGTAATACAAAAGAAAATTATCTGCTACAGTCTGCTATCGAATTCCATAGTTCTTTCCCTGGATGTGGAAGGCATTTTGCCTTAAGAGACCACTGGGAATTACTTAAGTCCTTGCATTGCAATGAAGTACCAAGTCTACCAGAAAAATTCCTCGCACACTGTGTTTGTTGCTTTGTACAGAGTTCTCCTGGTTCTGCTCCTTTCACTCAGCATCAGATCGCATAAGTCTTTCCAGGCCTCTCTGAAGTCTTCCTGTTCATCATTTCTTATAGTACAGTAGAATTCCATTACATGCATATAACACAATTTATTTAGCCATTCCCCAATTGATGAGCATCCCCTTGATTTCCAGTTTTTGGCCACCGCAAAGAGAGCTGCTATAAATATTTTTGTACATGTGGGTTAGTAATATGATTCATCCTCATTCTTCTGGTCTTATGGTTAACCATTATGTTCATCAAAGTTCTAAGTTATTTTTCTCTACAGTGTTATTATATAAATCATTCTCCTACTTCTGCTCGCTTTTCTCTGTATCAATTCATAGAGGTCTTCCCTGTTTTCTACGGAATTCCATTTTGTCATTTCTTGTGGTACAATAATAATCCATTATGTTCATTATCAATATTATTCTTTTCATTAATTATATTCACATATAATTTGTTTAGCCATTCCAAAAAAAAAAGAGCAGTGCCCTAGTTCTAATTTTTGATTATTATTGATTATTATTATTGCTATAAATATTTTTGTACATATAGGTCCTTTTTAAAAAAATCATTTTGGTTTGGAGGCTAGATGGTACAGCTGGGTCAAAGGGTAACGCTTTGGTAACTTTTGGGACAGAGTTCCAAATTGCTTTCTGGAATGGCTAGACCAATTCACAGCTCATGAACAGTGTTTCAAAAGAATATGGGTGAGTAGTTCTTGTAGTTTCACCATTCTTTTATACCTTTCCTATTTATTTTCTGTGTGTGTGTGTGTGTGTGTGTGTGTGTGTGTGTGTGTGTGTGTGTGTGTGTGTGTGTGTGTGTGTGTGTGTGTGTGTGTGTGTGTGTGTGTGTGTGTGTGTGTGTGTAGGCAACCTGGGTTAAGTGGCTTGACACCAGGGTCACACAGGTAGTATCTGAGGCCATATTTGAACTCTGATCCTCTTGACTCCAGGGCCAGTGCTCTATTCTCTGGATCCATTAGCCCCCTTTCCCCATTTCTTACTGAAATCATCTGTGATTACATCAAATTTTCTTTTGTTTTAGAGCTTACTAATTCAGCTTATGAGTTCAATTTTGGGAGAATTTAATTCCCTCTCATTTTTTGTCTTTCTGTCCATGGTACCTGACATGGTAGGTGCTCTGTATTTTATGGAATTCATATTTATTTATGGAATATATTTGTAGAATTGATCCGTCTTTTAGAGTAATAGAATCCTGCCTTTCTTTCTCATCTTTCCTAATATTTGTGGTAATTGTCATTATATGTGGCATTTCTTTGCTTTATCTTTCTAATTTTTAATATCATATGGGTCAATATTTTCTAGTTTCTCTTCATTTTATCTTCTCTAGAGAAATGTACATGGCCCTGGATGTCCTTCATACCTGGAGTTCTCTTAACCTCTGCTTCCTCACTGCTTTGTTAGGCTTTGGCTTCCTTCAAGTTATAAATCCCAGCTTCTATAGAAAGTTTTTATTGATTCCTCTTTAATTCTGGTACCTTCCCTCTGTGGATTATATCCAGTTTACCTTGTATATTGCTTCTTTGTAGGTGGTTGTCTCCCTGTCTCCTCCATTTAATTGTGAGTTCCTTGAGAGAGCAGGGTCTGTCTTTGTCATTGTATCTCCTGTGCTTAGCACAGGGCCTGACACATAGTGGGTGCTTAACAAATACTTATTTACCAATTGTAGTATAGAATTACAGAATGTTTAGCATGTAAAGGGACTTTTAAAGTTTGTCTATTTTTTTCTCTTTTTACAGATACAAAACAGAAGCCCCACATTTGAAGTGATTTGTCCACAGTTAATAGCAAGTGGCAGAATGACAATTTGAACCTATAATTTTTAAATTTTAGAGTTCTCTCTATATCACACTACCCACCTCATATCAATGTTTAGTCTTTATGCAATTTTGAGATATTTTTTAGCCTATTAAAACTTAAAACCGCACGATGACTTTTGGGACACCTTGTATTTAGCATGTACATGTGCAAACCATATATGTATATCTTTGTCACATGTGAGTCACAATAAAAACTCATACTGCAAGGTTTACAAAAAGGCTTTTGTGCCAAGTATTGTTCTTAACAGTTCTGAGAAGTAGGTAATGTATTATCTTTTATTTTTTTTTAAGATAAGAAAATTGAGGCTTGGAAATTTTAAGAAGTTTTGGAATTCTCACTTCTTCAGATATATGCCATACATTAATGGGGCAAATCCTTAGTGGTTAACTAGACCTTCTGTCTAGTTATCAGTGTTCTAATTTAGAGAAAAAGCCACTTTGAGAAAAGCAACTTTTGAAAACTGCCAAGAAAAATTGAGTTAAAAGTCCCAATCTGTATAAATTGTTGTGAATTATCTTTCTTTCCAGTTTAGGTTGTCTGGTGGATAATTATCAGTTGAATAGGTGACAGTCAAATGAGTTCTATCCACTGTTAAGTTTTTGTCTTTCTAGATGATTTAAACTTTGTATGGTTTTTTTAAACAAAATACACATAACATTTTAACTACAGATAACGTACCAGAAAGAAAATTTGATTTTATTATTAAGCCAAATTGTTCTTTTTTGTTCCTTTTTACTTTATGATGCAAGTATTGTTTTTACTACATTATAGTGCACTTTAATCTTTTTTTCCCCAGGTTCATGGGCTTGAAGCTCGAGAGAATTTAGCTCGAGACTTGGGAATTATTGAAGCAGAAGGCACTGTAGGTGGACCATTACTATTAGAAGTAATCAGACGATGTCAGCAGAAAGAAAAAGGTTCACTTACTGGGGAGGTAAGTATGATTTTTAATTTTGACATTTTTTATTGGTGGCAGAAATGTACTATTGAATTTCTCAGCTTCTACCTTAATTATAAGTTAGGTCAAGCATGTAAGTTAACATAGGCTTCTAGGTCCAGAGTTTGAGAGAATTAGATCATGTGTAATTAAGAGTTTTGATGACTTGGAAAATATGTTGGCAATGCCTATGGTTCTGAGAAGGTAAAGGAGTAAGATATTCCTAGGGATCTATCTCCTCATTCCCCCTTAACAAAATTAATAAAGATATAAAAAAGAAGCAAACACTGATAGAAATTCTCAAAAGAAATTTTAAAAGAAAAATCATGAAGAAACAAAAAATAGATTCAACACAGTGAAAAGATCTTCTGTCCTAAAAGAAGCTAAGGTGCAAAAATATCTCTCAAAATGGATGGAAAATGGTACCAATGGTAACATTAGAAAAAAGCTATAATTTTTTCAAGTCAGACTGCAGGAAACACAGTTCAGTGAATAAAAGGAAGTCATGATATTGACATTAGTTGAGGGAAATAGATTTGCTTTTATAAAAGAAGACTCATAGAGCTTATGATAGTTGTGTTCAAGTATTTGAAAGGCTGTAATATGGAAGAGGGATTGTTCTTTTTGGCCATAGAAGATAGGACCAAGAATGATACACAGAATTGCCAAGAGTCCAGTTTAGACTTTATGTCTAGGAAAAATTGTACAATAATTAGAATTGTTCAGAAGTGGAAAGTTTTGCCCCCACAGATGGAAGATTCCTTCTCCTTAGAGGTAGTTACACAGATATATTGGATATGTTGTAATGGGAATTCCTTCTTGTATGGGTTAGACTAGATGGTCACTGAGGTCACCTATCAAATCTGTGACAGAAATATTATATGATAAACTAAAGTGGGGAGTGGAGCCAAGATGGTGGAGTTAGAAGCAGGGACTTACTAGAGCTCTCCCCCCTCAAATCCCTCAAAAAACCTGTAAAAAATGACTAAACAAATTCTAGAGCAGCAAAAGCCACTAAATGATAAACTGAAGCAAATTTCCAGTCAAAGACTATCTGGAAGATCTACAGGAAGGGTCTATCGCACTGGGATGAGAGCAGAGCGCAGTTTGGTGTGGGCCACAACAGCCCAGAGAGAGCTGGAGCAGGCCTTAGGGGACTGAATCGCTGGTGACTGCTGTGGTTTCCAGACTTTTCAACCCACAAATGCTAAAGACAGCTTTGAAGGTCATTGGGAAGGCTCTCTCACCTAGCTGAGAGGGGGGAGTATGGTCCAGCTCCAGGGTGGTGGCAGCCACTACTGAAGCAGAGGCTGCTTCTGGAGTCTTCCACATAACAAAGAACTCAAAAGCCAAGTAATTGGCTGGGAAAATGAGCAAACAGGAAAAAGAAACAGATTATAGATTCTTACTTCTTCATTGAAGAGATATTTTCTTAAGTCACTAGTAACGAGGAAGATCAAAACATATAAGCAGAAGAAGACAACAAAACCAAAGCTCCTGTATCCAGAAGCCTCCAAAAAAAAAAGTGAATTCTTGTTCTCAGGCCATGGAAGAGCTCAAAAAGGATTTTGAAAATTAAGAGAAGTAGAGGAAACAATAGGAAGAGAAATGAGAGTGATGCAAGAATATCATGAAAAATAAGTCAACAGCTTGCTAAAGGAAACCCCCCAAAATGCTGAAGAATAAATACCTTTAAAATTAGAATAACCCAAATGGCAAAAGTGGTCCAAAAAATCAGTGAGGACAAGAATACTTTAGAAAGCAGAATTAGCCAAATGGAAAAGGAGGTTCAAAAGCTCGCTGAAGAAGCTAGTTCTTTAAAAATTAGAATGGAGCAGATGGAAGATAATGACTTTATGAGAAATCAAGAAATTATAAAACAAAACCAAAAGAATGAAAAAATAGAAGATAATGTGAAATAGCTCACTGGAAAAACAACTGACCTGGAAAATAAATTGAGACAATTAATAAAAATTATAGGACTACCTGAAAGCCATGATCAAAAAAAGAGCCTAGATGTATATTTCAAGAAATTATTAAGGAAAACTGCCCTGATATTTTAGAACTAGAGGGTAAAATAGAAATATTCTACCAATCTCCTCCTGAAAGAGATAAATTCCAGAGTTCCCAGGTCAAAGAGAGAATATTACAAGCAGCCAGGAAGAAACAATTCAAGTATTGTGGAAATGCAGTCAGGATAACACAGGACTTTGCTTCTGCACTAATGGATCAGAGGACTTGGAATACAATATTCCAGAAGTTAGGGGAGATAGGATTAGAATCAAGAATCACCTGCCCAGCAAAACTGAGTATAATATGTGAGAGGAAAAAATTGAACTTCAATGAAATAGAGGACTTCCAAGCATTCTTGTTGAAAAGACCAGAGTTGAATAGAAAATTTGACTTTCAAATACAAGAGTCAAGAGAATCATGAAAAGGTAAACAAGAAAGAGAAACCATAAGGGACTTATTAAAGTTGGACTGTTTACATTCCTACATGGAAAGATATTTTGTAACTCATGAGACCTTTCTCAGTATAGTTGGAGGGAACATATACACATATATGTGTGTGTGTGTGTGTGTGTGTGTGTGTATGAATGGGTAGATAGAGGTAGGGTAGAGGGCACAAGATGAGCTGAATATGAAGGGATGATATCTAAGAAAGAAAATTAAGTTTTGAGAGGAATGTAGTAGGAGAAAGAAAAGGAGAGGTAGAATGTAGTAAATCATCTTACATGAAAGAGGCAAGAGCGAGCTTTTACAAAGGAGGGGAAGTTGAGAGGGAATAAGTGAACCTTCCTTTCATCATATTTGGCTTCAGGAGGGAATAACATACACACTCAGTTGGGTATGGAAGTTTATCTTACTCTAAAGGAAATCAGGGGGGAAGGTGATAAGAGAGGAGAGATAATAGAAGGTACGGCAGATTGGGGGAAGAAGTAATTGGAAGCAAACACTTTTGTATAGGGACAGGTTAAAGGAGAAAATAGAATAAATGTGTGGGGGGTACAGGGTAGAAGGATATATAGTCTCACAACATGACTGTTATGGAAGTGTTGTACATGACTACACATGTATCATCTATTGAATTGCTTGCCTTTTCAATGAGAGTGGATGTGGAAAGGGGAAGGTAGAGAATGTGGAACTCAAAGCTTTAAAGATGAATGTTAAACATTGTTTTTATATATTACTAGAAAATAAGAGATATAGGTAATGGGGTATAGAAATCTATCTTACCCTGAAGAAAAATAGAAGCAAAGGGGATGAGGGGCATGGTTATAGAAGGGAGTGTGGATTGGAGGAAAAGATAATCAGAATACACACTGTCCTGTGGTCGGTGGAGGGGGGAGATGGGGAGAAAATTTGAAATTCAAAATTTTGTGAAAGTGAATGTTGAAAACTGAAAGTAAATTTAAAAAAAACTAAAGAAGGAACTGATTGTGACTTAAAGAATGGTAGGACAAGATGATAGTGAAATGTAACCTTTCAGAAGTCGCTGGAAAGTATAGACAGAATATATTTGATGGAGACAACTATTTAAACACAGAATATAGCAAACAACATAAAACTCCACTCATTCTACCTCCCACCCCGTAGCCAAAAAAACTAATTGCTCTGTACAAAAGTGATAATTTGGGCAGTTTAAGCAAGGAAAGCAAAAATTTTCAAAATTATTAGTCTCCTTTAAAACTCAAAACCATTACATTTCAGTAAAAAAATTTCCTGAGAAAACTTGAAAATAAGAAATATGGTATCTTCTCACAAAGTTGTTGTGATTCCTTCAGATCATGAAGGACTTTAAATTATGTAAAAATGTTTGTAAAGAGCTTTATAAACTTAAAAATACTATGTAAATATGAAAAATCTTGGACATCATCATGATTAATTGGTAGAATTTTGGGGAAATAATGGGTAGACTCTGACAATTCCTCAGATATCTTTTGCCAGGCTTTATAAGTACAGTGGCAAGGAGATGATTTTGCAAGTAGTCAAGAAAATAATTAGATTAAAAATATTCATTTGAATTGTACAAGATTTCTACAAAAAATGAGAAATGACAGTTTCCAGAATATGTTATAAAAATTAGGAAATAAAAGACAATCTCCAAATCATCACCTTTACATCATTTAAGCATTCTTTTATGAGAGATAAAAAATCATTTTTAAAAAACCTGCATGTAGTTGAGAAATTTATTCACGGAAAGCCAACAAGCTTTTGATATACAAAAAGCAACAAGAACACAGAGTCTTCAGATCAGAAAGAATGCTAAGATATTTACAACTATGTCTACAACTGGTAATTATTTCAGAGCAGTTGACATTGTGGCATTAACAGTAACAGGAATATTATTTTGGTAAAATGCTAAATGAGAGACTTGAAGGACTGTGAAAGAATAAATTTATTTGAGGCATCACTAATAAAGAAAATGAGGAAAAAAACCATGATGATATTTCCCCAAGGTTGTGTCCTGGAACCTCTTTACTTCAATACTTTTTTGTTTGGTGATCTCATCTGAGATGGAGTTCTAGCCTTGAGTCACCAACTTCTTCCTGGACATCCCAAATTGGAAAACCCACAAACATCTTAAACTTAATAAACTCATTATCTTTTTCCTAATATCCTCCCCTCTTTAAAACAGAATCCCTATCACTGTGGAAGACATCACCATCCTCCTAATGAGCAGGGCTCATAATGTCAGTGTCATTCTCAGTTTCTCACTCTGATACATTCCATGTAGCTAATTGTTGACCTGTCTTGTCATTTCTCCTTTATCTTTCATATCTTCCCATTTTTCTGCTCACATAGCCACCATCTTGGTGAAGGCTTTCATCACATTATGCTTGGAATATCATAATAGACTTTTAATTGGTCTCCTTGCATCAAGTCTCTCCTTAGTCCCATCTCTCTTCCTTTTAGCTGCCAAAGTGATTTTCTGTCTCTTGTCTCTGCTTTTTCAATGGCAGTCCCCTGTATCTGGGATACCCTTTATCTTTACCTCCACTTCCTGGCTTCCTTCAAGATACAACTCAGACCCCACCTCTTGCAAGAAGTCTTGGCCGGCTGCTAGTACCTTCTCTTCTTTGAATGATCTTCCATTTAGTGTGTGTGTGTACGCCCATGTATACATCCTCATGCAAATACATACATATGGTAGATCCACATATATACCTTTATAATAGTGCTTCACAGGGTGGTTGTGAGGAACAAATAAGATGATGTAAGTGTTATAGTGCCTGGTGCAAATTAGATGCTTAAAAAATGCTTCTTCCCTTTTCTATCTATATACATTATTTGTACACTTTTTTTCCATAGTCTCCCTTATTAGAAGGTAACTTCTTTGAAGGCAGGGAGTGCATTTATTTGCTATATAAATGCTTGTTTTATTGACGGAGAAATGATGATAGCCAAAGGGAACAACTGCTGAGTAAAATTCACCAAAAAATGAGGGAAGTTCAAGGTCTTTTGTTTTTGGTTTAAAAAAATTCAAAATTTACCATGTAAAGGATAAAAACTTTGTTTAGAGCAGGGGTTCTTAACTTGGAGGTGTGGTCTGTGTTTCAGTGACAGTGAGAGAATATTAGTATTAAACATCTTTAACTTGATGTCAGAGTGAAAATTCTGTCTTATAAATCATCTATTTGGGATACATTTTATTAAATTTCATGTGATTTTAAGGAGAGTTATTAGATTGGTGTGGTGTCTTTATACATTTCTAAAAACTGAATAACAGATTTGATCAAGTAGCATTTATACATTTCAAGTACTTTTAATAGGTATTTCTGATTTTATACCTACATGGAAAATGTTACATATTAGAGTAGAATCATGTATCTCAGTGAAGCCAAATCAAAGATGATCTTCATAGGTTATGAAGACAGGACATAGGATGTAAATTCAAGTACCCTGCACTCATATGGGAGTTTATGCACAGACTTTAATGGAATTTGGCTTCAATTTTAGGTCCTAATATCTTAGCTTCTGCAATGACATAACAATTAAATTTATAAAGTAAAGGTTAAGAGTTGCAAAAATAATTAGAAGAATCTATAATAATTAAATTTTAATACCCCAATAATAGAATGGTATAACTCAGGCAAAAATATAAATAAGTTGTGTACTTGAATAGCATAAAGCAGGGATTTTATTTCCCTGCCTCCCTTTCCCCCCAACATAGTGTTTTACAAATACTATTTAATTTTATCTTTACAATAGTCCTGGAAGATAGGTGCTATTATGATCCTGGTTTTATAGATGAGGAAATTGAAGCAGACAAGTTAAGTGACTTGCTTAAGGTCACAGAAGTAGTAAGTATCTGAGGTTGAGTTTTGAACTCAGATCTTCCTCACTCCATCAGCCGCTTAACTGTCCATATACATAATTATTGTTTTATTGATCATAATTGTATTCACACACGTAAATAAACATATGTACATGAATTAGATGTGTGGACCATTCACCAAAGTTCATTATATTTTGGAACAAAACAAAACAGATAAATTTAGAGATGGAAATTTCAATACATTTAGGCGTCAGTGCAATAAAAATATGATAAAAAGAGAAGTGAATGATTGTGTAAACGTATAAAATAACTGGCAAAGAGAATTTAGCAATGTTTTCTCCAAATTATTCCTTACAATCAGTAGGATTTATATAAGAAATGTTAAGTTAGTTCAACCTTGGGAAACAGCATAATATATGTTTTAGATAAGAAAAATTGGATAGGTCTCCATCACATGACATTCCACAATAAATTCCAAGTGGATGAATAGTGTATATATTTAAGATAATTTTTTAAGTGGAAGAAAATGGAATAATTATAACACTAATTGTGTGACTTTGGGCAAGTTGCTTAACCTCTATTTATCTTAGTTTCCTCCTCTGTAAAAAAGGGATAATAATAGTACTTGCTTTGCAGAGTTACCGTGAAGCTCAAATGAAATAATTATAAAGCACTTAGCACTTTATAATTACTATAAAACTGTTATTATTTTTGAAAGCTGTTTTAAAGTTTAAAAACAGCTTTGTATGTATATTTGTATGTATGTATGTATGTATGTTTGTGTGTATATTTAACTTGTTTTGGTATCATGTGTTTTATATTCTTGATGATGGTTACCAAATTTAAAACATAGAACTCTGAAAAATACCACAACATATAATCACAAATAATCTTATTCAGGTTACTGTTGTCCACTTCCATAACATGTAACAATATTTCATTTTTTTGTTACTGTAAAAGGAAAGGCAACATTGTGTGGAGGTGGGGTATCAAAAAGCCAGTTTTGTTAATAGTTTTGTCTCTAACACATCCTGGGTATGGGGCCGTGAGAAAGTCATTTAGTCCCTCTGTATCTCAGACATTCCCTAGACAATAAGTTATTGATGTGTTGCCATTTTCTGTTGCAAGGAGTTTTGTACAGTAGGAATTCTACAGTAACATGCTTATTCTAACTCTTAATGCCTCCTTTAAAAAAGGAATATAGGTGATACTATTAGCAAATTAGGGGAGCATGGAATAATTTGCCTGTCAGATCTATTGATAAGGGAAGAATTTATGACTAAATGAGATAAGATTGCAAGATATAAGATGGATAGTTTTGATTACCTTTACTTAAAAAAGTTTTGCATAAACAAAGCCAGTGCAGCTAAGATTAGAAGGAAAGCAGAAAACCGGAGGAAAAAAATCTCTGTAGGAAATTTTTCTTACAAAGGTCTCATTTCTCAAATACATGGAGAAAAGAGTCAAATTGTAAGAATAAGTCATTCACCAGTTGCTAAATGGTCAAAGTATATGAGCAGGTAGTTTTCAGAAGAAGAAATCAAAGCTGTCTATAGTCATGAAAAAATGCTCTGAATCACTATTGATTAGAGAAATGCAAATTAAAACAACTCTGAGCTACCACCTCACACCTATCAGAGTGGCTAATATGACAGAAAAGGAAAATTATAAATGTTGGAGAGGATATTGGAAAATTGGAACACTAATGCACTGTTGAAGTTGTGAACTGATCGAACCATTCTGAAGAGCGATTTGGAATTTAATTGTCCAAAGGATTATGCTTTTGTTGTGTTCGTCCTTCATTGCCAAAGAAGACCATACCATCAGAGAAATAATGACATGACTTGCCTTTGACTTTGTTATGAGTAAGGGAGGGCTGTGCAGGTCACCAGCCTCCCTTCACCTCCAGAGCCATCTGAATCCAGTGGCCAGATATTCATCAGGATGACTGGAGATGACCCAGGATGAGGCAGCTGGGGTTAAGTGACAAGCCCAAGGTCACACAGCTAGTGAGTATCAGGTGTCTGAGATGAGATTTGAACTCAGGTTCTCTTGACTCTTGCACTGGTGCATTATCCCCTGTACCACCTAGCCACCACCAATAGTACTACTAGCTCTGTATCCCAAAAAGAGATTTAAAAGAAAATGAAAAGGACCTAAATGTACAAAAATACTTATACAGCTCTTTTCATGGTTGCAAAGAATTAGAAACTGAGGGAGTGCTCATCAGTTGGGGGGTAACTGAGCAAGTTGTGGTATGTGATTGTAATGGAATACTATTGTGTATGAGAAATGATGAGCAGGATGATTTCAGAAAAGCCTGGAAAGACTTATAAATGAATAAAAAATGAAGTGCACAGAACCAGAGAACTTTGTACACAGTAACGGTAACATTGTATGGTGATTTACTGGGAATGACTTAAGCTTTTCTCAGCAATACCAATTTCATAAAACAATCCTAAAGGACTCAACGAAAAATGTTATTTACCTCTAGAGAAAGAACTGATGGAGTCTTAATGAAGATCGAAGCATACTCTTTTTCACCATCTGTGTGTGTCTGTGTGTGTGTTTTTTTTGGTCTGTTTTTTTACACAACATATAACTGGAAATATGTTTTGCATAATTGCACATGTATAACCTATATCAAATTTCCAGCCATCTCAGGAGGGAACAAGTAAAGAAAGGAGAGAATTTGGAATTCAAAATATGAGGGGAAAAAAAATCCAACATTTTTTTTAAAAAATGTAATATAAAAGAACCAATACATTTTAGAGGTCGGAAAGTATACTTGTGAACTTAAGTGGTGTTTTTAAATTTCTTCAGGATTTTAAATTGCCAGGGTTATTGGTTCTGCTGATCTCACTTGCCCTGTGTTTTCAGGGCAAATATTTACTAAAGCAGTGCACCGAAATAATTCTTTCTTGTATAATGTCTTAGTTCATTCTGCTGGAAATGTTACTATTGAGGCCAGAGTTGTGTATTGGATTACTACATAGTTTAATGTAGTTTTAATGTGAAGAAAATCTATCTCATTACCCTTAACCCTGACCAGATGACTTGCAAATGTGTGGTTAATCACAACTGTATTACAGAAGATTGTGTATCTCACAAAATCATTCATTAGCAGTTTTGGAAAATCTTAGTGTGCATTTCCTGCTGGTGGTATGTTGGTAACCTTGTTACTATCAGATTGTTAAATATTGGTTACTTATTACTACAGTACACAGCGTTGTGGGGGTATGAAGATAAATAACACAAGAAGACTCCTCCCAAAAAGCTTAGTAATTTTTTAAATTTTGGGGGGGGTTTCATTTATTTATTTTTTCATTAAATTATTTTATTTGTTTTCAGTGTTCTACAGTCACTTCCATATATCTTAGATTTTTTTTTTCCACTCCCTCTCTGAGACGGTGTACAATCCTATATAGGTTCTACACATATATTCCTATTAAATACATTTTCACCTAAATCATGTTGCATAGAAAAATTAAAATGAATGGGACAAACCATAAAACAAAACAAAATACAAAAGAAAATGGTCTGCTTCATTCTGTGATCCAATTTCATAGTTGTTTTTCTGGATGTGAATGATATTTTGCCTCAAGAGTCCATTGAGAATTTTTTAAGTCCTTGCATTTCAGTGAAGTACTAAGTCTACCAGAAAAATTCCTTGCACACTGTGGTTGTTTCTGTGTACAAAGTTCTCCTGGTTCTGCTCCTTTCACTCAACATCTGTTCACATAAGTCCTTCCAAGCTTCTCTAAAGTCTTCCTGTTCATCATTTCTTATAGCACAATAGTATTCCATTATGTTCATGTACCACAATTTGTTCAGCCATTCCCCATTTAAGGGGCATCCCCTTGATTTCCAGTTTTTGGCCACCACAAAGAGAGCTACTGTAAAAATTTTTGTACGTGTGGGACCCTTTCCCATTTCTATAATCTCTTTGGGATACAGTCCCAGAAGCAATATAGCTGGGTTAAAGGGTATGCACATTTTAGTAGCCCTTTGGGCATAGTTCCAAATTGCTTTCCAGAATGGTTGGATCAGCTCACAGCTCCACCAGCAATGAATTAGTGTTCCAACTCTCCCACATCTTCTCCAATATTTATCTTCTTGTTTTGTCATGTTACCCAATCTGATAGGTGTGATGTGGTACCTCAGAGTTGTTTTGATTTGCATCTTTCTAATCAGTAGTGATTTAGAAAATTTTTTTCATGTGACTATGGATAACTTTGATTTCTTCCTCTGAAAATTGCCTGTTCATGTACTTTGACCATTTATCAGTTGGGGAAAGAGCTTAGTAATTTAGCCAGAAGTAAGTGACAACAGTGGATAGAATATTGACTTTGGTGTCAGGATGTCCAAATTTAAATCCTGCTCTTTTACCATAGGCTGGTCACTTAACCTCTTAGCCTCAGTTTTCTCATCTGTAAAATGTAAATACTAATGACAGCCACCTCATAGCAGAGAATCAAATGAGATAATGTATGTTAAACACTTTGAAAACATTACATATAAATGCTAGTTGATATTTTTAATAAAAGTTCAAGAGAATGGAAAACTAACAATGAACTTGAATTGTTTTTGAATGTTGACTAGTATTTTGATGGTTCGAGATGACATGTAGGATGAACCATGAAAGCAAAATCTAGAAAATGAGGTCTATCCTGGGGACTTGCCCATATACCTATTTATTGGCTTTTCATATTTAACTGTTTCTCTTGGTTTCTGGAAAACTCAAGTTAAGCTAGTTGATTGGAATGAAGAGTTTAGGAACATGAGTACGTTGCGATTAAGTTGAAAAGATATGGTGGGATCAGATGATGGAGAATGCCTTGAATTATCACTCTAAAGAGTTTACCTGGAGTGGCCAGTGCCAGTCACATCTCAGGTTTGTGTTTCAGGATTTGGCTGTGAGAGTCTCTGACCAGTAATTTCACCCATGGCATATAGACGGTGTACAGTGGATTTGGAGCCAGGAATACCCACGTTCTAATGTTGCCTCAATCTTGGGCAAGGCATTTAAACTCTCTGTCTCAGTTTCCTTATTTGTAAGATGGAGATGATAATAAAACCATGAGTGAGGGAAGAGAGGAATAGAAACACAGCTAATGTCAGTCCTGTCCCCATAGGATACCATGGAAAACATTAGCTCTAGAGTCTTAGGTATTTCAATTCAGTTTCTGATGCTTCCTACCTCTTTGACCTTGGGTAAATCACATAACCTCCCAAGGTTTTGGTTTTCTCCTCTATAGAATTAAGGGGGTTAAACTTGGATGGCATCTGGTGTTCCATTCTTCAAATTAGTTGTCCTGTGATCCAGAAAAGTAGTATAGATACAATAGTGGTGATTAGAGAGCTGGCTT
The DNA here is from genome assembly GCF_028372415.1 of Notamacropus eugenii. NCBI lineage: Eukaryota > Metazoa > Chordata > Mammalia > Diprotodontia > Macropodidae > Notamacropus > Notamacropus eugenii. Next base: position 262,071,597 of record NC_092873.1, read on the forward strand.
TAAAGTCGGGAAGACCTAGGTTTTGGTTGGCCTTTGATGTGTATATGGTGCCTGAATCATTTAATTTTAACCTTTTCAGTGCTTCAGGCAACTCTGTAAGTTGCCACTCTGCAAGTTGCCACTCTGCTTTGATAGAGAATGTTTCTCATCCAGTACAGTTATATATCTGGTCACCAAAAAAAAAAAAAGATGATCCTGTTTTGTCAGGAACCCTCCTGGCCCCCAAATTGTCCAGCTTAAAGAAGCTAAGAATTCATGGCATTGAGTGTGTGTGTGATGCTTCAAATGGTAGGAGTGAGGCGGGAAGATAGAGACAGGGTACTAGGAATACGAAAGAAAAGGCTGAAAAAACAACCCGAGAGAGAGAGAGTCTGTGACTATGAACCAACCTTTCTTTCCAATCTGATAAATCAAACTTTGAGGCTCAAAGACAGAAGAAAAAAAATGAATAAAACATTTTAAAAAGACAATGACACGTTGAACAAGTGTTTATTATGAAAGAAAAATGAACCAAAAATCCAGCAAGAAACTCCAGGATGTTTCTGAAGAGTAAAACTTTAAAAAATTCAGACAATGTGCTGAAAATGACATTACCACTAATAAAAATAGAGAAATTAATGGAAGTGTCATAGATGGATGACTTATTTTCATTTTGTTTTCCTGAATGAAAAGTCACTGAAGCATTTTCCTGACAAGTAATTGTTTAATTTATACTCTGGTAACAATTCAGCTTTCTAAATTCTGCCAATGTGATATTCCTAAAAGACAGAAGTGACTTTTTTGTTGCTATGCTCCTCAAAAACGTCCATTGTTTTCCTATTGTCTTTTAAAAAATTACTCTTTATGGCATTTATAGCCCTTTTTAATTATTTTCAGCCTACCATTCTGGGCTACTCATATATTACTCCCTTTTGAACACACTGTTCTAGCCGGATTGGCTTGCTTGTTTTAACAGTAATATGTTTCTTGAGAGCAAGGACTGTTTCATTTTTGTCTTTGTATATTTAGTGCCTTCCACAAAATAGAAATTTAATAAATGCTTGTTCATTCATTTATGAGATGATTTAACAATATCAAAGTTAAAACCTTTTTGTTACTATTAGGAAATGAATAAGAATATTTGCATCAAAATTAAATATCAAGATTGTCTCTTTAATTTTAAATATACTAGAACTATTCAAAGTATGACTTTTAAGTATGCTTTTATTTTCATAAAATATAAAATGTTTTAAATGGCTTGTTTACATTTAGGGAGTACTGGATCTATCCGATATACATTCTCCACCGAAATCCCCAGAAGGAAAGATGACAAACTCTCATACAGTACCAAGTAAGGTAAGTCATTTACATTGCCAAAATGAAAAACATTTCTGGGATTAAGAAATTGCACAAAAACTGCTTTTGATTTTTTTATTTTTATTGAAATGATACTGTCAGATACAGCTGTGCTCTGTAATTGGCTGAAAAAGTCTGTATTTCCTTTATCAGTTAAGAAGGTATTTGTGTCTGTTTCTGTAATTTGTCAAGAGTATTTTAAATCCTGTTTAATGGATGTGAATTTGTTGTGATAGTCACAGCTAGATTTGTTAAGTATTTGTATGTTTATACTTGGTGTAGTTTGTAGTACTGTTTTTTTTCCTTCAAGCTGAAAGGAAATTTACATGGTTTTTATCTTAAAGATTCTGCTTGGGAATAATAGTCTGACTTTAGAATGCAGTGTTGTTATACTAAATACTGTTAGCCTGTGTTTCTTTTAGCTTTCTTAAGAGAGATGGTCAGATTCAGAGCTAAGAACAAAATTTGCTTTGTTGTCTTGTTGAAGTTTGCTTTGCATTGCTTCTAAAATCATTGGTTGTCTGTGTTTTCTGGTTACATTCTCCTGTATTTTTTATGTTGTACTTAAAAAAATAAATTCAAGGAGGTTAAGTGATTTGCTCAAGGTCTTATGGTCAGTGTCAGAAGCTGAACTTTAACCCAGAACCTAGAGCAAGTGTTCTTTCCTCTGCACCCTGTGGAGAGAGGACAGGTTAAAATGTGTTTTGCTAATAGAAAGAAAAATTCAGATGAACACTGTAGTTTAAATTCAGGGCAGCATCTGTTACGGTTGTGGATGATTGCGTGCCTTGATTCTTTGTAGTACTTAGGTTTCAGCTACAGTAAAGGGAAGTAGTATCACAACCTATCCATGATTATTTGTATCTACTTTCTGCTTTGTATATATTTCACTATTCTCTTTTCAGTTGTTTTTTTGTAAAGAGTTACTAAATATATAGCTTATCAATCAGATGAAAGTAGTCTTTGTTTAACCATTCCATGAATAGAAATTTGGAGGAAAAAATACATCACTTTGGAGTGAATTATTAGTTTAATAGGTTTTGTAAAATTTTGAGGTGGGGAGAATGGAAATCTTGAACTAATTTTATTTCTAAATAGGCAAAAACACCACTTTACTTTATTTGTAGTTCTCTATAGCAGTGAGGCAGGCAATAGCAGGATGAGAGATTCTCTTTGTTAGATTTCTTACCTATTAGACCTTTCTTTAAACTTAATTTTTCATATTAATTAAAATATTTGTAGGACATTATAGTGGAAGTAAAGTGAAATATATAGATTTAGTTTAATAAATCTTGAAGTGAACCTATTTTAAAAATTATCTTAAAATCAAGTGTCTTCTATATAAAAGGTCACATAATAGTTTAGAGATGATAGAGTGTCCGCAGAGCTATTGAAGTATCTCTGCTCTTAAATATATATAGGTACTTGTAGTATAACTTTTTAATAGCTATTTAATAGCTATTTTATTTTAGAGAACCAGAATCCCAAGTATAAATCTCTTTTACTTCAAGAGTCTGTGATATCATCTGCAAGGACTGTCCTTCCTCAAATGCAGATCACAACCCTTCTGCTACTTGGTAGATGATCTTTAAGAGTTGCTGTGGCCACAGAAGACAGCATCTTGCAGCCAACCTAGGAAGCCTCTCCACACTTAGCTTGGCTGGTCCTTGAATGGTAGATGTATAGTCTATCACTGGGTTAACTTTTTTGCAAACCTGTTCACCTTCGTTAAGACTTGTCAAAACTCATGCTTCATAGACATAGCCTTTGAGACTCAGTCTTCCCCCTACTATAAACGAGGCATCTGAGGACTAAATAGAATATAGTCTTTCAGCCTTCCAAATTTATTATATAATTAAAGTGAAATATATTTTTCTTTGTTTTTGTTTCTTGAATCTTACAGAATTAAGAAACTTATAATTTGAATTTTATTTGTCATTTTGGAAATATGTCTGAAAAATATTTTCGTAGAAATAATGTTGTCTCGCCTCAATTGTAGATAAACCTATAAGCTGTACTCTGAGGAGCATTATGCTTTCCCTTCCCCTATTTTGTTTTCCAAAAGGAGGTTATACTTCTGATTTACCCTTTAGCTTTGGAATATAAGGGCTTCTAAATACACATTGCAAATCTAGTAGTCCAATGGTAAGCCAAGAAATCTCCTAATGTCTAAGGGATATACTCTAAGCTCAAGCCCACCCTCATTCCAGTTAGCCTAGTCTTTGAGGATGTTGTTTTATGACCTTCTCTTTTTTACACTTTTTGTCTGTTGCCCCAACCTTAAGGCTATTCAGATAACCAGGTAGCTCTGAAACTATTTGGGTAGAGTGGTCTCCCCGTAAACAGAAGTGAGTCCCAAATCAGACTCCTTGAACCAAATGATTTACCTTCTTAAATGCAACTCTTGAAATTAAAAGAATGATGACTGTCCAGCTTATCTTTTGGATTGCCCAGGAGAAGTATAGCTATTTCTGGGTCATCATAAATTAAAGTTATATATTATCCACATCTGGCTAAGCAGCTGTTGGAAAACAGTTGCTAAGAATATGATTTATTTTTACCACAATGTGAACAGAAAAGGAGACAAGAAATTACTTTTAAGTAGAGATTTTCCATTTATTTAGAAATTTCCATTAATTTCATAAGAATGGTTTATGAGCAATCCATTATTTTTTGATATTGTACATAGAAGGATAAATATTTTATGGTAAAAGATGTCGTTTTATTCTCATGCTCAGATACCAAGGTATAAAGGACAAGGTAAAAAGAAGAGAAGCGGGGAGAAGTCTGGTGAAAAGGTAAAATGCATGAGAACAAAAAGGCCGGCAAGTGCTTTTAGATAGGGAAAAGCAACCTATGCTAAAAAGTCCCTAGTACTAGGTTTGCATTGGCATCATGATATGCTTGTGATTATGAGTTTAAACACAAACTTATTGGGTTGTTTTTGTGTTTTTTGTTGTTTTTTTTTTTGAAACATCAGTGTCATTCATTTGTAATTAGAGAACCTAAGAACTTAAATGATGGTTTGTATAAAACAAATGAGTTTTAGTTGGCATAACTATTTTAAAATTCAGTCTGAAAAAATATCACAAGGCACAGGTTAAAGATAAACTATAAATGTCCCTGTTTTTTAGGTTTTTATTAGTAGTTAATATATTTAGAATTTTTCTCCTTCTTTAAATGAATATAAAACCATGTGAATGTAAACCATTTAGCTTCTGTCATACAGATATTTAGGATATTAACTTTTAAAAATTAAAATTTTCTTAATTTTTTATCATCTTATATCTAACTGTACTCTTTCTTTTTGCTCAAGAGCTATTCCATATGATGAAATATAATATGTGTGCATATATTTACATACACATAAATATACATATATGTATATGTAAACATTTAATTTTTTCTCTTTAGGAACTTACTACTTACTTGCAGTAATTTAAAACAATTTTATATAGTTTCTTTATCACATACCACTTTACACCTCATGTTTTTTAGTTATAAAACCCTTGATTAGTAAACTAGGGAGTAGCATGTGATTAGAATTGAGATGATAAATAACTTAATTGCTATATTCTAATCCTCTTAAATCAGACACTTTAGCTATGTGTTGTTTTTTTAATTTAAAAGTTGGAAGTATAAAAGAAGCATTATAGATTTTTAAAATTATTTAAGATGTATACATTTATTTAATTTTGCAAAACTCATCTCTGTACTATGCTCTTATTGACTCTGAATATTTTTGTACTGATTTACAAACTTTTTCAAGATAAGCCAATACTTTCTAGGATTAAATGTCTCTTAGTCGAATTGGTTTTATAAATATAGAGAAAAGGAAATAACTTCTTAAATCAGTTGACAAATATAATCTAGTACAGAGGTGAATTTCATGTCCCTACATTAAAATAACAACCCTCCCCCCTGAACTTTTTTTGGGGCGGTATATTTTATGAGCATGTCCTTAAGTATATTAGTTATCACTGTGCTTCTGGATAAGATGGATAAGTCACCTAAACAGACACTCAGAAGTTGATTTTTGTCAAATTAACCAGCATAGTGCTGAGCATAGTAACTAATATGTGGTACTTTGGGGCTCTGGTCTGTCATTTGATTTCTAGCATTTTTGAACATGACCACTAGCTTTTGAATTCCATTTTCGTACGTTACCTCTGTCATAACCAGTTAGTACTCAGCATTGTCTGTCTTTAGAATCGTAGGTGATGTCATTATTTAGACCTCTGTACCTATTGCCACTTACCTACTCCTCTTTCCTGAATGTTGTTTTTTATATATATATATATATATATATATATATATATATATATATATATATATATATATATATATATATATATATCCCTGAGCTTTCTGTAAGATATAAGAAATGCAGTAGGAAAAGTTGAGAGTTGGACCCATTTCAGAATTATATAGTCTACTTTGTTAAACGTTTAAAACTTTTCAAAACCTTGTTCCAACTTACCTTTCTAGGCTTTATATTGTCCGTTATGAATTCATCACCTAACTGAAACTACTTTCTCTGAAGTTACTAATCATTTCTTTATAAAAAAATAAATTTTTATTGACATCTTTTATGTTCCCTACATTATCCATCCCCCCATCTCCTCCTAGAAAGTCATGCCTTATAGAATTTTTTTAGAAGGATGGAAAAAAAAAGTTTTATCAGAGTTATCTAATGTATTGAAAAAGTAATCATTTTCAGTTTTCCACATCCACAACTCTCCAGAAATGTAGGGGGAGATATCCTCTCATCTCATCTCTTGGGTCCATACTTGCTCATTATAACTTTTAAAGCCTTTTGCTTTTCTGTCAACTTTCTTCACTTAAGTATTTTGTATTACAAATCTGTCAATTACTCTTTCCTTTCTTTGTTGAAATTTTCCACCATTGAGTTATTTTTTTCTAATCCTTTAATTTAATTTTTTATTACTGCATTGACAGCTATAACTTATGATATATTTTCATTCTTAATTTCTTTTATTAATTTATTTCTTTGAATGACTGAAATTTATTATTCAAATATACTCTTGAATTTTGCATAGAGTTGTATCTCGTTGCTTCATTTTCCTTTATCTTGTAATATTTAAGAGATCTTTGTAATCCTTTTGCATATTTTGTACTTTTTTCTAACCTTAAGATCTCTTAATTTAGTTGCTTATACTCTGGATTTTTATTGTTTTCTTCTTTTTGAGATCTTTGGTGTTTCAACCTTTCCTGTCATTCAATTTTTGTAATTCCTTCTCACTTTGTTGGTGAGTAACCTCACCAGTACTAGGCTGCAAAGTGATTTCAGCTTTGGGGATTGGTCATTTGCTGGCTAAGTTGTTGCCTTAAGTAATATCTGGGGGGAATAAGACTGGCTCCAGGTAGATTTCAGTCTCCTTTCCTTCAGGCTTGGTGCAATAATACATATTCTTCCCCTACCCTTGGTTTTCCTACTTGGTTTGAATCATCACCTAGCATATTTCATAGATTTGAGAGAAAGCAGGAAGTGTGTTTTGAATAGTTTCTTCAGTCTGTGGGTTGGGGCTATCCTCTAATGTAGGGGTTACTGCAGACAGTGAATATTAACTTCTCACACAGTCAATCTGCTTTTTGCAGGCTGAAGGGAGAGGAGGAGATTAGGTGTGCTAACCGAGTCTTTGTAGCAAGAGTGTTCAAATACTCAAGGGAGTGTACGTAAGGAGGATTTTGTTATTTTTTTTAGTTTAGTTTCTCAGGATCCATAGCCATGGCAATGTCTAGTTTTGATACGTTAAATAATAATTCCCAGAATAGTTCCATGGATCCTAGATAGTAGCTCCCAGAATTATAGTGACAGTCCTACTGAGGCTGTGCTGTGAGATAAGGAGTGACATAATGTAATATTTACTACGCTTGCACAGAATGATGAGAGTGCTTAAGTTAACCTGTAAGCTTAATTGTTGGCAATATGGCTTTTTTGTCAGTTGCCCTATAAAAGCAAGTAAGCATTGGTCATTGAGGGGGGTGATCCATGGGGAAACCACAGGGAATCCATAAGGAGCCCACTTGTTTCAGCTGGCCCTCATTGAGGCTTGAGGGGATTTAGGTGCAAGTGTACCTGTCTCGATTGACCCCATCAAGATGTAGGGGTGTTTGCCCCCTCTTCTCTCTGGCCCCTGTGAGAAAGGTGATTAGGGAATGCTGTAGGAGTTGGTTCTCCCAGCAACCATTTGAGAAGACTAGACTTGAATAAAACTGATTATTAACCCCTCTGAAGCTGTCTGCCTGTCTGACCATATCAAAAGTGAACCTGTTAGAGGCTGGAGACCAAAACTTCCAGCGCCTCCTGTGTGTTTTCTGTGAAACAAGGGGATTTTATTATGGGCTGTAAGCCTTAGGTCCTACTGAGTGGCAGGGATACTGAGTGATTTTTTTTTTTTTTAAAAAAAAGGATTAGTGTTCTCTGGTGTTAATTCCTAAAGATTTTACTTGTCAGTGTTCTCTCTTTTTTTTTCTATATATATGGATTCTGCAGTAACTACTCTTATTTCTGGTGCTTAATTCTTCATTTTGGAATGGGTTTGGTTTTTTTTTTTTTTTTGAGAGTTAGTGGGAATTGGGCTTTGACCCCACAGTCAGTGATTGCTTAATTGTCAAATCTAATGGACTTTTATTAATACTTATCTTTTTTGGCCTCAGCAGCTTTCCAGTATTTCTTTCCCTTTGGTTTTTATAATGCAGCTCTCTCCTTGTTTTCTTCCTACCTGTCTGACCTCATCTTCTCATTCTCCTTTTTTGAATCATCATCATGTATCCTGCTTTCTAACTGTGGGTTTACTTCAAGGCTCTGTCTTGGGGCCTTTTTGTTCTTTCCATTTGCTCTCTTGGTGACCTCCTCATTTGTTTCTTTCTACCTGCTTGCAATATTTTCTCCTTGACTTGGGAACTCTGAAATTTGCCCACAATATTCCTAGGAGTTTCTCTTTTCAGGTCTCTTTCAGGTGGTGATCAGTGGATTTTTTCAAAATTTATTTGCCCTCTGGCTCTAGAATATCAGGGCAGTTTTTCTTGATAATGTTATGAAAGATAATGTCTAGGCCCTTTTTTGATCATGGCTTTCAGGTAGTCCCATAATTTTTAAATTCTCTCTCCTGGATCTGTCTTCCAGGTCAGTTGTTTTTCCAATGAGATGTTTCACATTATCTTCTATTTTTTCATTCCTTTGATTTTGTTTTGCAACTTCTTGGTTTATCATATAGTCATTGGCTTCCCTGAACTCCACTCTCATTTTTAAAGAACTATTTTCTTCAGTGAACTTTTGAACCTCCTTTTCCATTAGGCTAATTCTGCTTTCTAAAGCCGCCTTCTCCTCATTGGCTTTTTGGACCTCTTTTTCCAGTTAAGTTAGCCTCTTTTTAAAGGTGTTATTCCCCTCATCATTTTTTGGGTCTCCTTTAGCAAGCTGCTGACTCGCTTTTCAAGCTCTTCCATGGGCTGGGCCCATTGTATATTCATTTTGGATGCAGAAGCCTTGACTTCTTCAGACAGTATACTTTGTTCTTTTTCATCCTAAAGGATGGAAGGAAATACCTGTTCACCAAGAAAGTAACCTTCTATGGTCTTATTTTTTTTTCCCCCTTTTTTGGGCATTTTCCCAGCCAGTTACTTGACTTCTGAATCCTTTGTCAAGAGGAGAGTCCTAATGCTCCTGCTCACCCCAGGACCATGCTCAGGGTTGAGATTCAGATGAGTTCCCCCACAGGCTCAGTGCTCCAATAATGGAACAATGGATGCTGGCTGCCTGCCACGGCCTCCAGAAGCCGCTGCCTTAGGCTGGTGCCAGGGGTGGACTCTGCTCCCTTCTTGCTCAGGCTGATAAAATCCTTTCGCTGATCCTGGGTGCCTGTGGGTTGAGGGAATCTGCTAACTGCTGCTGCTTCCGGGGATTTCGTCCTGAAGCCTGCCCTGGTCTTGCTCCTTCCAGAGTCGTGTGGTGGAGGCTGGACTGAGCTTCGCTCTGTGTCTGGTGTGACAGACCTTTCCCATTGGCCTTCCAGGTCACCCTGGGCTAAAAATCTCCTGTACTCTATCTTCTGCTGCTCTAGAATTTGTTGAGAGTCTTTCTTTACAGGTATTTTATGGGCTGTGGGGGAAGAGCTAAAGTATGTACGTCTTTCTACTCCACCATCTTGGCTCTACCCCCCTATTTTTTATTTTTTAAATCACCCTGGATAGGGAGTAAGTTCCTCAAGGGCAGAGACATTCATGTAGTGCCATGAACATAGTAGGCACTTAATACATATTTATTGATTGTAAGAATTGTAAGGAATGGGTTGTAAGGACAAATTGTAGAGAGTAATTAGTGTGAATGAAGGAAAGGGAAAAGCTGGAGAGCTGGCACAGATATTTGGGGAAATTGTTTTGTTCATTTTGGGAGCAGTTCATTTCAAATTAGAATTGTACATGTATTGATTGTGTATATTGATGAGTAATGATAACAGATGATACTTTGCAGAGCTCTTTACTGTAGATTCTTTGATGTAACAAACAAGGACACATCATCTTGTTTTTGCTAGAGAAAACTTTTGGAACTTGATTGTTCTAACCTAAAATAGACAATCTATTTTTGGAGAGTTGCAGTCATTAGAAAGAAAATCATTCAGTGAGAAAGTTGACAGTTTATTGACATTTTGAACTTATTGAATAACTTTAACATTTGATTAAGTTAAACACTTTGAAAGGCACATTACCTCTTAAAGACCATAGAGATTTCTTTTGGAGTAAATTGTTCTATGGCACTCTAACATTCTAAAAAAGTTAATGCACGGAGCTGAACTGTTGATTTGCATCAGATTTCCCCCCTTTCACTTTAAGAAAAAATTTAAGAGGGCTTCTTTAATTGGTGTTGTTGCTTATTTTTGTATTTAAAACAAGATGTTTCCTGAAAGTATTGTTGTTTTTTCCCTTTTGGTGGTGGATTTTCATGTTAAAAAAAGTTGTTTTTCATGTGTTCTGCTCTTCTTAGGAACTGACTTTCAGAGAATTAAATCTTAAACCATGAAATAATTTACCTTATGAAGATTAAGAATATCTTTGCATATGATGGACAAGAAGTTGATTTTTTTTTGCTTCGTTTGAGAAAATCTAAAAAGAAGTCATAAATACCACGTGATTTTCAATAATAATAGTATTGTTTCTTTAATTTGCAACTCTTGTTTTAGTGCACATTAAGAAATTAAGTTAGAAAACAAAACTTGGTTTACCTGATTTTAAGATAATTCTAATTCCAGCTACAGTAATTCCCTCCCAGAAAATGGTTAAGATAGTGTCAGTCAGAATTCGCTAATATAACTATTGGTTAAATCAGTGATTATATTATTTGTTTGTGTAAATAATACACAAATTGGAATACTGATGAAGAAGTACTATTTACTATGGGTTGATAATCAGAATAAGCTTATTTTGGGTCTCATTGATGAGGGCTGGAGTTATAGGTACAAGAAGTTCAGACTAGAATTTCCTGCCTAGGTCATCTGTAAAAGAATTCACTGACTCAAGCATTGTTGAGGTCAAGGTGGTAAAGATTTATTACACTTTAAAGTAGGCAAGAATTCTTAAGAAACTTGCCATTTGAATGGAGTACAAGTAAAGTTTATGTAAGATATTCTATAGTAAAACCTGTTACATATGCCAACTAGATCATTAAGGGCAGGATTAGGGAGTGGTTAAGGAGTGGTTAGTTCTTAAAGCAACATGCACTTTTAGTATTTACTGCGGAGATATTTTATCCAGAGTTCGTTGGGAAATAGCCCAAGTTGGGGCTACCTGGAGGTGTGCTTTTAGGCCTAAGTCAACTAGTGTCAGCTCTGACTAATGAATACCAGGCTACTCTCGTCAATGTCTTGTAGATAAGATAAATGCAAGAGAGTATACGTATGTCTCAGTCAAGAGATATATAATTGGTCAGTGAGTAGTAAATGTTGTTATGACCTGGTGCACAGTCAGTTAAGAGACAGTACACAGCTTTTTCAGACTAATAATTTCTATAGGTGCAGCTGGCTACTGTAGTAGGAAGGGAGATAATGGTCGTTGTTGGGGCAGACCATCCTTGAGCTGAGGCGAAACTGCCAGGGATAGTGTTTTGAGGCTAGGGAAAATTGTGATTTTTAGAGAGAAATGTGATTTTAGAATTAGGGTCCAAGTACATGCACCCAAGCACTCCATCATCATCTGAGGGAGTTTATTTACTGAAGTACCTAATGATTTTATTTTTCCTAGGGTTTAATGTTAGGGCATAAGTTCTGAACCATTATAGTAAAACCTGATATACATAATAGACAATTATTGGTTAAAATGCATCAGTGTAATGAAATAATGTACCCTGAAATGTCACTGTGAGTCTTATTCCCAAACAATTGGGAATTTCTTTCTTTCCTGTCCCCCAAAAGGGAAATTTTTCCTTTCTCACTGCTTTTATGAGAATAAGTAACAAATAAGCAAACCTCTATTATTTTAAAAAGCAGTTTTAGGGAATGTCATAAAGGCATTATTGATCTGGCCTAATTGCTTTATACTTTATGTCAACGTTATTATTTTCTTCCAGTATTGCAAGAATGTGTTTTTGTTTTTGTTCCAGTGTAGGTATTCTCTCTCCTGACTAGTCCTTCCACTACAAAATGGATAATGGTCATAAATCTGTATTTTGACAGGCTTGTAGTTGAAGCCTTTAATTTTGTTTCTGTCAGAGACTGTGCTCTGTTACCATGAACTTCAAGAACCCAGGGTCATTGCTTTTGTATTACAACATTACATTGCTTTTAGAATTGTAAGGGAGAGATTGGATAAAATGGATAAAATCAGAATGATAACTGTGATGCACTACAGAATCCTAAAATATGTCAAGTGTCAGCATCATTAAAGAAATATTAAAGTATATTTAGAATATTTTTGTTTTTGTGTATTGTATTTGGATTATTTAAAAAATTGGCAATCTTTGGTATATGAGGAATTGCGATGAAAGTAGATTCATAAATTGTTAAAGATGAAAGAGATTTTGGGGAATCATTCAAGTACTGGAATTGATTTTTAAAAATGATACTGTAAGTTACTGATTCAAAGTAGTCATCTTGGTAAGCATACTTTCATTCCAGGGGGATAACATTCTTCTAAATATTTTTACAGTTCTACTCATGGAATTGCCTTTTGAGCCCCATGGCATAATCTTTTGATTATGTTATCATTAGGAATAAATAAATATTAATTCTTTGGAGATTTTTAGCAGCTTAAACTTCATTGAAATAACAGTCTTTATTGACATGATACAGTATTGTATGCTGAGTCTTACAGTACTACAGTCTCTTAAGGATTAAAGTTCAGGAGCACCCAAAGGACAGTGATGGGAGTGCTGCAGCTTATTGGCCATGAAAACTTACAGGAGAGAAACTGTAAAGAATAAGCTGACCTCTTAGGAAGAGTAAGAGCTAACCCATAAACAACCTTTGTTCTCTTTTAGTGTCTATGTAAAGTCTAGAGGTTTCAGAGAAAGCTTCCCAGCACATTAAGTACAGCACAGTTTTTGGATAATTTAGCAGTACTTCTTAAATTGTGATTTGAGACCCTACATGGGGAAAAATTTAAGAAGTACTGATTTAGAGGAGAGTATGGACACTCCAGAATCACCCGGATTGAGCAGGCATGGTTGGGTTGCAGTTATCATCATTGGAAGAGAGTATCTACCTCCTATAACCTGCATCTTCACCTCAGCAAACACCATAGGGTTGTATCATTGTTTTCATCATCAACCACACATGTTCCATCTCTGCCACCCAAAATTTTGAAGTTAATCTTTGGCCATAATCTCCTTTCCTTGCATTGTTATTATTCTGGCTTAACATTCTTCCCTTTAAAAACATGCTATAGTTAATTAAGATGTAGGTCTTCTTGCCAGTGCCAATCCTCTTATGTCTTTGCTCTCATCTCCTCCCATCACCTTTGTTCATCACTGCTATCTTTCTGATCTTGATACGTACTTTTTATTCACTGACAATTTCCCTTTTACTTACAAACATGCCCAGTTCTCCAACTCTAAAAAAAATTATACTTGACTACTCTCCCCTCAAACTATGACTTTATACATCTTATCCATTTCACAAAAAAGTTTAACTGATAACCAACTTAGAAATAAATGGAACAGAAATGCATTTTAAGGAAACTTTAATGGAAATGCATTGTGTAGGAGTCCTCCATGTTAATTGTATGGCTAAATGAATTTATGAACTTGGTCGAATCTAGCAAATATATATCACCAAAAGCTAACAATCAATGGAGGTTACTTTTAATTCCTAGAAAAAGTTGTTGATATACCTTGATAACCCACTCACTTAACCGTTTACAGTGTGACTGCTGATCTTACCTAGTGAACCCAAACTGGTTTCTCTTGAAGTTACTGGAAATCTTTTAATCACTAAATCCTGTGTCCCCTTCTTAGTCCTCTCATCTATCCCTTTTTACCTCTCCTAGTGAGTGATGCTCTTCTCCTCCTGGATGCTCTCTCCTCCCTGGATTTTCTTAACATTACCTTCAATCAACAAACATTATGTTAAATAAGCACCGATTATGTGTTGGGTACTGTGCTGGGAACTGGTGATAGGAATATAAAGGATAACAACAATTCCTATTAGCAAGGAACTTGTATTCTAATGGGAAAGACAGTACATACATCTATAAATTCATATAGCATATATACAAAATGAATAAATTCAAGTATATACAAAATAGTTTAAATGAAGGGTAGTTTGGAGGGGGAGGGCAATATCATATTTGGGGGAATCTGGAAAGGTGTCTTCATGCAGAAGATAATGCTTCTTAAATGGGGGGATAGACTGAAGAGAGAAATTAAAGGACATTTCAGGAATGTGGGACTTTTTTTCACTTTTGGTGTTCTCAGTTCTTGATTTTATCAGTTTCCATTAGTTCATTTGTCAACTCTTTTCAGGTGAGTCCCCAAGTCCCCAGATATATATCTATATCTATATCTACATAGATAAAGATATATATATATATATATCTCCAGCCCTCTTTTTCCTCCTAAGCTCCAGTCCTCAGCAGTTGCATGCTGGACTTCTTTGTTTGGTGCTCTCATAATGACCTTAAACTGAATATGTTCATAAAGGAACTCATTATCTTCTCATCAGAACTCACCTCTCTTTTTAACTTTAACATATGTCAATGATGGTCACCACCATCTTTCCATTCATTCTGGTTTGCTACCCTGAAGTGATACTATACCACTTATTTTTAATCTTTTTTGTATCATAGACCCTTTTGGCAGTCTGATGAAATGTATGAACCATTTCTCAGAGATTTTTAAATGCACAAAATAAATCAGGAATAAGCATTTACATAGCATCTACTGTATGCTAGTCACTGTGTTTGAGCACTTTTACCACTATCCCATTTGATCCTTATGACAACCCTCCTATTAAGATCCTCATTTTACAGTTGAGGAAACTGAGGCAAACAAAAATTGAGTAACTTACCAAGGGTCACACAGCTAGTAAGTGTCTGAGGCTATATTTGAACTCGGGTCTTCCTGACTTCAGTCCTAGTGCTGTACCTACTGGACCACCAGCTACTTAGGGACCCCTTGAAATCTATATATAGACCCCAGGTTAAGAATTTCCTGCTCTGTATTATTTATTCTTCTTAGCCTCCATATCTAATCAATTTCCAAGTTCTAAAATTCTACCTCTATAATATGTTCATTACAATTACTAACCTAGTTCAGGATTTCCCCACCGTTGTTGGACTCTTTCTTCAAAACAAGATTTCCCTTACTTCTCTGTTCTTTAGTCTATCCTCTTTACATACAACTAACAAATTGATATTCATAGTAAAGCACAGTTCTGACAATGTCACTCCCTTATTTGCCATTAGGGTCTCATAAAAATTCTCTTTGTTCCTTAGAACCCTTCATAATCCATCTCTAGCCTACCTTTTAAGACATTTAACATCGTAACATTATTCCTATTCACATACTCTGTTTTAGCTAGTGTCCTATTTTCTCTTTCTCACAGGCAACATTTTATTGTCTATTTCTGCTTTTGCACAGGCTGTCCTCCATGATTAGAATGCATTTCATTTTCTCCTTCACCTTTTAGAATCCTTGTCTTCAAAGCTCATTTCCTAGACCACCTTATACATGAAGTCTTTTCCTGGTCTCCTAGCCATTAGTGTCTTTCCCACCCTCATAATTCTTTGTTTTTGCCTTTTACTTACTTTATGTAAATTTTATATACACTTCTCAGTGTATATGCTTCAGTGTTCTTTCCACTCTACTAATATACTTGTTGAATTGAATGAGTCATTTGCATGTGATATACCTCAGAGTATTGCAATATCAGTCAACATGGCTCCTTTGAAATGTACTATACACATTTTGGTGTATTAAGTTCTGTATGCATGTTGTTAACTACTCATTTTTGTAGTTGAATTTGGTGTATCTTTATCTGGAATATTCACATAACTACAATAAACAAGTATTTATTATATTAATGGTAAATAACAGCAGTTTTGGAGGAATTACTTTTTTTCCACCCAAGAGAATGCTATTTAGTAAAATATTATTCTAGTACAGTATATTATATGCTTATAATATGAGTTTATATATCAAAGAATGGGAAATAATTGTTTTGTTCTCATGTGGATGAGATTGATTTAATGATAGAATGCCACTAAAAACATTTCATGTGTATTTTAATTAAAAATAAGTTGCTTTTGCAGTATTATTAGATTTTATTTTTTTATCCCATTACTAAAATACTGCCAGTGCTAGCCCTTTACCACATCCTCTTCCCTCTGAAACAAAGCACTTCTAGCTATTTGCTTAAGTTTTAACTTGACATCATTTATTTTCTCTTTGGCATAGATTTTAACAAAAGAAATTTGAGGAGGGGGGCTTGCATTTTAGTTACCTAAATGATTTATTACTGCTTTTACTGTTTCTTTGCATCAAAAACTTTGCTCTTTTCCTTTTAATTTTTTTTATCCTATTGTTGTGGAATCTGGTATTTCCAATAGTCTATCACCTCATTAGCTGTATAGTAGCATTGTTTTGTAAAACTAATGTTCTTTGCAGTTTAAATTTTACAAAGATTCCAGGTTTCATTTTGAAAGATTCACTTGAAATTTCATTAAAAAGTCTTACATATCCAGCTTTTATAGAGGTTGTTGAGGAATCATGTACTCTTCTTTTATTAAGAATAGCAACTTGACATGAATTGTTCTTCAGAAGTATGTTAATGCTTCTTTTTTATTGCCATTTGTGTGTTGTAAAGAAAGATGTTCTGAAAGGAGCTTTAAGCTTTTTGTATTGTGGTATTTAGATATTGAATAAAAATCATTGTTTATGTTTTTGTCATCATTTAAAGTTGGAGGAGCCTGCTTTTTCTGTGTTTATTATTGATTACATTTAATCTTTTATAAGCAAAACAAAATCTGTTTAGAAAGTTTTAAGATAAAGTCACAAAAGGATGAACTTATTTTCTGGCAAATCTTGCAAGTATTTGAGAAAAGTCTGTTTGTCCTATATTATTATAAGCAGTCCTATCCAGAAGCAAGGAGAGATAGAGTAAATACTTTTAAATCCTATTCAGTGCTTTGCTTGCTGTTGGTTCAAATTAATATCTATTAAGCACATGTTATATATACTGGCTAAATAGAAAGTTAGATATTTGTATTCTTAACTGAATTTAAAATATCAAAAAATGGCTTGATTTCACTCAGGAGGAAGATGTATGTGAATGGCATTTTTTTCCCCTCTTTTTAGAAGACCACTGAAACAAATCAGAGTGATACAAGTATCTCCTCATCGGAAATAAAAAACAAAAGTCTTCATCTCTTAGCCAGTGAAACAAAACTTGATTCTTCCTTAAACAATAGAGCTTTGGATGGCAAAGACAAAGCTGATCTATGTTCCCATGAAGATGATATGGATGGAGATTCCTTCTTCGATGATCCCATTCCTAAGCCAGAAAAAAATTGTGGTTGGTGAGTAAATCTTACCTTGCATATAAAATACCACATTTCTTGATGATTTCTAAGTATGCCTTCTAAATACTTAGTTTTATAGTTTAAGGAAATTCCTTAACTATTTTCAAGTTTGCAGACTAATTTAAAACATAAATCTTAGACATTTAGAAAAGAACTTTAATGGGGGGAAAATGTCTACATATAGAAATTAAATTTTTACTTTAAAATCAGACCAAGAATATACTTTGCTCATTAGCATAATTTTTCATTTTTCATATGTTCCATAACTCTTCTTTACCCTTTCACTCTTACTAGTTATAGACCAACAGACTTCATTAGAAATTGGTAAAATTGAAGTTGAAAAAAAACTGAACTCATTCTTTTCATTTCTTTATAGATATTACAATGTCTAAAGAATAATAGATAAAACTATGTATGTTGAATTATTTTCCTTGTCTAGACTCTGGGGGATGATGACAACCTCTTGAACTTTTTATTAGGGTAAAGAAATGTTTTTCTTTTTTTACTTAATGTTTGGCTTTTAGGTAGGTATAAAGATTATAATGCAGCCAGAGGACAAGAAACTTGTTTTTCACTGACCTTTTTATTTAGTACAATACCACAGGAAAAAGATATATAGACACTGAGAAGCAAAACAGTTCTAAGAAAACAAAATTCTAATGAATTGGAGAAAAATATATTTTACCACTTTCCCCATGTTTAATTCATTCTTCGTTATCTCTTGTTTGTTAGTTTTTCAGACAGGCTACTCATTTTATTCTGTTAGCTGTTTGCCAGTAGGAATACTTATTCTTGTGTAAATTTTTTCTCCTGCCTGCCATTTCTTAATGTGGGGTGAAAAAGGGCTTCTGATAAAAACAGTGACACTGAAGATGACGTAGAAGATTTGTTTGATATAACAGATGTTAAACAAAACTCTAAAAAGAGGTGAGGAGGTAATTTTTTATTAAATATCTTGGTGCATGAATTTGTGATTGTTGTTGCCTTTCTATTTTTCTAGTAGGCATATCAAAAGCTTCTTAGTCTGTGATTTGTGTAGTAAAGTTTCTGTATTTTCTTTGTATAAACGTTACTTGAGTAGCTTAGGTTACTAATGGTGAAAGAAATAATGTATTATAAGCTATAAGTTATATATTTGTTTTCCTAATTAGGAAAAGTGAATCAAACAAGCAAGTAGGAAGCCTTGCATCACTTTCTGATGCACCACCATTAAAAAGTGGACTTAGCTCCCTGACTGGAACACGTTTGCTAAAAGAATCTGAAAGTAAGTGCCCTAAAAGTTACCAAACCCCACAAGTTCCTATAATGTGACTTTGGTTTGGTCTGACATTGGAAAAAGTGCTAGATTTAGAGTCAAAAGGTCTGGGTTTGCATCCTCCCTCTGACTTTGTCCATGAGCAGGTGAACTAAATTCTGAATGTCAGTTTCCTCATTTGTAATACAAGGATGAAAACATTCTCATTGCTAGCCTCACTGGCATGTTGTGAAGATCAAATAAAGTAATGTTTGTAAAGCTGTTTGAAGACTTTAAAAATGCTGTAAATTATTGTTCTTATTCTTTGGAGCTGCTCTTATTTTTCCTATTGTGATTGAGTCCTTGTTAGGTTTAAATTTCAGTGTGTGTGACGTCTGTATCATTTTAGCTATTAATCATTATAGGAAAATTATTAATAGCTAGCATTCATATAGTGCTTTAAGGTTTGCAAAGCATTTTACAAATATGAACTCATTTGACCTTTACAACCACCCTGAGAGGATGCTATTATTCTCCATTTTACAGATGAGGACACTGAGACAGACAAAAATTAATTGTATTGTCTGTGGTTACATAGTTACTTATGTGGGTCCTCCAGGAGCTTAGTCAGATTTGAGGACAGAAGATTCTACTGAGAGTGCATTAATATTCTTCATGTAAAGAAAAGACTTGCGTATATTGAGAATGCATGATATACTTTACAAATGTACTTAGTATCTAAGAAAGAATAGGGTTAGAGGACGAACCTGTCATTTCATTGATGTAGGAACTCAATGATGTAGAAACATCCCTCTGTCAGGGCCATGGTACCTTTTCTGCAATTTTGAGTCTTAATAGAGTTGTCTGGAAATGTCAAACTCAGGTCTGGCAGGCAAAACTTCTTAGTTCACAGATTCAGATTAAAATGTAATTGGAAAATATTTATCTGAATAAATAAATGTTCATTTGTGTTTTACTAAGTCAATACGTATCCCTCAGGGATTTATTTCTGTTTTGAGTTTGACACTGCTGGCCTAGAATACTGAAAAGTTGTGACTTACCCAAGTTACATAGCTATTTGGTGTCAGAGGTGGGACTGGTCTGCTTAGCTTACAGGGTTAACTTTCCTCAAGAGTGAGGGAGAATAATGTGTTATTCATTTTGAGGTATATATTACAAGTAATCTGGTACAGTGTTTCTTCACTTCCAGTTTACTTAATGAACCTAGTATGCACACTATTATGGTTCTTTGGCATGCTTAATACACAGATCAGGCCATCTGCAGATGTTCCAACATGCATTCATCCCCAGTCATACCCTACATACATATGCCAACCTCCTATCCCTTTCCCATCCTCATTTTCGTCATAGCTTACTGATTTGGAAGTAGTGATCTCTAGTACACTAAGGGTAGATTGGGGTGGGAGGCACTGGATCACTGAAGACAGATTCTTAAGAAATAAAGAATGTGCATTCTTGTGAGCAAGTATGGAATAAGAGAGCCCAATTATAGAAAAAAATGAGAACAGAGGGAAGAAAATAGAGAAAAGTGAACTTTTGGAATGTTAGCTTGTGAATTTTCTGTCCAGAAAAGAATTGTTGCAGTGTTTTGTAGAAGAAAGTAATGTGGTTAGAATAGTGAAGATAAACATTTCATTGATAGAATTTTAGTTGTTGATAAGGAATTTCATATAATCAGACTGTTGACCGGACCCTATTGATCTTCAGCTGGTCTTTTTTGTATCATTTTGTTTGTATCATGTAAGCAAGCCCCATGCAGTTTTTAAAAGAGAAATTTTAAAAATGACATCTTAGTAATTAATAGTGTTACAAACAAGTAATTGTTAATTTTTTTCCTTCTCAGATACGAGGGGAAGCTCAGTATTGAGAGATCTGAAAATGGTTAGTGATAAAATTGGATCACTTGGACTAGGTAACTAAATTCTCCATTTTGATACAGTGTTAAATTAGTAGGTTTGGCATGGTATCTTTTAAAATAGAATTGAAATTTATAATAATCAGTTTGCCACTAGTTAAATTACACTGGTAATTTGCCTTTAGGGATAAATTAATGTAGGGATAAGGATCGGTAACCTTTAAAAGTCTATATGCCAAATTTGAATTTATTTTCTCTGCTATCTGAGTGAAGAGAATAGTCAGGATCTATTAAGTTACTACTTTGTGCAGAGCACTTATACTATGTAGCAGGGAAATACTTTGATACTTCAAGGATGTGTTATTTTGTTTACCTTTTTCGTTGTTTTTATAAATCCTTTATTCATTTTAAAACTTAAATACAAAATAAGAAAACATTTTTTATGTACACAGCAGAACATAGGAGAGGATTCATTTTAAAACAATAAATTTCCATTGCAAGAAAACCTATATGATAATTGCTAAACATTGTTTTCAGAGCTGCCCAACTTTTTCTTTGATTCTTTCTAGGTTTTCTTTTCTCTGCTGTGCACTTTTTACTTTTTCCCCCCCACCCCTCTTCCTCTCCATGCCCTAAAGAAGGCTGCATATTTTTAAAATGTGGGCATGTATACATATACATAGATATCTACAAACATACCCATAAATATACTCATATACATAAATGTAAAAACATATTATGCATATTTCCACTTGTTATCCCTTTCTCTGAAGAGGGATAGCATCTTCTTCATTGGTCCGAATCTTTCCATGTTTTTCTAAATCAACTAGCTCCTACACCATATTTATTTCCTATATCATAGCAGTGTTCAAACACAGCCATATCCTGTCAGAGAGATTGTCTGTGAAAGTTTCTTTCCAGTTTTCTGCATTTTTTCTGTTCTTGACTACATTGGTTTTATTTATGCAAGAATTTTTTAATTTAATATAATTGATATCTGTTTTATACTTAAGTGCTGTCACCATATAATGTAGTTTAAGGTCTGATACTGCTGAATCTCCTTTGCATCTTTTTTCCCCTAGTTTCTTTGAAATTCCTGGCTTTTTCTTCTTCCAGATGAACTTGACTATTATTTTTCTAACTTGAGATAAAGGTTCCCCTTTTTCACTCTGTTCACCCAACCTAACCACAATTCCTCTGTGAATTAGCAAATGGTCTTTGAGAATTGCTCCCCACTCAACACCCCCTCCCCCCCGGCCCCCCAAAATCATCACCTTGCAGTCAAGTCAGGAGGTGAGCCTTTCTGAAATTAGCCAGGCATGGTCTTCACACAGGCATGTATGTGATCCATCACTGGGCCCATTCTTGATGCCTTTTCAGTTTAATAGGAACTGTTAGAGTTTGTGTGCTATACTGAGATAGCCTCCAGAAACCCAGGATAATCTCTGTATCATGAGGAGGCCTTTAGGTGAGGTTGAGGGAAATAAAGATGCCAAATAAGAAAAGTCACTGTTTTCATAGTGCTCCTAATTAAGAGGAGAATCAAACATATACACAAATAACTAACATAGTGTAAAGTATGATAAACAATTTATAGAACTGAAAATAAAATGCAATATAAAAGAGGAATCAAGGGAGTCTCCTGGGCAGTAGGCCAAGAACTATGAGTTCCTTGAAAGCAAAGCTTTTATTTTTGCACCTTGTACAGTCTGGCATATAGTAAACACTTAATAGATGCTTACTGACTAGTGACTGACTGAAGAAAGAGATATACTTTTTATTTCCCAAAACCTCAACTGATATGAAAATTCAAATAAAGGTACTGAATCAAAGATAGGGCATTGCTTGTTCTTTAATGGAAATCCTAGAAAACTGAGAGAGAAGCATGTCAGTGAATAAGTAGTTTTTCAGTCTAGCAATAGATGTTAATTTACTAGTTGAGAACCCAGATTCAAGGTAAATAGAGCTAATAACCCAGTAAACTCTGATAGATGTCTGCTGCCTCAATAAATAAATAAAAAGTCATTTTTTCTTATTTTACTTTATTATTACTATATTATTATTATTTGTCATTGCAAATACATATTATTTGTGGACTTGGAGCCTTAATATTATTTATAATATTGTTCCTGTGAGAAAATGGTTTTGGAGATCCAAAAGCTTGACATCGCTTCCTTGCTTTTCTTTAAACAAGATACCACATTTCCTGACTCTCCCTGTATTTTCCTGCCTATCTACTATGCCTGGAATGTTCTCACTCCTCACTTCTGCCTTTTGGCTTCCTTGAAGTCCTTGACCTTCTACAGGTCCTAATTCTGCCTTAATGCTAGTACCTTCATTCTTTCGCTTTCCAATTTATTCTGCATATAGCTTGTTTGTTCACAATTGTTTTCATGTTGTCTTTCTCATTAGATTGTGAGGTCCTTGAGGATAAGGACTCAGTGCTTAACACAGTGCTTCACCATAGTAGGTGCTTAGTAAATGTTTGTTGAGGGGGGTGGAGCCAAGATGGCGGAGTAGAAAGACGCACATACGCAACCTCCGAACCCACTGCCTATAAAATACCTGTAGAGAAAAGAACCACAGGCAAATTCTGGAGCAGCAGAAGCCACAGAATGGAGCGGATGAGATTTCTGCTCCAGAGAGCCTGAAAACCTCTTGCAAAAGGTCCCTTGCGCCCCGGACCCGGAGCAGAGCCCAGCCCTGCCTCGGCGGTGCAGCGCTGAAAGGAGCAGATCTGAGCAGGCTTCAGGGACGGAATCTCCAGCAGCCGCACGGGTCCCTCCACCCACAGGTGACAAGGGTCGGTGTGAGGGTCTCTTTGGCGGGTTGAGAGGGGAGTGGGGTGCCACCATAGCTCAGGCCCCCTCGGGAAGCGGCAGCGGAGGCGGGAGCAGACCGGGGCTCCCCAAGCAGGCAGGACCCTGGATCCATTGTTGAAGGTCTCTGCATAAACCTCCTGAGGGAACGGAGCCTGTGAGCTGGCCCTGCCCTGACTTGAGCACCTGAACTTAATCTCACACTGAACAGCAGCCCTGCCCCCACCCAAAGCCCTGAGGCTGGGAAGCAGCACTTGAATCTCAGACCCCAAGTGCTGGCTGGGAGGATCTGGAGGCGAGGTGGGGGTGGAGAGGACACTCAGAAGTCAAGTCACTGGCTGGGAAAATGCCCAGAAAAGGGAAAAAAAATAAGACTATAGAAGGTTACTTTCTGGGTGAACAGGCATTTCCTCCCTTCCTTTCTGATGAGGAAGAACAATGCTTACCATCAGGAAAAAATGCAGAAGTCAAGGTTTCTGTATCCCAGCCCACCCAATGGGCTCAGGCCATGGAAGAGCTCAAAAAGGATTTTGAAAATCAAGTTGGAGAGAAAGGAAGGAAAAACTGGGAAGAGAATTGAGTGACATGCAAGCAAAGCATGAAAAACAAGTAAACACCCTGCTAAAGGAGACCCAAAAAAAGGCTGAAGAAAATAACACCTTGAAAAATAGGCTAACTCAATTGGCAAAAGAGGTTCAAAAAGCCAATGAGGAGAAGAATGCTTTCAAAAGCAGAATTAGCCAAATGGAAAAGGAGATTCAAAAGCTCACTGAAGAAAATAGTTCTTTCAAAATTAGAATGAAACAGATGGAGGCTAATAACTTTATGAGAAACCAAGAAATCACAAAACAAAACCAAAAGAATGAAAATATGGAAGATAATGTGAAATATCTCATTGGAAAAACAACTGACCTGGAGAATAGATCCAGGAGAGACAATTTAAAAATTATGGGCCTACCTGAAAGCCATGATCAAAAAAAGAGCCTAGACATCATCTTTCATGAAATTATCAAGGAAAACTGCCCTGAGATTCTAGAACCAGAGGGCAAAATAAGTATTCAAAGAATCCACAAATCACCGCCTGAAAGAGATCCAAAAAGAGAAACTCCTAGGAACATTGTGGCCAAATTCCAGAGTTCCCAGGTCAAGGAGAAAATATTGCAAGCAGCTAGAAAGAAACAATTCAAGTATTGTGGAAATACAATCAGGATAACACAAGATCTAGCAGCTTCCACATTAAGGGATCGAAGGGTGTGGAATAGGATATTCCAGAAGTCAAAGGAACTAGGACTGAAGCCAAGAATCACCTACCCAGCAAAACTGAGTATAATACTTCAGGGGAAAAATTGGTCTTTCAATGAAATAGAGGACTTTCAAGCATTCTTGATGAAAAGACCAGAGCTGAAAAGAAAATTTGACTTTCAAACACAAGAATGAAGAGAAGCATGAAAAAGTAAATAGCAAAGAGAAGTCATAAGGGACTTTGCTAAAGTTGAACTGTTTACATTCCTACATGGAAAGACAATATTTGTAACTCTTGAAACTATTCAGTATCTGGGTACTGGGTAGGATTACACACACACACACATGCACACACACATAAAGACAGAGTACACAGAGTGAATTGAAGAGGATGGGATCATATCTTAAAAAAATGAAATCAAGCAGTGAGAGAGAAATATATTGGGAGGAGAAAGGCAGAAATGGAATGGGGCAAAATATCTCTCATAAAAGAGGCAAGCAAAAGACTTATTAATGGAGGGATAAAGAGGGGAGGTGAGAGAAAAACATGAAGTTTACTCTCATCACATTCGACTAAAGGAAGGAATAAAATGCACACTCATTTTGGTATGAAAACCTATCTTCCAATACAGGAAAGTGGGGGATAAGGGGATAAGCAGTGGGGGGGGGGCAGGAGGGGAGATGATGGAAGGGAGAGCATGGGGAGGAGGGAGCAATTTGAGGTCAACACTCATGGGGAGGGAAAGGATCAAAAGAGAGAACAGAAGTAATGGGGGACAGGATAGGATGGAGGGAAATATAATTAGTTCTTACACAACACTACTATTATGGAAGTCATTTGCAAAACTACACAGATTTGGCCTATATTGAATTGCTTGCCTTCCAAAGGGAAGGGGTGGGGAGGGAGGGAGGGCAGATTGGCAGACAGGGGCAATTAGAACGCTCGGTGTTTTGGGGTGGGGGGAGGGGACAAAAGGGGAGAAAATTTGGAATCCAGAATTTTGTGAAAATGAATGTTAAAAGCTAAATAAATAAATAAATTAAAAAAAAAGAAAAGAAAAAAAAGTAAATGTTTGTTGATTGACCTTTGGAATGCCTTTGTGATTTATGAATTGATTTGTCTGTATCAGAAAAAAATCTTTGTTAATAAACCCCAGTTCTAGTGGTTAGTTACAACCAGTTATTTCACTAATTTAAATGGCTGTGCTACCACATTGGCTCAAATATACACTCAACCATTCACCTCTGTTACCTACCCTTCCCCCCAACTTTAACCAGAAAAATAAATACATAAATATACACTGAAAAGTCACATTGATTAGTTCATGTTTAGGCAGACTTCAAGTCAGAATTTGGCAGTAGAGGAAGAGGGAGAAGGATAGCTCATATTGTAGCCAATGCAGTACATATAATGTAAATACTTTTTCCACTAATTTGATTACTTTGACTTCTTAATTCACAGTAAATCTACACCCTGCAAACAAGAAGTTCTTGTCAGTT
Source organism: Notamacropus eugenii (assembly GCF_028372415.1). Lineage (NCBI taxonomy): Eukaryota > Metazoa > Chordata > Mammalia > Diprotodontia > Macropodidae > Notamacropus > Notamacropus eugenii. The sequence goes on from NC_092873.1 coordinate 262,097,635, forward strand.
ACATTGTTTAATATATGTTTAATGATTCATACTGAATAAGGTTACAGTTTCTGATAGCAAAAGTATGTACCTCTGTGCTGCAAATAACCCCATGTCTTAGCCAAAAGTTTCCAAAACTTAGTGCTAAGAAGGATAGCAAAGTGGGATAGGGAGGGGGTGGTGGTGACTGTGAGGCCTTTCTAATCTAAGTGTACTTTCAATAGTTGTCAAGATGGTTATCATTTGTTAAAAGGGCATAATATGGCTAGCTACCTCTCACTGTTTCTTGTCATCTGCATCGCCATACAGTTAAAGACTGCTAATCCTCCCTCAATTATCATGTTATGGCTGTGGCAGCTATCACTTCCTTCCTATGTCTGCATAATACCCTACTAAATATCTGTCTGAAGTCCTGGTGGCAAGGTTAATAAGTCTTCTATTTGTGGAGAAGGCAAGGCTTGTATTTGACTGTAATGATAGTAATTACTGCAAAATGGAATGTGGCTCTGTCCTGTAGCAAGAGCTAGAGTTCTATTGAACAACCTTTGAATATAGTCCCTGAGAGTCTTGATTGTAGGCTCTTGAGGCAGCAAGAATAACATGAAGTCAAATACAGAACTTGCTTTCTCCATTCCACTACTTGAAGTTTTTAGTTGAAACTTTGTAAAGAATTCATATTCTTCCCAGTTAACTTCATTATAATTTTCTTTATTGACAGATTGTGTTTGTAGCATAATTGTTCTTCTCTGACATGAGAATGTGTTTAAGGTTGACAAGGAAATTACTTATTTCGGATGTGTTTCTGAGCTTAATAGATTAAAGTTTTTCCTGGTGTGAAGTATTAGCTAACAGCTTTTGCTTTTCATGGATAAACGTTTCTATTATTGGAATGGCTTATTTACTTTTATTAAATGCTTCTGCAAAATCCAATAATATTTTAAAGGGAATATTTACTTTAGAATAATGTAGCTCTAAATAAAAAATTATATGTATGTGAATATGTGTTTATATATATATGTGTATATTAAGAATATGTTTTTTTAAATCAGGAACTGGAGATGAAGAGGAGTACATGGATGATTTTAATAGGTAAGATATTTTCCAAGCAGACAAATATATTCAAGTAAAACATATGTGTAAATAATTTCTGAAGGCATTTTCAAAAATGAAAAATAAATCCTGTTTAGAATTTATAATTATAGTCAACTTCAATTTATTTTCCCACCAATGGAGATGCCAATAGAGCAATAGCTAATCCAAAACTTATTTATATTTGACTTCATAGAATGTTCTTAAATTTACCTCAATCTAGATTTATAGGAGTAGTATAGAAATTCACTAAAATAAAATAGCTAAAGCGGGACTGTGGTTACTGTGAAGATCTCACACATAAATTGACTCAGAGGTATTAAGCTACTCCTTGATTTCTATTTTATTTCTCCTTCCAATTCAGTAGTCGTCTATCTTAACACCAACCCAGTCATAGACATCTGCTCTACCATAACACCCTGTGGAACCATGCTATCTGCCCTGCAGCTGAACTCTTTTATCTGGGTTTTCTTTCCCAACTAGAATTTGAGTTCTTTGACAGCAAAGACTGCTTTTTACTTCTTGTACTCCCAGGATTTAGCACAGTGCTTTGACACATAGTAAGTGCTTTTGAAATGCTTTTTTCATATAATAGCAGATCTCTCTTAAACTTTCCTTAAAAGAAGGTATAGTCAGTTTTGGGGTTTTCAAAAGACTTGTTACATGCAAAGTAAATGAATAAGCATGTAAATAGGTGTTTGTGTTGAGTTGCCAAACTTGAAAAAAAATTGTTACAAATTTAAATATAATCTTTTAAAAAATCTTACATACTTATCAGATAAACTTATAATTCCAAAATTTAATTAAAACAAATCTAGATGAGCTATTATAGACACTTAATTAGATGAAAAATACATTTTTGTTATGAGAAAGTACATTTTTAAGAAAATAAACCAAGCACTTGGGCTATTGATTCATCCTCAGCATGTACACACACACACACACATACACACACACACACACACACACACACACACACACACACACACACGCACACGGATTGGGGTTTGATTTCTTCAGTGTAGGGAGCTGCATGGTAAGGAAACTCCAGCTACTAATGTAGACCAGCAACTCCTGCAATTTATAGTTTTAAAGGGGAGTTTGGTGCTTCCCTGAGAAGTTAAGTGACTTATCCAGTGTCTCATATCTTGTATATCACAGGTGAGACTTGAGCTCAGGTCATCCATAGTTTCACACCAACTGTCCATTATGTCATTCTACTTCTCAGAGGATATTTTGTATCTTTAATGAAACTGCTCAATTATTACTCTGATTTTTCCCTTAAATGGTTAATTTTTTTTAATGAAAATTTTTTTATGGGTAATTATTACATTTATTTATCATGCTCACAGTCCTTTTTTCTCTTCCCTTTCTGGAAATAGTACCATAAGTCATCGCTCAGAGAAAAGTGAAATAAGTATTGGTGAAGAGATAGAAGAAGACATTTCTGTGGAACTAGATGACATCAATATCAATGATAAAGTATGCTTTTATACATGCATGTTTTTATTGAATGATCTCATGCGTTTTCAAGAAATGTATTTAATGGATTTGTTGACTAGAGAAACTTTACATATAGTTGAAGTTGGTTAATTTGTGTTCTTGGGATGTGTTCTTCCTTCATTGCCGAAGGGATATTGCCTTATGAAGGAATAGAAAAAGAAGGAAAAATAACAGCGTAGTTTGACATGCACCCTAAATTTTGAGAAGGCATATTTCAGTGACAACTAGAGGTAGGGTCCCATGACTTAAAATGCTTCAGAGGTGCTCTAGAATAAAATTCCAATGACATGAAAACAGTTCCAATAAGCAGGAAGCAATGTGATTTGTGTGAGATTGATGTGATTACAGTTACGAACACCAGCCAACTTAAGAATTTTAAAAAGACTATACAGAAGATGAAAAGCAAGGCCAGAGAACAATTAATTTAAGAGTGTCACACAATCCTATAAAAATATAGTATTGGGATTGCTGAAGCTTTTAATGAGCTGAAGGCAGCAAGGGAAGCAAAGGACAAGGCTTTTTTACTTATAATGGGGGGAAAAAAGAAGGATCAAAGAAGGGATCAGACCCTTTCTTAGTGTAGATGAGAAGATAACTGACAGCAGAAGGAAGGTAGAACTCCTAAATTTTGATTTTATTTCTGTTTTCTCTGTAAAAGAGAATGACCTTTATACTGGAAATGACAGAACAAAAATGACTAACAGAGTTGATGCCCAAAATAAATAAAGAGATAGTAGAAAGTACTTAGCTGCTCGTTGATAAATTCAAGTCACCTTTCCTAGAAGAACTATATCTATAGGTCTGAAAGAATTACCATATATGGTTGCTGAACCATTGTCAATGATAATGGAAAGATCATCAAAAATAGGCATATCACAAGATTTCCAATCTACTTCTAAGGTCAAAAATTACAGTTTTCAAAGAAGGAAAGAGAATTGTGTCTTTAAAGTATAGGTTAGTAAGCTTGACTTCGAGTTTTAGAAAATCCTAGAAGGGCTTATTAAAAAGATGGTTGACATGTCTAGAAAGGGAAGTAGTGATTATAAAGAGCCAGCATGGCTCAGTTAACTTCATTTTCCTTTTTGACAGGATTATTAAACTAATAGATAAGGGGAATGCTATGGATATAGTTTTTGATAAAATGTTTCATGCTTTTTTGGTGGAGAGTTGGAAAGATAAGAGTCAGATAGTCACATGGATTCAGAAATAGTTGGATAGCTAGACTCACAGAGTACTTATTAATACTTCAGTGTTAATGTGGCAAGCGGTCTGTAGTGGGGTAACCCAGGTCTTTGTCTTGACCCTGTTCTCTTTAATAATGTTTTTATAATTTACTTGGATAAAAGTAGAGAATGATATGCTTATTCAATTTTCTGATGACAGTGGAAATGATAGTAAACACATTGGATGACTGAATCAGGATCCAAAAAGATCTTGAGAGACTAGAGCATTGGAGACTAGAGCATTGGGCTGAATCTAATAAGGTGTAATTCAGTAGGGATAAGGGCAGAGTCTTACACTTGAGTACCAAAAAAATAATTTGACAGCTCTACAGTAAAAGAGGAATGAAGTTTTTCTTTTACTGGATTCAAGCTCAGTTTTATTAGCAAAACCATGTCCTGGACTACATTAAGAGGGATCATAGCTTCAATGAATTGGGAAATTGATAGTCCTATTCCTCCTGCCTTTGTCAGAATTCACCTGAAGTATGGTATTTAGTTTTGGGCACAGTGATTTAGGAATGTTAGAGTGTCTGCGGTGACTGTAAAAGGGCAACTATGATGCATCTTGAGCCCGTCATATTAGCACCATTTGAAGGAATTGAGCATACTTTTAGCCTATAGAAAAGAAAAATTAAGGGGGACACAGTGGCTGTGTTCAAAGCATTTGAAGGGCTATCCTGTAGAGGAAGGGATTGTTGTTGTTTGGTTCCAGAGGATAGAACCAGGAACAGTGCATAGAAGTTGCCAGGTGGCCAATTTAAGCCTGATGTCAGGAAAAGCTTACTGAAAATTAAGAGGTGTTCAAAAATAGAGTGGGCTGCTTCATGAGGAAATGGCTTCCCCCTTCTTAAAGGTCTTTAGATAGAAGCAAGATGACTAGTTGGCAGCTATACTATTGTGGAAATTATTTTCAGGTATGGGTTGTACTAGGTGACCACTGAAAATCCCTTTTTACTCTCTGATTCTGTGTTTATATCTATTGTTGAATAATAGAGAAATAAAATTTTACTTCAAGTAATTTGCATTTTAACCACTCAGGTACCATTTTAAGAGTAACTGATTGAGTAAATAGGTAGGAAAATTCAGCATATCAAATTTTTTTCCTTTTGGCCCGGTGCCACCTGAGGATTTTCCCTTTTACCGGCCTTTTGGCAGTCCTCATTGCTCTTGTTCTCTTTTTAGCATTTTTGACAATATAGACCAGTAATGTCAAATTGAAATAGAAATGGAGGGCACCAATCTGTATGTAAGGATCAATCCTCGTGGAATCATTGACTAAACTGTAAAATGTATCTATTTTTTATTATTTTTATTAGATGTTTTCCAATTACATTTTGATGTGGTTTGGGCCACACTCCAGAGTATTATGGGCCATATTGCATGTTTAACACCTTTGATGCAGACCATCTTCTCCTCCTGGATTCTCTCTTCCTGAATTTTTATGGCACTGCTCTGTCATGGTTCTCTTTCTGCCACATAAACCAGTCCTTTTGGTTGTCTTTGTAGGTTCATCTTCCATATCACACCATCTCTGTGTGACCTTTGCCCCTAGTCCCATCTTTTGTTTGTGTATTCTCTTTTGGTGATTGCATCAATTTCTGTGGGTTTGTCATTTCTATACAGATGTATATCCAGCTGTGTATCTGTATATGCAGCTTTGTCTCTTAGGCTCCTGTCCTGCATCTCCAGTTATTTTCAGGATAATTCTACATGGATATTTCAAAAGTATCTCAACCTCAATATATCTCCTGAGCCTACCTCTCCTTCTAACGTCCCTGTTTCTACTGAGGGCACCACCTTTCTTCCAGGCATTTGCATTAACAATTTGAGAGTTATTCTTAATTTTTCCCCTTCGTTCTCCATATACGATCCATTGCCAAGTTTTGATTATAATAGCTAAGATAACACTTTAAAGTTTGCAAAGTGCTTTATATACGTTATCTCATTTGATCCTCAGAACAACTGTATAAGGTAGGTGCTATTATTATCCTTATTTTACAGGTGAGAAAACTGAGGTTGAGAAAGGTTAAGTGACTTGCTTAGTCATACATCTAGGAAGTGTTGGAGACTGGTTTTAAACTCTGATCTTTCTAAAGATTCCAGCTCCTGACACTTATACTGCACCATCTAGTTGCCTAGTTTTGTCAGTTACAGTTCCTTGGTATTTCCTATATTCATTCCATTTGTTCACACCACAACTGCCCCAGTCTATACTCTATCAATTACCTCCCTCACATACTTTGCGTTCCAGACAACTGGTTTATTATTTATGTAATTTGTCTATGACGTTTGTTCTCCCATCTCTGTACCTTTAATAGACTTTAACTTAAGCATTCTTGGCATGCTCCTTCTCATTTCTACTTTTTGAAACTATTCAGCTTAAATTCCACTTCCTTCAAGAATCCTTTTGTAATTCCCACAGTTATTAATGTGCCCCTCCTTTCATTGTGAATTTATTTATAATATGTGAAATCTAGTTTGAGGTCAATGTACAGAGATCCATACTGGGCAGGAAAGTACAGTATAAGTGTAACTATATACACAATGATCAGTATTCATAGATTTAGACCAGGCAGAAAATAGAGTCTAAACAGAGAAACCAGGAACCATGACTCAGAATCTGGTGTAGGTGGATGGTTCTGCCCAGTAGTGTAACCCTAGGGGATGACTGTTGTTTCTAAAATGTGTGTGTGGTTTTAGTTTTTTTTCTTTTTCTTTTTTTTTTTTTAAACATCTGAACTGGACCAATAAGAACTGACAGGTAGGTGTGCTCTTTCCAGAAAAAGGGCATATGTTTGTGACTGGTGATTGTGTGATTCTGTTGTGACTCTATCATTGGGTCTCTTTAGGCAGAGAATAAATGAACACTTTCTGGATATTGTAGAGGGGATTTCTTTTTGGAATACAGTTTGTACTAGATGAACCCTAAGGGTTTTTCTACCTTTTAAGAATTGCAGAAGAATCTCAGAATAGAAATTTAACAAGAGTATTCTCTAATAAAATTATGGAGAAAATGATCACTTAAGGGAAACAGATTATTTCCTTAGCAAATTCATTCTTCATAAATGGTACAAAGGTCATTTTTAACTTTCCTTTAATGCTGGTTACCACAGATGTAAAATATCAGAGAGTATATGTGTATACACACATGCATACATTACATAATACACTTTGTGGTTGTCAGAAACACATTTTATTTTAAAATATATCACAGTTGAATGTTCTTCTTTTTAAAACTTATCCATGGCGCTAAAAATTAATTTGGAAACTAATATTAGAAATCTGTAGTAATATATTTGTGTGGGATATACATATATATATATCTGCATACACACACAAACACACACCTTCTCAATGCACTATCTTTCTAATGGAAAAGTATTCTGTGCTCCAGGTGAGTCCATTTTATAGGATCCTGGACTTTACTTTGACCATGTTAGATTAAACCAGTCCTCCCATTCATTCAGTCATTAAATGAAAAGAGAGAGAGTAGAGTGTGTGTGTGTGTGTGTGTGTGTGTGTGTGTGTGTGTCTGTGTGTGTGTCTATGTGTATGTGTGTGTGCACGCTATGTTCAAGGCCCTGGACCTATACTAGTTACCAGTTGAGAGGTTGGGGGTGAGAGAGAATAAAATATGGTCTATAACCTGTAGAAACTTATATTCTATCATGCACACAGATTACTATGATAAATATGTCTTTTAAAAGCACAATTTGAGGAATACAAGGTGCTACACTAGTTCTGGAGAGAGAGATGACTTTGGACTAAGGAAATCCTGGAAGCCTTAATAGAAAAGATGGCATTGGAACTGGAACTTGACAGACTTCTAATCTTCTCACCATGTTTGTTTTTTGCCATATTTGAGAACCATGCTTACCTCCACTTCACATTATAGTCCTCTCAGGACTTCAGTGGAGGAGGAAATGCCACATAAATACTTTTGTCCACTATGTTTGTCCTGTACTAAGTATCAGTCTTTTACTTAGAAGGTACTTTCGAGGGTCATATAATCTGTTAACATTTTTCAAGGTGAGTTTTGTGAAGCATATATTAGTTACTGAGGACAATATAATCAGAATATGAATGCCTCTGTTATTGAGATTATTTAGTGTCGTTAAGAAGATAGGATTTACAGAAGTTAAATAATTGTGGAGTACTTTAAACATGATGCTGTTTAACTTTAGCAATACAAACTAACTATAAATGTTATCCATATCCACTCCAAACCTCTGATATATTCAGTATGCAAACGTACCCATTCTCTTTTTTCCTGAACCTAGCTTGACCCATTTTGTGTTGTAGTCATGCAGTCCACCTTAAAACTATGTGCTTCTGACTAATTTCAGTTTAAAAAATATATTTTGAATTCCAGTTCAAAAAGTGTTCCTTTTAGCAACCTCACCAAATGTCCATTTTTTATTAATTAACATTTGTTAAGCCTTTCATTTGTCTGAACTTATTTTTACCACCTGTTGTTCCTTGGTTGTTCCTTGATATCAGCTACTCATTTGTTATGGACTGTTGTCTCTACTCTCTTCCCCTAAATTCTTTTGATTGTTGCCTTATTCTTCCTTTGGATGACTGTTTTCTGCCTTTGTAAAAACAATTCTTTATTCTTTTAGATTACAGAAAATCATCCTTTAAACAAATTTCCCCTATTATCTTCATTTATTTGATTCTATGACTTATGTACTGTTCATCAGGTGGGGACTTAGGTAAATTAGTCTACCTTATTTGATAAAGTATAATCATGTTACTATTAGCCTATTCTGAAATGATGTTTGAGGAAAAAAGTCATGACAATGAAAGCTAAAAGGTATGTTGATGAATCTTAAATGAATCATTACTGTATGCCACTGTGGTAAGTGCTGGGGATACAGATATAAGCAAACAAGGTAATTTCTACCCTCTCGGAACTTAAAGTCTAATGGAGAAAGATAATATACAAAGGGGAACCATAAAGTGAGGATAAAGGAAGGTAGAAGGGACAGAGTTTGGATTTTGATAGGAGGGCTAAATAGGAAGGGTGGCCAAAGTCCAGGTTGATTTGGTTTGAAAATGACTAAGATGTGCCATAGTGTCATGGTTCCAGAAAAGATAAAGTGAAAAATTCACTTATCAGAGTCCTGGGTCCCAGAGGGAGAGTCCAAGTTCCCTTAGGAAGATGATGTTGAGAATGACCAGAGTATAGACAGTATGATTTGGAAATGGGAGGAAATAAAGGGTTCTGTTTCAAGACTATACATCTGTGTTTCTCCATTGCATGGCACTGGATTTAATTTTATTTTAACTGTATCTTATTAGCGCTCAAGAGTTTCAAGATGTGCCTTAGGTTCAATTTTTACTTCGATCTTTCCCCCATTGGAGGTTTATCTGACAGAGCCTAGATGCCCACTATCTGGGTATCATATAGAGGGATTCTTAACTGTTAAGGTATAGAGTGGATCATTTGACAAAGTAGACACCTAATTTTTATTGACTGATGAGATAACTTCTTAAGTTCCTTAATTCTGAGATTCTCCAATCTTAAAAAATCATTGGTGGAAGTTTTTAAGTGTCAATTTTTCTCCTGATTTTAATGAATTTCATCAAAATTTTAAGATATTAGGTAGCAGTCCAGAGAAATGTGCTTGTACTGAGTGAAGTCTATAATAGATACAAATAAGACCAATTAACAGTGATATTTTTGGACCATTTTCTTTTTTCGTTGGTCTTACCAAAAGTAACACTTAGCCAAATTTTCTTGAATTTTTCACTTGTAGCTTATTTGAGATTCTGATCATTGTTTTAATCTTAGCTCTGCCTCTTAGAAACCGTGAATCCTGAGTTGTCTCAAATTTTCTCCTCTATCAAAAGGCTAATACTACTAGTCTCTTACTTAGAATTGTTTTAAAAACCAAATGATGTAATGGATTTGATGTTCTTTGTTAAATAACCACTTTGTAAATGATAATTTTTATATTTATTATTGTAATTGTTATTTTAGAGAACTGATTATTTGTTTTCTCTTTCTTTTTACAAAAAGCTTGAAGACCTCACACAGGACATTACTGTTTCTCAACTTAGTGATGTTGCAGATTACCTAGAAGATGTTGCATAGACATGAAAGAAGGAGGTATTCTAATAAATGGACTAAGGACTCTGAACAGTTACATTTCTTTCAGACAATCACTATTTGGAATGTCTGCTTCCTGTTTGTGCCTTGTGTTTCAAAAAGACTGCAGATAAAAAAAAAAAACAACTTAGCATTTCACAGCATATACTTAATGAAATAGTTCCAATTTGAGCCTGTGTGGAGGATTTACTATTCTTCATTTGGTTAAAATATGCCTTTCACTGTGGAAGTTGGATTTTCTCAGCACTTGTCCATTGCAGGCAATGGATACATGGATTTACCAGTGTTATGGAGAGTATAATAGAAGAAATCAACAAAACTAAACCTTCACACAAAATTGTGTATGAATGAGTGTGTGTGGTATTATGATACTTTTCAAATAATGGTTTTGGGCCTCCAAAGCAAGGACATCTGGAGTTAAGGCTTATCCACTCAATTATACTTTGTTATTGGTGAAATCATTCTGAGATTAGTTAAGAGTTACGTGATAAATCTTTAGTACTGAGATACATCAGTATAAGTTAGGTTTGGTATATCAGCTTTAACTTTGTATTTCCTTCCTTTTGGAAGGTTTGTTAGACCATTAAGGTTATCTTAAATTACACTTCTGTCTGCTAATTAATTTTATTTTATGAACATCTAATAAGTGGTTGAAGCTTTGAGTTTTTAAAGATGGACAGTATCACAGTCAAGTTACTGTTGATGAGTCCTTGTCAGTGTGAAAATTTTTGATTTATAAACAGAAAAATATTCACTACAGTTGCATTTTTTAAAAAAATTTGCCTTCTGAGATACCCAAACAAGTCTGAAACCACTAAACAGCTCTTTCTTTTTTGCTTCAGACCTGTAAGTTGACATCTAAGTTTAAATCCAAATTGGAAAACAAAATTAGTGATGGCCTAAGACCACATGAATACTCAGTTTCAGACAGAAGCTTATACTGTGCATGTTTTCATTATAACTCTATAAAAACAGGGTCAATAATGGAAATGCTGACAGTTTTGTTTATACTGTCATGCATAAATGCTGCTATTTGTAGGTCGTTAACATTTGTAATACTAAATCTTTTAAATTGCACTTGAGCATTGTTAAAAATAATTGGAAATTATAAATTCAGGTGAATAAAAGCAACTATACATTTATGTTAAATTTTTATACTTTTTTATTTCAATTAAATTATGATTATCTTTTTGTCACCTTAATAGAAGCAGCATGCTAAACCAAATACATAATTGAAGAGAGGAACTAATTCATAGTTTACATGAAGCCAACTGGTACTCTCACATTGGCCCAAATATTTTAAAGTAATGATTTGTTGGGTTTTTAGTATAAAAGGTGATAAATACTTGTGGACTTTTCACTTGATGGTAATTACAATGTTAAAATCTGGAATTGATTCTTTTTTGTTTACTGAAAATAAACCAAACAAGACTATTAAGGAGAAACTAGAAGGGAAAAAAAAGCAGACCACTGATGATGTTCAGGTCTGCCCTAGATTTATAAAGCATTATCTCAAGATAGTTAAGGTCATTATATTTTTGTGTATTTGAATCCGATCAAGAGGACCTTCAAATGATAAACAACATTTTGTACGAAGAAATACTCTACTGCAAAAAACTGTCCAAAATTACTTATTACAAAATACCTTTCATGCTTTGTTAACATCCATGAAACATTGTGAAATTTAAATGGCTGTTGTAAAGTATAACATTTTTGTTCTGCCCATCTGTAAATTGTATCAAATGTGTTTTTAAAAATCCTGATTGAAGATAATGATATTTCAGTGAAATGCTTAAAACTTTGTTGCTTGATGTGACCTTTATAAAAATTACAAAGCCAGTTATAAATTGTTGACTAGTAGCATCAGAAATGTGACATTTTTCCCTACCTGTTAGAGAATCTGAATTTCTGATGGTATTTGGTAAAATGTGGGAGAAAAATACCAAGTGTGAGATTGTTTTATGATGTCTGCATTTTTGAGTAACTTTGAGTAACTTAAAATCAGCTATAAGATAAGGCTATGGTGCTAGATGGAGTCATTCACCCTGTTTGAAGTGGATTTACCTGTCTAAATAATGATTTAAGTTTTAAAGTTTAGAATGGTAGAAGGCCAGAAAATTTTGAGTGTGAAGGGGTTTTTTTAGACGCATGTATATGGAAATATCCCAGGTAACATACTTTTTTGGAATATATTTTTATGGGGTAAAATCAGTATTCTGCAGTGGAAATTTTCATATTTCAGGTCCTTCATTAATTGACAAAAAAATAAAAGTGCTTTTTTCTTCTTTCCTTCATGTTCTCTCATCTTTATATATTATTGTTATGTCACTAATTGGGTATTTATAAGCATATCAAAAAGCCCATCAGGCAAAGGTAGATAATGTATACAGTATGTCTGTCCTTTATATTAAACAATTCTGAAATAACTGTGTGGATTAAAGAATATATTTCACATATTTCTCCTATTTCCTGAACACTTGCCACCCCCAGATTTCCAGATCCATTTAGGCCTATCCCCATTCCCAGTTAAACTCATGTAAAGACTAGGCAGAATATGTGTCTCCATGCATTCGTAGTAGCTATTTATGTATGTGAGATTGTCCTACCATGCTGCCACACCTCATTTTAGTTTAAGAAGAACAAAAAAAAATATTCTGTCTTTTTTCATTCTTGCATCTTTTGTGTAAAGCATTCTGCTGGGCCCTGGGTTGGATTCCAGGAAATAGAATTATTGTGCTTGTTTTGTGTGATTGTATGCTTCTGTCATATGATCCTAGAGTCATCCAATCTTACTATTTTATATTTGAGGAACCTGGATCCAAATAGAAAAGTGATTTGAGTTTCTAACTCAGATCCTCTGTTACCAGCATGTTTTCGCACTGTACCTTGTTGTCTGTCATACCAGCATACCTTCATCTTCTCACCACATTCTGTTTTTCTTTCTTCTAGTACTGTAGTTTTCAGGTAGAAAAGTATTAAACATTGTCCTTCGTATCACTTCCTGATCATGGCTTCCATCTTCTTTTTGTTGGTAAAGCTATTAACTGACCTTCTTGCTCCTGAGGAAAGTCCCAGGTCAAATTGGTGTTAGCTATTCATCATCAGACTGCCACATATTGTCCTTGGATATCTGAGGATCTAACAGAGGCTGATGCCAGCAAGAATGGCAAAGAGAACATTGGTGTTGCCTGGAAAAAGGCATAGAGTCTCAGAGGCCTTGGTTGTCAATACGCTAAAACCAGATGTTACCAATACCCCTATTCCTTTCCAGGAAGTGGCATCATATCATATAATAATAGCAGTGACATATAATAATAGCAGTGACAGTGTCCTTAGATGCTCTGTTTCTTTTTTTTGGTCACCATCATCAGCAATAAGAATGCTACACTGGGACTATTGATAAGATCTCCCCCCACTCCATGTTTTGATTTTCTTAGGAGCAAAAAGGAATCCACGTGAGAGAATTTGGAGATGGGGCTGGAAGATGATGAAAAGAAGAATTGCTTTGAAGCCACAACCTCAGGGCTAGAGTATTTGGGAGAAAAGAATACAGACTGAAAGGTGTCCATGTGCACAAAGATAACCCATATAAAAGGTGTAACTCTGGTAGGTACCCCTGCCAGGTCCCAGCAAAAACTGCTGTTCCCAGTTGGTAAGCTTCATCCTTCCTGGGCTTTGGTGCATGTCTAGCCTTTCTTTCTGTCATCTGTGTGTTGTGCTTGACCTATAACATTTCCACTGGCAAATGCTAATATTTCAAGGTATTTTTCATTTGTAAATTACCAAATATTTGTATGAGATAATTTTCCCAGAAAAATGTATAATTTTTAAATGTCCTTTGCATTCTCTAGTAATTTACTTTTTAGCTACATTTCCATTTCATAGGATTTAAATCTGTAGGAGAACTTGAGGTCATCTGCTCTAATTGAAGAGGCAACTGGTGATACGGTGGATAGATAGAACACTATACTGGGAGTTAGGAAGACTTGAGTTCAAATCTGGCCTCTGATACTTTAGTGGGACCCTGGCCAAGTAACTTAACCTCTGTCTGCCTCAGTGTCCTCATCTGTAAAAAGAGAATAATAGCACCTGCCCCCCAGGATTGTGAGCATCAAATGAGATAATATTTCTAAAAATCATTTAGCACAGTTCCTGTAACAAGTAAATGCTTTATGCTTATTTCCTTCATTTTACAAGTGAGGAAACTGAGGCCTCCAGAGGTCACAGAATTTGAGAGGTAGAAGGGACTAAATTGGCTACATACGTATTCATCCTACATACTGAAGAAATCCCTACCATGTCTCTACTATGACATGTCATCCAGCCTCTTTTTAAAAAAAAAATTTTTTTTCTTACATGTAAAATTTTTTTTACATGTAAAAATAATTTTCAGTATTCATTTTTTAGAATTTTGAGTTCCAAATTAATTTCTCCCCTCACCTCCTCCATACCTGTGATGGGTAGACAATCTGATAAAGGGTTATTTATGTGCAATCATGTAAAACATATTTCCACATTTCATTTGGTGGAAGAAATCTCAAACCCCCCAGAATAGTGAAAAATAATATGCTTTGGTTTGCATTCAGACTCAGTCAGTTCTTTGGAGGTGGATAGCATTTTTACTCATGAGTCCTTTGGAATTGTCTTGAATCATTGTATCACTGAGAATACCTAAGTCATTAACAGTTGATCATTGTACAATATTGTTGTTACTGTTTACAGTGTGCTATACATTTGCACCAGTTCATAAGTCTTTTCAGGTTTTTCTGAAAGCATCTTGCTTGTTATTTCTTAAAGTACAATAGTACTTTATTACACTCATATTTTATTACAATCATATATGTCACAACTTGTTCAACTATTTCCCCAATTGATGGACATCCCCTCAATTTCTAATTCTCTGCCACCACAAAAAGTGCTGCTATAAATATTTTTGTATAAATGGGTCCTTTCCTTTTTTATTCCTTTGGGATACAGACCTAGTAGTGGTACTGCTGGGTCACAGGGTATGCACAGTTTTATAGCTCTTTGAGTATAGTTCCAAATTGTTTTCTGCTTAGCAGGCCTGTACAATCTATGGCCTATTGACTATAAGCAGCTTTTGGGCATGCCAAAGGATTTTGGATGGCCCACAAAAAACGTAGAAGAAAATATTTACATTAATTTACATCTACACCTAGAGTCCTTTGGGGGGCTGTAGATTGTACAGGCTTGCTCTATAGAATGATTGAATCACTTCACAACTCCACCAACTCCACACAACTCCATCAGCAGTGTCCTGATTTTCCTATATCCCTTTCAGTGTTAGTCATTTTCCTTTTCTGTCACCTTAGCCAATCTGGTAGGCTTGAGGTGATGCTTCAGTGTTGTTTTAATTTGCATTTCTCTAATCAATATTATGTAAAACATTTTTTCATATGACTATTGATAGCTTTAATTTTTTTCCCCTAAAAGCTGCTGTTCATATCCTTTGACCATTTACCAACTGAGTAATGACTTGCATTCTTATAAATTTGGCTCAGTTCCCTATGTATTTGAGAAATGAAGCCTTTGTCAGAGAAACTTTCTGTAAATTTTGTTTTTTCATTTTTTGCTTTCCTTTTAGTCTTGGTTGCATTGGTTTTGTTTATGCAAAACCTTTTAACTTTTGTGTAATCAGAATTATCATTTTTACTTCACATGATCTTCTCTAATTCTTGTTTAATGATAAACTCTTATTTATAGGTCTGACTGGTAAGTTTTTGCATGCTCCTCTAATTTATTTATGGTATTACTCTTTATGTCTAAATCATGTACCCATTTTGACCATATTTTAGTAGACAGTGTGAGATGTTTCTACCAAATTGCTTTCCAGTTTTCACAACAATTTTTATCACATCATGAGTTCTTGTCCTAAAAAACTTGAATCTTTGGGTTTCTCACACTACTGTGTTCATTTACTACTATGTATTGTGTACCTAATCTGTTGTACTGATCCACTTCTCTAGCCAGTACTACTAGATTGTTTCAGTGATTACCACTCCATAATATAGTTTGAAATTTGGTTCCGCAAAACCATCTTCCTTCACATATTTTTTTCCCCATTGGTTTCCTTGAACAGTGGTTCTTCCAGATGAATTTTCTTTTAAACTCTATAAAACAAGTCTTTAGTAGTTTGGTATGGCACTGAATAAGTAAATTTAGGCAGAGTTATTAATATTTCTCCATTTCTGTTTAGATCTATCTTTATTTGTGTAAAACATGTTTTGTAATTGTGTTCATATAGTTCCTGGGTTTGTCTGGATAGGTAGACTTTCAAAAATCGTCTGCAGTTATTTTAAGTGGAATTTTATCTCTTCCTGCTGGAATGCTAGTGATTTATGTAAGTTTATTTTACATCCTGAAAGTTTGCTAAAACTAGTTTTTAGTTAACTCTTTAAGGTACTGTATATCATCACATTATCTGAAAATAGTGATTTATTTTTTAATTTTATTTTTCTTGCCTATTTTTCTTTTTTTAAATTTATTTAAATTTTTATTTTATTCCTTCACTTTCTTTTTCATGCCTTATTGCTATAGGTAGCATTTATAATAGGTATATTATAAATATAGGTATATATAGACTTAGCATTTGGGGAATATATAGTTTTGACTGAATGCAGAACTGGTTCAGTATCAGGAAAAACTATAAATGTAATTGACCATATCAGTAACAAAAATAGTGATTTTTTTTATTTTATTTTTTATTGATTCAGGGATTCTTTCCAGTGATGCAGATCACAACCCAACTATGCCTGGCCAACATGTGTGACTCTCTTCTATGCTGTCCCAAAAGTTCACCACAAGGGGTCCACTCAACATGCTGGAAGCCTTCCTCACTTTTTCCCAGCATCAGGATGGTGGTGGAGAACTCTGGCTATCCATGAATCAACCCTCACTCCCACCATGTGACAAACCCATCTTCTCTTTTGGTTATAAAATATCTTGTTGACATCCTTTACTTCTTCTTGTTCTTCTTTGGAGAATTCTTCATTGCTTGTATTTTGCAGCCTGTTTACTCAAAATGCATGTTAACCTTACCCTCTCTATCATCAGTCAGCAAACATTTATTAAATACTTATTATGTACCACTAGGAACTGTGCTAAATACTGGGGATGCAAAGACAAAAACATCCATGACTGGAAGAGATTCTAATGGGGAACAGAATATGCAAAAGTGTAAATGGGAGATAATCTCAGAAGGAAGGCACTACTGGGTAGAGAAGTCTACAGACCAATAAAGGACTCTTATAGAAGGTATGACTTGAACTCAATTTTGATAGAAGCCAGGAGGTAAGGATGAGGATGGAAAATATTCCAAGCATGGGGCATAGCCAGTAAAAATTTAGGGAGTAAGGAGGTGGAATGTCTTGTTTGAGGAACAGCAAGAGGGCACTAGGGACAGAGATTGAGGCTGATGAACTGAATTGTCTGGCATGGGAGGAGGCTCATAAAGCTTTGAGGTCTATCCCCCAGGGAAACCACACTCAAAGGAAAAAGAGAAGTCGAGTGACACAGGATTAAGAGAAGAAAAAAAAAGACCAAAATTACTTAAGATCTCAGAAGGAAAAAAATATACTTAAAGACTTTGATCATAAGCATAAAAACCAGGTAAATCATCAGCATTTCTACATACTATCAACAAAACCCAGCACAAAGAGAAATTCCATTTAAGGTAACTGTAGATAAAATACTTGGGAGTCTACCCACCAAGATAAACCTAGGAATTATATGAACACAATTACAAAACACTTTTCCACAAAGAGTTGGAAACTGTTCCAACTGTAAACAGTTGGAAAAATATTACTTGTGAGTATGTGGAACCAATATAATAAAAATGGCAGTTCTACCTAAATTAAACTTCTCATTCAATGCCATATCAACCAAACTTGTAGAATGAAATGGCAAACCACTCCAGTATCTTTGCCAAGCAAACCCCCCAAATTCACCAAGAGTCATGACTGAACTGACTTAAAAACAAGAGCAACAATAACCAATCAAACTTGCATAGAATTATTTTGTAGAGCTAGATAAAATAGTGACAAAATTGTAAGAGCAAGAGATCAAGACTGTCAAGGGAATCAAGGAAAAGAAAGGTTGCCTAGTAGTTTCAGATTTCAAACTATATTACAAAGTGGTAATCATCAGAACAATCTGATACTGGCTAAGAAATGGAATGGTAGATCAGTGGAATATATTAGGTACACAGAGTAGTAAAAGACCATGGTAATTGAGTTTTTGATAAATCCAAAGATGTAAAGCTTTCAGGGTAAGAACTCAACACTTGAAAAATTGCTGGAAAAACTGTAAAACAATTCAGTAGATACTAGACATAGATCAATGTCTCACACCATATACCAATATAAGGTCAACGTAGATAAATGATTTAGATAAAGGATGTTATAAGTAAATCAGGGGAGCATGGAAAAATGTACTTGTCAAATCTATAGACAAAGGAAGAGTTTATGACTAAATGAGATGGGTATTATGGGAATTAGAATTATTTGGATTACATGAAATTGAAAGGCTTTTGCACAAACAAAACAAATGCAGCCAAAATTAAAAAGATAACAGGTAACAGATTTTTGTAGCAAGTTTCACAAAGGTCTCATTTCTCAAAATATGTAGGGAACTGAATCAAATTTATAAGGAATAGCCTTTCTGAAGTGGATAATTGGATAAAAGGATATAAACAGGCAGTTTTCAGAAGAAATCAAAGCTATAATCATGAAAAAATAACTCTAAATCACTACTGAGAGAAATGCAAATTTAAACAACTCTGACGTACCACCTCAGAAGTATGAGATTGGCTAACATGACAGAAAAGGAAAATGTTAGAATACTATTGTGCTATAAGAAGTGAAGAGCAGGGTGGTTTCAGAAAAAGCTGGAAAGACCTATAGTCTTTCATCAGTAAAGTGAAGTGAGCAGAACCAGGAGAATATTTATTGGTTCTGCCACTCCAGAATTTATTTTGAGGCATTATTTTAAAGTTGTTTGGAGGAGAATTGGGGAGAGTCAGGTGAGATCCTGCCTTTACTTTGCTCTTGGCTTCACCCCTCCTTTTACTTTATACATTGAAATGATTGTTAGCAATCATAATGAAAATGAAGAGAACAAGAGAGGATGAAGAGATCAAACATTGTAATAATCCACAGTAGAATATAATGGAAATAAAAAAGAAGCTTAATAATCTTAACTGTGACTGTGCACGGATTGAACTCACCTATGAGATAGAGGATAGCAAGATGGATCAGAAAGCAACACCTGACAATATGTTCTCTGTAGGAAACACCCTTGAAACATAAGGGATTCACAGGATTTATTTATTTTTGCTTTAAATAGCATTTTTTCCACAATTACATATCAAAAAATCTTTATGATTAATTTTTACAAGACTTTTGAGTTCTAAATTTTTCTCCCTCCCCTTTTCTGAAAATGGCAGGCAGTTTGATGTAGTTTTTACATATGTTATCATGTAACACATTTTCATATTCATCACAGTTGTGAAAGAAGAAACATTCATGGAATTTAAAATGATGATGGTCTGAAATAGTCTATAATGATTCATTTGTATCTAAAAAGAAAGGTGACATTCATGATCTCAGGCAAGGCAATAATGATAATATGCATGGTCAATGGATAAAAATGCTGCAAGATTATAGATAGCACCCTGAGATATAACATTTGAGTACTTAAGGGAGTTCATTTAATTACAGGGAACTATCTGGTAAAACAGTCACTCTTTTGGATGTCAACATACCTCTTTCAAACCTTGACAAAACCAAAAGAATTTGTAAGGACCTAAATATATTTTTTGAAAATTAAGTCTCCTTATCTTTCCTAGGTTCAAAGGGCAGGGGATACTCACTGGCCTGATCCCCACTACTGATCAACATGTGAACTTTCCTAGCTGGGCCAATTTGCCCTTTCTTAGGCAACCTGGTGGTTATTTTATTAGTCTTTTGGCAATGTCCATGTTAAAAATGGTTTGTAATAGTAAGTCTCCCTTAATGGAGATCCAGATGAATGATGGCAGTGTGAAGGAGGATCTAGATTGTGCCCAGGAGAAGCTTATAAGAGCAGATACCTACATCCACTGAGTTTGGATAAGATGAGAAGACTGATGTTATTTGGATAATCAAGGGATTAAGAGAGCTAATGTCACTGGATTGGAGATGTAGGGTTTAAAGAGACTGGAAAGGTAGGAGGTGGACATGCTATGAAGAGCTTTGAATGACAAATGGAGGATGTTGTATTTGATCCTGCAAATGATTGGGAATCACCAGAATTTGTTGAGTAGGAGGGTGGCATGGTCAAACCTATGCTTTAGGAAAATCACTTTGGTGGCTGAATAGGGGATGGATTAGAGTGAGTAGAGACTTGAGGCAGGTAGACTATCCACAGGCTATTGAAACAGTCCAGGCATGGGGGGAAGAGGCTTTGCACTAGAACTCTGAATGGGGCATGTTTGAGAGAAGTCACAAAGATAAAATTGACAACCTTGACAGCAGGTTTCGTATGGGATGAGAGATGAAAAAGTATGAAGAGTCAATGATGATATTTAGGTTGCAAGCCCAGGTGACCTGGAGAATTGTGGTATCTTTCACTGTAAGAAGGAAGTTAGGTGAAGGGAGTGGTTTTGGGAAAAATATAATGAGTTCAGTTTTGGATATTATGGTTTTAAGCTGTCAACAGGACATCCAGTTGGGGATGTCCAATAGACAGTTAGAAATGTGATTCTGTGGGGTTGGAGCCAAGATATCACAGTAGCAGCACAGACTTTCTAGAGTGCTGCCCCCAAGCCCAACCAAATATCTGTAAAAAATGGCTCTAAATAAATTCTGAAGCTGCAGAACCCACAGAATGATGGAGTGAAATAAAATTCCAGCCCAAGACAGCCAGGAAGGTCGCTGGGAATTGTCTATTATGCCACTCTGGGAGCAGAGCCACAGTCTTTTTTTTTTTTTTCTGGGCCACATGGGCACAGAAGGGACCTGAACAGGCTTTGAGGGAACTGAATCTGTCACACCTGTGATGGTTCCCAGATTTCATGCCCCAAAACACTGAGGATAAATTGGAAAGTCAGTGAGAAAATCCTGTGGGATCAGTGCAGGAGAGTGAAGTTGTCCAGCCCCAGCCCCAGGGTGGCTTGGGGGAGAGGGGGTGGAGGAACCTGTGGCAGCCACAACAGCAACAGGGGCAGTGGCAGCCACTGTTTCTGGAGCTCTAGCCTCACGGATTGTGGGGGGGATCGAGCAGTTGACAGAACACCCCCCTTCCCCCCACTGGAAGTAGAGAACTATGTTGACAAAGATCTCAGAGGTCAAGTAAATGGCTGGGGAAATGAGTAAAAACTGGAAAAAGAATCAAACTATAGAATCTTACTTTGGTGAGAAGGAAGACCAAAACACGCAAACAGAAGAAAACAAGGTCAAAGCTTCTCCATCCAAAGCCTCCAAGAAAAATATGGAAGAGCTCAAAAAGGATTTAGAGAATCAAGTAAAAGAAGTAGAGCAAAAATTAGGAAGAGAAATGAGAGGGATGCAAGAAAATCATGAAAAAACGAATCAACTTTTTGCTAAAGGAGACCCAAAAGAGTGCTGAAGAAAATAACACTTTAAAAAATAGACTAACCCAAGTGGCAAAAGAGATCCAAAAAGCCAATGAGGAGAAGAATGCCCTAAAAAGCAGAACTGGCCAGATGGAAAAGGAGATCCAAAAACTCACTGAAGAAAATAATTCCTTAAAGATTGGAATGTAGCAGATGGAAACTAATGACTTTATGAAAAATCAAGAAAGTATAAAACAAAACCAAAGGAATGAAAAAATAACAGAAAATGTGAAATATCTCATTGGAAAAAGCAACTGACCTGAAAAATAGATCCAGGAGAGACAATTTAAAAATTATGGGACCATCTGAGTGATGGTCGTGCACAGCAGGGGTTGGCCAACTGACTCTTGGTTCAAATCTGATCAGCTCCCTGTTTTTGTATAACCCATGTGTTACATGAGTAAAGTCTCTCTGCATCCTTTGACACTATCATTCACCTTTCTTCTCAATGATACTCTTCTCTCTAGGTTTTCATGACACCATTCCTTCCAAGTTCTGCTCTGAATTCTTTGTTGGGTCTTCAACCAGGTCATGCCTGTTAACCATGAGTATCTCATAGGGCTCTCTCCTGGGCCCTGGTCTCTGCTCCCTCCATGCCAGAGGGTAGCAAACTATGTCCCACAGGCCAAATCCAGCCTAATACCTGTTTTTGTATGGTACATGAGCTAAAAAAAATACAAAAAACTCATTTGTTATGAGTGTTTGTGTGTGCCTTCAATCTGGTTCAGATGAAAGTGAGGTTCATGTGACATCCACTTCCTTCACCCTTTTTTCAGTGTTTATATTTTTCTCATGCACCTTGATTATGGGAAATAGAAAGTTCCACCCTCTTCCCTTTTATTGACTTTTTTTCACCTCTCCCTTCCCTTTAGTCTTTTAATATCATCAGGCCCTCTTTTTGTTTTATTTAACTCCCTCTACGATCCTTGAAGACATTAAGGTTCTGAGGCAGCAACATTTGTTTCTCCTCCCTCTATTAAAACATAAATATATCATTATGGTATAACCTTCTAATTGCTTAAATATATTTACCTTTCTAGGTTCCTCTTTACTCCTGTGTTTTTTATTTCAAAGATCCTATTCAGCTATGTTTTTTTTAAATCAGGCTTGGCAGATCTCTCACTAAAAGTACATTTTTCCAGTTGTATGATTATAATGTTTTTTCCTAGATAAGTTACTTTTGATTGCAAGCACTGATCGTTTGTGTACTGTAATATCACATCCCAAATTCTACTTTCCTTTTTCATGGTAGTTATCATGTTTTCAGTGATCCTTAATTTAATTCCTTGATAACTGAAGTCTTTTGTTCTGAGTACTTGTAATATTTTTTTTTCTTTAGAAACTGGATTTTGGTTATGATGCTCTTTTTTGTTTTGGAGTTTATTTCAGAAGGTTCATACAGCTAGTAAATGTCTGAGGCTGGATTTGAACTCAGGTCTTCCTGACTCCAGGCCCAGTATTCTTATGTACTCAGTAACCTAGCTGCCTCCTAGTTTTATTTATTACTTCTTGAAATATGGTATCTGATTTTCATATGGTATCATGATTTTCAGGTAGTCCAAGAATTCTTATATTATACTCTGCTTCATACCTTACTGACTGCATTATAAACTAAGTGGAGACTTGACAACAACCCAGGTCATGAATCCTCACCAGCAATCAATAAGCATTTATAGAGTGCATATTCTATGTTAGTAACTGGGGACAGAAAGACATGACACCATCCATACTGCCAACCATAACTGCTGTTCTCTCACTAACTGTGATTAAGGCCCTTCTTTCCCCACCTCTCCTCACCCACTCCCCACTCTAGTTCTGCCCCAATCACTATTACTTTTACCACAGTTGGTGTGGGAATGATATCTTACCTGGTTCCCAGTAGGAATTCAGAATACATTTCCCCAAAGAAACAAAGTTATAAATGGCAGCTTGGTGTACGTCCAATAGTTTAGTAGTTTTATACTTCACTTATATCATGGAGTAAGTTGGTTTTTGTGACTTGGCCTGATAAGTGATTATCATTTACAACGTTTTGTTCTACAGGATTCCAGCTTTCATGCTAACCCCTAAGTTAATGTATCAAGTAACACACATAATAAAATATAAATAAATCCTTGCTTCCTTCCTTTCTCACTTCTCTGCCTCTCACCCCCACCCCATTTCAGTCAAGAATACGAAAATGGCTAGTTTCTGTGGCTATCTTGGGTTTTCTTGGAGGTGCTTGAAGGTCACCTATGTGCTGAATGTGTTCTGCTGCATTTGACATTGAACTTCTTTGTATGTCTTAATTCATATCTGTTTTATCAGTTAAGAGGGCCTGATCACTTGTTCTTTACTTTGTTACTGAGGAATGGTCTACATTAATCTTCCCTTGGAAAAAATTTGAGAATCATTCCCCACTATTCAGTTGAATATATTGGGACTTTCCATCCTAATTCACCTTATCCCTCCAGGCACTTGACCTAAGACTCTTTCTATAAATATAGGCCGTGTACTTCCATTAACATTCTAACTTCCTTATATTGCTATGTCAGCTTGGTCTTTACCCTGGGTGTGGCTTCATCCAAATCACATGTTCTGCATTTCTATATTTCAACTGAGATTTCTTTTTATTTCCTTTTTTGCATTTGTTTTTAGGTAGCTTCTATCATAGGTAGAGCCATAACTGAACTACCAGTCCCTTAGAATATACTCAGAAATATCAAGCACCTTTTGACCTAGTTCATGTACTTATTTTCATTTTTCTTCATTGTTATTCTCAATTTCCTTCACTGAAATCCCTCTCTAATGTTTAATGATAGTATGGAAGTGACCTTGAGTTTTGTAAGGCTGTGCCAGCAAAATATGAAGCCTGGAAAGGTCTTATCAAGCTGGAAAAGCTTCTTGTATGAGCTTTACAACAAGGTGGGTATTTTTTGCCAGACTGCCAGCTTATCTGATTTCATGAATTTTTGGTTGTAGCAACTCATAAAACTCTCTGTGAGGCTGTGGAAGAAGGGTGCTTTTCTTCAGTGAAATGACTACTCCAATGAAATCATTAGTCTTGTGAAATATTGAAGTTCTTTTCATATTAGCATATCTTTAGAGTGCAGTTAGGCTCCATTATTATTTCTTTTCTAAAATATTCTGAGGCTTAGCTGTTTTTACTCCCATCTCTAGGTCCTCCCCATCCCCTCTTCACCTTTCCCACGTATACACACCTATCCTAGCATTAATGATGGGTTATGCCATGATGAGGGAAAACTCAAAATGTCGTAAATGACTTATAGAGTCCACGTATTTATGTAACCAAGATCTCAGCAATGTGGTTACTTTATCCACAGATATCCACAGAGCATTTATAAGGGGCTTACTATTTTCCAGGTATTGTGCACTGGGATATTAATCCCAACTGAGGAAAATATCAGGGTAAACAAATAGTAGCAAACAAGACAGTCCCTGTCCTTAAGGAGTTTACCTTCTTATGGAGGAAAAACCTATGAAAGAGTGAAGGGGAGGTATGAACAGAAATGACATGGTAAAGAGACTGCTGAGAAGTAGCTTGGAGACTTGCTCCCTGTCAGAGTCAAAGGACTCAGAAGGGTACCAGGTTGTGGTGCATGGGGGTAAGATAATCTGATGGCCCAAGAATGGATGTATAACATGGAGACAACAAAACATATATGTCTTCTTGTTCTGTTCCATTTTTGACTTAAGTCCTTCATAATATACCCAAAGTTCTAGAGCCTACTTCTAGGTCTTTTAACATCTTGTGCACCCCAGGGCAGCACACAGTTGTTCATCAGTCCTCCCTTACCCTTGCTTTATCAATTAATCTACTGACAAGCATATATTAAGCCTTCCCTACAATTTAGGCATTGTACTGAATGCTGGGGATACTATGACAAAAGTGAGACATTCCTGGCTCCCCTCCTTTCTTGACCAGACTTGACTTAGATATCTTTGATATGTGGCAGCCTACTTACATCTACCAAGGGATCTTGAAAAGCTATTTCTCTATACACTATATAGGTGTCAAACTCCCAACCCACTGCGACAATCTATTGCAAAATTCCTGAGGTCAGAACCAGATTAAAATGTGATTGGGATATGTTTAACTAAATAAAAATACAGTACAACATAGATAATGTTAACTTGTGGTTTTCTAAGTCAATATGTGGTTTGCTGGGATCCTGTTTGTATTTGAATTTGACACCATTATACACCATGGCTGTTTCTCAATTCACTAAGAGCATTTTGTTGGTGGTCAGTTGTTTTCAGTTATGTATAACTATTCATGATCCCATCTGGGATTTTCTTGGCAAAGGTATTGAAGTGGTTTGCTATTTCCTTCTCCAGCTCATTTTACAGATGAGGAAACTGAGACAAACAGCATTAGGTGACTTACTTAGGGTCACACAGCTAGTAAGTGTCCAAGGGATGATTTGAACTTAGGAAGGTGAGTTTCCTGACTCCAGGTCTGCCACTGTATCCACTGTGCCACTTAGCTGTCTACACTAAAAGAACATAGGTGCTAAAACATTTTTTAAAATTCTGTTTGAGGAGTCACTTGGGATTATTGAAAGCACTGTGTAATTTTCCAAATGCTATCTAGCCCACTCACCAGTTCAACTCTGGACCTAGCTTACTGTCCATCAGAACTGCTTGCCCTACGTATGTATCCTGGTGAACTAATTCAATGGGCCATTCATCTGATTGCAAAGCATAATTTGGGTAATATGAATGTGATAGAATACTATAATATATAAATGTGATAGAACTACAGTGCTTAACTTGGAGCCCTTTTCTTTGTTGTCTAAAATATATATGTATTCACATATGTGTGTATCATATGTATTTTAATAACTTTCAATATAATTGATCTCATTTGTAATCCTGTTATTTTATTTTGTTATTTAAAAGCATTGTTCCAAGAAGGGGTTCATAGATTTCCCAAGATTGTCATAGATGCAAAATAGTTAAGAATTCCTGTTCTAGAAGTTTAAATGTGATAGTTTAAGGGAATACTAGGGCCAAGTGAGAGGGTTTTTATTTGTTTGTTTTGTTTTGTTTTGTTTTATTTTTAGAGGATAGAGTTGCCCTGTATGTTCGTAGGCAGCAGAAAATGAACCAGTAGATAGGGAGAAACTGAAGATGAGAGAGAAGGGGTATGATTTTGGAGACAGTCTTCTGGAGAAGACAAGAAAGCATAGGAGTAAATCAAGGGTACAGGTAGAGAGGGATTACCAGAGACTGTAGTAAAGGTGAAGAAACAGGAAGATAATGTAAAGGGGCCTTAAGATGAAGAGAAGGGAAAAAGGAGAGACAACAAATAGCCTGTTTTCTCAGTAAAGTATGAGGCAAGGTCCTCAGCTTTGAAGAGGGAAGGGGAATAGAGGAATGTAGAAGTTTGAGAAGAGAAGAATTCATCCTAATCTTCAAAAAGCCTAAATTTTAAGGGTAGTACTCAAATGATATGCTAAAGAAAAACATTGTTACTTGAAACAACCAGGATCAGAAATGAAGATCTTTCTCTGCATGTTCTGATCTAGGATGTAAAATAGCTAGGTGGGTGCAGCAAATAGAGTGCTAGGTCTGGAGTCAGGAAGACCTAAGTTCAAATCTGGCCTCAGACACTTACTAGTTTTGTGACCTTGGACAAATCACTTAACCTTGTTTGCCTCAGTTTCCTCATCTGTAAAATGATTTGCAGAAGGAATTGGTAAACTCCTCCTGTATCTTTTGACAAGAAAATCCCAAATGGGGTCACAGAGAATTGGACACCACTGAAAACACTGAACAACAAAGGTGGGAGAGGGTCAGATCATGAAGGGGTTTTAAATTCCAAGCAGAGGATTTGATCCTGAATGATATTAATTTACATTTACTCACCAATTAGGGCAGTTCGACCCCAGGGCGGGAGTTCCAAAGTTTAGTGGATGAAGTCCTTCCATGGTCTCTCAGCTAACAGTAATCTTGTAGTGACAAAAATATTAATCTTCCTAAAATTTTGCTTTCTTCATATCAGTACCCTGTTCTCAAATGATTAATGACTCAGCCTCCAAGTCTGGCACTCTGACCGTTGTGCCAGCTAGCCGCCTTGAGTGCCAATATAAAAAGTAGCACAAGAATGGTGGACCCTGAGTCAGGAGATTTGGTGTGTGAGCCTAACTCCAACACTCACTAGTTGTGTGATTTTAGAAAGTTATGTCTCTGAGCCTCCATTTTCTCATTTGCAAAATGAGAGATTTGGGCTAGAAAGATAATCTCTAAGGTATAGTCTTATTTGAGTTTAACTGACTTATTCAGGCTACTCCTTATTCAGAGTTATCCTGCCTGGAAAGAACCTACTTTAAATGGATAAATCAGTATATTTTGTTATTTGGAAATGCAAATGAAACTGTATAAGAAGCTGTATAGGGGAAACAAACCAGCCAAATTGACCGCTGAAATGCCCCCAAGAAAGCATCAGTTCCTGAACTTTTAAGGCAAAGGATCTAGGGCAATAGGAAGGCACACAGATAGTGGTAGCCCTGGTGGTTCAAGAAGCTACTGAAAATTCGGATCTATGATTCTTTTAAGCTTTACAAAGCAGTAAGATGCTTAAGACTGATTTCTAATCAAAACAATGATGGCTTCTTTGCTTTTTGAAAAAAAAATTCATTTAAAGATTTGAATAACAACATTTCCTAACAAAGAATATGCTAGAGAGATAGCAACAGATGAAATTAGGTCATTTACTCATTTCAGCTTTTCAAAAGATGTACCACACAAGTAATGGGGACAGTTTATCTGCTGCTGTTGCCACTTAAAAAAACACAAAACAGCATGCCATCATTGCCTTGGGTTTATATAACATTTGATATATCTTTGGAGACAAGGGTAGGGAAATTTTTTTTTCTAGCAAAAGCCATTGTGATATATACACACACAAATGTCAGTTGTGGGTTATGGTCAAGTAAAGACGAGTTTTTAAAGAGGAAAAAATGTTCAACTTACTTTTTTTTTTAAAAAAAGGAGTGGGACATAAAATTTTATTTAAGAAATATAGCAACAATAAAAATACATCAACTATGTTATCATTTGAGACAGAACAACAAAAGATGGGGGAAAGGAACAGAGATATGGAGGAAAGTGAAAAAGAAAAGGGAAAGGGAAAAGTGAGACAATAGAAAAGAGGAAGAGAAAAGGAAAGAAACAGGAAGGTGGGGTCTGAGATGAATGTGTGAATGAAGTTGAACTGTTTTTTATTCAATAAATAAAACGTTAAGCTTCTAAAAGGTACAGAAGAGCACATAAAGGACATGGTACCTGTCCTCATGAAGTCTAATGAGAATATAAAACACATATAGAGACAATAAAATTTTTGTATAAAATTCACTTGGTCCTCTCCTCATCAGAATAAGTTTTTCACTGGTTATAATTTCCTCTTCAAATTCAATTCAGTTCAACATGTCTTGATTTAGTCCCTACTACATTCAAAGAAGTGGGCTGGGGACTGGAATATAAAGATAAAAGTGAAAGTTTGTGCTCCCAAGAACCTTACATTTTACTGGGCAGACACAACCAGACACAGATAAATAAGTACAAAGCAATCTAAGGTGGGGTGGGCTGAGTAACAACAACTCAGGGGTTCATATAGACAGTGGCACCTGAGATGAACCTGGAAGAAGCCAAGGGTTTCAGGAAGTAGGAGTGAGGAAGGCTATTATTCCAGAGATGAGCACAGAACTTGTGAAGATAGGAAGGCAGGAGATGGTGTGCCATGCATAGAGAACAACGAACAGGAATCCATAATTTGGCATGTAGAGTATATGGGGGCAGGGTAATAATGTGAAATCGGTCTAGAAAAATAGGCTTAAGCCAGATTGTGGAAAGAATTAAATAGTAAAGGAATTGGTATTATTTTGGAGATTAGATTGAAGAGGAGAGAACTTGGGAGCTGTGGAAGATCAATTATGAGATTATTACAACAGTTGATGTGAGAGGTGATATGGTTCTGAATCAGGGAAGTAGCCCTGAGAATAGAGAGAAGGGGTTGTATACAAGAGGTTATCTAGGTAGAATTCACAAGACTTAGGAACTAAGTAATTATGGTGGGAGGGAGAGAGAATAAAGAGCTCAATATGTAGGAGAAAGGCATGGTAGATCCTTTAACTTTCAAATTTCTAATATTCTCTTTAGAAATTAAACTCACTATGCACAGCTCTTCAGTCACTCTTAACCTTATGAAAACCTCAACCAAGTTCAGTTATAACAGTTCCCAGAGAAGAAATTATTTTTGGAGATTCAGTGCTATAGACTTATAAGTATCCCTTTGGTGGTTGTAGGGTGGGGAAGATTGTAGGGAGATGGTTGAGGGTGGGAAAGGATGTAGTGGTTACAAACACTTTCCCTACTTGTACTCTAAGAAATAATATAATTGATCATTTTAAATAAACTTTTGATAGAATATTTTGCTGGTGATTTTCAACACTCGAGTAGTTCTCAGAAATGTTACACACGTCAGTGTTCTTAGTAAACATTCACAAATGGAAAAATATAATAAAACTAGATCTGTTAGATTCTTTGAATGCTCAGGACTATTTTCTTTGCACAACTAAAGTCCTATAGCATTGTCACATTATGGTGCAGTAGTAGTAAACTATGAGGTTTCACAGGACATACTGACAAGGACAAGCTGATGGTAGGTTCTATTAAGTTGTAGAGGCTTCAAGATTGGTCCTATCATCAGAGAACCAGTCTAGCCAAATTCTAGAAGGTGCATCACTTGTTAAATTCCTATCATTGTCAAGGAAAGATTGATGTGTGAAACTGAAGAAAAAATGAAATGTACAATTTTTATTCCACAAGATCAAAAAGCCCCGTTTGGTCAACAGAATATATGCAGTGTTTCTATTTGAGGTCCGAGGTCTTAAGCAGATAGTGACAGATCCAAGATTCAAATTTAGATCCATATTCCAGATATCTACATTTCTTATCAATATTGTCATACATATTTTTACTGCCCCATTTATTCCTCCCTTTTCTCCTTAACACATGATGCTAGCACACTATTGCCTGAAAAATAAGCTTCTCTTTCTTAACTTTAGATCTTAAAAAAAGGCATTACAAATATAGGCCACTTGAGCATGCATAGCAGAATAGGAAACCTTGCAGAATATTATCTTACCAATCCTCTCCCTAGTCGATGAATTTTCCACTGTGGTTTGTTAATTGTGGTTTTAGAAATAACGTGTGTCCTGATAGTGTGCAGTTATGTAATTTTGAGTACTACTCTCCATATATGTTTGTCTTATCTTGTCATTTTTCCCTCAGACCAAATTCTAGAGTAAAATTTCACTTAATCAGAATACTTGAGCAGCGGGATTTTTGAGTAATTTACTTTTCTTTTTAAATAATGGTCCTGGAAACCATTTTTTTTTTTTACTTCAATCCTTTGTTTCTTTAATGGTTCATGATTTTATGGTTCTTCAGCACCACAGAACCACAGAATTTTTCATTATTTTTAGAATTATTATATAGGATTATAGATGCAGAAGGCATAGGAAATTGGGCTGAAGATGCATGAACCCCAGACAAATATTGGAAAATGATTTGTAAAGACTCAATTCTTTTTTTTTGTATTTAAATTTATTTATTTAAGTTTTCAACATTCATTTCTACAAAATTTTGAGTTTCAAATTTTCTCCCCATTTCTCCCCTCCCCCACCCCCAAATGCCAAGCATTCTAATTACCCCTATCACCAATCTGCCCTCCCTTCTAACATCCCTCTCTTCCCTTATCCCCATCTTCTCTTTTGTCCTGTAGGGCAAGATAACTTTCTATACCGCATTACCTGTATTTCTTATTTCCTACTTGTATGCAAGAACAATACTCAACAGTTATTCCTAAAACTTTGAGTTCCAATTTCTCTTCCTCTCTCCCTCCCCACCCATCCCCATTGGGAAGGCAAGCAATTCAATATAGGCCATATCTGTGTAATTTTGCAAATGACTTCCATAATAGTCATGTTGTGTAAGACTAACTGTATTTTCCTCCATCCTATCCTGCCCCCGCCATTGCTTCTGTTCTCTCTTTTGATGCTGTCCCTCCCCAAGAGTGTTGACTTCAAATTCCTCCCTCCTCCCACTGCCCTCCCTTCCATCATCCCTCCCCACCCTTCTCCCCTACTTTCCTGTGTTGTAAGATAGGTTTTCATACCAAAATGAGTGTGCATTTTATTCCTTCCTTTAGTCGAATGTGATGAGAGTAAGCTTCATGTTTTTTCTCTTACCTCCCCCTTTTCCCCTCAACTGAAAAGTTTTTTATTTGCCTCTTTTATGAGAGATAACCTGCCCCATTCCATTTCTCCCTTTCTCCTCCCATTATATTTCTCTCTCACCCTTAATTTCATTTTTTTAAGATATGATCCCATCCTATTCAATTCACCCTGTGCTCTCTCTCTCTCTCTCTCTCTCTCTCTCTCTCTCTCTCTCTCTCTCTCTCTCTCTCTCTCTCTCTCTCACTCTCTCTGTGTGTGTGTGTGTGTGTGTTTAATCCCACCAACTACCCAGATACTGAAAAAAGTTTCAAGAGTTACAAATATTGTCTTTCCATATAGGAATGTAAACAGTTCAACTTTAGTAAGTCCCTTATGATTTCTCTTTGCTGTTTACCTTTTCATGCTTCTCTTGATTGTTGTGTTTGAAAGTCAAATTTTCTTTTCAGCTCTGGTCTTTTCATCAAGAATGCTTGAAAGTCCTCGATTTCGTTGAAAAACCATTTTTTCCCCTGAAGTATTGTACTCAGTTTTGCTGGGTAGGTGATTCTTGGTTTTAGTCCTAGTTCCTTTGACTTCTGGAATATCATATTCCATGCCCTTCTATCCCTTAATGTAGAAGCTGCTAGATCTTGTATTATCCTGACTGTATTTCCACAATACTTGAATTGTTTCTTTCTAGCTGCTTGTAATATTTTTTCATGTTTATCTTTTTTTAAATTTTATTTACTTTTTTAAAAATTTATTTAACTTTTAACATTCATTTTCACAAAATTTTGGGTTCCAAATTTTCTCCCCATTTGTCCCCTCCCCCCACCCCAAACCACTGAGCATTCTGATTGCCCCTATCACCAATCTGCCCTCCCTTCTATCATCCCTCCCTTCCCTTGTCCCCATCTTCTCTTTTGTCCTGTAGGGCCAGATAACTTTCTATACCCCATTACCTGTATTTCTTATTTCCTAGTAGCAAGAACAGAACTCGACAGTTATTCCTAAAACTTTGAGTTCCAACCTCTCTTCATCCCTCCCTCCCCACCCATTTCCCTTGTGGAAGGCAAGCAATTCAATATAGGCCATACGTGTGTGGTTTTGCAAATGACTTCCGTAATAGTTGTGTTGTGTAAGACTAACTATATTTCACTCCATCCTATCCTGCCCCCCATTACTTCTATTCTCTCTTTTGATCCTGTCCCTCCCCAAGAGTATTTGACTTCAAATTGCTCCCTCCTCCCCATGCTCTCCCTTCCATCATCCCCCCTCCTGCCCCCCCCCCCACTTATCCCCTTATCCCCCACTTTCCTGTATTGTAAGATAGGTTTTCATACCGAAATGAGTGTGCATTTTATTCCTTCCTTTAGTGGAATGTGATGAGAGTAAACTTCATGTTTTTCTCTCACCTCCCCTCTTTATCCCTCCACTAATAAGTCTTTTGCTTGCCTCTTTTATGAGAGATAATTTGCCCCATTCCATTTCTCCCTTTCTCCTCCCATTATATTTCTCTCTCACCCCTTAATTTCATTTTTTTAAGATATGATCCCTTCCTATTCAATTCACTCTGTGCTCTTTGTCTCTGCATGTGTGTGTGTGTGTGTGTGTGTGTGTGTGTGTGTGTGTGTGTG
Organism: Notamacropus eugenii; assembly: GCF_028372415.1. Taxonomy (NCBI): domain Eukaryota; kingdom Metazoa; phylum Chordata; class Mammalia; order Diprotodontia; family Macropodidae; genus Notamacropus; species Notamacropus eugenii. The sequence continues at coordinate 262,131,036 of NC_092873.1, forward strand.
TGTGTGTAATCCCACCAACTACCCAGATACGTAAAAGTTTCAAGAGTTACAAATATTGTCTTTCCATGTAGGAATGTAAACAGTTCAACTTTAGTAAGTCCCTTATGATTTCTCTTTGCTGTTTACCTTTTCATGCTTCTCTTGATTGTTGTGTTTGAAGGTCAAATTTTCTTTTCAGCTCTGGTCTTTTCATCAAGAATGCTTGAAAGTCCTCAATTTCATTGAAAGACCATTTTTTCCCCTGAAGTATTGTACTCAGTTTTGCTGGGTGGGTGATTCTTGGTTTTAGTCCTAGTTCCTTTGACTTCTGGAATATCATATTCCATGCCCTTCGATCCCTTAATATAGAAGCTGCTAGATCTTGTGTTATCCTGATTGTATTTCCACAATACTTGAATTTTTTCTTTCTAGCTGCTTGCAATATTTTCTCCTTGACCAGGGAACTCTGGAATTTGGCCACAATGTTCCTAGGAGTTTCTCTTTTTGGATCTCTTTCAGAAGGTAATTGGTAGATTCTTTCAGTATCGATTTTGCCCCCTGGTTCTAGAATATCAGGGCAGTTTTGCTTGATAATTTCATGAATGTTTTTTGATCATGGCTTTCAGGTAGTCCCATAATTTTTAAATTGTCTCTCCTGGATCTATTTTCCAGGTCAATTGTTTTTCTAATGAGGTATTCCACATTATTTTCCATTTTTTCATTCTTTTGGTTTTGTTTTGTGATTTCTTGGTTTCTCATGAAGTCATTAGCCTCCATCTGTTCCATTCTAATTTTGAAAGAACTATTTTCTTCAGTGAGCTTTTGAACATCCTTTTCCATTTGGCTAATTCTGCTTTTTAAAGCATTCTTTTCCTCCTTGGCTTTTTGAACCTCTTTTGCCAATTGGGTTAGCCTATTTTTCAAGGTGTTATTTTCTTTAGCATTTTTTGGGGTCTCCTTTAGCAAGGTGTTGACCAGCTTTTCATGATTTTCTTGCATCTCATTTCTCTTCCCAATTTTTCCTCCACCTTTCTTACTTGATTTTCAAAATCCTTTTTGGGCCTCTTCCATGGCCTGAGACCATTGAATATTTATTTTGGATGTTTGGGATACAGAAGCCTTGACTGTTATATCTTTCCCCGATGGTAAGCATTATTCTTCCTCATCCATAAGGATGGGAGAAGATATATGTTCACCAAGAAAGTAACCTTTTATAGTCTTATTTTTTGCCCTTTTTTGACATTTTCCCAACCAGTTACTTGACTTTTGGGTCCTTTGTCAAGAGTAGGGTGTACTCTGGGGATCTATAAGATCTCAGTTCCTCCAAGGTGGCACAATCAAGTGTGTACACTGGTCTGGGAGCAGGAAGAGACTTTTGTGCCCAGAATCTTAGCAGAGTTTCCTCTGCACAGCCACCTGGCCTCCAGTTCTGCCAAGCCAGCACTGGGGGCTGAGATTCAGATAAGCTGCATGGGCATGGTCACCATTCAGTGTGAGATAAAGATCAGTTCCCTCAGGGCCTCTACACAGGGCTGAGGTAATAAACAGCTGCTCGGTGCCCCCAGGGGTTTTACAATCCAACAATGGATGCGGGCTGCTTTAGGGGCTGCTGTGGGAACTACTGCTGCCTATATGATGTGGCCCCTATGGATGCTGCCTAAGGCTGGAGCTATGGGAAGGCCCTTCTCCCTTCTGGCCAGCTGAAAAAACCCTGTCACTGACCTTTGGCCCCTGTGGGTTGAGGGATCTGCAAACCACTGCTACTGCAACTGGAGATTCTGCCCCCAAGGGCTGTTCTCAAGCCGTGCACTGTGACCAAGACTGGGCTGGGCTCTGCTCCATTTCTGGTGCAACAGACATTTCCCATGGGACTTTCAGGTCACCCTGGGCTCCACTCTGTTGTTCTCCACTTCTGCTGCTCCAAAATTTGTTGAGAGTCCCTCTCTACCGGTATTTTATGGGCTATGTGGGGGAGAGCCAGCATTTGTGTGTCTTTCTACTCCACCATCTTGGCTCCGTCCCCTAAAGACTCAATTCTTAATAGTTATTTTCTTGTAATTTGTTATTTCTCCTCAGGTGACATGGAGATAAAAAAAATCCACTGAGTTAATCTAAGTTATAGTTATCCAGTTTCAAGTAAATCATGGTTTTGCTGTAACAATTAAGGGATAAAAACTGCACATTGTAGGATGAACCTGTAGTCTTGAGGCCACATGTGGCCTTCTATGTCTTTGGGTGTGGTCTTTTGACTGAGTCCAATTTTCACAGAACAAATCCTTTTACTAAGGGGATTTGTTCTGTGAAGTTTGGATTCAATCAAAGAGCTGTACTTAAGGACTTAGAGGGCCACATGTGGCCTCAAGGTTGCAAGTTCCCCACCCTGGCATAGGAGAATAATAAAAATAAATGTCTTTATGGGATCAGGAAATGAAATGAAAAATAACCTCAGTAATCTCCTACCAATTGTAATATCATCCCAATATTATTCCTGTAGCGATTAAAAATAATGTCTCCTTACCAAAAGTAGCTCTGAGAACCTAAGGGATTCCATTTTGAAATAAAGAGAGCCCATCATAGCTCTGTGTGGAAGGTAGGTCTTATAATGATCAGCCAAATCAGATGAAGGCAATACAAGTTGCAACAAATCTTACATTAGTTCAGTCAGGTGGAGACGGAGATGCATCTGGAAGAACCATCATGATGGCCACCCAAGGAGAACCCCAAGTGCAGTTCAAACTTACATTAGTTGGAGATGGAGGTACTGGAAAAACCACATTTGTAAAACGTCACTTGACTGGTGAATTTGAGAAAAAGTATGTAGCCATCCTGGGTGTTGAGGTCCATCCTCTTGTGTTCCATACTAACAGAGGTCCTATTAAATTCAACGTATGAGATACAGCTGGCCAAGAGAAATTTGGTGGTGTGAGAGATGGTTATTACATCCAAGCTCAATGTGCCATTATAATGTTTGATGTAACATTAAGAGTTACTTACAAGAATGCACCTAACTGGCATAGAGATCTGGTACGAGTATGTGAAAATATCCCTATAGCATTGTGTGGCAACATAGTGGATATTAAGGACAGAAACGTCAAGGTGAAATCAATTGCCTTCCATAGGAAGAAGAATCTCCAGTACTATGATATCTCAGCCAAAAGTAACTACAACTTTGAGAAGCCCTTCTTTTGGCTTGCTAGAAAACTTACTGGAGACCCTAATTTGGAGTTTGTTGCCATGCCTGCTCTTGTACCTCCAGAGGTTGTCATGGATCCAACACTGGCCATACAGTATGAGCAGGAGTTACAGATTGCTCAGATAACTGCACTCCCTGATGAAGATGATGACCTGTAAAGGAATGAAGCTAGAGCCCAGTGTCAGAGGTCTAGTTTTATAGGCAACTGTCCTGTGATGTCAGTGGTGTAGCATATTTGCACTTTATTATATAGCTGAGCAGAACATGTGCTTAATCTTTGGGATGCTGAAGGAAATGAATGGGCTTCGGAGTGAATGTGGCAGTTTAAAAAATATATAATTCACATTTTGGACCTGCATATTTAGCTGTTTTGGACTGCAATTATGTCCCCTTGAGTTTCAAATATAAGACTGCTGCAGTCCCATCACAATATTCAGTGGTGAATCTTGTTTGTTACTGTCATTCCCATTCCTTTTTCATTTAGTTCATAATAAAGATTGTATTTCAAATATCTAAAAAAACAAACAAAAAAACCCCAACAAATCTTACATTAGGAACAATTTCCTTTACCTCATTCACAGTGTCTGACACTATTAGTTGACATCACTGTTTCTCCAATTTTTTGTTAGTTTTATCTCACCAAGGGCTCAGGGAGTGAGGAGTCTTGTGTGTCACCTGTATATGTTGTAAAAATCTCCAAACAGGTAGTGAACTGATCCAATCACTCTGAAGAACAGTTTGCAACTGTGCACAAAGGGTTATCAAACTATGCATACCCTTTGATCCAGCAATACCATTATTAGGTCCATATCTCAAAGAGTTCATAAAAATGGGAAAAGGACTCACATGTACAAAAATATTTATAACAGCTCTTTTTGTGGTGGTAACGAATTTGAAATGGAGGTTATGCTCATCAAGTGGGGAATGGCTGAACAAGAGTTGGTTATATGAACGAAATGAAATACTAATGTTCTATAAGAAATGATGAGCAAGCAACCCAGTTTCTGGATAAGAACTCACTGTTTGACAAAAACTGCTAGGAAAATTGGATAATGGTGTGGAGGAAACTGGGCACAGACTAATGCCTGACACTGTACACCAGAATAAAGTCCAAATAGATACATGATCTAGATATAAAAACTTATACCATAAACAAATTAAGGGAGTAAGGATAGTGTATTTGTCAGATTTATGAAGAATGGAGAAATTTATGAGCTAACAAGAGATAGAGAACATTATGAAGTTCAAAATGGATAATTTTGTTTACAATAAATTGAAAAGTTTTTTGCACAAGCAAAGCCAGTGCAACCAAGATAAGGAGGGAAGCAGAAAACTGGGAAATAATTTTTACAGCTAGTGTTTGTGATAAAGGTCTCATTTCTAAAATATATAAAGAACTAAGTCAAATTTACAAGAATACATGTCATTCCTCAATTGATAAATGTTGAAAGGATATGAACAGGCAGTCTTCAGAGGAAGAAATTAAAGCTACCTATAGTCATATGAAAAAATGCTCTAAATCACTATTGATTAGAGAGATGCAAATCAAAACAACTCTGAGGTACCATATCATACCTATCAAATTGACTAACATGACAAAACAGGAAGATGATAAATGTTGGAGAAGATGTGGGAGAATTGGAACACTGATTCATTGTTGGTGGAGCTGTGAGCTGATTCAACCATTCTGGAGAGCAATTTGGATCTATGCCCAAAGGGTTACAAAAATGTGCATACCCTTTGGCCTAGCAATACTGCTTCTAGGGCTATATCCCAAAGAGATCACAAAAATGGGAAAAGGTTCCACATGTACAAAAATATTTATAGCATCTCTTTTTGTGGTGGCCAAAAACTGGAAATCAGGGGAATGACCATCAATTGGGGAATGGGTGAACAAGTTGTAGTATATGAATATAATGGAATACTATTGTGGTATAAGAAATGATGGACAGGAGGACTTCAGAAAAGCCTAGAAAGACTTATATGAACTGATGCTGAGTGAAATGAGCAGAACCAGGAGAACATCATACACAGTAACAGCCATAGTGTGTAAGGACTGTTTCTGATAGACTTAGCCCTTCACAGCAATGTAAGAACCTAAAACATTCCCAAAGGACTCTTGAGGCAAAATGCCATTCACATCCAGAGAAAGAACTATGGAATCAGAATGCAGAATGAAGCAGACTATTTTCTCTTGTTTTATGTTTTGTTTTGTTCTGTTTTTTCTCTTGGTCTTTTCCATTCATTTTAATTCTGCTATGCAACATGACTAATGTGAAAATGTGTTTAATAAGAATGTAAGTGTGGAACTCATATAAGATTGCATGCTGTCTTGGGGAAGGAGGGAGGGAAAATTTAAAACTTATGGAAGTGATTGTTGAAAACTGAAAATAAATAAGTTAATTAAATTTTAAAAAAGAAATGATGAGCAGGGAGATTTCAGAAAAACCTGGAAAGATTTACATGAACTGATGCTGAATGAAGTGAGCAGAACCAGGAGAATGTTGTACATAGTAACAGTCACATTGTTCGATGACCAACTTTGTTAGACTTAGCTCTTTTCAGCAATGCAATGATCTAAGACAATTCCAAGGGATTCACAATGGAAAATGCTATCCATATCCTAAGAGAGAACTATGGAGTCTGAATGCAGATCAAACCAAACTATTTTCTCTCTTTTTTCTTTCTCATTGTTTTTCCTTTTTGTTCTGATTCTTCTTTCACAACATGACTAAGGTGGAAATATGTTTAATATGATTGTACTTGTATAGTCTATATCAGACTGTATGCTATCTTGGGGAGGGGTGAGGGAAAGGAGGAAGAAAAAAATTGGAACTCAAAATCTTATAGAAGTGAATGTTGAAAACTATCTTTACATATGATTGGAAAAAAAAATAAATTACTATTAAGTTGGAAAAAAAAAATAAAAAAGCTCCAAACAGAAAAGAAGAGGAAATCAGATTAAATTGTGATGAGACATGAAGCAAGCATTCATTAATCATATGGATAATTGAACACTAAAAACAGATGATCAAGGTGATCTCCCTATGGAGATCAGGGATCTTAGATTTAGCACATGAAGAAACAACATAAATAATTTAATCCAACTCTTTCATCTCAGATGAGGAACCTGAACCCCCAAAAGTTTCAGGGATTTACATAGATAGTAACAGATTCAAGATTCTAATCCAACTCCTGATTCAAGATCTGACTTTCTCTCTATAACACTATACTCTTTCATCACACATTGGTGAAATAACTCCCTTGTACGGTTTAGTCCTACATGGGAGTCAGAGGACTGGATATATTGAGCATTTGAGGCCTCTCTATTTTCTTTGCAATCTTTTAGAACAACTATGAATTGTAATCCTTAGTGGGGAAGTTCTTGTAGAATTCTTTAGGAATTATGCTGCAGAACTCTAAACCAATATTTGGTGGCAGTAATGATAAATTGACTATAAACCAGCTATGAATTTGTAGATAGCTGTGAAGGTATGAAATCAATTCTTAGCCTTCCTTTTGTTAGACAAACACAATTCCTAGAGCTATCAAAAAATAGAATAGATTGCATCAGGAGACAGCAATTTCCCCTCTCACTTAAAGGTCTTCAAGCTGTGACTGGATAACCACTTGTTAAGAATATCTTAAAGTTGTTTCTTACTTAGATATTGGCTAGATTAATTAACTTTTGAGGTCACTTCCACCTCTGATATTGTGTGATCCCATGATTTCTTCTTTGACCGTTTCTATAGGACCTACTATAACTTCCTCCACTTTAATTCCTTCATATCCTTTAAAATATGAATAATAAAATTGCCATAAAATATTGTTTTAATAAATAACAAAATGGGATAAATTCAACAAAATTCTAAAACTTAATATTTAAAGGGATTTAAAATTGGTGGACTCAGAATTTGGATTTATCGTGTCTTTCTTGATGATTTCTAAGATATAATTGTTGCTAAAAGGAATTAAGTTTTAAGCACTTATTTTGAGATTATGATTATCATAATAATAATGATAAATCTTGCAAGCAAAGAACAGGAAATTTATATTGTTCATTTTTACATCTGAAGTGTTTAATGAACTTTTTTCTTTTGTTAGTTTGTACATTGAGACGTTTGCATTTATGATCCAATCTTTTGTTGCATTAGATTGTTGGCCTTCCATGCAGTACTTCCCTGATTCCTTATATATTTCATATATATATATAGCTATCTTGTATAATGGTCTAGGGGTAACTTCTAACATGTTTCAGCAAAGGTTGGAAAAAGTAACAAGGGGAGACTACTGTTCTAAACCTGATTCTGACCAATGAGAAGGAACTAGATGCTAAAGTAGGAACTTTGGGGAAAGTTATAGCTTATTTTAAAATTTTGTGACAAAGGAGACTATATTAGCAAGCACCCTAGCACACCCAGGATGGCCTGCTACATAGCTTCAAAGAGGTTAACAATCTTACTTTAATTACATTCACTAATTCAAGGGCCTGAATGTGGAGAAAATACAAGCAGAGAAAATACAAACAGAGAAATTAGCACAAAGATCAACAGACAGGGCTCCTACTGTCTGAATAAAATAATACAACCACCTACATACACCACCAAATGGGAGAGCACCAACAACATCTGAGTAGGTGGGGGCTCTTACAAATGAGTACTCAGAGTCCCATCCAGGGAATCAAAAGGTCCTTCTCTAAGTGAAACCCCCAAAGCAAAATGCCAACCTCCCAGTATATAAAACAAAGATTCTGCTTCTGATTGGCTTGGAGCAGTAAACATGAAACCTATGTGACTCAGCACAGCTGTGAATTATCAGGGGTTAAAGGAGCTCAATCCCTCAGATGTTTTCAGTGAGCCTGGGAAACTGAACTCCAGAAAGAAAACAACAAAAAATCTCACTTTACTTGGGCTTACAGAGACAAAAATGAGGCTCAATTTAACATTCCTTTAAGATTTTAAGAGTGTTTTAATGGCTGCAGATAAAGGATAGGTAGGATTCCACGGCTTAAAACTCTCGATGGGAAGTTAGTTCAAGAGGTATGCAAAGCTCTCAAAAATGAAATTCTGAAAACAAAAATAAAAGTAACTTATCAAAGAGAGGAGTTGAACCCAGATCCTCTGACTCCAGAATGATAATGCCCTCCATATATGCCACACTGCCTCTTACACTACTCCCTTGATGAGATCAAAGCAATGGAATACATTAATCACCTATTTGACCAACAAGCATTTATTAAGTGCCTACTGTGTGCCAGGCATTAAGTTTTAGAGATGAAAATACAAAATTGAAAAAATCTCCATCCTTAAAAAGCATAGAGCATTTTAGAAAGAGACAACAAATTCTATTCATAAATAAGGAAATATAGATACAAAATAAATACACAAGTGGTATGTGTATATGTATGTATGTGTGTGTGTGTGTGTATGTGTGTGTTGAGAGGAGGGAAATACACAGTATGACTGTTACTGTGTACAATATTCTCCTGGTTTTGCTCATGTCACTCAGCATCAGTTCATGTACATCTTTGCAGGTTTTTCTGAAATCTGCCCGCTTATCATTTCTTAGAGAACATTAGCATGCCACTACATTCATATACCACAACTTGTTTAGCCATTCCCCACTCAATGGGCATCCCCTCAATTTTTAATTCTTTACCATCACAAAAAGAGCTTTTATAAATATTTTTGTACATATGGGTACTTTTCCCTTTTTTATGATATCTTTGAGATGCAGACCTAGTAGTGGTTTTGTTGGATCAAAAGGTACACACAGTTTGATAGCCCTTTGGGCATAGTTCCAAATTGCTCTCCAGAGTGGTTGGAAAAGTTCACAATTCACTAGCAATACATTCAACTATTTAATCCTTATCTTCTTTTTCAAGGAGAACAATCCTTTTAATATCAACAAATAATTTTATTTCCTCTGTCAAGAAGAACAATCACTTTAATTTCAATAAGTAATTTTATTTTCTCTGTCAAGGAGAACAATCCCTTTAATTTTAATAATGCCCAGTGCAATACTGGGAAGGACTGAAGAAAAGTGGTCAATAGGAAGTTGAAGAAGAGACATAAGATCATAGAAGTGGAGTTGGAAGGGACCACAGAGGTCACCTAATCCAATCTCCTTATTTCATAGAGGAGGAAATTGAAGCCTAAGAAAAAGTAAAATATCGTTAGCAAAAACCTTGACACAAACCCAGGCTCTCTCATCCATATCTAGGATTCTTCCACTCTATTACACTTCTCCTTTTCTCCCTCTCTCCCCTGCACCTTGCTTCCTATGATAAATTTAAGTCCCTAAGCCATATCCAACACTTCAAAAAAATTTACAGATGCAGTTGCTGAGACTATCTATGATCTTTCAAAGGTCATTGACCCATTGAAGGGTCATTAAGAAAGGGAAGGATGTGAGTGAAAGATAAAAGTAACAGTGTTCTAAAAAAGGAAGAGAGTGGAGTCTGCCAACTATAAACTGGGGAGTTTAATTTAGATTCCTTACAAATTTCGAGAATGTGGAGTGTAAGTGTCATATTCCTTCTGCTCAGGCTTTGGGCAGATTAGATGACATGATATTAATGACTTAAAACATATATGTAGCCCTTGATCATGGAGACCCTGAATGGGATAGGTTAAATGCACCATCTCACTTTTTTTGGAATCATACACAAAGATATAGAGCTATATTTTATATAAGTCAGTATCAAGAAGAGTTGCAGGTCTTCATATATGGCAAACTTTATTTCCTTTAAAGCTGTTGTTATTATTGACCTGGGTCAATTGATCCATGGGCAAGGGGCATGGAGAACTGCACCTGTATATACTTAGCAAATAGTTGCTTACATCTTTGCTGTGTGCCTGTTTATGTCTTTTTTTTTTTTTTAGCAAATATATTTATTTTTGTATTTATATTTTACAAAAGGGTTTTAAAATATTATTATTAGTTTCTTCATTGATTCAGTCTTTCCAGATTGTAAACTTGGATTTGGGGTCTGCATGTTCCTGGCCTAAGACATTAGGCTACAATGCACATTACCCTCCACTCACTTGTGGACAAGGATTGGCATAATACATATTTAAAAGAAATAATTGATTAGAAAAGGAAGTGAGCCTACCATATAGAGATATTGAAGAATGATAGGACAGTTTGAATGATGCAGTGGTACCAATGCCATATGAAGACCTAGAACAGGAATTTTAAGTCTGGGGCCCATGAATTTGTTTTTCAAAAAAATATTTTGATTGACATGTTTCAATAAAAATTATTTCCTTTGTAATTCTCTATACTTTATTTTATGCATTTAAAAGCCTCACTATAAAAAGGGATCCATAGGTTTCACCAGACTTCCAAAAGGTCCACGACACAAAACAGATTAAGAACCCTTGATCCAGAGGAAAAATTCTAACATTAGTTAATTCTTTTATTGAAGATTAATGGAGGTGGGGGAAGCATAGATAAAAATAGCACCAGTTAGTCAATAATAATTTTTTTAAGCACCTACTATGTGCTAGGTATTGTGCTAAGTGCTGAAGATTCAAAGAAAGGCACAAAGTAATTTCTGCTTTTGGGGAATTCACATCACCAAATGAGAAACATATAGATGGGTTGCAATCATGGAGTTACGCACATTACCAGTATCACAGACCCAATAAGTATGCTATGCTGTTCATTCCTACTGAGTTCACTAAGACCTCAAGGTCTTTTTCACATGAACTATTGGGTAGGACTTTGTCCTCATGCCTGTTAAATTTTATCCTATTAGATTTGGACAGCCTTCTACCCTGGTGATATGATTTAAGCTCCTGATTATATTGATTGTCCATCTAGTTATACCTCCCAGTTTTGAGTCAACCCCAGATTCATTAAGCATACTGGTTATGTTCCTGTTCAAGATCTTGATCTGAGTGTTGAACAGAACGAGGTCTTCACTAGGTGTTGCTTTCCAGTTTGACGTTAATCAACTAGACTTTGGGTCTGACCATTCAGTTACTTCTAAATCTACCTAATGATATCCTTCTTCAGTCCACATCTCTATCTTATCTGCCATGATATTGTGGGACACTTTATCAAATGCTTTGCTAGAATTCAAAGTCCATCTGTTTAATGTATTAACACATAAGGGATTTCCATCCACTAGTACAAATCACATTTGTTGATACATTTGTAGAGAGGTGATTGAAGCTGAGAGTGACTTAGAGTCACTCAGCTAGTAAGTGCCAGAGGCAGGATCTTTTAACCCAGACTTTCCTGATTCCCAAGTCCATCACTAGCCATTACACTCATTGCATCTCATCATCAATCTAATTACTCTGTTCGAAGAGAAAATGAACACTCTTTCCATTTCCTATCTCTATTATCCTCTCTTTGTTTATTTGTTTCTGTCGTGTCCAACTCTTCACGACCCCATTTGGGGTTTTCTTGGCAAAGATACTAGATTGGTTTGCCATTTCCTTCTCCAGTACATTTTACAGATGAGGAAACTGAGACAAACAGGGGTAAGTGACTTGACCAGAGTCATACAGCTAGTAAGTATCTGAGGTCAGATTTGAACTCAGGATGATGAGTCTTCCTGACTGCAGGCCTGCTGGTCTACCAATGATACTTGAACTCTTGAACCTCTTTGTGGTGCTGTTGCCTTCTATGTATTGTCATGGAGGGTTTGTAGAAACCTTTGAAAAGAATAGTGAGTGGTGGGAAGAATGTGGACAAATTCTGTTATCTAATGGATAATGTTAAGGGGACGTAAACAAACAATAGAGCTATAGAATAAGAAAAATAAAAGTACAATAGTTAAGTTATTTAGTATAAACACAACTAATTACCAAAGTTGGAAATGGGAATGAAAACCAGGGGTAAATACACACACAAATCCATTAAAGCAGACATCCAGCAGAGTTATTTCCATTTTGATTTTGTATAAAGTTGTTACATTTTTATATGTCTGGAAACATGGGGAAATCCCAGTCTTCTTTTATGCAGTGAGATCTAAAGGTCAGAGTTTCATGTCCTCTTTGGGTCATAGCATCTTTTTAGTCAGCTCATAAAGTTTCCAGCTGTGGGCTTTCATTTCTGTAGGTGTTGCCTTGCACAAAGGATGTTTCCTGGAGAGACATCTACCCTGAAACATGCCAAGACACCAACACACTTCCAGTCACTGAGGCTCATAACCTGGATATCATCCTCAACTCCTCCCTCCCGCTCTCTCCCCATAACTAATCTGTTGCTAAGCTCCATCATTTCTACTTTGGCCACATCTCTCATACACTCCCCCTTCTGTCCATTGATCCTTCACTCAATCGTGTCCTTAATACTTGACACCTGGACAATTACCATAGCCTTTTGGTTGGCCTTTCTATTTCTTTTCACACCAGTCCACCCTCTACTAGGTCATCATACTAATCTTCCTGAAGCACAGATCTGAACATGTCTCTTCCTTCCCGTCTTCCCTCAAATCAATAAACTCCAGGGGCTCTCTATTACCTCCAGGATTAAATATAAAATTCTCTATTTGGAATTTTAAATCCTTTATAATCTAACCCCATACTACATTTCCATTCTTGTTACACCTTACTCCCCTTCTCCACATATTCTGTGATCCAGTGATCTTGCGATTCCTCACACAAGATGCTCCAGCTCAAGACTCCATGCATTTTTACTGTCTGTCCCCTCATGTCAAATTCTCACCCTCCTCATCACCTCCTGGATTCCCTGGTTTCTCTCAAGTCCCAGCTTACTTTGTATAGGAAGCCTTTCCATACTCCCCTTAATTCTAGTTCTTCCCTCTGAGATCACCTCTGATTTACCTTGTATGTATCTTGTTCATGCAAAGTTTTTGTATGTTGTCTCCTCCATTAGACTGTGAGCACTTTGACAGGAGGAACTGGGGTTTTTGGCCTTTCTTTGTATTCCTATCATTGACGTGAGTCCTCTAGACTTTGGGTCTGACCATTCAGTTAATTCCAAATTCAGCTAACGAGGTTATTCTTCAGTCCACATCTCTCTCTTATCTGCAATGATATTATGAGGCACTTTGTCAAATACTTTGGACAATATCATAAGGCCTGGCAAATTCTTGTTGACTTGTAGACTTGAGGAAATTGTTTGGTTGTTTCTTTACATGAATAATAAGAATTGCTGGCAATTGTATTGTAAAGCACTTTATGACTATTAACTCACTTGATGCTCACAACAATCCTGGGAGGTAGGTACTACTTTTATCCCCGTTTTACAGATAAGGACACTTAGGCTTGAGAGACATTAAGATCATATAGCTAGTAAGTTTCTATGGCAAGGTTAGAACTCAGGTCTTTCTCACTCCATGAAGAACTTTGGATGCAACTCTTCCATTTTTGTTCAAAAGGTATTATCTTCCTGTTTCCCTCTCAAGACACAAGAATGCTGCTTGACTTTGGAAATTATCAAAGAACAAGGAATTAAACATGTGCCATTGAAGAGTGATTCACAGGAATGAAACTAAAAATGTTTATTTGAGGGAAGTTATTTGCCTTTTTCTATCAAGCTTTGTGGTCAGTATATTCATCTGCCCATGGAACAACTGCCAAACACAGAAAAAAGGAAGTAAAAACCCTACTATAGGTAGTAGTCTCTTTTCTTTTAATATATTTAATCAGTTTAATATTTAAAAAGAAAGATCATAAAAATATCAACAAAAAACTAAAAAGACTAAAAGCAGCCCTGTGACTTTAAAAAAATCCCTTTTTATTATAAATTTAGTCATCAACTCACAGTGGAAGATAGAGGCAGGATCCAAATAGATCTTGACAGGCTAGCATAGGGCTGAGTCTAATGTTATGAAATTCAATAGGGATAAATGAAAAGTTATACTTGGGAACCAGCCTCACAAGAATAGAATGGAGAAAGCATTGTTAGACATCAGTTGAAGAATCTGGGGGTTTAGTGAACTGAAGGTTTAATGAATCAGCAGAAGGATGTGGCAATAAATAAAGGTAACATTGTCTTGGTTTGTACTGAGAGGTGTATTTTCCAGGAATGGGGAGGTACTAAGCCCACTGTACACTGCCCTAGTTAGTCCTGTTCTGGAGTAAGGTCTTCAGTTCTGGAGACCACAGCTGAAGAACACTGATAACCTGGAGAATGTTGAGAGGAACACAAGCATAAGGGGGAATGACCTTGAGTCCAGTCTGAAGAAGATGGAAGAAAGAAGACTGGAGGTGGGGGTGGGAAGGATAGTTCATCCATGGATTTGAAAGGCTGCTGTCAGATAGGAGGTGAGAGTAGACTTGTTCTGTTTAACACCAGAGGGCAAAGCCTAGAAATGGATGAAAGTTGCAAAGAACCAAATTTGATCTCAATGTTGGGAAAAACTTCCTAACAATTGGAGCTATCCAAAAAGGGGATGAGGGAAAGGAAATAATCATTTATATAGCACTGACTATGTGCCAGGCATTGAGCTTAAAAGCACTTTCCAACAACCTTGTGAAGTAGGTACTATTATTTTTACCATTTTACAGTTGGGGAAACTAAGGTAAACAGAGGTCACATAGCTAGTAAATACCTGAGGCCAGATTTGAACTCAGGTCTTCTTACTCCAGGTCTAGTGCTCTATCTATTGAATCACTAGTGACCAAGAGTCAAATGGACTGCCTTTTAGGGTCATGGGTTTCCTGCTCCTTAGAGGTTACAAAGCAAAGGTTTGTCAGGTATGTAATAGTTGGACTAGATGCTTGCTGAAGTCTCTTCTCTTTTTCAAATTCTGTGATTCATTAAACATGAACATTTCAATATGTAGTAGAAAAGAGGATGATACATTTATCCATGATGTTTTGCAATCTAGTGTTTTGTCTTGAATCTTAGGATCATACAAACATAATTTTCACATCGGAACTGACATACATTTCAGATTCAGATGTAGTCATTTTTCACTAATTTGGACATATGTTTCCATCCTTTTGCATAGCTATCTCATTTGTCATTCTTAAGGGCAACATGATAACTGCCATAATAATTTGTGGGACCTACTCACAAACATACTCTGTTGCTCTGACTCTGGGTCTCCTATCTCTTTTTCCTTAGGGCCACCTTCCACCTTCCCATATGGAGACTACTCAGAAGAACTCTGTCATTCAGAATATCTCACTTCTATCAAGATTTTCTCACCTTTGTCCCCAGATGTTCAAAGGGGAAGTACTAGGATCTGCCATGAACGCAACTTTGTGGGCTAGATACAGAAAGTGTAGTTACTTCCCCAAGCTGCTTTAATCTCCCATTCTCTCCATGCCCTCATTGATGAAGACTCATTTTACAAGTGAACCCAATCTTCCAGGGATCTGCAATTATATTGCAAAGCACTTTATAAATGTTAACTCATTTGATGCCTACAACAACCCTGGAAATATCCCCATTTTACAGATGAGGAAGTTCAGGCTTGAGAGACATTAAATGACTTGCCCAACATCACAGAGTTAGTAAGTTTCAGAATTGGGATTTGAACTCAGGTCTTTCTCACTCCACGAAGAACATTGGATGCAGACCTTTGGAGGGTCACTCATAAAACTACTGAAGATTTGCATCCAATACCCCGTAAACTACCTTGCAACCTGTACTTGAAAAACGTGTATATTGACACCCTCTGGAAATTTCTAGTTCCATTATTATCTAACCACACTCTTTCCCTTTACAACTTTGACTGTACACAATCTGTTCTTTGCACACCACACATCCCAATTTAGGTTCACTTGCGTCACCAATCACCAACGTGACAGTGGTGCAGTTTACATGTGCCTGTGGTTTACACGTGCTCCAGATGACACTTGAGGACTTTCAGGGACAATAATAACAGGACAATAACAATTAAGTGTCCTGCTTCCTTTCAACTCACAAGAAGACAAAAGGACCCTTTATAATGACTACACTAGAGAGGAAGTGTAATATATCATTACCCCACCAGATGGCGATGTATTCAAGTCACTGGCCCCAAAGCACCATCTTTTGTCACATTTTGTCACATTAGCAAAAGAACTTGTGTTCGTGTCCATCTATGTGTATGTACAAAACACCTACTGCACCTGCTTGTGTCGTTACAAAAGGACTGGACTTGAAAGAGTTCTCCATGGACTGAGTTCTGTATCCTTGCCCATGGGTTAAAATTAAATATTATTCACAATTACATCAAAAGGCATGCCTGTGGCTTCAGAGCCTTCATCCTTCACCTCTAGGAAGTCTCTTGATTCAGTCTTGACCTTCTCTATTTATATTACACAGGCAATTTACTTTTTGTAGCCATATAGCTTATTTTGTTGTTATTCAGACATGTCTGACTCTTCTTGACCCCATGTGGGGTTTTCTTGGTAAAGATACTAAAGTGGTTTGTCATTCCCTCCTCCAGCTCATTTTAGAGATGAAGAAACGGAGGCAAACAGGGTTAAGTGACTTGCCCAGGGTCACACAGCTAGTAAGTGCCTGAGGCCAGATTTGAGCTTAGGAAGATGAGACTTCCTGCTCCTGACCTGGCTCTCTATTCACCGTATTACCTAACTGCTCACATAGCCTATTAAAGTTAGCTAAATTGCAAAGAAAGCCTTTAAGCAATCCCTTTGCTAAGTGTTTCCTCTTCAACAACTCAAACCTCTTCTCAAGGCTTGGCCTCTACTTTCTCTCCCAGGATGCTTCAGGGACAATTCTTAATTCATTCCCCTTTTTACTCCCTGTCCTGTCTCATGCCTCAGGACGTGGGAAAGACATAGGTATGAGATTGTGTTCTGGGAACTGTATGACTCTCAGATTTGGACTTGGCCCTACAAGGAAGAATATAGAAAAATAGTAACCAGGGGTGAGGTGGGTGAGGTAGTTTGGGCTGTTGGCCTTCTCAGAAGCTGCCGATGTTTTCAAAAGCTGCCCTGGCTTTCCACTCAGTCTGGACTTACCTTTCTGCACGTGAGTCCCTAAATGTCTCCTGTGGCTCTCTAACTGGATCCGTCTTCAGATCCATCTCCCTTTGCCTCACCTCAATTAGAAAGTCAAGAAGTATCTCCCAAGGACAGAGAAGGGTGGGGGGAAGGAGCTCTAGGAACCTGTATGATGCCCCTAGTTTATCCAATCACTTGGCATCTCACTAATTTGTATCCTCCTCTTGGGGACTTCCAGTGGGAGAATGAGAAGACAATCTTCAGAATATCCATTGCCACTCATCACCTTTGCAAATCATCGTTATCACCCCAGAACTCGAGTATTATAACAACAACAATATTAGTAAAAACAATGATAATAACTCAATAAAGAGCAATCTATGTGCTCTGGTTATGTCAGAAAAGGAAGCATGTCCTAATATTCCATCACAGCTGAGGGGGTAATCACTCACTGCAACCAGCTGCCAGCTCTCTTCAAATTAAACATGCAGCCATTCATCATCTCTTCAGAGTCTAACAACTATTACTGATCGAAGGGAGGGGATTCAGTTGATAAAGGTGGGTTTGAGAAGGGAACAACTGGTAAAGAAGGTGGAATGCAATTTGAATTTTTGACCCATGGCTAGGAATTGCACCTAATGAGGGCAAGTAAAAATATATTTTCCTGGAGTTTTGCAAATCTAATCAAAGTGTCTTCAAGTGGAAAAGTGAGGGGCAGGCAGAAAACTACCTAAATATATCTGTGAAATAAAATCTATTATTCTGAATTTGATTTTTACTAATAAGGAGAGACTGGTTGTGAAATAGAGGTGGTGGAAGACTGTGATTGCTACCTTTTATGCATCCTGCTTTAGGAAGAATGTATTTCAAAGGGTTCAGTAGGAAAAGTAAGATTCCAAGGCTTAAAATTGAATGGGGGCGAGGTGGGGAGAAGGATCAGGCCAAGAAGAACAGAAAGTTCTCTAAACTGAAATTCTGAAAAAGTAAACAAAGGAAAAAAAAGGGAGAATTTTTTAAAAGAATAGTGTGGATTCATGGGGAACTGCTAATTTGGATTTTTAAAAAATTAACTTTTAACTTAGGTTTTTGAAATGTGTATATGGAAGGCATGGAGAAACAGGTAACCAGCTGAATGGAAAAGAGTGTCAAAGTTCTATAAGAATAGTGTAGGAATGTGAACGCTCAGACTGAACTGAGTACAGTAAAAAAAAACAATGAAAGGAGGAACAAAAAACATTTTGGGGACGTGGAGGCAATAATAATGATACATAAGAAGGAGAAGGTAGAAACTACTCAATTTCCATTTTATTTCTCTTTCTATTGCAAGGAGAATTATCTTTGGGCTGGGAACAATCTGGGTAAAACACAAATGAAGTGTTAAAATTCTTGGTAAGTGTGTGGACAGCACCAAATTACTTCAATAAATTCAAATAACCAGGACATCCTAGAGTACTGCAAAAACTAACAGGTATGATTGTTCAGCTGCTGTTAGTGATCTCTGAAAGGTCTTGGAAAAAGAGAAGGAAATATAATTGCCTTTCCCTTCACACACACACATGCACACACACACACACACACACACACATGCACACACACTTTTGTTTTTTTAAATAAAAGATTGGAGATTGGAAACTATGGCCTGGTGAGCTAAATTTTGATTTCTGACACATTTCTAGAACAAATTATTGAAAGGGTGGTTTCCTTTCCTCTCCTCAACCCTTTGCAATTTGGCCCGCAGCCTCATTACTCAAGTGAAACCTCTCTCCAAGGTTATCATTGTTCTCTTAGCTGCTATCCCTAGTGATCTCTTCTTTTAGGCTTCATCCTTCTTGATGCCCCTTAGAAGCATTTATTGAGTTCTAAGTTAGTCCAACCTATTCCTGAATGGAGATCTCCTCTATAGTACCCCTGAAAAGGGGTCATCCAGCTTTTGCTTGAAGTCTTAGAACTCGCTAACTCCAGTGACAGTCTATTCTACTATGACATCTAATTTCCTTTTTTTACAAGGATCCTGGGAAGGGTGACCTGTAGCCTCCTACCCACATCACATGTATTCTCGAATACCACTTTGGCTATAAAGAGGACATTTTCTGAATATTATTAAGCCTCAGTTACCAGAACAAATTGAAAGGTATGCTACTGACTACAGGATGATCACATGGCATACTAGAAAGAGCATTAGGTCTTGAGTCAGAGAACAGGGTGTCAAATCCTGCCTTTGGAGGTCATGAGCTCATCTTGGGTAAGACACTTAATTTCTCTTCATTTCAGTTTCCTTATCTATAAAATGATTGGATTTAATGACCTCCAAGATCTCTTCCAATTCTAAAATTTCATGATTCTAACTATTATACAGTGAGATCATTGAATGGTTTGTTTCATTCTCCAGTGGATCCATGATCTTACAGATCTGACTGTTCCCTCTGATGATGTAGATCACAACCTAGTGAGTCCTATTCATCCTGTGCTACTCTTATTCATGAATTCACCACTTACATCCTTCCACACTTTATCTTGACATCTTGCAGATACCAGTGGAACACTTGGACTGCTTACCTGTTAGTTCTTATTTTTGCCACATGACTGGCTCATAATTTTTTCCCTTCATTCTCAGAACAAGAATTTGCTCAACTACCTACTCTTCTTTGCCATTCATTGGGTTAGAATGTGGGAACACAAAGACAAAAATGACACAACTCCCTATCCTCACAGAGTTGATACTCTTGGCCACAATGTTCCTAGGAGTTTCTCTTTTTGGATCTCTTTCATGCAGTGTTCTGCGGATTCCTTGAATATTTATTTTGCCCTCTGGTTCTAGAATCTCAGGGCAGTTTTCCTTGATAATTTCATGGAAGATGATGTCTAGGCTCTTCTTTTGATCATGGTTTTCGGGTAGTCCCAAAATTTTTACATTGTCTCTCCTGAATCTATTTTCCAGGTCAGTTGTTTTTCCAATGAGATATTTCACATTATCTTCCATTTTTCCAGTCTTCTCGCTATGTTCTGTGATATCTTGCTTTCTCACAAAGTCCTTAGCGTCCATCTGTGCCATTCTAGTTTTGAAAGAACTATTTTCTTTAGTGAGCTTTTGAATCTCCTTTTCCATTTGGCTAATTCTGCTTTTGAAAGCATTCTTCTCCTCACTGGCTTTTTGAACCTCTTTTGCCAATTGAGTTAGGCTAGTTTTCAAGGTGTTAATTTCTTCAACATTTTTTTGGTTCTCCTTTAGCAGGGAGCTGATCTGCTTTTCATGCTTCTCTTTCATCCCTCTCATTTCTCTTCCCAGTTTTTCCTCCACCTCTCTAACTTGATTTTCAAAATTCTTTTTGAGCTCTTCCATGGCCTGAGCCCACTGGGTGGGCTGGGACACAGAATCCTTGATTTCTGTGTCTTTGCCTGATGGTAAGCATTGTTCTTCCTCATCAGAAAGGAAGGGAGGAAATGTCTGTTCTCCAAGAAAGTAGCCTTCAATAGTCTTATTTCTTTTCCCTTTTCTGGGCATTTTCCCCAGCCAGTGACTTGACCTCTGAATATTCTCCTCACACCCACCTCGACTCCTGGTCCTCCCAGCCAGCGTTTGGGGACTGAGATTCAAATGCTGCTTCCCACCTTAGGGCTTTTGGCGGGGGCAGGGCTGCTATTCAGTGTGAGAATTAAGTTCAGGTGGTCAGGTCCGGGCAGGGCCACCTCTCAGGCTCGGTTCCCTCAGGGGGTTTATGCACAGACCTTCCACAATGGATCCAGGCTCCCGTCCGCTTGGGGAGGCCCTGTCTACAGCCGCCTCTCAGCTTCTACCTCCCTGGGGGGGCCCGAATCATGGGGGCACCCCACTCCCCTCTCGACCCGCCAAAGAGACTCTCTCACCGACTCCCGTCACCTGTGGGCGGAGGGACTTGTGCAGCCGCTGGAGATCCCTTCCCTGAAGTCTGTTTCTCTTGGTGCTGTGGCCGCAGCAGGTCTGGGCTGGGCTGGGCTCCGCGTCTGCAGAGCGACGGATCTTTTGTGAGAGGTTTGCAGGTCCCTCAGTGGGTGGAGGGACCCGAGTGGCTGCTGGAGATCCCGTCCCCAAAGCCCGCTCGGAGCTTGTCCTCTCGGTGCCATGGCTGCTGCAGGGCTGCCCTCTGCTCCCAGTCCCGGCGCCCAGTCTGCAGCGCGAAGGACCCCCTGCGAGAGGTTTGCAGGTCTCTCCGGAACAGAAATCTCCCTCGCTCCAATATTCCGTGGCCTCTGGGTGCAGAATTCACCGTGAATTGCTCCCCTGTAGCCAATCTGTGGGTTGTGGGTTCGGAGCTATGTGTATGTGCGTCTTTCTACTCTGCCATCTTGGCTCCCCCCCCCAGAGTTGATACTCTTATAAGAAGGAGGAAGACAACATGGATATACAAATTGAACACAAACTGTGTTTCTGGTGGGGAGCTTCTCTTCAGTTAGAGGCAGTATTTGAACTGAACTTTGAAGAAATGAGGTGCTAGGAGACAGAGGTGAATAAGGAAGGCATTTCAGACATGGAAGACAGACTGTACACAGGCATGGAGTTGGAAGATGGAACTAGAAGCACACTGGTTTGATCAGAAGGCAGAACAACAATAATAGCTAATATTTATATAGAGCTTGAAGTCTTGCAAAGCTCTTTTCTGAAAAGAAATTGATTTTTAGTTTACAACATTCATTTTTATAAGATACTGAGTTCTAAAGTTTTCCCCTTTCTTCCCTTCCCCAAGATGGCATGCACTCTGATATAGGATATACGCATACAATCATCTAAAACATATTTCCACATTAGTCATCTTGTAAAGAAGACTCTTACAGAAGGGAAAAACCATGAGAAAGAAAAAAAAAAGAGAAAATAGCATGTTTTGATCTGTATTCAGACTTCATAGTTCTTTCTTAGGATATGGATAGCATTTTCCATTGTGAGTCCCTTTGAATTGTCTTAGATCATTGCATTACTTTGAAGTGATAAGTCTATCAAAGTTGATTATCACACAATGTTTGCAAAGTTCTTTGCATGTTAACTCCGCCCCCCCCCCCCCCATGACATGTTTATTGTTTTACAGCTAGAGAATCCTATTGAGTCTCACTGATTTTAGAGAGATGGGTTTGGATGCAGTGCCAGTGAAGTTTCAGAGAAAAAAATAATTGAGAGCTGACATTTAGAAACTGTCTGCCTATATTATTATTAACCCTTTCCTGGATCACGAAAAGGAAAAAAGGTTTGTGAATTGGGAAACAATGAAAAGGTAATTGAATTTGCTGAAACATCTAATTGGGTACTAGGGAGCCTTACAAACTAAAGTCAAGTACTGATCAATTTTAAAATAAAATTTTAAATTGGTGTGTGTGTCTTGAAATTGGAAATTACAGCTATAAGTTATATGAGATTCTTACCCATTTTGTAACAGATTATGTCCAATTTGAATTTTAAGAACTGTCTTGATTTCTCCCCACAACAAAAGAAATTTACTTAAGGGACCAGGAGAAACAAGCCCCAAGCCCTCCTGAGAACTCCCAGATAGACAAACTGCAGTAGCTTGGGAAAAATCCTGCCAGTTAGGTCCATAACTGAGTTATGAGACTTGGTAAGGACTGGGAAAAAATATGGGAAAAAGGGAAAAATAGGTAATTACTGAATGGGAAAAGGTACAAAGAAAAGACTACCTAGAATCTCCTTTATCTGTAAACTTGGATTTCTTGAAATCATCTACTTGGGTAAGGTCATTGACCCTGGGAAAAGAGCTTGTTTGGGATTAAGAAGTTCCTAAACAATGTTAGAGGTTTACTGATAATTTACAAGTCTGCGTATAATATAGAAGTGATTTCTAGTGATTGATCTTTACACCAGGATGAATCTAATCTCAAGGAGAAGAAGAAAAGAAAAACAAGAGATGGAATGTTAAGAGAAATGTCTTAAGTATGTATGAGTCCTGGTAAACTTTCATTATTTATTGCAACTCCATAAGAGTAAAAATAACTGTATCTAGTCCTAAGCTGTGATTAGTGAAACTTGCCATTTGAGGTAAAAACTGTTGGGATTGTAGTTTATATTGTTTTGAGTTTTGAATTCAGGTATAGTTGTCTGATGGAAAATTAATTTGGTAATCAACCATTCAAGAGAACTGCTACAAGCTACTCAGAGGAAACGTGATCCTGAAATCTTACAGGCAGAGGTCTGTACCTGGGAAAAAGCCAAGAAGACAACCTTGACCTAGTATATTAGCAACCACACTAGCACACGGTACGCTACTAGCACAGGTTCTTTGATCTGCTTTTCTAAAGGAAAGACAGCTTCAAAGGGGTCAATAATCTTACTTTAATTAGAAATAATTAGAAAGAAGTGAGTATCTAAGAAAGAATCCAATAGGCCAGGCTCCAACTGTCTAAACAGAATAATACAGCCACCTATGTACACCACCAGATAGGTAGAACACCAATATATGAGTAGTAGGGAGGGGAGAGTTAACAACTGGCTACCCAGAGTATGGTCAAGGGAATCAAAAAGTCCTTCTTATGAGCCAGCCCCCAAAACAAAATACCAACCTCGCAATATATATCATTTTCAACTAATAGCCAGAAGGCATCACAACCCAGGTGACTCAGTACAACTGTGAATTACTGAGGTCATCCTTCAGATGTTTACAATTTAGCATGAGCCTAGGAAACTAGAAACTAGAAAACAACAAAAAAATCCCACCTCACTTACACTTACACCTAGCCAAAGGTATTATCCTTTTGGCTCAGTTCTCCTATTGTGCTATTTTCTTTTGAAAAGGAATGTTTCCCACCTGGTTATTCCTAAGTCTGGCTATGAGGTGGAATTGTTCATGCTTGATTAGCTGTCAACTGTGACTCTTACTGGGTCAAACAGAGCTAAGGATACTTGATCCTGGTGTACATAATCATGTCCCTGCTTTTACCTTTTATAGCAAATTTCTATCATCAGTAGAGAATGTATGCATATTGCAAGTATGTAAGAACTTACTGTTTCAGTCTGAATGTATAGTCATTCCATATCCCAAACAACTAAGTAAATTAGTATTTGGGCTTGTCATCTGCCTGCTAATGCATACTCTGTGTGTGTTCATCCTTCACTGCCAAAGAAGACCAGGCCATCAGAGAAATGATGACATGACTTGCACTTGACTTTGTTTTGAGTGAGGGAGGGCTGTGCAGCCACCAGCCTCACTTCTCCTCCAGGGCCATCTGAATCCAGTGACCAGATATTCCTCAGGATAACTGGAGATGACCCAGGATGAGGCAATTGGGGTTAAGTGACTTGACCAAGGTCATACAGCTAGTGAGTGTCAAGTGTCTGAGGTGAAATTTGAACTTGGGTCCTCCTGACTCCTGCACTGGTGTTCTATCCACTGCACCACCTAGCTGCCCTAATATATACTCTAATATAATATTAAATGTCTGAAATAGCTCATTCTTTCAGAATGCTATGAGAATAATTGGAGGAAGGTAAAAAAGCTTGTGAAACTAAGACATGAGTCTATTAATTTACGAGGTTAAAATCTGAAACCTCTTCTGTTTTCCTTTAAGGAAAATAATTTCAGTACCATCAGTCATCTCAGTGGGGAAAAATGTTGGTCTCATCTTGAGTACATTTGAATATGGTTAACAGCTGAACATGTTCTATAAGAAACTCAGTTGATACATATTGTTTTCTGTATATAACTGGGAATTAATTACTTAAAAGTATCTACACATCCCATCTCCAGTCTTTTGTTACAATTGGAATAAAGTCAGATTCTTGTAAGTAAATTCATTTATTTAACCATTGAAAGCAAGGGTGGAAAAACCTCTACCTACCAAGAGTGGTTTTATATATAGGAATAGATCCTCAACAGCATCTGATCTTGCTAAAGGAATTGGAATTAATTAGAATGAAAAATTTTGAAGAAGCAACAAGATGAGACAATGTAAGTAATTCTTTTGGGGCGTGTAAAGACTTAAATTCTCTGAAGTTTCGAGTGAATGCTGAATTCTTATTCTGCTATTCCCCTTACAGCTCTATTATTAATAAAGTCAGAAGTATAAGGTTTTCATCACATGAACTAGTTATTGAAGAAATAAACTTTCAGAAGCTGTGCCTATTTGGATTGAGATCTGTTTTGTTAAATATTTTTGTAGGAACATTTGAGGGTTCACTATAAGTAATCTAGAACAAAAGAAGCAAATATACTGAAAAAGGGTCCCTGAGGACATTTTCCAGAATATCCAAGAAAGATGTTCCAAAGATCAGACAACCACATAGGATGTCCAAGATACAAGATGATATTTATTGACTAAAGGACATTCCAAGTGTGTTGATGGTCATTACTGTACTACTTTGGCTTTTTGTTTCACTCTATCTGTATCCTGAGTTAATTCGATTATCTTGGTGTCATGCAAACATCCCCTCTAAAATAAGTCCAGGGGACTTACTACTCCTTATACTGTGATCAGTCCATGTTGTTGTCCTTGTTTAATTTGTCAGGAAAAACTGTAACAAGTCTTCCACTGACAAAAAGGAGGAAACTGAAAAAATCAAATGATTCTGATACCATCCTGCATAACACCCAATATGTTGTAAAATTGCCCATCCATGTTTCTTCATCTCTAAACTTAGTTGAGAAATTCAGCTGGCCTGTGCTGAGTTAAGTTCAGAAATTCAGTTTTCCTACTAATCACCAAGTGCCATTGATTCTTTCTGGAGGTGGGATGAAAAGATTGTTAACAATTGTGGTCATTTTCTTAGTCATATTTCCCTACTTGCGTTTGTATTGTGTTGTGGATTGTGCCTCTGATGTATCCCGTTGGTAGAATCCTCTGCTTCCTCCATGTTGATGAAACCAGTTATGCACCACTTAGGGTACTTTGCAGAAAATATTTTTGGAAATATTGTATAAGCAGGTCATGAGGGGTAGAGTGCAAGGGGTAGGGAAGAGGTTAAGAATGTGTCCTCGAATCCCCATGGAGAATGTCAACTACCGCAGTATATATAAACAGCAAAAGAAGCTCCAATTATCCCATGGGAAAACTTGCACATGATCCTTGGTCACCCTGGCAATATAACTTCTTTGTTCTGTTTTTATATCGTACCTAACCTGGTCTGGGGTTGGTGAGGAAATGCACTATGTTACTTTGTTCAGTCACCCAGGACGACTGGCTTCTTGTGAATAAATTCCCTTAAATAATTCAATTAACTCTAATAAAAAACTATTAATAACCAAGCTGGTATGAGCCCCTCATTCTCTGGTATCTCAATACTCTCTTAGAGGGTATGACATCTTACAATAGTCTGTCCTTATATTTGGAGTAGTGGGTAGGAGAGCGTGCCCTCTTATAATATGCCCTATAACTGACTTTGCTATGTTGAGTCTCTCCCCAAGCTTTCTCTAAATGAATCTCTATGTTCTACTGCTTTTCTCTACAAGGAGAATCTGCTCCTAATCTTCTATTCATTTTCTCAGTAAAGATTCACAGATGAGTTTATATTCTAATCTCTGTTACTTTTGGTTGCCATTTCCCTTTGCTTGGCAGTTTCCTAAGGTTTCCTGATTGATTTTTCTTTTGGGGAGACTTGTTATATAAATTGATTTGTATCAGTCAGATTTCCATATAAATTATCATAGTTTCTGCTTTCTTTTATCCATTTTTCATAGATAAAAACAAGTTTCGAAAACTTGTTTCAATAGGTCAGGATTGACTTGCTTCAGTTACATGATGTATTCTTCTCTAGTTTTTATTCTTCCTTCCTCCTCAGAGAGACCTGAAGAAGCCTGTATAGATACTGTTGCAATTACTGTCATCCTGTACATTTTGGAGGACAATATGTTGTGCCCTGATAGGTGGTTTGAATATATATTAAATAATAGAAATCTTGAAACCTCCTCAGTTAGCCAATATATCCTCCTCTAGGTTACATGAAGATAAAA
Organism: Notamacropus eugenii; assembly: GCF_028372415.1. NCBI lineage: Eukaryota > Metazoa > Chordata > Mammalia > Diprotodontia > Macropodidae > Notamacropus > Notamacropus eugenii. The sequence continues at coordinate 262,158,014 of NC_092873.1, forward strand.
TGAGTCTTTTTCTGTGGTTAATGTTTTGATTTTTTTTATCTTTAATTTCTCGTCACCCAGAGCCCATGTTGTATGTTTGGAGATTTCTATATGTCACTCAAGATAAACGTGAACAGGTATTTATACACATATCTATATGCATTTATATGTGATGGACAAATACGGACATTTTGTGGTTGTTTAGTCTTTTCAGTTGTGTTGTACTCTTTGTGACCCCATTTAGGGTTTTCTTGGAAAAGATACTGGAGGGATTTGTTACTTCCTTCTCCAGCTTATTCTATAGATGAGAAAACTGAGGCAAACAGTTAAATGACTTGCCCAGGGTCACATAGACAATAAGTATCTGAAATGGATTTGAACTCAAGTCTTCCTGATTCCAGACCCAGTGCTCTATCCACTGCACCATCCAATTGCTTGTATATGGACATACATATATCCATACGAATCTACACAATTGAGACACAAGTTACACTTTTGTATATGCCTAGATAGCCAGATGAATTACATTCCAAATAGTTGCCTTCTGTCCCTTTCATAAGAACTGATTCTTGATCAATTATCTCCTTGAGAACATTCAGAATAATTAGTCCTGGAACTTTCATTGAAATGGAGATACTGACTAGGGCACTCATATTAGGAAAATGTCTGGAAGTAGCCTATAAAAGAGGATTCCATTAGTCTGACACCTTTTACACTTTCAAAACTGGTTCTGTAGCTAAGGCAATTTACTAGTATTCAGGTAAATCACTGAATCTATTTGCAAGAGGAACTTAGTGGCTTTAGTATTTTAAAGGAACTTTGAGAGTTCACAAGTTTCAATACATACTATAGAGGGTTCCTTTGTGAGAGTAAGAGAAAAGTAGTTTGTTAGGGTGGAAGGAGGAGCATCATATTGGAGTCAGGAAACCTGGATTCAAGTACTGGTCACTAGTTGTGTGACCTTGGGCATGTCACATCACTCTAGGAACCAGAAAAAGAAATTGTGCCTCAATCTCTCCATCTATGAAATGCAAAATTGGACCAGATGTTTTCTAAGTTTCCTTACAACTCTAAAGTGCTTCTCTGACTCTGCCTTCCCCTCCTACTTTAGTTAGCCTTGGTTTTGTTTTTTCTATATCTTTGCCTGACATCTATCCTTGCACTGTCTTTCTCTTCATACATCCTTAAGAGCCTTGTTGTTTGATAACACTGTTGGTCAGAATTTTACTTTTGAAACATGTGAATTTGATCTTCTCTAAAGATGAGCTTTCGCTAATCAGGGGGCCCCTGACCTTCAAATTTTACTTACCAATCAAATTAAGACGATATTTTTCTTAAACAAAAAATTTGGATAGTCACCAAAGCTTGTAGCTAGATTTCAAACATACTCAAATGTGGTCTAGAATAAGGAGAAGTTTGAAAGGAAGTCACCCATCTGTTAATAAAACTTCACATAAGTGTTCCACATAAAGAACCATCTTGTTTTTTATTTTTTTCTTTTAAGTTGAAAACCTCTTCCCTTTTTCAAGCTTTCAGATCATAAGTCACATAGTTGGTTTGCCCTAGATAGCTAGTTTGCTGGTACCTGGTTACATGTATTCATCAACTAAAACCTGATATCTGAGATCAGTTCTGTGGTTATATAACAAAAATCAAACAGCATTTTCACTATCTTCTCACCCCATCAGATTTCATTTTCCTTGTTAATTTCTTTCACTAATAACTGAGACTGCTCAAAATTTGTAGACTTTAACTCTTGGCCTTCTTAACTATGGGTCTTGAAAGGGGAAACTGCAATGAATCCTCAAAGAAAGTTTAGAGAGAAAGAGTTTAAGAGGCTTGCATCGTATGCTAATCAACATCTTTTCTTGGGTTTTCTTCCTAAGAACTTTTAGGAAATCCAAGACCCTGTTGTCTAAATTTCCCAGCTCTGTGACACAATGATCTTGATTAGATACATTCTCAGAGTCAGTGTGATTCCTCTCCCTGCATTCTGCAATAAGGATAATTCTTCATAGAATTTCTGGAGTTTGACCAGGCTTCTTTGTTTTTATGAGAAAAACTAATAATTTGTCTTGGGAATAAGGCCCTTTGGAATTGGTGTGCCGTGGGCACCATTTGAAAATTGTACCTTCTGGCTACATTCATGGAGAGTGGAATCTTTGCAAGTAATTGTTTGCATTTTTGTTTCGCCCATTAAACTGTGAGTTCCTTGAGAGCAGGGGCTGTCTTTTGCCTTTCTTTGTATCCTGGACACTTAAAACATATATAATAGGCACTGGATAAATATTGACTAACACTTGTTGTTCAGTCATTTTTAAGTCATATACTGATGCTTTGTGACCCCATCTGGGGTTTTCTTGGCAAAGATACTGGAATGGTTTGCCATTTCCTTCTCCAGCTCATTTTACAGATGAAGAAATGAGTCAGACAGGGTTAAGTGACTTGCCCAGGGTCACACAGCTAGTAAGGAAGAGCAGTCTTCCTGACTTCAGGCCCAGCACTCTGTCTACTGTGCTATCTAACACAGAGATCCATTAATAAGTACTGATTTTGAACAGTTGTTTAACTAGTTGTTGTGTGGGATACAGCGACCTTTACTCAAATTAAACTCAGAGGCTTCTCAAGGTAGAAGGCAAAAAGGAATTTATTACAATATCTTGAGAAGGGGCACTTCCCCTGAGACCGTGGGTGGTGCCAGCAAGGGAGTTCACCTGAGTGGAGCTGTGTACAACATTATATAATCCCTAATGCAAAAACCCACTAGTCTCTCTTCCCATTGGCTGGGAATCCAGGAGTACAGTCTAAGTGTGGGAATCAACCCCAGAGACAAAGAACATGGAAAGGATCATTGCTCACCAATGAGGGTTTTTGTTACCAAATATGGAACTTAAGGGAAGAATGCTGATGTGGCATTAAGGGAGAGGTGAAGGGGAAGTGAGGGGGAGGGGTACATAGGTCACATGACTGAAACTTTGGTGGTTCTCCTCCATTCTGGAACATTTTATTTGCCTAAAGGGGATACTTAGTTATTTTGGCTTTGGCAGGAAGGGTGGGGGTTTTGGGGAATTCACACCTGAGGGATTTGAGGACTTCACTTAACCTGATTTCACTCAATACCTCCTCTTATTTTTGTCCCTCTGAAGACCCTTTACACAACTCTCAGAAGGCTTCCTCTGCTAAATCATCCTCCCTATCTTTTTCTCCACTATCTTTGATTGGTGTCTAGCCTTGGCTCTTTAGGACCATGAGTCTAACTGACCCTTCAGCTTTAGTTTCTGGACTAATCATCTTTGAAAGGGAATCTTATACTAGTCTGGTTATTAGTTGTATTATACAAGGGAGACAAATTGGGAGGAGTATAACTCCACTGATGGCGATGAACCCAAACCGTAATAGCTGTTTCCACCAGCTATCTCTGAACCAGGACCACCAAGAAGTGTTAAATGGTGATGTCCAAGTATGAAACAGAACTTGAGGCAATTTTCTAATGTTCCTAGTGATTTTACTGCCTTTCCATTGTCATCTACTTTCATACAACAGGTGGAGGGATTTAACTTCCCACAAACTCCCCTTTTTTTCTTTGTTAAAATTCCTGTTTCCACACCTAAATCCAATAAATACTTCCTCACATTCTTTCCCCTATGAATTTTTCCCTTCATCTATCTCCCCTTTATATGAATATAGGAAGGGAGCAAAGTTGACCAATGCATTGACAAATCACAAGGGGGCAGTCCCTTTTCATAAGTACAAATACAGAGATTCAAAATACAAAGGTAGATCAATGAATTATCCATTCAGAAGTTCCATCTCATACAGCAGTCTGGGGAGGAACATCATCTCTGGTCTAGATGCTCATTCAAGCTGTCTTCAGCACAGCATTTCAGCATCTTCTTCCCTTTATCTTCTTGTAGAAATCTAGATGTGTACTCTCCTACAAAACTGACCTTAATACCATTTTATATGACCATTCCTAAGCTGTATACACTTATCACTTTTACAAAATCAAAATTGGAACTTTGGTCAATTGTCATGTTTAAGAAATTCACGTTAGAACCCAGTTTTTATATTTTACATTAATTTACTATTCATTTTCCCTATCAGGAAGATGAGATTTCACTAAGGAGTCAATAACAGGCTCCAGTACTTACATAAATATGATAAATAATCATTTTTAACACAGTACATATCACTTCATAAAACAATTCCAGCTTCTGGTCATGCGATGCTTCTTTTAAAGCATTTACAATATAGACCACAAACCATTTTTCTTTTAACACTAACTGAGACAAAAATAATAATAACTATATATGCTAACCTCACAAGCCCTTGACCTGATTTGTTTCCACACTATTACTAAGAATTAAAGGACCTTTACTTATTGTTGTTGGTCTAAAGTCCTAAGCCTAATAGCTAAATTTTTGGACTTGAACTCAGATGTTTCCCTACCAACAGTCAATAGTTTAATAGCTCTGGTATTAAGCTTACAAAACTTTTGATTGTAGGAAATTGCCACTAAGAGCAGGGACATTTCAGGGGAACAACATCTCCCTAACTTCATGTCAATTCAAGGCAGGAGTAGATTGTCAAATGGTCTTCAGCCAGGCTTAAAGTCTACCAGGTGTCAATGGGGAAATTAAGTTAGGAGAATCCTACCCAGTCCAGGCTGAACAGCTGCTCTCCCAACCTTCTCATGAGATCACTTTTTTTGCAGTTCATACCAGCATCTCACAGGCTTTCTGGCATCATGGATCAGTAGCTCAGACCACCTTTCTTGCTATCTATACCTGGAGTTAGACTCAGAAGAATAGCCAATTAATAGTCCCATAAACTCTTAAAATAGCAAGTTCCAATAATCAGTTTCAGATATGACTATAACTCACATTAGCTAAGGAACATCTTTTGAAGAAAGTCTTAAGTAGCTTACATGCCTTTCTATACATGTCTTAGTTCCTGATTAAATAATAATCATAAAATCAAATCTACCATTAAAACTTTAAGTTATTGTTCTAATAGATTTAAATCTGTTTCCCAAGCTTCTCTATACCTTTCTAACTCTGCTCAATCTAAAAGAATGAGCTACACATATGATAAGTCCAAACATTAACTTCAGATTATGTTCATGAAATTAATTTATATCAAAACAGAAACATTTAATCTTTCTATCAATGCAAAATATTACCAAAGGTTGCCTGCCTCTAAGAAACTTAGACTGAAATTCTTTTCCCCAAATTGTCTTCATACAACAAATATCTTCCTCTTTTAAGAACTGTTTACAATTTATTACAAAACCCTCATGAATCTCATTACAAGATCTAATACCAAGGCCTTTGCATATTTGTCCATAAGCTTCCTTTTACAAACACCTTTTGTAAATGCTTGATTCATAGCAAAAACCAATTTTAGTTAAAATTTCCTTCTTAACAGCAGAAATAAACTTTTATCATACTTAATACATCTTAGATGGAACAGACTGGAAAATCACACCCATTTGTAAAAATGTATATGTATTTTTTCCAAGGATTCTCATTTTCTCAATAGGAATTCTACAACACAGAAACTCTTACACAGAATTCATAACAGCTTTTTTAACCAATTCATCATTAATTTAACAATACAATTCCTAATATAAACTATTTAAGTTTACTTAAAATGTAAAATAAGCCATTAGCCCATTCAGCTGAATGCGTTTCCATGTCACTTTGCACAGTAATTTATCTCTTTATCACTACGTGGGTGAACTCTTATCACACTGATCAGATAGAGTCATCTCAAGTTTAATTGAGCTATTCATTATCAAATCAAGTTACATGATTTTTCTGTCTTCTTAAAATACTTCCTTGCACCCTCACTACTTACCGAAACCATCTGAAACTGACCCATTTTCAATCAAAACCTTTATCTCTCCAAGTGTCTCAATCCCATTACTCAGATTATCCAGTTCCTCCAAATCTTAACCATAACTATCTGCACTGGAATCCTCTTCTAGCTTAAATCTACCATTAACATTACCAAAATCTACCTAGCTTAAATCTACCAAAACATTAGCATTTTCACTGCTTATTCATAACCAAATACAAGTTTCAAATCATCAAATTTCTATTACATCCTTTAAAAACTCCAATCTATATATGTAACAAGCTACAAATTTAAAAATTTTGTTATGTTGCATCTAACATATACCCATCCTTATGTTATGCACTTTACAATCATAAATGCCATATAACAATATCTTTTCTGCTTAATCCTGATAGGAAGAGTATTCTCAGATGCTGCCTGTTATTCCTTCAGGACAGATTTCAACTTGAAATCATATCAAACCTGGATTTGTAATCACTAATGGTAGACATTTTAGCCCTCTTCTTTTTTTTTTCAAATACTCTTGCTACTGAAAAAAAAAATTATTTATAACTTCCCATAATGTCTTTTTACTCTACTTCCTTAAAGAACTGAAAAATCATCTTCCAGCTCCCCTCCCCCCTCCAAGGTCCACCAGACCAGGAGCTTTCCCAATTAATTCAGACTGGGAAGGGGAAGGTGTAACCTCCCTTGAACATATGGTCTACACACATGGATACTGCAGTCTCATCCATATCCTTCTGCTTTGAGAATTTCAGTCTCTAGAAAGAGTTGAAATTCCACCTGTTCTCCGTAGGTTAGTGCAAAATCCAGGCAGATACCTGAGGAATCTTCATATTTACCCTGCTTGTCTTCATCCTTCAGAATCTGGAGAGAGTCAATGTCTCCAAAAGAAATCACTGAAATTCCAAAGTGAACTTGCAATTTTAAACACACTGCCTAGTATCAGATGTATTGACCCAATTTAAACCTAAAGCACAGATCTTAGCTTTGAGATCTCATCAAATCAAAACTCAATTTTTCCCTGCAGACTCCCTGAGGTTCCTTTTCCCTTATCTTTCTTTTCACATTAAAAAACATGGCCAGATGTTAAGAATGCAGAAGGATTTTTTTTTTAACGACTTTCAAAAAGTTTTCAAACTCTATTAACACCATTCATGGAACAGATCAAGCCAAACAGTTTACCACAAATTGGCCTGCCTCCTGGGTCCATAGGGCTGCATAGGAGCTTTCTTCCTCATTAAGAGGCTTTTTGGCATTCACCATCAGGCTTAACTGCTGGCACACCCAGTCCTTGGAGGACCCTTACCTCGGCCAATTTACATTTCCTCCCAGCAGGATCCCTGCCCAAACAACAATACTTAATCATTTTCTTCTTATCTTGCCCTTTATATTTTGGTGTTTAATCGCAGTTGCTAAGTCTATTCCCCAAGGGGCTATCCTCTGGAATGTCTAGAAATGAATATTTGGAACCAGCCACCTTTAATTGTCCCTTTCCCATGGCTCACGAGATCTTGCCTCCAACAAAAGCTCACTTGATCTTGCTATGAGAAGTCCGGAGGGGATGGTGGAATTTACAACCAACCCCTTCTCTGCCAGTCACCCAGGGGTGCTCATTTGATCTTGCCTGAGAAATCGGCTCAAGCTCACAAGATCTTGCTTGCCTGGGTTGTGCGTACAACTCACATGACTGATATTCTGGCTGGTCTTCCTGGATGAATTAATCAGCCTTGTCTTCATTCAGGGGTCTCTTTATTTTCCTCTTTATTTTCGTTTTTGCCTCCTCTGAGTTCCTCTCCTCAGGTGGTTACCTGATCAGAGTAGGACCTCGCAAACCAATTCCAAGGACCTTGCAAACCAATTCCAAGGACCTCTGGGAAAATCTCGGTTGACACCTGGTCCCTGTTAATGGTCTGGAAGATCCTTCATGAAGGGGAATAATCCAGGAATGAGACCCCAAAACTGTGTGGGATGCAGCAACCCTTACTCAAATTAAACTCAGAGGCTTCTCAAGGTAGAAGGCAAAAAGGAATTTATGATAGTATCATGAGAAAGGGCACTTTCCCTGAGACCATGGGTGGTGTCAGCAAGGGAGTTCACCTGAGTGGAGCTGAGTACAACATTATATAATCCCTAATGTGAAAGCCCACTAGCCTCTCTTCTCATTGACTGAGAATCTAGGCATACAGTCTCAGTGTGGGAATCTATCCCAGAGAGAAAGAACATGGAAAGGATCTTTACTAACCAATGAGGGACTTTGTTACCAAATATGGAACTTAAGGGAAGAATGCAGATGTGGCACTAAGGGGATGGTGAAGGGGAAGTGAAGAGGGCAGAGTTACACAGGTCACAGTGACTGGAACTTTGGTAGTTCTTCATCCTGGAGCATTTTATTTGCCTAAGGGGGATACTTAGTTATTTTAGCTTTGGCAGGAAGTGTGGGGGTTTTGGGAAATTCATGCCTGAGGGGTCTTCACTTAACCCAATTTCAGTCATTGTGAATCCACCTAAGAATATTATTACCAGTCAACTTTTTCTATTTTATTTATTTAATAGAGACCTCTCTTTCCCATCTGCCTGTACTTCCCATGATGTCTGATTATAGTTCCCAGAACTGAAATCTTTTAAGATATGTGTCTGAATTTAAGGAAATGGTACCACATGGAATGAAACCCCAATGGACCTCAGCAGTCTATGAAGAAAGGAGTGGTGTTTCTAAATTGTATAGGATTAGAAACCAAATCTGAGCAACTTAACTGAAGCATAGTCTGCTCCTACAGTTTTCTAGATTGGGGTTCCAGAGACTGAGGAAAGAAAGAACCCAGACTCTCAACTTCATGTGTAGACAACAAAAAGAACCTCATACCAAAATAAGTTCCTTATCATTCACCTTTCCTTCTAGTTACCAGATTCAAACTGTCCAATTCTTGTACCCATTCCTTCTTTCCTACCTTATCTCTGTCATCACATATTCTAGGTCACAAGATCTGGGGATTACCCAGAAGGGATTTTATGCAGAAATATCAAGATTAAGTAATTGAATTTAATGCTGTCATAACCTTGGTAGCACTTTAATGATTAGAAGAAAACATTCTTGTAACTACATTTGTAAGCTATAGGTTTATAGAGAATAAGCAACATTTGACCAAATCTGTTTGCTATTTGACCTAATGCCAATCAAAGATAACAGCAAAGCAATATACTTTAGACTGTGATTTGTCCTTTAGCTGAGGGGGAAATATAGAATGTTATGAAAATTCACTGCTGCCTCTGTGGAAAGCATTTTTAGCAAAGTGTGAGTAAGTATATGAAGTATATAGTGTGAGTAGGTAATTTCAAAATTTCAAAAAAAGTATGAAAAAAACTGCATGTAAAATGATTTTTGCTCAACTTTAGTGCTTCTAGCTTGTAATGCTAACCTCTCTCTCTAAATTTCCCCTGGTAAGCCCATGGACAGCTTCCTCTGGTCTAGCCTATGCCTTTCCTGGTTAGGAGACCACACTCTTATGACTAATTCCCTTACAGATCAACAATGAGAAAGTCAACTTGTACCACCAGGCATTGTGGGAAGGCAATGTTAATGAAAGGGAGCAGTACCAACCTTAGATTTGGGCAAATAGAACCCTTTCCCTGGACTGTAATCCTTGGGGAATCTTAGACTTTGGAAGACAACACTCATAATAGCACAAAAATTATTAATGTAAAGATAACATATGCAGAATGAAAAAATTATGAATGACCTGGACAACCAAGCAAACCAAACAAATGATACCTTATTTATATGGTGTATATTGTATAGAATATAGGAATGGCAGTATACAGTCAATTGTCCTGGGTTAGAAGGGAGAGTTTCCTATTACATTAGTCTTGGATCCTGGTCTGACAAAGAGTCCCAGAAAATGTGCTAAGAAAGAAATGCATTCTAAGTAGATGAGGGGGCTGGTGCAAAGTCATAGAGACAGAAGAGGGACTGTCATGTGTGAAGAACAGAGAGAAGTCCAGTTTGGTGGGAGGGGAAGTATTGTCCAAGAGTTTGGAAAGATAGATGGAGCCAGGCTGTATAATGCTTTAGAAAACCAAACAAAGAATTGTATATTTTATCCTTGAGGAAAAATTAATCCAGTAGAGTTGTGTGATCAGGGATCATGATCTGTGCTTTAAAGAAAATTACTTTGCAACAGTGCATAGGATAAGTTAGGTTAATAAATAATGAGGACAGATGTCATTTCTCAAGATATCTACTGGAACTTTTGCTGCAAAAAGAAAATTAGAAAGAAGCTGACAAATTCTTTATTAGCTTTAATAATCATTTTTAATACATAAAGGAAGCCTCTAGGAGACTATTGTTCTAGACCTAAATCTGACACATAATAAGGAACTGATTGATAAAGAATAAATAATGGGAATCCTGGAGACAAATGTCAACTCCATCTTTGAATTTATGATCATTGTTGATGGAGCTGTGAGTTGGTCCCACTACTCTGTTAAGAAACTTGGAAGTAGGCACCAAAGTTACGAGACAATATATGCCCTTTGACGCAACAATTTTATTAGTAGGTCTGTACTCTAAAGAGATAAAAGAAAGAGGAAAAGGACCCATCTTTACAAAAATATCCAGCTCTTTTTGTAGTAGCAAAACCTCCCTGAAAACTAAAGGAAGTACCCATTTATTGGGGAAAAAATAAACAGATTATGGAAACAGTGGTGTATAAATTGTACCATCAGAAGTGGATAGTTTCAGAGAAAACCAGGAAGACCTGTAGGAACTGATGCAGAATTAAATGAGCAGAACCTGGAGAGCAACTTACATAATAATAACATTATAAAGAAAAACAATTTTGAAAGACTTGAGAATTCTGGCTGTACTCATGGATTTCATAGTAATCTCATTATGCTGAAAGATCATATTAGCTCCAGAATTCATACCTTCTTAGAACTCCTGTGACTCTTCTCTTCTTCTCATTGGAGAGGGTGGATTGTGGACAGTGGTAAACTCTTTCCAGATCTTTCAATTGAGGATGTCCACAGAATTTCCCTATGTTCTGTGCTCCTCTGGACTTTATCATTATGTCCTCTTGAGTCTGCCTTTCACTCTTCTTATGTGTTCTCTTCTCCTATTAGATTGTGAGTTCCTTGAGGGTGGGGACTATCTTTTGCCTTTCTTTGTTTCTCTAGAACTTAGTATAATACCTAGTTCATAGTAAGTGCTTATTGACTGATTGATCAGTGCAATAACAAACCACAAGTCTAGAGAAATGGGGATGAAGCTTGCTACCTTCCTCCTGAGAGAGGTGAAGGATTCCAGATGCAGAATGAGACATACGTTTGTGTACAAGGCTGATGAAGGAGTTTTCTTTGCTTGACTATGCATGTATGTTATGAGAGTTTTCTTCAATTAAGGGTTTATTGGAAGTGGGAGAGAAAGGAAATAGCTGCTTGCTAGTTGAAAAAAATGACTTAAAAATAATTTATGGTAATGAAGTATAGAAAAGCTAGGCATAGTTTGACATGCCTATAAGATCTTGTCAGGGACACTGTATGGAAGATTTTTGCTTCCGATAGAGGTCAGTTGTAAATGATCTCAAAAGTTGTTTTTGATTTTGATTTTCTATAACTCTTTACCATTATGTGCATAGGAATTTAACCTACCTTCTATGGTCATATTTTCATGGTCCATTAATCCAAATATATTCATGATGCCAAGAATTTAAGTAAATAGAAAAGTTTCTATTTTGGACATGTTGAGTTGAAGATGTATATGGGACATCCAGTTCAAGATGTCGGTTGGAGAAATGAGACTGGAGGTCAGTAGAGACCTTAGGGTTAGATAGGCAGATTTGAGAATCATCATAGAGCTGATAATTACATCCAAGGGAGTTGATGATATCAGCAAGTGGAATAGTATAGAGGAGGAAGGGAAAAAACCCTAGGACAGAGACTTGTGGGACACCCATGGTTAGCAGAAGTGTCCTGCATGAGGATCCAGCAAAGGAGATTGAGAAGGAGTGGACAGATGGGTGGGAGGAAAACCAAGTGAGAGTAATGTCAGGAAAAGCTAGAGAAGAGAGGAAGGGGATCAAGAGTGTGAAGTATTTTAAAGATGACAAGAAGAATGAGAATTCACTTGTTCTCATTTAAAAAAACAAATACCTTCCTTTTTTTAAATAAAAGGATGTATATATGTGTGTATGCACACACATACAGACTGTATTATCAGAATCCCCAAATTAAGCATGTAATCTAACAAGGTATCATGAGATCATAGGATTTAGAACTGGGAAAGATCTTTAAAATCATCTAGTCTAATCACTTCATTTTACAGATGAAAAACTTGAAACTGTGAGAATGGATGTTCCTTTTACAAATATTCATATTATTAATGCTTATTATCAACTGTTAATTGAATTGATACTGTCCCAGAAAATGCTAGACATATGGTTCCACATGTATACAAAAACAAAAAAAAAGTTTCACATATTTATCCCTGCAAAATTTCACAGAAATCTTTACACTATTTACAACCAATCTTCATTTTAGTGGATTCCCTCCCTGCCATGGAGAGTTTCAGGTAGATGTTAGATGGTCACTCGTCAGGTTATAGTGGGAATTTTTTTCAGAAATGGGATGATTACTAGGGTCACCTGACACTTTGACATGCTTGTATATATATGGGTAAAAAGTGAAAGAATGAGTTGGATGAACTTTCAAAAAAATTCTTATTTCTTCATCTATCACATCAATCATTCATTCTCTCCCAATTAGTACACTCGCCATAGCCATGCCTTGTTGACAATAAATTTGTAGTTTCCCACCACATGAGAGACACATATGAATGGTTTTAGAAAGGCAACCCACTTAGCACTTTAGTTGACTTTCATTCTTAGTTCTCTTGTTTGACTATTACTATTTTTTCAACAATGACAAACCAGCATTCACAGAAGCCTTTAAAATGGGCAGTCTGTTCACAAAGTTTATAGTAAACTGAGTGAGGTGTCTTCTGAGAAAGAACATCTTTATATCTACTTTTCACTCATGTGTGTGTGTGTGTGTGTATGTATGTATTTGTGTGTAGTCAACACATGAGATCTCTGGAAATTTTTTTCTGTTAAATACAGAATAGCCAGTAAATTCTTGACTTTTTTAAATAATAAATTCATTCTTCAAAAGGTGAAGGGAGTTACAAGGGGGAATTTCTATTCTATTTTTGATTCTGACAGATAAAGAGGAACCGGTTCCTGGAGGAAGGAAGTGACCTCTTTATCTTAGAATTTATGATAAAGGAGAGGAAATCTGAGTATAGTTTGAGAAGCACTCTAGATTTAGGGAAAGGGCAGATTTCAAAGTTTTCACAGAAAGAACAGATAGAATCCCATGGTCTAACATTTTGCAGTAAATGTAAAGGATGATTCTTTCTCAAGAATGAATTCCTTTGAAATTTTTATCCGATGTTTATAGAGGTATTTTAATTTGATATCATTTTAAGAATGAACTTATGATGACAAATGATTCTGAGGAACAATAATAATGTTTTCATACAAACACACATATGTATATCAATTTGTGAAGTTTACGTACTTTATCTTATTTGAGTTTCATAACCACACACAGTGGGTACTATTCACTCATTTTATGGATGATGAAACTGAGGTTTGGAGAAGTTCAGTGACTTGAGAGAGACATATACAAAATATGTACAAAATGTACAGAGCATTGGACCTTTGTATCAGGAAGACCTGATATCAAATTTAGTTTCACACTCATTGTGTGTCCTGGACAAGTTCCTTTACCTCTGGTTCTTCATCTCTAAAATGGGGATAGTAATAGCTCTTACTATCTCAGGGTTTTTGTGAGAATCAAATGATATCATTTTTGTAAAGTGCTTTGCAAACCTTCACGTGCTATATAAATTCTAGCTGTCATCATCATCGTCATCACCACCACCATCATCACCATTGTCATCATCATCGTCATCATCATTGCTGTTATTCTATATCAGGTGGAATTTTCAAGATGTTAACCAACATGCACAGGAAAATTATTCACTAACAGAACTGTAAAAGTCATTTTAAGAAGATGACATAAGCAAATGCAAAAGAGCATAATCCTGAGCAAACAGGTGTAGGAACGACAAAGCTCGGAACCTGGCAATGAATGCTAAGAATCACAAAAAGTGTTTTTTTTTTTTTAAATACACCTCTTTTGGGGTTAAGAGAAAGATCCAACTATAGACAGCACAGATTTCAGGGCAGATGAAAGAATGATAAGCGGCAGAGAGAAGGCACGATTTAACCCTTGCTTTTCTTTTCTTACTCTACCAAGGAGAAGCACATTGAAAAGACTACTGTGAAAATGGCGAGGAAGGGAAAATCTAGGAAAACTGAGGAAAGTCATCCACATTGAGTTCAAGTTGTCAAGCTTGAGTGATCTTAGGGTAATAATGACAACAACAACATAAACTCCAGTATATAGAATGCTTTCCATTTTACAAAGTATTTGCCTCCCACTTACCCCATGAGGTGGGTAGTACTGGGATGACTATGTCCATTTTACAGCTGAGAAAAGTGAGACTTAATGAGTGGAATGACCTATCCATGGCTGCATAGATGGGAAGTGTGTTGAAGCTAGGATGTGAAGCTAAGGTGTTTTGATCCCACGTCCAGGCCTCTCACAAATAAAATATTAGATATGATTGCTAAGAAGGAAAAGAACTATTCTTAGAAAAGCTTGTCTATTTTTTTTTAATCATGGAGAATCAGATATACGAATGAGAGAAAGAAATGTTATATGAATTTTCCAAAAATAAAAAAAATACCAAAGAACAAAAACAGAAGAGATGGGGGAAAGTAAAGTAAGAGTAGATTCTTTAGTCCAATGGTATCAATGTATATATATGGGAATCCCTGCAGGCCACATATTGACTTAGTTTTAAAATGTAATATTATCTATGTTTTATTGGATTTTATTTATTTTGTTAAACATTTCCCAATTACATTTCAATCTGGTTCTAGTCGCCTTATGAGTATTTTGGGCAGGGTGTTTGAGACTTCTGCTTTAGGCTATTGGGCAATGAACTTGTCTTTGATTCCTGACAAAATTATAAAACCCATCGTTCACATGATGGTTTATGAATATTTAGAAAAGGAAGTGGTAATCACTAAGACCCAGCTAACAGGCTTCATGAAGAACAGGTTGTGCCAGACTAACTTCATTTCCTTTTTTTTTTTTTTTGGTAGGGTTACTAGACCGGTAGATCACAGCAATATGGTAGTATCAAATTTTTGGGTTTTAACAAGGCACTTAACAATGTGTCTCCTGCTATCCTCATAGACAGGATGGAAAGATAGGACCTAGTTAATCTTGCTAATGGGAAGATTTCATAGGACCACAGATTTAGAAAGAGAAGGGACCTTGAAAGAACATCTTGTCAAATCTTCTTCTGTAAAATCTGTCATTTTGCAGATGAGGAAATGAGACCAAGAAAGGTTTGTTCTAACTGAATGACTGGACTCAACAAATGGTGATTGATAGATTGATGTTAACCTGGAAGGGAAATCTCTAGCAAAGTGCCTTTATGTCCTGAGATCAATATTCTTTTATCAGTGACTTATATGAAGGTATGGGTGGCATGTATCAAATTTGTAGGTAACATGAAGTTAGGAGAGAAAGCTAATATGTTTAATAGTAAACCTGGAATTCACAGAGAGCTTGAAAGGCTAGAAATATGAGCTGAACCTCATAAGATTAAACTTAATAGGGAAAATGTAATGTCCTAAACTTAAGTTTGAATTATCAACTATATAGGATGCTCCAAAAGTCTTATTGCGGCTTTAACATCTCAAAGCTTATTAATAGCTATTTGAGTTTTAAAGGGCAGGTAGGTGGTACAGTGGATAGAGTGCAGAGCCTGAAGTTAGGAAGACTAATTTTCCTGAGTTCAAATCTTGTCCCAGACACTTCTAGCTGTGCAACCCTGGGCAATTCATTTAACTCTGTCTGCCTCAGTTTTCTCATCTGTAAAATGAGCTGGAGAAAGAAATGGCAAACTACTCCAGCATCTCTGCCAAGAAAATCCCAAATGGGGTCATGAAGAGTCAGACACAGATGAAAAACGACTGAACAACAAAATGGTGGCTCTATTGATGGCATAGATTTGACTTGGTCACCTTTCAAATCCCTTCTGAGATTCTGTCACTCTCCTCATTTTGATTCTAGTGTCCTGACTCCCCAAATAGCATTATTCTCATTGTGTACTTAATAAGGCCCAAATACATATCAGTCACCACCACTAACACACCACCATTATCATCCTCCTCCTCCTCATTCCCCCAATTCCCATCATAGCCATCTGAAAGTATTCTCATGCCTATGTTGTTCTTCCTTCTCATCTTTGCCTCTTAGAAGCCCTTATTTCTCTCAAGAATCAGTTTAAGTAAGCAGAGCCAAGAGAGTAGAGAAAAGGCAGGGACTTGCCTGAGTCCTACCAAATTCCCCTTCAGACAACTTTAAAAACTGCTTCAAAATGAATTCTGGAGCTGCAAAACTTACAAAAGTACCAGGTGAAACAATTTTCCAACCCAAGACAACTTAGAAAGTTGGTAAGAAAGGTCTTTCCCACTGGGGTGAGAATGGAATTTAGTTCAGCACAGGCTGGGACCCAGAAAACCAGCAGCAGCAGAATGTAGGGGTAACTGAATCAACTGTGGCAGAACTCTCAATCCACTGATGGTAAGAGGAACTGGTCAGAAGGAGATTACAGGAGTCTCTTTGCTGGCACTGGGCACAGTGCATTGCCCCTATGCATATCTGGGTCACAGTTCCATGGCTAGGAGAAGCACCAGCATGCCATAGCTTGTAGCCACAGGACAGCAGGACCCTTGTCACATCTTCAGGGCTGAAAACAGTACTTGTGGTCACTCACAGACCAGAGCACTGGCAAGGAGAGCAATAAACACATCTCTCCTTATCTCATACCACTCTGGAAGAACTAAAAACTCCCAGAACTATCTCTGAAAAATAGTTACATAAAAAAACCTAAAGCTAGGGACCATGCCCCCTTCTACCCCAGGAGCAGAGCTTTTTTTTTTTTTTTTTTAACATCAAGTTAACATTAACAGAGGTTTTTAATTAGCATCAAGTTAAAAATCAAGAAATAGTTTGGAAAAATGAGCAAACAACAAGAAAAAGAACCTGATTATAAAAAGTTACTATAGTGATAGGGGACATGAAAACACAAACTCAGAAGACAACCACATCAAAATCCTTAAAGAAAATGCAAATTCAGCTCAGTCCCAAAAAGAATTTTTGGAATAGATTAAAAAGTGTTTTAAAAACCAACAATAGAAGCAGAGGAAAAATTGGTAAAAGAAATGAGAATGATGCTAGAAAATCATGAAAAAAAGAGCCAACAACTTGGTAAGGGAGGCACAGAAAATAATGGAGAAAATAATACTTTAAAAAACAGAATTGGTCAAATGGCAAAAGAGGCATAAAATCCACTGAACAGAAGAATTCCTTAAAAAAGTAGAATTGGTCAAATGAAAAAGGAGGTACAAAAGCTCACTGAAGAGAATAATTCCTTAAAAATTAGAATTGTGCAAGAGGAAGTTCATGATTCCATGAAACTCCAAGAAACAATAAAGCAAAATCAAAAGAATGATAAAATAGAAGAAAATATGAAATATCTCATTGAGGAACTGACCTAGAAAGTAGATTCAGGAGAGATAATTTAAGATATTTTAAGATAATTCAAGAATTATTGGACTACTTTAAAACCATGATAAAAAAAGCCAAGATGTCATGTTTCAAGAAATTATCAAGGAAAATTACACTGATATCTAGAACCAAAGGATAAAATAGCTATTAAAAGAATGCACTGATCATCTCCTGAAAAGAGATCCCCCAATGAAAACTCCCAGGAATATTCTAGCCAAATTTCAGAGCTTCCTCGTCAAGGAGAAAATATTGCAAATAGCCAGAAAGAAATAATTCAAATATTTGTGGAGCCACAGTCAGGTTAATACAAGGTTAGCAGCTTCTAACATTAAAGGATCAGAGGAATTGCGATGTGGTACTCTGGAGGGCAAAGGAGCTAAGATTACAACCAAGAATCACCTACACAACAAAATTGGGTATAATTTTTCAGGAGAAAAAAGATAGATATCCAATGAAATAGAAGTCTTCCAAGTATTCCTGATGAAAAGACCAGAGCTGAATAGAAAATTTGACTTTTAAAGACAAAACTCAAGAAGCTTGTAAAAACTAACCAGTAAAGAGAAATCGTAAGGGATTCAGTAAAGTTAAACTGTTTACATTCCTACATGGAAAGATGATACTTATAAATCCTAAGAACTTTCTCATTATTAGGGCAATTAGAACGTAGGCATAGATAGAGGGCATGGGTGTAAATTCAATATGATGATGTCTATGTAAATCAAATTAAGGAATGAGAAAGAGGAATGCAATGGGAGAAGGGTAAAAGGAAAGGTAGAATGAGATAAATTATCTCACATAAAAGAGGCACAAAGGAGCTTTTATAGTAGAGGGGAAGATGGAGGATGTGAGAACGAGCACTTGAACCTTACCCTTATTGGAATTGGCTCAAAGTGGGAACAACATACACACTCAGTTGGGTATAGAAATTTATCTTACACTTTAGGAAAGTAGGAGAGAAGATGAATAAAAGAAGGGAGGGTGGATTGGGGGAGGTGGCAGTCAGAAGAGAAGCACTTTTAAGGATGGACTGTGTAAAAGCGGGGAGAGAGAGAAAGAGAGAGAGAGAGAGAGAGAGACAGAGACAGAGAGAGAGACAGAGAGACAGAGAGACAGAGAGACAGAGAGATGGAGGGGAAGGATGGAGGGAAGTACATGATAATCACAAAATATTGTACATAGTAACAGCTATGATTGTATGATGATTAATTGTAAATGACTTAGCTATTCTCAGCAAGACAATGATCCAAGACAATTCTGAAAGACTTATGATGAAAAATGCTCTCCATCTCCAGAGAAAAAAACTGATAGCATCTGAATGGATTCTCCGCTAATAGAATATATAGACCTTGAGGGAAAGAATTATTTCACTTTTGTCTTTGTATCCCCAGACCCTATCATAGTGCCTGACAAATAGTAAATGGTTAATACATGTTTATTGACTGCCTAGTAGAGGATAGGGCAAAGAGAACCAGATCAGTGGGGATATGCATTCCAATAATTTACCAGTCAGAAATTGGGAAATTCTCCCATGAAATGCCATCTGAAGATGTTCTAGGACGGTAACCTCCTAGTTTCAACTCCACCTGTTACAGACTTGGGAGAATTCTGGCTTCAGATTCATAAGAGTAATAACTAAAAACAAGAATAATAACTAATATTTATATAGCACTTCTTCTGTTATCATTTGTCCTTTGTTTTTGAAGAGGACTATGACATCAGGGAGGTGATTCTGTGATGTGCATATAACTGTCAAGAACTTTGACATAACTTTGTTGTTATTGTTGAGTTGTTTCAGTCATGTCTGATGCTTTGTGACCCCATTTGGGGTTTTCTTGGCAAAGACACTAGAGTTGTTTGACATTTCCTTCTCTAGCTCATTTTACAGATGAGGAAACTGAGGAAATTAAAACATGGCTAAAAAACTTATCTATACTCATAAAGGGAGTAAGTGATAGAAGCAAGATTTGTACCCAACTCTGCTAAAACCAAAGTCAGTGATCCCAACGCCTTATTCCCCACTTTGCTGTAGGGTTCTTATTCCCTTACTCCCCACTCTACTTATTAATCACTCATTCATATTTATAGCTCCATTGATGGCTAGTACCATCTATTCTCAATAAATAGTTGTTGAATTAAATTGAATGGCTCTCTTATTTTAAGAATATTTACACACAGAAAAGCCAAGTTATCAGTGGTGCCTGGGTTTTTATTTTCCATCACTAAGAAGATGGGTAGATGGTAATAATTATTGTCAGGTAATATATGGAGCTTTTCAAAGAATTTTAGAATCATTGCATTCAACATGTAACTTCTAAGAAGAATCGAGACCTATCCCACAAACCAAAATTAAATGTTAACATGAAAAATATTTGCATCTGAAATTGAAATTGTGAAGTTGACCTAGTTACACGTCTATCTTTTCCTCCCCCACCTTATTTGTTACCTTTTTATGATCAGAGGTATGAGACTTGAAGGGATAAAACTTGTGGTGTAGTTCACCACACTATCTTGTTTGCTGGGTGTAAAAATGAGAGAGAAATCACATGAGGCTTTAGATGAGAAAGGAGACCCAAAAAGGAGCCCCAAGTAAAGCTATCATTTTCACAGCATAAATTCAAAAGTTTGGTAACTGAGAAAACATCCATTTATGTGTTAGCACTGGTTGAGAAGAGTCTTAAGTTTTATTAGAAGATCTCTGTGGAAGCAAGTCATACCTAAAGACAGCATTTTTTGTTGGTAAGTAATACTTTTTATTTCTCTTTCCTCATGAGATTTTTGGGGGGTACTATATTATTTTAATACCACTTTTTGGCCAAGTATATCATGTAAATTTATAGTTTGAAGTATACCAGTCAGCCAATGATATTTATTGAGTACCTAGTCTATTATTAGACAACATTGGGGAGGGGGATATATATATATATGTATGTATATATACATATATACATATGCATATTCATACACACATATGCATACATATAAGCACATACACACACACACATATATATGTAAAACAAAAGGCCAACATGTTTTGGATAGAATGCTGAATTGCATTCATTAGACTCAGATTCTAGCTGCGACTTTCCTGCTCACCAACTGATAAGTCACTTGTCCTTTTCTACCCTATAAAATGAAGTTGGAATAGATCATTAAGTTTGCTATTAAAAAGGGAAATGGGGTCCCTTGAAAGGTGGTGGGTTTCCTGTCCCTGGAGGTCTTCAAGCAATAGTTGGTTAACTGCTTGTCAGGCATGTTGGAGGGAGGGTTTTTTTTTTGAGGATGAGTTGGAATACGTGACCACTGAAATTTGGTTGGTCTTTTGGATACAGTGATTCTTTGTTAGTTAAGTTAAGACTCTTGGCTCGCTCTACATTCTAGGAATCTACAATTTCATGTGGTCTCTGTCCTCAAGAACCTAATTTAGATAGACAGGGCTAAAATATGTGATAGAGATTTGAGAATATCTATAAAGAAATGTATAAGCTGATACAAATTAAAACAGGGGCAACTTTGTATATTGGTATATCTATATCTATATCTATATCTATATCTATATCTATCTATATCTATCTATCTATCTATCTATCTATCTATCTATCTATCTATCTATATATATATACATATATGGGCTGTGATGAGAAATTGCTTAACCCTAATTTCCTGTGGCACATATACACAATCTCCTTGCTTAATAATCACATCTTTTGATAGAATAGAGATGCTGAGGGATGTGGGATAAAGCAATGATCATGCCAGAGTGGGGCTGATCATGGAAAGAGTCGCAGTTGTGGGGACTTCTGAGCTGAGTTTTCAAAGAGGGGAGAGATGGGAGCTGGCAGCAAGCAGAAAGGAGGGCACTACAGGTAAGCAGAACAAAATGCCAGCAGCAAATCGGGTGGAGGATGAAAAATTTGTTAGGCTGGCAGAAGTTAAGAAAGAATATGTGGAAAATAGTAAAAAAAAATCAGGGAAGATATTGATGCAAAGAGCATGAAAGAGCACAGTGAAGAGGATATATAAACAATGGACATTTTCATTGGGCTTTGAGGTTCGCAGTGTTATGTGTGCATCATCTCGTTTGAGTCTCATAACAATCCTCTAAGGTAAAAAATCAGTTTCTCCCCTTTACAGTCGATGAAACTGAGGCTCATAGAGGATAAATGTCTGTTCAGTCTTATGAAATTAGTAAATTTTGAAAGTGGGATTGAAACCCAAGTCTTTTCTGGTTTTAATTCCAGAATTTTTTTCACTTCCCACAGATCCTATGGAGCTATATCCATAGGTAGTTATAAATCAACCTAAATGGTTAACATTCCTACTGAAAAGAACTCATACTGCTATAATTCAACAAGGCCTGGAAAAAGAAATGCTTAAGATGGCAGGCTCTATCTCCTCACTGAAATGTAAGAAAACACGATTCATCAACTGAAGGGTCTGTAGGTATCTGAAAAAAAAGCCCCCCAAATGGGCAGCAGTTGGCTTTGTCATTTCAGCAAATGGGATTAATAGAGAGACATTAGTGGCCATTGTGTTACTTTGGCTATTTATTTAATTTAGTTAGAAAGATTACAATATGGCATCAGAGGTGATCTGGTTTAGCCAACATGAGAATTATTTCAGAATTTAGACCTTGCTCCTGAAGGATCTCATATTCCTATATTAAGGCTGACATCTGAATTAACATTATTTTTTTAGAACTAAACATTATAATTCACCATTCCTTTGCAGTATTCACTATTTAAAAAAATAAAAGAGAATATAGCCAAACTGAATAGATAAGAGTATATTTTTTCAATAAGATTTTCAAGTAGTAGTTAGGTCCCTTAGTACAATACACATCTACTTACTCAATTGAGTATTTATATTTGACTGCTTCCAAAGCTAGCATACATTTATACCTCATTTATTTTCTTCCTTTAACCAACTTTTAGTGACAGCAATGTGGGATAAATCTTGTATAAATTGTATCTCCCACTCCTCCAATATAGTATAAGCTTCTTGAGGGTGGAAACAGTTTTTTCTTGTGTTAGAATCTCTTTTGCCTAGCAGAATGTTTGGAACTCAGAAGACAATAGATGCCTGGTGAATTGGAGTGAATTGAACTGAGAGGCAAAAAGAATAGATATAGTATCTAACACCAAAATCATATTTTTTACTTAATCTTTCCAAGATCCAGAATAGAAACACTTTTTATCACAAGAATACTTCAGCTCCCTCAAAGATAGCCAAAAGAGATAGCAAGAAAAAGGGAGGCGAAGCACATTTTTTATGGTATATATATGGTAAAAATAGGTGACACATTGTCCATGCACTGGTACCCATATACTTTACTCAAGATAGAAAACCTCAAATCCTGAATCAGAATCTGTTGACTCTTACTTGGAAAACCGTTTTAATAAGCTTGGCTTCTTTGGTGTCCTGGCCAATAACAGATCTGAGGCAACCAATGAAATGGAACAGGGGGACAAGACATATTGATCAGAGCCAGAGTTAACAGCTGACAATCTGATCAGGAGAGAGAAAAGAGATAAAAACTGAGAAAGCTGGCACAAGGACTCAGAACTCATATCAGGTTAGGGAAATTAATTGTGAAGCTACTATATACACCTCAATAGTGTATAGGACACTGTGTGCACCTTAAAATACCTTTTTTACTAGAAAAAAAAGCTTACCAAGCATTAATTTCAGCTCTTAAAAAGGATAACTTCAGTTTTTGGAAAAATTTATATGTAGGATAACTAATTTTCTGACTGTCAGGAAAGAAGGCATAAATGCATTCAATTAAAATGAGACCATAAGTTACAGATCTATATCAGCGGAGGCAGTTTCTATACTGGGAGTTCCTTCTCACTGATGAAATCATGGGTCCATGTCACACTATCTTTCCCTGCCAAAGTATTAGTGGTGATCCAGAACCTAAGTCCAAAAAGAATCACCATCAAAATTCTAAGTCAGAGCTATTGGGACAACTGTTTTAAAAAGTATTTTCTTTCTTTACTTTTTTTTTTTTTGCTTTTTCCCTTATTATTTATTTTCAGATAATATAGAACATGGCAGTAAGGCAGAGTACTTGAAGAGGGAGAAGGAATTAAACAAAGGAAGGAAGACACAGACAATGGAAAAAAAAGGAGGGGCATGTAGAAGGGGATCTCAGCATACTAGAATGGAGCAAATAAAATGGAGGAAATCAATTAGTCAGTTCACAACTATTTATTAAGCACTTATATTCTTGGCATGATGCTGAGCATAGGGAATACAAAGATAGGCAAAAGGAGCATTGATTCTAATGATCTAAATAAATACATACAACACATATACAAAGGAAATGTAGGGTAATCTGAAAGGGGAAAGCATTGACAGCTGGGGGAACAGTAGAAGAAGGAGGTGGAGGGTAGCCATGGAAAGTGATCGAGTAGGCACAACAAAGCAGAAAGGTGACAGATAACATCTTGTTAGAACAAGGGAAACAGGAAAAATTAGAATCTAGAGTATGAGTTAAATTACTTTGGTCAGCACCAGCCCAAAGGGTAAAGTGTAATTTGTGGCAATGCTTTCCAAACTCTTTCTCCAGCTGGCTTCATCCTTTCCAGGAACTCAGTGTTGAGAGTCCTCTACCTAATGTTTCTCCCCCCCCAAAAAAGTATTTTGGTAAATGATTAATACCTGGTGGTAATGCTGGTAATCTTAATGTGATTAGTGTAGATACCTCTGGAAGAAGCACATATTATTGTGGAAGGAGCAGAGGACTGAGAGTTGGGTTTTAGTCTTTTTTTCTCCCATTTACCACCTGTTTGACCCTGAATAACTCCCTTAATGTCTCTGTTTTCATTTGTAAAATGAAGGAATTGAACTAGGTGGTCCTTAAGGTGATTTCTTCTAGCTCTGGTAATCTATATAACATGAAAGACTTGTTAATATAGAGCCATAAGAAGGGTAAGGAAAGTACTGGTCTTGTGGATGAGATGTGAACCCACATACTCACATACATACATATATGCATGCCTATATATATGTATATACATACATGTGTATATGTATGCTAGACAAAACACACACATAAAACCCCTTCACAACCTGGTCCCAACCTATCTTTCTAGCCTTATCATTCAGTAGTATCCTTCATTTACTCTATAGTACAGCTAAACTGGCTTTCTCCATATTCCTCATACATCTCTAAATTTATCTCTGAATTCCATGTCAGGCTCTGTTCTTTCCTCACTGTTGACTCATAGAATCTCTGAGGTTCTAGACTAAGCTTTAGCACCACTTTCCACATAAAGCCATTGCTCACTCTCTACCCCCAGTCCCAGAAAATTCTAGTGTCTTCCTTTTCTTCTTTGTATGTAAGTAAATGGGGAATGTATATATATATATATGTATATATATAACACACATGCAAATTCACATATTTTGCAATTTATACATATGTGTATATATGCATGTTGTATGTACATACATGTATATCTGTATGTATATAGTGACTATCTTCCTGGGTGGAATGTAAACTCCTTGAGAGCAGTGATTGCTTCATTTTTTGTTTCTGTATCCCCAAAGCCTAGGGCAGTACCTGACACATAGTAGATGCTTTTAATTAATTCTTGTTGATTGGTTGACCATTCAATTGACTGTTTACTCTGTCTCAGCCCTATGGCTATAGCCTTAAGTCATTCATTAATAAATAACCATTCTATATCATGTAGGTAGCACCTCAAATGACTTTGTCATTTATACAAAATGAAAATGGAAACCCTGAAAGTTTATGAAATTTGGGTCACTAAGGAGTGCAATGAGTCAGTGGAAGGTCTGGGAATAAAATTACTAACTCAATCTATGACTTTAACCTCACATTATTAGTAACTGAGGTTACCAGCTCTTTGCAGCTGCAAGTTGAGATTTTTTTTCTCACATATCTTCATCTGTAGGTTTTGAAAATATCAAAGCTTGACAAATGTCTACGATTGAGGGTTTCAAGAAAGAAAAGAGAATTGTGTGGCTATGCCATTTCATACTAGTAGATACACAGATGCTTGACAGTAGCTAAAAATCACTGTCTTTGTCTCTGTAGTTTCCCTGGCATAGCTTAATACTTTATTGGAAGCTAAGGCTTCTTTGGGCTTATCATCAGCTGGAGCACACTGCAGACTCAGCAAAGAAGCCTCCATTCATTCATCCACGTGACTCCTCATGTAGGCCCTTCTAGAACGTGGGCAGATGCTTCTTTATTAATGTTTTAAGAAATTTTAAGGATATTCTTTGCCTCCTGAGGTTGAAGGACCAGAGGCCTCTTCTGACAAAATTCAGAGTTGTTCTGTTGCATTCCCAAACTAGAAAGATATATAATATATATATCATATAACGTATAACACATAATTGTATAATAAATATTATATATTGGATCTGGTGTCTCTCAGGGTAATATGGTACAGGTGAAAGAACATTAGCTATTATTATTAATTATTGACCTTCAATTGTTCCAGTTGTGTCTGACTTTTTGTGACTTCATTTGGGTTTTCTTGGCAATGATACTGGAGTAGTTTACCATTTCCTTCTCTGGCTCATTTTAGAGATGAGGAAACAGGCAAACAGGGTTAAGTGGCTTTCTCAGGGTCACACAGATATTAGGTATCTGAGGTTAGATTTGAACTAGGGAGGATGAGTCTTCTTGACTCCAGACCCAGCACTCTATCTATTGCATCATCTATTATGTCCAAGACATTGTGCTGTGTATAAGAAGATATAAAAATGAAAAATACAGTCCTGATCCTCTTGGAGCTACAGTATGATAGAAAATTTCTGAATAGGAAAGTGATCTTTATCAGGGCAATGGGCTTAATTATTATCTCTAAGCAGAAGGTCCTCAGATCTCTTTGACCAGACTTATGCTCATCCTTCGTTGCTGAAGAAGACCATGCCGTCGGAGAAATGATGACGTGACTTGCACTTGACTTTGTTTTAAGTGAGTGAGGGCTATGCAAGGTCACATTTCTCCTCTGGAACCATCTGAATCCAGTGACCAGATATTTATCAGGATGACTTGAGATGACCCAGGATCAACTGGGAGAGCTTGGCCCCCTTCAGGCACTCACTTAGGGTGAGGTAACCTCCATTCATTGAATAGGCCTGTTTAAGAATTAGCCAGGGGATGGCCCCTTTAATGAGGCAAAGAAAAAGAAAGATATTAGGCTGGGAGGCAGACAGAAACAGTTACTATTGATAATCACTCTTAAGCCAAGAGGATCCAGAAGAGAGACCTTAGGCAGAGGCCTAGTGTTATCCAATGTAGGAGCTTCCAAGTGCAGTAGGTTTAAGGTTTTGTGAAGGGAAAGGCAAGGCAAGGCAAGGCAAGGCAAGAAAAGGCAGGGCAAGGCAGGGCAAGGCAAGGCAAGGCAAAGCAAGGCAAGGCAAGTCAAGGCAAGGAAAGGCAAGGAAAGGAAAGGAATCTAGTCAGTAAAACCCAAGTTAACTGGGCATCTTCTGGCAATCCAAATTTACCTTCCTTTGAAGAGGAGAAGGAAGGTCACCAGACTTATTCTATCTCCTGAGCTCCAGTTTCTCATCATCACATGCTTATCTTATTGGAGTTTTTCCAACTGGATGTGTTGTAGGGATCTCAACCTCATTATGTCCAAAACAGAGCTTACTGTATTTCTACTAAGACACCTACCCTTCTTCCAAACTTCCCTATTTTCACCGAGTGCACCACGGTCTTCCAGTGACTCAGGCTTGCACCTCTGACGTCATGATTGGTTCCTCATTCTCCCACATGTCCAAGTGATTGCAAAATTTTGCGATTTCTATGTTCACAACAATATCTCTCTCTTTTTTTTCCATTCATGTAGAAAGTGAGCACTCAGCTTCAGACCTTTACCTCATGTCTAGATTATTTCAAGAGTTGATTAGGCTCTCTGCTTCAAGAATCTCCCTACTCCATCATCCACACCATTGCTAAAGATCTATTTCTAAAGCACAGGTCTAAAAATACCACTTCTCCGCTTATTAAAATCTAGTGTTTCCTTGTTACCTCTAGGACTGAATATCTAAGGCCTTTTAACACCAGGTTGGCCTAACTTTCTAGGTTTTTTGCACATTATTCCCTTTCATGTGTTCCATAGTTCAGTCAAACTGACCTTGCTAATTATCACATATGAGATTCTATGTTCCAGAGCTGTGCCTTTACAGAGACTCTTCCACACACCTGCAAGGCATCCCCTTCTCCCTTTTGGGAACCCTTGCTGTTGTTCAGTCATTAGGTTGTAACTGAATTTTTGTTATCTCATGTGGGACTTTCCTGCAAAGATGTTGGAGTGGTTTGCTATTTCTTTCTCCACTGGCTACTCTAGTTTACTTTAAAGCTCAGCTGTAGGGCTGCCTCCAATATGACTCCCTTTTCTGATCTTCTCAACTGCTAGTGCTTCTCAGTGTTGCTATTCCCCTGCCCCAGATTTCTCTGAGGGATTTATGTATATATTCTGTTAAAACTTATATATAGACACGTCGTCTCTCCAATAGATTACAAATATTTTGAATGTAGGAATTTTCTCATTTTTGCCTTTATATCCCCAGTGCCCAGATCATAGTAGACCCTTAATAAATGTGTATTGTCTATTTATTTTGATGTACATTAGTTCCTATAAGCATTATCGTGTGTTTCTGGATTCATCTTTATAATTTTTTGTGGAGCAATAATATTTCATTAAATTAATTCGCTCATATTTGTTTAGGCATTCCCCAAATAAATGGGCACAAATTTTCCTTCCAATTTTTTGTCATTACCAAAAATATTGCTGTAAAAATTTAAAATATAAATCTGCATAATCCTTCAGAACTATATATACACATCATTAATTTGATGGTTATAACTCAAGATTTCTTCAACTTCAACATTCCACTGACTCTATGGAAACTTGGGTAATGCTACTTTGAAACCCTTGTCCAACAAGATGTCTTAAATATGAATATTTAAAATTTAAGATTCTGTGAAAAATAGAAACATATATTATGTTAAGTATATAATATTATGCTAAATATATAAAATTCTGTGAAAATGTAATAACATAAACTTGTTAGAAGATCTTTTTATTGTTAATTCAATTCAATAAACATTTATTAAACACCTTCTAGTGCAATGCACAGTGCTAAGCTCTGGGGATACAAAAAGAGGCAAAAGAAAATCCCTGCCCTCAAGGAGCTTAGAATTTAAATTAATTTAATTACCAATTAAATTAATTTCAAGTAAAGTCTAAAACAAGGGTGCATATGCTCATCAATGACATTTTCCCCTGTCATAAAGGAAGTCCATCACAGAGTCCTGTAAATATTCCTGTTTGCAGATGATATCATATTGATTTCCTGTAGCCTGAGGACTCTGCTCAGTCTTCTAATACCATCCATAATCCATATATCCTGAACAGATATTATTGATCGACAATGATGTAGGCCCAGAACTGAATGGGAGGAAGGGAGTGGGTTGGGTTGCCATAGAAATTGCTTAATAATTTTGGTTATACCAAGTTTCTCCCTAAGAAAAAAAAGTTCATTTTGTTTAACTCCAATATACTTCATTGATGCTATATAATTGTGAATCATAATATATCAGTCACTAAGGAATCAGAGTTGTAGGTGCTACAAAAGGCAATGGAGGAGTACAGGATGAGCATGTGGTATTTTTCAGTCTGGTCTGACTCTTCATGACCCCATTTGGGGTTTTCTTGGCAAAGATACTGTAGTGGTTTGTTATTTCCTACTCCAGCTCATTTTGTACAGGAGAAAACCGAGGCAAACAGTGACTTATCCAGAATCATGCAGGGTAATAAGTGTCTGAGGCCAGATTAGAACTCAGGAAGATGAGTCTTCCTAACTCCTGGCCTGGTGCTCTATTCACTGTACTACCAGTAGGGTGCAACATATTAACAGTAAAAGACTGCATAAAAGAAGGGAAGGATGTATAATTAGGATAAGGAGATGCATTGATCATGTGATGAGGGAGAGAGAGAGAGAGAGAGAGAGAGAGAGAGAGAGAGAGAGAGAGAGAGAGAGAGAGAGAGAGGGAGAGAACTAGTAGATAGTCCATATGTCCCATTACCAGCCATGCAAAGTCAAAAGGTCTAAAGTAATATTCTCAACACTTTGAATGGCCCCCAAATGGAAAATTTCTGGAATGACATGGCCATGTGTTACATAGGATAAGACAATGTAAATGGGTTTCAATTTGTACCACTGAAAGGAATGCTCATGTTAGTGAGACCACAGATTCATTGAAACATTAAAAAAAAAATTGTGAGTCTGACTTCTTATCAAAATGCTACAGAAAAGTCTTGACGTTCAATCCAAGGTTTTCACCAAGAGTAGAAACTTAAAAGATGCCACCACATTTTACCACCTAAGTGGTACAATGCTGAGTGAGAAATGAAATCAAATTGCCATGCCCTTTAGGAGGCAGGAAGATAGAATGTGGGCCAATGTAGCATTAAGGTACAGATCAGATCAAATTTTTGTTATAATCCAGATCAAACTGAAACATATATATTAAGAAAAAATTTTTAATGTAGCTTTCTCATATAAATAAATTAAAATGTTTTCTGCAGTCCTCTTAGATGCTTGTCTAAGTCAGTAGCCTATGAACATTTTTGATTTATACGTCCTATCCATTAAAAATTTTGAGTAGGTGTAAAGGCAACCACACTGACATACCCAGGATGGCTACTAGCATAGGTTCTTTCATTTGTTTTACTGGAAAGATAACTGTTTAAGGGGTTAGCAATTTTTTAAAAAAATTACATTCACTAGTTCAGGGAAAAAGTCAGTACCCTGAACTTCAGAGAAAATATAAGCAGAAAAATAAAGATCAACAGACAGGGTTCTACTGCCTGAATCAAAGAAATATTGCTATACACTTCACATACATCCATGAATTGAGACAGCCTTTACCTCTGAACAGTTGGGGAGCTCTGAACATACGGTCACTCAGAGTCTCGACCAGGGAATCACAAAATCCTTCTCATAAGTGAACCCTCAAAGCAAATAAGTATACATATACACACTTCTCAGAGCCTGAAGGCATAACAACCCTCATGCCACAGTGCCTAATCAACTTAGTACCAATAGGTGTGCAAGCTTCCTACAAACAAGTCACCCATAAGCCAACTTCCTTAATGGACTCCATATGAGGCATATTAAAGGGTAGGGAAGATCCTATATCCCAGTAACATTATAGTATGCCTTGCTGAAAATAAGTATATTTCTTTATCTGTAAGTTATATGCATGTACTGCTATGTCCATACATCATGTATTATAAAACAAATGCAAAAATAAGTAAAAAGGATGAGACAAAGATGAAATAATATTTTCAAGATGTTTTAAAATTGAAAGCATAAGTCTTTTTGTTCTTGGTAAAATATAATTAATAAGTCCTAAGAATAAGTCACAAAAAATAATTATTTATTAGTAATTATTTATCCAGTTAATTTTATCAGTTTAGGTAGCCAAGTAGCTAAATCTTGAGAGATACATAACAACAATAAAATAATAGTTTACAACAGTAAAGATAACAGGGAGGTACTGAGAGGAACAGGACCTGAACAGACCTCCAGGCAGAGTTCCTAGCAGGGAAGGTCCCAGATACCTCAACCCACAAGCAACAAAGAAAGCTCCAAAGGTCAGTGGGGGAGGGCCTTCCCAACTGGGCGAGAGGGAATGGGACTTCTCCAGCAATAGCCCCAGGCAACGGCAGAGGCCACAGCAGCAGACTGTAGGCAGCTACAGAGGCAACCTGAGTTCATTGTTCAGGCAGCTCAGCTTAAAGCCTCTGGCAGTAGGGAGCAGCTGATCTAAACCCCAGCCCTGAGTGATGGCCCCACCCCCACCCAAACCCTATGGAAACTGAGCAACTGAGTCTAATCTCTTGACAAATGATTCAGAAGTCAAGTAACTGACTGGGAAAATGCCCCCAAAAGGGGAAAAAAATAAGACTATAGAAGGTTACTTTCTTGGTCTCTTCCCACCCTTTCAGATGAGGAAGAAAAAAGCTTACTGTCACCAGAAGTTAAGACCCCTGCCTCTAGGGCCTCCAAAATGAACTTAAATTGGGCTCAGGAAATAGAAGAGCTTGAAGAGTGAGTTAGCAGCTTGCTAAAGAAGAACCAAAAAAATGCTGAGGAAAATAACACCTTCAAAAAGAGGCTAACTCAATTGGAAAAAGAGGTCCAAAAAGCCAGTGAGGAGAAAGAGGCATTAAAAAACGGAATTAGCCAAATGGAGGAGAAGGTTCAAAAACTCACTGAACAAAATAGTTCTTTGAAAGGGATAATTGAGTTCAGGGAGGTGAATGACTATGAGATAAACCAAGGAATTAGAAAACAAAACCAAAAGTTGGAAAAAATAGAAGATAATGTGAAACATCTCATTGGAAAAACAACTGACCTGGAAAATAGATCCAGGAGAGACAATTTAAAAATTATTGGACTATCTGAAAGTCATGATCAAAAAAAGAGCCTAGACATTATCTTCCATGAAATAATTGAGGAAAACTGTCCTGATATTCTAGAACCAAAGGGAAAAATAAATATTGAAAGAATCCACCAATCATCTCCTGGAAGAGACCTGAAAAGAGAAACTCCTAGGAATACTGTGGCCAAATTTCAGAGTTCCCAGGTGAAGGAGAAAATACTGCAAGCAGCTAGAAAGAAACAATTCAAGTATTGTGGAAATACAATCAGGATAACACAGGATCTGGCAGCTTCAACATTAAGGGATCAAAAGGCTTAGAATAGGATATTTCAGAAGTCAAAGGAACTGGGATTAAAACCAAGAATCACCTACCCAGCAAAACTGAGTATAATACTTCAAGGGAATAAATGATCATTCAATGATATAGAGGAATTTCAAGCATTCATGATGAAAAGATCAGAACTGAAAAGAAAGTTTGACTTTCAAACACAAGAATCAAGAGAAGCTTGGAAAGGTAAACAGGAAAGAGAAATCATAAAAGACTTTCTAAAGCTGAACTGTTTACATTCCTACATGGAAAGAAAATATTTATAACTCGAAATTTTTCTCAGTATTTTGGTAGGTGGAGGGATTGCACATACACACACACATATAGACATAGAGTATAGGCTGTGTTGAATCAGAAGAGATGATATTCACAAAAAAAGATATAAAATAAAAATTAAAGGGTAAGGGAGGAAAATACTGGGAGGAGAAAGGGAGAAATGGAATGGAGCAGGCTATAACTCTTAAAAGAGATAAAGAAAAATCTTATTCAATGGGAAAGAAAAGGGAGAAGGGAAAAGGGGAAAATTGTAGCTATTCTCTCCACATATGACTTAAGGAGGAAATAACACGATCACTAAATTTGGTAAGAAAATCTATCTTATACTACAGGAAAGTAGGGGAGAAGGGGACAAGTGGGGTGAGGGGAATGATAGAAGGGAGGGCAAATGGGAAAAGGGAGTAACTAGAAATAAATACTTTTGGGAAGGGACAAGGTCAAATGAGGGAATAAAAAAATAAAGGGAGATAGAGTAGGATAGAGGACAATATAGTTAGTATTACACAACATGATTATTATGGAAGTCTTTTGCAAAATGAGACATATATAGGCTGTATTGAATTTCTTGCCTTCTCTGTGGGGATGAGTAGGGAGGGAGGGAAAGAAGGTGGAATTTAAAGTATTAGAAACAAATGTTGAGAATTATTATTGCATGTAACCAGGAAATAAGGAAATATTACCAGGTAATGGGGTATAGAAATTTATCTTGCCCTATTAGAAAAGAGAGAAGATGGGGATAAGGGAAGGGTGAAGTGCGACAGAAGGGAAGGCTCACTGAGTAAAGGGGTAATCAGAATGCAAGGTATTAGGGGGTGGTGGGAGGGGAGAGATGGGGAGAAAAATTGGACATGTTACAAAGTGATGTAAAAGCAATCAGTATTAAAACAATTGACTGAATTAATTACTGAGGCTAAATCATAGACATCTTTAGTTTGGGGAAAAGAAGTTTAGTCTAAGTTTCCTAGAGGCAGGTAACTTTGGGTAAAATTTGGCATTGGTGGAAAAGTTAAGGTTTTAATGGTAAATTTGATATTATGATTGTTATTTAAGCAGGAACTAGAACATGTATAGAAAGGCATGTAAGCCACTTAAGACTTGCCTCAAAAGATGCTCCAATGTGAAATTATAGTCATATCTGAAATCTGGTTATTGGAACTTGCTATTTTAAGATACTATGGGACTACTAAGTGACTGTTCTTTTGAGTCTAACTCCAGGTATAGATAGCAAGAAAGGTGGTCTGAGCCTCCAATCCATGACACCAGAAAGCCTGTGAGATGCTGGTATGAACTGAAAAAGGTGATCTCATGGAAAGGGTGAGAGAGTGGCTGTTAAGCCTGGGCTGAGGTAGGATTCTCCTGACTCAAATTCCCCACCTGGCAGACTTTAAGCCTCAGTGAATGCAAGTTGACAATCTACTCATGCCTGAGACTGATATGAAGTTGGGAAGATATTGTTTTCCTGCAATGTCCCTACTCTTAGTGGCAATTTTCTATAGTCAAAAGATTTCTAAGCTTAATGCCAGATCTATTAAATTATAGATTGTTAGTAGGGGAACATCTGAGGTCAAGTCTAAAACTAAGCTATTAGACGTAGGACTTTAGACCAACAACAATAAGTTAGAGTCCTTTAATTCTTAGTAATAGTGTGGAGACAATTAGTTCAAGGGCTTATGAAGTTGGCATACATAGTTATTATTTGTGTCTCTGTTGGTTAATGTTAAAAAAATCCATTTGTGGTCTATATTGTAAATACTTTAAAAGAAATATCACCTGACCAAAAGTTGGAATTGTGTTATGTGATATGAACTGTGCTAAAAATGAAAAATTAAAAAAAAATTTAAAAAAAGATAACAGGTCTTCCTTAGGAGTAGTGTAGCTATTCATATGAAGCACAAAAACATGTAAAAGTAAGTTGGTTCTAATTTCAATTCAACAGAAAGTTTTCAGTGTAAATCATTTCTTTTTCTGTGTGATTCTGCTTAATGGATGATTATCGTATCTGAATTTCCTATTGATGTATAGATGTTTTACTTGTGTTTTTGAGTAATTAGGAGGAATGACAAAAAGAGCAGCTTTGGCTTGATTATAGAGTTGCTGGGGGAGTTTGGGGGGTGGGGTGGAGTGGTGGTGGGGAGGGTGGGGGGGTGGGAGGAAGAGGACCTGGTCAGTTTTTGGCTTTTGAAAAATCACTGTGGGAAGTCTATGGAAAGTAGACTGAAGTGGGCAAAGACTACTCACTGAGAGACCCATTAAGAGGCCATTGCCATAATCTGGGTGAGAAATGAAGAGGGTCTAGACTAGGGTGGTACCTGGGTGAGCAAGAAAAGATAGACACAAGAGATGTGGAGGTAGAAATGACAAGGTTTTGCA
The DNA here is from genome assembly GCF_028372415.1 of Notamacropus eugenii. Taxonomy (NCBI): domain Eukaryota; kingdom Metazoa; phylum Chordata; class Mammalia; order Diprotodontia; family Macropodidae; genus Notamacropus; species Notamacropus eugenii. Next base: position 262,192,984 of record NC_092873.1, read on the forward strand.
AATGATTGGATATGTGGAGTGAGAGAAAGCATATTGTTGAGGATGATGCCAAGACTGCAAGTTTGGGCGTACCAGGATGATGGTGATTGCTTTTAAGAGAAATAGGGGGGTTTGGAAGGAGGTATTGGGGATAGGGGATAAGTTCATGAGATCTGTGATGACTGCTCTTCCTATATTAATCACTCTGTCATCTCCCATATTAAAAGCAGTGAGATGAGGTTCTTGCTCACAAGCCAGTGCCAACTCAATAATGGGTACTTCCAGAGGCCAGAAGTATTTGGAAGACTGGAGGTGGGTGTGTCAGGGTTGGGATGTATGTGTAATTTTCCCACTGATACCTGAGTAGCCACTGCTATGGGTATCTGGGTTGCAGTTTGGTCATAACTTCTACCTTCTTCCAGGGCTGAGACCTGATGCAGAAGAGGGGAAGTTAGAAGCATGCACAATATTGAGAAGGGTGAGGGGGGGTGGGGTTAGATAATAAGGTATAAAGGACATATGTACTTGCATTGCAATTAAGTCCTATAGGTGAGCATCGCTAGGAGGGTGGGATAAACACCATCTTCCCATCCACTGACTGGCTGATCACACACCCTTTGAGGTCACCCAGTCCCAGCTTCGGATATCACCTGGCTAAGGCACATACTTAGCATAAATCATACACTATCTTATGGCATCTATTGCATGGTTTTGTTATTGTTCAACTTCTTGTGTTATTCAGGTAAGTTTGAGGTTTCAAGAAACAATGATGTGGCCTCCTTAAGCTAACCACAAAATTTACTGAAAAAATATACAAAATGCACAGGCATGTTCGCTCACACTCAAGAGGACACAAGAAGATATGCACAACTATTTCTCTGACAGCTACTTCGTTCCTATTACTGACAGGCACTGGGAGAACAGAGCTGCACATATGAGTGCACCCAGGAAGTCAGCTAAGAAGGGGGGGTGGAGAGAGAGAGAGAGAGAGAGAGAGAGAGAGAGAGAGAGAGAGAGAGAGAGAGAGAGAAAGACAGAGACAGAGAGAGAGAGAGAGAGAGAGACAGAGAGAGAGACAGAGACAGAGAGAGAGAGAGACAGAGAGAGAGAGAGAGATACAGAGAGAGACAGAGAGAGAGACAGAGAGAGACAGAGAGACAGAGAGAGACAGAGAGAGAACAGTGATACCACCTACAGAAACATGAAGTTCGAGGGTTGTGGGTTTAGCCTATATGCTCATGCTCTCATGTAGGGTGTGCAAAAACAGTTATTTTTGAATATTATCTTCCTGAATAGTTCTCATAAGAATAAGTACAGGGCTTAGCAGAATTTTTTTGAAGCCAAGGGCTGCACTGCTGATATTCAACAATTAACTTATAATTGATGAAGTGATCTTATTCTTCATACGATGATGCCATTTTTCCAAGTTGCGTTGCAAACTCCTTGGAAGCCTGAACGATGTCTTACATATTTGTGTGACTCTTCTGCCATATCTCTTGGCACAGTTTCTTCTTCACAATAAGCAGGCATTGAATATGGGTGACTTTACTTTGATTTTTATTTGAAATAATAGTTGCAGATGGAATAGTCTGGCATCTAGCAAGGAGAAATGGAATAAAAACTCTTTGGTGGCAAAGTTTTCTGGCCAAATAAAAGCCCCAGAGGCAGAGTCTGGTGTTAGATACCCTTCCAAAGGTTCATTTTCATATGGGAAACGGTGTTGTAAAATGGAGAACATAAGAATCTTGGAGTCAAAAGACCTGTGCTCCTATTCCATTCTCAGACACTAAACTGCATAACCTTGGAAAAGTTGCTCAATGATGAATAAAAAAGCATTCAGAAGCAGTTGGTGGTTCACTGGATAGAGTGCTGGTCTTGGAGTCAGGAAGACCTAAATTCAAAACTAGTCTCAGACACTTACAGCATTTACTTCCTAGGATTGTTGAGAGGATCAAATGAGATTTGTAAAAAGAGCCCAGCACAGTTATAGACACTAACTATGTAAATGGTCATTCCCTTCTCTCTTCTCCCTATTTACTAAGAGTGTGCATGAACAATGGAACTTGAGACAGCTTCTGCTCTTAAGAAGCTTGTACCACTTGGAGGAGGAAAGTCTAGCTGCGGGACAGATGAAAAGCCCAGAAGTCCTAAATAAAGGATCTGCAACATCACAGATGGCAAGACTTGGGATCCTTAGGCCACATAACCAGGTCAGATGGCAGTGCTGGCAGACTGCAGGGCATGGAGAGGAAGTGGATGGTTACGGTCTAGGGGATCACCTAATATTGGGTAGGGTAGTTGTAGCTTGTTTGTACAGAGTTGTTTGCATATTGTCTTAGCATCTGCTTCCAAACTCGTGATCTCACGCTGATTGGTTGGTCTGCAATGTACTCTCATCCTCATGGTACTCCTGATTTTTTTTTTGCAAGCAACCAATTAATCAATCAGAAAGAAGTTATTTATAGCGAGTGTGAGGCAGATATTGTGCTTGGTACTGGGGATTAAAAAAAAAGTAAGAAAATGAAACAGTCTCTGCTTCCATGCAACTTCATTCTATTGGAGGGAGGCAAAAGTATATAAAATAAATGTACACATAATTAATGCACACACAAATATAAAATAAATGTACACACAAAATAAATACAAGGTCATTTTTGGAAGAGGTGAGAGAACACTAGCAACTGGAGGAGATCAAGAAAGACTTCATGGAGGAGGTGTTGCTTAAGCAGATTTTTGAAAGACACAAGAGAATCTACAAGAAAGGCAAGGCAGGAGGGAATTCCGAACATGGGGGAGAGTAGCTCCAAAGGCAGGTGGAGTGTTGTGGGTGAGGATGGAGCTTTTTCTCTATTGATCCTTGACCGTACTTCCTTCTCCAGTTCTCAAATTTCTTTAGATGAGTGTATCTTCTAATAACCAATCCTATTCCACTGCCCCATTAACTATTATACCCCTTCAATAGTCATGGTCCTCTTATGTGTCCCATCCACCAAGTTGCACCTGTAAGATTGAATTTACTTCCTTGTGTTAATAGCTCTTGTTTAACTTGGTTATTGGTAATTCTTGGATTTAATGATTGATAATAACAATAAAAATAGCTAATGTTTATTCATTGGCTCCAGTATGTCAGACACTATACTAGGTACTTTACAATGATCGTTTCATTTGATCCTCACAACAACCCTGAGAGCTAGGTATTATTATTATCCTTATTTTACAAATGAGAAAACTGAGGCAAACAGATTTTTAAAGTGATGCCTCAAATTACACTGTTAATATGTGTTTGAGGCCAGGTTTGAAGATCAGATCTTCCTGGTCGTAGGCCCAGCACTCTATGCACTGTGCCATTTAGCTAGAATTTATCACTTCATAGTTATCAAAGAATTTTACAAATATTATCTCATTTTATCCTAAAAAAAATCCTAGGAGGTTGGTGCCATTTTCATCCCCATTTAATAGTTGAGGAGACTGAAGTGGATAAGGGTTAAGGCACGTATCCATAGTCACTTAACTAGTGTCTGACGCTGGCTTTGCATTTAGGCTTTCCTAACTCCAGATTCAGCACTGTCATCTAGTTTTGAGTCACCTGGCTTCAGAGGTGTTCTGGAGACAGATTGATTAGATTCTAGAGCCAATGGTTAAATTTTTGTTGTGGAAGTTTATACTTCAGAAATCAGCATAGATTACAAGTCAAGGTTTGATTTATTGTTTTGTTATGTAAGAAAATGATGAAGGAAATGTTAACAATGCAAATTATTTTTCTTTTTCCCCCACTTAATCATTCTTTATTTTTTTCCATTTACATGTAAAGATAGTTTTCAAGATTTACTTCTCTAATATTTTGAGTTTCAAATTTTTTTCTCCCTCCTCTTTCTCCTTTCCAAGATGTCATGCAATCTGATATAGGCAATATAATCATATTAAACATATTTTCACATTAGTCATGTTATGAAAGAAGAATCAGAACAAAAGGAAAACCAGGAGAAAGAAAAAAACAAAACACCCAAAAGGAGAAAGCAGTATGCTTTGATCTACATTCAGATTCTATAGTTCTTTCTCTGGATATGGATAGCTTTTTTCCATCATGAGTCTTTTGGAGTTGTCTTAGATCATGAGAAGAGCTAAGTCTATCAAAGTTGATATTTACACAATGTTGCTGTTACTGTGTACAATGTTCTCCCGGTTCTGCTCACTTCACTCATCATCAGTTCATGGAAGTCTTTCCAGGTTTTTCTGAAATCTGCCTACTTATCATTTCTTATAGGCAAATTAATTTTCAAAATGTGTTGTGCATACATTTTTTGAGAACTGGTTAAACATTAAAGAGCACACCCCTGAAATCCTGAGCCAAAGTTCATCATTTCTGTTTCTAAAGTCATCTCCCCAAATTTCAAATCCTGTTCTCAAATACCATTGCTTTAACCAGCTGTTAACATCCTATATCCACTTTTCTTTTCTGAAGCTCCCACATTCAATCAGCATTAGTGATTAAAAAACAAAAAACCAAAACCAAAAGCCTGACTACAGCTGTCTTCAGTTTCTTTCCCAGGGCTTCATACTTCTCAGTGTTACTTTCTAGGCTCCTTTTGGTGGTTTAATTGGTCCCCACATGAATTACCATAAGTGAATAGTGGTCTCTAGGTTTGACAAATCTCAGGAAGCTCCCCATCACATCCCAGATACATCCCCCAGGAAGAATGTATATCTCTTTACTGCTCATGCTACACTGACATGTGACTGATCCATTGCCTTTTAACTATACTGGCAGAGAGCTGCCTACCCCTCTCTCCTTTCTTTTATGAGTATTGGTAAACTCTTTATTATTCCTTAAAGAATTAGGAGCTACTTTATCCTGAGAGAGTCCATATCTACTCTCTTTTAAAAGGAACTCATATCTAGTCTATAGTTACAAAGGTTGAGTGATCCTTCTTTCCTTCCCTTGCTAAATACTTTTTGATTGAAGGAACAAATACAAGTAGCGTGAAATAATGCTGATAGAGTAAGTTGGTGCCATGGTTTTACACATTTCAACCTCCTGATATAGATGAGAATTCCTTTCTGAATCTTCAGTCTTTTTCCTTTTTTAATTTCTTCTTTAAATCATTTCTTCCATTTTAAAAGTAGCATTTCATTCTTCTTGACAACTAGAAGAGCAGAGTGGCTTTTTTCTCACTCCAGTTACAGCATCATGTGATCACAGATTTGGTTCTGGATGAAATTTTAGAAGAATTTAGTCCAAACCCTTCACTATTCAGAAACTGAGTCCCAGAAAAGAGAAATGACTTGCCCAAAGTCACAAGATAGTCTAGACTTGACTCTGTCTATGACAGATGCTGGGTTCTAACTCAAGTCTCTTCTCTAAATCCAACATTCTTTCCTTTGCACAAGCTTCACATTCTCTCATTATAGGGAGCCAATCTACATTCTGGAGATATGTAATTGTTCCATGGTCTATTTAACCTGAGTTCAAGTTCAAGCTTTATACTTACTGACTGTGTGACTAAGCTCAGGCCACTTAACATCCCTAAACATGAATTTCCTCTGGTAAAATGCAAGAGATGGACTAAATCACCTCCAAAATTCCTTCCAGCCATAACATCACATCATTTTGTGATCCTTAGGAGAGTCCTTTTAAAATGAAAATAATTTTAATTGAATTTAAGCTATTATCAAGTTTGTCACCTTAAGTTTCAGAAAATACATTAGTTAGGATTAGTTCACAGCCATTTGAAAGGAATAAACACAGGATAGATAAGTGTGTGTGTGTGTGTGTGTGTGTGTGTGTGTGTGTGTGTGTGTGTTGGGGGTGGAAGGAACTCCAGGAGTCAGGCCCTGTACTTAGAGGGAAATAGGAAAACCCTTATAATAAACCTCACATTTTGCCTGTACTTGGCTCTCATTCTAGATTGTAAAATTGTCTAGTGCAGTGCCTTGAACATACATCAGTATGTCAAGGACCTATGATTTTTTTGTTATGGGAACTCCTTCCATCTGTGGAGAATGGTATATCCTGTCTATACTTTAGATATAGATTTTTTGTTGTTCAGTCATTTCAGTCATGTCTAACTCTTTGTGACTCCATTTGGAGTTTTCTTGGCAAAGATACTAAAGTTCTTTGCCATTTCCTTCTCCATCTCATTTTGCAGATGAGGAAATTGAGGCAAATAGGGTCTAGTGACTTGCCCAGGGGGATATGGCTTGTGTCAGAAGTTTTGAACTACTGGCTAGTCTATCCTTTATGCCATTCTGCTCATCATAGCAGTACGAATAGTGCATAGCAATTGTATGTGTATAATTATAGTATAATACTATAATTAAAACAAATGATTGTTGAATTGAATTTTGTGTGGCTTATTTGGTACCAGTGCCATGGATTGCCATGCTTTAAACTATCTCTCTCTAGGTATGATTGAGGCAAAATCTTGTGTTCCTCAATACCTATGATTCCCTTGTTGACTATACTTTATCTGCCTCTGCCTTTCCTATTTCCTATTAGGGGAATGATGACCCATCAGCTTTGAGTTGTATACACTGGCCATCCTGTGTCATGCAGGCTGAGGTTCAGGGATGGCAGAGGAGGTGGTGAAGGGAGGGGAGAGTAGGGAAGGGAGCCCCACAGTCCACATGTGAACTCTGATGCTTCTCATAGGCAAATATGCTGTGTAGTTCTTGGTGAGCATAACCCATAAGGAATGCACTTGGGATTAGGTTGGAGAACACATATAGTGTCATATTCTCCATATTACACACTCAGTTTCTCCACCTTTGGGTCCCCACTATGAAGTCAAAATTAGGGAGTGGAAACTCTTTTGTCAGTTACCATCCAGAACAAGGGGAATAGTTTTAAATTCTCCCCTCCACCGAGGCCCAACAGTGGTAGGGAGAACAATGAAGGTAATATAGTTTGGAAGAGATTCTTCTTTCCTACACACCTAGGAATCATAGGAACATTAAATTCTCTAAGTAAAAATGTATATAATAGCTACAGTTAAGTCTGAAATTTTGACAGTGATAGTCAACTGAATCTCAGTTTTTAATCTGACTTTCATTTTGTCCCTTGATCACGTTTTTTGGTATCTTCAGGGACATTGGCCCACAGCTTTTATTTAGGTTGTGGCTAACACCTCTACAATTTTGGCACCTAGACCTCAAACTAAATTCACTTGTTTACTTCTGAATGCCACTATCACTTGTTATTCAATGAAATATCCGTTACCATATATACTTTTAGTTAATCCAAGTGGTTAGAACATGATGCACCCAAGTTTGTTAAATGGTCCTTATATGAGCCAGCCAGCTAGCTTTACATATTGAAAGAACTCTGCTGAGAGGTCCCAGACCACATCTCTAGATCTGACCAATCAGCTTGCAAAGGCGTGACATTCTTTCAACAGGGCTCAGAAAGAAGTGTGGTTAGTTGAGTGGGAACTGGAACTGGGAACTGGAAAAACAATATTCCACCGATGGAAGGTCAGTAATATTGTCTCCAACTAGGTGGCTCAGTGGGTATGGAATCAGGAAGACATGAGTTCAAATTCTGTGACCCTGGGCAAGTCACTTAACCTCTGTCAGCCTCATTTTCCACTTATGTAAAAGGGGGAATAATAAAATCACCTATGGTACAAGGATTGTTGTGAGACTAAAATAAAATAAAATGCACAAAGCGCTTTGCAAACCTGAAAGTGCCATATAAAGGCTAGCTATTATTATTTCTTCTATGGTTCTTAACTATAGTTTCAAAAATTAAAAAAAAAAAAAAAGAGAATCAACTCCAGACTCTAATTGACCTGCTCCTGGGTGTGTGTATGTATGTGTGCACACACATGTGCACGCATATGTGCTAGGAATGAAAGAGTCAGTAGGCAATAATGATTGCTCACACTGATTAAGCACTTTTCAGTTTGCAAAGCACCTTCCTTACAACCATCCTGTAAGGCAAAATGTTCTTAACCTGGGGCTCTGTGACCTTGTTTTTTTTTTTTTAAACATATTTTGGTCACTGTATTTTGATATAATTGATTTTCTTTATAATCTTGTGTATTTTATACATTCAAAAACCTTCATCTGGGAAGGGGTTCATCTCACACACACACACGAACACACATGCGTGCATACACACACACATACACAAGAAGTCCTGTAAATAGAACAAGTATTATCTTACAGATTAAAAAATCTCCAAGTCTCCAAGAGACTGATTTACTGAATTCACATAGTTAGAAAGTCCTAGAATCAGAATTTGAATCCAAGTCTTTTTATAATTATTTAATTTATGAAATTAAGCATTTCCATAGATCACATAATAAAAAAAATGATTGCACATGAAATTTCAAATCTATTATGTACAGCTTTGCTATTTTTTAAAATATAGAATTAAAATATCATGTACATTTCTTTTTTTTCTTTTTCTTCCCTCCTCCTTCCCTTTCCCATAGAAATGACTACCATTAGATACACACACATATATATATATGTATATATGTAAAACTATTCTCTACATACTTCTATTTATCAGTTCCTTCTCTTTCCTGCAGATAGTGTCTTCCTTCACATGTCCTTTATAGTTAATCTGAGTATTTATAATAGTCAAAATGACATTCACTCAAAGTGGTTCTTGTAACAGTATTGTTGTCACTATATATTTTCTTGAATCCAAGTCTTTTGACCTCAGTTCTAGGTAGCTTATGTGTATGTATGTCCCTGTAGTGTACCCCCATTACCTCATTTAATCCTCATGACATCCCTGTGAGGCAAGTAGAAAAAGCATTATCACTTTCATCTTATAGATAAATAAGTCAAGGCTCAGAAAAATGCAGTTATTTGTCCAGTGTCATTCAGCTGGGTAATAGTTTGGGTATTGGGTTTTCTGACCTCAAATCTGGTGGTCATTCCATTAGAAAAGAAAGGTCAAAATAGTTTCTTCCCTTCCAATCCAGAGATTCTACAATCTTGGGGGAGAAATGACCATTGGTAAGTTTTAAAATGGGTATATTTTCCCTAATTTTAATGGATTCCAGTGAATTGTAGCATGTATATGTATGTGGAGAGAGAGAGAGAGAGAGAGAGAGAGAGAGAGAGAGAGAGAGAGAGAGAGAGAGAGAGAGAGAGAGAGAGAAGGAGAGAGACAGAGACAGAGACAGAGAGAGAGAGAGAGAGAGAGAGAGAGAGAGAGAGAGAGAGAGAGAGAGATGTACTTGATCTGAGTGTCTAATTCATATTACCTTTCCTCCCATCTCACTCATCTGGTTCTGTTCTTTTTTCCTAAATGTTCATGAAGTCCAAGGTCTACACAGTTTATGTGTAACTTTGCAAGCTACAGGACATGCATGGTTAAGCATTCACCCTGGGTCTAGAAAGGCGTCACTTCCAAATAGGAAGTGGTAATTCAGCAATTTACTTTTAGATAATTTTAGTCTTTTGGTTGTCTTGTTCTATGACCCTGTTGTAATTCATATCTTGTTGACAGGATGAAATTGATGAGTGTGCCCGGACTATCCTAACGAGAAATATAACCAGAGGATCATTTTAGAATTCTAGAGATACCCACAGGTAAGTGACTGGAAGATCAGTGAAAAGGCAGAATGCAGAGTACCAAACTTTTAAAAAATGCTTAAAAAAGAATGGGGTGTCAGAAATGGGGTGCTTTTCAACAAAATACTGAGTTATTGGGATATTAGTGGAATGAAATGGTTTCAGATATATAATGTATCCTTGCCTTCTATAAAAACATATTTAATAATTTGCAAAGAAAGAGCTGAACTTTATATAAGAGGCTCAGTTTTGTTGAGAATGCTCAGATGTTGACTTTATTTTAATTGCATTTAGTATAGTTTACAAGGAATTATGTATATTTTACAGTAAAAATATTACATGGTATATTCCTTGGGAAAAATTATACATTTTGGCCCACCTCTCTACCCCCAAAAAACAATAACAACAATTCCTAGAAGTCAGTTCTTCAAACTTCATTAAACTATGATTTTAGGTATAGCAAACCAATAAGTATGTAGTCTAGAAGGTAGAGTTCCATTTTTTCCTTAGAAACTGGAGATCAAGCTAATGTAAACCTTTGAATGGACTTATTCAAGGGACTATGGGCTGGAAGAAATAGCATATCACTGCTAAGTGATGGAACATAGCACATGAAAGTCTTTCAGAGTTAATACCCTGTAATTAAATAAGAAAATTAAACTAAAATAAAATTACTTACCTATTCTATAGGGATTTTCTTTAGTGCTAAGTGGAAACAACTGTCGTCCAAATCAGCACTATTTAGAAATATGGAAAAAGAGAGCCCGAAGTGGAATTATTTCTGAAATACTTGAAAAATATAATTTCCACAAATAAAAAAATTGAAAAAAGATTGTCAATCTTCCTGTCAAGAGGAACAAAGAGAAAAAGATCACTGGGAAAAACCTTTTGGTTGATTTTTCAACCACTGCTTTTGAAAAGCAGAAGGAGAAAAACTTAGAACTTCAACTCCAGGAAGTTTTCTCTCTTTTTTTTTTACCCCTTAATCAGTAAAATGAAACAATTTCACTAAAATGTTCTCTCTGAGGCTCTGTCTAGCTGTAATGGTCTTTGCCTATCATTCTAAATATATCAAAGTGCCTAAAAAGGAATAAGCAACCACTTGGATGCTGAACTTATAAACCTAAAGACTTACTTTTTTTCCCACTGTGAACATATGTTGGTATGTAACTGCAGTTGTCTTCATGATGGGATGCTTGCTTATGCTTATCGTGAACCCTGCACGACTGATGACTGACAACTGGGTAGACTATGAAATTTGTAGTGGGAAAGTCATGGGAATATAAAATCCTGGGTTCAAATCCCAGTTCTGCCTTTAAAAGCTGTTGGTCCTTGAGTAGACACAAGCTTAGTTTCTGCAGCTGTAAAATGAAGGGCCTATATAAGTTCTAATGTTCTTTTCAACTACAAAATTGTGCGACTCGTAAAAGGATGTCAGTAACATATACCAAGCATTTCCTGTTTTTGGTTTTATTTTGTTTCCAGTTAAGGGAAGTTGGAGTCAACTATGAGTTGGGGGAAGTTCTTACTTAGCTATAGTCTTTCCTTCTCATTGGGAAAAGGGCTTGGAACTCAGGTGAATGCGGGAGGTAAGAGGAGTCTAATAAATATTGAAGTGAATTTTATTTGTGTTGTTTGAGTCACGTAAATTAACCTAGTGTGACTGATTTTTATTTGTCTTTTAAAAGCCTTGCTGGCAGGTCTTGGTACATTGTTTAATATCCTTATTCCTTTTTCTTCCTTATTGATATATCTTATTTTGACACAATAGCCATCACCCAACAAACTCTCCCAACAGTTCTCTCATGATCCTACCTCACCTAACCTGAAGTAAATTCCCAGAAAGGACTTTAACAAAACAACCTAGCAAAATAATTGTGATTAATAGTAGAGATTTCCATTAGGTTAGTTTCATAAGACTTCCATTTAAAATCAACAAATATTTCTTGAGTACAGTGTTGATTCTGCTACCATTCAGAAATTCAAAATTTAGAGAATACTCACTTTCCTTGGGAATTTCACAGGATCTGAATTTTATCAGTGGAGGAAGAGTGAATTAGAAAAGAAATTACAGTAATGCAGAGTATCATGACAGGTTGGGTACAGTTTTAGTTCCTGCCCTTTGTTCTTACATGTTACAAAACCAATAAAGCTTTGGAAAATTACCTTGGAACTGCAATGTTCTTTTTCATTTTGCATATTCTAGTCACTGATAAATGATTATTTTGATAAATGATCTTAGTATTTATCTCACACCAAATAATATCAGACAAGACTAGCACTGGAAGAAAACAGGTGAATAAGAACAAGAGGAATCTGTTAGATGTAATATAGTTTAAAAAGTACTGTTATTACTGATGTTTATATCTAGCTTAAGTAATACCTCACTTAGGTTTTTGCTTTTAAAAATCCTTCAGTCTATCAATAAACATTTATTAGGTGTCTACTATGTGCAGTCCAGTGGGCTAAATGCTAAGGATAGGAAAGGAAGCAAAAGACCATCCCAGCCCTCAAGGAACTTACAATCTATTTATGGAGACAACATGCAAGCAAATATATAGCAAGCAAGCTAAATATAGGATGAGACATTTACTGAATAGTTTTCAAAGTCAGAATAATGATA